>NC_064619.1:377903149-379153149 GCF_023898315.1 Schistocerca nitens
TGCATTTTTGTTGTGGGGATTTCCGGAAGATCGTGTCTATTAGGGCTGCATCCGCTCTTTTCCTGATCTGGAGGATAGCATACGACGACATATCCCTCTGATTACACCGTATATGCTGCGAGCAACTGTCGACCATAGCGTGTTACAGATGCAGCGTATTCTTGAGTCGGAAGACTATGCTGAACACTTGCTGCAACTTGTGACCCTATCCTAACAGAAGTGCCAAAACCACCGTTGTCACGTGTTAGAAAAAGGGACTCATATTTTTTTCAGCATAGTCTGCGAGCGCACAGATTAATGAGCAGACCTACAATGTTTGAACGTCCTGTGATGTATACAGCCCGCCCTGCAGCACTCCGGACACCGTCGGTTTAAAGCCCCTCGTAAACGATCAAACATCTTGTCAAACTTAACTATGCTTGCCAAATATTTACCGTTTGCGGAGCTGTTTGAGGTATTTGTCACGCATGTATTGTGTTTGACAGAAATTTTAACTGACGGAAAGTTTGACAAGATGGCGGAAGTTATTCGTAACGATGTTTTGCCGCCTGTGTTTAGCGAAAAATTGTTTTATTACAATTTATCTCATTGTATCGTGAGTTTCGACAGTCATGGAAACTGCGGTCAAGTATAAAAACAAAATAGGACTGACAATTACCAAGTTGGTAGATGTATAGCATCTTTCCCAGCCATATGTTACGCATGAAGGGGTCATGAACAAAATCAATATTTTACCTATAGAGTCACATACAAGCAGAAGTGGAGTGAAATAAAAGAAATCGAAAGTCTTTGGTTCTTTCACGGACGATGTGGGCTATATGTTCCTACGTTTTGGTATCTTAATGAACTGTCATTAGAGGAATAAGTAGAAGAGAATAAATTTTCGCATCCTTGTGTCTTCTTTGTTAGTGTGAGGGCAACGTAACATTAAAAAAGTTAAGTTTCACTGTCCATCCGTAGAAAGCTGATGTAATCATCAGGTTCTGAATGTAACATTTCCATTAACCAGTTTTCAGTTCCATATATCTCTTTCATTTTAAACCATTCCCTAGACCAGCGTCTTGTTTTCTTATTCTTTGAACACAGTGTCAGAGTTAGTGTTGTTGTTTTTGTGGTCTTCAGTGCGAAGAGTGGTTGGGTGCAGATCTCTATGCTACTAAAAACGCTTTATGTGCATTTGTAGCCATTCCCTCTAGTGTCAAAATACACCATACTTGAAAACCTTCTGCTTCAAGATTAAGGTTAAATTGACAAGCTTTCGTGGTTCGTGTACGGACTTGTTTGACACATCCGTGGCTAGATAAGAGCGAACTTGACACACACATTCGAGGAAAGTTGATGTAATCAAATGGTTCAAATGGCTCTGAGCACTATGGGACTTAACATCTGTGGTCATCAGTCCCCTAGAACTTAGAACTACTTAAACCCAACTAACCTAAGGACATCACACACGAGGCAGGATTCGAACCTGCGACCGTAGCAGTCGCGCGGTTCCGGACTGAGCTCCTAGAACCGCGAGACCACCGCGGCCGGCGTTGATGTAATCATCGGGTTCTGAGGGTAATATTTCCTTTAGCAGGTATTCATAGGCGAATCTCTCATTTTAAGCCATTCCCCGGACCTGAGTCTTGTTTTCTACTCCCTCTTCCTATAACACAGTGCCAAAGTCAATGCCAGGACTGGTTCGTTTGCATTTGTGGCCATTCTCACTACTGTCAAAATACTTACGAAAACGAACAGCGTCTGCTTCAAAGTGAGATTAAAATGACAAACGTTATTTGAACGTGTGCGGGCTTGCTTGGCAAATCCGTGGCAAGATAAGAGCAATTTCGTCAAACAAGTTTGATCGTTTACGGGGACCTTGGTTGTAACCACCCGGTATTATTCCTGAAAATGTTGCCTTCATTTTCTGAAAGCCTTTAGTGTGATTACTATATTCATTTGCGTATTATAAGGTAACAAACTGGGATTGCTATCCATAGACAAGAGATTTCCGGTTGGTATTTGTACGTAACTTCCATACACATTGATTCGGATACCGCTTTGCTTACCAGCGGTTGTGGTGAGAGTTCCCCAGACTGTACGCAACTTATCGAGGCTAGTGAGAATCGAGGCAGTTATGACCCAGTTGGGGGAGGGGCGGACCAAATACCAAGGGCGCCAGACGGCCCGGCCTGCCGTGTCCAGGTGACTGGGTACGCCGGTACGCCGACTGGTGGCCTTGCAGCGCGCGTAACCTTGATCGGAACTCAACGTTGCGATAGGTTGCGGTGCGGAGCTCTCCGCGCGCATGTAACAACACAGGCACATCCGTCATCACACTGCCCTTGTGGACTAGCCTGTGTGTCGCCTGTCACCACACTCGGTTTAGCTGCAAAATGTAAGAGTCGGCAACAGCTGCATTCAGGACGGTGCCTTAACAATATAGAGTGCTTTATGAGGTGCTAGTATAGACTGTTACATTCCATGTAGCGTTTGTCCATTTTTATTGGTTAGAAAGACACAGCTGTTAGAATGTAAACTAAACAAACGCCCACAGGAGAACAAAGCTGATTTTCATGAATTCCATCTGAGTAGCTTTTGAAGATACTTGACGACTTCACGTGTAGCTCCGTGAGTTCCCGAAATCGCTTCTGCAAAATGCCGGGATGGTTCCTTTGAAAGGCCTCAGCCGATTTCCTTCATCCTTCCGTAGTCCGATCTCGTGCTCCGTCTCTAATGGCCTGGTTGTCGACGGAACGGTAAAGACTATCTCCTTCACCACGTGTAGCTTTTCTGAGCTTGGAATTCTTTAATAAGGGCAGCACAATTCTAATCCGAACGGTCAGCTCGGCTCTTGTGAGCCGCGCGGAGTGGGCGCGTGGTTTGAGGCGTAATGTCACGGACTGCGCGGCCCCTCCCGCCGGAGATTCAAAAAAATCAAATGTGTGTGAAATCTTATGGGACTTAACTGCTAAGGTCATCACTCCCTAAATTATCCTAAGGACAAACACACACACCCATGCCCGAGGGAGGACTCGAACCTCCGCCGGGACCAGCCGCACAGTCCATGACTGGCCGGAGATTCGAGTCCTCCCTTTGTCGTGTGTGTGTGTGTGTGTTGTTCTTAGCATACGTTAGTTTAAGTAATGTGTAACTCTAGGGACCGATGACCAACGCAGTTTGGTCCCTTAGAAATTCACACACATTTGAACATTTGGTTCTCGTGTTTACTTTCTCTTTGTAGACTTCACCTTTCAACCACCACACGGGCAAAACTCTAACGGGACAAGGTCCGGCAATTTTGGTGGCCAACAAATGTAACCATTTGTGCCAAACCATCTTTCAGGGAATATTAGGTTTAGATGATGTCACTTGAAGGCTGAAATGTCCAGGGGCACTATGTTAGAAAAACATACCCATCCTTGTAGCCGTCGCCGAATATTGTTGGATGATAACGAAGCCCTGTAAGACGACGCGGTAAGACAATGTGCCCAACGAACTGATTGTGTACCACACCAAACATTTACAGAGAAGCATTCCGGAAAATGTCGTTTCTCTCGGACCACCAATGTTGTGTTACAAGCGTTATCGATACCGTCAAGAATATAAGTGGTTTATCAGTGTTGTGGCTGTGCCCTCTTGGCGTAGTTTGGGGTTCCTGGCTCGATGAGGAGAGGGTAGTATGATAGGTGGGTGGCCGGTTTTCTCTCACTACATCACACAATGCACACGTCGTTAAAATACACTTTATTACAGGAACCAATTGAGTACTTAACTTCAGTGACATACAGTCTGAAGTCCTGTGGTTAACAGCAATCAAATAACATGTACTAATTCTTCAATCTTGTACGTGTCCATGTCATAACTATATACAATGACTAAATGTTCCCTCACAACTAGCTAAAGGTGCAAGGCGACGACTATCACTGTGGAAGACTAGAGCACACTGCGACGTACTGAGGTGCAATGCGAACTGAGTCCGGATGTGACGTACTGAGGCACTGAGATTGAGAAATTGAGATAGCTCGGTCAGCGGCGGCGGCCCGTATGCGCGCTGCCCAGGGGATGCTATCGACACGTAGCCTGGGGACATGTCCTGGTCTTCTCCTGTCATAGGCACACCTAATTCAGCGCCTTCTATACAATGTTTCCTAGTGCCGATCGGTGTGCTGGCGAAAGCGTGCTCCAGCACAATCAGTAACTGGATTACTCGGCTTTTTGCAGTTAGCCAACGACAAAACTCTAGTCGTCTACTTTCCTCTGCTCGAAGGTGCCGAATCCGCTGTAAATGAGAATAGAGGCTGTGGATACGTAATGTCGCCCATATTCTGGGGAGTATTTAGAGCCGGCCGGAGTGGCCGTGCGGTTCTAAGCGCTACAGTCCGGAACCGTAGGACTGCTACGGTCGCAGGTTCGAATCCTGCCTCTGGCATGGATGTGTGTGATGTCCTTAGGTTAGTTAGGTTTAATTAGTTCTAAGTTCTAGGCGACTGATGACTTCTGAAGTTAATTCGCATAGTGCTCAGAGCCATTTGAACCATTTTTGTATTTAGAGCAACGGTGCGTGTAGAAAGTGCTGCCTTCTATGCAGTGAATGAAGGCTTTTACTTCATTCACACACTGTTCCTCTGCACGTTCAGATGAGGTATGACTGCTGGGCACTACACCAGTCTCCTGGAGTTTACTGAAAACACGAGTAAGCACTCTGGAATCTTTTACACTGCTGTTAGGAAACCGTCTACCCTATCCTCTACAAGCAGCGTCAGTGATTCCGTTACAAAACCGTACCCAGATATTATATCAACATATTCAGCACTGTAAATACGCGTTGTGTGCTTAGAGAATACATTAAAATTTGCCAACAGATTACAATCACAATAACTTTTGGAAAATGGAAGTACACAAATTCAAGCACAGCTTCACAACTTGACCTTCAAAACAGAAATGACAACACTAAATAGTCCATAACAACTGCAGTATCAACACGCGAAATGAAAACTTATCAGAGATTGACACACGTTACATGGAGAGTTTTGTATGAAACAGTTTGTACTACCACCTCCTAAAATATTTACTATGCTTGCACGCTGAATCGTAGTTTTTCGACGATAGAAATACTTCTGTTCTGCTTTTCAAGCTAGTAGGTTTTACACTAACATTTGGGCTTAAGAAATACAATACACGGAAGTGGAACGCAACAATTCACGGTTTCATAGTCCCGAGTGAAACGAGCGACAAAATAAAAATAAAAAATAAAAATTATTGAAGTATTGGACAAATCCGACATGATTTATGTACATTTTGTAACTAGCCTCGTACCTATACAAATCCAGTCTCCGTAATGCACGTTAGTGTGACGGCACGTGGCCATCAAACAGCCGGTAATGGAATAAACGTTCAACACTAGTTTTCGGTCAGTATGGGGAGGAGAGGAACCAGCGTTAATTTCTTAGTCAGACCGTGTGAAAGCACCCAGAACTGAATACAAAAGCTCGATAGTTTCGTGGAATAAACGTATTTACCATTCTAGATTATGGTCCGTGTTAAGTTAGACGGCTCTCATTGTACGAGGGCTGCCCAGAAAGCAATGCACCGGATTTTTTTTTCTCAGCCGAAAACAATGCTGTGAATGCGAAACGTCAGGTATGTATTATTTGAAGTCTCCTGAGTGAGCGCGCCAAGTTTCCGTCACTTCCGACAGATAGCGTAGCTGCAGGACAGTTTCAAAACGGCGTCTGTAGGTGATGTATGTTACAAGCAATGTGGCATCATTGAATTTCTCTCTGGAAAGAAAGAAACTGTGGGGAATATTCACAAACGCTTGTGCAAAGTCTATGGAACATCTGCTGTCGACAGAAGTACAGTTAGTCACTCGGCACGGAGGGTGAGGTCTTCAGAAGGCGGTTCGACGGAGCTCCACGATTTGCAGCGGTTGCGGAGACCATCCACGGCTGTCACACCTGACAGCCCTGACCTAGCCCCCTCGAACTTCCACTTGTGCGGGCCATTAAAGGATGCCATTCGTGAAAGACATTTTGAGGACGATGAGAAAGTGATTCACAAGAATGAAGCACTGGCTCCGCCACCAGGACCAGGATTGGTACCTTCAGGACGTACACGCCCTTGTTTCGCGTTGGTGGAAGGCCATAAAAAGCGATGGAGATTACGCGGAAAAATAGGGTGTGTAGATAAAACACCATTCTTTCGTATGTGTAATTTTTATTCTCGAATCAGAAACATACAAATTTACAGTAGCCATACACATCAATAAATATGTACATATATATACACAAATTGTGTTTATATTACATGTGCCCAGTACTTTGCAACCTCCAAGGCGCTTGGAGTGGCTTGCAGGAGATCAATCTTCGTGCAGGATGTAGGGCACAAAAGGCACAGGAGCATGTGGCTTGTGGTTTGTTCTTGTCCACAATCACAGGACGTATCTTCTGTTATGAAGCCCCATCACTTCAGGTTGTCTCTGTATCGTCCAACTCCTGATCGTAATCTGTTTAAAGACTTCCACACCAGCCAGCTCTCGTTGTGTCCAGGTGGTAGTTCTTCAGCTTCTGGCGTCTGCAGGTGAGGCCTAGACTTCTTCCATAACTCCAGCCTTGACTTCTCTGGTGAAATGGTGATCTTCTCGGATGTTCTCAGGAAGCTCTTTCGCGATCTCAGCCGTTGCTGTGGTGGATTATGTCCGTGCAGTAGATGGGCCACTGTCCTATTCTACTTTCATTCTCTCCTTGTTGGCAGCCACTGTTCTGCGTACCCATGGTGGCGCTATTCCAGCCAGGCAGTAGAGCTTATCAGTTGGGCTAGGTCTTAAGCAACCTGTGATCAACCTGCTGGTTTCGTTGTGAGCAATGTCTACTTGTCCGGCATGAGATGACCTGTACCAGACTGGAGAAGCATATTCAGCAGTAGAAAAGCACAGTGCCATTGCAGAACAGCGAATAGTTTGTGGATGTGATCCCCACTGTGTCCCCGCTAGTTTGCGAATTAGGTTGTTTCGAGTGGAGATTTTCATTTTGGTGTTCTTGCAGTGAGTTTTGAATGTCAGAGTTCTATCGAGAGTGGCTCCCAAGTATTTAGGTGCGTGATGATGCTGGAGTTGGATGCCTGACCATGCAATATGTAGCTCACGGTTAGCTTCCTTGTTCCTTAAATGAAAGACACACACTTGTGTCTTCGAAGGGTTTGGTCTGAGTTGGTTCCGATTGTAGTAGCTTGAAAGTGTTCTAAATGCTGTTGTCAGGTTTCTTTCCACTCTTTCAAGGCATGAGCTCTGCGTAGCAAGGGCTAGGTCATCTGCATATAAGAATCTCCTTGTGCCTGGGAGCAATGGCTGGTCGTTGGTATAAATGTGGAAGTGGAGCCAAGACGCTTCCCTGAGGTAGGCCATTTTTCTGCGCTCTCCAGCGACTGCGTTGTCCTTGAAATTCAACAAAAAAACCTGCGGTTTTGGAGGAGGGTGCTGAGTAGTCTAACGAGGTTGGCGTTCTTGATCACATTGTATCATTTTGCATGGAGTAACCGATCATGGACAGTATCATACGCTGCTGCGAGATCCACGAAGACCACGCCCGTTACTTGACGGGTTTCAAAGCCATCCTCTATAAACTGAGTGAGATTCAAAAGTTGCCCTGTGCAGCTTCTCTTCTGTTTGGTTGAAATCCTGCTTGTTCGGGTATGAGAAGAGGGTCTATTACTGGTAGGATTCTATACGGAATCATACGTTCGAACAGTTTATAAAGGTGACTCGAAAGGCTAACTGGTCTGAAATTCTTGGGATGATTTGCTTCCTTTCCAGGTTTTAGAAGAGCTATCACCGCACTCTTTCGTCAGATCTTTGGTATTTGGCACTGGTTCATGCAGTTCTTGAAAAGCTGCAGGATCCACTTTCTTGTTTCTGGGCCGAAATTCTTGATTTGCTCCATACGGATGTCATCTAGACCGGATGCTTAACCAGTTTTGCTCTCCTTAATAGCCTTGTTTAATTCAGATATCTCGAATGGGAGAGTCAGATCCCTCGTTTGTTCTTGGTCCTCTTGCTGTACTTCCGTAACTTTGATTCTATGGCTTCCTTTCCCATTCATGAGCAGTTGGTGTGCTATCTGATCTGCAGTAGTGTTGCAGTGTGCTGTGGATCTGGTTGGGTCATTATTGAGGCGTATCAGTAATCTCCACGCTTTATGACTGCTTCTGATGAGATCAAGTTCTTCCATAGTTTTAACCCAAGAATTCCTTTTGGATTCTTTCAGAGATGCAATAAGTTTATTCCCAGCCGATAGCGTTGTCTCGCCGAATGGATCTTCTTCGAATAGTACCATATACTCTGTAAATTGAACACTGAGTTCTGAAGTTAGACCAGGAATGTATGATGTTCGACAACCCCGGGGAATTGCAATTCTGGAGCACCTCTTTACAGCCCTCACAAAAGTATCATACGAGTCAGGTGAAGGTTCAATATTGGGAACTGCAGCGTCCAGCGTTTCTGTAAACTTCGGCCAGTTGGCTTTCCTGAAGTTAAACCTCCTTCTGAACGGAATTGTCTTTGGTCTAACTGCTGCGTAAATTTCGCACATGATCGGTCTGTGCTGTGTATTTGGAGTAGGGTTGCAGACAGTTTTTATGCACTGTTGTGAGATGTTCTCGCTGCAAAATATCAGATCGGGGTTGTATCCGCGTTTCCATCTGCCACTGTTGAAAGATGCACTTTGCTAAGGGTCATGTATAAGACTCAGATGATTGCCTTCCGCCCATTCTTGTAATGCTGTACCATTCTCATCATCATGCTCATAGCCCCACGTGGTGCTGTGACAGTTGAAGTCACCAGTAACTATTTGTGTGTGTTGACTATAAAAGTTATCAGGTAGATCGATTTTGAGATCAACGTCCGGTGGTTTGTATACGGATGTGACTGTACAGCCTTTGATTTCCAAAGTTAAGATTTCAATATCATTTGCTTCAGTAAAGGCTGATTATATTATCTGTATATCTGGTTGGACAAATATAACACTTCCGTATTTTGGGTGGGGTCTTTCCGTAGCCAGTCGCATTCCGTTTATTTTTGATCTGCGCATTTCACAGCTTCTGTGGGTCTCCTGTATGCAGAGTACATCGCACTTGGTTTGTCTGCAGAGCTCTTGTAACAGTTCTTCTTTTGGTGATGATATACCTTCTATATTCATCGATATGATGGTCAACTGTGGTCCTGAAAAGGACCAAGATGATGTTATTGGTGTGAAAGGATCAGACGCCAGAGAAACCTGACGCCCAGGGTAATTCTCACCACGTTCAATAAAGAATTGTTGAAGGAAAAAAAATGCGGTGCCTTACTTTCTGGCCGACCGCTTTGGCCCAGCGGTTCTAGGCGCTTCAGTCCGGAACCACACTGCTGCTACGGTCGTAGGTTCGAATCCTGCCTCGGGCAGCCGGCCGGTGTGGCCGTGCGATTCTAGGCGCTTCAGTCTGGAACCGTGTGACCGCTACGGTCGCAGGTTCGAATCCTGCCTCGGGCATGGATGTGTGTGATGTCCTTAGGTTAGTTAAGTTTAAGTAGTTCTACGTTCTAGGGGACTAATAACCACAGATGTTAAGTCCCATAGTGCTCAGAACCATTTGAACCAACCTGCCTCCGGCATGGATGTGTGTGGTGTCCTTAGGTTTTTGGTTTAAGTAGTTCTAAGTCAAGGGGACTTATGACCTCCGATGTTAAGTGCCATAGTGCTTAGAGCCATTTGAACCATTACTTTCTGGACAACCTTCGTACTATTAGAGAGATGTAGGCAGTGGTGCAAATGCAACGCTGCACTAAACAACCACTGATCAGTCATCCACGTAATACTGGTAAATAGCAACCCTTTACTAGGGAAGCGATGGGGAGTTTCCATATTGCTCCCAATTGAACGATCTGACCTCTGAGAATTCAGCAATTATACGCAAATTGACACCTATATATTGTGTTTCTAATCTCTTAAAATGTGAATGTAATGATTTCTTACAAATTTGACATATATATGTAACGCAGTGGTCTTCCACAAAATACAGTTCATACTTTCTCATATTTCTATTTGTAGACCGCCACGTGACAAGCAACATAGGTTCCTATGGTGCTACTTTGACACGGAAATGTGAATATTGTGGAAAATGGACTGTGTAAATGAAGTTCGAAAAGATAGACTATATGGTTCAGAAATGGCTCTGAGCACTATGGGACTTAACTTCTGAGGTCATCAGTCCCCTAGAATCCCCTAGAACTTAGAACTACTTAAACCTAACTAACCTAAGGACATCACACACATCCATGCCCGAAGCAGGATTCGAACCTGCGACCGTAGCGGTCGCGTGGTTCCAGACTGTAGCGCCTAGAACCGCTCGGCCACTCCGGCCGGCCAGACTATATGGTCTTGGGAGCTGAAGGAGGAGATTTAGACAGTAAATGACATACAATAATTACACGAGGCTGTGAGTACCTTAATGGGGGAAGATTTAGATACTTCGGAAAAACATGGTTAAGAACTGCAATGAATTTAAGTAGAGTGAATCTTTATTTCATAAACAATCAAATTGTGAGAGTGACATACAATATTGACTTGAAAACGGAAAAAAGATCTATAAAAAATGCAATTGCCCAGGGTTGCACATAATCCGTTCGGGAAGACCCTAAGTAAAGAATTCGTAAAATAGCTTTTGATGCGATAGCTTTATTAAATGCCGCAAGGTGGTAAGTTGGTAAAAAATTGAAAAATAAGCCAAATGCCTGTAAATGGAAATAAAGAAGTACGAGACTGGCGCGCTCACAATATAGTAAAGAAACAAAACAGAGGTGATGGGCGAATCATAGCATGGATAGAAAGAGGCAGGTTCATCTGTTACGGACATCTGAGAAGAATGGAAGAGGTGAAGCGGCTATTAATAATGTGCTTCCTGCCCCAACGAAGGAGAACAAAGAGGAGAAGATGGGGATGTGTGGTGCAGGAAGCTATTTATCAACTGGCAGCAGACAGACATGAGGAACACAGCAAACGGCAAGTACTGTAAGTCACACGTTCATATAAATAATAGTGTCGTTCAGTGTTTCTTATACAAGTACACGCAAATGCTGAGCGCAGCAATGTTAGATACGCTCCTCCCAAGCACGAAACAACTTTAGAAACGCTTAACAACAAAATAATTGAACGTTATCTTCCTCGACCATACAAGATGGTCAGAAACAGTCTTATAAGTTCGTAGGGTGTGCAGGGGAGGTCGTGCTGAGAAATAATTGTTAAGAAAAAAAATTCAGTACGTTGCGCCGCCGTTTACGAGTTATCTAGCGTTGAAGTTGGCCTATCAGTTCGTCGCGCGCGCAAATTGAGGCGGCCTCCCAGAGGCGGTGTCGTCAAACGGGTTCTTCGTTTGGTTTCCTCAGACCGTACAAACGTAGCTTTTGCTCACCTAGCTAAAATTTATTACTTCCGAAAAAGACACATGTTAGCTGATAACGAGCATTTGAACAAGTGGAACCACTTTCAGAGCTTTTCCTTATAGGTTTCCGCAATATATTTCCTATCTTTTCGAGAATGGCTGCTAATTAAGAACGTTCAGTGCTTGCATAGCACTCGAGGATGTTGAAAAATCTCTTTTTCATCCATCCTTATGTATTAAATACCTCAATTTCTAACTTGATTTCAATAATATGCAACGGTACATCGTACAAGCCTTCTGCAAGCAGTATTTATACAGTCAAACTTCAAATTCCCGATATTCTGCTAATTTTAGCCACATCCTTAACTTCTTACGAACGTACGTAGTTATTTCGTTCCATATTTGCACACTTTTTATTTTTATGTGTTGCGATAGTGCGTATGAGATGATATTGCGTTTACAGCTCGTCACGACAGTATGAAGTTGCATCTTTATGGTTGCCGCAGAACACATTTCGCATTTTTTCAGAGTTTTGTGGGTGCTGTCACGCCCTACACTTGGTTGAAAATTTCTCAACAGGCAATATTTGCACAGCTACCGCATATAAAGTCGACTTGTTAGGCAAACACAAAGTGATGGACATTCGTACCGTTTCCTTTCAGTAGGGCTTTCATGTATAACTGCATATTTCAATAAAACAATTTTTTTGTTCTACCAAACATTTAGCATGTACTGAATGGAGATCGTTAACACAAAGTTGCTTTAAACTTCCGCCGGCTGCTGTGGTCGAGCGGCTCTAGGCGCTTCAGTCCGGAACCGCGCTGCTGCTACGGTCGCAGGTTCGAATCCTGCCTCGGGCATGGATGTGTGTGATGTCCTTAGGTTAGTTAGGTTTAAGTAGTTCTAAGTCTAAGGGACTGATGACCTCAGATGTAAAGTGCCATAGTGCTTAGGGCCATTTGGACCATTTTAAACTTCCGTGGAGCATATCCGAAGCTAGGTTCAGAGTACGGCTTTGACAAAGCAGCATTTCTTACACACACACACACACACACACACACACACACACACACACACACACAGAGAGAGAGAGAGAGAGAGAGAGAGAGAGAGAGAGATCCCGCACTTCGTGTAAGATCATTTGAATACATAGCATGACGAAAAACTGTTAGTGAAATTTCCAGAAAAGAATGTAATTTCGTATCAGACAAGACCTCGATGCGTTCAGTAGAACTTTAAGTAGTAACTACACTGGCCTTAAGAGAAGGGGGGTGTAATGTAGGATGTAGTAGTAGCTACAAACAGAGAGAAATGCCAGACTAGTAACAAAATCCATTGGTGGCTGTGCATTGGTCCATACAGAGTAGATGTTTTTGAAGTATACAAATAATGCGACAAACATATTTACATATTTATTTATTTATTATGTAAAGACTTGCTGCCCTTTGTTATATAGCAGATTGTACTTTGTGTGATTTTACATGTTATATCATACAAATTCAGTTTTAGTACCAGTACATTTTGCTTCTGAGGATTTTACAAAAGGGTAAAATAAAAAATAACTTATGTGTAACGCATATAAACGAATTCGTTTAAGCGCTTTGCTAACTTAGATTATGATAATAAATGAGATGCATAATAGGTTGTGGATGTATTTTGAAGTATAATTAAACGTGTATTTAATGGAAGAAACAGGAGACGGCAATTTGACTTGGATGTGATGTGACTGTTCTTCCCTTTATACCTTCTATGTGTATGGTTACATTTGTTACACATGTTGTCATCACTGTGGTAATACTTAATTTACAATATGTTGATTAATTAGGTTACAATGTGTTTCCGAACTTAAGATGATAGTGGAGATTTGGAGTTTATTTAAAATGTCATCGTAAGCTGCACCAGGTGCGAGAGCTCGGTAAAACTTCGGACCAGTCACACCTGATGCAGCGAAAGAAAAAGAAATGTGACATGTGCAGATAGTGTTACATGCTATGGAGTGGTATAACAACCAACTACATAACGAGTTACATTTTCAGATTGATTCGATTTAGTGTTGGAGAACCTTAGATTACTTTTGCTATGTTTGTATGTTTGTCTCGTCTTCAGTTCCCGTGTGTGGTATGGCATCCGATTCAGTGCCTATTTTTGTATCCGTGTCGTTTACTATGTACTGCTGATCTGTCAGATGCGTATGGTCTCCTCTGTTTGTATGCCGTATGTAGCGCTCGCGCTACTTCGTCTGCGATGTTGTTTTGGAGTTCCAGTCATCTTGTCTGCTTGTTAACTGTCCTGTGTCCTGGTAGCCTAGACTTGGTCTTAGTGGATAGCAGGTGAGCACTGTGTGTTCAGGTGTGCCATTCTCACCATAGCCGCAAGTGTGAGTCTATTTTAGGCCAAACCTGTGGAGATGCACAGGATACGGGCCGTGACCCATGAGGAAGTGCACCATGCCGCGTGTTGGATTTATGTACTTCAAAATTCAACCGCTCTCGGATACTGGGGAAGAAAGAGTCGACTCGTCTCCCCGTATCAGTTGTGTCCCATACTGTCTGCCATTTGTCAATTCTCCACTTGTTTAATTTTCGTTTGTCGACTGTGCCTTGTCCAGTTATTATTTTGTCGCGTCTTCACCTCTTCTGCCAGTAGGAAGCTGCTGTGTGGCGAATTGCAATATATCTGTAGGGAAAACTCGTACTACACACAGTGTCTCAATCAAGGTCGTGCCGAAAGCCCCCGAGATTCGAGTAGAATGCTCTTCTGGTCGCACCGGTTTTGTGTGTACCTTTGCGTAATGCCTGTGCTCAAACACTAGGTGCAAAACAAGCTATTGACTCAGAGTGCTGTGTAATATGTCCTCATTGTCTGCAGTAACAGTCGGTATCTTATGGTGTTCAGTCTTGCAAGTTTATGCATGAGTTTCTTCGCTTTGTTGATTGTTAGTCTGGTGTGTTCGTTAAAGTTTAAATGTTCATCAACTTAAATGCCGAGGTATCTTGTCATAGCACACGTACTGTAGTGCACGCTGGTTGGAGCTAGAAACAGTGATTACAAAGGGACGTTTCTCGTGCTAGTTCTTTCGACACGGCTGAATCTATCGCCCTGTTTGCCGACCAGCGGTTGGCTCGCTGACGCCAGCGCCAGCGCCGCGACATGTTTTGCGGCCTTGCCGGGAAACACGTGTGCAGCTGTCCGAGGCCGCCGTCGGAGCGGCGGGCAGCAGCGCCACTGCGACACACTGCAGGCCTTCCCGCGAGGAGAGGAAAGAGTCGTGACCCTTGTAAAGACTGCAGGGCTGACAATGAGGCCTGTTTCAAACGCAGGGCAGAGAAAGCTACTGCGACTGCCAACAAGCTGACAGGTTTCCCGCTCGGTCTAGTGATCTTAATTTGGTAGCGCACGATCTCCCTGCGAGTCCTCGATTCAGCCAGAGCCAGGTGTTTAGCAGGTAATATGTGCATTACATCCGAAAAAGAGTACATTAGACTAAATGTTAAATAGTAAGTCAGCTGTGGAAATAGAGGACAGCACACGCTTCCCCGTAGATAATGTAGAAGCTGACCTGACGCGGAACTACGCCATCTGAGGGCGAGAGGCTCAAAGTATTGCTGAGATCCTCACCTTGTAATGACGCTTGGCGGTAGATCGGGCAGTGACTGGCCGGGAGCGAGAGGATTGATGTTTTAATGCTGTACCCCCTCCGGAGCAGCATCGATGGTCGCAGTATACAGATCTAAATTCTCCCCTACCTTCCTCTTAATAAATTATTGATTTGGATATTTCCATTTCCTAATTAGTTTTACGAGGGGCGTTTGAAAAATCCGTGCAAAAATAAAAACTACTTATGTGTTTGGGGTAAAGCTTTTTTATTTTTCGACATAGTCTCGTTTTAGACTTATACACTTCGACCAATGCTGTTCTAATTTATTGATCCCTTCCGGAAAATAGGAATTGTCCAAGTCTGCAAAATAGCTATTAGTTGCTGCAGTCACCTCTTCGTTTGAATAAAATCTTTGTCCCACCAGCCATTTATTCAAATTGGGAAACAAATAGTAGGCCAAGGGAGCCAAGTATGGAGAACAGAGGGGATGTGAAACGAATTGGAATCCTATTTCCATTACCTTTGCGACCACAACTGCTGAGGTGTGTGCTGGTACATTGTCGTGTGGAAAAGGACTTTTCTGCGGTCCAATCGCCGGCGTTTTTCTTGCAGCTCGGTTTCCAAACGGTCCAATAACGATGAATAATATGCACCTGTAATAGTTTTACCCTTTTCCAGATAGTCGATCAGGATTATCCCTTGCGAATCCCAAAAGACAGTCGCCATAACCTTTCCGGCCGAAGGACTGATGTTTGCCTTTTTTGGTGCAGATTCTCCCTTGGTAACCCATTGTTTAGATTGTTGTTTGGTCTCAGGAGTATAGTAATGTAGCCATGTTTCATCCACAGTGACGAAACGACGCTTAAAGTCCTGCGGATTCTTTCTGAACAGCTGCAAACCATCCTTGCAACACTTCACACGATTCCGTTTTTGGTCAAGCGTGAGCAATCGCGGAACCCATCTTGCGGATAGTTATCTCATGTCCAAATGTTTATGCAAAATATTATGTACCCGTTCATTCGAGATGCCCACAGCACTAACAATCTCACGCACCTTAACTCTTCTGTCATCCATCACAATATCATGGATTTTATCAATGATTTCTGGAGTCGTAACCTCCACAGGGTGTCCATAACGTTCAGCATCACTTGTGCCCATATGGCCACTCCGAATTTTTTTAAATCACTTATAAACTGTTCTAAACGAAGGTGCAGAGTCACCATAATGTTTATCATGCTACTCTTTTAGTCTCCCGAGGCGTTTTGCCTTTCATAAAGTAATGTTTAATAACCACACGAAATTCTTTTTCGTCCATTTTTTGACAGTCACTCGACTTCCGTGATTCACACGAATGCCAAACACAAAGAAATAGACCAATATGGCTGAACCTTGGTGTGCGTTCTTTCCAAACATGCTACTAATTGAACATGACCTCGATACGCGCCGGTGGTGCCATCTCTCGGACTTTTCAAACGCCCCTCGTAAGTTCCTAAGCATATAAACATGCAGTTTTGTTTAAACGCCGAAAAACCAAATTACTTTCATTTTAAGTACTTGTACAACTTACTACTGTGAAATCATGACCTATCTTAGCCACTAGGTGGTAGGTAAAATAGGAATGTCACGAAAAAGTACGTACTGCGGTTCGTTGGACCTGTCATAACTAACAGGTGTTCGAAGCAAGATAATACGGAAAAGCAACAGGAGCGTTTAGCATAGTTCCCACAAGAGATCTCCCTCTCATCTTGAGTATTGACGCAAAAGATTTCGTAATACCGAAACAACTTACAAATTACTACTGAGTAGATTCTTAAGTATTGTTCATCTATCTGGGATCCCTATCAGGTAGGACTGATAGAGGAGATAGAGAAGATCCAACAAATAACGGCGCGTTTGGTCACGGGAACGTTTAGCTGGCGAGAGAGCGTTACGGAGATGCTAAACAAACTCTACTGGCACAAAAGAGGCTTTGTGCATCACGGAAACATTTACTATTGAAATTTCGGGACAGCACTTTTTAGGAGGAGTCTGACAACATATTGCTTCCCCCAACATACACCTCGCGTGTTGACCACGAGGACACAATTCGAGAAATTAGAGCCAGTACAGAGGCTTACCGATAATCATTCTTCCCACGCACTATTCGCGAGTGGAACAGGGTTGGAGGGATCAGACAGTAGTACCGAAAGTCCCCTCCGCCACACACCATTAGGTGGATTGCGGAGTATGAGGTAGATAACGAGGAAAAATTTCAAACTGTTAATGTGAACTAAAGGGGAAGATTCATGTGTAAACTTAAAATTATAAAGTTCGTTTTAAATATGAAACTTCGTGGCAGATTAAAACTGTGTGCCGGACCGAGACTCGAACTCGGGACCTTTGCCGTTCGCGGGCAAGTACTCTACCATCTGAGCTACCCAAGCACAACTCACGCCCCGTCCTCACAGCTTTACTTCTGCCAGTACCTTGTCTCCTACCTTGCAAACTTTACAGAAGCTCTCCTGCGAACCTTGCAGAACTTGGGTAGCTCAGATGGTAGAGCATTTGCCCGCGAAAGGCAGAGGTCCCGAGTTCGAGTTCGAGTTCGGTCCGGCACACAATTTTAATCTGTCACGAAGTTTCATATCAGCGCACACTCCGCTGCAGAGTGAAATTCTCATTCTCGTTTTAAATATACTGCCTGACAAAAAAAGTCTAGCTCCCGGAAGATATGGCCAGAAGTCAGTAGTTATCCAGCTGTAAAATGCCCCCGCCGTCAGGGAAGACATCAGGCATGAAGGGAGGTGAATGTCTCCATAACGTAATACTGCTCCCACTGGTCTACGTCCGTGGCGCGATGCGGGTGTCAAGCAGAAACTAGCCTGAAAAACGGCGTAATTGGGCACGATCGTCGACCTGTTGTAATAGGAAACGTGACTAATTCACGATCCGGCCTCGATGATCCCTTGCCCATTGCAATAGCAACTGAAATGTAATGAAATGAAATGAGCGTATGGCATTGTTAGCCGGGATGCCCCATCCGGGCAAGTTCGGCCGCCAAGTGTTAAACATTTCAGTCGCCGCCACATTGGGCGACTTGCGTGCCGGTGATGAGGATGAAATGATGAGGAGGACAACACAACACCCAGTCCACGAGGGGAGAAAATCTCCAACCCGGCTGTGAACCGAACCCTGGTCCGCTGCATAGGAGGCAACCACCAAACTAAGCAGGCGGACTCCATAGGAACTGACGATGTCTTTGGGACAACAGGGGAACACACAGGGGTCATCTACTGCGGAGCCTCATGTTCAACATGTCATTGTATTCTGTCGTCAGATCTGCCACTGACCGCCGCCTATACGGCTTTACAGAGCGTGCAAGCCTTAGACTATCGGGTTCTTTGATGAGGTGTGGACGTCCAACACTGTGTCGCCTATTCTTGACTTCAAAGTCGTTCAACCACTTTCCGTAGATGCTCACTTGCAGCGGAGCAGCCGGCTCGTCCTAAGGCGCCGGGCCCTAAGAGTGTGCTATTTTTCAGAGTCTATTATGTCGTTGAAATTCCCCATTCACGGCTCGTATTACCGCTTGAATGAGTCACCATTCATCCCTCTTCCGTTTATGCACTTCCCCTACCGCTTGGCCTTGCCGCAGTGATAACACCGGTTCCCGCCAGATGACCGAAGTTAAGTGCTGTCGGACTGGGCTAGCACTTGGATGGGTCATCCGGCCTGCCGAGCGCTGTTGGTAAGCGGGGTGCACTCAGCCCTTGTGAGGCAAACCGAGGAGCTACTTGGTTGAGAAGTAGCGGCTCCGGTCTCTGAAACTGACATACGGCCGGGAGAGCTGTGTGCTGACCACATGCCCCTCCACCTCCGCATCCAGTGACGCCTGTGAGCTGAGGATGACACGGCGGCCCGTCGGTACCGCTGGGTCAGCCAGGGGCTGTGGACGTAGAGTTACCGCTTTAGGTGCCAACATTGCTTCCAAGTGGCATTCAATATCGCGGTGGGCAGTGGTTATAATGTTTTACTTCATCGGTGTGTATTGTGAGTACTTCCCTGAGATATTCCCTAAATTTGGAGGCGCATTTAAGTGAGGGGATGTTATGCGGAGAAGCTCACAAAGTTAGATGTTAAAAAGTATGAGAAACATATATTCTCTTTTCCTCGTTTTACTACGTTCACTATTATTCTCCACGCATTTTTCTACCCTCGAATCAAGTTTTTTGACACTCTGTCCAGACTTCTACCTCATGCAATTTAGGCCAGATCGAAACTAAACTGTTGATGACCGTGTCTTTGCTCGTGGAAAGAAACTGTACGATGATACTGACGGGAAAATCGTTGCTAGACGCGACTTATTCGTTCGTTCATTCATTATTCATTGATTCATTCATTTATTCACTCGTTCATCATAAACCACTCTGTCTGAAACAAAAGTAGGCCGTTTCAGTTGGGTAGACTTTTTATGACACTAAATCCTAATTTTCATTTACAGTCTATTTATATTAAAAGCTTTAATTTCTTCACTCTCGCAACTGACCACTCTTACACTTCGTCGGGTTCTTACGTTTTCCCGTCTCGGGCTTCCTTTTTTGCCAAGAAAATAACTATGAATTTCTGTTAAGTGTTCACTAGGCCACACAGTAATGGTCATAGAAGCACCAATTCAGAGTTGCAGTGAGTTTAGTTACCTGGACATTCATCTGACAGCCAATGGAATTTTATGGCTTACGTAAAGAAAATGGCACAGGAACGTTTGGAGAGTAAAATATCCACGACTAATGACTTGTAGAAGAGGCACACTTGCTCAAGCTGGGGGTCAGTAGCTTCATGTAATTTCTTCATCGAGGCTAAGTGACCAAATGCAGTGTAATTATCACCTGTTGTATAGCAGATTTATAGTAGTCGTAGGTAGTGGGCGTTATTGCAGTACACAAATGAAGAAAGGCTCTCACATATTTCAGTTATCTCTTTGCAGTGAGAAATCGAAATAATGGATGTACTTCGCACGTTGAAGGAAGTTTATTTTTACAGCTCTTTTAAGTAACTTGCTACATGTGAAGATCCCGCATCTCGTGGTCGTGCGGTAGCGTTCTCGCTTCCCACGCCCGGGTTCCCGGGTTCGATTCCCGACGGGGTCAGGGATTTTCTCTGCCTCGTGATGGCTGGGTGTTGTGTGCTGTCCTTAGGTTAGTTAGGTTTAAGTAGTTCTAAGTTCTAGGGGACTTATGACCACAGCAGTTGAGTCCCATAGTGCTCAGAGCCATACATGTGAAGAAAGTAGTAACACTGGCTCGTTACACTCGTAGAAAGCAATACACTATGAAGAACTTTGACTAGCCGTTCACAGATTCCCTAGATACAATTCGCATACGCAAGGTGACAACTGTAGACAGTCATGTTTTCTATCCGTCCGACTCCTACTTTCAAGACGCACCTACTGTATTATATTGTCGAGTTTCTGTTGAGAACCACATACTGACTGTCTGTGCTGCGAGGGCAGGTTTCAGTGATGGGAAATAAAGGCGGGGACCGAACCCAGCTCGACATGGCTGGCATTGCTGCGACTAGGTGACGTCACCAATTGCGTGCTGTGCTAGATTAAGCCTGACGTCAGGACCAAGGCCGACCGCTTAAGGCGCAGCGAGCGGGCGAGCTAGCGCGCAGCGCCACTGTGGGGAGATACCAACGGCTTCCCCGCCCGAGCCGCTGCCGTCCCCCTCCAACACACACACACACACACACACACACCAGTCGCATCCTACCCGTCCCACCCACGACACAGCCGTGCAAGGCGAGGGTCCGGGCGCGGCAGCGACAACAGCTAGCGTGCGCTGCGGGCTGCCTGCTTTGCGAATGATCAACCAGCAAGCTAACACAAAACTCACGTTACTATTCTCCTAGCAAGGACGTTCTGCCTCGGCTCTGTTGCAGCAAACACAAAATGGGCTGCAAAGCATTGATTGAGCGTGTATAGTGGACGGATCTTTTCTAAAAGTCGCTATGTTTTAAAACTCTGAGCTGCCGTGACTACGATGCCTTCATTGGAATATGTTTTGTCCTCGTGTTCTTTAACTTTTCAGGCCTCAATGTGACCAACATAGAACTGCGAACGATTAAGGAATAACAGGGATTGGTGAAAACGGGGTTATCGTAAAATGATTAAAAAAAGAACAGTGATTAGTAAACACAGGGTTGTCGTACCGAGGCTGAATACTGCAACTCTTCAGATCTTCCAAAAATAAACAAAAAATACATCTATTCAAAAAGCAGATAAAAATTCACTTAACGTCTTCCTGAGAGACACTCTTCACTCCTTCCAAATTAATAATGTAGCGGTAAGTGTAGGCTAGATATGGCTTGAATTAAAAAAAAAATACAGATAGCAATTGACTTATACCAAATAAATTAAGAAATGACGGATCTGATTCTCCTTGGTACACGAAACGGTCAGAATACTGTTACAGAACAACGAAAAACGCATGCCACATTCAAACAAACGCAAAATCTCCAAAATTGGCTATCTTTTACAGAAGCTCGAAATTTAGCGCCGACTTCCGTGCGTGATCCTTATAATAGTTTCCACAACGAAACTTTGTCTCGAAACCTGGCAGAAAATCCAAAGAGATTCTGGTCGTATGTAAAGTATGCTAGCTGCAACACACAACCAATGCCTTTTCTGCGCGACAACAATCGAAATACTATCGATGACGGTGCCCTAAAGCAGAGTTACTAAACACAGCATTCGATTTAAGTACAGCTGTCAACATGAGTAACTCGGAACTAGGTATCCTCGGAGTAGCAAAGCAACTTAAATCACTTAATAACAGAAAGTCTTTCGATCCACATTGTATACAAATCAGGTTTCTTTCAAAGTGTGCTGGTGCAGCAGCTCCATACTTAACAATCTTATTCGACCGCTCGCTCGACGAAAGATCGTACCCAAAGACTGGAAATCTGCACAGGTCATACCAAGATTCAAGAAAGGCACTAGACGTAAGCCACTAAATTACAAGCCCATCACATTAACGTCGATATGTAGCAGGATTGCGTTCGAAGATTTCGAGTAATCTTGAAGAGAACGGTCTACAGACACTGTCAACCCTGATTTAGAAAATATAATTCTTGTGAAGCAACTAACTCTTTACTCACATGCAGTTTTGAATGCTATTGGCAAGATATTTCAAACTGATTGTGTGTTTCTAGGTTTCCAGAAGGCTTTTGACCTTGTACCTCACAAGCAGCTTGTAATCACATTGCCTGCTTATGGATTATCGTTTCAGTTATGCGACTGGATTCGTGATATCCTGTCAGAGAGGTCACAGTTAGTAGTAATTGTCGGAAAGTCATCGAGTAAATGAGAAGCGATTTCTGGCGTTTCCCAAGGTAGTGTTATAGGCCCTCTGCTGCTCCATATCTATATAAACGCTTTAGGAGACAATCTGAGCTGCCGTCTTAGGTTGTTTGCAGATGATGCTGTCGTTTATCGTCTAGTGAAGTCATCAGAAGATCAGAACAAATTGGAAAACGATTCAGAAAAGATATCTGTATGGTGCGAAAATTGGCAAGTGACGCTAAAAAATGAAGTGTGAGGTCATCTACAAGAGTGCTAAAAGGAATCCGATAAACTTCGGTTACATGATAAATCAGTCAAAACTAAAGACCGTGAATTCAGCTAAATACCTAGGAATTACAATCCCAAACAACTTAAATAGGAAAGAACGCGAATCTTGTGGGGGAAACCGAACTAAAAACTGCGATTTGTTGACAGAACACTTAAGAGATGCAACATATCTACTAAAGAGACTGCCTACTTTTCGCTTGTCCGTCCTCTTTTGGAGTACTGCTGCGCGGTGTGGGATCCTTATCAGATACCATTAACGGAGTATATCGAGAAAGTCCAGAGAAGAGCAGCACGTTTCGTGGTATGGGGAAATACAGAAACGAGTGTCATTGATATGATACAGGATTTGGGAGGGACATAATTAAAACAAAGGCGTTTTTGGTTGCTGCGGAATCTTCTTACAAAATTTGAGTCACTAACGTTTTCCTACGAATGCGAAAATATTTTGTTGACGCCAACTTAACATAGTGAGAAACGATCATCATAATAAAATAAGGGAAATCAGAGCTCGTGTTAGACATTGGAATAATAGAGAATTATTGCTGAGGTGGTTCGATGAACCCCCTGCTAGGTTGTCCATGTAGATGTAGAACTAATAACAGAAGTGAATGGAATTTCTCCTAAGCGTTGCGGAGCTGATGGGTGTAGGAGGGGAATACCCTGGCTCATGTTTGAACAAAACTGAGGTTCAGATCGTATTCCACCATTTCTGTCTGTAGATATAAATCTCTGCTGCAGAGGAACGTTTCGATGGTTTCTTCAAAGCCACTGTTTTCTTCCCCTGTGCGTATCCAAATCAGACAATTCTCAATCTCTTAATGGTCACGGTGTCGATAACCTATTAATTCATAACGAAACAGAATTGGTCAATGAACGACCTGTCGCAAATAAAGCATAAGGAAAGATCATTGATTAATAATGCACAGTAATGGAAAGGGGTTAATTTGGAATACGTCTCTTTAATGACACTGGAAAGGCGCTGATTTCAAAAAGCTTTCTAACTTCGCAGAGAACAAATTTTTGTGCGATAAATAATGTCGGATAACCCATTAATTGCAAAACATAAAGAATGAAAGTGACGTCACATATGGCTTGTTAGTTGTAAATATCCAGAGCTGTACAATATATCTGAAATTTTGAACTGAATTTGTTTAAAAAAACACACAGTATCTAAAGGGCTTGTGCTAGCTTAGAACATTACCGTCTTACTTCTTGTTAGGATACATGAGCCTGGATGTTCTGTCTCAGTGCTTGTGTAGTAACCATTCTGATTTGGCATGTGGAAAGGGGACTGTCTTTGCGTTTTGGGCTCGTAATAAGATCCAAATGTCGATTTTTGCAGGGTTTTCTTTGAACTACTAGCACTGTTTGCCACGAATTCGCTGCTCTATAAAACATTCCTAAATTAGTGTGACTGAGTGTGATGCTTGTAGTGAGTTGCTGCCGGAGATACGTCACGGCTCAACTTTTACCTGAGAACGCCGGTACCCGTCGCGGCACCTTGCGTTGCAGACTAACGTCGTCTCCATGTGACGGTCTACTTTGTGTCTCCACTGCAGCTGTGTCCAACAAAGATTCCCACGCAGGAGCCACGCACCACAACGAGGTTTCATTGCTGCCTTTTTTTCCGCCGTATATCACCTTTCACTTTAAGGACGAAGATCGCCGTGAAACTGTCGTCCATTCCTCGGCCTGAGATCATATCTTTTAATCGAGGTGCTTTAGATCTAAAATGCTGACACTTTTTCTCCGAAAACATTCGTCTTCCCTTCTTAGGGTAGTATGCGGTTTAGGCAAACCGATAACGGCGAATAGAACGGCGAACCTTACATCGCGTGTAAACTGCTGTAAAATGAAGAAAGCGAACACAATTTCAGAATTTCGAATGGCGGCAAGGGAAAAATTAAAAGCATTGAAAATACCTCACAAAACTGGATATTGTTTGTCTAGAAAGTATAATATTCCCCGCGTTTCCGTGAAATTCCAAAAATCTCTTCCAGGCCACGTGCCATTCCACGTCGGCCAATCAAAACAAGTGGAAACTGTTGACGCTAGGTAGCGTTACTTAAATGTCACCACCGCTAGCTTCGCTACTCGCGTCTACCAGGAGCCATTTTAGTGGTTCATTGTAAACGGTTACTGTGCTGGTCTTCAGCATATGTTATTCGTTCCGTAACGGCATATTCTAACGGAGAACAGGCACTTCATATGCTTAAAGACACCCGGAGAACATCGCCGAAATTACCTGTAAGCGTGCAAGATAAGAAAATCGTCCATGGAAGTCACGACAGTTTTTTTTTTTTCATAGAATGTAAACACGGATTCGAAATAGTATCCATATGCAAGCTACCCACAATCGTAACAAACGAGTCGGAAGACGTGTAAGAGACGACTGTCATAAATGTCGAGCCTCATCTTTCTATACGAAAAATAACGTGGGAGTCCACGGTTATCAGAATTATCGTCTTGAGGATTCTAAATCCGGCAGTTCTTTACATCCATATTACATACGTGTTCATCGTGTATTAAGCGAAGATGATTTCCAGACAAGAATAACCCTCTACACTTGGTTTCTAAATTATTATCTGGGGACTTCGCGCTTGGATACGCTCTATTTACTTCCCACCTAAAACAGTAGTTAACTCAGTTTGCATCGTGCGCTCTGACAACGTTCGTATGTCTTTCCAGTTGAGTTACATTGTTGATGCGATTAAGAGGTTGAGAATAAAATAAGCTCTTGAGCTACATTCTGCAAGAAAACTAACAATCTTCGTAGTTCCATTCTGTTTCGAGTAAGTCATCTCACTCTGTTCCACGTATATATTTGTTGTGGAGTAGTTGGAAGTATCTATATAAGGGGCAATCAGATGAAATCAAGACAGATCGAAAGTAATCACCAAAACTGTAAAAACTTTTATCCCACTGGGAGACAAGATTGTCAGTGCCTTCATGGAAAGAAGAGACATTCGTGACAGTGGATTCGCTTCGGAGGAAGAGGTACACGCCGGGATACAATCATGGTTCCAGAGGCAACCGCTAGCATTTTTCGTTTACAGCGTTGACCGTCTTATTTCAGAGTGGGGTAAATGTATTAACTGTTATGGACATTACTTTTGAAGTAAAAAACGGTGTACTTACTTTTTTCCATCTGTCTCGTGTTCATTTGACTGCCTCTTATAGCAATAGAATCCCTAAATAATGCTTAATCTCTTTTTTTCTGGTTTTGCCATGAATAGTAAATTTATTCGTATGTGAAAGTGCGCAAACAACTGCAGTTACTTTCTCATTTGATGTACTTTCTCATTGTCGACTTAGATATTCTATTTACCTGATTATGAACTGAATTCTTTTCTACCGCCTAGGCATCGTGCCTACGACGCTAATGGGATAACACAGCTCATCTCCCAACTGTTGGCCGTGGTACAATACACCGAAGCACCCTGCCTCGTATGCTTTATCTCCAACCGTTGCTTGTTTGCTTCACCACTCTGAACACCGGTGAAAACTGGTTGTCAGCTTACCAGTACGATTTCTGACACTATATACTCGAAACACTCAAGTAGACTAATGTAAAAAAGAAAGATAATTGAAGCTGTGGGAAGTTACTGATCTGTGACTGAATGTACTCATAAGCCACGTCGTTTCGCTGCTATTCAGTTTTACCCCAAAGCGTTTTCAGCAGAACTGCTCACCACATTATTTAATTTGCTTGTTATTTGGAACCTTTTGAAATAGCAATATACACCGAAGGATACAAACAGTATCCGGAGATGCAGTGCTTAGAAAATTTAGGTTTAGTTAATAAGTACAGAAAACTGCTTTCCTCTTGGAGACAGAGAAAGATTAACGTCTGTAATTTACAAAGAGAAAGCAATGGCGTATTCCAGGGTAGATTGTAATGCCCCCCCCCCCTCCTCCTTCCTGCCATCTATTGTCGACATTAAACAATGCCCAGTTCAAGTAATTGATAACCAAAGTCTTTTACGAAGATTTGAGAGGAGCGAAGATTACAATAAACTTTCAGGTTTAGTTAGTTTGTCATGTTAAGATGACTCCAGGTTTTCTTATCTAAGGGTCTCATACTGGAAGCTGAAAATCTAACATCAGGTCCTCATGGTTGCTTAGAACTAATAAAATTGGAAGATTATTGTTGCAGAATTTCTTTTAGGTGAATATATTTTCCACTGATTTTCTCATATTTTGGTATGTCATACAGTATTTCGATTTTTCACATTATCAAAGCCGATATTACATTGTTCGCACCTGTTATACAAAAATACGTCCGATCACATCAGAGGCAAGCTTACGACTCCCACACCCTGCGGAAATAACAACATTCCAAAGGGTTTACAATTTTTCTTAACAAATGAATTCATACTAGTTTTCGTTACATTATAAATTTCGATTATTATTTCATAAATGAATCCAGAAATAAAAATAGTAAACAGTACAGGATTGCGTAATTAATAATAGAAATTTTAAGTGTGCAAATAATTCATAATTTCACATGTTTCTAAAAAAATAATTTTAACTGTACATTCAGAACTAGTACTTACAGATTATATCATCGAAACTAAAATATTTTATAAAGTAATTCCTTTTCATAAATTTTAGCTTGAATGATAACATACTGTGTAAAAAATTACATGAAAGTTTTCAGAAAACCAACTGAGATAATACTGACCTGTCCAAAATTCGAAAAAAAGATTAATGCTGGCATCGACAACTACTGTTGAGGAAAAGTAATGCTAGAGGGCATGTCCCGTTACAAGACGCACAATATGATAGTGCTTAAATTTCCAAAATGTAGTAAATAAATGTAAGCAACTTTTCCCTCGTGGAAAATCTGCAGTTTTTTGTTGCTTTCTCTACTTTTGAAATACGTAGAATAAGTTAAGACTGTACCATGAGGAAGAGAAACAGGCATTTATATGAAATTATTGCAGGGTAAACTTCTGGGCTTATCTTTAGTGATTTATTTTCCTAATATTTATCGACGCTTCATCCACCGAAGTTGCTGTCGAACACAATTGTGAGAAAATGTGAGGTACTTCTGTATCCACATATGAATCATGAAATACGCAGAGACTTCTGAATGTAGGTTACACATGTCGTCCAAGGCTAAGACCGTGACGCAACAAGAGTGACGCATTGTCAGAAGAGAGTAAATGTTCCGGCTTTCCTGCAGGAACAGATCTGGTGCGGTACAGATAACAGGTGTATGAGAATGGCGCGGCAAATGGAAACATATGATAGTATTGAAGTAGGCGGGACATACGGCTCTTGGGAGTAAATGGTCTAAACAGCACACCAATTCCCCGTCGACTTCTGGCGGCATATGGACCAAATGCAGCGTCGCGTCCAGATGTCGTGAAATGGCGCCAATCATTTGACCAAGACCGTAGGAACGTGCATGATGCTAATAGGCAAGTCCAGATCGTGCACCATCCAGTGTTTCTCCAACGCTGATAGTTAATTTTGCTCTCACTCTATAAGACATAACAAAATAATTGCCTGAAAGAGAAATTTGTTGATATCGAATATAAATTTAAGTGCTAGGAGCCTTTACCGCAGTTATTTGTATGAACTATTGCCTTATGCGTAAGTCAAACGCACACGATAAGCAGATCAGACAAGAAGAGAGAAGAAGATTTTGAAATGTCGTGTTACAGAAGGATGCTGAAGAATAAATGGATACATCGAATAACTAAGGACGTCGTACTGCACAGAATTGGGGAGAAAATAAAGTTATGGCACAGTTTGACTAAAAGAGGAATCGATTAGTAGTACACACATAAAGTTTTGCATCACTTTGGTTCCGAGAGTTCCAGAACCTGTACAGAAAATTGGAATAGACATCAACATAAACATCATTTCCGCCCCTTTTATTGCCCATGAAAACCACGCATTGCATGTTTTATCACCATACAGCGAGACCTTCAGAGGTGGTGGTCCAGATTGCTGTACACACCGGTACCTCTAATACCCAGTAGCACGTCCTTTTTCATTGCCTGTATTCGTCGTGGCATACTATCCCCAAGTTCATCAAGGCACTGTCGGTCCAGAATGTCCCACTCCTAAACGGCGATTCGCCGTAGATCCTTCAGAGTGGTTGTTGGGACACGTCGTCCATAAACAGCCCTTTTCAATCGATCCCAGGCATGTTTGATAGGGTTCATGTTTGGAGAACATGCTGGCCCCTCTAGTCGAGCGATGTCGTTATTATGAAGGAAGTCATTCATAAGATGTGCACGATGGTGGTGCGAATTGTCGTCCATGAAGACGAAAGCCTCGCCAATATGCTGGCGATATGGTTGTACTACCGGTTGGAGGATGTATTCACGTATCGTACAGCCGTTACGGCGCCTTCCATGACCACCAGCGGCGTACGTCGACCCCACATAATGCCACCCCAAAACAGCAGAGAACCTCCACCTTGCCGCACCCGCTGGACAGTGTGTCTAAGGCGTTCAGCCTGATCGGGTTGTTGCCCGCATCTCGTGGTCGTGCGGTAGCGTTCTCGCTTCCCACGCCCGGGTTCCCGGGTTCGATTCCCGGCGGGGTCAGGGATTTTCTCTGCCTCGTGATGGCTGGGTGTTGTGTGCTGTCCTTAGGTTAGTTAGGTTTAAGTAGTTCTAAGTTCTAGGGGACTTATGACCACAGCAGTTGAGTCCCATAGTGCTCAGAGCCATTTGAACCATTTGAACCTGATCGGGTTGTCTCCAAACACGTCTCCGACGATTGTCTGGTTGAAGGCATATGCGACACTCATCGATGAAGAGAACGTGATGCCAATCCTGAGCGGTCCATTCGTCATGTTGTTGGGCCCATCTGTAACGCGCTGCATGGTGTCGTGGTTGCAAAGATGAACCTCACCATGGACGTCGGGAGTGAAGTTGCGCATCATGCAGCCTATTGCCCACAGTTTGAGACGTAACACGACGTCCTATGTCTGCACAAAAAGCGTTATTCAACATGGTGGTGTTGCTGTCAGGGTTCTTCCGAGCCGTAATCCGTAGGTAGCGGTCATCCACTGCGGTAATAGCCCTTGGGCGGCCTGGGCGAGGAATGTCATCGACAGTTCCTGTATCTCCTCCATGTCCGAACAACATCGCTTTGGTTCACTCAGAGACGCCCGGACACTTCCCTTGTTGAGAGCCCTTCCTGGCACAAAGTAACAATGCTGATGCGATCGAACCGCGGTATTGACCGTCTAGGCTTGGTTGAACTATAGACAACACAAGCCGTGTACCTCCTCCCTGGTGGGATGACTTGAACTGATCGGCTGTTGGACACCCTGCGTCTAACAGGCGCTGCTGATACACGGTTGTTTACTTGTTTGGGCGGGTTTAGTGACATCTCTGAACAGTCAAAAGGACTGTGTCCGTGATACAATATCCACAGTCAACGTCTATCTTCAGGAGCAAGGGTGATGCAAAACTTCTCTTGATGTGTGTACATACCATGAGGCATCAAGGAATCGTCGGTATGGTAACGGTACTGAGTGTGTATTAGAGGGGGGAGGGGGAGCACAGCACGACTATAGCAAGCAGGTTCAAATGAGTGTTGGTTGTAATTGCTTTGCAGAGCTGAAGAGGTCTTCTCAGAATAGACTAGCGTAGAGAGATGCAGCAAACCAGTCTTTGGACTGAAGACAACAACAGCAACACGTGCCTTGTTCATTCTGCTCTTCAGTCATGCCGACTGACACCGGAAGGTATGACTGCATTTCCAGTCACGTGACATAACGAACTGTTCCATTCGCTGTGGTGACGAACGCGGTCTCCCATGTCCATAAACTGTGTCCGATTTAGTTGCCCATGTGTGCACGTCAGTGTGAAACATCCCAGTATATTGTTGATGAACCGAAGATAGCAATCGGCATCAGACGAGGGACGGGTTTCCACATTATCTGAATCGATTCTCTGGCGGATCGATGACTTAGGGACAACGTCTACACCTACATCTATAATCAGCTAGCCATCTTACGATATGTGGCAGAGGGTGCTTTTGATGTCTCCAATAGTATGCTGATGCACTTTCCGAATTTTTTTCATGGACAACAGTGCTCGTCAACATTAAGTTATTGATAGCCTTGCTAAAATCTACTCGCTGTGTCAATGTGTCTTCCGAATTCGAATGGTGTTGGTTATTTCTGAGAGTCCAGTGATTGACGTACTGCAGGTAGTGGAGCTGCGACCACGACTGTTGCTGATCTTATTGCTCATCACGACAAGCGGCACAATATGTCCGTAGCCAATCGAGAATTTCACTGAATATGTGTCGTGTCAAATAAGTACGAAGGAACGTTTGGTGGTTGCGGTGGTACCATGCCGTGTTTCTACGCTATTTTATTGGCGCAGAAATGTCGCATCATGCCTCGCGTCGTAGAGATAAGAATTACAAATCACCTGCCACATTGTATTCCTCTGTATTAAACCATATCTGAAAGTATATACTCGTATGCGTGATAGCAGGCTGAAAGAAATGCTTATCATTACATAATGAGTGCTATCTCATCCGATACTCCTGTTTTCACCGATTCACTTGGACGCAGCCGATAAGAATGGGCTACAAGGAAGTAATACTGTAATTTACGTTAGCAATGTTTCCTAAAACAGAAAGCGAGTTCCAAAACATTTATTGTAGGTCGAAACAGCATTTTGCCACTGAACGATCAAGACAAGGTCCAGAATTAATGGGTAAGATGAAAACGTTTCTGAAAAATCAGCGTAATATTAATACTATAAGTTTTAGCGTCCTGGAACAAATGGATAAGTCGCGTTGGAACGCCAGGTACACGCTTAAATCCTATTTTTACGTTTCCTTATTGCAGAAATTCTTAATTCAGCATCCGTTTTTTTCAGTAAAAATACTTGATCAGTGTACGCAAGGCAGTTGTTTAGGGGACCGGTACATATGATACTTCGGAAAATGTGCAGGTTTCTCGGAGACGAAGGCTGAATGTTGACATTAAAACAGCAGGTGCTCATTTTGAACATCCTCGACAAGAGTATCTGACGATATCACTACCGTAAGAGGACACACATACGGAAACTAAGAAGATTAATTCCCACTTTGAAGTATACTTTTGTATTTGTCTTGATATCTCATACTTGCAGCCGATGAGGGGCCACGCATTTTAAGGAGCACTCGATAGAACACCAATACGTAAAGAGCAGAACAGTAGCTGATAACCTTAGGGATTCTACACGGCGTTATAAATTAAGGTACCATTAGCTAAAAAAAAAAAAAAAAAATGCTTTGCCGGTGAGATATTTAGTAGCCACCAGCAAAAAGTTCCATCGCTTAATTTCGTCAGAGAACTGTTTGCAGTTACTACTTAATTCTTATTATTAACAGTGGGTTATGGGGATCGTATCTTTCGATTATTCGTAAATCGTTAGGAGTTATACACTCTCACAAATTTCAGGTTGGTTGATCAACTGAATTACAGGAAACAGGCATCATACTGTGCTGCACTGTAGAGTACAGTATTTGCTATCGATATCAGCAGATCGCTGCATCAGATAATAGGAGCTAACAGTAATCGGGCGTTCCCTGGCCTTCAGCTAGTCAATTATCGGATGCACTTTCCTCCACAGGAACTGCATGTCAGTATAGAGCCTCAACTGATACCCTCTCTAGATGTGACCCTGCAGGTGTGAAACCAGACTGGAAGTGAAAAATGGAAAACTTAAATTAGTATCTATATTGCTTGAGAACAGTCAAGTTAGCCGGCTGTGTTGGCCAAGCGGTTAAAGGCGCTACAGTCTGGAACCGCGCGACCGCTACGGTCGCAGGCTCGAATCCTGCCTCGGGCATGGATGTGTGTGATGTCCTTAGGTTAGTTAGGTTTAAGTAGTTCTAAGTTCTAGGGGACTGATGACCTTAGAAGTTAAATCCCATAGTGCTCAGAGCCATTTTGAACAGTCAAGTTAAACCAAATTTCCACAATCGTAGCTGCGTTTCAGCAATGTAATACAGCAGATATCTTGGATGTTATCTATATGAAGCTCTTCATAGACTCTTTAAGACGTAGGGGTTACTGCAAACGACGCATTTCAATACACCACGCATAAGCGCTATCTCAACTGACGAATCAAGGGAAATCTGCTACAGTCAATACTGAAATCAGAAGCAATCATTTGTATGCAAAATGGTTTTTCACTCTGCAGCAGAGTGTGCGCTGATTTGCGTCTTCCTGGTAAATTAAAACTGCGCGCTGTACCGGGACTCGACTCTGGTACCTTTGTGTTACGCGGGCAACTGCTCTACCGACTGACCTAGCCAAGGACAACTTTATACTCCCACATCCTTTACTCCCGCGAGTACTTTTTCTCGTACCTTGCAAATTTCCATAAATTTCAGAATGAGATTTTCACTCAGCAGCGGAGTGTGCGCTGATATGAAACTTCCTGGCAGATTAAAACTGTGTGCCCGACCGAGACTCGAACTCGGGACCTTTGCCTTTCGCGGGCAAGTGCTCTACCAACTGAGCTAACGAAGCACGACTCACGCCCGGTACTCACAGCTTTACTTCTGCCAGTACCTCGTCTCCTACCTTCCAAACTTTACAGAAGCTCTCCTGCGAACCATGCAGAACTAGCACTCCTGAAAGAAAGGATGTTGCGGAGACATGGCTTAGCCACAGCCTGGGGGATGTTTCCAGAATGTTGGTAGAGCACTTGCCCGCGAAAGGCAAAGGTCCCGAGTTCGAGTCTCGGTCGGGCACACAGTTTTAATCTTCCATAAATTTTCTTGCATTTCGTGTGGGTCTACCACGCTTGGAAGAGCAAAAGTCTGAAAGCTAGGAGAAGAGGTACTGGTGGAAGTAGAGTTATGAGGGCAGGTTGTGGTCTTGCTTAGATAGCTCAGTTATTATATACGAGGTGCATTCAAGTTCTAAGGCCTCCGATTTTTTTTGTAATTAACTACTCACCCGAAATCGATGAAACTGGCGTTACTTCTCGACGTAATCGCCCTGCAGACGTACACATTTTTCACAACGCTGACGCCATGATTCCATGGCAGCGGCGAAGGCTTCTTTAGGAGTCTGTTTTGACCACTGGAAAATCGCTGAGGCAATAGCAGCACGGCTGGTGAATGTGCGGCCACAGAGAGTGTCTTTCATTGTTGGAAAAAGCCAAAAGTCACTAGGAGCCAGTTCAGGTGAGTAGGAAGCATGAGGAATCACTTCAAAGTTGTTATCACGAAGAAACTGTTGCGTAACGTTAGCTCGATGTGTGGGTGCGTTGTCTTGGTGAAACAACACACTCGCAGCCCATCCCCGACGGTTTTTTTTTTTGCAGTGCAGGAAGGAATTTGTACTTCAAAACATTTTCGTAGGATGCACCTGTTACCGTAGTGCCCTTTGGAACGCAATGGGTAAGGATTACGCCCTCGCTGTCCCAGAACATGGACACCATCATTTTTTCAGCACTGGCGGTTACCCGTAATTTTTTTGGTGGTGGTGAATCTGTGTGCTTCCATTGAGCTGACCGGCGCTTTGTTTCTGGATTGAAAAATGGCATCCACGTCTCATCCATTGTCACAACCGACGAAAAGAAATTCCCATTCATGCTGTCGTTGTGCGTCAACATTGCTTGGCAACATGCCACACGGGCAGCCATGTGGTCGTCCGCCAGCATTCGTGGCACCCACCTGGATGACACTTTTTGCATTTTCAGGTCGTCATGCAGGATTGTGTGCACAGAACCCACAGAAATGCCAACTCTGGAGGCGATCTGTTCAACAGTCATTCGGCGATCCCCCAAAACAATTCTCTCCACTTCCTCGATCATGTCGTCAGACTGGCTTGTGCGAGTCCGAGGTTGTTTCGGTTTGTTATCACACGATGTTCTGCCTTCATTAAACTGTCGCACCCACGAACGCACTTTCGACACATCCATAACTCCATCACCACATGTCTCCTTCAACTGTCGATGAATTTCAATAGGTTTCACACCACGCAAATTCAGAAAACGAATGATTGCACGCTGTTCAAGTAAGGAAAAACGTCGCCATTTTAAGTATTTAAAACAGTTCTCATTCTCGCTGCTGGTGGTAAAATTCCATCTGCCGTACGGTGCTGCCATCTCTGGGACGTATTGACAATGAACGCGGCCTCATTTTAAAACAATGCGCATGTTTCTATCTCTTTCCAGTCCGGAGAAAAAAAATCTGAGGCCTTAGAACTTGAATGCACCTCATAGCACTTGCGCGCGAAAGTCAGATGTCTCAGATTCGAGTCCCATCCTGGCATGCAGTTTTAATCTCACAGGAAGTTTCGATCTGGTGTAGCTCAGTATTGCGGCATAGAGTGAATAATCCTATACGAGAATGGTAATGATCGTGGAAGGGCAGCAGTTGGACTTCAGGTGGTCAAAGTTTCAGTATCAGTGTTTGTATGATGTCAGTGACGAAAAGGTGTGACGTCACGACTGAAGAAAGTTGCTGTGAACTAGAACAACAGCTATGTCCTCCTGCAAAATTCCGTTAGTCCTTTACTTCAGGCACCCTAGTTCCACAACAGCTGTTTTACGAGGACTGCACAGTGCCACGTACGCTCGGAATGTCACTCAGTGGATTCTGCTGACTCCTGGCAAGGACACTGCCAAATTACTTCGTTGTATGAGTCGACATTATCTCGTACTGTCGACTTAGTGGGGTGATTTTGTTGAACGCAGTAGACCACGACAGAGTTACCAGATGAATCCTCTCTTCATTGTTGCGAGCCATTCCTATTACCAACTGATCTGGAAAGAGGAAGTGGTTTATCTGTCCGAAAAGTATCGTAAGCTGTATTAAAAATTAGGGTCCGTGCGACATCACAAATGCAACTATTGTGCTACTGTACTGCGACTGTGGTAGCAGGATAATGGTATTGTACCAATATATTTGAGGGAAATCTGTTCCGTGGGACGGCTGGCTCTTTTAATATCATACTCAAACGCACATTCTTGAAAAACTATCTGCATTGCTGAGATACTATAGACAGAGACCATCTCGCAAATAGTGGCCCCATACAGAATGAGATTTGGAAAGTAGGAGACGAGGTACTGGCAGAAGTAAAGCTGTGAGGACGGGGCGTGAGTCGTCCTTGGGTAGCTCAGTTGGTAGAGCACTTGCCCGGGAAAGGCAGAGGTCCCGAGTTCGAGTCTCGGTCCGACACACAGTTTTAATCTGCCAGGAAGTTTCAGTGGCCCCCATGTTTCCGGACCTGTGGATGAGTGGAATTCTTTATGAAGACGTTGCATCAATCTGTTTTGTGACTTTGGTGTTGCATTTAAGGAGATATGAGAACGCGGATGTATTTCCGGTAGGCTTCTCTCATGGGATCTTCGGCCGACGTTTGCTTACCGATTTTCCAGACGTTTCGCCAGCACGAGTGGCTGGCATTGTCAAAGGTTTTGCCCTCTACCAGCACTGAAGAGTAAACCTTTGACAATGTCAACCACTAGTGCTGGCGAAACGTCCGGAAAATCGTTAAACAAACGTCGACCGAAGATACTGAGACAGAAGCCAACCGATTGTACGTGAACAAGTGGTCGCGACGGCCTGAATGATTTTGTATGAGACTGTTGTTCAGAATTACTGTATGGCTTTATTCAAAGGGTAACAAATGCAGATGATAAGCCTCTGACGGCCTATTCCTTACTCATCTGCTCGCTTCCGTGGGTTAATGACGTCATCACCATCACCAGCACCATCATCAGCATCGCCATCACACATATTGCACTGAGTGGAGATTCCTTTCTTCTTTTTGTAGTTGATGTTTTCCGTTGTGGTCGCGTTGTTGGCAATTCCTGATGTGTCATATCGCCAAAGTCGTCATATTGTCTACACGTTTATATTGTTGCAGAAGAAGCTGAGCAGTATCGTGGTGTAGTCGTTATGATACTAAACTGTTGCATGGAGGGTCGTGAATTCAAAACACACCTAGACTGTATGATTTTAATTTCTATATTCAGTTCGAGTACATTCTAGAAGTATCCACAGATGTCAAGAATCATTCTACTGGAATTGTCTGTAGCCGTATATATACTGTATGTGTTGTGGCCTGAGGCAGTTCGCTCCGCGCTCTTGTATGTGCAAGTGCTGAATAAACCTTCGTTAAGTGAAGTTAATGTTCGTCATTCATTTAATTACACCTTCTTCTACGTGACAATATGGTGTTTCGATTCTTCAGTAGACGTATTAAAAACGCTCTATAATATGCCATTGTTGCTTAAGAATTGACAAGACGTGTACATAGATTAGAAAGGAACAAGTTTTGAGATCATGTGTATTTGAATGTGTTGCCAACACATAGAAGACGAGAACATTGTCATTTGCAGCTTTAAACATATAAATCTTGTGTTGCGAATGAAATAATAAGAAACGAAATGACAGTACATATTAAAAGTACAGTGAGGTGACAAAAATCATGGGATGCCTCCTAATATCGTGTCGGACCTTCTTTTGCCCGGCGTAGTGCAGCAACTCGAGTCGTTGGAAGTGCCTTGGGGAAATATTGAGCCATGTTGCATCTATAGCCGTCCATAATTGCGGAAGTGTTACCGGTGTAAGATTTAGTGCACGGACTGACCTCTCGATCACGATCCATAAATGGTCCAAGGGATTCATATGTCGGGCAAGGTGGGTCGCCAAATCATTCGCTCTCGAATTGTCAGAATGTTCTTTAAACCAATCGCGGACAATTGTGGACCCGTGACATGGTGCATTACCATCTATAAAAAATTCATCGTTGTTTGGGAACGTGATGTCCATGAATGGCTGCAGATGATGCCCAAGCAGCCGAACAAAACCATTTCCAGTAAATGATCGGTTTATGTAAGCACAGCCTACGCCATTATGGAGCCCCCACCAGCCTGCACAGTGCCTTGTTGACAAATTGGGTCAAAGGCTTCGTGGGGTCTGCGCCCACACTCGAACAGTCAGCTCTGCCCACTGCAGTCGGGACTCATCTGAGGAGGCCATGGCCTTCCAGTCGTCTAGCGTCCAACCGATATGGTTACGAGTCCAGGAGAGGCGCTATAGGCGATGTCGTGCTATTAGCAAAGGCACTCGCGTCGGTCGTGTGCTGCCATAACCTATTAATGTCAAATTTCGCCGTACTTTCCTAACAGATACTTTCATTGTATGTCCCATATTGATTTCTGCGGTTATTCTACGCAGTGTTGCCTTTTTGTTAGCACTGACAACTCTACGAAAACGCTGCTGCTCTCCGTTAATAATTGAATACAGTCGTCCACTGCGTTGTGCATGGTGAGAGTTAATGCCTGAAATTCGTTACATTCTTGACACGATGCATCTCAGAATAATGGTTTCCGAAATGGAGTGTACCATGCGTCTAGCTTCATCTACCATTCTGCGTTCAGATTCTATTGATTCCCCTCGTGCAGCCAAAATCACGTCGGAAACCTGAGTACAAATGGCAGCTCCGCCAATCCACTGCCCTTTTATACCTTGTGTACGCGATGTTACGGCCACCTATATATGTGCATACCGCTATCCCAAGATTCTTGTCGCATCAGTGTATTAGTGTTAACCTTAGAACTAAAAGTCAAATTGGTCTGCTGCGGTAATATCTAATCTGTTCTTGCCCTACACTTAAGTTCATACGTTGCCAGTAGACATGTACAATGAAGTTCGGATGTACCTGAAATGAAAATATACTTCTCACATTCGGAGGCGTCGCTGTGGTTTTAAGGCAGGCGGTAGAAATGGGAAATTCCCCGCCACATCTTCCGAGTTGGGATTCTCTTTGTCTGAATCTTATTTTCCTGGTAGCCGGAGAAGAATTTCTAAAAATCTTCACCGACTCCGCTTGTCCCGGGCAGTGGAAAATGGGGTTGCAACTAAACAACCAATGACTTCTCGATGTGACTTATACAAATCCACATTAAGGCGAAACTTTTTTGGTAATGAAACACAGTTTTAATAACAATAATGTATTAGGATCACTGGTTATTATTGTTATTCTCACAACGAACATTAACAGACAGTAGGTTTATGTAAGTTGAGTCTTCTGGGCGCGTTCCGAAAATCACGAATAGCTAGCATCATAACGGAGATAGTGCCGTGCAAAAAGGACCTCAGGTTTATCACTACGTGTGTAGACGGTCCGTAATGTGCTGTGTTGGTAGCAACCTCCACTTATGCGAGGCACAGGGTCGCCATCCGCCCCCAAGTCGTTTTTCTTTCATGTTCCATATCCTAGATGACGCTCTCGAAGAGATCTCAAAAATATATTCGCTTCGACACGTATTCCGGCCCTGTTTTATGGGAGCTGTATGCAAGGAACAAACACAGTGAAAGCTTGAGTCCCAGAGCACTATAGATATCAGTCTGCACAAACAACTGATATAGTATCCTCACCGAGTCTGCAAGTTCCTCATCCGCACACGTGGATTTCACAATTTTTTAGATCATTTGACTTGTTCGATATGTCACAACTCTGACGGGAGTCTTACGCCAGGTCTGAATTATTTTCATTTGCATAATGATTATTCTCCACGGAGAAGAAATAAAAGTTTTGAGGTTCGCCGATGACATTGTAATTCTGTCAGAGACAGCAAAGGACTTGGAAGAGCAGTTCAACGGAATGGACAGTGTCTTAAAAGGAAGATATAAGATGAACATCAACAAAAGCATGACGAGGAGAATGGAATGTAGTCGAATTAAGTCGGGCGATGCTGAGGGAATTAGATTAGGAAATGAGACACTTAAAATAGTAAAGGAGTTTTGCTATTTGGGGAGCTAAATAACTGATGATGGACGAACTAGAGAGGATATAAAATGTAGACTGGCAATGGCAAGAAAAGCGTTTCTGAAGAAGAGAAATTTGTTAACATCGAGTATAGATTTAAGTGTCAGGAAGTCATTTCTGAAAGTATTTGTATGGAGTGTAGCAATCTATGGAAGTGAAACGTGGACGATAAATAGCTTAGACAAGAAGAGAATAGATGCTTTCGAAATGTGGTGCTACAGAAGAATGCTGAAGATTAGATGGGTAGATCACAAAACTAATGAGGAGGTATTGAAAAGAATTGTGGGACTACTAGACCAGAAGAAGGGATCGGTTGGTAGGACATGTTCTGAGGCATCAAAGGATCACCAATTTAGTATTGGAGGGCAGCGTGGAGGCTAAAAATCGTAGAGGGAGACCAAGAGATGAATACACTAAGCATATTCAGAAGGATGTAGGTTGCAGTAGGTACTGGGAGATGAAGAAGCTTGCACAGGATAGAGTAGCATGGAGAGCTGCATCAAACCAGTCTCTGGACGGAAGACAACAATAACAACAACAACAATGATTATTCGTAGAATTTTTTTTTTCATCATCGCTTTCTCGCTTCCGACAGTGATTTGCTACGTGAAAAATTCCGAATTGTGATAAATTTCGGAGTCCATGTTAATCTGTAGGTCTGTAAGATGAAGCGTCATGGAATGATCTACATTGTTGTTTTTTTTTTGGCAGCTTTTGATAATTGCACTAAAGATTTCACACCAAAACAGCCAATATGTGCAGGTAAAGCTGTTGAAACTAAACGGTAAGGACGAGGGCATGCTTTGCCTCTGTCAACTTTAAACCACAAAGCAATTATAATTGTGAGTATCTGTAAATATAGCATAGGCTTTTACCCGCAAAGTAATTGCTACCGCGGATACCTGAATGCTGCAGACCTCTAATGATACGAGGTGGTTCATAATCCTGCCCTAAGCTGTTCCCGTACGCTCTCAAAGGACGAGCGCATGACGAATTCATTCCACTTCGGCATCTCAAAGAATGATGGGGGAAATTTAACATTGAAACAAGCGTGCAAGGGAAAAACATCGAACGTCTAGAGCACTGCGCTGTATAAAAGGCGAACAATAGGAAAACCGGAAAAGGAGGACTGAAAACCTGTGAAATGCGCTGTGAGGCGTTACTGAATTAGTGAGTAAAGAAATCTGTGGCAAATCCTTTCTAAAGGAACAGGCAAGTTAGTGGAACATGTGCTAGGGTTTTCCGTAAAGTATCTTCCTATCGGTCGCGAAATGGGAACTATAGTGAAAATGAGAAATGTTTCATTTGCAAAAATTAGCTACGCCATCTAGCTACTTCTCTACGTATTCGCCGCTCCGACTTAAGACATCTGTCATAGCTTTGTACCAACTTCCCCACACCCTCGTTATAGAAGGCAGTCGCCTATCCTTTCCATCCATTCTCTATGTTTGCCTGTAGCTCGTTGTATGTGGCAAAATGTTGTCTTCATAGTCAGCTGTTCAAGTGAGTACAAGTGGAAAATAATATGCAGCCACGTCCAGGTTGTGTGATGGCTGATGAAACACTTCCCATCGACACATCCTACAGGAGCGTCCTCATTACCCCTGCAGTGTTCGAGAGAGGATTGCCGTGAAGAAGAAACTGCGTGATAGTTACCTTATGTGGGCTTGCATGAAATCAGACGAAATCTCTCGATTGGCATCCATACTTGGCGGGAGACATCTTCTAGGTATCTTTACGAGCTCACTGTGCGCTCAGAACTGCAGAGTGCTATGTGACGCGATCGACAGGATTCCTAGAGACACTGCTCAACACATCTGTGCAAAGCTTCATCGGATTTTCACTGTGGTTTCCATTTCGCGACTGATCAGAAGTTGTGGTACTTCTTGGACACAACTCATACGACAGCTTTCTATCTTGAGATGGGAAAGAAAGTTTGTAAACGTCATGCAAAGAATATGCAGAACAAATCTTCTTTCGCTTGTTCCTTTATCCTATAGTTACGCAAGGTCGACATTGTTAGTATCCGATTTGGCAAGGTTAATGTTTAAGGGGTGGCCGGATGCCCTTCCTGCCGCCACCCCGTACCCAACAGGACGGAATTAGTGTACCCCAGCTGTCTGCGTCTAGTGTAATCCATGGAAGAGTGTGAACGTGTTCAGATGTCTGCGAGTCGTGTGACTGAGACGGGACGTGGGGACCAGCCCGGTATTCACCTAGAGAGATGTGGAAAATCGCCTAAAAACCACGTCCAGGTTGGCCGGCACACCGGCCCTCGTCGTTAATCCGCCGGGCGTATTCGATGCGGGGCCGGTGCGCCTATCCGAGTCGGATGCAGCTCATTAGCGCTCTCGGCTAACCTGGCGGGTCAATACGTAGAACAGATGATTTAGGATAATGAGTTTAAGAAGTAAGCAGATACGCATTTAATTGATGAACCAGAACATTGTAACCACTGCCCACGGCGAGACTGAGTGCATCCTGGTGCCGTTGCAGTTACGTGACATGGCATGGGAAGTATACAGTGTGTTTCAAAGTCTTTGCGTCAAACCTGTAGGGGTGATAGATCAAGTAATGGGGAACAACGTACTTTAGTTAGAGATGATATGTTCACTGACACTTCCAGTGACGTTAGGTGTCCTTCAATACTCGCCGGTCCTGGGACGACGACATTTCACTAAACTACCAGGGTTTACTAACCAGGTGTGCTGCATACTATCTACCCCAGTAAACTGATAGTGATTTTCAACAAGGATACCTTAAGAATTTATATCTGTGAGCATATAAAGATATTTTAGAAGCGATTCAGAAACTTTAATTGATTCGGCGGTGGTGGTGGTGGTTAGTGTTTAACGTCCCGTCGACAACGAGGTCATTAGAGACGGAGCGCAAGCTCGGGTGAGGGAAGGATTGGGAAGGAAATCGGCCGTGTCCTTTCAAAGGAACCATCTCGGCATTTGCCTGAAGCGATTTAGGGAAATCACGGAAAACCTAAATCAGGATGGCTGGACACGGGATTGAACCATCGTCCTCCCGAATGCGAGTCCAGTGTAATTGATTCGGCCTCCACATTTTCATACAGAGCAGATGATTATAGGAAACACATTGCATACACACGTCACAGAGTGTATATGCCCTGCCGCCTCTCACAGGCATAACCAATACAAAGTGACGCCTAACGTCGCTGGGAAGCGTCAACGAACATTTTACCTCTCACAAAAGTGGTTCCCCCATGACTTGATCTATCACTCCAATACGTTTGGTGAAAAAAATTTTAAACACCCTGCGGAACGGCTGGGAAATCATTCTAGCGACGATACGGACCGCAAATGGGGAAACCGTAAACAAAAGTAACTTTGGAAAAGGGCAGATTATTATAATCTGGCAAGTGGGAAAGAAGATCTCGGAAACTGCGAAGCTGGTCGGTTTTTCGCGTGCTGTTGTCTTAGTGTCTATGGAAAGTGGTTGGTGAATGGTGGAACCACGAGTAGGCGACAAGGTGTTGAACATCTGCGTCTCACAACAGAGCTTGCGCGCTCTGTAAAGCAGGATAGGTGACGGATCTGACAATGGTGGAGCAGGCACAAGTATTTCGAAACACGGCATTCAGCGCTCAGTGCTGAACAAGGGGCTCTCCAGCAGGTGTCCTACATGTTCCCTTATTGACCCAACGACATCTTCAATTAAGATTGCAGTGGACGCGGGATCATGTAAAGCGGACCGTGAATCAATGAAAGCGTGTCGTCTGATTGGATGAATTGCGTTTCTTGGTACACTGGGACGACGGATGTGTCCGGATATGCCCAACCACCGATCGAAGCAGTGCGCCAGAAACGCATGCCAGCGAGGACTGTAATTTGCTAAGGGGAACATTCACCTGAACTTCCATGGAACCTGATATAGTAATCGAAAGCAAGATGACAACTGTGGACTATCTGAACATTACTGCGGACCATCTGCATTCCTTCGTCCCTTATCTCTTCTACTACGGCGATGGCCTCTTCCAGCAGGATAAATCAGTCTCAAAAGGCCAAAATCGTGTTACAGTGGTTTAAGGAGCCTGATAGTGAACTTACGTCGACGTCTTGGCCACGAAATTCGGCCGATTTGAACCCAATGGAACACACCTGGGACGTTACCGGCATGCCACCTCTGCAGCCAAAACCCACTGGCACGCAATTTACGGTAATTGCCCTACCTGTTCGTAGACATCTAGTTCCACATATCTCTGGAAACCTTCCAAAGACTTGTGGAATCCATGCCACGCAGAATAGTTACTGTATTACGTTCTGGAGCTGCGTCAACACGCTTTTAAGCAGCTGTCTTGTTTTGACTCAGCAGTGCAAAATGGTTAGCACAAGATAGTGGGAGCTGGATGTCGCCCGCTAATCACTCGAAAGACTTTACCACAATTTTTCCGTAAATACCTACCATAGTTTCATAAATAACCACGACTCTTCTAGACCTGTTACAAAAGAATCTTCCTGTGTAATATTGAAGAATTAACACTTGTTGTTGTTGTGGTCTTCAGTCCTGAGACTGGTTTGATGCAGCTCTCCATGCTACTCTATCCTGTGCAAGCTTCTTCATCTCCCAGTACCTACTGCAACCAACATCCTTCTGAATCTGCTTAGTGTATTCATCTCTTGGTCTCCCTCTACGATTTTTACCCTCCACGCTGCCCTCCAATGCTAAATTTGTGATCCCTTGATGCCTCAAAACATGTCCTACCAACCGATCCCTTCTTCTAGTCAAGTTGTGCCACAAACTTCTCTTCTCCCCAATCCTATTCAATACCTCCTCATTAGTTACGTGATCTACCCATCTTATCTTCAGCATTCTTCTGTAGCACCACATTTCGAAAGCTTCTATTCTCTTCTTGTCCAAACTAGTTATCGTCCATGTTTCACTTCCATACATGGCTACACTCCATACAAATACTTTCAGAAATGACTTCCTGACACTTAAATCTATACTTGATGTTAACAAATTTCTCTTCTTGAGAAACTGCCATTGCCAGTCTACATTTTATATCCTCTCTACTTCGACCATCATTAGTTATTTTACTCCCTAAATAGCAAAACTCCTTTACTACTTTAAGTGTCTCATTTCCTAGTTTAATCCCCTCAGCATCACCCGATTTAATTTGACTACATTCCATTATCCTCGTTTTGCTTTTGTTGATGTTCATCTTATATCCCCCTTTCAAGACACTGTCCATTCCGTTCAACTGCTCTTCCAAGTCCTTTGCTGTCTCTGACAGAATTACAATGTCATCGGCGAACCTCAAAGTTTTTACTTCTTCTCCATGAATTTTAATACCTACTCCAAATTTTTCTTTTGTTTCCTTTACTGCTTGCTCAATATACAGATTGAATAACATCGGGGAGAGGCTACAACCCTGTCTCACTCCTTTCCCAACCACTGCTTCCCTTTCATGCCCCTCGACTCTTATAACTGCCATCTGGTTTCTGTACAAATTGTAAATAGCCTTTCGCTCCCTGTATTTTACCCCTGCCACCTTCAGAATTTGAAAGAGAGTATTCCAGTTAACGTTGTCAAAAGCTTTCTCTAAGTCTACAAATGCTAGAAACGTAGGTTTGCCTTTTCTTAATCTTTCTTCTAAGATAAGTCGTAAGGTTAGTATTGCCTCACGTGTTCCAACATTTCTACGGAATCCAAACTGATCTTCCCCGAGGTCCGCTTCTACCAGTTTTTCCATTCGTCTGTAAAGAATTCGCGTTAGTATTTTGCAGCTGTGACTTATTAAACTGATAGTTCGGTAATTTTCACATCTGTCAACACCTGCTTTCTTTGGTATTGGAATTATTATATTCTTCTTGAAGTCTGTGGGTATTTCGCCTGTCTCATACATCTTGCTCACCAGATGGTAGAGTTTTGTCATGACTGGCTCTCCCAAGGCCATCAGTAGTTCTAATGGAATGTTGTCTACTCCCGGGGCCTTGTTTCGACTCAGGTCTTTCAGTGCTCTGTCAAACTCTTCACGCAGTATCTTATCTCCCATTTCATCTTCATCTCCATCTTCATTTCCATAATATTGTCCTCAAGTACATCGCCCTTGTATAAACCCTCTATATACTCCTTCCACCTTTCTGCCTTCCCTTCTTTGCTTAGAACTGGGTTGCCATCTGCGCTCCTGATATTCATACAAGTGGTTCTCTTCTCTCCTAAGGTCTCTTTAATTTTCCTGTAGGCAGTATCTATCTTACCCCTAGTGAGACAAGCCTCTACATCCTTACATTTGTCCTCTAGCCATCCCTGCTTAGCCATTTTGCACTTTCTGTCGATCTCATTTTTGAGACGTTTGTATTCCCTTTTGCCTGCTTCATTTACTGCATTTTTATATTTTCTCCTTTCATCAATTAAATTCAATATTTCTTCTGTTACCCAAGGATTTCTATTAGCCCTCGTCTTTTTACCTACTTGATCCTCTGCTGCCTTCACTACTTCATCCCTCAGAGCTACCCATTGTTCTTCTACTGTATTTCTTTCCCCCATTCCTGTCAATTGTTCCCTTATGCTCTCCCTGAAACTCTCTACAACCTCTGGTTCTTTCAGTTTATCCAGGTCCCATCTCCTTAAATTCCCACCTTTTTGCAGTTTCTTCAGTTTCAATCTGCAGTTCATAACCAATAGATTGTGGTCAGAATCCACATCTGCCCCTGGAAATGTCTTACAATTTAAAACCTGGTTCCTAAATCTCTGTCTTACCATTATATAATCTATCTGATACCTATTAGTATCTCCAGGATTCTTCCAGGTATACAACCTTCTTTTATGGTTCTTGAACCAAGTGTTAGCTATGATTAAGTTATGCTCTGTGCAAAATTCTACTAGGCGGCTTCCTCTTTCATTACATTAACACTTACGATTTCTTTTTTCTAGGAGATGAACTGATGAACCAGTTTGAAAATCAGTGGGGTTCCAGACACTACGAGGCAGTATGGGTACAATAAGGTGAGCATAAAATTATTTCACTCCACAAGTCACTTTATACGGTATGTTGAGAAAACAAATGAGTTCCATCATCAGTATTGTTTATTATTTGACCTTACGTTACAGCAAGTTCAGAACGTTTCCGTTTCGCAGATAAATTCTCTAAAATCTACTGACATCCATATGATGCGAAGGTGTATTACTGATGCATTTCATGAATTGCAGCTATTGAGCAAGAGGCCAATGAACAGGTTTGGATTTTTAATCTTTAAAATAATTATAGAAAAGTTTTTTTTACATATTTAGCAACTCGGGTTAAAATAACAGAAATATATCGCTATTTCAGAGAAAAATCAATACTGTTTGCAGATTTAATTTCTTTTTGTTGTACAGTAAATAACTAGGAATTATCTTGACTCACTTTTTACGGAAAACCGTTGTGTATTGTACCTGAACAAAATGCAATCGTTTAACAAATATCTAAATGCGTCTTTCTTCTTGGAGTTAGGCAGAAAAGTTATTTCAGAAAAGTGAGTCAACACAAAACTTCTACGCAAAATTCTTTTGATGAGTCAAGAGTCCACACCTTCGCGTAATAAAATGAAATGTCGTTGTTAACAGGCTTCAGAATATCAAGCATGTACTCACTATTTCGTTTTAATTTTGCCTAAACACACGATGCAATCTGCATGGACCTTCGTAAGCACCTCCTTCGTAAGTTCGTGGACCCCATATTTCAATAGATACTTTCCAGCCCATAAGCGAAAGAATACCCATGACTCCTTCCACTTACACTAGCTAATTCAATCATTTCCTGGTTACAGTAGCGCTAAGAGTACAGCTACGCTGATTAAATCAGAATCGAAAGAATTCTTCCAACGTTTTTGACAAGAGTTTCACCTTTCCGTGTTAAATAGTAGCAGATAAGAAAATAAAGATCGTAACAAAGAAAATAGTTTTCGGACCCTTTGCATTTATCTGTGATGTGTGTAAAAGAGTTCGTAAGAGTTAAGTGCCATAAGAAGTCCGTGAGACACAAGGTTTGTATTTTGCAAGTACATGTTGGAAAGATTATTAAAATATGAAATAAATATTTTGCCTAATATCTTATAAATATACCTATATGTATCTAAGAAATATAGAGGGTCTCTCTCCTAAGAGTCGTCAGGTCAACTACTTTGACTCGTTGATTACACCGGTTCTCGTCAGGTCACCGAAGTTAAGCTACGTAGGGTGTGGCCAGTGCTTGGATGGGTAACCACCTGGGTGGGTACGTTACGTGCCGGTGGTTGCCATCCCTTCACCTTTATAGCAAAGGGGAGTTGTGGCGTTAAGTTCCTGATCACCAGTCTTTGCGCCGAAGTCCTGTATTAAATGTCAAACCTGTCCGCAATGTTTCATGAATTCAGGGCACATGGCTCTGCTGATGGTAACCTGTTCGTCAGATGGGGACAAAGTCGGTGCTATTAAAGAGGAACAGGCTATGATCTGGTACTGAGTTTCACCCTCATCATCCAACACAAACATGGCACCATGCTGCACATACCCATTACAGTCACTTACACTTATCAAAGACACTTAAGCACACAACTCCCCACACTTCATGGAGGAAAAGTGCCAATGTGCGCGAAGAACAGTAAAACTTTTCCAATTAGGCAGCGGAAACTGCCCTGCGGAGTCTCCCAGCCAACAGTGGCATACAACTTTACTTGTATCGTTTCGATCCGGTCTACTGGATTTATATTTACCGTGGTTGCCCTAAAACATTCCAGACAAATGCCGTGACTGATTTTTCGAAACATCCACGCTATCTCTCAGATGTTGAAGGGACATTACATTCTGGTCTACTGTAGCAGCGTGACCTGTGCTAGCCGAAATATCAGGAGATGACCGAGCCATTTCCAGAAGACTGAGCATTGTGCCCCTTTCGAACGTTGCGTTCTTAGAGCCCCTACAGGCACACGGACACGGTTCCACTTTAGGTGACGGTCATCATAAAAGTAGCGTACTCACTGAATTTCCTGTCACGGTGCTGGACTCATGTGTACATAATCTTACTACAATTTTAATTTCATATCACTGATACTGTTTTCATCACATCTTTCGTTTTTTACACTACCGGCCATTAAAATTGCTACACCAAGAAGAAATGCAGAAGATAAACGGGTATTCATTGGACTAATATATTATACTAGAACTGACATGTGATTACATTTTTACGCATTTTGGGTGCATAGATCATGAGAAAGCAGTACCCAGAACAACCACCTCTAGCCATAATAACGGCCTTTATACGCCTGGGCATTGAGTTAAACAGAGCTTGGATGGCGTGTAGAGGTACAGCTGCCCATGCAGCTTCAACACGATACCACAGTTCATCAATTGGTGAGAGATCTGGAGAATGTGCTGACCAGGGCAGCAGTCGAACATTTTGTGTATCCAGAAACGCCCGTACAGGACCTGCAACATGCGGTCGTGCATTATCCTGCTGAAATGTAGGGTTTCGCGGGGATCGAATGAAGGGTAGAGCCACGGGTCGTAACACATCTGAAAAGTTCAAAGTGCCGTCAATGCGAACAAGAGGTGACCGAGACGTGTAACCAATGGCACCCCATACCATCACGCCGGGTGATACGCCAGTATGGCGATGACGAATACACGCTTCCAATGTGCGTTCACCGCGATGTCGCCAAACGCGGATGCGACCATCATGATGCTGTAAACAGAACCTGGATTCATTCGAAAAAAATGACGTTTTGTCATTCGTGCACCCAGGTTCGTCGTTGAGTACACCATCGCAGGCGCTCCTGTCCTTGATGCAGCGTCAAGGGTAACCGCAGCCATGGTCTCCGAGCTGATAGTCCATGCTGCTGCAAACGTCGTCGAACTGTTCTTACATATGGTCTAGTACCTTCCGCCGCGGAAGTCGAACACGCGGCATAACAAATGGACGTGGTCAGCCCATAGAGGGCTCCGCCTCCGTGGCGGCTATCCCGCGCAGCGAGGGCGCCATCGCTAAGCCACGTGCAGACAGCGGCCAATAGCCACTCCCTCCGGTTTCGTATATAGGGACCCGCTCCGCCCTAGTCCAGCCAACATCTAGACGGTTGGATCCCCTTCTTCGAAAGCGTCAGATTGCAAAGCCTGGCTACTCTCAGGGTGGAATCTCCGTCTTCGAAGATTCTGTCTGTCTGTTAGTCGGTCTGTCTGTCTGCCCGCCCGCCGCTTGCTGCTGTAGCTGTTCGTCCGTCCGCCTGCCTGCTCGCTGTCCATCGCCGTCGCCGTCGCCGTAGCCGCCGCCGCCACCGCTGCCTGCTGTCCGTCCGTCCGTTCGTCGGCGACCATCGCCATCGCCGCCGCAGCCGCCGCCGCCTGCTGCCAGTCCGTCTGTCTGTCGCCGTTCGTCTGCTATGGGTACTCCCACCTCCACTGTCATCTACACCTCCCCCTCCCCCTCTCCCACAATCACTTCCTGGAGTGCCGCCCCTGGCCTCCCTCCTTACACCTCCCCTCCCCTTCCCTCCACTTACCCATCCCCCTATCTCCTCCCCTGCTGTATACCCACACTTCTACACTCTTCCTCCAGCCTCCACACCCTCAACAGCTCCCACTACTACCCCCGCCCGCACGTACGCCTCTGTTGCCGCCTCTGCTGCCGCCCCTCAGGTGGTCGGCTCCCCCTCTCTCATCCACCCCATCGCTTCGTCATCTGCATCTCCCGCACGCATCACGTCGCGCCGAGCCACCATCGCCACCACTGAACCGGCTGCTTCTCCTGGCGCCTCCACTACGCCACAGGGATCTGCCAACCGCCACCTCCCTCTCCTCCCCGTCCCTCTCTCCTCCTCCCAGCCTCCAGTCTCCAAAAAACCCCAAAAGTGCGTCATTACCGACTCTCCTCCCGCCACTTCCCACAAAAAATCAACACCACCTCCCCCTCCTCCTGCCATCTCCATGGACACTACCCCTCCTCCTGCCACCCATACCCCGGCCCCCACCCTCCACCCTCCACTCCCGATCCTAAGTTCCTCGATGCTCGTACCCTCACCATGGAGATACAAAAGTACTTACCTGGTGCTCCCACCTCCCAACTCATTCCCCACAGGGACTCAGTCCTTATCAAGTCCCCGTCCCCATCCTTTCACACAGATCTCCTGCGAAAACTCCCACGAGTTATGTTTGGCCCCCACGCCTCTCTGACACCCTTCCTTTCCGCTTCCACTCCTCGTCAGCCCCAGCCTCTCCGTCATCCCCCCACCTACACTGCTGTGATCACCAAGCTCAGCCCGGTGATCACAGAGGATGAAGTGTTGGCAGAACTGAACTCCCACCCGGACCTGGAAATCCGCTCTGCCCGACGTATCCACAATGCCTCTGGTCCCACCTATCTCGTGCAGGTATTCTGAGTCCGCCCCACCCATTGACCATCTCCTCACCCAGGGTGCCCTGATATACCACTGTCGCCACCCTGTTGAATCCTCCAAATCCCCTCCCCAATCCTACTGTTGCCAGCGGTGCTTGATGTACAATGACCACCTGACTCCCAACTGCAAAAACCCTCCCACCTGTCCCCATTGCAAGGCCTCCCACTTTCTTAAGAACTGCCCCAACCTCGCTGCTCCTCCTTCCTGTAATACTTGCAATGGCCCCCATCCCATCTACTCCCACAAGTGTAAAGCTAAACCCCCTCCAGCCACCCCTGAGCTTACAGTCCCAGTTCGTCCCGTCGATCCCCCTGTCCATCCCAACAATTCCCACCGTCCACCCCCCACGGCCGAGGACATCATCCGGTTCCTTACCATTGTTCTCCAAAACATTCACCCTTTTCAGCGCCCCCACACCTTCCAACAAATCTCCCTTGCCGCTCGCTCCGTTTTCCACCTGAACACCTTCGCCACTTACTCCCACAACCAAGCCCACTTCATCTTCACCCGCCTCGACACCCTAGTTTAAGTCTCTTCCCTTCCCTCTCTTCCCCCCCTCCTTCCCGCCATGGCACGGCACGAGTATTGCACCCTCTTCCAGAACATTCGCTCCTTCCGCTCCAACAAATATCTCCTCATACACACCCTCTCCCACCACCAGGTTGACACCTTCCTCTTGAACGAAACCTTTCTCCAGCCCCACCATTCTACCCGCGACTCTCCCTATATCCTCCACCGCACTGACGCTCCTGGTCCTTGTGCGCAGGGTGGAGTCACGATTGGCCACCTTAAGCATATCCCCATCCGGCCACAACTTCTCCTCAATGACCCCACTGAACACCTTATCTTTAGCGTCTTCTTCCCCTCCCTCACCATTACCTGTGCCACCATCTATGTCCGCTCCACTGCTCCTCTTCCTTATGACTTCATCTTGCACATTGACCACACCTTCTCCACCTATGTGATTGCCGCCGACCTCAACATCCATAGCCGCACTCCTGCTGCCCTTCGGCGGTGGCATCAGTTCCTTTCCACGATCCAAGGTGACCTTGTTCCCCTTCCCCAGCACACCCGATCCGAAAGTGACACCACCCCTGATGTTGTCATTACCTCCGCCAACCTCCTTGGGCGTATCGCTGTCGCCGTCCTTGACCCCACAGGTAGCGATCATCTCCCTGTCCTTCTCACCATAAGGTCTGCTCACCGCCCCCCTCCGGCTCCGCACCCTGCACCCCCTCCCAAGGTCATCCATGACTATCACCATGCCAACTGGCATACCTACCAGGACTCCATCTCAACCCAGGTCGAAAGCCACCCTCTTACCTATCGCCATCCTGACAACATTATCCACGCCTCGTCCTTCCTTCAGAAGGTAATTACTGACGCCGTGGAGGCCCATGTTCCTACTAAAACCATCCACCCACACCGTCCCACTCTCCCTCTGCGGGCTGTCCTCCTCTGTGAATCCCGCCGCCTCTATCGCTCCTTCCTGCGGACTCGTGACAGGGATACACTCCAACGCCACCGGCAAATACAGCGACATGTACGGAACCTTATTACAGCAACGAAACGCCAAGACTGGCGCCAGACCTGCACACGACTCAACGCCACCCTCCCTATCAACTCCTCCAAGTACTGGTCCACCTTCCATTGCATTACTGGTTTCCTTTCCGCTCCCCACTATCTCCTTTGCCATAACGATCGCCCCCTTCCCGACAACCTCAGTGGGGCCAACCACTTCGCTTCCCACCTTTCCGAGGTCTTCTCCATCTCCGATGATCCCCACTTTGATTATTCTCTTTTCCCCACCGTCATGGAACGTGCCGATACCTCGGTCGCTCCACTTGCTCCTAGTCTCCAGTACTTGGGGCAGTTGCCCCCCCTCCAACATAAACTCTCCCATCACAGCACAAGACATTAAACTTATCCTCCGGTCCAAACGCAACACGGCCCCTGGTCACGACTGTGTCACCTACCGTCACCTTCGAGAAAGCCCCTATTCCTTCCTGACTGTCCTCGCCCATCTCTATAATGTCATCCTCTCTACTGGCTTCTACCCTGACCTGTGGAAGACCTCCCGCGTCCTCTTATTCCTCAAACCCAACAAACCCCCTTCTGCTGCCTCTTCCTATCGTCCCATCTGCCTCACCTCCGTCTTCAGTAAGGTCTTTGTATCCATCCTCTCCCACTGTATCCATCAGCACCTTGCTCAACACCACCTCCTCCCCCTTACCCAGTGTGGCTTCCGACCCTCCTTCTCTGCTGAAGACCAACTCCTCAATCTTGTTCACCTTCTGTCCCTCCAGCTCAACTCCCGTCGCTCCGCCATTTTTGTTTTCCCTTGACCTCCAAAATGCCTATGACCGTGTATGGCATCCCAGTCTCCTCTTTAAACTCCAAGCCTACGCCCTGCCTATCAATTTTGTCCGTCTGGTCGCTTCCTTCCTTTCGCACCGTCCTTCCTATGCCACCCTCCACAACACCAGCTCCTGTATCTTTTATCCCATGGCTGGCATCCCCCAGGGTTCTGTCCTCTCCCCTCTCCTTTATCTCTTGTATACGGCTGATATGCCCAAGCCACCCCCACCAGTACACCTCCACCAGTATGCTGATGACACCGCCTTCCTGGCTCCCTATCCTACCCTTCAACGGTCCCAACGTACCCTCCAAACCCACCTTAACCAGTTCACCACTTGGTGTAATCAGTGGTTCCTCCGTCTCAACCCCTCCAAAACCCAGGCAATCATCATAGGCCGCACCACTCGCTCCTTTCGCCTCCATGATTTCTACCTCACCCTTTATGGTCGTCCCATCCAGCTCACCCCCACCCTGAAATACCTTGTCCTCACCCTCGACCGACACCTCAGCTGGACCCCTCATCTCCAGACCGTCCAGCAGAAAGCCCATTCCCACCTCCGCCTTCTGAAACTCCTGTCTGGCCAGACATGGGGATTGCATCCTTCTACCATCCTCCACACCTACAAATCCCTCATCCGTCCTATCCTCTGTTATGCCAGCATTGCCTGGATCTCCGCCCCCACCCACTTTTACAAGGCCCTCCAAATCCTTGAACGCCATGCACTCCACCTTGCCTTCTGTATCCGCCTTCCTTCCCCCACACGGCTCCTGTATGAACTGATCCCCTTCCCCCACCCCCTCCTGTTCCTCCAACATCTCCGCATCCTTTACATTGTCCGCAGGCTTGATCCCCCCCCCCCCCACCCCACCCTCTGGTTTCCTCCTTCCTCTCCACCCCCGCCCGTTACCGCGCCCCTATCGCTGTATCCCTACCTCTCTCCACCTCCACACCCTCCATCTCCTTCATCAGGGCAATTTCCAACACCTCCCCCTCCCGGATGACGAACTTCGCTGTGACATCTACCCTTCCTTCCAACTATAACCTGGCCTTGTTCCCCCCCCCCTCCCCAGGGCCCCCTATTTCCTCTCCCCTCCTTCTCCCAGAGCGGATTTTCCTCCTCCCCCCCCCTGAGACCCTGCTCCCCATACTTGCCTCTTTCCTTCCCACATCCCTCCATACCTGGCCCTCTTCAGCGCGCCCCCCGCTCATCTCCCCCCTCTCTTCCCCTCCGTCCCTCCCTCCCTCCCTCCCTCCCTCCCTCCCTCCCTCCCTTCTTCCGGTCTCGTCATCTCCTTGCGCCTGGCAGATCCTCCGTTTTGATCATCGTCAGTGTGCCACATCAGTGTTGTGTTTAGCGCTGTTTCTCCTGTGCGTCAAGAGGTGTGATTTTAATTGTGTATTGCCTTGAGGTTCGCCGTCAGTGTTTGTTCTGTGCTCGCCATCCGTCGATACCTTTTATGCTCCAGTCATACTGTGCCTTGTGTTCATTTAATTGTCGCAGTGTGTGGCTTTTTGTGTGTGCTACTTTTAAATAGTTTTTTATCTCCATTTTACAGTCATCCCGTTTTTTATCTATTGCCTTCCATGATGTTCCCCCTTTTTTATATCTATGTTCACCATATTCTCTCCTTTGTTATTTTTAAATGTCTACTATTGTTTGTTCTAAGTCTTTCGGCTGAAGAGCAGCGCATATGCTGCTGCCAGCCCGCCCCGATGGGGAATTGAAATACAATAAAGAAAAAGAAACCTAGTCCAGCCAGTTTGGTACTCGCTCTGGATTTCGTTTCTATCTCGGCGGTACTGCGTTCTGGTCGTTGCTCGTTGTTGACATTTGCCTGGCTCTGGTTCCGAGTGGATTTACGTTTGGTGTTTGGTGTTATGGTTTCCACGAGCCTCCGTTGTTTATCTCTTCCTTGTTGTGTCGCTCATAGTCGGTCGTGGTCGGTTGTTGTCAGTTGTCGTTAGTTGTCGTTGGTCTGTCGTCCGACTCGTCCTGTGTTTACCTGGTGGTGCGTGCTCCACCGCCGGCGGCTCCCCCGCCCGGCGGCTCCTATCCGCAGCCCAAGCCGTTCCCGCTGTTGGTATGGTTACTACAGATGGTTGTTGTCTTGCAAACGTCCGCATCTGTTGACTCAGGAATCGAGACGTGGTTGCACGATCCGTTACAGCCATGCGGATAAGATGCCTGTGATCTCGACTGCTAGTGATACGAGGCCGTTGGGATGCAGCACGGCGTTCCGTATTACCCCCCTGAACCCACCGATTCCATATTCTGCCGACAGTCATTGGATCTCGACCAACGCGAGGAGCAATGTCGCGATACGATAAACCGCAATCGCGATAGGCTACAATCCGACCATTATCAAAGTCGGAAACGTGATGGTACGCATTTCTCCTCCTTACACGAGGCATGACAACAACGTTTCACCAGGCAACGCCGATCAACTGCTGTTTGTGTATGAGAAATCGGTTGGAAACTTTCCTCGTCTCAGCACGATATAGGTGTCGCCACCGGCGCCAACCTTGTGTGAATGCTCTGAAAAGCTAATCATTTGCATATCACAGCGTTTTCTTCCTGTCGGTTAAATTTCGCGTCTGTAACACGTCATCTTCGTGGTGTAGCAATTTTAATGGCCAGTAGTGTAATTCATTCGAGCCATGTTACCAAGGGATTGTAACCTTCAAGACGTTAGTAAATAAGAAGTTTTCCACTAGATAGTTCATTAAGTCGTACATCTGAAACAGTTTTCCGCGCGGCAGCGAGAATCACGATGTACCGCACGGAGTGAGAGAAGCTGTGTTTGCGGCGGTGAAAAGTCAGGGCTGTGGGATATCTGTATCTATACTCCGCAAGCCTTTTTACGGTTGTGTGTGTGTGTGTGTGTGTGTGTGTGTGTGTGTGTGTGTGTGTGTGTGTGTACTTCTGGCACCAATATCTCCTACCTCCATATGAGCTTCCTCTTCTTTTTTCGTCGTGGTCATTTCGCGAGACGTATGTGCGATGGCGGTAAATGTTGCCCGACGCTTCTGAATTTCAGCAGCAAAACCTCTCCGTTATACAAAACGCCTCTTCGTAGAGTCAGCGTCTAGAGATTGTTGAGCAGCTCTCGCGTTTGCTAAATGATCATGTATCGTCACGGAACATAACACCCTTCGTTGTAACACTCTCTCCCTCCCTCCCTCCCACCCTCCCTTCCTCCCTCCCTCCCTCAATTAATCCTACCTGGTTAGGCTCCCAGACCACTCTTCGATTAATCCGACCTCTTCCATTAGTCAATACAGAATCGGTCGAACAAATGTTTTGTAAGCCACTGCTGTCGAGGACGATTTACACTTTCTTACGATTTTCCAGTGACCCTCTCTAAGTTTTCTATGGCCATTTCATTACAGGTCGCTGTAGATCAGGGGTAGGTAACCTTTTTTACCCACCGCCAACTTTTGTAGCAGTGTTGGTAGTAAAACACTGTAACCGTCCACCGGTTCCACAGTAGTGATGACTTTAAGTACAAATGGTTCAAATGGCTCTGAGCACTATGGGACTTAACGTCTGAGGTCATCAGTCCCCCCAGAACTTAGAACTACTTAAACCTAACTAACCTAAGGACATCGTGCACATCCATGCCCGAGGCAGGATTCGAACCTGCGACAGTAGCGGTCGCGCGGTTCCAGACAATAGCGCCTAGAACCGCTCGGCCACTCCGGCCGGCCTTTAAGTACAGAAGTAACTTTATAAAGCAAATTTATAGCAAGTTACAGCATATAATAATAACTTCTTATCGAACACTTTGTCAAAATTTTATGAAAACTTAATAAAAATGTCTTTAAAAACTTACTGTGTGCCATCAAAGCTGGAACGCTTACTAGTGGACGATGGGGACCTGTTTGACTACCACTGCTCTAGATTCTTGCTCTTATTTATCGCAAATAGTAACAGTAATAGTACTCTTCTCTCTTCTACGCTCGATACATTATGTTTATTTGCCTTCAGGGTCAACTATCTGTCATTCAACAGGCTGCCAAAAACCTGAGATACCGGAACACATTTTTAAAAATTTTGCGTGTTTATTTTTCAGTCAGAACTCATTTACCAGATGCAGTTATCTCACATAATGACACAAACGTGACGTTGGACTGATTTCATTACAAAGTACAAAACATAATTAAACGAGGAAAGGAGTCGCAAAGTACATTAAGCTCACTGCACCATTACAATAAGAGCCAAGACGTTTTAATATAAAATCGTGATATACACATTCGTAATGGGACATACTAACGCATTTGGCAATGGACCTATTCGTGGAACTAAGAGCTACTTGAAGAGACAAATATTCCTTAATTTTAAAATATAGTACAGCGTAATTGTTCCTGAATGGTGTTACTTATCACATTCAGTGAATATATGTACAATATCCTCGTCAGTGAGGCAGAAATCATATTGTGCAGAACGACTTAATTTTAAAAATGTTTCCTTTTATTGGTATTCATGTGACCTGCGTCGTGGTCTGTTAAGAGTTACACATCCTCTTCTCATGAGCACCAAGTTGAGAAACCAAACGTGGCGTGTAATCTATTGCTGAAACGCCCAATACCGTATTCCTTCGATGTTGTGTCCGCGAACTTTGTCCATTCCGTTTTTGCTTGGCTGGTGAATCTACTACGAAAATCTGTGTCGTTGGGATATGTCGATGAGAAGTAGATGCTGCGCCATTTTCGCCACTTGATCTGCTCATAAGTTGTCTCTAATGTCAACATATCCCGGTATTGAAGACGAATCCGTTGATGTAGCTCCTTTGCTCGATTAAGACTTCACAGTACATCGGTTGCCAAAGGATTAACAGTTTTTCCTTCGGCTGCCTTGGTAAGAGACTGTAGGGCACTCATCGAGTCAATGTATACTAGGACAGTGTCGACTTGTAAGTCGAATATGTGAAGAACAGCTTGATGAAAGGGCGTCCATCTCTGCGGTTAATATTGGCGCTTCAATACGCAACAGGAAAGACTGTCCACTCCCTGTTTCATAATCGAACAAAGACATACATTTTGGAACCATTCGTTTATAATTTGTACTATTCATGCCAGTTACGATCCAGTTATGGCACTGGAGAAGCTACCTGTTCACTTGGGCGTACGAATGTTCCAGATATGTGACCGTCATATACAGCACAGTAAATTTTTGAAGAGATCACTTGCTTGACACCACATATCCTCTGCTAAACTGATGTTAGTATTGTGCTGTGGGATGTTCCAGAATGTCACCATATTGTAATGCAGGAACGTCACCTAGGTGAAAACCCTTGTCGAACAGACTGTAAAACGGATGAAAATTAAATGTTTCTTAGAGTGACGGGGAGGAGAAAGAGTTCCGATTTAGCATGTGCCTTTAGACATGCAGTTATTGTAGCAGTATGGAGCAATACACAGCTTTCTGTGGTTCATTGTTGCTTTAATTTTCGGTAAAACATGAATGCACCCAGAGATACGAATGTGTTACTTTTGGGTATTTGGCTATAGTGTTATACCACTTCGTCACTAGGCTATATAGGTTGGTACAAAAGTTCGTAGCGTTTTTGTTTTGCGTCTTGGTATTCCCGTTGCTGTGTATTTATTTATCGACTGCCATTTTTGTTTGTAGTTCACTATTGCTATTTTAGTTTAGGTATTGTAATTTTATCATTTTGTCATTTGGAGATGGTGAGTGGAGCTGTGGACGCTAGAAAATGGAGTGCCAAACAGATAAATCGGAACATTTCCGACATAGTCTTTTGTTTGAGTTCAGTAGACGGGTGAAAGCCGCAGAGTCAGCCAGAAACATTTGTGCCGTGTATGAGGATAATGCTATTGGACAGAACACGGCAACAAAATGGTTTTGTCGTTTTATGCGGGATCGTTTTGAGATTAGTAACTTCCCACTTTCAGTAAGACCTTCGAGGTTTACTGAAGACCGTTAAACGCATTAATCGACAATGTTCCACATAAGTGTACTCGAGAAATGGCAAACGTGATGAACTGTGATCATACCACCATCGTGCGGCATTTGCATGCGGTGGGGAAGGTTCAAAAATCAGGTAATGGGTACCGAGTGCTCTAAGCCAAAATCACAACAATCAGCAGATGGACAGATGTGCATCTCTGTTTCCTCATCATCAGTTGTCTCTGGAACAACACCGACCATTCGTATTCTGTATCGTTACTGCTGACGAGAAATAGTGTCTTTATGATAACGTAAGGAAAATAAGGAAATGATTAAGCCCAATCAAAGCAGCAACTGCTCGTGCAAACACGTGCGCGCATCCATAAAAGATAATATTACGCATCTGGTGGAACACCGTCGGTTTGGTGTACTACGAATTGCTTTCCCGGAGTGTAACCATCAATGTTGACATTTTTTGTCAACAGCTGAGGCGTCTTGCAGACGCACTCAAGAGTATAACTCCCTACAAGCAGTGTGAAGGGGTGCTACCCCACAATGGTGTCTGCCCGCATTCTGCTAAACTGACAAAAAATACTATACAGGAGTTGGGTTGGGAAATCATTCGGCGTCCACCTTATTCACCTAATCAGGCGCCTTCAGATTTTCACAGTTGCCGCTGACTATCAAACAACCCTCAAAGAGCTTCCTTCCCGAACGAAAACGCGCGCTCCGAACGTGGCTCGACGAGTTCTTCGCCTCAAAACCCCGTGATTTCTACAGTCTTGGGACGGAAAGTTTACTCCAGCGTTGTGCAGACTGCTGTAAATAGTTAAGGAGAATATATTACTGATGACTGCAGTCTCTACTATATGTATGTGTGTTTATTACACTTATGGAAAAACACTACGGACGTATGCCCCAACCCAGTACAATAACCGGAATGATGTCACTGTACGTATTAGTGGCCATTAGCTTCGAAAATGGAGTAAAGAAACGCCCGGTGTTGATGCAGCTGTGCTCCCGCAGAAAATGCTGAAGTTGGCAGTGTGCACTGTGTGGAGGCTCGCAGTGGGCGTAGGGCGACGGCCAAGCGGGGTTGTGCGACGGCGGAAGCCCGTCCGTGTCCACCGCATATTAATAGACAGCCGCCACTCGCCCAAGGCTAATTTAGGCCCCGAGGACTTATCTTAAAGCCACGTGCACTCATGTTTGAGAATCCAAAGTGCCATTCACAGGTTGTTTTGTTGGTTGCATGTAACTAGACCGAAGGAGATAGAGACAAGAGGATGTGACACAAGACAGTGTAGAGGTCCCGAACTCTCACTGAAACAATCCGCACACGAGGAGTAAAAGAAATTTGTCGACCCAACAGCGAAAGACTGTTGGAAAATCGGTAAAATATTGTCTATTATGGCAGAGCACTTTATGTAACGTTTTCACGTATATTCTGTGCGTGTCTGAAAGATCTGCAACGTACCGTTCTACGGCTGCCTCAACATCTGCGTTGGACTCAAGTAATTCCCAGTCACGAATTCAATAAGATACGGCAAGATGCGGAAGTGGATGGTGTCAGACCTGGCATTTGACGCGCGGTGTATTGGAACATCCACTTTATTCGAGTTTCCCAACTGTCAAAACACCTTTGTTGGCAGGTGCATTATCCTGGTGAAAGATAAGTTTCCTTCATAGTACAAGCCTCTTCTCAAGCATTACTTCCATCAATCGTTTCAGCGTTCTCACTGAGAAGAATATGTTTTGCACCCCAGAAAACACAGGCCATAGCGTTTCGGGCACATGAAATCGTCTTCGCCTTTTTCGGCGTGGAGTCACAAACGTCCAGCCATGACTTCGATTTCCTGTTTAATTTCTGTCGGGAAGTAGTGGAACCACCTGTCATCCAGCGTAAAAAAAGCGAAGCTGAAAAATCAATTGGCGTCCAAACATGTCTGACAATTCGTATCGAATACTGTTTTCTCCCGAGTTCAACAAACGCGGGGCGTATCTTGCACAAAACTTCCTCGTCGTTAATTCGCCAATCATCTTACTGCGATTGGCAGCTCCTGCTGAAGTTTTTTTTCCGTGTCTGTAAATTAATGTTGTGAAACACCTCCTATAAAACACAGTGTATTTCTTTTTTCTGTTTAACCAAACATGTTTGGAAAATTTTGTGTCGCTTTCTATGTGCCTCGATGTATTTCTGTAAAAATATTATACAGGGTTCACGGTTGCTTGTCTGTTTTTAGGCTAAAAACTATAAGATATACGTTTTATGTTTTGTTTTGATTGGTTGCCTCCAATTACGTATACTGTGAAAGTGGATTTGTGCGGAATGGCTTGGATTTATGGCTTTTTATAATTTTACAGCATGTCAGCTGCAAAGTAGTCGCAAGAATTTGCTTAGAAAGTTACTAATTTTTAAGTTTGTAGGGGTCTATCTTCTGTGCTTAACGTTTACCGTCCTGTTGTGCATCACTAAAGTGTTTTGTTGTTTCATTATAATTACATACACGTTTCTCACACCTTCTACACTTCCCCATCACCTACTATCACACTTCCGGCCTCTATGGTCGAGCGGTTGTAGGCACTTCAGTCCGGAACCGCGCTGCTGCTACGGTCGCAGGTTCGAATCCTGCCTCGGACATGGATGTGTGTGATGTCCTTAGATTAGTCAGGTTTAAGTAGTTCTAAGTCTAGAGGACTGATGACCTCAGATGTTAAGTCTCATAGTGCTTAAGAGCCATTTTTATTTTCACACTTTTCATACACGGAACGAGATTTGGGAGTTAACTTACGTCGCAATATTCATTGAGAGACGCTGCGGTATTGTCACTGCTCTCGTATTTCTTATTTTGTTTTTTTCTAGTGTGGCGCAAATTTTGAACTTTTGATGCAGCTTGCTGTGGTGCGTATACATTGTGTTTTACAGAAGGTGGAATTAAAAAACCCAAATTTAATTTTAAAAATTTTGTATATTATCATTCATTTGTCAATCCCAGTTGCATAATTTTGACAATGTGACTAATTTCGACCTCCCTGGATCACATTCAGATCTAGGTAGCTGCCGAACTACATGTCAGAATATTGTATTCTGAAGTGCAGTTTCTCTATTATTTGAGCTGTTCAGTTTGTCAAACAGGTTGCAAGAATGAGCACCAAGCGATAGTAATTTTCTCAACGTGTTTCGGCACCAAATATCATGCCACACTTATGGATACCACAGACTATTTAACATCCTCTCGAGAGTCCTATTATGTAAAACAGCAGAGGATCATACAAACACGCATGTACACATGTGAACAATATACACTGAAGCGCCAAAGAAACTGCAGCATGCGTATTCCAATGTAGAGATCTGTAAGCAGGCAGAATACGGCGCTGCGGTCGGCAACGCTTGTATAAGACAAAAAGTGTCTGGCGCTGTCGTTAGATCGGTTACTGCTGCTACAATGGCAGGTTATCAAGATTTGAGTTTGAACGTGGTGATACACTCGGCGCACGAGCGATGGGACACAGCATCCGACGTAGCGATGAAGTGGGGATTTTCCCGTACGACCATTTCACGAGTGTATCGTGAATATCAGGAATCTGGTAAAACATCAAATCACCGACATCGCTGTGGCCAGAAAAAGATCCTACAAGAACGGGACCAACGACGACTGAAGAGAATCGTTCAACGTGACAGAAGTGCAGCCGTTCCGCACATTGCTGCACATTTTAGTGCTGGGCCATCAAAAAGCGTCAGCGTGCGAACCATTCCACGAAAAATCATCGATATGGGCTTTCGGAGTCGAAGGCCCACTCGTGTACCCTTGATGATTGGAAGACACAAAGCTGTACGCCTCGCCAGGGCCCGTCAGAACCGACATTGGACTGTTGATGACTGGAAACATGTTACCTGGTCGGACGAGTCTCGTTTCAAATTGTATCGAGCAAATGGACGTGAACGGGTATGGAGACAACCTCACGGATTCGTGGACCCTGCATGTGAAGAGAGAAGTTTTGAAGCTGTTGGAGGCTCTGCAGTGGTGTGGGGCGTGCGCAGGTCTAGATACGACTCTGGCAGGTGACACGTACGTAAGCATTCTGTGTGGTTACCTGCATCCATTCATGTCCATTGTGCATTCCGACGGACTTTGGCAATTCCAGCAGGACTATACGACACACCACACGTCCAGAATTGCTACAGAGTGGCTCCAGGAACACTCTTCTGAGTTCAAACAATACTGCTGGCCACCAAACCTGCCAGGCGTAAAGATTATTGGGCCTATCTGGAATGCCTTGCAACGTACTGTTAAGAACAGATCTCCCCCTCGTTCTCTTACGGATTTGTGGACAGCTCTGCAGGATTCATGGTGTCAGTTTCCCCCAGCAGTACTTCAGACATTACTGGAGTCCATACCACGTCGCGTTGCGGCACTCCTGCCTGCTCGCGGGGTTCCTGCACGATATTAGGCAGGTGTACCAGTTTCTTTGACTCTTTACTGTACGTAACACACGCGTATGCGGGCGAAGCTGCATGGAAAAGGTTGGTACCCCATATAAAACCGTACAGTGATGGACAGGCAACATAAATCGAAGTCACTAGGTGAAAAGTAACGCTGTCCTTTCGAAAACAACTCGAGTAAATAAAAAAATTCGATGGAGAGTGTGTAACATTTCTTCAGCATCCTTCGTATATTATATCGCATAGTGGATGTGAGAATGAAAGATTTCAAAATGTGTTTGGGGGCATACACGCTGTAATTCTCCCTCTGGGACTAAGATAGCTACCCCTTCGCTGTGGGCTATGTAGCAGGTTGCAGAGTAAATTCACTGATGTAAGCCGCGGCGCCGACGGAACGTTAAATGCTAAACTACCGTCCTGCCTGCTTATACAGCAGTTCAGTCGTCACCTCAAGTGTATATGTCAGAGACACTCCCGTGGGAAGATTGAGAAGAAGCGGTTGTCTTTAGAAGACTGGTGACAAGCTGTCTGCTGCGCACCTGTTCAACCAGCGCGCTCCTTCACCTCTCAGAATTTTAGAAGGGCGCCACAAAAAAAAAAAAAAAGAAAGTCGTGGATCGATTGCCTTTGGAAACCTCAAGTATCTGATGCACGAGTTAAGAAAACTGGTTTCGGTAGCCAGACCGCATTCGTCAGAGCCACGTGCACTGTTATACGGTCGTGAAAAATGAAGCACGAACTCGCACTCGGAAGGGCGTCGGTTCAGATCTCCGTCCGGCCATCCAGATTAAAGTTTTCCGTGATTGCTCTTAATCGCTCAAGGAAAATGCAGTAACGATTCGTTTTCTAAGTCAGGAATTGGTCTATGATGACCTTGATATCGATAGCAGGTGTCCCCCTTTTCGTTCTGTATGTTTTCATCAGTTTATAAACAGAGAGCTGTGCACCTGAACACACTAAAAAGCACTCTTGGGAGTGATGACCCGCAAAAATTTCAGACAGGATGCAAGAAAGTCCTCGTACATGACCGCAGTGTTATTAAAAGTTTCAGAACGAAAGTAAATCGCCATTACTTCCAGCTAAATTAGTAACCACTGAGCGATGATGTGGAGGGCACTACTAAGACTGTTAACATATTTCGTAAAATTTATGTACTTGTCTATATTTTTGTTTATTTACGAGTATGTCGCTGTCCGTATCGGTGTGGAGTCGTTATCTGTTAAGACGTGATCGTTTGCTGTAGATATTCTACAAACAATACAGGATTTCGTTGTGACTAAGGCATAGCTATTCAGTCGTGATCTCGTTGCGTAGTATTATTTTGCTGAGCCTTCAGCGCTGTTGTCTTTAGTTTCATAAGTGCACGACTGTCTGTAAAGTCAGTACGCGACCTTAATCTGTGTTGTTATTATTTAATTTCAGTAATTGATAGTAAGACTTAGGAAATTTTTCGTTACTTACTCTCTTAGCTGTAAGTCTGATATTTCCGCGAGTGTGCCTTATTAAATTATTCGTTGAAACGCATTTGGTGATTCTGGTTTTAACTGCTCAGTTGGTTGACATACTTTCCGAGCCACTTGCTAACCTCCTCATTAGCTATATAAATAAAAGTGTAAAAGTTCGTTTGTACAAAATGGTAAATTTCCGGAAGTTCTTCACCGATTCCTTTGAAATTTTGACACAACGTTACTTTCAGATACGCGCGTGTTTTCATATACCCATTTTTAATATGTATAATATGTAAGTAAATACACTATGTGATGAAAAGTATCCGGACACCCCCCAAAACACACTTTTTCATATTAGGTGCATTGTGCTGTCAACTACTACCAGGTACTCCATATCAGCGACCTCAGTAGTCATCAGACATCGTGAGACAGCAGAATGGGGCGCTCCGCGGAACTCAAGGACTTCGAAATTGGTCAGATGATTGGGTGTCAGTTAAGTCATACGTCTGTACGCCAGATTTCCACACTCCTAAACATCCCTAGGTCCACTGTTTCCGATGTGATAGTGAAGTGGAAACGTGAAGGGATACGTACAGCACACAAGCGTACAGGCTGACCTCGTCTAATGTTCAAATGTGTGGCAAGGGACCAAACTGCTGACGTCATCGGTCCCTAGACTTACACGCTACTTAAACTAACTTAGGCTAAGAACAACACACGAACCCATGCCCGAGGAAGGACTCTAATCTCGGGCGGGAGGGGCCGCGCAGTCCATTACATGGCGCCTCGAACCACGCGGCCACAACGCACGGCCGACCTCGTCTGTTGACTGACAGAGACCGCCGATAGTCGAAGAGGGTCGTAATTTGTAATAGGCAGACATCTGTCCATACCATCACACAGGAATTCCACATTGCATCAGGATCCACTGCAAGTACTATGACAGTTAGGCGGGAGGTGAGAAAACTCGCATTTCATGGTCGAGCGGCTGCTCATAAGCCACACATGTCGCCGGTAAATGCCAAACGACGCTTTGCTTGGCGTAAGGACCGTAAACATTGGACGATTGAACAGTGGAAAAACGTTGTGTGGAGTGACGAATCACGGTACACAATGTGGCGATCCGATGGCAAGCTGTGGGTATGGCGGATGCCCGGTGAACGTCATCTGCCAGTGTGTGTAGTGCCAACAGTAAAATTCGGAGGGTGGTATTATGGTGTGGTCGTGTTTTTCATGGAGGGGGCTTGCACCCCTTGTTGTTTTGCGTGGCACTATCACAGCACAGCTTACGTTGATGTTTTAAGCACCTTCTTGCTTCGCACTGTTGAAGAGCAATTCGGGGATGGCGATTTAATCTTTTAACACGATCGAGCACCTGTTCATAATGCACGGCCTGTGGTGGAGTGGTTATACGACAATAACATCCCTTTAATGGACTGGCCTGCAGAGAGTCCAGACCTGAATCCTACAGAACATCCTTGGGATGTTTTTGAACGCCGACTTCGTGCCAGGCGTCACCGACCGACATCGATACCTCTCCTCAGTGCAGCACACCCTGAAGAATGGGCTGCCATTCCCCAAGAAACCTTCCTGCACCTTATTGAACGTATGCTTGCAAGAGTCGAAGCTGTCATCAAGGCTAAGGGTGGGCCAACACCATATTGAATTCCAGCATTACTGATGGAGGGCGCCACGAACTAGTAAGTCATTTTCAGCCCGGTGTCCGGATACTTTTGATCACATATTGTATGAGGTATGTAAAAGGGAAAAATTATCACCGAAAATCTCGAAAAGTTCGTGATCGATTTAGTATACCGGGCTTTACACATAGTTAAACGTTGTTAGCAAACTGGTAAATTTTATCTATGGCATACCGGCTTATGATTAGAATACTACTACAGAATATGAATATGCCATAACAATAAACAATGTTCGTGGTCGGGGGGGGGGGGAAGAGGAGATGCACGGAGGGGTGGAAGGAAGTGGAGATACAAAGCGGAAAGAAGAAGATGGGCAGCGAGAGGTAGCAGGAGGAAATGGAGAGAGAGTGGAACGAGAAGATGGTAAGGGGGCAGGCGATGGACAAGGGGGCAGAAGAAGATGCTGAGAGAGGACTGATGAGAAGGTGGACAGAAAGGGTGACGACGTGACAGACAGAGGAGGAGGCGATGGACACAGTCAGAGCGGGTGAAGGAGATCAGGATGTATATCGAGTTCTCATACATGTTGGAAACGTGTGGTGTCTCTTTCCTTATTCGCTTAGTCAGACTGGGGCGCAGCAGCGCGTGGCCTGATACAGCTAGTGATAAAATTCTTACAAAGTGCCTTCCAAGTCGACATTTAGTGTGTATGGATTCGTATAATGATGATAAGGGGAAAGCACATTCATTGACGTAGTGGCAGACACTGAAGCTTATTGGGGAACGAGTTCAAATAGTCGTACAACTATCCTATTTTAGAATTTCGGTGGTTTCCCGCATTATACGGGAAACACTGAATGTATTATTGAGGGTTAAAAATCCGATTTCAGTCACATTCTTAACTTTCGTATTGTGCGCATTGCATTTCGAATTGTAAGTGTGAACTAAATGCGAATTTCGAACTCAAAAGCTTTTTCATTCGTTGGACTCCATGCAAGCACGATCATAGATGAAATAAAAATTCTAAATGTTTAATTAATAAAGTCCCGGCAGGTCGCTTCCACCATTTTTTTTTCCGTCAGACGAAGTTAGTGCTCCCTCTCAAATGACACAAACATCGACGAGGCGCTTAACTCCTTCCCTGAAAAGTTTTCCAGTGAATGTATCAGTGAATGTATATCCTCAAAAACAAATGAAAAGGCTGTCAATTGTGTTAAAAATCAGCATTAGCGTTTCCGCAGAGGGAACTGTACAATACGAGAAAGCAAGCATTGTAGTGACTGTGGCGGCGGTCAGATCCACGTCCTGTTGAATTAAGTTCAAGGCCTCAGCGCTGCGCAGTATCTTTCTGTGCCACCTTGGATGTACGCCGCCTAGAAAGACGCGGAGAATGGGAAAAGAGAGAGAAGAAGTGGAGCCATGGAGAGGGGAACAGCGCGACCTAATCGGACCCCGAAGGCTGCTGCTGGCTTGCTGACCCGTCTCCCCCCCCCCCCCCCTCCCGCCTACAAATTCACGCAACTAGGAAAGGCTGTTGCAGTGGCACACGCGAGGGGCCAGCCTAGAAATGGCACACCTGTGGCTCGGCGCCCCAGCAAGGCGGGCCTCATAACTGCCGGCCATCAGCGCTGCATCCACACCCCACTGCTGAGGCGGACACGCGTACGGAATATTACTCCCGGTTAATGCAGGTGGGGCTGCCACTGAGCTGCTTAGCCGCTACAGCTGTGGTCGTAACCGAGAGTCGGTTTAACAATCCAACTTGCAGAGAGGTAGTGATGCGACAATCGACTTCATTTGCCCCGACCGAAGATCTGTAACAGTGCACGTGGCTGTGACGAATCCACGCTGGCTACCGAAACCGGTTTTCTTCGTCTATGCGACCATGTGAGATATATATACACTACTGGCCATTAAAATTGCTACACCACGAAGATGACGTGCTACAGACGCGAAATTTAACCGACAGGAAGAAAACGCTGTGATATGCAAATGATTAGCTTTTCAGAGCATTCACACAAGGTTGGCGCCGGTGGCGACACCTACAACGTGCTGTCATGAGGAAAGTTTCCAACCGATTTCTCATACACAAACAGCAGTTGACCGGCGTTGCCTGGTGAAACGTTGTGATGCCTCGTGTACGGCGGAGAAATGCGTACCATCACGTTTCCGACTTTGACAAAGGTCGGATTGTAGGCTATCGCGGTTGTGGTTAATCGTATCGCGACATTGCTGCTCGTTTTGGTCGGGATCCAATAACTGTTAGCGGAATATGAAATCGATGGGTTCAGGAGGGTAATACGGAACGCCGTGCTGCATCCCAACGGCCTCGTATCACTAGCAGTCGAGACGACAGGCATCTTATCCGCATGGCTGTAACGGATCGTGCAGCCACGTCTCGATCCCTGAGTCAACAGATGGGGACGTTTGCAAGACGACAATCATCTGTACGAACAGTTCGACGACGTTTGCAGCAATGGACTATCAGCTCGGAGACTATGGCTGCGGTTAGCCTTGACGCTGCATCACAGACAGGAGCGCCTGCGATGGTGTACTCAACGACGAACCTGGGTGCACGAATGGCAAAACGTCATGTTTTCGGATGAATCCAGGTTTTGTCTACAGCATCATGAGGATCGCATCCGTGTTTGGCGACATCGTGGTGAACGCACATTGGAAGCGTGTATTCGTCATCGCCATACTGGTGTATAACTCGGCGTGATGGTATGGGGTGCCATTGGATAGAGGTCTCGGTCACCTCTTGTTCGTATTGACGGCATTTTGAACAGTTGACGTTATATTTCAGATGTGTTACGATCTGTGGCTCTACCCTTCATTCGATGCCGGCAAAACCCTACATTTCAGCAGGATAATGCACGACCGCATGTTGCAGGTCCTGTACGGGCTTTTCTGGATGTAGAAAATGTTGGACTGCGGCCCTGGCCAGCACATTCTCCAGATCTCTCACCAATTGAAAACGTCTGGTCAATGGTGGCCTAGCACCTGTTTCGTCACAATATGCCAGTCACTACTCTTGATGAACTGTGGTATCGTGTTGAAGCTGCATGTGCAGCAGTACCAGTACACGCTCTGTTCGACTCAATGCCCAGGCGTATCAGGGCCGTTATTACGGCCAGAGGTGGCTGTTCTGGGTACTGATTTCTCAGGATCTATTCCCTCAAATTGCTTGAAAATGTAATCACATATCAGTTCTAGTATAATATATTTGTCCAATGAATACTCGTTTATCATCTGCATTTCTTCTTGGTGTAGCAATTTTAATGGCCAGTAGTGTATATACGAGGGCAGTTCAATAAGTAATGCAACACTTTTTTTTTCTCGGCCAATTTTGGTTGAAAAAACCGGAAATTTCTTGTGGAATATTTTCAAACATTCCCGCTTCGTCTCGTATAGTTTCATTGACTTCCGACAGGTGGCAGCGCTGTACGGAGCTGTTAAAATGGCGTCTGTAACGGATGTGCGTTGCAAACAACGGGCAGTGATCGAGTTTCTTTTGGCGGAAAACCAGGGCATCTCAGATATTCATAGGCGCTTGCAGAATGTCTACGGTGATCTGGCAGTGGACAAAAGCACGGTGAGTCGTTGGGCAAAGCGTGTGTCATCATCGCCGCAAGGTCAAGCAAGACTGTCTGATCTCCCGCGTGCGGGCCGGCCGTGCACAGCTGACTCCTGCAATGGCGGAGTGTGCAAACACACTCGTTCGAGATGATCGACGGATCACCATCAAACAACTCAGTGCTCAACTTGACATCTCTGTTGGTAGTGCTGTCACAATTGTTCACCAGTTGGGATATTCAAAGGTTTGTTCCCGCTGGGTCCCTCGTTGTCTAACCGAACACCATAAAGAGCAAAGGAGAACCATCTGTGCGGAATTGCTTGCTCGTCACGTGGCTGAGGGTGACAATTTCTTGTCAAAGATTGTTACAGGCGATGAAACATGGGTTCATCACTTCGAACCTGAAACAAAACGGCAATCAATGGAGTGGCGCCACACCCACTCCCCTACCAAGAAAAAGTTTAAAGCCATACCCTCAGCCGGTAAAGTCATGGTTACAGTCTTCTGGGACGCTGAAGGGGTTATTCTGTTCGATGTCCTTCCCCATGGTCAAACGATCAACTCTGAAGTGTATTGTGCTACTCTTCAGAAATTGAAGAAACGACTTCAGCGTGTTCGTAGGCACAAAAATCTGAACGAACTTCTCCTTCTTCATGACAACGCAAGACCTCACACAAGTCTTCGCACCCGAGAGGAGGTCACAAAACTTCAGTGGACTGTTCTTCCCCATGCACCCTACAGCCCCGACCTCGCACCGTCGGATTTCCATATGTTTGGCCTAATGAAGGACGCAATCCGTGGCAGGCACTACGCGGATGATGAAGAAGTTATTGATGCAGTACGATGTTGGCTCCGACATCGACCAGTGGAATGGTACCGTGCAGGCATACAGGCCCTCATTTCAAGGTGGCGTAAGGCCGTAGCATTGAATGGAGATTACGTTGAAAAATAGTGTTGTGTAGCTAAAAGATTGGGGAATAACCTGGTGTATTTCAATGCTGAATAAAACAACCCCTGTTTCAGAAAAAAAATGTGTTGCATTACTTATTGAACTGCCCTCGTATATATTTCTCACTCACTCTCCGAATCTGAATAATTTCTCTTACTTACTTTCTCAGTTATATACGAACCATGACTAGGGTTGACAACTACTTACGGGCAAATAAAGCATCTTATTTCACGGAGTCGTGAAAAGACTAAATTTCTAAAAACGAAATATTTTCAGTATTTATGTATTTATTTACTTCAATAAGAATTTTTCATACTTCTTTATTAAATATGGATTTTTGGTTGTTTTTAAAAGATGTGCTACATAATAAATTTATATTCAAATAAATAATTACTTTTTTATTGGAATTTATCGAAGCTCTGTCTTTCTCTTTCCTCTGGTTTGCACGCATTACCGGCGATTTCCTTTCAGTAAAAGTTGAGACTACATGAGCAGAAAATATAAATGATATAATTTTTTTAGTTGGTAGGTGACTTACGTAATCGTTTGCGTTTCAAACACATACTATCACTCGTCGGAAATATTTTTTTCGCTTGAAATATTTCTTCTCTCATTGATTTTCTTTGTACTTTCTTTAATACACTTTCAGAATATGAATCTTCCCTGCAGATACTGTATATCGCATTAAATTTATCTTGAGAATCACTTTTTGTCCAATCATACAATTTTTCCCAAAGCCACGTCACTGAGCATTTTATCCAGACAGAAGTTAATTACTAAGTAAAATTCCTATTCGTAAATGTGTACGAAAAACTGAACAAAAAGCTACTAAATTGGCATAAAGGAAAAAGGAAACATCGGAACTACAATAACAGTGACATAAAGCGATAAGCCAGTCAACAATAGTGATTTAACAGTGCCTGAAGTCCAAAACGATCGATTTTTCCGCTGAAAACTAAATGCTGCACGGCCGGCCGAAGTGGCCGTGCGGTTAAAGGCGCTGCAGTCTGGAACCGCAAGACCGCTACGGTCGCAGGTTCGAATCCTGCCTCGGGCATGGATGTTTGTGATGTCCGTAGGTTAGTTAGGTTTAACTAGTTCTAAGTTCTAGGGGACTAATGACCTCAGAAGTTGAGTCCCATAGTGCTCAGAGCCATTTTGAACTAAATGCTGCACGGATGAGGCGACTCCAGTTGTAGCTCCCAGCGGCCCAGAGAGGGAGAGGAACGTGGTTACAGACTGTTTACAATACTTGCTAGGGGTAGGCTTAACTGTGAAACCCAAGTATCAGTGCGTAAATACTGTACCTTCTACTTTTCAGAGGCTGTAAAAGTTAACAGATACACTATGTGATCAAAAGTATCATCCGACCTATTATGTTATTTGAGATATGTGCGTAAACAACGTACTGTTGGAAAGAGCAAACTCTCGAGTTTTACGTGGTTCCCGCTAGGTAGCAGCAGTGTGCGCCCACTTCAGTTCTAGTAGAGATGGTGTCGGGACGACAGAAAGCGTTTTGTGGTCTACGTTTTGCGTAGAGCGTGTCATTAATAACTGTTCAGCGTGACTTTTCGTACTCCGTATGGCGTGATCATCCTACAGCACAGAGCATTAGACGATGGCATGAACAATTCCCGAGAAACAGGTTGTTTGTGTAAAGGCAAATCACCGGGCCGTCCCCGAATGTCTAGACACAGGCGTCGAACGCATCCGCCATAGTTTCACAAGGAGTCCGCAGAAACCCGCTCGCCGTGCACTCGACAGCTCAACATGCATCCGACGCCCATCTGGCTTGTGTTGCGTCGACTTTACACATGAAATTATACAAAATGCAGCTACTGCAAGCTCTTCGTTAAGGTGACAAACAACAACGTGTAGAGTTCTGTAATTTCGTTCTTGACAAGATGGAGGATGACGGTTTTCTTCCACGCTTAGTGTGTAGTGACGAGGCAACATCCCATTTAAATGGAAAGGTGAACCGCCATAATGTGAGAATATGGGGTACTGAATAACCGCATTAAGTTGTACAACATGAGGGGACTCACCAAAATTTAAGGTTTTTTGCGCGGTTTCACGGGAAAAGGTGAATGGTCCATTTGTCTTTGCTGAGAACACTGTTACAGGAAGCACATTGAGGACTTTGTTTTCCCACAGTTGGAGAGTGATTCGAACGACTTCATTTTCAAACAGGGTGGGGTACCGCCACATTGGCACCTGGAAGTGCGGGAATTTTTAAACTAGAGGACTGCTGAACGATGGATCGGTCGCACTGGACCAAATGATTCAGCCTTACATTACTGGCCTCCAGGGTCACCGGACCTGACTGTATGTGATTATTTCTTGTACGGGTCTATAAAAGACTGTTTATGTACCGCTGTTACCAACTACAATGAATGAACTGAGACATCGCATAACAGCAGCTGTGGAAACTGTAACTCAAGACATACTCGCTGGAGTGTGGGAACAATTTGAATACCGCATTTACATATCCTGAGCATCTCTAGGGGCCCATATTGAACACCTATGAAAAGGTATGGAAAAAAATTGAGTTTCTCTTTCATCAAAAAACAAAATTCATTGTATATGTTTATTGGTTTCAAAAATATAGACGTGCCAAATGGGATGTTTCATTTTGATACGCCCTGTATTTATCTACCACTCAAATATATGACTGAATAATTGTTTAAGGGCTACAGTCAAACGATGTTTAATTAATGGAAATCATATACCTTTTCAGAACAAGAAATGCAAACAGTCGCCAAAATTTGGAAATGTTTCTTCTTCACGTACCCCTAAGGGTACTTAACATGCTAAACATTGTACCACCAACGATACATTAGCTTAATTAGTTGTGTGTTAATCCCCAGCAATATATTAAACAGATTTAAATGGTGAAAAGAAGTGTAGGACTAAAGGTGCATGTATAATCCTTATCTTAGCTTTGGCCTACCCTCTGAGATGTCTTCAGGTACCTCCCGGGTTACGGCTACTCTCCGTAGTTAACGTGTATTCCAGCTGTACACCGCTGCTTTTGTTCAAAAAATGAAAGAACTGTAGACGGGTTTCACTCAGAAGAAATAATGCACAGCTCAGTCAACTGAGATACGAAAGAGCGGCTACAGTTGAAAGGACGAATATATGGTGTGGGTTAGTCGCCTTGAGAATAACTCCACACAGCGCAGTAACACAGATTGTTTTGATATTTACACCGGAGATTTCGAGAGAAATGTAGTAACTGGCGAGGCGTTACTGACCTACGATTTATATTAGAAGCTAGACATTAACAACATTTTTAGGTCTAGTACAATTTTGACAGTAATGACTATAACATGATCTCTGAAATTCTGAAATTAGCATGGAGCGACTGACTGTCTACAACTTGTAAAGAACCCAGACTTCGGTTGCAAAGGAAATAGATCGGTAGGGACAGGGCTGCATATAGCTAGTAAAAATAAAGAAAAAAGAGCAACAGAAATCACACAGCTTTGCGGAAACTGGTTTACCTACTTAAAAGTTCGATGAATTATGTACTAGGCTTAAATTGTAATCCTTGTATGTACGGTACCTCTTAGTAGTCGGTGCAAGACCAAAAGTAGTAGTTCAGTAATAAACTAGTTATTTCTCACTGACTGATAGTGGTTGTTGTTGTTGTCGTCTTCGTTTAGAAGACTGGATTCATACGCTAGTTTGTCTTGTGCATATCTTTTCGTTTCTGCGGAACTAGTACACTCTACATCTGTTTCAACAAACTTACTGTACGCAAGCCTTGGGTTCCTCTACAGTTGCATCTCCTCTTCTCCAACCACCCCCCCCCCCTCTCTCTCTCTCTCTCTCTCTCTCTCTCTCTATCTATCTATCTATCTACCTATCTATCTCTCTTCCCCTCCCCCCTCCTTCCCATTACCAAATTGAAAAGTCCCTGTTGCTTTAGGATGTGTCATGTCAACATATTACCGTCTATTGTCAAGTTGTGCCAACAATTCCTTTACTCTCCTATTCGATTCAGTACAGCTTTATTAATGAATGAATTCGGTCTATCCGTCTAATCTGCAGCATTCTTCTGGTAGCTTAAAAAACTTCTTTTCTGTTTTTCTCTGTACTGCTTATCGTTCACATCTTACTTACATGCAAAGTTACTCTCGTATCTAATACTCTCAGAAAAGACTTCATAACACTCAAATTTATAGTCAATGTTAAATATTTCTAGTTTCTGAAACTCTTTTCCCCACTATTGTAGGTCTACATTTTGTATCCCTTTTATTTCTCCTCTTACGTTTAGTGTCTCCTTTCCTAATCTATTTTCCTCAAAATCACCTAATTCAATTCGACTAGATTCAGTCACCCTTGTTTTATTTTGTTGATGTTTATCATATAATCTCTTTTGAAGACACTACTCATTCCATTTGATCTTCCAAATCCTTTGCCAAGTCTGACACAATTACAGTTTCATAGGAAAACCGTTAAGTGTCTCTTGCTTCTTTGAGATCTTTATTTTTCTAAATTTCTCCTCGGTTTTTCTTACTGTGTGCTCAGTCTACTGGTCGAATAACACTGAGGAAAGGCTGCAACCCTGTCTCACTCGCTTCTCAATTATTGCTTCTCTTTCATATGCTTCCACTCTCAAAACTACAGTTTGACTTTCGTTGAGGTTGGATATTATCTTTCGCTCCCTGTATTTTGCCCACTCAGAATTTCAAAGAATATATTCCATGAACTTTGTCAATAGCTTTCTGTAAATGTAAAAATGTAGGTTCACCTTTTTTAATTCCATCCTCTAGACAAGTCGTAGGGGCAAATTTTCATAAAAAGGGTTTAACCAGATACAGCTGTCACGTGAAAAGAAGATACAGGAATGCTTTTTTCTTTATCGATTGAAAATTCCGTAAGAGCGCAGCTCAGTTCCAACATTTCCACGGTGCAGTTACGCACCTACTGCCAGCGCGTCGAATGGCCTCGAGTAGCGGGCGAGATGTGGACTTTTTTTGTTGTGCTGCGCAGGGGCGATGACAGGTGACGAACGCCGCGCGCTGCTGCTATCGTATCCTGTTCTTGGTTGCGAAAGGGACGTGACTCTAAATGAGCGTCCAGTTATCGTTTGAACTGGCAGAAAACAGACGACTCTTTCATTGGCCGGTGCGTGAAGGGCAGACAACTAAAAAATCGCTATCGCCACAGGAAATTTACAGCCCTCAGACGAGCAGTTTTCGAAGATCGCTTTTTGTCGACATGAACAACAGTTTGTCTTCTACATTTCTTGCATAACGCTGCACTCCAACGTTCATTCGTAGTAACCTGTAGCCTGTGCTTCATTTTAGTACTACCTCATTCCACAGTCAGTTACTGACAGTTCCCAGCGTAATTTCATAGGTAGGTTTAGGTTTTCTAGCCTGGCATTAACTCCCAAAGCACGTATGGCAGCCGTTGAGACTTCTGTTGTTGCGCCATTGTGGCCTATGGAAAACACGTCACCCTGATTTTCAGAGATATGTCACTGCGTCCTTCGCGTAAACTCTGTTCTGGGCGTGAACCTTCATGTTCATACAGCGCATTAATTAATCCATCAAATTACCGGGATTCTGCCATAACAGAACTTTGTCTCTTGCTAATATTTCTGCTGTAAAGTGTTCACCATCTTCAGGGCGAGTCGGAAAGACTGGCGGTAAAGTGCTTCCGTCCACCCCTGTACCGGTGGTACTAGTGAGGTGCATAAGAGTATATGGTAGATCATAGTGGATTAAATATCCAGACAGAGATTTATGCTACCATCTGTGAAGGATGTTGTTTCACAAATTCTGGTCGACAGGAATACTGTAGAGTTATCTAGTTGATCCCCCTAGAAAACCGCGTGGCAGCAAATATCTCTGCGGTCCGTGCGGTATTTCATCCACTGTGATTTGCCGTATACTCCTAAGCACTTGGCTCTCCCTATCAGTAAGTAGGGTAGTAGCAGCCCAGACCACATCGTTCCCATTGTGAATTTTACATGTTCATCACATCATTACCATCTTATCATAAACATAATCATATGTAGTTTAGCTTGATAAATTGTATTTTAATCTATAAATTAAAAACAAAAACAGTGACATACGACCAGCAACATGACTGCTGCTACCCTGTCTCCTCTCCGGCTAGGAATGTAAATAACTTGTAATGAAAAAAATCCTGAAGATGACTGAATGATTTTACAGCCGAAATATTACTAGTAGGCAAAGTTTGGTTACGGACGATTTCCCGCAGTTTCATGGGTTTGTTCAGGGTTTTTTCGTTTGTAAATAGTTTGCAGACAATGTATCCAAGTCAGAAATGGAGAACCAGCCAAAGGAGCGTGGGAAAGCCTACTAAAAACAACATAAAAGATTGGCGGTGCTCTACACCAATGACTGGTAAACTCGACGCGCGGATCCGTTTAGAATCGGGCCCATCTTCCTGTCTCCTACAGTACCGCTATATGAACAGGTCTGTCGCCTTATCAGATGTACAGGTGTTGTGTTTCTACTCTCAGACTCCAAGTTTTGTAGGTCGACGTGAGATGTCTCAAACTTAATCGTGAAACAGGAGTCTGCATTTGGGCACGTCCGTAAAATAAGCTAACTGAATATTTTGAAGTATCAATAATGTTATGGTAAGATCTAAATTAGAGAACATTTTGCGACGCTTGAAATTTTGTACCAGAGAGGGACTCGAACCCAGATTTCTTGCCTTACGCGAGCAACCGTCTTAACCATTACGCTACCGTCGTATCTTGGTAATTAACAGTTAAAGAATTAAAGAAAGTTTGACTCATGAAGATGGACTCAAAAAATAGAAATAACGGCATACGGTACAAGAATGGTTCAGAAATGATAGCTATGATCAGTATCTGCTTCAGTGACGTCCAGTGTGACTGAGCAAGCGCATTCTCTGTTGTGTCCAAAATCTGAAATACATCATCTTCTGCTTGCGTTCTACGGATGTACTGATTCATACATTCTGATCAAAAGTATACGGACACCTAGTAGTGGACATTCATACAAAGTGGGTCCACCCTTCGCCTTTATGACGGCTTGAACTCAGCGGGAGACACTTCCAACTAGGTATCTGGCCGTCTGTAGAGAAGTTGCTCCGTATTCTTCCTCAGGAGCCGAAATTAAGGAAAGTAGAGATGTTGCACGCTGGGATCTGGAGCGAAGTCGACGTTTTAACTCATCCCAACAGTGTTCCATTGGGTCCAGGTCGCTATTCTGAGTAGCTCAGTCAATATCAGGTATGTGATTACCCACAGAACCATTCCCTCACAGATGCTGCTTTGACAGTGCACATTGTCATGCTGATACAATAATCGTCTCCGAAATGTTCACATTGCTGTAAAATGTGTTGATATCCTTCCGCTTTTACAGTTTTCATAAGTGCAATGAGGGCACTGCGTCGTAACCACGAAGAACATCTCCGTACCTAACGCCATCTTTTCCTTATTTCACTGTTGTGATGGTAGGTAACATTCTCCAAGCATTTGCCACATCCTTCCATCGAATTGCCACAGGGTGTAGCGTGATTTATCTGTCACTCCAAATCACACGTTTCCAGTCGTCCACCGTGCAGTTGGGTCACTCTTTATATCTCCTCAAGCGCCGCGTAACGTTGACTGCAGAAATCTGAGGCTTGCCGGTAGGCCATTGTACCCCATTATCTTTGACTCTCTACGCACAGTCAATGCACTAGCTAGACTGCTGGTAGCACTTGGGAACACACGAGTGTGTTTTTACGGTGATTTTGTGCGATTTCGTACACCTACTGTGCGCAATGCTCGACGGTCCCTGTCCTTCAGTACATGTGGGTCTGCTTGGTCTTGCCTTAGCTGTGGTCGTTGTTTCGCGTTTCCATTTCGCAATCGCATCACCTACAATCGAACTGAGCAGCTTTAGAGGGGTTTAAATGTCCCTGAAGGACACGTTCAGAGTCACTGTGTCCTCCTGACGGACGCTGCCTGCTGCTACTGCTTGTCTAGTGCCAACACATTACTCACTGTCTTCTTTTCTACTGGCGGGTCAGGCCTATCGTGCCGTCTGATAGCCAGTTCCGCTTTTGATCGTATAGTGCATATGCGCCGGCCGCTGTGGCCGAGCGGTTCCAGGCACTTAAGTCTGGTACCGCGCTGTTGCTACGGTCGCAGTTTCGAATCCTGCCTCGGGTATGGTTGTGTGTGATGTCCTTAGGTTAAAAACAGTCTTGGTTGCAATTTTACTTTTTTATTTTTCAACGACGCGTTTCGCCTTATTTAGGCATCTTCAGGTTATATTTTCTAGCTGGAAGATCAAAAGATAACCTTAAGATGCCTAAATAAGGCGAAACACGTCGTTAAAAAGTAAAAAACTGAAATTGCAACCAAAACTGTTTTTAACCAATACTGTTAACCAAAAGTTTGCTGTATGCCACATATGGATTGGAAGAAGTCCTTAGGTTAGTTAGGTTTAAGTAGTTCTAAGTCTAGGGTACTGATGACCTCAGATGTTAAGTTCCATAGTGCTCAGAGCCATTTGAAGTGCATATGCGCAACGCCACTAATGACGACTTTGCCTCTTTGAGTCACACATAGAATCGGCTCTGCTTCTTCTTTTGCTTTGCACATACTCGTTAAAATGTACGAAATTATCAAATGTCACCTTTCTTCTAGATCAAGATGAAGGCCCGGCGAAAGTAGATCACTTGTGCTTCACTGAATGTCGTGAAGAGTTAAATGTCGAAACAATTGACGAAATAATTGGAATTAACGAGTGGTAGATAGTCGATGACTTCGAATTATCGTCTGTTCATTGGTGGTATGTCACATCCTGAAATCATCAAGTGAACCAAAACAAATAGGATTTTTCGATTTATCGAGGTTTTTTCAACAAAACAGGAGTATCAATTTGGTTTGTCGAGAAAATCTATTTGTCGAGGCTGGAATTAGCAAGAGTCGACTTTTTTGCATTCATGAAGCATGTTCAAATACCCTGGTGGTTAAGGTGACTGTGAAAAAAGGAGGAAATGCATATTCGAATGCTGGTGTGGCAGAAATTTTCAGTTGTCGTGATATTTATTTCATTGCTATTTCCCCATATATGAACGGTTTGCAGAAATAATATTTAATATTTAATGTTATTGCTTATGCATTGGTTTCTTTCTAAATATTTTATTGACTTCGACCTGCATAGGGAGAAATCACCATCGAAATAAAATAAGAGGAATTGGAGGTTGCGGGGAAAGACTTAGGTGTTCATTTTTCCCCACATGCTATTTGAGGATGGAACAGTCTGGAAATAGTCTGAATGTGACCCTATGACTTATGTCAAATACATAAGTGTGAATTACAAAGCAATCGTGTATAAGTAGCTCCAGATCTATCCAGTCATTTCATTTAATTCATTTCACGTATATAAATTAGTTGTGCTGAGACAAAAACAGCCGCGCGGGATTAGCCGAACGGTCTTGGGCGCTGCAGTCATGGACTGTGCGGTTGGTCCCGGCGGAGGTTCGAGTCCTCCCTCGGGCATGGGTGTGTGTGTTTGTCCTTGGGATAATTTAGGTTAAGTAGTGTGTAAGCTTAAGGACTGATGACCTTAGCAGTTAAGTCCCATAAGACTTCACAAACATTTCAACATTTTTTAGACAAAAACAGCAGCAAAGCCCTCTTGAGTCAGACCATTACCATTTAGAAACGAACAACAGGTCGTACTTCCGATCAGCCTACATGAACGCTACTGCAACGCAGAATATGGACAAATGAAATCAATGATTTAGCTAATATCAAGGAAAAATGACGGCGACATTAGCTATACATTGGATAGATTGTGAATTCGACATATTAAGTAGCCAGCAGCAACTCAATAGGGACATGTGTAGGTCAATAAAACAGATATAGAACACCACATCGGCTGAGTCGTTGGCAAGGTAAGTAGGAGACCTCGGTCCACTGGTACAATACTAGGGAAATGCAGGCAGTCCACATAGGAGATTGTTTACAGTGCGACACATCCTAGAATACTGGTCAAGTATGTGGGATCCTATAACGAATGATTAACTGGGGACATTGGAACGTATACAAAAAATGACAGTGCGAATGGTCACAGTTTTGTCTGACCCGTGCGGAAGTATCACGGAGATGCCGAAGAAACTGAACTGGCAGTCGCAAACTACCCTGAGAAAGAATCAGCTTTAAATGATGAATCTAGGGACATACTACTACCCCCTAAATACCGCTGCCGTAGGTATCGCAAGAACAAGATTAGATTGGTTACAGCGCACACAGAGGCGTTTAAACCCTCATCCTTACGGAGCATACGTGAATGGAAGGGAAGAAGCGCTAATAACTGGCTAAATGGCAAGTACGCTGTGCTGTGGTTTCCAGAGTATGAATGTAGCTGTAGATAGACACGGCAAAATATAGGATTGTTTGCTGTCAGTTTCTCACACAGTCGGTCTCTCTTTATGTATAGTGGTATCGGTGTCGACTGTTCGAAAAAGGATGAGGTTTTGTCGCAGTGAGGTAATGTCCTTGGCGTAGAGGTATTGATTTAGGGGGAATGTGCATGTAAGTGGCCACTTCTCCGATAGAATAAGGCCTTTGATCACCGCACCCTCTCCAAATGAAGGACTCTTGGTCAATAATGTCGCCTATTGATTGTAGTTGTGGAAATCCCACCAGAATACTCGACGAGTCAGTGTCGTCACGAAGTGAATACACGCGATGACATGCAAGCGAGCCTTACGGAATGAATCTATCTGCAAGCATAAGACAGTGTCAAACATTCGTAGGGGCCAACTTATTCAGCTTCGTCAGGAATTAGAATTCACAATAAGGAAAGAGAGGTCAAGAAATGTACACGTCTCACGTGTACGTGAATGTTAAGTTTGGCTGCAGATTTGACAGAGATAACGTATACAACGCGTTTTAATTCGGTTGCCTTAATTCCGACATTAGCATCCATGGCAAATACACCTCGAGAAATCTCCACGCAGTTTACTTTCCCATCTCGGAGTGTTCACTTATATTCTACTGTTAATTTTACTGAACAAAAGAACCGTAATAATAAACTCTCGTGAAAATAAAAGCTTATACAGAGTTGGTAGCGTTATCAATAATATTCAGGAGTAGTTGTCATACAATAAGTACTGTTGTCTCTGAAATCACTAAGCTTTATTTTTCCAGGGAGTGCAACATATGCAATTATTAAACTCCTAATGAAAAAGGTGACAGGTGTATTGGGAATAATTACCGTATATTTCGTTTCTGACACAATTTTCTAACATTTTTGAGAAAATAATGTCGACTAGTTTTCCGTCTTGCTAATACTAATACAATTTGGATTTCAGAAGAATTACTCACCTAGCAATGCTACTTGCACGTCTTAACATTTTTGACGAGGATTACTTTAAAAAAGAAACCATCAGTTGGTATTTTTGTGACATATTCGAGGTATTTGTTTAAATCATAGTATTTTGCTACAAAAGGAAGATTTTATGGAGTTGCTGGTATAGCTAACAGTAGACTGGCATTATATGTATGTAAAAGAATACAGAACATTGTAGTTCATAATTTATCAACTTTAGACAGGAGAATTTTTTCTGATTCCGTCATTTTTTGGGGGAAGCAGAGCGATTGGGGAGGGGGGGGGGGCGGCGGATCTTTAGAAAAGTTCCACGAAATTAGGTCTTCTGTTGTTTGTTATATATATATTCCTGATCTTCCACTTAACAAAGGTCAAGCAGAAACGGTTCTTTTTACAGAAGACACAAACATTACAATCAGCCGCCAATATACATACAGCAACAGAGGAAAATATAAATAGTATGTTCATATTATAGACTGGTTTTCTGTGAACGTTCTCACTCTAAAATTTTAAGAAAACGCAGTAGGTCCTATATTCAATTCTGTCTACCAAAGGGCACACCAGTGATAAATTTAAAGCATTAATAGGTGTTAGTAAGAACGGCAGAATCTTCAGATTTTTTGATGTACTGATTGATGAGAATATAATTAGATTTTATAGCTTCTTGATCAACCCACCTCAGCCATTTCTGCATTTCGTGTTATTCAAGCCTTGAAGAGAAACAAGTAATTAATTTAACATAGTTTGATTATTTTCATTCGGTTATGTCATATGGAATTGTATTCTGAGGTAATTGCTCTGTAAGAAAGAAAGTCTTAATTTCACAACAGCGTGGCATAAGAATAATACGTTGTGCTCGCCCTCAGTCGTCTTATTATAACTGTTCGAGAAGTTAGATATTTAACTATATCATCGTAGTACATACTTTCTCTCGTGAAATTTGTGGTGAATGTTCGATTAGAATTGATGTGGTTTAATGACTTCCATATACAATACTAGGCTTCGCCCCTCTTCAGAGCTAAATTAGAAAAATCTTTACTTATAGGCGGACAGTGGGCCTAAGTCTCACATGGAACGCACTGCGTCAGCCTGCACAATTTGGAGAGCGTGAGAGTGTCACTCGAACACATTTCTTTAAAGTCACTCACGTTTGCTAGACAGCAAGCTGCTTTCGTGCAGCTCCTGCAATTTCATTACACTTCACCTCTGGTGGTCGTGCCAAATAACGTTCCGCAAGTTACGAACACACTTCCATAACTCTTGAAAGTGCTTATCCGAAGTACTGAGTTACAGTTTCATATTAGTAGATCTATACACACTGTTCTACTACTAAAACAAGTGTTCAAGACATTCCCTAGAATGTTTTGACTCCCAAAGGAAGACGACGACGTGTGGGCACCTGCCGCGACCTGATCGAAATGTAAAACGCAGACAGTTCTTTTCTGAAAATAAATAAATAAATAAAATCATCAAGGGTGACGAGACTCAGTGTTATCGATACGAATCTACGACAAAAGCGAGCAGAAATTCACATGAAACTGACGACGTAACAGACATTCAAGTCAATGTATCGCGCAAGCTCAACAACATTCCAAGGAGATGGTAAAATCTTCTTGGCTGTCGACCCGAGAAGATTTTACCATCAAGATTCACCGAGAAAGCCCAGGTTCTCATATAACATTCCAAGGAGGACTTTTCTGACAGTTTAACATGGTTGTGTGAACGTTCTGTGCGACGTACTGAAGCGGAAGGAGACTTTGTAGAATATCTGACGTTCCTTTTTTTTTTTTTTTTTTTATCCAGTCTCTAAACTTTTCGGACTGACGGAGTGTGTATAAGTTGCTCCTATAATCAGTCAATTTCTGTTCACTGATTATTATTAGAAAGCACTTTTCGAAAACAAGCTACACGCTTCTACGTAATTTAAAGCAAATCAAAATCATAACGCCTCGGCCGTCCATCCGCAGGACATAAACGCGAACTCACTCGAACTACCGGCACGTAATTGTTCAGAAGCAAGGAGCGCGGCGACAACGCCGAGCCGCACGCAGCCCTGTGAAATGTCCAGAGATAAGGCTACGTCGGAACGACAGCGTGCTTGCACGCTGTATCTCTCACAGGTCAATATAGCGCAGGTACTCTTTGTTCACAGTGTTCCCGAAGTACCGCTTACCTTACAGAAAAATAGTTCGAGGTACGATTTTTAGGGAGTGAGGTGACTATCTAACAAAATTATGATTCTAAATATCAGGCCATGTTTGGTCGTGAAACTCCTTCCTCAGTGCTGTGATAGGGCTTTGGCAGAAATTAACGTTAGTGTGAAGCAGAATGTCTTTTACCTATCGGTTTGCTTTGGGGAATCCTATTTGAAGCATGTGCACTATGTGATCAGAAGTATCAGGACACCAGGCTGAAAATGACTTAAAAGTTAGTGGCGCCCTCCATCGGTAATGCTGGAATTCAATATGGTGTTGGCCCACCCTTAGCCTTGATCACAGCTTCAACTCTCGCAAGCACACGTTCAATCAGGTGCTGGAAGGTTTCTTGGGGAATGGCAGCCCATTCTTCACGGAGTGCTGCACTGAGGAGAGGTATCTATGTCCGTCGGTGACGCCTGGCACGAAGTCGGCGTTCAAAAACATCCCAAGGATGTTCTGTAGGATTCAGGTCTGGACTCTGTGCAGGCCAGTCCCTTAACGGGATGTTATTGTCGTGTAACCACTCCCACACATGCCGTGCATTATGAACAGGTGCTCGATCGTGTTTGAAAGATGCAGTCGCCATCCCCGAAATGCTCCTCAACAGTGGGAAGCAAGTAGGTGCTTTAAACATCAATGTAGGTCTGTGCTGTTATAGTGCAACGCTAAACAACGCCCCCTCCATGAAAAACACAACCACACTATAACACCACCGCATTCGAATTTCAGTGTTGGCACTATACACGCTGGCAGATGACGTTCACCGGGCATTCGCACATACCCACACCCTGCTATCGGATCGCTACATTGTGTACCGTGATTCGTCACCCCACACAATGTTTATCAACTGTTCAATCGTCCAATGTTCACGCTCCTTACACCAAGCGAGTAAGATGAAGGCAGAGAGGTCGAGTTGTCAATATTCTAAAAGGTGAAGTTTTATCAGACCATAGTGCTTTACTATACGTGATCCTGTTGGAGGTGACATGCCGTTGCCTTGCTCCGACCTCTTAACTGAAATTCCTCAATCAGAACCACAATGCATCCAGTATAGCACGCTAACATGACAGAGTGGCAGTGTAGAAGATGCCACTACAGGAACCGACGCTGCGCGAGCGCGCGCGCGTTACGGATTTGTGGCGGTTTTTATTTTCTGGCACAGCATGGTAACCCTTAGCTAACACTTCACGACGGTCATTTCAGTACACTCCATGAAGATACACTATGTGATCAAAAGTATTCGGACACCCCCAAAAGCCGGCCGGTGTGGCCGAGCGGTTCTCGGCGCTACAGTCCGGAACCGCGCGACCGCTACGGTCGCAGGTTCGAATCCTGCCTCGGGCATGGATGTGTGTGATGTCCTTAGGTTAGTTAGGTGCAAATAGTTCTAAGTTCTAGGGGACTGATGACCTAAGATGTTAAGTCCCATAGTGTTCAGAGCCATTTCATTTCATTGCTTTACAGGACATCCATTGGAAGTTAATCCTTAACTCGTAATAGTACATGTTACGTTGTGGGTGTATTGAAATGAGCAAGTGAATCAAACGTATTACCGTTGCTTGAATAAAAATGTTTTGGATGGGGTGGGTATGACATCGAAGATAAACAAAAAACCGGTTTATCCATTTTACATAGGAGAATCAGTATCCGACATCGAAGATGCATATTTCCTTATCTCTGGCTGCACTTTCGGTGGCTTCTTGCATCAAAGCCTCTTCTAAAACGTCATCCATTCATTTTCCTGCTACTGCCACTAGACTGCTGACGTGCATTTTCAACAGCCAACAACTAGTTATTCTCTTTTCGTACTCGACTGTATACATCAATCGCGCACACCCCGGCGTAGCCAAGCATCTACATGACACTAACTTGTCGGAACATGATTACCGCCGGCGACGCGGCGTCATTGTTGTCATAAATAGTAGGAACCTAATTAACGATTAACGGACTCAAAAAAATTAACCGAAGTTAGAGAGTCTACCGATTAAAGGTGTTGTGCCCAGCTATCGTTACAACTTTTTGTCGAGTCACAGGCGATGGAAAATGGGTTCATCACTTCGAAACGGAGGCAAAACGGCAATCCATGGGGTGGCGCCACACCACCCCTCCTCCGAAGGAAAAGTTCAAAGCCGCACCATCAGCCGGTAAGGTCGTAACGACGGTCTTCTAGGACACTGAAGGGGTTATTCTGTTTGATGTCCTCCCTCACGATGCAACGATCAACTCTGAAGTGCATTGTGCTACACTCAGGAAATTGAAGACACGGCTTCAGCGTGTTCGCCGCCACAAAAATGCAAACGAAAATCTCCTCTATCGCAACGCAAGGCCTCACACAAGTCTGCGCTCCCGATGTTGTTGTTGTGGTCTTCAGTCGTGAGACTGGTTTGATGCAGCTCTGCATGCTACTCTATCCTGTGCAAGCTTCTTCATCTCCCAGTACCTACTGCAGCCTACATCCTTCTGAATCTGCTTAGTGTATTCATCTCTTGATCTCCCTCTACGATTTTTACCCTCCACGCTGCCCTGCAATACTAAATTGGTGGTCCCTTGATGCCTCATAATATGCCCTACCAACTGATCCCTTCTTCTAGTCAAGTTGTGCCACAAACTCCTCCCCAATTCTATTCGATACCTCCTCCTTAGTTATGTGATCTACCCATCTAATCTTCAGCATTCTTCTGTAGAACCACATTTCGAAAGCTTCTATTCTCTTCTTGTTAAACTATTTATCGTCCATGTTTCACTTCCATACATGGCCACACTCCATACAAATACTTTCAGAAACGACTTCCTGATACTTAAATCAATACTCGATGATAACAAATTTCTCTTCTTCAGAAACGCTTTCCTTGCCATTGCCAGTCTCTACATTTTATATCCTCTCTACTTCCACCATCATCAGTTATTTTGCTCCCCAAATAGCAAAACTGCTATACTACTTTAAGCGTCTCATTTCCTAATCTAATTATCTCAGCATCACCCGACTTAATTCGACTACATTCCATTATTTTGTTGACGTTCATCTTATACCCTCCTTTCAAGACACTGTCCATTCCGTTCAACTGCTCTTCCAAGTCCTTTGCTGTCTCTGACAGAATTACAATGTCATCGGCGAACCTCAAAGATTTTGTTTCTTCTCCACGGATTTTAATGCCTACTCCGAACTTTTCTTTTGTTTGCTTTACTGCTTGCTCAATATACAGATTGAATAGCATCGGGGAGGGGCTACAACCCTGTCCCACTCCCTTCCCAACCACTCCCGATAGGAGCTCACAAAACTTCGTCCTACTGTTTGTTCTTCCTTATCCACATTAGAGTTCACGACCCGCACCTTGAACGGAGATTAAGATGAAAAATATGGTTTAGTACCCAAAACATTGGAGTATGGCACGGTGTATTGAAATGCTGAATAAAAGCAATCTGGTTTGAGGAAAGATAGTGTTGCACGACTTATTGAATGCCTCTCTTATAAGCTCAGACATAGTGTGGCGACGGACAGCACTTGCGGCCAAGTTGTATATGAATTAGTACACTACTGGCCATTAAAACTGGTACACGAAGAAGAAATGCAGATGATAAAAGGGTATTCATTGGACAAATATATTATACTAGAACTGACATGTGATTACATTTTCACGCAATTTGGGTGCATAGATCCTAAGAAATCAGTACCCAGTACAACCATCTCTGGCCGTAATAACGGCCTTGATACGCCTGGGCATTGAGTCAAACAGAGCTTGGCTGGCGTGTACAGGTACAGCTACTCATGCAGCTTCAACACGATACCACAGTTCATCAAGAGTAGTGACTGGGGGTATTGTGACGAGCCAGTTGCTCGGCCACCATTGACCAGACAGTTTTCAACTGGTGACAAATCTGGAGAATGTGCTGGCCAGGGCAGCAGTCGAACATTTTCTGTATCCAGAAAGGCCCGACAGGACCCGCAACATGCGGTCGCGCAGTATCCTACTGAAATGTAAGGTTTCACAGGGATCGAATGAAGGGTAGATCCACGGGTCGTAACACATCTGAAATGTAACGTCCACTGTTCAAAGTGCCATCAATGCAAACAAGAGGTGACCGAGACGTGTAACCAATGGCACCCCATACCATCACTCCGTGTGGTATACCAGTATGGCGAAGACGAATACACGCTTCCAATGTGCGTTCACCACGATGTCGCCAAACACGGATGCGACCATCATGATGCTGTAAACGGAATTTGGATTCATCCGAAAACATGACGTTTTGCCATTCGTGCACCCAGGTTCGTCGTTGAGTACACCATCGCAGGCGCTCCTGTCTGTGATGCAGCGTCAAGGGAAACCGCAGCCATGGTTTCCGAGCTGATAGTCCATGCTGCTGCAAACTTCGTAGAACTGTTCGTGCATATGGTTGTTGTCTTGCAAACGTCCCCATCTGTCGACTCAGGGATAGAGACGTGGCTGCACGATCCGTTAGAGCCATGCGGATAAGATGACTGTCATCTCGACTGCTAGTGATACGAGGCCGTTGTGATCTAGGACGGCGTTCCGTATTACCCTCCTGAACCCACCGTTTCCATATTCTGCTAACAGTCATTGGATCTCGACCAATGCGAGCAGCAATGTCCCGATACGATGAACCACAATCGCGATAGGCTACAATCCGACCTTTGTCCAAGTCGGAAACGTGATGGTACGCATTTCTCCTCCTTACACGAAGCATCACAACAACGTTCCACCAGGCAACGCCGGTCAACTGCTGTTTGTGTATGAGTAATCGATTGGAAACTTTCCTCGTGTCAGCTCGTTGTAGGTGTCACCACCGCCGCCAACCTTGTGTGAATGCTCTGAAAAGCTAATCATTTGCGTATGACAACACCTTCTTCCTATCGGTTAAATTTCGCATCTGTACCACGTCATCTTCGTGGTGTTGCAATTTTAATGGCCAGTAGTGTAGCATTCCGCGACGTTTGGTGCAATGCAGCGGTGGACGAGCGCCGCGCCGGAGACGAGCCACTTGTTCGTACGTGAGCGCGTCCGCGCCGATACCGCGGCGGCGGCGGCGCGGGGGTGGGGCCGACGGATCGATGCGCCGCCCCCGGCGGCCGCGCCGCCCCTCACCGCCCCCCGCGCGTCCGCCCACGGCTGGGGCTGGGGCCGGGCCCGCGTCACCGGTCGATGCGGCGCCCGCGGCGGCGGCGTGCAGGTGGGCGGCGGAGCGGCGCAGCCCGGCGCCCTGCGCTCTGACGTGCGTTCCGCCGCCAGCCTGGCTGGCCCTCTCCACGCCCCATCACTCGGCCACTTATCACAGCCTTTCTGCTGGCCCGAGCCGGCGACACCTCGACGCGAACACGCAGCATTTTGAATACGAGGGATACACGGCCAGAACTGGAAATTACACTTTTATTTGTAACAAACATATAACAAACTGCAAATTACTCGTCTTTCTACTCTGTAACTGAGAGTTACCGGTATGATCTGTAATTACTAAATGCGTGTATGTTTATCTTGGCAAGATTCTTACAAACTGAAGCGCCAAAGAAACTGGTATAGGCATGCGTATTCAAATACATCTACATCTACATTTATACTCCTCAAGCCACCCAACGGTATGTGGCGGAGGGCACTTTACGTGCCACTGTCATTACCTCCCTGTCCTGTTCCACTCGCGTATGGTTTGCGGGATGAACGACTGCCGGAAAGCCTCCGTGCGCGCTCGAATCTCCCTAATTTTACATTCGTGATCTCCTCGGGAGTTATAAGAAGGGGAAAGCAATATATTCGATACCTCATCCAGAAACGCACCCTCTCGAAACCTGGACAGCAAGCTACACCGCGATGCAGAGCGCCTCTCTTGCAGAGTCTGCCACTTGAGTTTGCTGAACATCTCCGTAACGCTATCGCGCTTACCAAATAACCCTGTGACGAAACGCGCCGCTCTTCTTTGGATCTTCTCTATCTCCTCCGTCAACCCGATCTGGTAAGGATCCCACACTGGTGAGCAATACTCAAGTATAGGTCGAACGAGTGTTTTGTAAGCCACCTCCTTTGTTGATGGACTACATTTTCTAAGGACTCTCCCAATGAATCTCAACCTGGCACCCGCCTTACCAACAATTGATTTTATATGATCATTCCACTTCAAATCCTTACGCACGCATACTCCCAGATATTTTACAGAAGTAACTGCTACCAATGTTTGTTCCGCTATCATATAATCATACAATAAAGGATCCTTCTTTCTATGTATTCGCAATACATTACATTTGTCTATGTTAAGGGCAGAGACATGCAAACAGGCGGAATACGGTGCCGCGGTCGGCAACGCTTATATAAGACAACAAGTGTTTGGCGCAGTTGTTAGATCGGTTACTGCTGCTACAGTGGCAGGTTGTCAAGATTTAAGTGAGTTTGAACGTGGTGTTATAGTCACCGCACAAGCGATGGAACATAGCATCTCCGACGTAGCGATGAAGAGGGGATTTTCACGTACGACCATTTCACGAGTGTACAGTGAATATCAGGTATCCGGCAACACATCAAAACTCAGACATCGCTGCGGCCGGAAAAAGTGATGTCGACCCCAGTTACGTCTAGATGCATCTCTGACAAGTGACACGTGCGTAAGCATCCTGCCTGATCACCTGCATCCATTCATGTCCATTGCGTATTCCGACGGACTTCAGCGATTCCAGCAGGACTATGCGATACCTCACACGTGCAGAGTGGCTCTAGGAACATCCTTCTGAGTTTAAACACTTCCGCTGGCCACCAAACTCTCCAGGCATAAACATTATTGATCATATATGGAATGCCTTGAAACGTGCTGTTCAGAAGAGATCTCCATTCCCTCGTACTCTAACGGATTTGTGGACAGCCCTGCAGGATTCACGGTGTCAGTTCCCTCCAGCACTACTTCAGACGTTAGTCGAGTCCTGCCATTTGGTGTTGCGGCACTTCTGCGTGCTCGCGGGGGCCCTACACGATATCTGGCAGATGTACCAGCTTCTTTGGCTCTTCAGTGTATTTTGAACAATACCATTTTGACTATCCGGATGCTTTGAAAATGGGACCCGACCCGAAACTAGTCGTCAAATAGATAAAAGTGAAAATTGCAACTTTCGCTGTTTTTTCGTTGTATTGATTAACACAAGTTGCTGCCCAGCTGTTACTCCAGCATTCTGTAAATTGGTAGCATTTTTATGCCGCACTTCGACAGTACATTATTCTTGATCTACAGGGCGTCTGATAAGTCACTCCCTATTTTTAAACAGTTACAATTTCTATATTTGTGAACCAGTTTTCTTAGAACTCCTTTTGTTAGAAACAGCACCCCTTGCTGCTGTGTTTAAAATTACTTTAGACTTACACATAAGCTACAGCATTCTCTTCGCATTTTTTTAAACGAATTGGTACGTGCGGTTGTTCCATTGTGAAATTACTGGCCATAAACGATCTTGAAGCACTTCCAGATATCTTTCTCCATTCATTGTGTTCCGCATAGAAAAAGGACCAACAACTTCGGATGACATGATACCACACCATACTGTCACCTTCGGACGCTCCGCCGCGCGGGATTACCCGAGTGGTCTGAGGCGCTGCAGTCATGGACTGTGCGGCTGGTCCCGGCGGAGGTTCGAGTCCTCCCTCGGGCGTGGGTGTGTGTGTTTGTCCTTAGGATAATTTAGGTTGAGTAGTGTGTAAGCTTAGGGACTGAAGACCTTAGCAGTTAAGTCCCATAAGATTTCACACACATTTGAGCATTTTTTAAAACACAGTTTATGGTCAAATACAACAGCGCAAATGTGCGTGAATTCCTAAGGGACCCAACTGCTGAGGTCCTCTGTCCCTAGACTTACACACTATGTAAACTAACTTATGCAAAGAACGCCAAACACACCCATACCAGAGGGAAGACTCTAACCTAGAACGGATTTTCCACTGTTTTTCTTTTTGTGTTGATGATTTTTTAATTTATTCGGGGGAAACACGAGTGAGGATGTTCTATGTGACGTTCAAACCCAGTTCTGCAAGGTATGGGCGGCTGCGTTTACCACTCTGTGAATTAGCACAGTGCAAGCAATATATCTTGCGGTGCACAACAGGAAGTAAATACTGTTTCTCTGAATTGTTCCTCGACGACATTAGAGAGATAACGGCGCCTATCGGTGCATAACGCAGTGTGGCTCTGATGGCGCGGAATCGTGCAGAAGTGCAGCTCTACAGTTACGCGGATGTATTCGAACCCTTTCATTCAAAACACTCGGCATTTTTTTAAAAATTAAATGGCGCCGGCGAATGGCACGTTCATTCGTCGTACAACACAAATCGGTCGCTTCATTCGGAGGAACTTTTGCAGAAGTTCTTTAGTGCTCACTGTATCGAATGTTGTCTTGGGAATAGTCCAGCGTCATCAGGTTAATCCATCCGACCTTAGGAAGAACATCATAAGCAAGTAATAATAACAAATATTACGTGATTCTTACCTGACAGATATCCGTGTGTATTTATGTGTAATATGTGAGGAATAAAAAAAACAACCTAAAAACCTAGCCTATGGTCTGAATGTATCACTACTCCAGGACGTTTCCTGGCCCGCATCTCGTGGTCGTGCGGTAGCGTTCTCGCTTCCCACGCACAGGTTCCCGGGTTCGATTCCCGGCGGGGTCAGGGATTTTCTCTGCCTCGTGATGGCTGGGTGCTGTGTGATGTCCTTAGGTTAGTTAGGTTTAAGTAGTTCTAAGTTCTAGGGGACTGATGATCATAGATGTTAAGTCCCATAGTGCTCAGAGCCGTTTTTGACGTTTCCTGGATTCCTTATTCCTTGATACATACACTCTCATAATAGAAAGCAAACTTGTCGGTGATGTACAGCACCTCTGCTGCGCCATCTGTTTGACGGATATCTCCGTGACGCTCTCGCGGTTACTGGGCGGACCCGTCATGGAAACTTGCTGCGCTTCTCTGGATTTCCTTATTCTCCTATATTAATCCTACCTGAGGAGGGTCCCAGAGGGAAGAGCAATACTGAGTAGTAACCAAATGAGGGCTTTGAAAGCTGTGTCTTTCAAGGGTAAATTATCATGTAACATGTTTCATGGGGTCATTCATGTTCTTTTTCCTGCCATTTATCGCAAGTCGTGTTAGCGAACAATAATTGGTTTTCATCTGCAATACGTTCTACACTCTAAGACAAAAAAGAAAACGGCGCACCACGAAGGATACCAATAAGAGGGAAATAGGTAGAAGCGCTATACATGCACAGATAAACAAATGAACACTGGATGATTTCTTCAGGAGAAAGATCTTCACAAATTGAGCAGGTCAGTAACGCATTGATCCACCTCTGATCCTTATGCAAGCATTCATTCGGCTTGTCATTGACTGACAGAGTTGTTGGGTGTCCTCGTGAGGGATATCGTGACCAATTCTGTTCAACTGGCGCGTTAGATCAGCAGAAACGCGAGCTGGTTGCACTTCGCAATACGTTTATATTTTTCACGTGGTCTTTATATTTTTGGATGTACCATTTTGACCATCTGTTACGCTGATTTGAAAATGGGTGCCGGCCCGAAAGTAATTATCGAGTACATTAAAAAAGTGAAATTTGCAATTTTGGCTTTTTTTTTCGTTGTACTGATTAACGAAAGTCGCTGACCTGCAGTTATTCCAGCATGCTGGAAGTTCGTAGAACAGTTTGACAACTTGCAGGCTACTACAGGGTCCCTCGTTACGCAAGTAAACATCCAGTCAGCGGTCGGTGCTGGGAAATCTTGCCGATTTCATATAAACGCTAAGACAAAAAAACGATGCACTCCGAAGGACTTACCCGAATGTGACGGAAATCGGTAGACGTGATGTACGTGCACAAACAAATGACTACTATTTCAGAAAAGCTGCGCGATTTCTTCAAGCGAAAGAGCTTCATAAATTGCGCAAGCCAATAACGCGTTGGTAGACATCTGGCAGTTATGCGAGCAGTTATTCGACCTTGCACTGATTGACAGAGTTGTTGGATGTTTTTCTGACGGATATCAAATGGTTCAAATGGCTCTGAGCACTATGGGACTTAACTTCTGAGGTCATCGTAGCGGTCGTGCGGTTCCAGACTGTAGCGCCTAGAACCGCTCGGCCACAACGGTCGGCTGACAGATATCGTGCCATATTCTGTCCAACTGGCGCGTTAGATCGGCAAAACTCGGAGCTGTTTGGAGATTCCTGCTCATAATGCCTCATGGCTTTTCCTTTTTTGTTTCTATGGTCGGCCAACCACTGTCACACTCGGTGTGATTTTAATTCCTTTCTTCTGGTTCAAAAATGGTTCAAATGGCTCTGAGCACTAAGGGACTTAACATCTGAGGTCATCAGTCCCCTATACTTAGAAGTACTTAAACCTGACTAACCTAAGGACAGCGCACACATCCGTGCCCGAGGCAGGATTCGAACCTGCGACCGTAGCAGCAGTGGGGTTCCAGACTGAAGCGCCTAGAACGGCTCGGCCACAACGGCCGGCCATTCTTCTGGTCTCTGTCTCTGTCTTTCCTGGCCTGTGTCTTTCCTGTCCTGTGTCTTTCCTGTCCTGAGTCATCTCTTGCCATCTCCATTGTTTGTTCTTATTCTTTGTGGGTGTTTCGAGTTCGTGGAAAAAGGGACCGATGGCCCTAGTAGTCTGGTCCCTTCAATCCCACGAACCAACCAACCATAATGCCTCAAACGTTCTCAATTAATTGGGAAGATATCCGGCGGCCTTGTTGACCAAGGCAGGATTTGGCAAGCACGAAAACAAGCAGTGGAAACTCTCGCCATTTGCGATTGGGCATTATCTTGCTGAGATGTAAGCCCAGGATGGCTTGCCATGAAGGCAACAATACGGGGCGCAGAATATCGTCCACGTACCGCTGTGCTGTAAGTATGCCGCGTATGACGACCAACAAATCGGTCCTGCTGTGAAAAAAAATTGGCATCCCAGAACACCACTCCTGGTTGTCGGGCCGTATGGCGGGAGACAGTCAGTTCGTTGTCCTACCGCTGTCTGGGGCATCTGCAGACATGTCTTCACTGGCCATTTCGAAGCGAGACTCATCACGTAAGAAAATTCTATTCCAGTCAATTATATTCTAGGCGGAAAATGTGCCTGGAAATGCCCCAAACCGCGTTGGGATACCAATGTGATTGTCGCCCACCATGCAACCCGACACCTAGAAATGATGGTCTAGGGAGCCATTTCTTATCATAGCAGGACCTCTTTGGTTTTTATCAGCGGCACTCTAACACCACGCCGGTATGTCCACGATATTTTTTTGGCCTTCAAGGGAAGCCATTCTGGGCTTACGGTTCAGCAAGATAATGCCCGCCCGCACACGCGTGGGTTTCTACTGCTTGTTTTCGCGCTTGCCAAACCCTACGTTGCCCAGCAAGGCCGCAGAATCTCTCCCCAATTGCAAACGTTGGAGCATTATGGTCAAGACTCTCCACCATATGGGGATTTTGACGCTCTAACGCGTCAGTTGGGCAGCTCAGGAGGGTATCCAACAACTCTATTAATCAATGTCAAGTCGAATAACTGCTTGCATAAGGTCCCACAGATGGACCATTGCGTTATTGTTTTGCTCAATTTGTGAAGCTCTTTCTCTTGAAGAAATGCCGCTCCGATAGCTGAATGGTCAGCGTGACGGACTGCCGTCCTAAGGGGCCCGAGTTCGATTCCCGGCTGGATCGGGGATTTCCTCCGCTCAGGGACTGGGTGTTGTGTTGTCTTCATCATCATTTCATTCCCATCCGGCGCGCAGGTCTCCCAATGTGACATCGAATGTAATTAAGACCTGCACCAAGGCGACCGGACCTGCCCCGTAAAGGGCCTCCCGGTCAATGACGCCAAACGCTCATTTCATTTTTCTTGAAGAAACCATACATTTTTTCTGAAATTGTAATAATTTGTTTGTCCGTCCACGTATAGCACATCTACCGATTTCTGTCCCTTTCGGATAATTGCTTCGTGGAGCGTCGTTCATTTTTTTCTTAGTCTATCAAGTCTACAGCCGGTGTTCGGAATTGTTTTTGAGAACATTTTAATAAGGTTTCCATTTTTCATTATGAAACGAAGAAAATATTAACAGCATTTTGAAATGTGACTTTCACACTGATATGAAAAAGAAAACTTTTACTGAATTTTAGGTATTTAGGAAAAGTTGCTTGACACAATTTCGGGCCGGCCGGAGTGGCCGGGCGATTCTAGGGGCTACAGTATGGAACCGCGCGACCGCTACGGTCGCAGGTTCGAATCCTGCCTCGGGCATGGATGTTTGTGATGTCCTTAGGTTATTTAGGTTTAAGTAGTTCTAAGTTCTAGGGGACTGATGACCTGAGACGTTGAGTCCCATAGTGCTCAGAGCCACTTGAACAATTTTTGAACACAGTTTCGGTTGGCCCAGAAAATCTTATTGGTTAGAGTGACAGCTCAAGGTAAGCAGAAGATCCGCTTCGAATTCTGTCTGATGTATGTTGATTGATTCCAGTGATCATACCAGTTGATTCAAATAATTTCATGTCAACGATTTGACTGACGAGTCACGTTTAGTACATAAAAATCACTACGAGCTAGCCGCTTAGCAAGCCGCTGTCTGCTCTCCGTTCTGTCTTATTAAGTGCGAGTGCATTTTGTCATCACATCCCACAGTTGCAGCCATCCACGGTCGCGTCAACCAGATAGCTGGCTACCAGCTACAGCGGTATAAGAAGAATTTTGGGGCATCAGACCAGATAGGATGCTTACTGCAGTGCATTTCCGCGGATGATATTGTACTCCCGCCGTGGTGTTTGTTACGATATTGGATCAGGCACTAAAGACTGATACAGCGTTTCACGCTCAGCATGACTCTTCCACTGTGCTCCACAGTGCACACCACTTTCTGACGTACACTAACTTTCGTCATAACAGCACAAATGGAGAAGGAATGTGACAGACTAGGTGCGTGACAAATGGGTAAAATTACAGAATTTCTCGAGGTCTGACACTGTGTTCGGTAGGCTACATGTCGGGTGTATTTGCGGAACACAGAAGCAGTGCTAACATCGCGTAGCGGCAGAGTCCTCTGAAGGAGTGAAAGTATCTCGTGCTCTAGGACCTCGCTGACGTGGAGGTTGCCGTTAAGATTACCTTCAACACTCAGGAGCAGCTACCGTCAATACAATTGTTACCGACTGTCACTGGAGTCAGGAAACAAACTCGGTTATGTAAAGAAGGAACCTTCACCTTGTTTCTGTTCACAGAGTGTAAGAAAAAAAGCATGCCTGACTCCAACACAGTGCTATGGAGCACACGAACACTAATATTTATATGTTTGAATTTTCTATTGCAGATATGGTAACAGTATTCACTTGGTTGTGATGAGACTTTTTCTTCTGCTTAGAAAATCAAATGGCTCTGAGCACTATGGGACTTAACATCTGTGGTCATCAGTCCCCTAGAACTTAGAACTACTTAAACCTAACTAACATAAGGACATCACACACATCCATGCCCGAGGCAGGATTCAAACCTGCGACCGTAGCGGTCACGCGGTTTCAGACTGAAGCGCCTAGAACCGCACGGCCACGCCGGCCGGCTTTCTGCTTCGGAAATACAGCATGATTAACAATATGACAGTGAGCGATGCGAAATACCGACGACTGGAAGGAGCAGTTACAAGTAACATGAAATGCTAGTTATTATGTCCAGAGTAAGCAGATTATTTAAATACTCGTTGTGCTAATTTGTAGGGGTTGGGACTTGATCCCTACGGTATCGAGTGAATCGGCTGCTGGCAAACGAGGATGGAAAACCGTTTCCCCACCGGGGCGTGGGCTGTGGAGGTGGTGATGACGAATCGTATGGCGGACAGTCGGTAAAAAATTCATGCTTAAGAAAGTCTTTTATTCATGTCAGTTATAGGGATGGAATCGTAGCTGGAGGGAAGGTTGTTGTCCTCTGTGACGTGACTGGAGACAGGCGAACGGCATGCCGGCGTCAGCGGTTTGCCTGCCGGGTAGATGCGGCGTTTATCGCTGAAACAATCGGTTTTAGAATATATCGTTTTTTTTCACGCCTATATAACCTGTCTGTTAAAACCGCTCAAAATAACCGGTTTCTGAAACAACCGATTTTGATTTATTATTCCTATTATTTCCTATCATAAATGCAGAAATCGAACTCACTTTCGAGATACTTAGAAAAGTGCTTTTCTCGAAGAGTGATAAGTGATGGAATACTAGAAAAAAATCACCAGTGTTCTCCAAATAATTCTACGTTTTTGAAATTCTGCTCAAAAGTCATGTTATAATCGGCGACCATACCACCATTTGGTCATTGCGAATAGTAGTCAGTGTCTGAGTGAAAACAGAGGTTGAACGATTCAATTTTGTCTGTTACAATTCTGTTTTCGAGGGCTACAAGCAGACCAGCTACTTTCTACGTTGTCGTCGTTGTTGTAGTCCATTACTACGCCACTTCGTAAAAATATTTCCAGACTAGGGTCGGTACCGACCTGCAATACAACGGATGTCCGGCGACGACGGCGCGAAACTGCCGGCTAGTCCAGATGGGGGCAACTCCCGCACACTGCATACCGTAAGCCGCGATACTGCAGCACACACATTATTGTCTCAGCAGGTGCTGTACACATTCGTATAGCCGGTATTACAGTATCAAATTACTTTGTCAAAGATTTGATCAAATATTCGTCAAATATATTTAACAAAGATCTTTGACGTGGCGCTAAAAAGGGGTATTACACTGTCATCATATTTTTCGTCAACGTTTAAGATGGCTGACAACAACAACAACTTGTTATTAATCGCAGCAGTTGCATGTACCACAGTTGCACTGTGTGCACATGCGGAAGAGAAGCGGGAGAAAAAAAGGAAACGTACATGGGTGAAGCCGTGGATTTTACGATGACACGATAAAATCATTCAACAAAACTTATTACGTGCGCTTATAGTGGAAGACGTCAAGTCGTACATCAGTTACTTAAGAATGGATGAGCATACAATTCAGTATGTGCTCAGTGAAGTGTATCCTCATATCACAAAGCACAATACTCACTTAAGAACTGCTATATCTGCAGAAGACCGGCTCACTGTAACGCTCCGATTCCTTGCTACAGGAGAGAGTTTGGTTAGGTTAGGCCAGGTCTCCAATCTTCTTAAACTATTTTTGCATTCAGGGTGCCTCAGGTTGTAAAGCGCCCCATCAGCTTCATACATCTCAATTAATTTTGTAGTTGTCGGTACACACCAATTGTATTTACTGGCAATGTTTATGAAAACACTACGATGACAGAACCCTGCAGCGATGTTAGCGCTCCACGTAGTAACATGTCACATTGCAGTGAACAAAAGACAAGCGACTTCTTGCATCAAATCTACAGCGAGGCCCTAGATTTGATCAAATTTGTTTGAGGTCACACGAGATTTGACAAAGTTCCCTATTACACCATCAAATTTCTTTGACAAAGATATTTGACAGTGTAATACTGGCCTAACCCATGTATTTGTTGCTCTTTTCTGTGGGCATTGTTGTCAAAATTGCACTGATTGCTTGAGAAATAAAACGCGATATTTCAAAACAATGCAAATTTTACGAATAAAAGTTACTCCTTTTTTTAAAAATAAGGTTTATTTAGAAACGAAAAAATTATAGTACTTCTGCTGTAGCTAATTGATGTTTCGGTTTTCTTTCTCGGTTTTTAGTAAATAATAAAAAAGCAGCTATTATAACCGAGGCCAAATAAAGACCGAAAAATACCGGTAATTCAGAATTAAAATATCTGTATCAGTTTCAACCGGTCGGTTCTTCCCATCCCTATTACTACCAGACCGGCAGCGCGTGCTAGTGGCGGCGATGGTTGGCGTCTCCGGCCGCGGTGGCCGAGCGGTTCTAGGCACTTTAGTCCGTAGTCTGTAAGTAGTTCTAAGTTCTTGGGGACTGATGACCTCAGATGTTAAGTCCCATAGTGCTCAGAGCCATTTGAACCATTGTTAGCGTCACCGCAGCCACGCAGTCCCGACGTAATGCAGTGTGCCGTCAGCGACAGATGACAGAGGCAGCCCCTCGCTGCTTCGTGGCTGCACCGGACATACACCACAGCTGTGGTGTCCGGCATGGCCGGAAACGATGAGGTTCGCCCTCCTGGAGCGATGGTGAGCAACAGTGTAGGCCGGAAACAGCCACAGTTTGTAGCTGGGCATCTAGCTGCCCCAAGGTCGAACTCATTACGCGCCACGGAGGTACCCGTCAGCAGAAGGTAGTCACCCAGTCGATGACCCAGCGGTGCGAAGGCCTCAAGTTTGCAGACTTCAGCCGAGGAGGAATCCTGCACCTACTGGTTGTTAAGTCCAGGGATGGCGGCCTGCTGCTTCATCTTGTACTGCAAGTCCCAAAATCACGAGCTGGCGTAGACTGCGTCACCCAGCGTACCTTTATACCCCTGATTACTGCTGAGTACACAAAACATCTGAAAGTGACGATCTAAATTACGTGGTATATATGTGAGCCAGGTTGGCTAATGTTTTCCCCGCGGCAGTACTTCAGCCCGGAAATCATAACAGGGTGGAGCGCTCGGCTGTGACCAATAGTCAATGGTGACTTCACTCATCGTGATTGTCTCGTCACGTCAGCTTTTCTGGATGCCTTGCCACTGCTGTAAGGTGCCCCAGCTCCCGTTTCAGAGGCGGTGGCTGGCACATTCTGCAGCGTCAGCGTGCTGAATAAGTGCGCTTGCACTTTAAATACTCTTTCTTGCTCCATAGTGCATGGCCTTCAGGCTGACTGGCACTTCTCCCTATGTGACCTCGTTCTGCTGAATCGACGCTGGGCAGTTCATTACGCCGGACTCGGCTGTGGCACAACAAAATGTTTCTTTTGACAAAAAATGCTGGTCCAAGCTAGGATATTGATCTGGCACAAATTTGCATTCGTCACAACACTTTTCACTGTATTGCTCGTTCAACATTTTTGGCCCATTATATCTACGGTGTCCGCAGCTCGTGGTCTCGCGGTAGCGTTCTCGCTTCACGAGCACGGGGTCCCGGGTTCGATTCCCGGCGGGGTCAGAGATTTTTCACCTGCCCCGAGATGACTGGGTGGTGTTGTGTCGTCTTCATCATCATCATTCATCCACATTACGGTTGGAGGAAGACACCGACAAACCACCTCCATTGGGACCTTGCCTGGTGCGGGTCTCCCGCATTGTTCCCCTACGCTCTGTCAAGAAGCATGGGACTTCATTCATTTCATATCTATGGTAGCACTGTCTGCCGCAATATTGGACAAATCAGTGCATCACATTACGTATTGGAATTACTTAATTAGCTCTTTAAATAACTGTATGAATTAGATATGTAGTGCAATTCTAAACCTAATATAAACCTTGTTTCTCACATTTAAATAAATCACACAGGATAAGAAATATTACATAAACACATTACATCAGCAACATGTACTATCTACATAGTGAAAGGGTACAGTACCGCCCCACATTGAAAATGGGTACAACATACTTCATTATTTTTGTCAGAACAACACATTTTTTTTTGTAAAATAACTCAATTTCAATTAATACAGCGAAGCCGGATACCAGTGTGGGAAAGAATGACAATTTATTTATTTAATTGATCACATGTGCACTCCCACAAAGTAAATCCCTACATCCAGTTTGGTGAGATCTGTGAAATGAATTAATGTATGGTCGTCTGCTAACTGCAGATAGTGAATGTGAATATATGATCATCTTTGACACTATCCTTTGGCCACCTTTGGTGAGACCAAAGAGATGAAATTTACCTGAGCTTTGAGCGCCTGAAATGTGGCTGACCAATACGGTGGCAAGGTGCTCCCCCACTTCAGCAGAGGTGCGAGAGGACCTGAAGAACAGCCATGTTTAAGCACTCTGCCGCTGGATCTTGTGCTGTTAAGACCTGTTTTAGTTGTGCTCCGTAAAGACAAAAGAGTGGAGACATGGTATGCATGTGGAATATTTAAGAGTAGTTTGAAATAATAATTTCTCTATTTCAGGAACTTTTGTGGGGAGAATTAAATGTCAGGCAGGTAATATTAATGGGATTGTAGTAATCTTCGGAGATGACCAACGGTCACAATGAAACCACGTGTAGCAATAAGTTGAAATACTTCCGTGTGCTTAAGTTAAGCTGAATTACTAGTGTGTGTACAATAAGTTGAAATATTTAAGAAATAGCGTGTGTACCATAAGCTGAAATATTTAAGAAATGGCGTGTGCAGGACTTGAAATTAGAAACGAGTACTTCCACGTGGTGAGTACTGTGTGAGTCTCAATCTGTGTATGAGACAAAGGATAAAGAGAAGTACTCGTCCATGGTATCAATTGAGGACTCACGTGTGTGATGAATATGTTCTTAATATTACTTTGCGTGATATGATTCCGTGTGACGCTAGATTCAAACTCTGAGAGAGAAGCAAGGTGAGTCGGCCTTCTATCCAGCAACGCCAGCCACTTGGCTTGCATTGCACAGGAAGACGTGCATATATCTCCAGAGTTCATAGTAGGAAAGTAGAATTACAAAGTGGGGTAGTGTCGTGTGAAACTGGGATAAATACTAATTGAAGTGGGAAAGCTGAAAGTGATAGTGTTGTGACTATTTATTGTATTGTATTCCATGTTGTAGTGTGGTGTATGTCATGTAATTTGGGTATGTGTGGTTTGCATGGGAGAGTAGCAAGGTAGTTTCAAAAGATTAGTGGGTTATGCTTGTTCCTTCTATACCGCTCGATCTGGAGGAAAGTTTCGTGATGATGATTGTGAGAGTCGAAGTGTGAGATACAATAAAAGATCCACCATCCTATCCAGAAAGTGCGCTGTAGCGTTAAATAATTACGAGACCATAAGGTAGAGAATCATAAATGTAAAGCCATGCCCACTGGGCGGAATTTCTCATGTGTTATTGTTGTAGGTTATAGAATTTGTGTGTTTAGGTTATAGAATTTATCGGAATAAATAAGATAGCGAAAAGAAAAAGATTGGTGGACTTTTCCTTCGAATTGTATGTTGTCATGATGTCCCGAATTTATAATGTGTGCGCCATTCATATTCAGTGCGGTGGCCACGTGTTGATAAAAGCCGTCAAATAAAAGACAAAAAGAAAATGTGGTATTGCCAGTCCGTAGTGAACAGTCAGAGTTCTGTAAATCACTGATAGTCAGATGTGCGTTTCCGTTGCGTATTATTCATACAGGAGGATAATTTGTAACTTAATTGTGAGTACGAGAGTTCATGTTACTCGATAAATAAGAATGAATCCACTCGCTTGGCAGACCACTCATCTTGCAGGCCTGACTGCTTGATGCCACAGTATGAGCAAGGCATGCGGGTGCCTCTCAATAGATACTTAGTAAGACACCTACGGTGCTTGGCAGAGGGTACCCTGTACCACTAATAGTCATTTTCTTTCCTGTTACACTCGCAAACAGACCAATGGAAAAACGACTATCTATATTTTTCTGGATGAGCCCCAATTTCTCGCATCTCATCTTCTTGGTCCTTACGCGCAAAATATGTTGTTGGCAGTAGAATCATTCGGCATTCAACTTCAGATGCCGGTTCTCTAAATTTTCTCAATACTGTTCTCCGGAAAGAACGTCGCCTTTCCTCCAGGGATTCCCATATGAGTTCATCTACCGGTAACAAATGTAGCAGTCCGCCTCTGAAATGCTTCGATGTCCTCCTTCAATCCGATCTAGTATGGAACCCAAACACTCGAGCAGTATTCAAGGATAGGACGCTCAAGCATCCTATATGCGGTTTCCTTTACAGATGAACCACACTTTTCTAAAAATTCTCCCAATAAACCAAAGTCGACCGTTCACCTTCCCTACCATGCTCGTTCCATTTCATATCGCTTTGCAACGCTACGCCCAGATATTTAAGCGACGTGACTGTCAAGAAGTACACTACTAATGCTGTAGCCGAGCATTACAGGTTTGTTTTTCCTACTCATCCGCATTAACTTACATTTTCCCACATTTCTAACTAGCTGCCATTCATCGCACCAACTAGAAATTTGGTCTAAGTCGCTTGTATCCTCCTACAGGCACTGAACTTCGACACCTTACGTACACCACAGCGTCTCCAGCAAACAACCGCAGATTCCTGCCCATTCCGTCTGCCAAGTCATTCATTTATATAGAGAACGACAGCGGTTTTATCACACTTAAGAAGTCTTCGAGCCGCTGACGTATCTGTGAACTTATTCCGTATGTTCGTACATTCGTTAACGGCTTGCAATGGGGCACCGTGTCAAATGCCTTCCAGAAATCTAGAAATATGGAATCTGCCTGTTGCCCTTCATCCTTAGTTCGCAGTATATCATGTGAGAAAAGGGCAAACTGGAGTTTCACACGATGCGTTGCGGTCTAAATCCATGCTGATTCGTGGACATAAGCTTCTCAGTCTCAGGAAAATGTAGTCGAACTGAGAATATGTTCAAGGATTCTGCAGCAAACGGAAGTTAGGGATATTGGTCTATAATTTTGCGGGTCCGTTCTTTCACCCCTCTTGTCTACAACAGTCACCATTTTTTTTTTCCAGTTGCTTGGGACTCTGTGCTGGGTGAGAGATTAACGATAAATGCAAGCTAGGCAAGGGACCAATGCCGTAGAGTACTCTTTGTAAAACCGAATTGAGATTCCATCCGGACCTGGTGACTTATTTGCTTTCAAATCTTCCAGTCTTTTCTCTGCGCCAGGGATGCATATTACTGTGTCGTCCATATGGGAGTCTATCCTATGGTCTAAAGACGGTATGTTTGTACGATTCTCCTGCGTGAACAGTTTCTTGGACGCGAAATTCAAAATTTCGACTTTCGTTTTGCTATCATCAGCTGCCACACTAGACTGGTCAACAGCGACTGAGTGCAAGCCTTGGACCCGCTTAGCGTTTTTGCGTAGGACCAGAATTTTCTCGGCTTGTTAGCCAGATCTTTTGCTAACGTATAACGGTGGTAGTTGTATGCTTCGCGCAGAGATATTTTCACAGGCGCAAGAATCTCTACTAACCTTTGCTTGTCATTTGTACGTTCTCTTTTGAACCGAGAGTGCTACAGCCACTGCTTCCTCAGCATCTTCCGAACTTCGTTATTAAGCCATGGTGGGTCTTTTCCATTCTTTATCAATTTACTAGACGCACAACTCTCCACACCACGATTTACAATCTTCTTGAACTTTGCCCATAATCTCTCTACGTCCATCTTACTGGAACTAAGTGACGTCAATTCACTCTCTAAGTGAAATGCTAACAACTGTTTATCTGCTGTAACTAGGAGAAACACTCTCCTAGCCTTCTTGACTGATTTATTAACTTTCGTAACCATAGTTGCCGTAGACATCACGATCGTTAATCCCCGTTTCTACACTGACACTGTCGATATTCGTAACTACAATGTCTAAGATATATCCATTGCGTGTGGGCTGCCGAGCTAGCTGCTCGAGACACTTTGCAGAAAACCTGTTCAAAAGTATTTAACACGACTGTCTGTCTGTACCCCCGCAATGAATCCATAGACACCCCAGCCCATAATTGGTATGTTAATATCGCTTCCAACTAGTATTGCATGATCTGGGGATTCACGCGCTACTGACCGTAGGCATTATTTGAGTGACTCCAGAACTGTCACAGCGGAATCAGGTGGCAGGTAAAAACATCCAACAATTAACTTGGTTTCAGCTACACCTGCTATACGCGACCAGATAACTTCACTGTCGCTCTCCACTTCGACCTAAATAGAAATAATAATTTGTCAACTGCAATAAACACTCCCCCTCCTATCGCTTCTATCTCTCTTTCCGGTATATGTTCCACGACTCACTAAACGTCTCAGAACTTTCCACTTCGGGTTTCAGCCAACTCTCGGTCCCAAGAATAATTTGAGCACGTGTGCTTTCCTGGAGGGCAGTGTCCGCCCCGGTAGCTGAGTGGTCAGCGTGACAGACTGTCAATCCTAAGGGCCCGGGTTCGATTCCCGGCTGGGTCGGAGATTTTCTCCGCTCAGGGACTGGGTGCTGTGTTGTCCTAATCATCATCATTTCATCCCCATCGACGCGCAGGTCGCCGAAGTGGCGTCAAATCGAAAGACCTGCACCAGGCGAACGGTCTACCCGACGGGATGCCCTAGCCACACGACATTTCCATTTCCTGGAGGGCAGTAAATTCGGGAACTTCGTTACGAATACTTCGACAGTTTATTCATTAAATTTTGACAGTCGAAGTGTCTTTATTCTTAAAGCGGTCTGTTTTCCCTTGCTGCCTATCGACTGGCGAGCGTTCATCAGAGTACGTCAAACTACAGCCCTGCCTAAGAAAAATCCCTCATGTGCACTGTGTTACCCGAGCAGCTGCTTCCTTCGTGTAGTGCACCCGTGACCTACATGGACAGCTCTAATAAGAATGATACGTTGTAAGAGTTTCATTGGGTATAGCAATTGTGCAATGCAGAGCTGAATATTTTTTTTGTGACCCGAGGATGGTCAGATTCATGATCGAAATGATTTTCTTTAATAAAAATAAGAAATACAGCTGTATATTACGCGATAAAGATTTTTTAAGGTTTATCAAAGCTGTCCAGCACACAAAATATTTAAATTTTATTTATCTTTCGTCACTTTGAAGAAAATTGGTGTTCTTATTCCTTGCAAAGTTTAAAGTTATGCCGAACTTCGGTGGGAGTATTGGCTGATATGTGGTCTCGTTCACGATCAATGGTCTCAGAAGATTGGGAACCACTGGCTTAATGGAAATAGGATGGAAATGAAATAGTTACAGTGGCAGTATTCGTAAACAGTCACGGAGTATGTGTTGCAACGTTTAGGGCACAGAACTCTCAGCCTGAAGTTAACGAGGATTAGATCGTCTTACGTCTATCCTGGGTTGCATGTTAAATGTTACACGGTTTTTCTAATCCACTTTCGTGCGATAGCAGAGCACGTGCTATTTTATAAGAACACGGCAGAGAGCTCCCCAGTCGTTCTCTAGTTGAGATATTACTACGTCGGTGAACGGCGAAACGCTAAACTCTGACCTTCCTGGTCAACAGTTATTCGCGTCTGCTAGCATCATCGTCGTAATTGACAGTGAATTGAGCCATTCATGCCTAATAAAAGTCTGGCAAGACCGTAGACTTCATACATCGCTGCTAACAAGGTATTTTAAGATACTACGAACTACACGGCTGCCAGTGTCGTTAGGTGTCTTCGTTATGTCGATTAGACAGCTACCGAAGGGTCGCGTATTGGAGCCCTGTACGTACGCTGTGTGTGTGATGTGCCGTGATGCCTTCCAATAGCGAGCTGCGTAACGCTAACCGTAAGACAAGCTTGCAACGGTGCCACTATATTGTCTGATACCTTTAAGTACTTTCACATTCGGAAGACTCCTCCTTGTCGGTACCCCATTCATGACGTCATCTCGTACTTGGTGCTCTGATAGGATTTATTCGCGTTGCCCAGGCGTGACAGCTTCTGTGTTCTTTAATACGGGTGATGATGCTGCCTTAAGTAGTTCTTCTGTACACGGATCAAGCTGCAGTAGCGGATCATGCACTGGGGCCAGGAAACCGCCAACGTCGATTCTCTTGTACTGTAGTTTATCAGGGTGTAATCATTACTATGCGAGGATGTACAGTTACGTCGTAGAAATTCAAAAATAAAGAAACAGCTTTGAAGGTAAATTATGAGGACTGAAATTAGATCAGTTGTGGGCCATAATGCTAAATGCAAACAGCACCAACTCTTTTGCAGTAGAAGCTCCATGACAAACGCCGGTCCGTTTAGGTGTTCTGTGGCAGTGCTCACGGTCGACTAGAGATAGTTTTGGTTTAGTTTTAGTTATGTCATCTTCCGTAGATCATTTTCCCGATTATTTTATCGACATGATGTGGAACAAGTCAGATTACAAGATATATATACATACATGAATAGTGCTAATATTAATATTACGGAAATTTTTAGTTCTACACATGCAACTACATTTAGAGGTAATTTTTTTATCCATTTCTGAAACAGAAACTCGTCCATTGAGTAGGAGGAGTTGTCCAAAAGAAATGATTTTAAGCTAGATTTAAAACTTGATCTGCTACCTGCCAGACACTTTGTTGTTGGGCGAATGATCAAAGATTTTTGTTGCTGAATAATGTACTCCTTTCTGAGCAACTGACAGCTTCAATAATGGGTAGGAAAGGTCATTTTTCCCTCTAGTGGTGTACGTATGAACATCACTGTTCTTCTCGAATTGAGATGGATTATTTGTAACGAATTTCATTAGCGAATATATGTAATCTGATGGTGCAGTTAAAATACCTAACTCATTGAAAAGGTGCCTACATGACGTCCTTGGGTGAACACCACTAATTATTCTCATTGCTGTCTTTTGTGCAATCAATACTTTACGTCTAAGTGGTGAGTTACCCCAGAAAACTATTTCATAAGTCATTATTGAGTGAAAATATGCAAAGTGCGTCAGGAGGCTGATCTGTTTATTGCCAAGACTAGCGATTATACGAAGAGCGAAAGAATCTGAACTTAGTTGTTTGAGAAGCTCAATAATATGCTTCTTCCAGTTCAAGTTCTCATCAATGTGAACACCCTGGAACCGCGCGGCCGCTACGGTCGCAGGTTCGAATCCTGCCTCGGGCATGGATGTGTGTGATGTCCTTAGGTTAGTTAGGTTTAATTAGTTCTAAGTTCTAGGCGACTCATGACCGCAGAAGTTCAGTCGCATAGTGCTCAGAGCCATTTGAACCATTTTTTTGTGAACACCCAAAAATTTGGAGAAACCTACCCTGTTAACTGAGCCCTGTTGATATGCTACATCAATTGTCGGTATGACTCTATTTGGTGTACAGAACTGGAAAAAGTGTGCTTTTTCAAAATTAAGGGACAGTCCATTTTGTGACAACCACTTAATAATTCTTTGAAATACATCCTTAACAATATATTCAGCTGCTTTTTCTGGAATGGTATTTATTATAACAGTCGTGTCATTTGCAAAAAGTACTAGTTCCGCTTGCTGAACGTTAAGTGGGAAGTCATTCACATGAATAAGGAACAGCAGAGGACCTAAAATTGAACCCTGTGGGACTCCCTTTGTGATGACTCTCCATTCACTAGAATTTACCACCCTCCCAACATTATTTGTGCTATTCAGCACAACTTCTTGCTTTCTGTTCATTAAGTATGATTCAAACTAGCTGTGTGTATAGCCTTAAATTCCATAAAACCAGAGTTTTTCTAAGAGTGCGACATGATCCACACAGTCAAATGCCTTGGAGAGATCACAAAAAATACCAACTGGCTATAATTTGTTATTTAGGGCTTGTACTATTTTATGGGTATATGTGTAGATAGCATTCTCAGTCGAGTAACCCTTCCGGAATCCGAACTGTGACATGCTGAATAAATTATTTTCACTTAAATGTGAGACTAGTCTTGAATACATAACTTTTTAGAATATTTTAAAAAATGAATTCAGCAATGAGATTGGTCTATAATTATTTAAGTCACTCTTGTCCCCTTTCTTATGAAGAGGTTTGACAATTGCGTATTTCAGTCTGTCTGGAAAAATTCCCGCCGGCCGGTGTGGCCGTGCGGTTAAAGGCGCTTCAGTCTGAAACCGCGTGACCGCTACGGTCGCAGGTTCGAATCCTGCCTCGGGCATGGATGTGTGTGATGTCCTTAGGTTAGTTAGGTTTAAGTAGTTCTAAGTTCTAGGGGACTGATGACCACAGATGTTAAGTCCCATAGTGCTCAGAGCCATTTGAAAAATTCCCTGTACCAGCGAAGTCAGCCGTGGGCAGTGCTCAGATGACGTCACAACCTTTTTCTATTCTAGTTTTTGGCTTCTGCCTATCCAGATATTCAGGTAATTACATCGATATGGACGTACTTACCGTTTCATATTCATTTATTATGTCAATTGTGACCTATCGATAGATTTCACTATTTCTTAATTACATATTATCACTCAAAATATCACAAAAGGATAAAGTTTCTTACTAAGATTGGCAATCATATTTTATTCGGGTAAATTTTATGGGGTGAATCAGCGGACATAAATGACTAATCGAGCAAGAGATTAACACTGTACGCACATAACCAATTATAAAATCTGGTGTCCACCTCTGGAATCAGTCGAGTATTATTGCGGTTTCTGAGGATCTATGTCTTCACATCTTGGAATTTAGATATGAAAGCCCTTGGCTTGAAAGTACATTGCGCAACAAAATTAAAGTATCGCTTTTTCGGAACCCCATATTTATCCTCCATTCCGACGCATAACTTTGATTTGTCTCGAAGGTGCCCCTACAGTCTTCCTCTGTAATAGTGCAAAAGCGGGGCGCCCTGCAACGTCATCATCTGGTTCGGCGACGCCTCAGACAGCAAGGTGTCGACAGATGCTGAAAGAAGGCTTCAGCGCAGAAGTTCATGTGAGCTGTAAGCTGGGTTAATGACGTCACATCGACACCAAATTTCGTCACAATTCTGTCCAACGTCACCGTGGACGGGTCACACGATGAGAAGGCTGCTACGCCTCCCCTTACCCATATTTCGTCCCTTCTTTTGACGTCTCTGCGATGGAAATCAGAACCGCGACACACGGCGGTGAAGTCACGTGGTTTTCTTATGGATTGCTAGGAAAACATTTCGGACACACCGCCGCTCAGAGTCTACACGAAAAGGCCTCAGAGAGTGGCATAAAAGCGTCAATGAAACCACCCCCTTCCTATGGGGCGTTGATTCCCGCACTGTTGAAAACGACAGTTCGAAGTCCGATGAGCAGGAGGACGACGCTCTTGACAACGTTCGCCACTGCTGCCAACCCCTGGGCGGTTCAACCCTACTATAAGTACAACGTGGGCTGCAACCCGTTGAACGTGATCTGACCCGTCTTTTTGCTCCGGTATACAGGATGGAACTACTGGAGACTGTTGAAAACTGTTCGACGAGGTCTGAACGTGATCCGAAGCAGTCTGTTTCGCTTCTTCCTGTGGCGGATCAGAGTGGGAGGTGGGGGGGGGGGGGGGGAGACAGAGAGAGAGAGAGAGAGAGAGAGAGACAAACATGTGCGTGAATAAAACAGTAAAGAGTCTTTCGGCAAAACCGTCGGTGCCAACTGCGAACCATTACTGAGCACGTTACAAATGTACCTTTCATACCTTTCAGAAACTTCGACACACATCAGCATCGCGGCTGCTCTAGCACTGAGGTTTAGACATCCCCTGAAACACTCCTTAGATGAGGTTTTCCTGCCTTCAGGAGCCACAGAGCATCCGCGAGGCTGAAAGTGCGTCGAAGTTTCGGACAGGTCTGTCCGCTCAAAACTGGCTCTAAGCACTAAGAGACTTAACATCTGAGGTCATCAGTCCCCTAGACTTAGAACTACTTCAACCTAACTAACCTAAGGACAGCACACACATCAATGCCCGAGGTAGGATTCGAACCTGCGACCGCAGCAGTAGCGCGGTTTCGGACTGAAGCGCCTAGAACCGCTCGGTCACAATGGTCAGCACTCTGTCCGCATTCTGAAACACCGAACACTGCAACTACATTGGCACCCCTCATACGAAAACCAACAATCCACCCATTTTCAAAGTCACTTGGCTCCGACATAGTGCGCTCACTACTAGACAGAACACTGTTCTGATCAGGACTGAAGCTTGCAACGTATTGAGGACATTGGGCAGGTGTCGTTCGCAGTCAGATACAACAACGCGACCTGCAGGCTTGGTTATACCATATGCATCCATGTTGAAGCACGCAATCCCGTGGTGTTTCAGTATTTTTGTCCATCTCCTGCATTGTTCCTTTATAAGAGTATGATCAGTGATCAAGGAAGTTCGACGGGATATCATTCTTTGAAATAATTTGCGGAGATTACTCATGAGTGAAAGTGGTCAAACCTTTTTTTGGGGTTTGACGGGTTATTTATTAGTAAAGCTGCAACCCTAGCTTTCCCCCACATCTTCGACATTTTCCCGTGTGAGACGCAGCCGTTGCTTAAGTTCAGGATCCACTCTTTTGTTTCTCGCCAAAACATTTGTTGACGTTCATTGAAAAGATAGATATTTCCATTACCTTGTAGTTAAAATGAGCTGCCAGGTAGTCAGTCTCTTCTGTGTGTCTTCACAGCGTTATGTTATCAGAACTGATGTTCATTTTCCCGTTCAACAATGACCGATGCTGTCTGGTCTGTTGTGGTTTGGAATGCCTCCTGACGTGCACTTATATAATTATTGAAGCATGTCACCAGCTTCCATGTGTTATGGCTGTTTTCTTCATGTCCAGCTGTCACTAGCTCCCACTACTTCTCTCTTGTAGAATACAACAGAAGGCAACGTCATTGAGCCAAAAAACAACCGTTCCAAATGTTCTAAGTCCATCTATTGTAACATCTGGGAACATACTCTGAGCTGCCGGCCGGAGTGGCCGAGCGGTTCTAGGCGCTACAGTCTGGAACCACGCGACCGCTACGGTCGCAGCTTCGAATCCTGCCGTGGGCATGGATGTGTGTGATGTTCTTAGGTTAGTTAGGTTTAAGTAGTTCTAAGTTCTAGGGGACTGATGACCTCAGAAGTTAAGTCCCATAGTGCTCAGAGCCATTTGAACCATACTCTGAGCTCAAACGTAACGAGCTAATCTGCACGGCTTCCAAAACCATCGGTCATGCCAAACAGAATTTGCGCTTTCCTCCCACAATATCCTAAAAGTCATAAATTAAAGCAGTCAGGTAGCCGTTGAATTTCTTGTATTGCAAAGCTCATTTTACTGAGATACATACGAACGCTTCTTAATGAAAGGATAGTAATAAGGGGTATCAAACGAAATTTGTGTCTGGCTTAAGAATTTCTTGGTAATCAGATTAAAGAGTCATCGATAGGTATGTAAGCCACTTGAGGCGGGCCTCAGGAAGTCTGTAGGGACCTTTGCTGTTCATAGTGTGTATTAGTAATAATCTTAGAATTGTTGCACGTGATGCAGTTACCTCTAATGAACTACTACCCAAACAAAGCAACACAGATATTCAGTCAGATCATGATAAGATTGCAAAGTGCTGCAAAAGTTGGCAACTTTTTCTTCATATGTTCAGAAATGTGAAACTGTGCACGACACAAAACGCAGAAAGTAGTGAGTATCCTGTGATCACAATATGTCACAGTTGGAAACAGACAACTCGTACAAAACCTGTGTGCAACAATTTGCGAGAATATGAAATTGGACGAGCTCATAAGCTGAGTAGTAGCGAAAGCAGACGTTCGTTCAGTGACAGGATACTGAGAAAATACGGTCAGTTTACAAGGGAATTGCTTACGACACACTCGTGTGATCCAACCTAGAATATTGCTCAAGACTATCAGACTCACACTGGAAAAACAGAGGGCATTGAATATATGCTAAGGTCAGCACGAATGGTAAGCAGGTTTGTTTGACCAATGGGAGACTGCCACGGAACTACTAAACATCTTGATCTGGAAGACGTTTGAAAATAGACGCTAGCTATCCAGTGAAACCCTACGTACAAAGTTCCAAGGACCAATGTTAAGTGAGGAATGTAGTAAAACACAAAAAACTTTTATCTTCCTACGTTTTCCTCCCAGATTAAACTAATTACATCAGACACAGACGCATATAATTAATCATTCTTCTTGCCCATGAAACAGGAAGTAACCATAATACATGATAGAATAGGAAGTGCCCTTTACCATGCACTTCAGTGATTGATGTGGATGCAGAGGAACCGCTGCATCTACGAGGTTTCTGTCCTTATGTCATATTTCAGAAGGACAATCTTGGGCCACATATTTTGAGGAACATGCAAACCGCCTTCGAAGAACAGTGGATATTATTTTTTTCTCTGTCCCGCACGTTCGCCTGTCAGTCGTCCATGGAAAATAGCATTTGTAGATTTAGAGAAAGCTTTTGACAATATTGGCTGGAATACTCTCTTTCAAATTCTAAAGGTGGCAAGGGTAAAATACAGGGAGGGAAAGGCTATTTACAATTGGTACGGAAACTAAATGGTAGTCATTAGAGTCTAAGAGCATGAAAGGGAAGCAGTATAGGGAAGGGAATGAAACAGGGCTATAGACATCACCGATGTCATTGAAACTGTATACTGAGCAAGCAGAAAAGCGAACAAAAGAAAAATTTGGAGTGGGAATTACAATTCATGGTAAAGAAATAAAAACTTTGAGGTTTGCCGATGACACTGTAATTCAGCCAGAAACAGCAAAGGTCCTGGAAGAGCAGCTGAACGGAATGGACAATGTCTTGAAAGGAGGATATAAGATGAACATCAACAAAAGCAAAACGAGGGTAGTGGAATTAGATCAGGTGATAATGCTGTAGGCATTAGATTAGGAAATGAGACCCTTAAAGTAAGAGATGAGTGTGCTGTTTGGGAAGCAAAGTAACTGATGATGGTAGAAGTAGAGAGGATGTAAAATGTAGACTGGCTATGGCAAGGAAAGCTTTCCTGAAGAAGAGAAATTTGTAAACAGCGCGTATAGATTTAAGTGTCAGGGAGTCTTTTCTCAAAGTATTTGTATGGAATGTAGCCGTGTATGGAAATGAAACATGGATGATAAATAGTTTAGACTGGAAGAGAATACAAACTGTCGAAATGTGGTGCTACAGAAGAATGCTGAAGATTACATGGGTAGATCACTTAACTAATGAGGCGGCACTGAGTGGAATTGGGGAGAAGAGATAGGTTGGTAGGACACATTCTGAGGCGTCAAGGGATAACCAATTTAGTATTGGAGGTAAGCGTGGAGGGTAAAAATCGTAGAGGAGGACCAAGAGATGAATACACTAAGCAGATTCAGAAGACTTTAGGTTACAGTAGTTATTCGGAGATGAAGAGGCTTGCACAGGATAGAGTAGCATGGAGAGCTGCATCAAACCAGTCTCTGGACTGAAGACCACAACAACATCATATGGCTGATCGGTAACATGTTCGTCACGGCCCTCCAGCAATGTTAGTTGATGCTGTTTGAAGAAACAAACTAGCTATGTAGGTACAGGAACATGTGGAGGCCCACTTTGCTTCCTATCACGACGATTAGAGGCCTCTGATTGCGACATCGACAGATCACACCATACGAGACTTTAGAGTTAACAGCAACGATTTATTTAGCCTTTTGAGTAGTGCTGTTTATTTTGGGTTTGCTTTGTAGAGCAGACTTTTGCTCTAGATATTTTTTTTGTTTTTCTTGTTTATATTTAGGTGTACACCGCAACTTTAGTAGCACCACAGACGGGTAATTTTATCTGTTGCAGAGGTCTGTCTGTTTTTTCTTTTTGTTTTTCAGTTATTCCTTACTGCTTTGATTGTACATTTGTTGCGATTTGATGCGGTTTTACATTGTACGAAATGGATAAGCAGCGTGCTTGTTGTGTGCGGACGCACGCAGAATTGCCCGCTGTCAGCAAACGACTAGAATATGCGTTAGTCACTGTTGACAGTTGGCAGGTAACTGCTCTAAACAGCAACGACATTGGGGCACCAGTGGCGAAAGCTGCGATACCTTGTGTGCCGTTGGAATTCCTTGGAATTCTTGACGTGTTCCGAGCTCTGAAGTGGTTTACACCAACGGCTCGATCGCTGATTGTCATGTTGGCTTCGCCTACGTCCACAGAGACCATTATGAACAGAGTTCCTTGCCCGATGGCTGCACTGTATTCACTGCAGAGCTGGTGGCCATCTCTCGTGCACTTCAGTATATCCGTTCATGCCCTGGGGAATCGTTTCTTCAGTGTACTGACTCCTTGAGCAGCATACAAGCTATCGACCAGTGCTACCCTCGCCATCCTTTGACAGCGTCCATCCAGGTGTCCGTCTATGCCCTGGACCGGTCCCGTCGTTCAGTGGTGCTTGTGTGGACCACAGGACACGTCAGTAACCCAGGCAATGAACTTGCCGACAAGCTGGCCATACGGTCTACGCGGGAACCGTTTTAACGGATTGTCTGCGCAGTCGAGGATTTTGTTCTTGGGGTAACTTTTCATGAGAGTCTTGTAAATACCTGTATTGGACAAATAGCTCATTCAGTCAGATGCTACACTGTACGTTTATCAGCTCGAGGTACTGATGAGGTACGACAGCAGCTAAACTCGAGAACCGTCTGACAAATAAATCGAAATCAGTCATCAGAGTGCAAAGTCTCGGAATCTCGCACGTAACTCATGATGAAATGATTGAATTATTGTCTGGTCCACAAACGATTGCCCTGAGTTTCAGTAAATATTCCATGTAATGCACTTGAAGCTGATGTTCCCATGGGATTAATTTTTGTTTGATAGCATCAGCCTTGTCCACCGTATCCGTTACCAAATAATTCTCCCCTCGCATTAAAAGAATTAATGATTCTTGACCGCCAATACGAGATGTACGTTTCTTCTCTGCGGCCTCCCGGCGTCCGCTTGCGTCACCTGCTTCAGCAGCTGCAGTTCACACTTCCTGCCACCTTCCGAATGGGCGAGAGCCCGTCACCACCTTGGCTTCAGGCACAGGTTTGTGTTCATTTTGACCTCAGCTCGTTCCCGAAGCATTCATTTCCCGAGCTGATCTGTCGCTTCAAATTTCTCGAACTTCGCTCACAACTTGCCGATAGCATATTTTTGTACACTGATGGTTCCAAGTTCGCCCACGGTGTTGGCTGTGTTTTTGTCGTCGGGTATGATAAGTTTCGATACCGGCTTCTCGACCAGTGCACAGTTTTTACCGCAGAGCATTTTGCCCTCTATTAGGATGTTCACTACGTCCGGAGGCACCAGCTCACTCGCTGTGTGATCTGCTCTGACTCCCTCGGTGCCCTTCAGAGTCTAGATGATCAAGATTCAGTCCACCCCATCGTTCGACGGATCCATGACTGCCTCCATTTGTTCCCGGGTGGGGAGCCCAAGTGATGTTGATGTGGGTTCCTGACCACGTTGGTGTGCCTGGGAATGACGCTGCTGATGCTGCAGCCAAGGCCGCAGTCCATCTCGGTCGGCCCGCCTCTTACTCTGTTCCCTCGCAAGACATATGTACTTTTCTCTATTGGCGTATCACGTCACTTTGGCATGACCATTGGTACTCCCTTCGTGGGAACAAACTCAGAGAAGTCAGACTTCTCCCAACAGCCTGGTCGACTTCCTCTCGGCCGTCTCGCCGTGAGGAAGTAATGTTAGCTCGGTTGCCGCCTTAGTCACCGCCACTTGTTGAGTGGCGACCCTGCACCCAGCTGTCCTTTCTGTAGCCAGCCAGTAACAGTCAGACATTTCCTGGTCCTCTGCCCCTATTTTAGCCACTTACATCTCAGGGTCGGGCTGCCGCCCTTCTTGGCGGACATTTTAGCGGATGAGTTGCGAGCCGTGGCTCGCATTTTAAGTTTTTTAAAAAGCAGTAATATGACAAGAGATTTGATTTCTACTTGGTGACTCCGGTGTCGTGTCGACGTCTTTTAGACACTCTTCCGTAACGTCTTGATGTTTTAGATTTGTTTTTTCTTCCTTTCTGTATTAGACCTCGAAACGGTTTTTCACCCTCGCACCCTAACCCCCCCCCCCAAATAAAAAAAGTCTTAATGAATTCGAATAATTGGCCATGTCGGACACGAAAGATTTCGTCACTATTCTATTTATCCTTAAGTCCATTGTTTCCCTAATGGACAACTTAAGCTCAGCCAGCACTCACTCTCGCTCGTCAGAAGACAAATGCATCATATCATCTTTGTGGCTGGTGTTGTAATGATGTTGCAGTAGATGGTTTTCCATCTCATGATAGTGCGATGACCCATTAAGCACATGCATGGCCCTCAAACCGTACGAAAAGCAAAGCAGTTCCTATTCAGCATTGAGTGATGTGGCTTCTCCAGTTTTTCTTGTTTGGGAGAAATGCTTAGACCCCGTGGTATTCCTAATGCAAGACATAAATCTAATTTACCACAGCTGGTATTGTTAGCAAACTGTGCCAAGCCGACTGCCTTGCTCTGGCAGGCTGCAGCCTTTTCCTGTTCCTCCAACGCGCCGCTGCACTCGGAGCACGGCCGCAGTGCTCACGCTCGAGGAGCGCTTTTTGGCCAGGCCTGCACTAGGTCGGTGGTTGTATCCGGATATGCCGTCACCCAGGCGAGCAGGCGCTCTAAGCGTGCTGCGCGCCACGGACGCAGGCCAATGGTGAAAGCATTATACTACGGGGAACATTCACGTCACCTCCCATTCGACCTGTGGTAGTAGTCGAAGGCACTACGGTCTTTGTGAACATTATTGCGTGCCACCTGTATCCGTTCAGGCTCGATGTCTTCTCCAACAGCAATGGCACATTCCAGCAGGATAACGATCCTTTGTTACAAGTCCAGACTCGTGCTGCAGTGATTTGAGCAGTGTTGATAGTAATCTCATGTTGGTGTATTGGCCACGAAATTCGCCTGATCTGATCTCAGTGTAACACATCTGGTATGCTGTCAGGTGCCACCTCTGCACCTACAAACCGCTGTCCCATAATTTACGGAACTGCATGTGCGGTGACATTTGGTGTCACTTATCTGCAGAAACCTACTAAGGACTTGTTAGATCTCTGCTGTATTGCAGTTCGAAGCAGGTGGTCATAATGTTTTGCTTCATCAGTTTATATTGTAAATGTAGTGGCACGTACTTACTGCCGTAAAGAATTCACTAATATCTAGTGACGTTATTATAGGCTACGAATGTGAAGTAATTTGGGTGAAGTTGGCTTCAAAGTTGGGTCAGACATGGTGATTGAATACTTTCCTAGATCACTTGCATCTGAAGCTGTAGTGGTAGAGAACTTAGAACATCACGTTTCCAAATCGTGCTATTACGTTACGGGATTATTCCTATTTGCAGCTATAGAGTGGAAGAGTCATCTGACCAAGCCTTGTGTCAGGGACAGGTACTCGTGTCGAATTATTCTGAAGTCTTGTCTTAGGCAATTAACTTTTCGAATCAGTTAACTATAGGAGGGCAATAGTGATCTTAACGCTGTGTTAGCATAATTGACTTCTGGTGTTCAAGAAACAGTAAGGAAGGTAGGAAGACATTTTTCCTTAACAGGCATGACGTGATCCGAATTTCAGAGTATCTGAGTAGTCAACATCACATATTGAGTTTGGAGGATGATGATGTGGAGCACAAAATACATAAAATTCAAAAGAATTGTTCAATACTCCTTAGACATTTATGAGCCAAGCAAGGTTTTCAGGGACGGTGAAGGGTGCGCCTTGATTTAATAGTCGTTTTACAAAGGTGCTATAAAATCAACACCATCATCAGAGATTTATGTCGCCCTCCAACGTCTGCCCCGTCAGTTGGCAGAACCCAGCATCACCAAAAGCATTTCCAAATATGTCCAGCATGGCTCTGGACGAAACACCACGAACCGAAAAGTTTATTCCACCATGGCCATACAATCCAGAAGACTCATCAGCAAATATTCCATTCTCTTCTTGTCAAAAATGATTTATATTTCTCTTTTGTGACTGCTCCCACCAACAATAAATTTTTCCATGGCTTACAAATGTGTAGCATGTAAGGCTGCGACAGTATGTCAGCGGATCCAACATCTTCTGTTTTCACAATTTAGCTTTCTCCAATTTAAACATAGGAGTCATCAGATTAACTTGGTTTAAAAGTATTAAAATGATATTTGTGTGACATATGTTATCAACTAACCAAATATTTTCGCCACCTGGAGCAGAAACATTCGCTTGTTCTTCATTCAAAGACTGGTGCTCAGAATAATCCTTGTGTTGAGCCCTCACTAAAAGTTTTCTGCACTCAGATTTAAAATGTTCCCCTTTGTGAGAATAATAAACTTCAACATCTTTTCTACTGACATGTTAAACAAGCGGTTATTCTTTGAATTAACAATGTTTGTCTTGTTAACGTTAAAATAAGTTGCTGCAATAGCTATTATCTTCATCACATTCAAAAGTATTTGTTCCTCTTTAAATAATCTTAGAGTCAAATTATCGAACATTTGTGATCGTAAGCAAGCAGTCCAAAAAAAATTAAATTTCGCCGGCAGACTTCTCAAAAATTTAACCATTTTGTCAACTTCTTTAACAGGTTTACCAATGTCAGTTAATGCTTGAACCAAAGACTCAACTTGATTGACGTGTTGTGTGATTGCGTAAGTTGGCGACATTCTGTAATTTAAAAAAAAAGTCTGCTTCAAGTGCATCTCATTAATTGCATATTGTACACTTCATAACACACTCCAACTGCTCAAACTCCATCGCAGTAGATAGAATCAGTATCGCCTTGCACTTAAGTCGTCCCAAGTTATTTGACAACCACCAGCCTCATTTGCCTTGGTTGCATGCTCTCCACGATACCAAGAATTTTTTCGGCATGAAAAAAATTTGCAACTGACATTTCCATAACCGAAAATTCCTTTCGTCAAATTTTTGGATACTGCAACTGTTCAGTTTATCACCTTCAACGTTTTCCCTTATGGCGAAAAGCAGCAGCACGTAATACACCCAGGAACGTTATCGAACATGATTGTTTTTGTGGTCTTGGTGTAATGGCGTAGGGTGGATCGAACTCCAGATCTTTGAACTCGGTTCTCTCACCTGTCAACATTATAGTGACAGTGTACTCCGTCCCCATATGCATATTTTCAGGGCGCATTCGGCCCTGACTTCATTTTTATGGATGACAGCATCGAACAGATCAGATTGAAGATCTTTTGGAATGAGAGGATATTTGGCGAATTGACTGATCTGCCCGTTTCCCTGAATTATACCCCACCACGCACATGTGGGATGCGTTGGAGAGATGTACTGCAGCAAGTCCACATGCCGCAACGATCATCCAGCAATTCTCAACCGTGTTGTTGGAGTAATGGAATGCCCTACCGCAAGAACTCTTATCAACCTTGCTTCCAGCGCGGGAGCACGCTGCACGGCGTGCATTACCATCCATGGTGATTACACATCCTATTAAGAACCATGTTCCGTCGTTCATAGTGTCCACGAGACTATCATGAATCACAATAACTTCAGTGCGATTAATGCCTTATTTAAAGTGACATTTCTGCTTGTCTCATCGTGTGTTTCTTTCAGTTACCTTCTGTTCTATACTGTAGCAGTTCTTTTAAGTGTTGTCCAAGTTGCAGGGACCTATATTAATTCCACTGACTCTTCAAGTACAAGTTATTTTCGTCTTTAATTTTTGCACTCCAGTGTATATATGTACGCGATTATCTGTAATTTCGTTTAGTACGATTTGAAAGATTGAAATAAGATCTGAGCTGATCAACACAACTGCCCTTTACTAGAAACCAAGCAAGTAACAACGATGACACAAAAAAACAAAGAGACATGTTTTACAACGTCTCAGAATGAACATACACAATGACTATGCTGAACGAATATTAAAAACAAGTTTATTGGCAATAATAACATTCAATATAACACGTTCATTTTTGACAGTACTATGTATCAGAGTCTTCTACAGAGTAGCGTGCTCTTTAAGCAACAGTGCATCTGCAGCGGTGGGTTCCATGTGATATATGAAGGGCAGACAGTGTGGTTCAAATTCGACGAATGTACTACGACTGGTGAGCAGTCAGTTAGATCAACCTGTTTGGAACACGTTCTGTGCTTGTGCATGACAATTTTTCTGCAGACTGAGCAACTCTTTTGTAGGAATCGACACTGATCTATTAGATTTCATTGAGCGCATCTCAGTTTGCCCTATTCGTTTAGGAGACACCAAAATCTTATTGATGGCGGTGCTCAAGTTGACATGTAAAGAGTTTGCTACAGCTGTACACTGTTGTGTACTAAAAGAAAAAAAAGTACACAGTAAACGAGTTCAGACATAAAACTGCGCTGAAGTACTCGTACAGAATGTTACATTTTGTCCTATATGGAGAGACGATGCGTCGGGTGTACCTCTAAAAAGAGCAAAATGACCTTCGCTATCCGTGATACATATAGATGATTTATTAAGTAACTTCAGTAGCTGCAAGGAATCGTTCACAATCGACGCTGTTACATAATTCCCTCATTAGGGAAAGTATTGAGCGAACAGTACAATATAATTAGAATTGTGTGTGGCATACGCACACTATACACTGCCTAACAAAAAAAGTGAAGCATCCAGAAGACATGGAGTGTCATTGTATCGATTAAACCTCGGTTACATGATAAATCGCACAAATCTGAAACCTACAAGCAGAACTCTTGCAGGTGCAACAAATCCACTAAAAGACAACCTCCACTATCCTTCCCTGTCACCTACAACATTTCTGTGCAATACGGGATCCTTACCAGTATTGACAGAGGCCACAGAAACGTTCAAAGAAAGGCAGCTCGTTTTGTATTAGCGCGAGATAGAGGAATGTGTGCCGTGGGTATGATATGCGAGTTCTGGCGGCAGTAATTAACACAGACGTTCTTCGTTGAGGCGAGTTGTTTTCACGTAATTTACGTATCCAACTTTCTCCCCCAAATGCGAGAATATTTTGTTGATGCCCAATCACATAGGGAGCGTAATAAAGTAAGAGAAATCATAGGTCGCACGGAAAGATTTAAGTGTTCATTTTTTTCTCACTCTCTGTTCGAGAGTGGAGCGGTAGAGAAACAGGCACTTAAGTATGAACTGAGGAGTAGTGATGTAGATGCAGATCCAGATGTCACTTTAACTTCCCACACATGCACACCATTGGCTTGCAAATCTCTGTGACAGGTAGATCAGCTATGAGAGTGCATTAAAGTTGTTCTTTTTTAGTGTTGTCACCAAATCTGGTAGAGTGAATAAAGGGGTGTGAACAGCGACAGATGTTGAATGATCTCTGTCAAGAATGCGGACATGTGAGACAGTTATCAGCATCCGACAGAATTTGGAAGGCAGGTCGAACCGTGCTACATCTAGATTTGTGGGGCATTCAGATGTGACAGTGGCCTGATGTTGGAGTGCATGAGAACGTGAGGGCAGCACTTCATTCAGATTTAGCTGCAGTGGGAATTAAGATGAACAGTCAGTGTTATCAAATGCTGTTTAAAAAATGGTTCAAATGGCTCTGAGCACTACGGGACTCAACATCTTAGGTCATAAGTCCCCTAGAACTTAGAACTACTTAAACCTAACTAACCTAAGGACATCACACACACCCATGACCGAGGCAGGATTCGAACCTGCGACCGTAGCAGTCCCGCGGTTCCGGACTGCAGCGCCAGAACCGCTAGACCACCGCGGCCGGCCAAATGCTGTTTAATCGTCCAGATCTGGTACAGTTAAACCCTACTTTGTTGACTTCCACAGTGATCTCTCTTGGGAGACTTGGTCACTTCAAATGCCTGAAGAATATGGCTGATGTGAATTCAGTTCGTTTATGGTTTGAAAATGAAGAAAGATGATGATGTTCATTGTGAATCATGTCAGTTTGGCAAAATTAAGAGAAAATCGTTTAATTCAAATTTGGAAACAAGATAATAAGTTTATGGCGATTTATTCCTTCAGATGTGAGTGGATGGATGAGAAAACAGTCTCTTGGAAAATTTGTACAGAATTATCAACGATGATCAACTTTTACACAGATTTGTGTTTTTTCTTAAAATTAAATGTGATATTTTCCCTGTGTTTTTGAAATTTCAGAGATTTGTTTATAGACAAAGTGGAAACCAAATCATAGTTCTGAGAAGTGACAATGAGACTAAACTCATAAATAAACAATTTTAAGATTATTTCAAACAAAATGGAATAAAACATGAGGGAAAAAGTCCTTATACACCCCAACAAAGTGGCCGAATTGAAAGAGAAAATGTTTCTGTTATTGAGTATATATGTACTATATCATTCAGTACCGATTTGCCTCACAAATTATGGTATAGGCAGTAAATTGTGCTGAATCTATCATAAATCCAGTAAAAATAACGATAATATCACATTGTATGAAAAACAGTTTCGAAAACACATGAGGAAGTTCGGATCAGCAGCATATGTACATGTTCCTGATCAGCTTATATCATAGGGGGTAGTAAACTGGTCATCGTTGGTTATGATGGATAAAGTACAAATTATCGCCTCTACAATCCTGAATCGGGAAAATAACAATCTCCTGCAATGTCTATTTTAATGAAAGGAAATTGGTGGTTATGGAATGAAAATATGCTAGGGGACTGTGCTACAGAAGGCATTGAAGTGGTATCTGGAGAGGATGATAATGGTGAACCAGTCAAAGAAAATTAAAGGATGAATCTGATGGTCAGTCTAATTTCAGCACCTGCACAGTTTTGGAACAAAGACATAGCCTGTTCTGTCATTATCTTTGAACCTCAAACTTTTGATAAAGCTATGGTGTGAGAGTCATAAAAGTGGAAGTAATCATTGGGAAAGGAAATGGCTCTCTGAAGAAGAACTAGCTTTGGAACCTGGTTAGAATTACAATGCAATCGCAAGGCAGTTGTCTATAAATGTGTCCATCATGTGATGTGTAACTCTGAAGGGAAAAATCTGACTGCTTTATACTTAAATTATATGCTGAAGGCTACTCACAGTGAGAAGGCATTGATTATGAAGAGACTTCGTCTCCTGTGGTTCGATACAATTCAGATTTTTAATAGCCATAGCCACTTCATGTGATGCAGAAATCAGGCTGTTTGCTGTTAAGACTGCATTCCTCAGTAGATTAGATTAGATTAGATTAATACTAGTTCCATGGATCATGAATACGATATTTCGTAATGATGTGGAACGAGTCGAATTTTCCAATACATGACATAATTAGGTTAATTTAACAACATACTTAAGTTAATATAACAACTTTATTTTTTTGTGTTTTTTGTTTTTCTTTATTTTTTATTTTTATTTTTTTAATATTTTTTTCTTTTTTTTTTCTTAATTTATATCTAAAAATTCCTCAATGGAGTAGAAGGAGTTGTCATTCAGAAATTCTTTTAATTTCTTCTTAAATACTTGTTGGTTATCTGTCAGACTTTTGATACTATTTGGTAAGTGACCAAAGACTTTAGTGCCAGTATAATTCACCCCTTTCTGTGCCAAAGTTAGATTTAATCTTGAATAGTGAAGATCATCCTTTCTCCTAGTATTGTAGTTATGCACACTGCTATTACTTTTGAATTGGGTTTGGTTGTTAATAACAAATTTCATAAGAGAGTATATATACTGAGAAGCTACTGTGAATATCCCTAGATCCTTAAATAAATGTCTGCAGGATGATCTTGGGTGGACTCCAGCTATTATTCTGATTACACGCTTTTGTGCAATAAATACTTTATTCCTCAGTGATGAATTACCCCAAAATATGATGCCATATGAAAGCAATGAGTGAAAATAGGCGTAGTAAGCTAATTTACTAAGATGTTTATCACCAAAATTTGCAATGACCCTTATTGCATAAGTAGCTGAACTCAAACGTTTCAGCAGATCATCAATGTGTTTCTTCCAATTTAATCTCTCATCAATGGACACACCTAAAAATTTGGAATATTCTACCTTAGCTATATGCTTCTGATTAAGGTCTATATTTATTAATGGCGTCATACCATTCACTGTACGGAACTGTATGTACTGTGTCTTATCAAAATTCAGTGAGAGTCCGTTTACAAGGAACCACTTAGTAATTTTCTGAAAGACAGTATTGACAATTTCATCAGTTAATTCTTGTTTGTCAGGTGTGATTACTATACTTGTATCATTAGCAAAGAGAACTAACTTTGCCTCTTCATGAATATAGAATGGCAAGTCATTAATATATAATAAGAACAACAAAGGAGCCAAGACTGACCCTTGTGGAACCCCATTCTTGATAGTTCCCCAGTTTGAGGAATGTGCTGATCTTTGCATGTTACGAGAACTACTTATTTCAACTTTCTGCACTCTTCCAGTTAGGTACGAATTAAACCATTTGTGCACTGTCCCACTCATGCCACAATACTTGAGCTTGTCTAGCAGAATTTCATGATTTACACAATCAAAAGCCTTTGAGAGATCACAAAAAATCCCAATGGGTGGTGTTCGGTTATTCAGATCATTCAAAATTTTACTGGTGAAAGCATATATGGCATTTTCTGTTGAAAAACCTTTCTGAAAACCAAACTGACATTTTGTTAGTACTTCATTTTTACAGATATGTGAAGCTACTCTTGAATACATTACTTTCTCAAAAATTTTGGATAAAGCTGTTAGAAGGGAGATTGGACGGTAATTGTTGACATCAGATCTATCCCCCTTTTTATGCAAAGGTATAACAATAGCATATTTCAGTCTATCAGGGAAAATGCCCTGTTCCAGAGAGCTATTACACAGGTGGCTGAGAATCTTACTTATCTGTTGAGAACAAGCTTTTAGTATTTTGCTGGAAATGCCATCAATTCCATGTGAGTTTTTGCTTTTAAGCAAGTTTATTATTTTCCTAATTTCAAAGGGAGAAGTGGGTGAGATTTCAATTGTATCAAATTGCATAGGTATGGCCTCTTCCATTAACAGCCTAGCATCTTCTAATGAACACCTGGATCCTACTATATCCACAACATTTAGAAAATGATTATTAAAAATATTTTCAACTTCTGACTTTTTGTTCGTAAAGTTTTCATTCAATTTGATGGTAATACTGTCTTCCTCTGCTCTTGGTTGACCTGTTTCTCTTTTAATAATATTCCAAATTGTTTTAATTTTATTATCAGAGTTGCTGATTTCAGACATGATACACATACTCCTGGATTTTTTAATAACTTTTCTTAATATAACACAGTAGTTTTTATAATTTTTGATAGTTTCTGGGTCACTACTCTTTCTTGCTGTCAGATACATTTCCCTTTTGCGGTTACAAGATATTTTTATACCCTTAGTAAGCCATGGTTTCTTACAAGGTTTCTTACGAGTATATTTAACTATTTTCTTGGGGAAGCAGTTTTCAAATGCATTTACAAAAATGTCATGAAATAAATTATATTTTAAATTGGCATCAGGTTCACGGTACACCTCATCCCAGTCTAACTGCTGTAGGCTTTCCCTGAAATTTGCAATTGTTAAATCGTTGACTGAACGTACCACTTTGGAGGACTGTTTAGTATTGCTGAATGGAGCTATGTCATATATTGTAACTAGCTGTGCACCATGATCAGAAAGACCATTCTCAACAGGCTGAGCATTTATCTGGTTAAACTTATCTTGGTCTATAAAGAAGTTATCTATCAGTGAGCTGCTATCCTTTACCACCCGAGTAGGAAAATCAATAACGGGTGTCAAATTGAAAGAACCGAGTAATACTTCAAGGTCATTTTTCCTATTACCCTCTTTCAGAGAATCTACATTGAAGTCCCCACAAATAATAATTTGCTTCCCCCTGTCTGAGTCCAAATTTTTCAGAAATAGATGAAAATTTCCTGATGGGGACCTATATACAGTTACAATTATAAATGTGCCTTTATTTAATTTAAGCTCACAGGCACATGCTTCTATATGTTTCTCTACACAAAACTTTTTTGTTTCTATACTTTTTGCACAATGATAACTTTTGACATATATGGCAACTCCTCCTTTCTCCATATTTTCTCTCATTACATGTGCAGAGAGCTTATAACCACTTACATTTACCTTATCCATATCAGTAACAATGTGATGCTCAGACAGGCATAGTATATCTATTTCATTCTCAGCTTCTAAATCTTCTAAACAAACCAGAAGCTCATCTACTTTATTCTTTAAACTCCCAATATTTTGATGAAATATACTTACATTATTTTTAATTATACCTTTATGAGAACCTTTCCTTATTCTAACATTTGCAGTACTCTCCTGTCTGAGTTTCTCATTGTGCTTAGGCCTAGTTCCTATACCAGTGGTCACACGGTGTTCAGAGAGGCAGATTATGTCAACTGGGTTGGGTGACTTTAATTCATCAATGCAATTACCTACGACTGAGCTACAACTTGGTGGAAATAAAATTTCTGGTGATTGGTGAAAATTTATAATTGATAGCTGTGATTGGTGATCCAATGTGCTAGAATTGTGCTGTTTAATTTCTTTCCTAAACTGAAGATTTGTTTCAATCCTGACCTCTCGTAGAACTTGACATCTTTCTGTCTTACCTATCCTAAAAAAGGTGCTGCTCCAACACCTGTAACCACTGGTATTTTACCATTCATGGCAGTGCCTCCCCCCCTTAAATTTCCTGCTATTACCCCAGCCAGTTTCCCCTTCCCTTTCCTGTTGAGATGTAGGCCGTGCCTGGTATAGTCCCACCTACTGAGATAATCAACAGGAACCACACCAATATGAGCCCCCGCACCCGACCCAAGCAGCCGTTCCAACTCCAAATTAACTCTCCCAACAGAAGAGTCCAAATGAGGCCGGTCATGACGTCTCAGGACAGATACAAATTCAACATTGGTGTGTCTCGATGCCGACGCAATCTTTACCAGGTCACACTCTATACTGTACCCAGGATCTCTGTCAATGCTGTTCCCTGGCCCTCCCACAATAACCACGGTGTCTTCCCTGGTAAATCCTTTACAGAGTGAACCTAAATCCTCTGTCACCTGATCCAGACTAGCACTTGGTTTGAAAAAATTTGTGACCTGGTATTCTGGTCCTAATTCCTCCTGCAGAAGTTGGCCTACACCTCTGGCATGAGAACTGCCTAACAACAAAACTTTCTTCCTTTTCGATAACTTTCCTACATTCTTTTTCAATTTCCTATTGAAAGTTTGTTGTGTCCTGTCTACACCTACCTCTGCTTGAGGCTCATCAGTTTCTAACTGAGAGACTTGAAAGAAGTAGTTTCTATGGAGCAGTGAAAAGGTGTTGTTTTGGAGGATTCAAGTATAGTTTGCAAGCTGGATATGATTCTATACGGACTAAAAGGATCACTACCCTCTTGGAATCAAAATTTGATGGTGTTTGGATCTGAGAAACTGGACATGGGCAAGTATGTTTTCTAAGCTTTAACATATGACCTGAACGTATACCTGACACATTATGTAGATAATGGCTTGTTCATTTGCAAGTCTCCAAATATATTGGAAAACATTATGATAACACTGGAATCAACGTTTGAAATTACTGTGCTCAATGACAAATACTTCTGTGGGATGGAAACTGAAGATAACCATTCTGCAGAAAAAATTTACAGAAGCTGGAAAGAATACATCACTTGTCTACTTCAGAAGTTCAGCATAGATTATTCAAATTCCACTCCTTTGGAACATGGAACCATATTATGCAGTGGACAATCTCTTGAAAACCAGCATGTGGTAAAGGAGGGTAGACAACAGTCCCTTTTGACAGGCTGTTGGTAGCTCAATGTCTGCATCAACTGTCATGTGGCCAAACAATGTTCACCATGAGGATGGTGAGTAGATCTTGAACATTGGCATACTGTTAAACGGCTTATGAAGTATCTGCAGGGGACCAATAACATGACCATAAGGTACAAAGCTAATGGACATATGGTCTACTCTGATGGCGACTCTGCTGGTGACTGCGAGACTTGTTGGTCAGCAACAGGCTATGTGAGCTTTTTAGCAGCTGGATCTGTGTCATGGTGTTCAAGTCGGCAGAAATGTGTAACGAGAGCCCAAATAGATAGGAGCATCATATGGTGTTACTGACATTGTTTGGTTATTAATTTTCTCAATGAACTTGATTTTCAGTTATAAAAACTAATGACTCAATGGAGTTGATAATCAGAATGCTGTTTAGTTGATTAAAAATATAAACTATCTCAAATATGTCAAAGACATAGACATTAAATACCATTACCTACATATTGAAAACAAAAGATCGAAGTTATCGCTTTTTTGATATACAGTTGGCAGATTTGTTTACAAAGCCTTTAACTAGAGACTAATCCGTATCAAATAGAGAAAAAAATCTCAATGATCTCAATAGTTATGTAAAAAAAACAAGAATGTGAGTATTGTCAACAATGATCTTGTAGTGAGTGTTATTATTGTTAATAACCTTGTTCTTAATATTTGTTTGTAATGTATGTCAGAATGTACTTATGTATGTTCATCCTGAGAAAAGCCATCATAGATCTACTGTAAGATTTTCTCTGCACTGAAAATGAATGTTTAAGATCATATTTGTAATGTGTATTTATAATACAAATTGGCTGTGTGGTACTTTTTTGCCATGTACCAAATAAATAAAATAAGAAACGTGTATCTTTGATTTAGTTGTCTCAAGTGGCTTTCTGATACTCTAATAAAACTACTGTCGGTACATCTTGTCCTAAGCATTATACAAAGCCAGAAGAAAATGCTAATATTTAGACAGTATCTTAATGAAGCCATATTTGGTTCAAGAAGGAATAACTTGATCCGCATTCTCAACCATATAACGACTTGGAGAACCTCATTAGTAGAAAAACTTCATGTTCATCGAAGCAAAAATGATTACCTTTTTATCTCTCTTTTACTGCAGGAATTATTTTTTTCTGGACACAAGAGTGACATAAAAGGTCTACACTACCAAGGTGTGTTTGCTGTCACACTAATCTCATTAAAATTACAGTGTTATTGATATCACAGCTCTACAAAATAAAATTTTTTTTTCGTTGCCAGGGAAGTTTGAACGAAAATGGGATATTGTTATGATACTCATTCCGAGTATATTTGTACTTTTTCCAAATTGGCTCTGGTTTTTGAGATATAGGTTATTTGTGGAAATGAGAGTTTCATGTGGATAATATCGACTGCAGGGTCCATATATGGTGTAATGTATTTGCTACCTGTTTTTTAATTAGTGATATTGTACTATCTTTATTAAACAATTGTGCTCAGGGAGTGCATCTGTGTGGTTGAGGATTACATCATGCAAACATCACACTGTCAGCATGTGTTCAGTCCTGTTGTGCGGTGCGTGTGTTGAAGATATTGAGGGTTGTGCAGATTTGAATTCGGCGGTACTCGACATTCATTTGTTGGCCGAGGTAATCCCCGCAACAGCCGATAGGTAGCGTTCAGTGTAAACAAGAAAAATGGCGATGGTCGAAAGTCACACACATGTGCAGTGCAGCTTCAAGGAGATAGAACCTTTTCATCGTGACGTAGCAAATAAGAGGTGAGTATTCATTTCACACAAAACAATTAATGATGTTTGTTGGATGTGATTGACATGCAAATACAAGAAAGTTCTGCATAATATGTAGTATTTGTGCAATTTTGTTTTAGGAAAACATGAGTTCTTCACGCCGTCTTTGCGTGAACCATCCAGATGAGTTCTGCTACATTTGTGGTGAATACGTTCTTCAAAAGAACAGGAAGAATATCACTCCTTTTGTGAAGGAAGCGTATCTGGCATATTTCGGAATTAAACTTGGAGATCAAGACAAGGCGTGGGCACCCCATAAAGTTTGTAAATGCTGTGTGGAGTGCTTAAGGCAGTGGACAAAACGAAAAAGGAAAAGCTTCGGAGTGCCTATGGTATGGCGAGAGCAGAAGAACCATACAGATGGTTGCTATTTTTGCATTGTTAATGTGAAAGGTTTTAATAGGTTCAAAAAACGAAAGTGGGAATATCCCGATTTGGAGTCAGCAAGAAGACCGGTGGTGCACAGCAACGATGTTCCTGTACCAACCTTCACAACATTACCCACGCTAACATCATCAGATGACGATGTGCACGGCGAGGAATGTACAAGTAGTGGTTCGGAATACGAAGGACGTGAGACATAACCCCAGCAGTTCGACCAGAAGGAGCTCAGTGACTTGATACGAGAACTCAATCTTTCAAAGCAAGCATCAGAACTCTTAGCATCCAGGCTTAAGGAAAAGAACTGTCTTCATCCAAGTGTTAAAATAACAGCTTATCGGACGAGAGAAGAAAACCTTCTTCCATACTTCAACCAAGAAGAGGTTATAGTGTATTGCAGCAATATACCTGGACTTTTACTTGAATTGGGGCTGCCGGAATATAGACCAGAGGACTGGCGTCTCTTCATAGACAGTTCCACTACAAAAATGTGTTCTCCTACACAATGGCAATCGTTACGCATCTATTCCAATTGCCCACTCAACAAAACTTTGTGAAGCATATGCTAACATCAAGATGGTTCTGCAGAAAATTCAGTATATGCAGCACCAGTGGTTGATTTGTGTTGATTTGAAAATGGTGAACTTCTTGCTTGGACAACAAAGTGGATACACAAAGCACCCATGTTTTATCTGCATGTGGGATAGTAGGGCAAAGCACGAACATTGGAAGCAGAAAACATGGCCTCCAAGGGAACATATGGCTGTTGGTGAAGCAAACATCATTAATGATCCTCTGGTTAGTAGGGACAAGATTGTTCTTCCACCATTACATATTAAGTTAGGACTAATGAAGCAATTCACCAAAGCTTTAGACAGAAATGGTAATTGCTTCACATACATCTGCAATACGTTCCCTGGACTCAGTAGTGAAAAACTTAAGGCAGGAATATTTGATGGTCCTCAAATTCGCAGGCTCATCAACGATACCAATTTTACAAGTGTCATGACTGTCACTGAAGCATCGGCCTGGAACAGTTTTGTCGCTGTTATAAAATGTTTTTTGGGCAATCATAAAGCTCCCAATTACGAGGAACTGGTCAAAAACATGCTCACTAACTTTCAAAACTTAGGAGCTAACATGAGCATAAAATTGCACTTCCTTCACAGCAACTTGGATCGATTTCCTCGTAATCTAGGTGATTTCAGTGAGGAACAAGGAGAGTGGTTCCATCAAGATATGAAAGGAATAGAGGAAAGATATAAAGGAAGATGGGACAGGCATATGATGGCAGATTATTGCTGGAATCTGCAACGTGACTGTTCTGAAGAGACCTATAAAAGGAAAGTGTGCAGGAAGCGGTTCGTCATGGACGGAAAATGATATACTTATAGAGAAACTTTTCAATTATGTTTTATACGTGGACAAATGCCTATCAGGTTTTCATAGAAGCTATTTATAAAGATTATTTTCTTTTTTCATTGTAGTTTGTAGCGCTCGAGTTCAGTATTAGCAATTTTTTTCTAATTTTTTGAATACATCATGCATTATCTCAAAAACTAGAGCCAAACTGCATAAATGGTTGCTATATTCGTCCTCAGCACCACTAACCCATCCTAAGCCACTCAAATATCCTTGGCAAGAAAATGAGTGTTGACCAATGTATTAGATTATAGCTGAACTTGCTTTGCTACTTCTTATTGACAACTAAAGTCAAATTCATACTTGCCACACCATGTCACGTCATGTCATAATATATCACATTGCATTTCAAATGGTGGCATTCTCACAAGCTGTCAGCAAACCGTCACGTCACGTCACATCACATCACCATAAAGGTTTGTCAAGAAGAATGATTTGATTGTGTCATCTTCTTGTGATGTCGGAAGTTAACCTCTTTAGCTGTGCTCATTCCTGTTAGTAGTGGATTTCAGCTTTTGTTTCTTTATATTCTTCATTTTATTGTTTGGCTTGTTTTTGTGGGAAGTTCCAGATGTTCAACAATGACTTCGATATTTTCTCCAGTGAATATTCTTCCTTAGGTAGGTTAGATGTCTGAAAGCGAAAAATGATTTAATTTTACAACAACAGAACAGATTAGACACATATTGTGTATAAGTAACATTAGTTGATGAAACAACCTTCATTAAATAATATTTTAAGCAAAAACATCATCTTAATGAAAGAGAAAAATAGTTTTTATGATGTTATTAGTTACATAAGGGGGAAAACTTAATAGATAAGGTAAACAGTCTCTAATTTATTCACTTATAAATATTTTTTGATGTGTTTTTATGTACAATATATATTTCCGCTGTTAAATGTCGATATTTCTAAATAATGTTTCACTTCTCAGTACTTAACCACAAAAAACTGATGAAGAACATACGTTAGGAAGTTTGAATTGACCATTAATAAATGGGGTCTAGTGAAGCAGGGGATACAACCCGTCGGCTTTGACCAATGACGTCAGTATTGGTCAGAGCGCATATATTACAAAGATGAAAGAGCTGAGAAGAATGTTCAGAAACAAAGGAATGCAAGAGTGAAAAACTGTACTTCACATATATAAGGGCCAGTAGTATTTTCACGTTAACGATATCGCATGTTTGTATCTTAGTATTTCTCCTCAAAATACAATGGAAAGAAATGAATGAAATATATTACTAGCAAAGAATACATCACATTACATGTATGTCAGTTGTATCTCGAAACTCTTTCGAAGTGTATTGCTCAAGTGCAGTATGCGATACAAGTTCAGCGTACGTCGATTTCTTAGTTTCAACTACCATTGCTGTCCTGTTGTTCACTGGAACTATATATCCCGTGCTTCACTAAACCGTAAATGAAACACCGGATACAAATTAAAAGCCTATTCGAAGTATGTTGCTTAGTTACAGTACGGAATAAGAGTTTGTCGTAAGTCGATTTCTTCGTTTTCACTAGCATCACTGTCCTGTTCTTCACTTGAACGATGTATCCTCCGCTTCAGTAAACCCTAAATGGAGCACGTGATACAAATTGTAGATGTGTTGTTTATTTCATCACCGCTATTAGTAACAGTCTTTTCTTACATACATATCAGTACTACTGATGACAGAAGGACCTACGTATGTAATATATGTATACCAGACTTCCGTTGACCTCTATATATCTACACTGGTAACGAAAAGGTGGAAATAGGCGTACGTTACATTTGCAACTTGTACCTCAGTTGAACTACACGGAGACAAGAAGACGACACATGTACAATTTGTATCCCGTACTTCACTATTGGGTACAGTTTTCTTGTTGCCTTGGACGCTAATAGTATCCCATTTGTTACTTGAGCTATATAGCAGTACGCAACATTTGTATCTTGCTCGCCAATTGACATATATAGTGTCAGTGTAAAGGAGAAGTGAAGGATTGGATACAAATTTTAGTTGTGTCGTCAGTGTAAAGGCGAAGTGAAGGACGGGATCAAATTTTAGTTGTATCAGGGGTTTCGCCTGTTATATAGCAAGTACACATTTGAAAATGTCGTACTGATATTAGTGCTGGCAAACGAAAGAAGATCGACAGCTGAGAAATTTCTATTACGTACTTCACAACACGAAAATACACATATTGGTGGAATAAAACAGTGAAATAACAAAATAGTGAAATACTGTGAAAGAAGCAAATGGAAAAGTGAACTTACCACACGGAAATATCGAGGAATAACCGAAGCTCGCATAGACAGACAGTAACGAAAATTACGTACCCACAAACAGACAAATCCATTCCTATAAACGAAAATAAGACACTAAGAATTGTTCTACAATAACAAACTAATACTCCAAATTACTTCAATATCATTACGAATAATTATTTTAATGTACAATGACAGCGCTTATCCGGAACACAGAACAGTTTTATTATCTATGCCTTGAAGTGAAGACATTACTATCTGTGACTAATGTATGACGTTATTGGTCAAAACCGAGGGGTTGTATCCCCTGCTTCACTAGACCCAATAAATGTTATCATTGTTAGTTCCTTATTTCCGATATTATACCCCAACTTTTTGCATCACGTATGGTAGGCTATCTCTTATCCCCACTTTCACCGTTTGGAAATGGGCGAACTAACGTGACGTCCAGCATCAATACATTCTGTCGTGACAGTGACTTGACGTGGCGGTCCGTTGACGTCAAGTGTGAATCGGATCTAATGCTGATAGACGAGATACACGACCCTATGTAGTGTAATATTCAGTGCTTAAACATACAACAGCACTAACACCATACCTTATAAATTGAACTCTAACAGAAATTGCGGATAAATTCTAGTGTCCGATATCACCCGTCGGCTTTGACCAATGACGTCATACGTAAGACAAAGATGCTGCAATACTCGTACACAAATGAATGTAGTATGCCATAAAATAATACATTTGATGCTACTATTATTTACGCGCGAATTTCGTTTAAACGAGTTGAAGATGAATGAAATAAATAAGAACACGAGAGCATATATTATGTAATATAATAGAACAGCGTCGTGTAGAACCTGTTGCCAGCGATGTGGAAGGCGTAGTATACCGTCAGCAGAGCCTGTTCTATTATATTTTCCACATGTACTGTAAAAACGATCTAAACAATGAATCGTCGAATAGTTGGAATCGGTAACTAGAAGCAACCTATGTAGGAGGTAATTTCTAGTTACTGATTCCAATATTACTGTTCGTTGCGCAAAAATCTTATAACATATCAGAAACGTGGGTAAAAAATGATCTTGTTAGTGAACTACAGAATACGACTAGACTTTCAAAAAATGAAAATCTTTACACACATTACTGCACACGCAAAGAAATAAAATGCAAAAAAGACCAAACCATGCAACCAATAACTGTACTACACCAAAGTCACACCAGCTGCAGTAGCTCCAAATAACCCTCAGTAAAGTCGATACACCAGGAGTGACAGTAAAAGTAAGACAAGTGTAGCAAAAACATCAAAAAGGAAAACATAATAGTGGCTACATAAAAAGAAACTTACTGCATATGAACTTCCAAAGGAGTCAAATATCGAGGCTGACAAGAACGAAATAAGAAATAACAAGATACAGTAATGGTAGAAAGGTCAAACTGTAATGAAAGAAGCAAAATCCAGCACAACTAATGAAAGAATAATAAGAAACACAAACTCCAGACACGAATGAGGTACCACTCAAATCAGTTCTTCCCGCCCTCAGTCAGACGCAAAATTTTAAAATAAGAAAAATAATGAAACCACGAGTCAATCACATAAACCCTCTGGCAAAGACACAGCAATACCCCTCGGCCTACCATTGTAACCAGAAAATATTAAAAAGACAGAGAAACCTCCCTCCAGAGAAACAAAAAAATCACTCGCACAATACAGTAACACAAAAAACGCAACGTAAAACAACAAATAGGTATCAGACCCACCAACACCTAACAAAACGAGGCCTGTACATTTTGCTAACTACTTTCATAAATGCAAGAAATAAACAATAACCTTTAGGAATACTCTTCCTCCAACAGTATTCATCTAAACGGCCTTGCAACACTGAAATCCTTCTCTTTCCTCGCAATGACACCCAATGATTGCAAAAATTGTATAGGTAATTTACGGTCACTCATTTTCTGAAGCAGAATTTTCGCAGTAAAAACAACTGACTCGCCCGTAACGAACATCGTGAGAAATCAAGACCTTGTAAATCACGACTGCTTATAAATCACGACTACTTTAATTAACGAAAGATCCCGAAAACAAATTACGAGATGAAAACAAAACAATCTTCATCGAATTTTTAATATACGTGCGTAACGAGGAAATCCAGAGAAATCATTTACGTTCATCGACAGCAGTCTGCGGCACAAACAAAATAACATCACACATTACGTCATTGGTCAAAGCCGACGGTTGGTATCGGACACTAGAATTGAACCCATAAGGGGGAAAACGTAATGGATAAGGTAAAAAGTCTCTATTTATTCACTTATAAATATTTTTGATGTGTTTTTATGTACAATATATATTTCCGCTGTTAAATGTCGATATTTCTAAATAACGTTTCACTTCTCAGTACTTAACCACAAAAAACTGATGAAGAACATATGTTAGGAAGTTTGAATTGACCATTAATAAATGTTAACATTGTTAGTTATTTATTCCGATATTATACCCCAACTTTTTGCATCACGTATGGTAGGCTATCTCTTATCCCCATTGTCACCGTTTGGAAATGGGCGAACTAACGTGACGTCCAGCATCAATACATTCTGTCGTGACAGTGACTTGACGTGGCGGTCCGTTGACGTCAAGTGTGAATCGGATCTAATGCTGATAGACGAGATACACGACCCTATGTAGTGTAATATTCAGTGCTTGAACATACAACAGCACTAACACCATATCTTATAAATTGAACTCTAACAGAAATTGCTGTAATCGTGCAAGGAAGTAACATATATGAAATATTTGTTTCTATAATATATGCGGACATGAATTTTTACGCACCGAGACGAATAAAGTACTTCGCCTTCCGATGAGTTATGATATGGTCGGGAGAGCAGATTTATCGAATGTTCCCGCTTATTTTACGTCTTTATTGCCTTTTTCTAATATTATTGGTGGAGTTACACATCCATTTCCTTTCACGCAGCAGTCAGAGATGAGAAACCCATGCTGTATCGATTTCGCTGCCCAGGATTGATACCATAGATAATACTGCAGTTCAGTGACAGCGATGTTCAGCGTTAGTACAATGTCAAGCAGAGGTGGGAAGTTGTTTATATGGTTTCAAGGCGTAACTTAGGTTGGCTTGTTGTCATTACGTTTGCAGTGGTGCTGTTATTGGTGCTACGTACGAATACGTCTTACCAAAACTAAAAGATAATGGATTCGATGTAAGTGACGGTTGCTTTGATTTCGCGCTGTCGAAGAAGATGTTTCGAAGCAGAATGGAGAAGTTCAGAAAATATAGGTCATTATTAGTATCAGAGGTAAGCATGGTAAACGTGTAGAATAATGATGTTGGCTAAAAAAGCATTCACATATAAATTTTCGACAAGTAATCTGTCTTAAGCGTATATTGTAGCTAGCATGCTTCCGGCCCTCCCCTCTTATATTCTCGAGATGAATTGATCCAACAGTAGGCTATGTAGTTCATGGTGGTTTATATTTTCCTCATATTCGTTCGTTTTACGAATAGTCATTGTATATTAAAAAGGGCGAGTACAGAGGGAGGAAGTAAGTTTCGAAAATCATAAAAGCTGTGTACTAGGTAGTTCTTTCTTCCTTTTTTAATTAATTCAAGTGTGATGGAACAATTAATGCATCATATGGTGGTTGTGTTTTGAAAGTTATTTAGTGCCATTTCGTCTGTATCTGACACCTTGCTTACAATTAATAATAATAATAATTGTATAACATATACACCAGATACTAATCCTTGTTAGACTAAATGATTTAAAGTATTAAAATGTATATCATTATGTATCTAGTGTCAGCATATTTTTTTCATTTTTTGCAGTATAATTTAGCCAACTTATCTTTTAGTGTAATTTTGATTTATCTTTTACATTGATTCTGATATCGTTTATGTTTTAAACCAACTGAACTCAGGTTTTAAAGTATAAATTATGTATATTTACTGGAATATCTAGCATGTTTCACTGTCACACCATTGATGCAGATGATGTACATCACAGTTGAAAACACACAAAACTGCTGTACTGCAGTGAACACTGTCAGAATTTTTTTCTGGCATACATAACTAAGAGATATAGGGCCTAGTTACAAATATAAGTTGCATCAATAACTCTGTAGTTGGCCTTGAAAAGTGGTAACATATACTGAAAACGGTATGCTAATTAGCTAATTATTTTCACTTTCAAAACAGTACACACACACACACACACACACACACACACACACACACACACACACACACACACACACACTTGACATTGATTCTCTATACCATTAGTATGACATATTTAAAGGCTCGAACAACTTTTAAAGTTTCATTTATTTTTCATTGTTGATGCAGTTATGCAACATGTGCTTGATTGATGAAGATACTGTCATCTATTAAACTGAAGACTTGTCATTACGGAGATATAAGAATGTTTGTTTTATTTATTTACGCATCCTTAGACCATTCAGCACAGTTATATCCCACACACCAGACAAACTGCAGTGTTATCTCTACATATATAGACATATATGAAGTAGGGTAGGATTAGCTGAGAATAGGGCCATGGCCTTATGAATGGAACCATCCCAGAAGTCACCTTAGCATAATGTTTGCTGGCCTTATGAAGATGTAACTTATGAGATATCAAAACATTATTGTTGAATGTTCATCACATAGATAAAGTTTATCATGTTTTAGACATCCGGAGTGCTTTGTTGTATGGAAGTGGTGTACTTCACACTTTACAAAACACTTGCAGGTTTTTATGACCATAAACACAGCTGCAAAAGAAGATTTGATGGAAAATAGATATCGTTTATAGAGCTATGGATCTCTTAATTCAGTTTTTTTTATCTTCCCTGGTTCTTTTATTCCTTACCTTTGTAGCGAAGGAATCTCTATTCTGAAGCGGTGATCTGAAGATCCCATTCAGCCTCATGTAGGTTGTTCTTAAAATGGCTTATATCATAGACAAATAAGTTTCACTATAACTGGAGTCTACTACATTACCTGCACATTGAAAAAGTTACCTTTGTGTCCCCTATTAAAACTATTCACATTGGTCTGATAGAGGTAAAATGCCAATGTGTCTTGTATTATGTCAGTGATCTGAGACTTCATTGCTCAAAAGCACTGTATCTCCAGTAGAAATAAAATTGTATATAAATGCCCATATTTGAATTTTGTGAACCAACAAACAACTAACAAGATGATTTTATTTACAGCTGTGGCCTCACCATGCTGCACTTCATGATGGACAGCACTGACTGTGGCTGGCATGCATGATGAATGCCAGTGATGATGGTGTCAGCCAGAGAAGTTTATTAAGCAACAAGATAACATCAGCAAGCAGGCTGCATGCATGTGCTACATTGTGGGAAATTTCAAGGAATACCACAATATTATTTCTAAAAGAGGATGAAACTCTTCAAGGAGAATACAGCAATAAAGTGCCAGTAAAGAATCTGAACTGTTTTTTCAAAAAATTCGCTAAAGAATTTGAATGCAAACATCCAAATGTGGTCGATAATGAAGATGTGACCCAAAGAATTTGTGAGAGAGCGTTGTGTGACTTGAACTGTGATGAAAACTTAGTGGAGGGAAGTAATAATCTGGCTTCTCAAGAGAAGACTAACAGTAAAATGAATCCAACTGTCAAGTTAACACGATTGAAATTAAAATCTGATGATATTTCAAAGGAAATTTTTGGTGATGATATGTTTTGTGATAGTGCAGTGGCAAGAGATAGCATTGTAACAGTTGCTGATGAGCAGCATATTGACAGTAAAATGAATAGTACTGAAACAGTTGTAACCTTAAGTTGTAATGATTCAAATAAATGTTTGAAAGTGGATTGTGAGACAGATAGGACATTTGAGGAACCACTTAGTGTAAGTTATTTAGTCAGGCAAGAAGAAACCCTTCTGGAGACAAATGATAGGTCCGATCGTTCAAATGACTCTGGGTTGGGGTCAGAACTTACAGAAGAGAGAGTTCAGTGCAGTGATCATTCCACTCTAGTAGCTGGAAACATAGACAGCCCAGAGACTTCTCTCTTGCATGGGGAAAAAGACAGGATTTCTGTTGCTTCATTTTTAGGTAGGCTTCCAGATGAGCTTGAAATATCTTCTAATAATCTGGAAAAACAGGCTGGTGACGTAAAAGCAGTTGCAAGCAGTCAAGAGCCAGATGTGCTCACTGAAGATTCGGCAAACTGTTCTGTTGAAAGTGAAGCTTCATATTCTGTACAGCAGTCTGGTGGTGAAACATCAGTTGAGTCTTCAAAACCTGAACCACAGTCTTCAAGTTGTGCATCATCCAGTTATTTTGATTTTACTTCATCTGCATCAGAAACAGAGATGGGTGGCAAATGCTCCACAGAAAGTGCTTCAAGTCAGTCTTCTGTAGAGACAGACATTGGTCTTATTCTTGATGCTGCAGAAAGTTCAAGTAATTGTACACAGAGAAGAAGCAACCTGAAACGCCGCCATGACTTTGATGAGTCGGAAGGCCCAGCACCAAAGAAAAGAAAGTCAATCAGCTTTGATAAAGTTACCGTCTACTACTTCCCACGGGCACAGGGCTTCACATGTGTTCCATCACAGGTAAATGCCTTCAGAAGTTGTTTTCTCTGATAAATATTGCTGTCTAGTGTAAGAAGTAGGGTTTTAAGTGCTTCTGTATTTTTATTTGGCAAGAAATGTATACAGTGACATACAGAGAAATGTGAATTTTTGAGATACTGCGTAGATATCCTATGGATGGCCAGGTCTAGCTTGTTTTAAGTATAAAGATGTGGTCATTGATCTGGTTTTGGAAGTAGAGATAAATAAACTTTGTGCTGCTCATTATCTATTCCCTATGCCTGTTCTCCATTCACAACTTTAACCTAACATGTCAAACAGTGTATTGCAGCTTTTCTGTTGGGTGGTGCTGCGAGTGATGGGAAGTAAATGCAACAAATAGTGAGTCAATAGTCGTTAGTTAATCTGAATACCTGTTTGTATTTTCCTATGGTCTGTAAATAAATTTAGTTGGTATTTTGTTATGCTAGGTCAGAATTTACCAACATTGTTGGAATTTTTGGAAAACATTGGAATTAAGGCATATAAACAGGTGATTGCAATGATGAATGTGTGTATCAGACTGTAGAGCACAACAGATTATGATGGCTTTCGTGTTGTTTTATTGTATTCACCAACTCTCAGCCAAAGTATTACGTTCCGTCCAAACCTAGGCCTGGGGGCTTTGCTACAAGTCAGTCAGTCGGCACAAGTTATTTTTTGTCCATTTAAATTTGTTGGCTTTTCCAACTTATAACCAAATTCAGGCATTCTGATCCAACCTCGACTTTGATCTACACTCCATATTACACGTCAGACGGTCAGTTAGCACATACAATTTTCTTCCCTTTCTCTCTATCACAAACAAATCAGTTCACATATTCTGCCAAAAGAAAGTGGACTCAGAGTTTCACATTGACTACTGAATACTATAACCCAATTCAAAAATACTGAACAAAAACAAATTGCCAACAGTAGCACATAGCAGAAGAGCCTGGTACATCTCAAGTGCACTTTAGTCTATATGTCTGTGCTTCTGACTTTTCTGTTCATTTTGCAGCTTGCATTGAGGTACCGTAGTTTCCTACTGTTAAAACTATGAGAGAATTTCCCATTCTTTAAGTGATTGCCATTGAATGCCACAAGGCTTATCTCTGGTACATTGCATAAGAGAATGCTGGCGAAATTAATATGGAGTGTTGTTATAAATTCTTGGCATATTGTAACTGTATAATTGCAGACCCTACATGTAACTAATTAATTTGCTTATTGCAAGTATGTTTTACTTCTGCTGAGACTGCTATCCTTAATTAATAGCAGTTCTGTCTTTAATGATTGGAGAATCCATGTATGCCATTTAAATAACTAAAAAATTTTCTGAAAATGTTGTTTATACTGTTGTGTGGCATTTCTCTTGCATTCTTGTGTGTAGTTCTAAGCTTGTGAAGGTATGACTTACAAATTTGTAGCCCTACAAAATGACATATTATGGCACATAAACATTATTGATGGTTACTCATTACAGGGAGGATCCACGTTGGGTATGGCACCACAGCATGCCCATGTGCAACAGTTCTCACTGTTGGAGCATGCTGTTGAGCAACGAAGACATCATCGTCAGATGCTAATACAGCTTCGCAATGAGAGGCTAGCATCTGGTACAGCAACAGGGGGCATTCCTAGCTCTCGTCCTCATGGTTCATCCAGTGATGATTCCGATACTGATGATGAGCCCAGTGATATTTCTGAGTCAGAGCTTGATCTCGACAGTTACTATTTCTTGCAGGTGAGATTGTTATTTTTATTAGGGTACAACGTCACCAAAACTTTATCATCGCTCATGTAAGGCTACAGCTGTGGGAACATTTTTATACTATCAAGATTATTGTTCATAAATTCATTGTAGGCAACAGATCATATCACCCAGCAAGAAACATTGTTGTTTGTTAGTATACCATTGTTACAATAGTTTGGTGGGGGAGCAGTGCAACATCATCTGTCCATTTCGTTAACTCCTCTCTTCACCTAGCCTTTGCCTGTGTTAATGAATCCTCATCAGAAACTTTACTTTTTTCCACTGTTGCCTTCTTTTGTGCAGTTTTCTTTCTTCTTGAGCACTTTAATCTGTGTACCAAATAGTTGAATTACAAGTAGATAGAATGGCCGACCTAGTTGGTAAATGTTACATAATGGGCCTCCTCACATTTTTGGTAATTTGTACTTTGATTAAAATAACTAAGTGAGTGGCAGCTAGTTGTTTACAGGACAGCTACGATAACACCCGATCCAAGCTCGAGTTTGGTCACATCTTCTGTCATCTCCACAGTTGTGAAATAGCGCTGCTACCTCGGCTGCTAGCTCCCAATCAGCTGTGAATGACAATTGCTGTCTTTAACTTGGTTGTTTTGGATCATATTCAGTACTTAACCTCCCAGCTGATATTTCCCTTTTCTATGCTCAAATGTCAAATAGAAGTATGGACGAATTTGAATTTTGTGCCATTTTGTCAGAAGATGGTTGACGGCCATGGTTTTTTAATATTTATTATCTGTGATCCTTCCCATTTAGCCTGATAGCTTTTCTGTGGTGATTATCATTGTTTGATATTTATTTTTGTCATGGAGCAGATGACAACTGAGCAATGTATCCAAGTGATAAAAAGTTATTACAAAAACATTGAAAGTCCCACGGCAACCATTTGTGAACTGCATGTGACACTGGGACATAATTCTGCTCCAACTGAATCCTCAGTTGGGGAGTTGATCTGGAAGTTGGAGACCACGGGTTCTGTTTCAAACGTTCTCTTCAAACACAATAAACCCTTGCTGTCGTGTATGGCAACGTGACTGTAGGCCTCAGAAAATCAGTTCACCGAGCTCAGCAATTGAATCTGTCACAAAGTTCACTGCATGAAATCCTTTTAAAAGATCTGAAAGTGCTTGCATACAAAATTCAACTTGCACAAGAGTTGAAGCCTGTAGATTATGGAAAAAGACATTGATTTGCTCAATGGGTCTTGGCTCAACAAACGGAGAATGAGAACTTCACTCAAATAATTTTCTCAGATGAGGCAACTTCCACCTTAGTGGGTACATCAGTAAGCAGAACTGCAGAATTTGGGTTAATGTAAGTGTACGAGTGACTGTGGAAGTTGAGATGCATCCACAATGCACAACTGTGTGGGTCCTGAGCAGGAGGAGTGATCAGCCCGTACTTTTCAAAATAAGCGAGCTGCTGTCACTGTGAACGGCAGCCATTACCGAAACATGATTTGTGATTGGTTTTTCCCTCTTATTGATGAAAATGATTTTTGGTTTCAACAATATGATGCGACATGTCACACATCCGGTGAAATGATTGCTGTGCTGAATGAAAAGTTTTCTAAAAAATTTATCTGTTTGTGTGGCAACAAGGAATGGCATGCCAGATAATGTGATCTTATGCCTTGTGACTTCCTTTTGTAGGGATTTGTGAAATTAAAAACATACTTGAACCAACTACAAACAATACACCAATTAAAGGATGAAATTAAAATGGTTTTTAATGATAGCCCACCAGACATTTGTGAATGCGTCATCGAGAACATCGGTGAACGCATTGCTCGTTGCCGCATGGCCTTGGGTGGTCACATGGAGGATATAATGTTTCATAAATAAATGGAAGAAGTTATTTAATGTGTTTGCGAAAAAACAAAAATCAACATTACATTTTTCAGTAAATTTTGCATGTTCTATATCACTTTTAATATTCATCCCTGCATCCCTGGCACCCTCTACTTTATTATCTGATCCAGATGGTTATAATTAAACTTTCTCTATTTAACACTTTATAACACAGAAAATAATTACCATACAAATACCAAACTTGGTAGCTTTAATGTCAACGAGATGGGAAAGAGAAATAATGCAGAATCAATTCAGTCGAAACACTTTTAATGTGCTGCTATGGTACATCCTACCAAAACCACTACTGGTACAGAGGGGCTCAGTATGGCACCCATCAGTGTCCACAAGAGTCTGAAAGTGCAGGATTGGATTCTGCACAACAGAACGAAGCATGTCCATAGGTGTGCTGGCTACCTCTCTTGATATGTTGCACTTCAGAGAAGCACATGAGTGAATGTTCTCCTGGCAAATCTTGACCCCCAGGTAGCCCCTCAACCATAAATGACAGGGTGTGACATCAGGTGATAGTGTCGGCCAAGCGTTTGGAAATGATTGGCTGATAATTGTGTTGTTTCCAAATGTGTTTCGGAGAAACAGGTGAATTTCACGAGCGGTGTGCAGTGAGACCCCATCTTCCGTGAAAACTGTTGAGTTCAATGCGTGTCTCTCCTGTTGGGTGAGTATGACATGCTGGTGAAGCATATCACAGTAACACTGGCTAGTCACACTGCACATCTTTGCTCCGTGAGAGCCAACCTGTTCGAAAAAGAATGGGCCAATGATGAATGTAGCTGTGAAGATCACCTCATTTGGCAATTCTGTGTGTTCACCTCGCCCGTCAGAGAAAAATGAGCTTCGTCTGTCCATAGGATGGTCCACAGCCAGACCTCATCAACTTCAATCCTTGCAAGAAAGTGGAGAGCGGAGTTAACGCGCTATTGTGCGTCCTGTGGTGCAAGCTGCTGTATGATATGGATCTTGTACAGATACCATTTGACAATGATTAGAAGCATCTTCCATATAGTGGGCTATTGGGTGTTTAACTGTTGCGATACACCACACACTCTGTCTGATGATCGGGAATTGTGCACAGCGCTGCCTGCCATAGCAACCGTGATTTCAGCAACCATGTGTGGTGCAAATGGTCGTCCGCCTCTTCCTGGAGCGTCACCCAGTTCTCCAGTTTCATCATGCTCCGCACAGCAGGAGAAGGAAGAGGACCCTTCTGTAGTCCTTTCAACCGGCAATATTCTCGGAGTGCAGCTGCAGCATTATTGTTTTTTTTTGATAACAGAGCTTCACCAATAGTGCCCTGCTCCTTTTGTCCAAGCCCATGTTGACACGTCAACAAATGCAATTTTTTCTATCGTATTAAACAACATTTCCCAGTTTATCTTGCACATTTATTAATTTATAAGGGAAACTGGAAATCATTCAGCTTATCAGAAAGCTTGAATCCTTAATTCCTTAGGCAGTTATACAAACTGAGACAATCAGATGTTATTGTTGCCACTGCTAACATAATTTCTTTTATTACCTCTAGAAGTGCCACATGAGATATATCTTGGACAACATGAAAAAATGGCCTCTTTCAGTAATGCCAGATACCCTTCTCCCTTCTGCATTATTGCCTCTCCCAAATAGATTCATTAATTTCCACTGTTACATCTTTCCTACAAAGTTCTCCATTTTTCTGCAAACACATAGAACTACAAACTTTTCTACAATACTCTCTCCAATCAACTATGTGTTGACTGACAAGTTGTACATCTCTAACTTTTCATTGCAAATTATTATTTAGAAAAAAAACCGTTCCATATTTGAAACTGTCATTTTTGTTTGCTGTCGTCCTTTAGCCTGGGATTTTATTGAGTTGAGTCTTTTGTGTAATTAAGTGCTTGCTTTGACAGAAACACTGTCTTCAGTTTTCAATTACTCAGAACACGAAAACACCGTGAAATACTTTCCTGTAATATATATTCACAAAATTCTCTTCACAAGACATAAATGGCTCACACGAGCATGTAATTTGACAAATAGCAGTACTAGTTATCATACCTGTAACTGTAATATTAACACTAGTTGAAACAGTAATGGTAGTAGCTTAACAATACGCTAACATAGGCTTATACAGTCCACCAAAGAGTTTTACATTCAATATCCGGTTGCTTTGAATTTTATCATAGTTGGTAATTGCTCTATTCTTATTATTGAAATGTTGCTAAAGATGTACAAAATTTTAAAAAAATGGTGAAGAAAATGTTTTTAAAAACTGCACAGTAAAGTCCAACCACTTAAAGTGTGGTTACAATCTTCACAATTGAAAATGTGAATAAAATTAAAATAAACGGTATTGTGAGATGGTGGTGTGAAAAAGAACAGTAGTTAATATAAGTTTCAGATTCTAACATTCAAGACAGGCTAACCAACAGCCAACTGCAATAGGAATGAAATCTTTAAATGTTGTTAATTGTGTATTTGACGGATTGTGTCCTCTAAGAAGCTGCTTAAAAAAAAAAAATCAGGTACGAGTAGAACCCGCACACTTAGGATTCTGTACAAAATTATATATGTAGACAGTTTATCCATTTCAGTAATCCGAATGTTGTTTACTTTTGCCTGTTATCGTCATTGATACTAGCAAGATGCTGGTCCTATGTATTCCAAGACTTTTGAGAATGTTTTAATTTCAAGTTTGAAGTTAGATAACATATTACAAAAGAAATGTTTTTTGTGTGATGTAATCAAAAATTAACAATTTCATATTTTCCCTTTACTGTGCTTGACCTTGCTTCTTGCCATATTTCGTGACCCTAGGTCAACAAAAGTGCCCTATAGGTTGTGATGAATGTGTTTTTGAGTCTACATCTACATCGTTACTCTGCAGTTCACACTTAAGTGCCTGGCAGAGGGTTCCTCAAACCATTTTCATACTACTTCTCTACCATTCCACTCTCGAATGGCGAATGGGAAAAAGGAACACCCTGATCTTTCTGTTAGAGTTCTGATTTCTCTTATTTTCTAATGATGATCATTTCTCCCTACGTAGGTGGGTGTCAACAAAATATTCTCGCATTTGGAAGAGAAAGTTGGTGATTGAAATTTAGTAAATAGATCTCGCTGCAAAGAAAACCACCTTTGTTTCAGTGACTGCCACCCCAACTTGTGTATCATATCAGTGACACTCTCACCCCTATTGCGCAATAACACGAAATGAGCTGCCCTTCTTTGCATTTTTTCGAAGTCCTCCATCAGTCGTATCAGGTAAGGATCCCACACCTCGCAGCAATATTCTAGCAGAGGATGGACAAGTGTAATGTAGGCTGTCTCTTTAGTGGATTTGACACATCTTCTAAGTGTTCTGCCAACAAAGCGCAGTCTTTGTTTTTCCTTCCCCGCAATTTTATCTATGTGGTCTTTCCAATTTAAGTTGCTTGTAATTGTAATTCCTAGGTATTTAGTCAAATTTACAGCCTTTAGATTTGTGCGATTTATCGTATACCCAAAATTTATCAGATTTCTTTTGGTACCCACGTGGATGACCTCCCACTTTTCTTTGTTTAGTGCTAATTGCCACTTTTCACACCATACAGAAATTCTCTCTAGATCTTTTCATAATTGGAATTGATTGTCTGATGATTTTACTAGGTGGTAAATTACAGCATCATCTGCAAACAATCTAAGGGGGCTGCTCAGATTATCACCTAGATCATTTATGTAAATCAGGAACAGCAGAGGGCCTATGACACTACCTTGCGGAATGCAAGATATCACTTCTGTTCTACTCGATGATTTAATGTTTATCACTACGACCTGTGACCTCTCTGAGAGGAAATCCGAATCCAGTCACACAACTGAGACGATACTCCATATGCATGCAATTTGATTAATAATTGCTTGTGAGGAATGGTATCAATAGCCTTCTGGAAATCTAGGAATATGGAATCGATCTGAGATCCCTTGTCGACAGCATTCATTACTTCATGGGAATAATGAGATAGCTGTGTAATAATGAGATAGCTGTGTTGCACAAGAACGATATTTTCTGAATCCATGTTGACAGTATATGCTCCAAAATCCTACTGCAAATTGAGGTCAGTGATATGGGTCTGTAATTCAGTGGGTTACTCCTATTTCCTTTCTTGAATATTGGTGTGACCTTTGCTACTTTCCAGTCTAGGAACAGACCTTTCGTTAAGTGAGAGGTTGTGGCGCTGTTGTGTCTGCATACTCTGAAAGGAACGTAATTGGTATACCATCTGGACTGAAAGACTTGCCTTTCTTAAGTGATTTGAGTTGTTTCACAACACCTAAGATATCTACTTTTATTTCATTCATGCTAACAGCTGTTCTGGTTTCGAATTGTGCTTTATTTACTACTTCTTCTTTCGTGAAGGAATTACGGAAAACTATATTTAGTAACTCCGCTTTAGAGGCACCATCATTGGTAACATTTCCATCGCTATTGTACAGTGATGGTATTGACTGTTTTTTTTTGCCACCGGTGTACTTTAAATGCAACCAGAATCTCTTTGGGTTTTCTACCATATTTTGAGACAATGTTTCACTGTGGAAACTATTAAAAACATCTCGCATAGACGTCTGCACTAAGTTTCGAGCTTCCATGAAACTTAACCAGTCTTGGGATTTTGCGTTCTTCTGAATTTGGCATGCTTTTTTCGTTGCTTCTGCAACAGTGTTCTTACGTGTTTTGTGTACCATGAGTGTGAAAGTATGTGACATAAATGGCCATATCTTATGGCTGAACTGGCTTAGAAGTTTAAAACATTTTCACTGCCAAGGGACCATTGGCCTCAGTATGCTACATAAATTTTAACTTGATTGGTCTACTCATTCCTGAGGAAAAGGTTTCTTAGACAGTCTAAACACATAGTGATCCTATATGGGTTCCAGTTTTACAGACTGAGGCATGGGACCCTAAAGGAGGGAGGGGGTGAGGAAGATATATTTATGTACACACACTGCAGTAAGACTAACAGATACACAAACAACATGAATGAATTTTTGAGATTTTGCAATTTTCAAGTCAATTTTTAATTTTTCGTTGTCCCCCCTGATCTAGTGTTTGCCATAATATTCCTGACCTTCACAATGTATGATTATGCTCCTTCTCTCCCCTGTTCAACATATATATATATAAAATTAAGGAAAATTGAGAAAATTCCAAATGCTTTAGCTTAAATAAAGTGTTTGTTCCCGATTTCTGTTTCAGCAGAGCATAGAATGACACACTTTTGTCACAAGTATCCAAAATCAATTAAAGTGCTGTTAGCTTTTCTTGTGGAAAGATTGAATCTGTTCTCACTTCTGTTCAATTTCTGTGTAAGAAGATTGGTTAAATGAGAACTTGTAAGTTACTTCTATTCTCTTGCGAACTGATTAGTAAGTTAGTTTCCCTTTCATTTCCCATGTATTTAATTTAAAGATTGAAGTCATTCCTCGTTGAAGCAAGTGCTTTCCTTATTTCTACTCAGAGTGAAACTTTGTCTTATTGAATTGAAATTGCTTTTTATGATTTCATCATGTACGAAATGTTGTATTCAGTACAGTGTAGTATTTCTTTGCAGCCCGTACCTACACGTCAGCGCCGAGCTCTTCTCCGTGCTGCTGGAGTGAGAAAAATTGACTCCCTGGAAAAAGATGAATGCAGGGACATTCGTTCATCCCGTGAGTTCTGTGGATGCAGTTGCAAAGGATACTGTGATCCTGATACTTGTAGCTGTTCACAAGCTGGAATAAAATGCCAGGTACAGTACAGTGTCTCCTGCCATAATATTGTACTGAACATCTGTAGGGAGGAGGACATAGATTCCAGTCAACTAGTTTCAGAACACTAATGCACATTAAACTTTAGTTTATAAATGGTCATTGTAACATTAATCATTGGTCAGTGAAAGTATTGGCAATTAATAAAATGACTGATTCCATTGTGTTCTGTAGTGATATGAAGATATCTGCTGTACTGAGGTGTGCAGCAGAAACTTTGGAGTATTTTAAACTATAAATTTATGCATGAAGAACTAGACTCTTTCAAAAAACACTTTGAATTTTTGTTGCTGATAGCTTATGTTTTGAATTCACAGTTGAAACCATTGCCATCTTGGCAGTTGAATTGATGAATTGGTTTATGGTACACAGCACAGTGTACGTGACAGCCAGCATAGAATGCTGGTCAGTTGAATGCAAAAATACATGATTGGTTTCAACAAAACTACAACATAGGGCAATGGCCTAGCCACTTTGCAAAAGGTTCATCACATAGCTCAGAACAGCACAGCAGCTTCAAACAAGTCACCTGATCGGCCATTTATAGTTCACATCCTGGACAACCATGCAACAGTAATAATGTTTTCAGGCATTCTTAAAGTCTCAATATGTCTGTCAGAAATGTGCAACATATGTTGCATTTGGCTATTAAGTTTATATAAAATGACTGACTTGGGTGCTATAATAATTGATGCTGCATCTCTCCTCTCCAGCTCGAGGAGCTAATTATATACCTCCTATTACTAGTCTTTCTGGGAAGTAGGCACTGAAGTGGTTTGATGGAGAACAGATCCTGGGGCATCACTGATTATACAACTTGTTGCTGAAGTTATTACTCATTTGAAACCAATTTTAAGATACTTAGTTTTAGTAACGTACCGAATACCACAATAAAACATTAATCACTTCAGAGTGGAACATTAAGTTTGTCTGAATGTTGCATAGATGGTTGGCTTGAACACATTAGCAAGCACAGCTGCCAAACAACTGCAAGAGATACTATTTACTGTCTGCCCCAGCACTATGCTGTTTGTACATACAGAGCAACAACCTCTACATTAGAAAGTGTTGTAAGCAGGCACAGATTATTTTTAATGCTGAGTACAGCTGAACCAGTAGTAGCTGCAGTGACACAAATCAATAAGCTTAAAACAAAATATAACAAATATTCTGACATGGGAGGATATAGGATCTTCACAAGTTCCATTCCTATTAAGTGCATTAATAATTGCCCGGAGACAAACGTTGAAATCTCTGTATGCAGCTTCGGGTGATAGTTTCTTAACAGTTTCATTGTCTGACAAGGCTCTTTATCATTTATTGGGCAGAAAATGGGTACTGGACGCCTGCTAATTCTTACCATCGTTAAGACCGACCACATTACATCATGTATATATGAGAAAAGTGACACTGGCACACCCATTCCAGATGGTTATGTTGCATCAAACTGTAGCAGAGAAAATGAACCATATGAATAGCCGTATGCAGGAACTGTGGTTCCTACAGGATGGTGCAACCATACATAGCATGAACATCCATGACAACCTTGTGCAGAGTGTTTCCAAAGCAACTTGTTTCCATGTTTTTGGTTTTGCTGTTTTGTCCAAAGTTGTTAGCACAAAAGTGGAGGTCATAAACAGTGGCATTTCTCATAATGTTATAGTGAGTTCATACACTAATGCTGGATGTTGCATTGCCAAGAGTGGTGCTCACATGGAGGGCATAATTTATAAAAAGTTACATTCATAATGAATAGTTATGAGTGCTCTTTGAAATTTAAATTAATAATATGTAATTACAGTTAAATATGACTTTTAAAATATAATATAATGGCAAAGATGTCATCAGTGTATCTAAACCAAACAATGGTTTGAAGGCTTATGAATCCCAGGAAAGCTCCGTTCAAGTGACCCATGAAAAGGTTGCCATAGGAAGGAGCCATGACTATAAACCTGATCTGTATGTATGTCTGCCCCTCAAAGATAAAGTTTCATAAGTATTAAGTTGGTTAAGGCAAGCAGGAAGCATGTCATAGGTTTGGAAGTAGGTGGGCACTGTTTGAGGTAATGTTCAGCAGCAAACCAGCCATCTACATGGACAATGTTTCTATAGAGGAGGCAGCATCAATGGTGGTCAAGAAGAATTGGTTTGTGTTTCTTAGCAAGAAGATAAAAAGGTGGGAGTGCATGGTTTGGGTGGGATAAGAAGTTCTATGGATTGTCATGACCTCATTGCGTTTCTTCACACGTGCCATCTAGATTATCCTTCCTGATCCAGTTTCTCAAAACTCCCTAGGTGAGAACTGGCGCTACAACGTAAGCTCAATTCTAGTTCCTCACCTGGCCTAAATTTCCACCTGTCTAATTCCCCCCTCCCTGTCCACTGTGCATAACACCATATTGACCCTTGGACAATTATTTTCTCCCCAGTAATCTCTGGCTCGTATATTACCGTATCTTCCACCTTTAAGTTATCAGGGTTTCAGATCTTGTACGGTGCAGGCACTGATAGTCAATCTTTCCTTCTCATCCTGTTCGGTAAGTCTCCTCTGATCCTGGGTGACTTTTCTGCAACTACCCCCATTTCCTAAACCTCGCCAGTCCTTTTCCTCCATCCCTCTTCCTCTTCGTTTCCCTTCAACCCTTCTGTCAGGAGGAGGAGCCACTGGCTCCAAAAGCTTGTGTATCTCCATATCTATTGTGTGCGTTTTCTCCCACCACCACTAGGTGAGTAGAGATTTTATCTATCCAATTGAAGCGCCATTGTAGGTTGTTCACTGATGTTTCTTATTACCTGTTGTTATCGCACCTTCTAAAACAGCTAACAATAAGAAGCTGAGTGATACAGAACTTGAATAGCTATCTAAAGTAGAGAAATCAGATTGCTACGAGTTCATTATAGTCAGACTCTAAACAGTGTGTCTAAAATTCGTTTTAAGCTTAGCAGTCTACTGAAGATTCAAACAGTGATGTGTAATGTGTGGAATGAAATTTCTCAGAGCCACCTGTATCTGTGTTCAGTGAGAAGTTGAGTTGAGGGTATGATTTTGTGGAAGCTGTGGTGATACTAGTGTAGTGGCAAAAACTATAAATGGCATTCCCATAGCAATTCTTTTATTGGGGCATTTGTCTGAGCCATGTTTAGAAGCTGAACAGTGATAAGAGTGTCAATTATCGCGGTTTGAATTTTCTTTGCTGGGGTCAACGATGGATGTCGAAAGTTATATTGTTGAAAAACTTTCGAAGCATGCATTGCTGGGCCAGAAAGATAAGTCATAATTATGTTCGTTTTGGACAAATTTTGTCTTGAAGTGAAGTGACAGTTACATTCAAAACAACACATGTGAAAGTTTATTTTCACAACAACATGTGTAATAAGTAACATTAGATTCTGACAAAGATAAGTTTTGGAGAGATCATAAAAATTTTAGCCTCATTATTTGGGGACTTCTTGCGGAAGCTTGGTTAGGCGATGTGTTTATCGGTTGTGAAGTAGTTTTCACTATGAGATGATGATCAATGTATTCTCTGTCAAATACTCAATTGTGTAGAAAGCAAATGCATTTAATAATATTGTTAGCCACATCTACAGAAGTTTGTTCTCATAAAAGCCTGACCAGTAGACATACATTGGGTGGGATTGACATTCAGTAAAACATACTTTGTTTTCTTTTTTCAAATTATTGTGTATTTATGTTTATGCATTGTGCTTTTCAATAGTAATGTATTTAGCTTTTTAGCAACTCCAGTATAATATAAATGGAAAAAACTTGGGTGATGAATTTAGAGCTACCTTGGCTTCCATACCAAACCTAAGTAAATAAATAAATTAATTGCTCAGCACCCTGCTGTTATCAAAGCTCTGCCACAAACATGTTATTAAAGCTAAGAGCCATGCTTCACTTCACTTGCTGCTTTCTTTGACACTCTCATTATCACAGTTCTAAAATAAACGTACCCTTAGAAACAGATTGCAAAATTTTGTAATTGATGGACTTATTCATTTGTTAATAGAATGTTACTAGAATTAAAATCATTTTTACACTGTCACATAGTGATGATTTGTTATGAACAAAATAGATTTTGCTGGTTATTGAGATATCTGCACTTCAGAAAGCTCATTGCTACAATTACTAATTCTACAATGGTAGACCATTTGTGGATCATTTAACAAAATCATGGAACATTAAGCTCTATGAATCCAATTCTTTGGTTCTCAAAATAAAGAAAAGATCTATTGCAGCAAGTCAGCAGACAAGACAGAAATAGGTCATGCATCTGGAGTTGTACACCTGATGATGGAAACCACCTTGACAAAGGACATGCATTTTATTTAGATTATCTTTATAATTCTTGACAAAAGTGGTGTCTACTTATAAAACCTTTGTGTGAAACATTACCTAATGACAGATGCTCTTGTGGAAGCAATATATCAGTCAATCCATACAGTTTCCAAACCTTGGGTGGAACATCAGTGGCATATTAAATAATTGTGATTGAGGCGGCGGAGGAGGAGGAAGAAGAAATTAAGAAGAAAAAACTGCTTCATGAATAAACATAGAGCTACGTTTGATGTAACAACAATCTTGTCCCACACATCAGCATGGGATGCTGTCGCCAAAAAGACTGTAATATTCTTTAGATGCAACAATAATTTTGTCAGGGACATTGCCTATAATCTTAGTGCTGGAGGGGACTGGATTCTTGACATAAGGAGACTACAAAGAACTTCACCAACTCGTTTATGTTTCAATGAGCACCCCTGACATTGCATTTAAATAACACAATCTCTTGTAAAAAGTTGTTCCTGAGAAAGGTGGAGGTTATCACTGAAGGCATGAATTTTCATTCTAACTTGATGCGATAAGTATACCAAGAATAATTTTTGTATGACGGTGTACTTATTTGCAAGTAGAGTGTCAAAATGAAGTCCTTGCCATTTCTAATATGCACCATGCCGAAATGGTTAAAGTTTCTTCGAAATTTAAGATTGTCAGAAACTAAAATAGGTGGTATGTCAGGCATTGATCAGTACAATCAAAAACTTTCATATTATTCTGCTGTGCTAAATCTTATTAGATGGCCAGAAAAGATTGCTTTACATACTGTGGAAAAGTAACTGAACAACACAGATCTGTTTTACATTCAGATAACTGGAATGTGTAACATATTTTCTTTTAGAGGAAACTTTCTTCAAGCATTGATAGGAATAAGATGCTAGTCATCCAGTAGAAAACTAAAACAGATGTCCCCCCAGGGGGCTCGCTGCTCTTTAGCTGGTTTGTGCTTAGCTCCCATGGGTCCCCAGCCTTTGCAGCATCTTTTCCTTTCTGTGCTGCATGTCTATCATCTTGCTATTCTTTTTCACCTCCCTTGGGGAACATGTCAGAGGTGTTTCTGGAAATGTTCTGCACTGTCCGTAGCTGACATAAGAACAGTCTCACCGTTTTTTGTTCCCTTTTCCTTTCTTCTTTTACCTTCTCCTATCCTCCCTCTACATTGACGTTTGAGGCTCCTCTCTTTTCGTCTACCTCCCTGTGCATCCTGCAGGCCATCACATGTGTCTGACACGTAACAAGCGACTGGGTAATGCGTAATTCCCAGCCCCGGGTCGACAGGTAGGGTTAGCATGTATTCCATGCTATAGCCGAGGCCTAGGGAGGGGCTATTGCCTGAGCTGCTACCTTCCCAAACTGCCGGATTTGTCCATCTGTCAGGTGTTCGGGAGTTGTGACCTGAGGTGTGAACAATCACCAAAGGTGGGTGTGCCCCATTGTGAAGGGGATCCCCAGTTGGAAGGAGCGCGCCATCGGAGACGCGGGCAATCGTGGGGGATTTTCTTGCAATGAGCCAGTCATCATCTTTGCAGTCCATGTCCACCAAATGTAAATGCAACGAAGCTATCAATTCAAATGTCCTCCTAGCTGCACCACAGTTCCTAGTGGTTTCATGAACTGAAGATGGTCAGTCCTTTGCAATGGTAAATTCGTTTCTAATTCAGAAAGGTGTTGATGCAATTACCAGCCCCATGAAATCCTGCTCTCATTTATGCAATGGCACTTTGCTTTTGGAGACTACTTCTGATTCTCAAGCACAACTACTACTTGCCACATTGCTTCTCCATACCTATCCTGTTTGCCGCAAGCTATAGAACTCTGAATTCTTCCCGTGGAGTTATTTACACTAGGCTCCTCAACAGTCTGACCGAGGCTGAAATCCAAACCTATGTCTCGGATCAGGGTGTCATTGCCATTCATCGGGTGATGAAAAAGTTGTCACCCAGCCATATGTGTAACTTGCAGTAGGGATGCGCACGAGGTCAATTATCCGCTTCCTTCATCCCGCTCTGTCAACTGCAGTGACGACCACGCCGCCACCTTTCGAGATTGTCCTTTGTATCTCGACGAGTGGGGATGTCCAGGAAATCTGGGTAAAGGAAAAAATATCTTACCCAGTTGCTCGTTATTGGCTAGTCACAAACTTTGTGTTCTACAGCCTGGCACTTACAGTACTGTTCTTGCTACACCTAGCTCCTTAAAGGGCATGGCCACACAGACATGTGACGTCATATTCAGCTCTGAGGTTTTGAAATCACCCATGTCATGTTAGCATCACTGTCTCCTCGTCCGGCTGTGCAACAAGCCATCAAACTGTTGCCTTGTGGGGTGAAGCCACAAGCTATACAACTGGCAGGCTGGAAAGGACAGAAGGAACACTCCTGTGAAGACTTCCTATGTCCCTCTAGCCAACCAATGCCTGAATCTTCCTCCAGTAACCAGAAAGGCTCGAATAAGTCCAAAAAAGGCAAACGGTCTTCTCCTTCGCCAATTCGAAGATACTCTTAGTGTCATCACGTGATACCCTTGCCGAGCCGACCTCCATGTCACCAGTGCGCACCATCAAACATGTTTGTGCATTGAATTCTGCAGCCAACAGCAGGAGAAAACAGACGCTTCTGTGGACCTCAGGGAGCAGGACACTCCTGCCTCTGTGCCCTGTAGCAGCAAGTCTTCACAGGCTGGCACTCGGCAGCTACTGATGTGACACCCTTTCATTTTTTCCTCATCATGAGTAGCTTCCAACCGAATGTTTGCAGCTCTGCCTTCAATCCAACAAAGAGGATTTACGACTGCTCTTAGAATCACAGTGTCCACTTGTTCTCTGCCTTCAGGAAACAAAATTGCGTCCTCATGATCGGTTTGAACTTTCACATTTCTTCCTGGTTCGTTTTGACCACCCCCCCTGATGTCAATATTCCATGCCATGGGGGAGTCGTGCTGCTCGTATGGAATGATGATCATAGTCAACCCATCTCCCTGACTACCCGTCTTCAAGCTGTTGCAATTTGCCTTTCACTTCTTCACTTAACCTTTTCCCTTTGTACTGTTTACATTCCTCTGTCTTTTTGATGTCACAAGGGCAGACGTCCTCCATCTTATTGGGCAACTGCTTGGTATCTTTAATGCGCACCATCCCCTTTGGGGTTCTCACAGAACCTGTCCAAGAGGCGCCCTCTTGGCTGACCCTCTTAATCAACTTAACCTCTTCTGCCTTAACACAGGAGCACCCATGTTCCTTTCAGACTCCTTGCACACCTATTTCCATTTGGACCTATCCTGCACTGCCCAGCTTGCCCATCATCTTGAGTGGTTCATTCTCTCTGACACATACTCCAATGACCATTTCCCATGTGCTATCTATTTGCTGACTCCTACCTCACCTGCGTGCACAGCCAAAATGGCAGCTTACTTAGGCTGACTGGAGGCTTTACTCCTCCTTGGCAACCTTCGCCGAACAAGATTTCCCCAGTTGTGATGACCAGGTGGAATATGTTACACATGTTTTCCTTACTGCTGCAGAATGTTCCGTTTCTCACACATCCTCATTACCATGCCATGTCCCAGTCATTTGGTGGACTGAGGCATGGCGTGACGTAGTTCACATGCGGAGACATGCTCTCCACGTTTTTAACAGTCATCCTACGATGGAAAACTGCATTAATTTGCACAGTGTCATCATGTTCTTCAAGATAGCAAAAAAGCTAGCTGGATTTTGTTCACTAGTTCTTTTAACAGTTCCATTCCCTTTTCTGTCATGTGGGCCAACCTCTGACATATTTTCTCTCTGGCACCAAGATCAATTCCCCTATTTCCAGCCTGACGGTAGCAGACAATGTCATCGTGGACCCTATTGCAATCTCCAACATGTTGGGCCACCATTTTGCGAAGATTTTGAGCACCTCCCACTGTCACCCTGCCTTCCTACTTCGGAAATGAGCGGAGGTGGTTTGGACAATATACTTCTCTTCTCAGACTCGTGAGTGCTACAATGCTGCCTTTACTACGAAGGAGCTAGATCATGCTCTCACTTCGTCCTGATCCTCCACTCCAGAGCCAGGTGCTGTTAACATTCAGATGTTGCAGCACCTTTCTCCTGTTAGCAAGCACTTTCTGCTTAATACATACAACCGCATCTGGGCAGAGGGCATGTTTGCGAGACGCTGGCATGAAGCCACTGTCATACCCCAACCTAAGCCCGGTAAGGACAATCACCTTCCTTCTAACTGCTGGCCCCCATTTCTCTCAACAGCTGCATTTACAAGTTGATGGAACTCCTGATTCTTGCCTGGCTGGTACCGTGGCTTGAGTCTTGCCATTTACCACCATTGCACATTGTGGATTTTGAGTGCACTGTTCTGCAGTTGACCTTCTCATCACTTTGTCTACCTATGTCACGAATAGTTTTCTGCGGAAATTCCAGACTGACCATGTTTTTAGATTTGGAGAAAGCCTAAGACACCTGCTGGAGGACTGGTATCCTTCGTACTCTCTACATGTGGGGCTTTTTAACTGTCCGCCATTTCCTGACATAATGCCGTTTTTTTAATAGGTTACATTTCCATTTGTGTTTGCTGAGCTGTCGACTGCATTTTACTTTTTATCCATCGTAGCAATATGACAAAGACCATTTAATTTTTAGTTCTGGACCTCCATTTCTCTATGGCGTATTTTATAGACCTTTCTCCACATCCCTGTTTTGAGCTGTCTTCTCTTCCATCGATTTGGATTGACATGTAGGTGTTCTAACTCCACTCTTTGTCTTTGTGTTCTACAGTTTTGACATGGGCACGTCTGACAAAAACAAACAAATAAAATAGAAGGCAGGTTTCATCGTGTAAAGACTACTCCTGTCACTCAGAAAAAAGTATTATTACCGAAGCTGTAGCACTGAACATGACAGAAGATACTGTATAAATCATTCTAAGAGGGGGAGATAAAAAAGTATGTTTTGTAGGAGAATACTTAAATATTTATGATAAATAAAAATAACCTGATCTTGTATTTCCTTCTGTAATACTTATGTCTAAAACTGTCAGTTCTATGAACTTGTTTATTTAGTTTTAATAATTTAATCTAAAATAAAAATTATGTACCACCCTGTCCAAACATTCCCATGACCTGTAAATTATACATTTTGGTAATGAGTGTTTTTGTACCTGGCTTAATGTAGAAATCGTTTGTACGAGTTAATTCACATTTGCCACATTTAGTCAGTTTCTTGGGTATTGGGCAAATCTATCATAACATTTGATGTGTTATGTCATTTGTAGCTCTTGGAATTGATACATGCAGCCATCGAAAGGAAGCGTGCTTCCATACTCTCAGAATAGTAAGCTGAAAGAGTGGTAATCATTGCATTCCGGTGGGGAAAGTGTTAGAAATTTGAAGTAAGTTTGAAGGAAATAAGATTAAGACGTTTATTTTTAGAGTGCTAGAGTGAAAGTGGTATGCAGAAGACAGGTCTTGGAGTTAATATAGTGGTCAAAATAGATAAAACAGGACCGCACTTTACACAAAATAAGAGCAGAAACATTAAGACAGAATATTTTTGACCTAGGAAAGAACATGAATTGTCGATTGCATTTGTCGTGTTAAAGAAATGCAGTTGTAGGCATCCGTCATTTCAATCACAGTATGTTGTCAGCCATAAAGCAACAATCCTAGGTAGCTTGTTTGTTAGAATTTACCATAACTTTTTCTATCTGCTGACAGAGAAACTTATCCTAACAAGTAATTCCATGATAAATAACCATGTGCATTAAGTGAGCTGAAAGAAAAAGGCATGGAAAAATTGAGATACAGTTTTGAAGACAGTGACAACCCCCTGTGCATTGTTCCTTGTCTTTGTTGAACATTTTAAGCTTTCATCAAGTTCAAGATTTACTTCTGTTATATGGAGCAGTTATAAAACGTATATGAATGCTAGGAATTTTCTATCAGAACAACTCTCTACTTTTACTTTGTTTTCAGTAATAAAACATTAAATCTGTTTGTAACACAACTTGTTGCCCCAAATGACAGTGATGTAGATGGCTTTCTACATTTATTACTGGAAATTGTGGAATTACAGAAAAATATTGACTGATATACAGTTGTCATGTTGGCTTAAGTCAATGCTTGGATGCAAAACCCCCAGCACTGTTAGGGACCAGCAGCTGTTGGGATCATTTGCATTTTCAGAAATACATTGTTGTTGCAAGGCAATATGATTAGTGGTAGTGTGTGCACTCACTTCAAAATATTAATCACTATTATAATTTAAGATGATAATGCAACACCTGTTTATAACCAGTGTTTTTTCAACTGCCACACAAGAATTATAATTTTGTCAAGAAACTGCTTTATGTGTAGTACCAGAGCAACCAATGGTTCTTTTGCCAATCTTTTGTTTCTCCTTTGCTGTAACTCACAATTTTGTAATCTTCATACAATAGTTGCACTACCAGGAGTCAATTATGCACCTTCTTCACTAGGCTGCCAGTGGTTGCAGTGGTTATGTGATAGAATTATTTCCTTGAAAATGTCTGAGCATGTGTAAATACTAACCACTATTTTGCAGTATGGTGCAGTACCAAAACATGATACACACTGTTTTCAGGCTGCTTTTTACATGATATAATAATTAATTGAAAATTGTATTAATGCACGCTATGGCTGAAAAAATGAATGTATACCGGGTGATTCAAAAAGAATACCACAACTTTAGGAATTTAAAACTCTGCAAAGACAAAAGGCAGAGCTAAGCACTATCTGTCGGCGAATTAAGGGAGCTATAAAGTTTCATTTAGTTGTAGATTTGTTTGCTTGAGGCGCTGTTGACTAGGCGTCAGCGTCAGTTGATGCTAAGATGGCGACCGCTCAACAGAAAGCTTTTTGTGTTATTGAGTACGGCAGAAGTGAATCGACGACAGTTGTTCAGCGTGCATTTCGAACGAAGTATGGTGTTAAACCTCCTGATAGGTGGTGTATTAAACGTTGGTATAAACAGTTTACAGAGGATGGGTGTTTGTGCAAAGGGAAAAGTTCTGGACGGCCGAGAACGAGTGATGAAAATGTAGCACGCCTCCAAGAAGCCCTGATCTTACCCCCTGCGATTTCTTCTTATGGGGGTATGTTAAGGATATGGTGTTTCGGCCACCTCTCCCAGCCACCATTGATGATTTGAAACGAGAAATAACAGCAGCTATCCAAACTGTTACGCCTGATATGCTACAGAGAGTGTGGAACGAGTTGGAGTATCGGGTTGATATTGCTCGAGTGTCTGGAGGGGGCCATATTGAACATCTCTGAACTTGTTTTTGAGTGAAAAAAAAAACCTTTTTAAATACTCTTTGTAATGATGTATAACAGAAGGTTATATTATGTTTCTTTCATTAAATACACATTTTTAAAGTTGTGGTATTCTTTTTGAATCACCCTGTATTTATAATACTACTACTACTACTACTACTACCACCACCACCACCACCACCACCACCACCACCACCACCACTGCTGGTAAACTCTTAAGTTTCATGTGGAATTGCTTTCATTTAGAACATTATACATTTACATCCTACTTAAATTTGCTGTTGGATTTTTCCAGGTTGATCGATTAAATTTTCCATGTGGCTGTACAAGAGATGGCTGTGCTAACTCAAGCGGACGTATAGAGTTTAATCCAGTGAGGGTACGCACACACTTCATTCACACTCTGATGAGATTGGAGTTGGAGAAAAAACAGAAATTGGAAGATGAAGAAAGCGTTGGGAGCAAGCATAGGCATCTGTCACCAAGAGTCACTTGGAGTGAAGATACCCATGTACGGTGCAACTCAAGCAGATATGAAAGTTCTGGGAAATCTGTGCATGTCAGTACTGCAAACAGTGTGTCACCACGTAAGTTCAATGGCAATTTACTACGTGAAGCTGCAGTAGGTTCACATATTGAGTCAGACTCTTGTGTCCATTCTGGAAGCTTCAACAATGTGCAGTACAGAACACAAGCAGAACCTCGTGTATCGAGCAGTTCAGACATTCAGGGAACAAATTCAAGTTATTCAGGTATAGTAGGGGATTTACCTGCAAGAGAAGATTCTTTAGATCTGTATGTGTTCAGAGATGAATGCTATTCTGAAGAAAACAGTACAGAACTATCAGTGGATCAACTGGAGAGCAATGGTGTTAATCATAGTAAGTTCAACTCCCACCATTCAAACATTCCTCTCCACCAGCAACGAAAACTGCAGAGTCCTGTCCATCATGAGTATGGAGCTGATAATAATTTTCATATCACTCAAAGTACAAATGTGAATCGAGGATTTAATGGTTCTGCTGTTTTGCAAGGCAGTGGGTTTTGCGAAACTGTTCAAACAAATTACACTCAGTCACAGACTGCAGCATCTGATGTTATTGGACTTTATGCTAATGACCAGGCAGCAAAGTACCATCCGTATTCATCTTCGTTTCCCACTTTCACTTCACACCACCATCTTCAGACAGGCTCCTTTGGTCACTACAGTTCACTTTACAATTCAGAATTTAGTCCAAAAAATGATGTTCAAGTGCTGGACAGTGAAAGTTACAAAGGGAGAGTGAATTTAAATGCATCTAATGCACAATATAGTGAGCAACATCCAACACACCCTTCAAACAACAGTGTTTACCATGGATTTTCCTCTGTACCAAGTGCAAGGGAAAGCTATTCTCAAGACCACATCTCTTCAAGAGATGTGAATGGTAAAAACATGGTATCAACAGACATTGTACAGAACAATCATTATACCAATCTACATACAGTGTGTTCACTTAGCAATAAGTTGGAACCTTTCTCAGAGTTGCTGCAAGGACGATATTCTTATATTAATGGTGGGAATACTCCATCAAATGGTGTTCCCTTTGAAGAGTCTAGTAACTCTGTGCAGGGTCCATCTGCAACTTTTAATAGTAATGTGACAGCAGAACAGTTGCCGCAAAACAGCATGACTTCTAGCACGGAGTCATCGTGCAATGTGAGCAAAGCTCAACTTGTTACTAATAACACAGGTTCCAGTGGTGGGACAGAGGACTGTGATGAAAATTTTGGTGAAATTATTAAGAAATCTATGGTGGAAACTGTGTCTGCCTAATTTATGTTTGTTCTGGTGTATTTATAAAAAAGTATATATTGTAGTTATGATTCATTTCAGAAAAATGTAAAAATGTTTTAAATATATTGTATACTTTGAAAGAAGTTACTGTGCAGTGTATGATAACAACCCATGTTGTATTTATTTTTCATCAAAAATATGAACCCATAAAAGAAAATGAAAATTTGTTTTAAACAAACCAAAAGAAACATACCTTTTGATTGCACTTCCTAATATTTACATTTGGTTGCTTTGAAACAAATTTCTGTAGATTGCCTAGAATTAGGGGGCAGGACAGGATATATAACAACAAATTCTCTTACATAATACACAATAAAATTGTAACATTGTTTTAATGCAGTCTATTTTCACACTTATTTTTACAATGGGTAACCCATTTCATTCTTTAAAAAAAAGTCTTAAGAGCTGATAAAATAAATGAGACATGCTAAATTTGCTAACTGATCTCTGAAACACACACAACAAATAAAACAGTTTATACATTAATCACTGTTGTAGTTGCAGGGCAATGAATGAATGGTTCATGCGCTGTATATTGTCGGTGTAAGTTGTAATGCAGCACAGCTCTACAACTGTGATGGGTATCGTATATCTCACATATATTTGAGATAAGCTAAATGAGGTCAAATTTAGCACATCTTTCATTTATTTTACCAGACGTGAAGCTGTTCAGTTAAGAACAAAATTGGTAATCAATGTAAACATAACTATGACGACAGACTCTGTTAATATATGGTATTGTAATTTGGTTATAACAAATTTTCTCAGATTGATAACATGTCAAGGTTTTAATAATAAAACTGTTGTTTGCTGTCAGAGCATATTCAAAATGCTAGAAAATTTTGTATAAGAATATTTACTCTCGAAGTAAGTTGCCATGGCTTTCTTGAGGGACAGAAGCTGTGTACAATCACATGTGAATTGAGAGGTTTTCTGATACACTTCTCCACACATCATGAGCAGAAATAATATTTATTGAGAGATACAGCAACTGTTTGAAATTTATAACCGATTATTTATTATAGTCACAGTGATGATATAACACAGTTGATTAATGGTTTTGGCTGTTAGGAGCCACTTTACACTTGTTTCAGCATAACATGTCAACTTCATCACTGACTCTTGCTACTGTATTTTAATGGTAGAAACAGCTACACATGGCAATCTCAGTTGGTACTGTAATAAATAATCAGTTATGTGTCTGTGTTTGTATCTTACCTTTAATGTTATGAAATGGAAAGAGAAAGAGGTAAGTATTAATCTAATACACAGATATCTTTTGTAAAAGTTTTCACATACCACATTGACAATAGAAACAAGAAGCTGTGTTTTATTAAGGCAGTAGCAGACTGCTGTGCACAACATTCAAGAAAAAACACAACTTATTTAAGATATAGATGTTCTTGGGTTTTACCTAATTTTTTTGCTCAATTTTTGGCTTCCTTACAATGATTGCTCTCCATAGCACACTTTATCATATTTTTTTCCTCTTCTTCTCTGGCAGGTCATTACTTCCCTCTTAAAAACACACACACACACACACACACACACACACACACACACACATTCCACATTCTGTATCCAACAAGGAAATGTGTGGAAAAATATTAGGGTTGGGTTTATTTTATTTTATTACATGCCTTTACAGCCAGAGTAGATAACATTTCATTTCTTGCCTCAGTTAACAGTTTTTTATAATGTGAGTAATAATTTTATTTGGAATAAAATCTCTCTTCAATGTTGTCATTCCTTGCAGTTGCTTAGTGATATTTCACAAGTGTCACTTACAATGTGTTATAATTGTGGAATTCAAGCAGAGAGAACATGTAGACGCAGTAAACAGTTTTAATGGACACACTGCAAAATATTTTAATTAAACCTTACTTCACTCTCGTAGTATTTGCTTCACTAATACAAAAGAATGCTACTTCAGTTGTTATCCATAACATATTTCTGCATGAGGTTTGCTAATAAGTGTAGATTATTTCTGGTATCCTCATTTAATTTCTCAATTGAATCATCTAAAATTCTTTCCTCTTGTTCCATCATATAATTCTTTTTCTGTGTTACAGTCCATTCAACTGTACTGGTATCTTGCCTCATGAAACAACGTCGGCCTTGATACACCACGTAAGCCATATGCTGGAATAAAATGAAACAATTTTCACATAAATACAGATATATCAAGCATACACAATATTATCTACATTTCATAAATTGTGCAAGTTTCTCATACTATGAAAGGCAACTATCTTCTAATGGATTTACTGGTGTTGGTAGTAAAATTGGAGGGCAGGGAAAGGGCTAGTAAATTAAGGAAAAAACCTGCAAGCTGAAACAATGCATGCCATAAGAAAGAAAAAGAACAATTACAAGCTTTGACTTCTGTGGTCATTCTCAGCTTCATTAACTGCATTATCATATTTCAAAATTCATGTGCGGCAAAGTGGTCACAAACTGGAAAGATTTTGCTGAAAAAAGGACTTGCACGGGAAGGTATGTGTTTTGAAGAAAATTGTCTGGTACTTACCATAAGGGGATGCACACGAACTTCTATGACATATAAGTGAATTTTTGAAATGTCAACTGGTTTGTCACCAGGTTTTAAAACTGGAGTAAAAAGTACTTCATAGGAGTCGGCCCGTACTTCTGGTAATAAGCACTTGCTCATTATTCTATCAATTCCTGTAAGAAACATGTACTTTTTATGTAATAAGGTTCAATTACACAAATGGAAGAATCTGTTCCATGTATACCAGAAAATATTCAGAAGATCATAAGTGGCCCAAATAAAAGTCCATAAGGAGAAAAGTTGACCATTAAAAAGTGTATTTTCACATACCACGTTTTACAAATATTACAATAAAGTCAGTAAGCACATAACTTAGGTAAAGGAATTTCTACTATGTTAATATAAAGAAATACCTACTCCATTAATTTGCATATTCTTTTATTTGTGTATTGTAAACACTGCTCACTTCAAAAATTGAAGAAAGATGATAGCTGTTGATTGTTTTGTAAAAAATTCTGTCTTCCTTGTAAAAAAAAAAGTGGTTATTTGTGAGGTACAAGGGTCTAATAGAACTGGACACAATGAATGAAGGAAGCAACTGTTGCTGAGGGAGCATATAAAAAATGAACCTCAAAACGCCACAGATCTTTATCAGGAATAGTTCAGTGAGCAGGATGTATATGCTCCGGGACATCCAGGAAAAACCCAGGAATTTTTACATCCGGGAGAAAATTGGGAAAACCCGGGAATTTTTCATTGTTTTAGAGTTTAGTTAAATTTTTGTAATTTTGACTGGTAAGAACTGATAAACAGAAAAATGCGTCAAAGGCTTTAGAACTGAGACTATGGAATACTTCGTAACAATAAACTGCTGTTGACAAGCATGATGTCACAACTGTTTACATTAAGTTCATTTGAGTAGTTGCCTGAGGGCTCAAGCGCATATTCAGTACCTTCTCCTACTTCCAGCTACTTGGAGTGTGGCTGTTAGCTGTATTAGCAGTAGCAACAAGTGCCCAGATGCAACCCAGGAAAATTTTTCTGGCCTGCCCAAGCTGCCAGATTGCTGCATATGCATGGAAGTCTGGGTTGTAGTGGGGAGGGGGCTAGTCTCCACGTAAGCCTTGCTCGAGTTTAGTAATTTTGCTGTTTCCTCTTTTTTTACACTTTTCACATCGTATGAAAACAAAATGGATTTCTGTGGTTGGGAGCTATCAAGTGAATTAAAATACATTCAAATAATTACAGAAGGCTAACATATGTTATTAGTTTCAGTTTGCTGATCTTATTTTATTTCCATGTTTTTGGCAGTCAATTGCCTTACAGAATAATGAAGTTATTGTCAGTTTACTAAATAAATGTGGCTTTTATTAATCTTTCCTCCAGAGGTAGTTAATTTATTAGAATCAAAGTGTTTCATTCTGCGCTATTGGCTAGTTTCAACTGCTCACTGAAGTTAAAGTTGCACATTTTCATCTTCTGGCATGTACGACATTATGCCTCAATAAAGAACGAAACATGAGATAATACAGTACTGGTACTCCAAGAAAATGTGCACCCCTAAAACCGTCCTGAAATCTTCATTGTGAATCTGGACATATAAAAAATGTGCACTTTTAAGCTGAATTATGTATTTTAGTATGGTGCATGGAATTCCAATGCTCTTGGAGTATCCTATTTCTTTTATGATGTCATGTGAAATCCTTTAATACTATATATGTACGAACATATGGGCTTCCTACATCATCATAGCTGCCCAAGTGCAGTAATGCCTGTTTCTGGTGCTCTCTGGCAACTGCTGAAACGAAGCTATTTCTAACAGGTCATGGGAAAATATTCCGAGTGGTACTTTGGAAAGTGTTAGTTTCATAGTAAATTTCATTGTATGCAAGATAGATTAGGTTACGTGTGCGAATGTGCAATGAATTTCTTAAATCACAGAGTGTTTGACTCTCATTTACAACTTAACATATTGAGGACTAGCCACTTAAAAGAATTTCAAGCCTAGAAGAACAGACATTGTCATCATTTAAAATTTTAGTTGCACATTTGTGTGATGTATCTTAAAACTGTAACAAACGCAAAAAAGACCACTATTATATGTGAAAGCTTAACTTTTCTTGTAGCTACGCTGTGTATATTAATTTAAATCATTAAATGTTTCTATTTATATATTCATACCACTTAACAGTGATGCTGCTGTGGCTGACTGTCACATGTCCAATGCTTTAAATTATCTGCTGTCATTGGCTGGCAGATCACATGACATGAGCTACGACTGGCTTACAAAAGCGCATTTCAATCTCAATTTCAATGCTTCAGAAACTAATGTGCTGTTTAGAATCTATAGTTTCGTAATATGAATACAAAAATATACAGCCTATCGTAATATGAAAATTTGCAGTGTAAATGTTGCTGCACACCCCAGATCTTTCCAAAACTTACCCCTCCCCCTCTGAAGTTCCACACCGGTGTATAAAACCTTTACCATTCAATGAATTGATATTTTTACAGCTCCAAGGGAAAGCATATTGTCACTTACCATGGAAAAAGTGTATTTTTTCCCTTGTGAGAAGTTTATTAAGTGCATTTTTAACCGGGAAATCTGGGAAAAATCCGCTAATTGCCCCCCCCCCCCCTCCCCTTCTAATCCGCGTATACCTCCTGGTGAGGGCGTCTTTCATTTTTGTTAACTTTCATTTTCTATTCTAATCTATATTATTATTGTATTATCTTTTCCTCTTTGTGTTACTCCCATTTAATCACATATTGTCACTCTTCCCATGTTTTATTGCTGTACTGCATCACAAGCTTCATAGATGAGAGCGAGATCTGAAATCTATGAAATACTGTCAAACGACATAAAAGTATTAATGAAAATGATCATAGCATAAAAATGTAACAGCAATAACACACAGGAAATTTTGTTCGATAATTTGTTTTTATGTCTTACAAGCCGACTAAAAAAGAAGATTGCTTCTCAGAGTTAAGAATAAGTTTTATGGATAAAGTTTTGATTATTATTTTGATTTCTTGTTTCATTTGAAAATGGTACATTATTACGTAATTACTTGGAAGACTGATGTTACTGACCAGAAAATTGTATTAGAAACAGCAGAGTCTGAGAGGCAATAAAAACAGAGGTTAATCACAGGTAGTATAAAATGTTAAAATAATCTTATAAACTAAGATGTGGGTCACTGACTAGACACAACCAATACAGAAACACAAAGCAGCAATGAGGACAGGATGCATTATCTAATGTTTAATTGTTTTCAAATGTTTATCATTGAGTGGAGCAGTTATTATTATCATTTTCATTTATTCCAAGGATAATAAAATGAGATAAAATTATTTAAATTATTGTTAACAATCAACATTCTATCAGACCACCTGTGAAAGTTCTTCAGGACTGCACACAGAAATAAAACAACAGAAAATTTAGGATGGAATAACAGTAATATGAAACAGGATGTATTTTATATTATTCCACACAGAAATAATACAGACAAGATACCTAAGATTGGTGATTAAAAGGAGAACAGAATGGCTGGCCAATTCTTATTTCAGAAAGTGAACTTCCAAGTACTACCAATGCAAACAATTAAAAGTATTGGCTTTTTAGGGTTCCATACCTCAGTCAGCAAAACCGGGACCTGTATAGAATCACTCTGTTGTCCCTCATCTGGTCGACTGTTAAGACCCCTTTTTCTCAGGGGTGGGGGACAAGGGTATCATCAGAAGTGCACAGGGAAGTGTGATACGAACACTGTTGTTCTCTATATACAGGAATATAATTGGTGGACAGGGTGGGCAGCAATCAGCGGTTGTTTGCTGATGATGCCATGGTGTACAGTAAGGTGTCAAAGCTGAGTGAGTGTAGTGTAGGAAGATACAAGATGACGACAGACAAAATTTCCAGTTGGTGTGATGAATGGCAGCTAGCCCTAAATGTGGAAAAATGTAAGTTAATGCAGATGAGTATGAAGAAAAAACCAGTAATGTTCAGATACAGTATTATTAGTGCCCTGCTTGACACAGTCAAGTCTTTTAAATATCTGGGCATAACATTTGAAAGTGATATGAGGTGGAATGAGCGTGTGAGAACTGTGGTAGGGAAGGAGAGTGGTTGACTTTGGTTTATTGGAGGAATTTTAGGAAACTGGTTCACCTTTAGAGGAGACCGCATATAGGGTGCTGGTGCAGCCCATTCTTGAGTACAAGGTCAGATTGAAGGAAGACATTGAAGCAATTCAGAGGTAGGCTGCTAGATTTGTTACCAGTAGGTTTGACGAACACAAGTGTTACGGAGATGAAATGGGAATCTCTGCAGAGAATGCAACATTGTTTATCCCTTGTTCTATTTGTGAGTAGAACAGGAAAGGAAATGACTAGCAGTGCTACATGCACAGTACGGTAGCTTGCGGAGTATCAGTGTAGATGCATAAAGTTGAACTTTGTCACATGCTATGGTCTATGATCCCTGGGTGGTGCAATAATGTAAGGTTCTAAGTCAGTGCAATTAAATGATACTGCCATTTATGTCACATATTTTGATACTCGCAGACTCGCTCATCAAAACGTATAGGGTACTTCCTGTTGATCTAGAATCACGGAATTTTGCAAGAAGAAAGGTTTCACAGTACAAATAAAGAACAAAAAACCTGAAAATTGCTAAATTGTGATTCTGTCTCATAAAAAAAAGTGTTTTTGGCATTAGAACTAACTCCACATTCATCATCTGTGAAAAGCGTAAGATAAAAATATTACTGCATGCAAACATAAATGTAAGTTGTAGTCATGTTTTAGTAAGTAAATAAAACATAATTTATTAAATCTAATCTCTCTGTACACATATAAACTGATGTCTCCTGCTCACTTCCTTTTGTATGTGCAGGCTAGTCTCAGGAATTGCTGTAGAGATTCTGATATGGTCGTGGAATTCCTGGGACCAATCTGTCAAGTGTCTCAATTTCCAGGCTGGATAAACCATTTTTATACATAATTAATTTTGTGTGGAACCTTCATTATGAGAGTTCTAATCAGACTTGGTCATTTGCTCATTTGTTCACTTCTTTTTACAATCAGGCCCAGCTGCCTGTGTGATGTTACAGTTAAGGCTCTCCATCTGCTTCAGTCTTCTGCCATCTGTCTCCAAGACTCCCACCTGCAGCAAGTCTTGTCTTCCACTATCCCTCCATCTCTTCTTAGATCTTCTCACTGGTCTGCTGACTGATGGGATCCAGTTGATTGTAGTTTATGGCTGTCTTGTTTCTCCCATTTTTCCTGCATGTCCAGTCCATTGGAGTTTTATGCTTTTCATCACTCCACTGATTTTAGGCCTGTTTTGTAGATCTAGTTCTGTACTGTGGCTCCTTCTCCATTCGCATATAGTTGGATCTCAGACGTTCATGTATTTTCCTGAGGACCTTTCTATCAGATTAAGCAGTCTGAAAGTCTTGTTTTCAGGTGCTCCACATTTGACAAGCATATAGTACTACTGGATTTATTAATGTTTTGTATATTTTACTTGTTGTGATATGCTTCTTCACTTTAATATGGGCTTTAGAGAAAAATAACATCCTTTTCCCACTCTGCAGTCTTGCTGTAATCTCCACTTCAGTTTGTTTCTTTAGTAAAAACAGTCCAAGATATTTTGAATTCTTTTACATGCTTATACCTGGCACAGTTTGCTGTTAGATGGTGGTAGTGCCGTAGCTTCCAGAGTCTGAATGCTTTTTTTAAGTTGTTCTCGTGTGAATGCTATTAGTGCAATACCATCTGCAGAGGCCAAATAGGCAATATTCTCTTTGTTGAATTCCTGCTTTATCTTTTTGAGTACCAGACTGAAAGGAGGAGATGGTAATCCACCTCCTTGTAATCCTTTATGCACTGGGAAGCTTCATCATTTTACTGCCTATATCAACCACCATCCACACCGTCGTCTCATGGTAGGGTTCTCCCTTGCCGAGCACGGGGCTCTGAGTTACATTCCCGACGGGTCAGGGATTTTCACCTGCACCAAGATGACTGAGTGTTGCTGTGTCCATCATCATCATCATCATCCATCCCCATTATGGTCGGAGGAAGGCCTAGTACAACGGTGCAGGTCTCCCCCATCGTTCCCCTATGCTCTGTCAAGAAGCATGGGACTTCATTTCCATTCCACATCAACCACCATAGATTTTGTGCCATTAATTCCCGGCTGTATTCATACATTTTCTTACAGACCTGCTTTAAGACAAAAATCTGATCAGCAGTTGATCATCCTGTTTGGAAACTTCCTTGGTGCTCCCCAATTATTGAAGAGTAGAAGAAAATATTGTCAGCTTTACAGACTTTTATGTTGCTTCTTTAAGAAGGAGAAAGGGTGTGGTTTTGAGGACAAGAGAAGCTTTTTCTCATGACAGAGGTGCCCGCTGTCCCCCTCAACATGGATTCTTTTTCACCTGCCTATCCTTTCTCAAGTATAGGATGTATCAAAAAGAATCCTCCGATTTGACACGTCTATATTTCTGCAACTAATAAACATATATAGTGAATTTTGGTTTTTGATGAACGGGAAACTCTAAAAGTTTTTTTTTTTTTTTTTTTTTTCATACCTTCTCATAGGTGTTTAATATGGCCACCTTGAGGTGCATGGCACTGTCAATGCGGTATTCAAATTATTCCCACAGTGGAGTGAGCATGTCTCGAGTTACAGCTTTCACAGCTGCTGTTATGCGATGTCTCAGTTCATTCATTGTTGTTGATAACAGATGCATATAAACAGAGACTTTTATAAACCCCTGCAAGAGACAATCACATAAAGTCAGATCTGGCGACCTTGGAGACCAGTAATGTAAGGCTGAATCATTTGGTTCAGTGTGACTGATCCATCATTCAGTAATTTTTGATTTAAAAATTCCCATACTTCCAGATGTCAGTGTTGGCAGTGTCCCATTCTGTTGGTAAATGAAGTCATTTGAGTCGGTCTCCAATTGTGGGAAAAGAAAGTACTCAAGCATATCAAGATATGTGCCTTCTGTAACAAGTGTTCTCGGCAAAGAAAAATGGACCTTACATCTTTTCCCATAAAACTGTACAAAGCACATTAAATTTTGGGAGTCCCTCTCATGTTGTTCAACTTCATGTGGTCATCCCATACCTCATATTCTCACATTATAACGATTTGCCTTTCCATTTAAATGGAATGTTGCCTCGTCACTAAACACTAAGCATGGAAGAAAACTGTCATCCTCCATTTTGCCAAATTACAGAACTTCACACGTTGTAGTTTATCACATTCACAAAGAGCTTGCAGTAGCTGAATTTTGTGTGGTTTCATGTGTAAATGTTGAGGTAACACATGGCAGATTGACATCAGGGGCATGTTGAGCTGTCAAGCTCCACGGCAAACTGATTCCTGCGGACTCCTTGTGGAACTTTGACGGATGCATTCAACATCTGCTTCAGACACTCAGAGAGGGCCCAGTGATTTGCCTTTACACAAACAACCAGTTTCTCGGAATTGTTCATGCCATCCTCTAATGCTCTGTGCTATAGGAGGATCCACACCATACCTAGTTTCAAAGTTGCGCTGAAAAGTTATTACTGATCCACACTGCGCAAAACATAGAACACAAAACACTTTCTGTTGTCCCGACACTATTTTTACTAGAATTGAAGTGGGTGCACACAGCTGCTACCAAGCGGGAACCATGTAAAACTCGAGAGTTTGCTCTTTCCAACAGTACGTTGTTCACACGTGTATCTCAAACAACATAACAGTTATGATATATATTTTTTAATTGGGTGGGCCTTTGATACACCCTGTATTTGTCTGGAGTGTAGCCATGTATGGAAGTGATAGATGGACAACAAGCAGTTTAGAAAGACAAGAACAGAAGTTTTTGAAATGTGGTGCTACAGAAGAATGCTGAAGATTTAGGTGGATGGATCACGTAAGCAATGAGGAGGTACTGAATAGAACTGGGAAGAAAAGAAATTTGTGGCACGTCCTGACTAGAAGAAGGGATCTGTTGGTAGGACATTGTGAGACATAAAGGGATCACCAATTTAGTACTGGAGGGAAATGTTGGAGTAAAATTAGTAGACGGGGGCCAAAAGATGAATACAGTAAGCGACTGAATATTTCTTTCTGCTTTACTTTTCGTGCAATACTTCAGATTCTATTAAAAAAGATGAGTACCGGCCAGGTACTTTGCCCCTTTGTAGTCTTACAGTTTTCTCAATTGAATTTTCCTTCTGATACAATATCAGTAGTTGTTTGATAAGCTCTATGCACAGTTGTTTATGATGTATTTATAACTGTTAATGAAGATAGTTTCAAAATAGTTGAAACATTTTGATATCAATGCAGCACCTTTTGTGTAAAAAGTACCACGAGATTTTGGAAAGATAGACTCAGATCAACACATTCAAAATGTATTCATAAATTACAAAGAGAAAGATAAGAATAATGGGCAAAGATGATACTGAAAATGGCGCACAAAGAAATTTTCAGAATTTGACAAGTGGCTTTTTGTATTTCAAAATTTTTTATAGATTTCAAATTTTAAAATGTGTAAGAAAAATGAACATCTTGACAAATGTCTAACTAAAGTAGTAGACCACAGTCATTATAAGAATAAATATAACACCTCAGAGTACCAATTTTCAAAATTTTACAGCTTTAAGATAAGTGTAACACTGTGGTGATGGGTTGTACAATGTGTTCTTGAGATCACTAAGATTTGGGCAGAAAAGTTTTCCACTGGATGAACTGTTCAGATAGGATCTACTAGTTTTTAAGTGTTTTCAACAAACAAACTTGGCAAGATTCATGCATTAATTTCTTTAGTTATAGGTGATTATACTACTACGCAGAGCACCCACAGCAACAACAACAACACACATTGAATGGGGCTCTCATGACAGGAAGGAAGCATGCTTTACTTGTCAGATAGAGGAACAGTGCAGAGGGAGGTAAAACAGAGCCCCTCTTGCAATAGTGGAATCATCATGTGTTTTTCAGGCTTCTGTGACAACATGCCTGCAAATCTACTTTTTTTGACAATATTATGAAAAGGATAGTTGACACATACCATGTAGCCGAGACGCTCAGTAGCAACTATCCTTTTCATAATACTGTCGTTATTCCATCCATTCTGGGTTTTCCATTGTTTAAATCTACTTTTTTATGGTTGATGACTAAATAAAATCTGATAAAAATTAAACCACAAAAACACACCACAATGCAGCATGTATCAAATGAATATTGTTATGAAAAGAAAAAAAACTGCAACTCACCATAAAGCAGAGACGTTGAGTTGCAGACAGGCACAACAAAAAGACTACTAAACACATAAGCTTATGGCTAGAGGGCGTAGTATTTTTTGTTGTGCCTGTCTGCAATTCAACATATCCGCTGTATGGTGAGTAGCACTCTTTCCTTTTAATAGTATTGTCATTATTCCATCTTGGATTTTCCATTATTAAATGAATTACAATAAATATAATTCTTCTGGACACAATGTGCTTGTAGCTTATGTTGGCATCAACCAGAAACACATAAATACCTGCCACTGAATTCAAACTTGTGTCAAAATTTTCAACTACCAGCAGTACTGGTGTGAAGAGCAGTCTTCTAGTAAACAAGCTGTTACTTACATAAGAAATGTGTGTTGCCATTTGAATATGGAATCTGACCTGAAACACTATCGGAGAAGTGGAGGCTGGGGAAGAGGATTGCTGTTGGAAGATGATATAACTAATCATTTTTTCTCACTTAAAACTACACATTTTCTCACACTGAAACAAAAATTCCAACATGGCATACATACAAGTATAAGCAGTAAAGTGCTGTAATGCCACTTTTTTTTCTTCTATATTTTTGTATCAATATTTCTTCCAGTGAAGTAATAACAAATACCCTTAGTGGGAAGAAGATTAGTCGCAATAGTTACGGAAGCTTTTATATTAATTTGCTTGGTATACTTATTGGAAAAATGAGCTAAGAGAAAATATCAGTGAAACAAGGTATTGTTTAAAATTTACTCGCATAAGAGGAAAATATGAGGGCTCTCAAACTATGAGTATAAAAACCAAAAAATATCATTGTAGGAAGGGAAAGGTTACTGAACAAATAGGGCAACAAAAGGAAATTACTAGCCGTTTATATTATTTCAGTGAACTAAGTGGTTATTAGTAAATAATTATATATATTGTTATCTTCTGTGGCAAATCTTAACTAATTGAAATTTATTTATCCAGGAAAACTGAGTCCTATAAAGACTAAATCACAGGTCATTTGTAGAAGAAAAACATGAAGTTTTACCATTTCTAAACACATCTTTATCTTCTCGATGTAACACTATCCCTGTGACTATTGATTGTTTGGATAAACCAAAGTACATTGTGCTCTCTGCATTGTTGTTTAAAAGACCACACAGAACCTGAAAATACATCAAAAGAGGTTTATAAATATTAGTTTCTGTTTACATATTTTCAGTACTACAAAATTAATTTAAATAATTAATTTTACCAGGATACTGATATTTTGTGAAGATTATATACGTGAGCATTCTGCAAAATGTACTTTTCCCGGGTAATCAACGAAATTATGTTTGTTGCATGGATTTATGAAAACAATCTCTCACTCTTACTAATCTCAAGTTACACTATTCTTTGGTTTCTCAGGCCAAGCACCTCCCCCACTCCTCTCTAATATATGTAACTCCTCTGGACAGAATATCTTATTAGGCTTTTAGGAAAACTGTATGTGGGTAAAGGCATTCCCCCTATCTGAAGATCATGTGGTCACAATTTATTACATCAACTTTTTAATACAGGCTACCAAAACATGCTACTTTCATGCTGAGCTGTGCCAATGAACTGGTGTGCTAGCAACTGACACTTCAATTGAAGATACAGGGCACAGGCAAAATAATATGAACAGTGGTAGTAATGGGATGGTTGTGTTTGACGGTCGATAAGGCAGGTAAGGCACATGCCGCACTGGACTGTGTGTGTTCAGTACAGACTAGGCATCAGTGCAGGTTGTTTACAAGTAATGCACACTTTGTATTTGCATTCAGAAAAAATGAAAGACCTAACAGAGTTCCAAACAGGGCAGATTGAGGGGGACTGATTACCTGGAGAATCAGTAACAAAGACCACCAAGTTATTGAATGTTTCAAGAGCAACTGTTTCACCAGTCATGACAGCCTACACAAAATGTGGAAAGACATCATTGTGTAAACATAATAGTGGGCTCAAATCAAAACTAAATGACAGAGATTGTCACACTCTAACACGAACTGTGTCAAAACAACACAAAACTATGGTGGGCAACGTAATTGCAGAACTCAATAGCCATCTTTGAAGACCCCGTATCTATCAACACTGTCTGCTGAGAACTTGGTGAAGTGAATATTCATGGATGAGCTGCCATACCGAAACCATTAGTGACAACAATCAATGCAAAGAGAGACAAAACATGGTATCAGGAGCATAAATCCTGGACAGCTGATCAGTGGAAACACGTCATATGGTCTGACAAGTCAACATCGGGTCGGGTTTACGTCTGGAAAACACAAAAAGAAGCTTGATTTCAATGGTTAAGCTTGGAGGCTTAAGTGTGATGGTGTGGACAGCCAAATTATGGTACTGTGCTGGACCCATCATTACTCTCAATGGTCATGTTACAGCCAATGATTATGTGAACATTTTAGGTGATCAGGTGCACCCCATGATTCAAATGTTGTTCCCCAACAATGATGCCATATTTGAGGATGATAATGCACCCATTCACACAGCCAGGACAGTACAATCGTGGTATGAGGAGCATGCAACTAAACTGCAGCCTCTTCCCTGGCCAGCACAGTCCCCAGACTTGAACATTAGCAAACCCTTGTTGGTGATGCGGGAGTGCAAAATCTGGAGCAGATTTCTGCCTCCCTCGTCACTACAAGAGTTAGAAAAGGTTCTGATTGAAGAGTGGCATAACGTTCCACTGGAGACTATACAATCATTATATGTGAGTATTTCAAGAAGAATCGCAGCTGTATTACGGGCAAAAGGTGATCCAACCCATTATTAATAAACCATTCGCAAGAAAGTACAGATGTTAACATTATTTTGCCTATGGCCTGTATCTGATTTGGAACGTACGTCCATGCTTGAAGAATTACTGTCACTAATTGTAGGTAGTCTACTCCTGTCAGTGAACACTCAATTTAACAACCTTTCTTATGGCGTTATATTAATTAGACAGCTGAAAACTTGACCTTGCACGTATAACCAACACGCATAAAAACTGAAGCATGCCTCGGTATTCAAACTGTAATCGTTTTGTTTGTTCAGCCAGTGTGACAAAGTCATTATCACAAGATGTCAACTTTCTTTCATAGTGTTATAGTGTAGCTGGGTACTAGAATGAATCTCTGTCTGAAACATAACATGCACTCTTTGGAACCTTCCAGGCAGATTTTATAAAGAAAAATCTGAAGCATATTCCACTACATGAATATTACAATATATCACCTTGACTAATAAAAAAATATTTCAGTATACTAGTCTTGGAATCTGAGTGTAAAGTTTAAAACTTATTTCAGTTTTGCATGGATGTAATTCTGTTCATTATTTCATTTAGGTGAGTGCAGTAGTGTGTGCAGTGGTGATAGTTTACACAGGTAAAATAGCCTTTGTTGTTAAGACACAAGTAAGCACCACCAATTAAAAGTACTTTCCTAGTTTCTGTGGCCTTTCCAGGCTCAGTATTCAGTTTTCTTGTTCCGCAAGAGATGTATTCCAATGCATTCTGATGATAGTATTGTGAGGTGTGTTTTGAGTTGACACCTGTGGTAAATTACACAAAACTGAAGTGTGGCTTTGATAGGTTAATATCATCAGCAACTAATTAGATCAAGGCCAAATATGCAGGACTTGTAACAGAACTTCTTGAACACCAGAGATGTATAATATACTGCTAGAAGCAGAACAATGGTGGACTAAATATGTGAGGGCAAACTGAAAAGTAATGCCTTTGAATTTTTTATGTGTAAACTCTTAAAGCTTTTTAAATAAAACAAACTTTCTTAATGTTCTACATGTCTACATATTTATTTCTCAACATAGTCACCCTGGCAGTTAGTTGATACTGTCACTTTAGAATATTAGACTTTGTTGACGGAACTACAATCTCACCTCTGCTTTCATCAGAATACGTGTGAATTCCTACGGGACCAAACTGCTGAGGTCATCAGTCCCTAGATTTACACACTACTTAAAATAACTTACGCTAAGTACAACACACACCCCCATGCCTGAGGGAGGACTTGAACCTCTGGCAGGAGGGGCAGCGCAGGCCGTGACATGACACCTCAAACCACGCGGCCACTCTGCGCGGCTGCTTTCATCACCATTAGAGTGAAGTCCTCAAATGTATTCTTTAAGTTTTGGAAACAAACAAAAATCGGATGAGGCCAGGTCAGGACTGCTTGGAGGATGTTCGATGATAGTGAAGCCAAGGCGTCAGATTATTGGAGATGTACCATTACTCATGTATGGTCTGGCATTATCACGCTGAAGGAGAGGGTGCTCCATATGTCGACAACCTCTTTGAATTCGAAACTTGATTGCACCATGCTGTTTCTCATGCACTGAGATAGTTACACTATGCACTGCCATGTTACGTGCCACAGTTTGCAGCCATCCAACAGCAGAGGCCAGTAAATATGTAAACGTGAAGAATGAAGATGCAGAATGTTAATAACATTTGTTTTATCTAAATAAACTATAAGAGTTTCCACATTAAAAATCTGGAGGCATCACTTTTCAGCACACCCTCCTAACTCGGGAATGTGACAATGAAGAATAATTTCCAAACAGTGTTTTGTGGCATGTTTCACTGGAGGAGGAAAATGATTTGTTAACTGGATCTTCGTAAGAGAATCCATTGAGTAGGAGACAATTTGGTAGAAACTGCAAAACGATAGGCTGACCACACAAAGAATACCTTCAAAGGACATTCTGTACAGGAACCACAATATATGTTGTCATTTTTACACTGTAATGAATGTGGACAATGAAGAGCTGTGATTTCCAATGACTAAATTAACATTTCCTAGGACAAAAATTGGACTCACTCCATGCAAATTACATTAGACATTTGGATTATTATTGTCATTCAATAGCTGAACCACTGCTAAGATTTGTTACATAGTAATTAGTGCCAATTGTGTTCAAAAGTAGTTAAAGCTGTTAAAACAAGGCCCTATGGCTGATGAACTGCTTGTAAAGTTGTGTACAGGATATCTGGGTTAATTAGCACTGTCCTGCACAATAATTTACTGTGGATTTATTGATCGAAATGCTGTAGAAATAACGCCACTGATCAGAATGATGTCAAATTTGAAAGGAATATTATTGGAGAACGGGGAAAAGGTGTGGCGGAAGAAAAATAAATAGTTCCAAAATGTAGCAGTAGATGGCACTGTAAGCATCATACTTTAACAATGGTCGACTGCAAATGACAAATGAATCATACAACAATGTCTAAGGTATACGTTTGACACTAAACAAACTGTACTGCTCAGTGTACATGGGTGTACAGGTATGATACTGTTAGTTACATAAACCCATCCACCACGGCAAGGTCATATCACATCGGATGGGAAAATTGGTTCTTAATTGAGCTGAGGCCAAAAACCACATAAAAAGCATCAATCACATTGGTTTTTAACTGTCCTCATGCTACAAACCACATAAAAAGCATTAATCAGATTGGTTTTTAATTGCCCTGAGGCATAAAAAACAGCAATCAAAATCAAATCAGACAATCAATTTCTGTGTGACTGGTGCAAAACATGTTCAATATGCTATCCATCGTTTTCTGCAACATGTTGAAATTGAGAAACAGCATGTTCCACAACTGATCAAAGTAATTCCGGGGCCACATTCAGAATGTGTTGCACAATGCGTGCCTTCAAGGCCGCTAAGTTTGCAATTGGAACACTGAACTTAACATCTTTCAGAAGAATGCATTACATGTTTGCACACCAACAGCATAGAAGTCACACGGATTAAGATCAAGTGATTGGGATGGCCAGGCTGTAGGGAAATGACAGCTGATAATTCTAGCATTTCTGAAATGGTGCTTCAGCAGCTGCTTAACTGGATTTGCAATGTGCGGAGGTGTGCCATCTTTCACAAAAATGATCCCATCCACACTGTTGGAGAGCTGGAAGGACGGGGTTGCACAAAAGACATGCATAGCGCTTACCAGTGACGGTACAGGTAACAGGACTGGAAGCACCTGTCTCTTCAAAAATATATGGCCCTATGTTAAATGATGCCATAAACCCGCACCACACAGTGACCTTTTCAGCATGAAGTGGTACTGGTTCATTTGCACGTGGATTTTCCATTGCCCATATTCAACAATTCTGTGTATTGACATATCCTGTCAGATGGAAGTGGGCTTCGTCTGTCCACAAAATCTTCCATGGCCAATCATTGTCCACTTCGATGCAAGCAAGAAATTCTAGAGCAAAGGTCTCTCTTGCTGGCAGCTCAACAGGAAGCAATTCGTGCACATGGGTAATTTTGAATGGACAGCAAAGAAGGAGGTTTCATAGGATTTTACGCACCATGCTCAAGGGTTATCCAATGTTCGGGCAATTCTCTGTGCACTACATGTTTGCACACCACCACCCATCTCTTCCTGCATTGCTGTAGCCACTGCTTCCACTGATGTCGAATCAATTCGTTTCCTCCCTCAACCAGGTTGCACACGAAAAGAACCTGTCTTTTTGAATTTCTGAATCATTTTATCCAGACCCACAGCAGTCATTGGACCATTGCCTTTTTTCAAACCCTTCAGTATCCAAAGAACATCTGCAAAGTGACGTGTGCACAGTCATCATTCTTGTAATATAGCTTAACAGGCAGAGCACGATCCTGCATTGAGACAGTCATGGCGAATGTTGCACACGCAAAAGGAGGAAAAGCCATGTATCGGCGAGTTTATACCAACGTCAATGGGTAATGTGCATGACAGGTATTTTCATTTATGTATTCTGACACATACGGCACCACTTACTGATCAATTTTCACACTATATTTTTTTTCATCCGCCATACATTTCCCCCATCTCCGATAATATTCTGTTGCAATTTGACATCATTTTGAAAGTTTAACTTTAATTATAATCACCCGGTATATCTCCAGTGCGAAACTGATTGTTTCACACAAATGCCTTCTGAAGAATATATATTTCTGTAGAATATATAATTAGAATTGCAACTGGATCAAGAATTTCCTGACAGGCAGGATGCAGCATATTATCATGGACAAAGTAATCTACAGACACTAAAGTAATATGCAGTGTGTCCCAAGGGACGGTAACAGGACCTTGCTGGGGCTTGGGCTTTTTGCACATGATAAACTCATAAAAACTGGAGTAATATCCCACTAGATCTTAACAAAATATGAGCCCAGTACAAAGACTGGCAATTAGCTATTAATGTAGGAAAATATGCACTTCCAACCTACACTCTCGATTACTTCTTGAATGTATTCATATCATTGCATTCCCCTAAGGTTTTTACCATCTACAGTTTCTCCTAGTACCATTTAGTCCTTCTCTGACATTTTAGCATATATCCTATCATCCTGTCCCATCTTCCTTTTTCACTGATTTCTGTGAAGGACCTCCTCATTCCTTGTAAGTCCACCTAATTTTCAAGATCATTCTATAGCACCATATCTCAAATTGCCTTGGTTCTTTTCTTTTCTAGTTTTCCCTTCATACAACGTTGTGGTCAAAATGTACATTTTCGAAATGTCTTCTTCAGATTAAGGCCTATGTGTGACACTAGTACACTTCTGGGCAGGAATGCTGTATCTTCCTACGCTAGTCTGCTTTTTATGTCATCCTTGCTTTGTCCATGAAATGTTATCTTGCTTCCAAGGTAGCAGACCTCTTTAACTTCATCTACTATGTGGTCCCTAATTTTATGGTAAGTTTCTCACAAATCTCATTTCTGCTTCCACTCATTATTTTCACTACAAATATCTAAAAGCAGTTTACCCTTTGATTGAAGAATTAATGAGTCACAATTACAGTCATTCATTTCCTACAAATATTTGGGAATAACAACGTGAAGAGAGATTATGTAGAAGTATCACATAGGCTGAGTTATAGGCTGAAGCACTGTGGGAATAATTTTCAGAGTACTATATTCATTACCGATATACTGGGACACATGTGAGAGATGTCCTTAAGGTCTGTGTCATGTGATATTATCTTACTGACTCATGACTTGCCGCCATGTAAGTGTTTCAACAGAAAATTCAAAAGTTTACTAAATGAATGCATTATTAAAAATATGAATGTATTTTACTGTAAATATTTTTGGTCATAATAGTTGTACTACCACTAAACTAAACAACTAAAAAAATTGGCAACACCTATTGGAGCAATAAAATGGCTGTCACCTTCATTGTAGTGCAATACACAGAATTTATGTGGCAGAGTACCCGCCACGATAGGTGAATAACAACAATATAACAGAAAAGTACATTTATCATTGTCATGTTACTTTTTGTATTTTTCTTTGTAATCTATTACTAAGGACTGCTATGAAATACTAACTACTCTCCACAAAAAAAAAAGTAGTTTAAAAGTAGAAGTGCACAATTAAATTTTTTTCATGTTTTTTTGTTTCATAATTTCATTATATCATAATTTGTAGAGTAAATTTTTGTACAATTCAATAATAAACCTTAATTGGTGCAATATATGCTTCATATTTGAAAATTGCTCTAAAATGCCATTTTTGCAGGTCACTAATTCGATTCATTGGTAGGAGACTTGGAAACTGTAGCATGTTTGTAAAAACAATTGCATATTAAACCCTTATGTAGACAATACTTGAATAATTTTTCCCATCTACTTCTCATACCAAGAAATGCTGCACTGTATCATCCGATATTTCCCAAGATGAAATTTCTTAATTCTATGACACCTCAAATGTACCAGGTTGTCACATTCTGCATCTCATCAAGAAGGTGGTCCCTGAAAACATGGAGGAGGACAAAAACTGAACAGCACAGGGAGCCCCTGAATTAGAACTGCCAGCATATACAACAAAAATATGGCCAGCAATTAAAATATACTCAAATAAAAATTTAAAAGTTATACATAGTGGGTCAGTTGTAAAATAATTCTGTGCATGTTTGGAAACTTATGTGGTGATTTGCTCCAGTCTTGGTGACAAAATAGCTGTGAAGCAAAACACCTGTCTAAAAGGCAATTTTTTGTGTGGATCTCAAAAAGCCAAGTTGCTTGCAATCAATTACTAAAATGTCATTCTGTTGGTGGGCAAGCATGACTTTACTACTAACACTTTCTATGTCAACACATGGAACTTCTACCTGCATGCACAGCAACAACAAGGTGAGTACGGTGCAGATAAGCTGTGCTGGTCTTTGGCTGAGTACTTAAGATGTGTAATTTGCCTTTCAAACTTGATGGTGGTGTCTTGTGTCAGGCCTGTCTCCCTATGAAAATGTCTACAATATTATAAATGATAAGTGGGATGGTAGTGTGCACTTCAAAGTAGAATAATGGTCTTTGAACCATGAAATTGATTTACAGAAACATACTCTATAATTTTTGTATGTTGGCGAATTCCGGGTATTGACAATCTATGATGACCTGTACTGAGTGTAACTCTACAGAACACCTGTGGGCTGAATGTACTCACTGCAAAACAACACAGCTGGCTGCACAGGTTAGGCTAGTGGGGAATGTGGCAGGGAACAGGGCTGTTCCTATTTACTCTTATGTCATACCGGAAGCACTCTGATACAGACTTGTGCTAAGATTTCATCTCAGGATCAAACCTGTGAACTAACTATTTTTGGAGGCAATAATTTTCAAGTAAGTCAACTGTCTGAGGCACCTAAAGCCTCCAATAACACCAACACCAGTAGTGCATCAATTTCCAACACAAAGCAGTCACTGACTTCTGAAATGGATAAGGAGCAAGAGGGACAGAAAACAGCTGATGGAGACTGAGGTAGCATATCAGACAAAGCTTCAAAGCAGGGACTTTAAAACAGACTGCAAAACATACTGTAAAAGATGCAGCTCAGTTTCCCAGTTCTGGTGAGGTCATTATACAAAGGAAATTTATTAATGAACATTAGTCAGAAACTGTCGTCATACAACAAGGAGAAAATTTTTATCACACATGGCAGGCCCGTGGACACAACAGAGAAGCTACAGGCAATAACAAAAATCCCAATCAAAACCATTTGAGCCCAAGATGCAATTGTTAAAAAAAAGGGGGGGGGGGGACTCAGATGAGTAAACACATACTTATGAGATTGAGATTCAGGATTGCAGTTGGGAAGACTGATGGAAGGACCAAGATCAGGGTATGTCTGACAATGCAGCCTGCAAACTTTTAATATAACCACCCTCAATATAAACTGGATACCCAGTGACAGAGGTTTCTTGTATGGAACTAACAACATAGATGCGGTACTTCTTAAACAGCTTTTGACTGACGATTGTTACAAATCTGGCTACAAACATGTGCTTAACCTCTATAGGGTGTATAAAACTAGGACTGGCACTTTAATTCATGGTGGTAGTCCATATCAAAACGTTTGACAGCTTTTAAATAATGCAGCCACCAGTGTGAATAAACATCGCATACCTATGCACAGCCCAGAAGCCAAAATCATTAATATCGAGCAGCCCTTATCCACACAGATATTATCGAATTTCTTGCCAATTGCACTGATGGCTTAATTATTAGTGGTAACTTCAACTGTGTCATTGAAAATAAGGACCAAATCTGAAAAGTGCTCTGAATTAGAACAATTCATACACAAAATGAAATGACTGTGTGGCAATGATGGCTAGGAGGCGCCATCCGAGGAAGTTCGGCCACCGGGTGCAAGTCTATGATGAATCTGGACAACTGTTACATGCACAACACGAAATAATGCCTCATGTTCACACCTACTTCTGTTATCTCTACCAACAAGCAACCATCAATGCACAACTACGCAAAAACACTTTGGGAGACAGAAATGTCCTCACGATGGAAGAAAGAATCTTCATTGAAGAACTTTTTAATCAAAGTAGCAGCTTTCAAGGTACAGAGAGCATATACCACAGAGTCATGACCAGCTTTCTGCAGAATTTTACCAACATTTTTAGCATGTTATCGGAGCATCCCCACTGGAATTAGCAAATGATGTATGGTCTGATGACCAAATGCCTAAGGAATTCAAAGAGGGAATTATAGTTGTAACACTCAAAAAGGAAAATGCCTAGAGGATGGAGCAAATAAGGCCTACCAAACTCCTCAATGCTGACTCCAAAATGCTAATAGAAGTGTGGACAGCATCAAAGTCTGAGAATGAATGGTTGTGACAGTTTGTTCAGAGTCATTTTGCTGTCTCAATACAATAGTTATGCAATCATTTAGCCATCTGAGTCCTGCAGATGGAAAACCTAAGCCTAATATAATTCTTGTGCATGCACTACATTCCTCCACTCAGCCCTTGCACACATCCTACTATGGGCCTTGTGTGGTCTGCCAGCTTAGTAATGTAATTAATAGCAGTGTGACATGTAACAGCACAGCTGTGGAAATGATAAACATGGTGCTTGCATACAGCAAAACAGATTGCAATGGGAGAGCTACTGCAAGATTGTACGAGGAACATTTTCCAAGCAGACATACCCCACATCATTTTTTGTTTACAGCCATAGAGAGGCCTAAGAGAAGCCAGAAAGTTGCATGGAGGTATTTTTTGTCCATGGTGTGTCCATTGTACAGCAAAGCAGTAGCACTTTGTGCTTGGTACATGAGAATATTATCCCCAGTCTACTGTTTGCCCTCTGGTAGGTGTCAAAATTTGATGTGTGTTGCCCATGTTCAAGTCTAAAACTACAGTTGGAGGAGGATGTGCTGACAATGTTCAAAAGTGACCCAGCCACCAGCACTCGGCAGGTGGCACAGGCACAGCACACAGGTAAAAGTGCTGTGTGGTGTGTTGTTTATGAACACCAGCTCCATCCATACCATCTTTAGAAAATCCAGCATTACGGGAGGTGGACTACCCATGACAGGGGCAGTAGTATTTACAGCAGTGTATACTCCAGCCACAATTCTTAAGCTTAGTACTATTCGTATTTACTTAAGATGGCATATTAAACTTGCACAATGTGCATGTTTGAGAAGATGAAAATCTGCATGCACAGGTGATTTAGGATCACCGACATAGGATTGATATTGACCTCTGCATTGGGATAATTGGTGACCATATCTACAGCCAAACAGGATAACAGGACCGATCTATCTCACATTTATTGGACATGTTTTGCCTACCCTAGTGGATGTCATGCCACTTAATATTCAGATGGACATGTGGCTGCAACAAGACAGAGATATAGCACACTCCGATGTCAATGTGCAGAATCACTTCAACGTCGCATATCCCAATTGATGAATTGGTCGAGGTGAACCAGTTCGACATCCAGCACAATCACCAGATCTAACAACTCTTGACTATTTTCTGTGGGATAGTAGGAAGAGTATGGTACATGGCACAGCTGTAACTTCAGTGGAGGACCATATTGCTTGAGTCCATGGAGCGACTGAAATACTTCAAAAACAACTGCACGCACTGGTTCATGTGCATGAGGCTTAGCGCCAATGATGTAGGCTCTACATTGATGTAGGAGGTATGCAGTTTGAAGCCTTTTTGTGTTGTAGGTAGCACAGTGTGCTACTCATGACTGGTTTATTGACATAATGTGAAATGCTCACCCACCTAAGACTTTGAGCTCTCCTGCGTAAATTTTCAATATTTTTGCTAACAAATTATCCATATTATATATCATGTATAAATTTATATATTATATATATTAAAAATATACAGCATATGTCCATCCAAATATTCATTTGAATATCATGTAAAATCTGGATGTAAATTGGTCAAATCTATTGAGGTTTTTGCTATCAACATCCCCCCCCCCCCACCCTCCCCCCGCTCTCTCTCTCATATATATCTAGAGATAGGGTGTTTATATTCACAGGACATGTACATTAGCATGTTCTACAGAAATGATAAGCATTTGAACCACGTCGGCTCATGTGTTCGAGCTCAACATTGATATCGCAGCACAACACCACTTCTACATCTACATCTACATCTACATCCATACTCCGCAAGCCACCTGATGGTGTGTGGCGGAGGGTACCTTGAGTGCCTCTATCGGTTCTCCCTTCTATTCCTGTCTTGTATTGTTTGTGGAAAGAAGGATTGTCGGTATGCCTCTGCGTGGGTTCTAATCTCTCTGATTTTATCCTCATGGTCTCTTCGCGAGATATACGTAGGAGGGAGCAATATACTGCTTGACTCCTCGGTGAAGGTATGTTCTCAAAACTTCAACAAAAGCCCGTACCGAGCTACTGAGTGTCTCTCCTGCAGAGTCTTCCACTGGAGTTTATCTATCATCTCCGTAACGCTTTTGCGATTACTAAATGATCCTGTAACGAAGCACACTACTCTCCGTTGGATCTTCTCTCCCTCTCCTCTATCAACCCTATCTGGTATGGATCCCACACTGCTGAGCAGTATTCAAGCAGTGGGCGAACAAGTGTACTGTAACCTACTTCCTTTGTTTTCGAATTGCACTTCCTTAGGATACTTTCAATGAATCTCAGTCTGGCATCTGCTTTACCAACGATCTACTTTATATGATCGTTCAATTTTAAATCACTCCTAATGCGAACTCCCAGATAATTTATGGAATTAACTACTTCCAGTTGCTGACCTGCTATATTGTAGCTAAATGATAAGGGATCTTTCTTTCTATGTATTCGCAGCACATCACACTTGTCTACATTGAGATTCAATTGCCATTCCCTGTACCATGCGTCAATCCGCTGCAGATCCTCCTGCATTTCAGTACAATTTTCCATTGTTACAACCTCTCGATATACAACCGCATCATCTGCAAAAAGCCTCATTGAACTTCCGATGTCATCCACAAAGTCATTTATGTATATTTTGAATAGCAACGGTCCTACGACACTCCCCTGCGGCACACCTGAAATCACTCTTACTTCGGAAGACTTCTCTCCATTGAGAATGATATGTTGCGATCCGTTATCTAGGAACTCTTCAATCAAATCACACAATTGGTCTGATAGTCCATATGCTCTTACTTTGTTCATTAAACGACTGTGGGGAACTGTATCGAACACCTTGCGGAAGTCAAGAAACACGGCGTCTACCTGGGAACCCGTGTCTATGGCCCTCTGAGTCTCGTGGACGAATAGCGCGAGCTGGGTTTCACACGATCGTCTTTTTCGAAACCCATGCTGATTCCTACAGAGTAGATTTCTAGTCTCCAGAAAAGTCATTATCCTCAAACATAATATGTGTTCCAAAATTCTACAACTGATCGACGTTAGAGATATAGGTCTATAGTTCTGCACATTTATTCGACGTCCCTTCTTGAAAACGGGGATGACCTGCGCCCTTTTCCAATCCTTTGGAACGCTACACTCTTCTAGAGACCTACGGTACACCGCTGCAAGAAGGGGGGGCAAGTTCCTTTGCGTACTCTGTGTAAAATCGAACTGGTATCCCATCAGGTCCAATAAGGTAATATGTGCCTGCAGATCTCATCGCCACTATAAACTGAAGGCAATGGATCAGTACGACTTGAGCAGACTTACAGGGTGCCTCACGGACATATGCATGAATCATACCATCAAATCAGTGAGTTTGAAAGAGGGCACATATTACCGGCATGGGAGAATGTGACGCTTCTATACAGGAATTTGCTGCTCATGTGGGACGAAGGGTTTCAGCAGTGTTACAGGTGTGTGCAGAATGGTTCACGGAAGCCTGTAGAACATGACGAAAATGGCCATGTCGCATCACCCAGACCATCCACCGAGAAGATCAACACTTCAATCGAGTGCCATTACAGAGCAGATCTTCATCTTCTCGGCTCTGGCGCACCAGTGGAACCATGTAACACATTGTACACTATCAGCGATGACCGTCACTGTTCATTATGGCACGGGTTATGTGTGTCATCCACTTCTCCACCTACCTTTGACAGATGTGCAGATTTATGCCAGATGGCAATGCTATATGGAATGACATCACTGGGGACAGGAATGGCATTAGGTATAGTTTTTGGATGATTTCAGGTTCTGTTTGTTTGACAATGATGGCCACATTTTGGTTTGATGCAGACAGGTGGAGTGGCGTCACAATGACTGCATTTGCACCAGACATTCGGTACCAGCTCAAGGCCTTATGGTGTGGGGTATGTTCAGGTACAACCACAAATTACAGTTGGTGCAAGTCCAGGGCACTGTGACCAGCGTGACCTACATGAATGACTTCCTGCAACCTGTAGCCATACCCTTTCTGCACAACACCACAGACTCCATTTTACAGCAAGACAATGCACATGTTGCTACATGAACATGTGCCTTCTTGGTGTCACAGGATGTCAGCCTTTTGCCCTGGCCCATGAGATCATCAGACTCTTTGTCAATCAAAAATGTGAGGGATATGGTGAAATGACAGGTGCAGTGATGTGATACAATACCAACAACCACAGTTGAACTTTGGAACCAGGTGAAGGCAACGTGGATGGCTATGCTGCAGGACACCATTCGTGCCTTATACAAGTTGATGCCATCACACGTGGAACAAGTTATCAGTTTTATATATCTCCGATTGCTTATTACAGTACTGTGCAAAAATTTGAAGTAAATCTTTCAGGAACATCTCGACGAAATTGCTAATAACATTTCTCCTTTATATGGTACATTGTGTATTTATACACCATATATAATCTAAAGAATATGTAGTCTACATCTGTCCAAATGATTACTACAATATTGAGTAAAAATATGAAGTAAATTTCTCAAGAACTTTTTGAGATTTTTAGTAGGGTCAGCTGTAGTAGTTGGAAACGATTTTGAGAAGTTTTGACTTTGATTTGCACGAGTCATTTTTTTTTTTTATTTTAAGATATGATAGGACTGAAATAACAGACATCAAAACAAGTTTACATTTACCCCATTACATCAGGGGCATATGATAACTGCAAACTGGATGTGGATTTGCCAGCAGGGGAATGTGTAAACCAACACTGTCATGACTTTTGAACATTTTCCTGGATGATTATACCAGTGTTTACAACTACCCCAACCAACATAAAATAAAAGTTCCAAAATGAGCAATTTTTGAAAGGAATTTATTAAAAATTCCAAATTAAGCAAATTTTTGTAACACTTTATCGAATATCATTTGGCGGTAGATGACAATCATTAAAACTGTAATGGTAGGTAACGTATTCCTTGCTAATACACATAAAGAGAGCACATAAACAAAAAATATATGGCTAAGCTTTTAAGCACATATGGTTTCAACAGGGCCAAACACAAATTTGTCAAGGGGTGTCTGTCAGGTAAATCGCTCAGTAAGCACAGCCATTTCCACTAATGCCCATCAAATATCTAAACAGTACTTTGACTGGATAACTGATGATTTGTATGACATTTTTGTATGTCAGGCAGGCAGTGACCCACTGATAAAAGACTCCTCCATCCACCCATGTGTTGAAGCGGCTTAGTGTGTTTATGGTTAAGTACACGTAAAAGTCCACCGACTGTGACTGCACCATCCTTACACACGATCAATGATGGCAAGTAAGTGTCATCTGTAGCAACACAAGCAAAACAGTTGATGATTTCTCTACCTGATCCAGAAGAGACCTCTTCAGCAACTGTCCCTCTGTCCCAAGAGCAATTGCTCTAATTGAGTCATTGCCAAACACAGACTTATCCCAGTTGTAGACAAAGCATGATTCCTCATTATCTTTTAGCCCACATATTTAATACAAATTATTCAGGTTGTTATAGAAGGTTTAAACTACACATGGATCTCTAGCATTCTTTTGGGACCATTGCAGGTGCTCAGTTGGTGCTCATGATTCTTCAAAGGAATACAAAATACAGAGGTTGTGTTTCATAAATCCTCACTAGGATGACAATCTTCAGATTGAGTTTTCAATAAATTCTGTTTATCATTTTGTTGTACCAAAGAATTAAGTTCCTCTTTGTCACAAGGATCTTCCATTACTGCATGAGTAATTAAACTATTGGCCAGTGTTGCTTCAATATGTGAAGAAACAGCTTGAGGAAGTTCAAGGCCTAATTTATCCTGAGGTACCCTTCATTTAAAGAAAAAATTTGAATAAAATGATGCAAATCCTGTATAAAAGAATAAACTGTTTGTATACTTTGTTTCTGGACTCTCATAAAAATGTAATTTCATTGATAAATCATGCACAGCCCTTGACACATCATTTACAGCATAGCTGCAATCTGTACACTTTTTGATCTAGGTTCTCAGCATTTTTCAAAACCTGTAATGAAATAACATCATCATATTGTTACACAATCTCCACTCAGTATCTGTACCCAATCATCCCACTTTGTAATTTTCAGAGGGTAAATGTAAACATGGAGTGGTTTCTTATTTTGCTTAAAATTAAATAATTTCATTATTATAATCTCAGTTGGGAATGATAAAATAACTCAACAGATAATAAATGTGTTTTAATTTAGCAATAAATAAAAGAAAATAATACAATTTTCTTTCTTCTGAAATCTGGAGCTAACAAACTGCTAGACACATCAACATAAAAAGCTCAACAATTAACAAAATTCAACAACAAAAAAGGAGATGGAAGTGATGTCAGAATAAAAAAAATGATGGCTGAAAACAATTCTGCCACAAATTACACCAACTGCCTCTCCAGCAAAATTCTATACCAGCTGCTTACAATTACCCTGACCTTATTTATTTATTTATTCCATGTGATCTGATGGTACACAGTGTGTTGCAGATGTCGGAAATATCATTTAACATTGTTAACATATATTAACGTAAGTCTATAGTATCCTAATGTATTATATTGCTCAATGTTTTCAATTTAACACCAACAGCAAGATTACTGTTCTAAGTATTCATTTACAGAGTAAAAACAGTGACACAACAAATATGACTTCACGGCTTTGCTAAATTTTATGCTGTCTTTGATGGACTTAATACTAGTGGGAAGATTGTTGAACAGTTGGAGGCCCATGTGGAAAACTCCCTTTTTACACAGTTGAGTGTTTGCACGTATAACATGCAGGTTTGCATTTTTCCTGGTGTTGTGTTCATGTATTTCATTATTTTTTACGACTCTGGGGTCAGTTGGCACTATGTGTTTTCTGAAGAATTTTAGAGTCTCAAGAATGTAGAGGCAAGGCAGTGTAAGGATTTCCAACTTTCTGAAGATGGGTTTGCAGGAGTCTCTGGGTTTGCTCCCAGTAATAATCCTCATTGCTCTCTTCTGGATTCTGAATGTGCTCAGAGCAGTTGGAGCATTTCCCCAGAATATTACACCATATTTTAGGTGGGCTTGTATGTAAGCGTAGTATGCACTGGTTAATGTTTTCAGGCTAGCACATGTTTTCAGTACACTCAATGCATAACAGCCAGTACAAATCCTGGCATTTACCTTTCCTGTATGTGTATTCCATTTCAGGTTATCTTGAACCCACAGACCTAGGAATTTGAAAACAGTGTCGGTATCTATTGACTGGTTATTTATAGTGACAGATGGCTGAGAGGAATTTGCATTTTGTGTTGTGTGGAAGTTCATGGAAGCTGTCTTTTTGTTGTTGATAGTTAATCTGTTGATTTTTGCCCAGTTGCTGAGTTGATCAGTAGCCAAGTTCACAGCTTTTTGTACAGCCTCTGTATTCTCCCCTTTGAGGAGTACAGTTGTGTCATCAGCAAATATTATTGTTTTGTGTGCATCAATATTCAGGCTCAATTCATTAATATACAGGAGGAAAAGTAGGGGTCCCAATACTGAGCCCTGTGGAACACCTTGCTTTACAGTTTTATTACTTGATAGTATTTTGGTTATTGAATTGCTTTGTCTATTAGTATATTTCATGCTGACTCTCTGCATCTGATTGGTTAGGAATGTAGCAATCCAGTTATTTGCAATTCCTCTGATACCGTAGTGTTCTAATTTTTCCAGTAATATTTTGTGGTCAACAGTGTCAAAAGCCTTTGACAGATCCAGAAATATGCCTGTTATGGGTTGTTTTCTATCTAACATTTCTAAAAGCGTATTTATGCAATCATATACGCAGTTTCAGTAGATTTGTTGCTTCTGAACCCATGTTGAGCTAAACTTAGTAAATCTTTTTTTTTTTTTTTCAATGAAGTCCATCATTTTTTTGGACATTATTTTTTCAAAAATTTTAGAAAAGCAGGATGAGATTGAGATAGGCCTGTAGTTATTCATATCTTTATTATCACCTTTTTTGAAGACAGGAATTACTTTAGAAAGTTTCAGAGCTTACAAATCCCCTCCTGACCGTAACAATGTTAAACATCAACTGGTCTTTGTATAGTAGCAAATATTTTAAGTATATATTTGTGTACCAAATATATTTAAAAAAATTAGCCTACGTCTGTCTGAAGCTTCATTAGAGTATCATGTAAAAATTTGAAGTAAATTGGTCAAGAACTTCTTGAGATTTTTCCTAACAATGTTTCCTGTTTATGTAGTAAGCATATATTTATATACTACATAAATTAAAAAAATGTAGTCTACATCTGTCCAAACATTTATTACCATATCATACAAAAATCTGAAGTAAATCAGTCAAGTACTTTTGACATATTTGGTAACTACATTATACAACGACTTGTCTTTATATAGTAGTATAGATTACAGAGTCCTTTGGGAAAAGACAAGTAGCAGTACATGCATCAAATCTCAGATTGCAAGTTAATGATACTAAAAGAATCCAACACAGAAGTCATATGTAGAAGGGCTGTATAAATGAAATAAACTGTGAGACAATATTATACAAAGGAAAGAGGAGATGAAACAGAAAATTGTGTCAACAGAGCACTGAAAGACATAGGTCAAAGCAGAGTACCTGCAATAGATGGCATTACCTCAGAATCATTAAGATTCTTGAGAGAGCCAGCCATGACAAAACTGTTCCAAATCCTACATATGACAGATGTTCTTGTTGTGATCTCCAGTCCAAGCACCGGTTTGATGCAGCTCTTGAAGTTAATCTATCCTGTGCAAGTCTCTTCTCTCTATATAATTAGTGCAACCTACAGCCAATCTGACCTGCTTACTGATGATACATGAGCTTGTTAAGCTCTCAGAAACCAAGAGAATGTAATAACTCCAATAACAAAGATGACAGACACTGTCAGGTGTGATTATGACTGAACCATCAGTTTAATATGCCAAACTAATGTGAATTATTGACAAAATGAATGAAAGAGTGGTAGTGGCAGATGTGGAGGAAGATCAGTTTGGATCTCAGAAAAATGTAGCAACATATGGAGACATACTGACCCAATGATTCATCTTGAAAGACAGATTAAAGTAGGACAAACCCACATTTATAGATTTGCTGATTTATAAAAAGCTTTGGTACTATTGACTGGAACACATTCTTTGAAATGCCGAAGTTATAAGGGATAAAACACAGACAGCAAATGGGTATTCAAGACTTGTACAGAAATCAGGCTGCAGTTATAAAGGATGAAGGACATGTAACGGAGGCAGTAATTTAGAAGGGGCTGTGGCAGAATATTAGCCTATTCCCCATGTTATTCACTCTGTACTTAGAGCATGCAGTAAAGTAGCCAAAGAGAAATTTGAAAAAGGAATTAAAACAGGGAAGAAAAATAAAAACTATGATGTTTGCCAATGAACCAGTAGTTATGTCAGAGACAGCAAATTGTTTGGAAGATCTCTCAAACAAAATGGGTGGTGTCTTGGAAAGAGGTTATGAGATGAACATCAACAAAAGTGAAACAAGGGTAAAAGAAAGTAGTTGAATTAAATATGGTGACGCTGATGATATTAGGTTAACAAATTAGATATTGCAGTGCCTTTGTTGTTAAGAAGAACAATTCAACACTCCTTCATACATGCTCGCATGACTGAAGGACCAAGCACTGCAGTGACTACAGCTGTTATGTATTTGCAGTTGTGAATATGAACAACCATCAGCTGTATAAGTGAATGACAGCTATGAAAATTTGTGCCAGACAGGGTCTCAAAATCGAATTTCCCGCTTTACACTAGTGGTCACCTTAACCGTTTTGGCTATCCATGCATGACTCATGGCCAGACCCAAACTTCCATTTGTCATCATTTTGCATCATGACCTGTACTTGTACACACATTATGTAATTGTCATACAGGGGAGGACATCTTAACTGAAAATTGCCATGTGCTGTTGGCAGATAAACACAATATTGCAGTGCTTGTGTTGTTAAGAGGAACGATGCAATGTTCCCTTGGACATGTATGTATGTTCGCAGGAACAGGCACTGTGATGACTACATCTGTTATGAAATATGAATGAACATCAGCTGTATAAGGGAATGACAACAATGAAAATTTGAGCATGCAAGTCCGAAGAAACATTGCATTGTTCTTCTTAACAACACAGGCACTGTAACATCATATTTATCCACTGATAAAAGGCAGTGACTTTCAATTAAGATGTCCTCCCCTGTGTGAGAATTACGTACTGTGTGTATGAGTCAGGTTGTGATACAGGAATGACAACATATGTAAGTTTAGGTCTGGCCATGAGCCATGCACTGATAGCAAAAATGGTTAAGACAACCGCTAACGTAAAACGGGAAAACTGGGTTCCAGTCCCAGAACAGCACAAATTTTCACTGTCATCATTCACTTATAAAGCTGATGGTCATTTGTATTCACAACTGCGAATACATTTCATGTGTAACAAATTAGACACCAACAGTTATAAATGTGATTTGATACTGTGAAAACAAAATAACTGACAATGGCAGAAGTAAAGATACAAGGCACGAACTGATAAAGCATTTCTGAAAAAGAAAAATTTGTTAAAATATAATGTAAGTTTAAGCATTCAGAAGTCTTCAAAGAATATATTTGTTTGGAATGTAGCCTTGTAGAGAAGCCAAAAAGATGGAAGATAATCATTATAGACAAGAAGAAAATAGAAGCTTTTAATTGTGGTGCTACAGAATATGAGTAGATCTAGCAACTAGTACCTAATCAAGAGGCACTGAATCAAATTGGGAAAAAAGATTGTTTTGATACGACTTGACTAAAACATGGGATAGACTGATGACATATCTTAGGCATCAAGTAATGGTTAACTTGGGAAGACAAGAATGGAGAGTGAAAATTATAGAGAAAAGCCAACACTTGACTACTGTAAGCAGGTCTAAGTGATGTATGTTGGAGTAGTTTTGCAGAGATGAAGAGACTTGCACAGCTGGAGAGCTGCATAACACATCATGAGACTAAAGAACACAACAAGCAGCCAGGAGTTACTGTCTTGGATTTTAGTAATTACTGCACTTGACTGTAACTACTAGCCTGCCATGTAGTTGCACACAGATTTATCTTCCTTATTCCAATTCCAGGAGGCCTCACTGTCATATGCCTGATTTAATCTTGACAGCCTAGAAGCAGTCATGCTGGAACCATGTGGAGTGTTGCAATGTCTGTGTCATAGCAGGAACATGACATGAGGCATTACAAACAACACAAAGACTGGTGCTGTGGAGGCATATTTTTTATATTCAAAATCACCATTTTTCTATCCTGTCTGTTGAAACACCCTCATATTTTTAAACAAAATTAGAAAAATACCTTATTATCCATTCTTTTATAAATTATGTGAATATCTATATACAAAGACTGAAATGTTCTGTTAGCTTCACAGTAAGTAGCAGTGGTAAAACTGCATGACAAGCAGTAATGTACCATAAATACAGACGTAAATAATTATTTCCTCTGAAAAACACCAGTTTAATCAAGTGAATATTAATCTTTCTTTCCAATGCATTTGGTCAAATTTAACTTCCATACCTGTACGGATAAACAGCATTAAAAAATGTAGTAAAGATGAAAGTGTTGGCTTATTTTGCATGTATTCATTCCATGTTGTATTAAGGGTTGATCTTCTGGAGAAGTACATCTTCAGTAAACAACACACTTATTCAGCAGAAGTTAACAGTAACAATACTGTTTAAAATAGATAATCATACAACTTGCAGAAGCCTTTTTAAGGATCCTGGAACTCTTATACTCACTTCCGAATACTTTTGCTCCATAGTGATTTATGTTTCTGGTAACAAAAATATTCTGAGCTGAAATGTGATTTACAAGACATAAAAATAATTTTCAAGTGCATGTTATCCCCTTGTCTAGGTTCAGAATGCAGTTATGTACTCTGGTGGGTGTATCAAGCAGAAATATTATATGAGGCACTATTAGCAAAGCAGTGACTGGTGCTGCAGAGGCCACTATTGCTACTTTTGCACACTTCAGAAGAAAATTAAAAACGAATCTCATTAGTCTCTCTTTCTACACATCAATTGGATATCGACTGAAAAGTTCTGTTAGCCACAGTTCACTGTAAACCTGAATGGTAAGTAGTAATATACTATAAATAGCACCCATTAAAAACAGACATCACTTTTAAAAATACCACTGTAATCCGAAATATATATTAAGTTTCTAATAGTAGATAAACAGCAACTATATAACATAACTGAGGAGAAAGCAGCTCCCTTTCTAATTTAATCAATTAAAATTTAGACAGCAAAGTGTGAATAGTACCAATCAGTATATTGACAGGTTATTGTTAATGCAGTGTACAAACTAAGTTTTTATCAAAGTTCGAGTCTCGGTCCGGCACACAGTTTCAATCTGCCAGGAAGTTTCATATTAGTGCACATTCTGCTGCAGAGTGAAAATCTCATTCTTCTAAGTTTCTATCATTTGCTTGTCTCCTGTTAGTGTACACCTTGACCTGTTCTACATTCCTGAAGGTATGCAATCTTCATTGGATCTACAGAGCGTGATAATGTATGAATGCACAGAAATAGGCTTTGTCTTCTGCCTGTTTCTAAGCGGTTTTATTTTCCCTTGTATGCCAGAAACAATTCTGTTATAACCATCATAACTTCCTCACACATTACGTTAACACTTCCTATTAGATCTTTTGTGACAAAATTTCAGACAATTGTATTATACTTCTTACAGAAGCCACATGAGGAAATATGTAGACCATCTAAACAACAATTCACCAACTGCAAACAGCAATTGAATGGGATGCACAACATAAAAAAACATAAAATTTCTGGAGTGTGTAGTAGTTTGGTAGCATTAAATTTCTCTACTGGCTTTAAATTCACACAGGAAAATGTTTCTCATAATTTACTGGTATAACCAAATGACACAAGTAACATTTAAAATTTACAAACATAAACTTACTTCAGCGAGTTGCAATTCCTTCAAATCATCCAGTGTAATTTGCTCCATCAATTCGTGACTCTGATCTGCAGTGATGTCCACTTTGGAACCAAGGATGTAATAATCTGAGTTTGATTTCAAAAGCACTTTCTGTTCTCCACCTTAGAATAATAAAAAAGAGGAGAAATCACTGATGATGTTATTATGGTAACCACGGGTCAACATTCAAAAGTCAATTTTACTATCACTGAACTTCAAATCATGATTACTCAAGTGTGAGAAGCTCTCTGATATGCAGTGTGTACTTCAGTGTCTCACACCACTAGTTGCAATGCAGTCATGTTAACAATTGTTCTTCAGTTCTTGTTCCACACATTCCTCAGGATGCTAGAGGTATTCTGACTCTTTGTGAGCTAGTGAGGCATTTAAATTTTGAAGTGATCCTTAAAATAGGACAGTTTTCTTTACAGTATGTATCAGTACTGTCCTGCTGTAACCTGGATATAACTGTACATGATGCTGCATAATGATAAACATTTTCAGAAGGACTGCTTGAGTTGTATGTGTCATGTTGGGTAGTGGGTGTCTGTAGCCCTTCCAAAGCTTCAAGAATATGACAACTGTTCTTGTATACCTGCCCAATCACTGAACTATACAAATATAAATTCTAAGGAGTAAGCTCTGGACACCTAGCAGGCCATATCCTGCAAAAGATTATACAATTACCAAAGAAATCATCCAAAAAATGAAACGGTTGTTGGCCTACAAGTGCAGATGCTCCATTTTGTTGCAACCTGCTGACTTGAATTTCAGACTGAATAAGTTGAGCTATTAAAGATTTCATGATTTCAGTGCACTAATGTCATTGTAATCCATGTTATATCCCATTCTTCTGAATTATGAACAGGGGGTAGCCAGTATTCCAGACATAAGCGGTCTACCTGTTAACCTACATAGATAAATAAAACTGCTCCTTGCAATACTCAATATGATATAAGGATGCCATCAAAAATATGAAGAAAGCTGTCAAATAAATGGCAGCCATTATACTAAATACTAGGTCCATATCTCTGAACTGTAGCACTACACATTAGATGTGGAAAGAATATTCAGTTCTTTCGTAGAATGTTGTGCCACAATTATCCACAGAAATAACCATATAATGGAGATGTATATGAACTCCTCAATGCCACAAAAAGTCTAATCTGAGATTGAGGATCTACTGGTTTGATGAGTATCCACTATCTGTGCAATGACATTTTGCAGTGAGATTTTGAAGCATTACAGTGTGTCACCTTTACATTTAGCAGCTTTACATAATCATTCTCTGCACAGCATCCACAATTTTCCCTTTCTTACAAAACATAGGTTACCATGTAATAACTGCATTCCAACACCCAGCTCAGTTTAGACATAACTATCAGTATTGCTAAGCAAAACTGACCAACTTGTGGAGGAAATTGTACTGTGGCAACATCTGAACAAGTCACTTTTTTGCAATATCATGCACAAAAACAAACTACCAAAAAAACTACTGTGTTATTCAATTGCTCATGCTTCTAGGAGCCCTGTATATGTCAGTCACATTTTGAACATGACTACAAATAATTAATGTTTACCATCTCAAAGGAATTGTAAATAACACAAGCCTATGTTTACTGTGACACAAAAATTTGAACTAAACAAATAATGAAGTAACAATGGAAAATAAATACAGTAACTAAGATTAATACTAACAGACATTGTTTCACAGCAAAATTTAAATATATGACAGAATAATCACGTATTACATACATTATCACATTTATACCAAAAAGTGTCAGTAGTGTTGAAAAACGTACCTGTTTGAATATCCAATGGCGGCTCTGATGTTTCAGACTTTGACAGCACAGTGTCAAATTTCTGGAAATTATATTCACATAAAGTATTATTCCTAGGAAGTCTGGTGTTGTGTGAACCATCTTTCACATTTCTTGCTCTTTGTCTACTGAAATTACAAAATTCAACATGATCTGTCAAAATTTCTCATTAATTTGGCAATAAGCCACAATAAATACAGGGGCAAGTAAAACATCTTCCAATTTTTTGTATGTTCACCCTGATAAATGCACCAAAATTGGTAAAGTTTTCATATGAGGTTATCTGGAAAATGAAGATCTAAGAATAAATGAAAAGGTTGAATTTTAACATAGTGTCTGATCATTAGAGGCGGAGGAAAATCTCATTGTCTCCTTATCTCATTCCTGCTTTTGAAATATATAACTTAGCTTTTTATGCCAGCAACTTCAGTGTTGAATAAAATATAACTATTGGCCAGCTTTTTTTTTTCATTTCAGGAACCACTACAACACGTCTTACCTACAATATCAACACTGCATACTATTTTATCATAAATATGATTATTTCAGATCTCAATCTCACTTTAGTTCCTGTTTCTCCCTCAGTCACCGTATCAAAACGTAAGGTAGACATCAAGATTACATTTTTCTTCATGTGCAGGAGATATGCAAAAACATTTTTATTATTTATATATTTTTATTATATTTCATTATATTATTTGGTTTGTCTGAGGTTTCCCACTTATTTTTCTTAATCATCACAGCAAAAGATAGTCTATGATTTTTACAGTGAACATATTACATAAATCTAATGAAAAATATTTGGTGATCAAGAGAAGTATGACAAATATGGTCATGGGCATCTCTCAGATATGTGGAGGGTTTTAGTTAGGATCGATTTATTTTTTATATAATGTGATAAGTTAAAACACTTTTGAAATTCAGAATTAATGGCCAGTTAGAACAAAATTGAATATATTCAAAAGCAATAAAATTTATACAGTTGGTTGCACTGTCTCTATTGGATGCAATTTGGCTCCTACACCCATGAAAATGCACCTTACAGAACAACAATGTTAAAAAAATGTACACCTGGACAACTTTCCTCAATTTAGAAAAGATGGCAAAATAAATGTGTAACTGCTAATGTTTATCCCAAGAGATTCTTATAATTTACTCAAAAAAACTGTTGAATCAGTCAGTTAACACATAGCGTAATTCACTTACTAGAACAATTTTATTAATATAAAATGAGAAACATAGAAAAAATATAGAGTGCACCACCTGAGAGGGGGTAAACCTACCATCATTGAAATTTTCCAACTCAGACACTGATCATGACTTAGCTTATCACTAACTTGTCAACTGGTGTAACCTTAGCCAGGAAAATATCATCACATTGTTACAATAAATAATATCAAATCTAACTAACTTGAGTGGTCTAAGAAACCTCTTATCATTCTGGAACATTAGTACTTGTTTTGTCCAAGATGTTCATGTGTATTTAATTTATTGGTACTACTGCATTAACATACAGATATAAAGTGTGTGTGCAGGAAGATTACTATTGCAGTTTGTCATCATTTCAAAACAATAAGTTCTTCAAATGATTTGCCAACTGTTTCGCCAAAGCAACCCTCTTACAACACATACTTCATTCAGTCAAATTCAAACTGTCCAAAACATCTCTCATGGGATACATGCCTGTTTGCCATAATACTACCTCCTCTCTCTGCTGAGTCACTTACTATTAACTATTTACTTATTTTGTCTGGTTCACATTGATTTTCACTCTGTGATATGCTCCAACCTCCCCCCCCCACCTCTTTTTTAATTGAATTGAGATTCCCAACACATTATCATTAATCCAATATCACTTTTAGACTTACATAATCAATTACCACAAATTCCATTTCCTGGACCTTCTTTGGACCACTCTGCATTATATCATGTACTAATAAGCATTCTCCTCATGCCTCCAAGTCATCTAACTTCATTAATGTGTTACAAAGAAAACTACAACAATGTTATGAAAAGGATGGATTTCTGCTCAGAGACAGGCACCACAAAAAGGCTGCTATACATTTGAGCTTTCAGCCAGAAGACAGTTTGTGACAGGCATATGTCTTGATTTATCTAAAGCTTTTGACATCATTGACCCTAATGCCCTACTGCAGAAGCTTGACCAATTAGGAATTAGAGGTATATCCAATGAGTGGCGCAAGACATACCTATGTGGTCACAAACAGGTGGTCAAAGTGCAATATACTGACCATAACAAAATCAGCTACTACTATTCAGGATATGAAAATGTGAAATATGGCGTCCCTCAAGGATCAGTATTAGGACCCATTCTGTTTCTCCTTTATGTCAATGATCTTATGTACAACAAGTATTGCCAAACTACCCTCCAATTTGCAGATGATACAAGCTTCCTTATTATTGGTAAAACAGAAGAAAAACTTAAAGACTCCGCTCTCCAAACAATGAACAGTGTAGAACAGTGGTTCAGTACAACAAGCTAATTATAAACAAAGAAAAGACAGTAGCACTGAACTTCTATAATGTAAAAGGAAGACACCACCCAAACATAGAAATAGAACTTAGGGACAGAGTTTTTGACAGTGTTGACAGCACTAAATTTCTGGGACTCTGGCTCCAGAACAACAAAAAATGGGAGGTACACATTGAATATTTGCAAAGAAAACTAAGCAAAACCTGCTACATGATACGGATCTTAAAAACTTGTTGCAGCAAAGCCAGCCTGTTAAATGTATACTACTCCTATGTGCATTCTGTAATTAAATATGGCATAATCTTCTGGGGCAATACAACAACATATATTAACTTTTCAGGATGCAAACGAGAATACTAAGAATTATTGAAGGGGTAAACAATATGAAATCATGCAGACCCATATTCAAAAAACTGTCAGTTCTTCCTCTTCCTTGCATTTTTATCTATGAAACATCAGTTTTCATCAAACAATATATCGATAGACACCCAGATATCTTATTAAAAAATGAAGATATACATGCACACAATACAAGGCAAAAATCTAACCTTCATATGAAACAGGTGAGAACATCATTGTGCCAAAACGGCACACTACATACTGAGATAAAGATTTTCAATAATCTACCTAACCATATTAAATAAATAGGTAAACTCTGTAGTTTTAAGGTTGAAGTAAAGGAGTATTTAATTGATCATTGCTTTTACAGTATGACAGAATATATAAAAGCCAAACAACAAAAATAAAGATGCATTATTAATATTCTACTTTGTATGTTGCCTGTAATGTTTGTTGCATGTATGAATCTTTGCTAAATTACTTCAATATCTAGTCCTTAGGATTGCAATACAAACTGTATTTTATCTTGTATATACCTAACCATGTCCAATATCCTTGTATATTTTCTATACATATAGGATTTGAAGGACTAAATAAATAAATAAATAAGACCTTCTTCCAAAGTAGAAAGCACACACACATTCGCACAAGCACAACTCACAAACACATGACCACTATCAGTGGCCACTGTCTCTGAGGCAGTCCATCCTCCCTGACCAGGGGTAGTGGTCATATGTGTGTGAGCTTCCTGGCCAGAGGTAGTGGTCATATATGTGTGAGCTGTGCCTGTGTGAATGCGTGTGTGTGTTTTCTACTTTAGAAGAACTTCTTTTCTCCAAAATCTCAAATATATAACAGTCTTTATACTGTGCCAGTCTGCGACTCAATGTCTCCTTTATATGATGAGTAGCATGCTATCCTTTTCATATTGCTGTCACTTCATTCTGGATTTTCCATTGTTTGATTTTACAAAGAAAACTATCATACATATGTAAAGTCCTCCTTGTCACCTGAATCCCTAAGAAATTTACTCTAAGTTCTCTCAGCTGCCATTTGAATCACCTAATTCTTCTGTGTCATCAACTTAATGTTTCAAATTAAAGCTCATACTTCTCCTAACATTCTGCACCACATACTTCCTCCCTTTTAATATAGCTTCATATCTAGAATGTCCCTCAAGCTTAATCACTTCTCGGATTGCAGGTATATCAGAAAATATTTATTTATGTTTTTGAGAAGGATCACCTACAATAATTTAACTCACTGCTTACTCCTCTATACATCATTATTCATCTCCCATAATCCTCTATTTCTCTCTTCTCCTTCAATAATATTTAATGTCTCTTTTCCTTACACTCTTAAATCAACACATTACTCATCTTTCAAATCAATGCAACTCAACTTCCACACACTCCTGTCTGCCTTCATTTCCCCAGAGTATTCTTTACATTTATTTAATTAAATTCTACATGCAGTTACCACTTGTATTATTGTTGCTTTTACATCCTTAGACAAGCCTCTGACTTCACAAATAATAGCCACTCCTGATGTACTTTTCTCTCTTTCCCACAGATGTGACTCCTTCCACTGCCTCTCAGAAAAAGAACTACAACTGTATCATCCAATTCTTGAGTTACTTTTACTGGCTTCTTTCCAACCAGTCATTGACATTGTAATGTATCACTTCAAATAAATGAATGCATATAAAGCGAATAAATTTTAATGCTCCAAAAGCTAATTGTTTGGAGACAGGATACGTTCAAGTGAACACAGCAGCAGCACATTAAAAAATATAAATAATAAAAATTTAATTTTAAATGGTATAAAACTCCTAATTGGCCGAAGATAGCTCCTTTACCTGCTATTTTTTTATTTCTTTTAGAGTCAGGTGAAGAGTCATCATTGGGGAGTGAAATAGCTAGGTGGCGCAGACTGTGATAATATGATGTATAATACAACAAATGATTTGCATTATACAGAAACAGTAATTGGCTTTCGTAATACAAAATTTAGAATGTAAGCTTCAACTTGTACAAACACAAATGTGTAAATGATGGTACACTGATGGCACACAATCAACATGTCACCAAACCAATTGCTTTCCAATGTAGTTAAATAGCTGAAACATGAAACAATTCTTTGCCCATGATTAGTTAAAGATATCAATCACTTTAGTAGTTAAAGAAAAACATGTCCGATCTTAAATAATTGTATTATCATACCAAAACACCAAAATACCATTGCAATGGCTTGGGGGCTTTGAATTTGCCCCTTATGTATCCACTGAACATGAGTTAATGTCCTGAGGTCTTTTACCTAGACCTAATCTCCAAGACAGCAATCAGTACAATCTCTCTTTTTCTCTTTGATGTGATTATAGAAGCTTTCTGGTAAAGCATTAATTTTACTTCTTGTACCTAGTTAAGTCTTCACAGCTTCATCCTTTATTCTAAACGGTTCTCTTTTACTTCATCCACTGAGTACTGCCCTTTGTCTGTAATTTGCCATTATTTGCTTTCTCAGAACACAGTCAACTTAACCCCTCCTCCACTGTTGTGTATGTTCCACAGATTTCCCAACCTGTCCAACAGATTCAGAATGTAGCACTGATTCAGTTGTTCTGTGACTATTACACTTTGTCCTTGACTGATAATTTACTGATATGTTCAGATTAACTAAAAACACTGTCTTCACAAAAAACAAATGCCTATATTGTATCGTCCCCTTTTTCTCCACCAACCTTCGTTTCTGCCCATTTTACTTTGTCTATGGAGAACCCATTCATCAGTGTGTTTGGCTTTACTAACACATTGTCCTTGTCAAAACCAAAGTCCTGTATAATATCTTGCCCTTTCTCATCATCACCACCTTCTATCTCTTCTTCATCACCAAACAATCCCTCCACTTTATTTTCATACTCTTGTCTCAAATATTCTTCCATTCCATCCTGATTGGACTACAGTTTACCAACTGACACCTCTGCAGTTGCTAAATGACCCCATTCCAGAAACACAACAGGATCTCTAGTTTCTTCCCAAATCCTTCGGCCCCTCCCGTGGGCTGCCTAGAGAAATCATTCCCAACCACAAAGAAACCCAAGCCCTTCACCTGTTTCTGATTCATTGATGATATCTTTGTGATCTGGACTAAGGGTGAGGACACCATATCCACATTCTGCCAGGACCTCAATATCTCCTCCCCCAGTCACTTCACTTCACCTGATCCTCCTCAATGTCAATCTCCACCTCAAAGGTGGCTACATCAGTACCTCCATCCATATCAAACCTACCAACCACCAGCAATACCTCCACTTTGACAGCCGTCACCCATTCCACACCAAGAAGTCCCTTCCATACAGCCAAGCTATTCATGGCCATTGCATCTGTAGTGATGAGCAGCCCTCCTCCAAATATACCAAGGGTCCCACTAAGGTCTTCAGAGACAAAAATTACTCTTGCATCCTTGTACAGAAACAGATCTCTTATGCAGTGTCTTTGGGTGACCTACCACCTTTCACATTCCCACCATCCTGCCACAAAGGAGCACTTCTCTCGTGACTCGGTACCAGGACTGGAGCGACTGAATCACAGTCTTCACTGGGTTTCAACTACATTTCGTCATGCCCTGAAATGAGGAATATCCTACCTACCATCCTTCCAATCCTTTCCATGATAGTATTCCATCACCTACTGAACCTCCATCCCTATTCCATCCCTTCACCCAACTCCTTGCCTCATGATTCATATCCCAGTAACAGACCTAGATGCAAGACATCTTCAATACTTCCTCCCACCACCACCTACTCCATTCTTATCACAAGCATCACCTATCTCATCAAAGGCAGGCCTACCTGTGAAAGTAGTCATGTGATCTACAAACTAAGCTGCAACCATTATTCTGTCATCAACATAGGCATGACAACCAACAAGCTGTCTGTCGCGAATGGTCACTGACAAACTGTGGCCAAGAGACAGCTGAACCACCCAGTTGCTGAAAATGCTGTGCAACACAACATTCTTCACTTCAATGACTGCTTCACAGTCTGTGCCACATGTACCTTTCCTACAAACGCCAACTTTTCTGAATTGTGCAGGTGGGACTCTCTCTGCAACGTATCCAACATTTCTGTAACCCCCTTGCCTCAAACTTCAATTGTCCCTTTCCTATCCCCACCCATTCCCTCTGCTCCTGCTCCAGCACTACACTGCCTTTTATTCCGCCAACACATCAGTCTCCCTTCTCCCCCCCCCCCTTCCTCTGCTTCTCTCCTTTTCCACTCTCCTTCCCCCCTCGTTGCCCCCCTCAAATCACCCTACTGCACATAGCAGCTCTACCCTATCTCCATCATGCCTCTGCATGCTCCCACAAGTAGCACTACAGCCTCCCCCACCCCTACCCTGCTATTCCTTCCCTTCTCTGGCCCAGCCTCCTCTTCACACCCCCATCACCCAGATTGCTTCTCCCACCAAGCAAAATCTGGTCTTAGTGGCCAGACAGTGGTCATATGTATGTGACTTGTGCCTGCATGATATGTGGTGAGTTTTCTATGTTAAGAGGACTTTGGAGCATAGACTCAGATATTTAGCAGTCTTTTTGTTGTACCTGTCTGCAATTAAACACATCTTCTATATAATGAGTAGGAACCTGTCCTTTTTCATAATATTGTCAGTGCATAACTACTGCCATCTCAAAACCCTTGCTGGTACACCCTCTCCATGCAACTTTCATAAAACTGCTCTATTTCAGCCACCTGAAGGTATTTTCCTTCAGGCAGGGAAACTATCTTTCCCTTCATCTAAAACTACATATTTAGCTGGTTATTCCTTATTTTAATGATCTTGATTGTTCCTCTTCTTCTGCATCTAAAAGAAGTCTCTGCTTCCAACTCTACTCCCTTTGCAATCTGTATCCTACTGTCTGTGGTTCACCCAAAGTCCATTATTGTGTGGTTCTCTTCTCAATACTGTTCCTGCCCATGCAACAGCAGGAGCTAATTCTTGTTTCTCAGACCTTCTCTCTCAAGGTAATGCTGCCCCTCACTTCTGTTTAGAGGTCTAACATTTCCACCCATACTTTTCATCCATCCCCCTGTCAGGTTTGTAACCCTCCCTGTCTGGTATCCTCTGTCTATAATTTCTATTATTCATTCCCATTTGGTTTACTCAGTAGGGGGTTGTAACTCTCACCATCCCAGAAATAGCACACTATGGATTGCTGTTTATCCTTAGACCCAAATTCAGGTAGGAACTTGGACAAAAAATTCAGATAATGGCTCACAAAAGTTCCATAACTTTAGCCACACACCTATGTGCATCACCATCCAAATGACTTTTTATAAACAATGCTTTATTTTTATCTGACGAACAAATGGTTTGGCAGAAGAGCCTTTCCCAAAAGACCATCCCATGCTCACACTACAACCCCTTCTACTGTTAGAACTAAAAAAACAACAGTACCCGCATGCTGAGGGTGCACAGAAGCAAAACTTATAGATTTTAAAGGTATTTCAAAACGCACATATTTTATAATAGCACTGCAGGTAAGCATCCATATTGGGAGTGTCTCTTGCAATGTTTCGGCCATTCATGGTTCGATTCATAGGACATGCTCAAGGTCTGTGGTGGTAGTAATAACAGTAATAGTATAGGAGTATTCATCTGTGGATCCCTGTTACAAGGATACTTGATGTGTCATGGTATTACAAATTAAGAGGAAAAAAAAAAAAAAAAAAAAAAATCATCTGTGCAGGCATTTACGTAAGTTTCAGAAGGATGGAATAAACAGTTGGTATGGCCTTATTGATCTAATACAGTTTCCACATGCTTGAGTAATATTCTGGTATAGAGTAAGCCAAGTATTTTGTAAGCAATTTTGAATATTGTGTTGCCAAACAGTTCTAAAAAAAAGCTTGTTGAAATCACCTTGATTCTGAGTTTATTCTGTCATGTCAAGATCATTTAATTATTAACTGAGATAAAGAACATATACAATATTTCCTTGGAATGATGACAAACAAATGATAAGCTTTCCAGTGCTTAACATCCTAGTTCTTTCTGGATTTGAGACAACAATCAGAAGGGCAATTGATAGTTTCTTCACAAATGAAAAATTGAAACACTATTGACTAATTTTAAAAAGTAATTTCTTACAAATAAATAAATACCCACAGCAAGTTACAAAAATTGGTAATAAAGCATGTAAGTCACTCACATCATGTTGCCTCTCCTGACCCGATGCCGAAGCTGCTGCAGACATTTGTCAATAATCTTCTTCCATGATATATCTGGTATATCATAAAGAATCCTTAAAGCTAGAAAAGAAGAAAGATAACCAATAGGAATGACTTGACTGAAGCACTAAATGGTGATGAAAATAGCATATAGGTAATTACGTGGTGGTTGGCAGTAACACACTCATTGGCACCTTAGTTACATTCTTCCTCATAGTAAGTATTTATTGAACATCAGATATATAATTGAGCCATACTGATCTATAACTGCTATGGTGGTTCTAGAGTTGTTAACTGTGAGCACTCTGTTTACTAGCACAGCTGCTTGATTTCTCATACTACAACAACATTATGCTGAACAAAGCTGTTTCTTAAGCTAAGGCTTAAGCTACTTACTTCTTAACTTTTGATTTCACTTATGTTCTCTTTTACATAAATTCTGTTAAAGTTAGGGGCATTTCCTGAAAAGACTTTGATATGTAACCTGTATAAATAAAAGCTTGAAAAGCACTACTACAAGCAGAATAATTCCAGTAACTGGCACTTTTGTGGCAGTAGCTGTGCAATTTTTTCCACTATTTTATACTTTCATTTAAACAATATACATCTTCACTGTTAATTAATCACCAATAATTCTATTTTGCAAAGTGTTATATGTGTACACTTTAACATTGTTAGCACTGATTGCAAATATCCATATCCAGCACCATTCATTGTCATGTGTACTATAATTGTCAGTGTGAATGCATGATATTATATGGTTTATTTTTTTAATTTTATAAATATCAAAATGAATAACGACCAGCTGCCGAATGCACCGACAAAGTCTCTCTTCAAATGCTAAAAGGAATGTACTCGTGCCTCTTGGTAAATGGACAATGCAATTAACATACCAAATGACTGAACTCCACTCTGAAATGTGCATAATACTATCATCATTGCATCCAAATGTGACTAGAATCCTACAACCATCTCATTTTAAATCTGAAAATTGTAGGGGAGTTATTGGACTTTACCACATACAAGATCTTGAGGTTAAAGATGCCACAAATAATGCATTACTGATTCTTAAGAGATTTACTGAAGGTGTTGTAGTTCCCAGGATTTCAAATAAATTTATCAGGTTAAATAAATAAAAACAAAAAGAAACTGATCATCCATTAGAGTCACACATCTGATGAGGTGTCATTCTGAAGTGACCAAGAGTACTGCTGAGATAAAAAAACTAGGACACATTCGATCTTGCCCACTACAGGATAACATCATTGGTATAGCCCAGCAAGTACTTATACCCTGACTTCCATAGTTCAGCTTTCAGTTTCTCTCAGTTATGAGTCAGTGTTTCAGCAACTAGTACCAAGGTGAGCCATGTGACACTCCGACCGCAGCCTTTTGAGATGACTACGGTCTGTGATGCCATAGCCAACAAGATCTGATGAAATCTGCTGCTGCCTTGTCTTTGCCATCGCTGATGTGAAAACTTTGGGCCTCTGCAAGCCTACCTTATGATCCTTGGTGAGCTGATCAACCACTGTTGTTCCGGGGAAACGAAGCAATTGCTGCCTCCCAACTCACAGCTGACTCCAGCACTGCAAACTGGTCTCTCACAGAAAGGAGGGAGAAATAGAATGAGGAAGGTACATTGGGGAGAGATTAAAAGTTTTCTTTAGTATTTTGGTGAAACCATAGCTAAACACCTACCATCATGAAGGGAAATCAATGTGGCTCCTTTTGGGCACTTGGCATTTCTTTCCTGTATTTAGTTGATTTGGAATGCTTTAAAAGTATGAAGTGCAGTTTGCCTATTATACTTGCTGTTAAACATGTCAATCAACAGATAAGTGAAGCTACTACAAAATATACTCCAACATCATCTTGCTCCTTATACTCCAACATCATCTTGCTCCTTATGCCGTAGGCTAAAAATGCTTTTGCTGAATGTGTGTGTGTGTGTGTGTGTGTGTGTGTGTGTGTGTGTGTGTGTGTGTGCGTGGGGGAGGGGGGGGGGTAAGGTTGTTGTTTATGGGTGCACAAAGGCAAAGTCATCAAAATTAGTAGGCATAAATGCAGTTAAAATGACTAAAATTGCATAAAAAAGGAAAATACCCTCTTCAAATCTCATTCACAGTCACCTGCACAAGCACAATAGCTCACAACCTTTAAGATAGTGTGAAGATGGTCAGATGTTCTAAAAGTGGCAGTTAAAACACAAGTAACACAAGAGGAGAATAGCTAAAATAAGTACACAGAGAAATGTGACTGGCTGATCACCTACAAAGAACAGAGTGAGGCAAGCCACCCCTGATACCATATTAAAAACTTCTCCATAAAATTTTAGGGAACAAATCAGACATTTCACAAAGCTTTAAAAGTTGTACCACATTCATTTGATTGTCAGTTAAAATAGAGGAAAAATCTGTCGGTAAATTAATTGCTGCCCTCTTGTCTGACTATAAAAAAATAGACTACTAAAATGTCGTTCACTGTGAACCATACCCTCAAGCACTGCACATTAGAGCAGTGATACTGAATGTACAGTCTGCAGAGGCCTGGGGCTCTTTTAAGCATCATATCGAAGCTGCTTTTATAAAAGTTATTTTTTCTCTCAGTGCATAATAGCTGAAAATGAAGTGAGAAGCAGCATAAAAAACCTACAAAAATGCTACAATCAAAAACTACAAACAAAGATTTAATTTTGCACACTGTCTCACCTCCACATGCCACAAGCATTCCATTATGCTCTCTCCATCTTTCTTCCGTTCACAAACACTTTGAACTGCCTCCAAGGATATCATCAGCTTGCTATCTATGCTTCACCACCTGGGGCTAGATAAACCCACACTGCACACCACAGAGTATAGTTCCTACTCAAGTTTGTGACTGCAATGTGCAGTCCAAAGGCAAATCTGCGCACCATTTTCAGACCACAGTATATTTGATTCGTGTTTATTATTGACTATAGTTGTAAAATTCAACATCTTATGGTGATATTACTCTATGCTTGTCATATTGTAAAATTAAACTGTGGATATTAAAAGACAGAATGGAGCACTGGCTTAAAGGTGTTGAAAACCTTTGCTCCTGAGAGTCGGTCAGTGAATAGGAGACCCAAAATATTCGTTGCCTCAGATAGCCATGGCAGAGACTGTGCAAGAAACATTTTAAAATTAGCTTTAAATAAATATGATGTTGAAGGGAAGGTGATACCAGGTGCCCCCACTAGTGTAATACTAAAAAAATGCAATGACCTCCATAAGTTGACAAGTGAAGATTTTGCAGTTATCTGGGCAGGGGCTAATGATGTAGCAAAGAATGAAACCAAGTTGGCAATTCGTTCACTACATAAAGCCTTGTCAGCATTACAAAATACAAATACAAAGGTGATTGTAGTTGGTGTACCACATAGACATGACCTGCCTGAATGGTCTTGTGTAAACCAAGAAATTCAATCTGCAAACAGAAAACTAAAAAAAATAGTGAAAGGCTTCCATAACACTTGTTTTATTGATACTCCTAGTAACAAGGAGCTTTATACAGCACATGGACAACACCTTAATGCAACTGGTAAAGAACTAATTGCCACAAGGATTTATGAATCAGTGGAAACAAACAGGAAAGTGTACAAAACAGCAATAGAACTTAAATGGAAGGATACTGAAGTCTCAGATAAAGAATCAGTGAGAATTGTTACTGACACAACTCCAGCACAAATAACAACAGAATCCTTAAAAGTGAACTCTAGTTTGTGTGGAGAGGACAATTACTCAAGCAATAAACTTACCCAAGAGGGCAGTGCAAAAGTTTGAAGAAGCAGCAAATGAGGTGGCAGGAAAGAAGGCACCATATAAGAAGAGAGACCTACTTGCAAAAAGAAGAACAGCAAATCAAGCTCAAGGGATGAGAATACCAACACGTGGAGTATGGCAGTCAACCCGAAAAAAGAAATCACAACCGAGGGACCAGGATTTTTGGTGGGATCAGCAGTGGTTTCACAGATGAAAGCAGTTAACAAAGTGAGTTGGCTCTGAGCACTATGGGACTCAACTTCTGAGGTCATTAGTCAACAAAGTGAGTCATCAAGTGAATGAACAGGTATGTGACAATCATAACACACATGATCACAGTGCATCAAGATTAAAGACATTAACTGAACCTACAACTTCAAATATAAAGTCAAATTGCTCTCAGAGGAATACAGACAGAGACAAACTACTTAATTTTCTACAAGTTAACATAAATTGTATTAGAAATAAAATTTTAGAATTAGAACATTTATGTAACACTGAGCATGTAGATGTTATATGTGTATCTGAGCACTGGTTAACACAAGAACAAGTAAATTATGTTCATTCCCCAAGGGTATGTTGTGGGAGACATGATATGAAGAAAACAGAGACAGAATGGTGGGGCGGGAATTTTTGTCAAAGAAGGAATAATGTTTTCCAGAATTGATGTATCTACATACTCCTCAGAACTAGATGGGGAGTTTAGTTGTGTAAAACTAATGAATGAAAATATAGTGGTAGTTAGTCTATATAGGTCGCCAGATGGTGATGTAAATTTGTTTATTGAAAAATGTGAATTAATAATTAAAAAAATATTGAAGAGTAAAACGAGAATTGCTATATGTGGTGATTTCAACATAGAAATGGTAAACACACAGAGACCAGTTGCTAGGACATTTTTGAATATGCTAAGATCATTAGACCTCTATTGTACAAATAACTGTGCCACACGTAAGAATGCCTGTATAGACAATATTATTGTGAATTTCCATAGGGAGGATTTTACAGTTAGACTTGCAGGAAGTGGACTTGCAGATCATGAGCCACTACTCCTTACACTCTGTAAGAGGCAGCCAGTTAAAACTGAGGAATCTAAAGTAGTAGTGGTACGAAGACAGAAGGAAGAGTACATAAATATGTTTGTTGATAGATTAGGAAGTGCAGATTGGGACTTAATATATAATTGTTAATCTGGAAAAAGGGAAGCTGAAATAAGCTTTGGTAACTTCTTTAAAAAGTACACAGATTTATGATATTCTTGCTCACCAGTAAAAAAAAATTAGATATCCAAATGAAAAGAAAAAGAAAAGTCTGAACTGGTTCACACAAGAGCTAGTAGAAATTAGAGGAAACTTGCATATGCTGTACCAGATGCATAAACAAGCCTCTGACCAAGGGGCAGAACAGAGTGTGAACATTCATAGGTCATATCTGAAATGCAAAAAATACTATAAAGCTAAACTTCTTCTGGCAAAAAAGCAAGCAGTGGAGAACTATATAGAAAGAGCTCCCAATAAATGCAAGGCAGACTGGCAAATAATAAAATAAGAGAATACACCGAAACGCAAGAGAATACACCGAAACGCACAGAAACAGCTCTGCTTGATCCTGAAGAATTAAATGAGTACTTTTTAAACTCAGTTAAAGAAATAAGTAACAGTATCAAAGCAACAAATTCATCTGCAATGAACCTTGTTGGAACACCACTGCCTGTTAACCTGGCATTTCAATGGAGGGCTGTCACACCTGCTGATGTTATGAAAGCTGTATCCAAATTTTCAGGTTCTAGAAGTATGGACTGTTATTGGTTATCAAATAGCATAATTAAAAAGACAATACACTCAATCGCCAAACCATTAGCTTATATTTTTAATAAATGTGTAGAATTTGGAGTTTTTCCGGATGCACTCAAGGTATCAAAAGTTGTCCCAGTTTATAAAAAAGGAGACAAACATATCCCCCAAAGCTAAAAACCAGTCTCCATTGTTCCAATATTCTCAAAGGTATTTGAGGCGCTGATACACACACAAATAAGCAACTTCTTTGAAAAACACAATATCCTATGTAACAATCAGTTTGGCTTTCGAAAGGGGAAGAACACAATAGGGGCCATCTTGGAAATCATTGACCAAACCTTAACAGCTTTTGAAAATAATAACATGGTATCACTGGTATTATGTGACCTAAGCAAAGCTTTCGATTGCATTCCTGTTGACATACTACTGGGGAAACTAGAGTTTTGTGGGGTGAGAGGGAGCACTTTATCTGTGATAAATTCTTATTTAAGTAACCGAAAACAATTCGTCTCAGTCAGAAATTTAAATTCTTCCATCATGGAAATCAGCACAGGTGTACCACATGGGTCTATCCTTGGACCCTTCTTCTTCATTGTCGCTATTAATGATTTACCTAAAAATATAGCTCACCCTGTTGTGTGTTATGCTGATGATACAACACTACTTACCACACATCAGAACATCTCAGATCTGAATAACCTAACAAAAGAAACACTAGATAAGGCCCTGGACTGGTTTGCAGCCAATAAGCTCCTATGCAACCCTGACAAAACACAACAACTTTTAATGGGAACATCAAATGAAGTAGGTAATAAGTCGGTAAAACTCTTAAGTATTCACATTGACTCAAAACTATATTGGGAGGAACACGTCAATCATGTATGTGAAAAAATATCTCAGGTGGCATACTTTCTCTTGAAACTAAGGGAGGTAGTGAGCTTGGAGTACCTCAGGGTGACTTTTGGCTATTCCAGTCACATATTTCATATGGTCTGATTATATGGGGGAACTCCCCTCACAACAAAAACGTATTGAAATTACAAAAAAAAGTCATACGTATAATATGTAAAAGAGGTCATAGGGAGCACTGTCGTCCTCTTTTTTCCAAGACTCAGAATACTTGTCTGTACTCTATATTAAAAATAATATTTCAGAATTTACTGCCAGAAGGGAAATACACGAACGCAACACCAGGGCTAACGGTAATTTAGACATACCACGCCACAGATTAGCGAGAACAGGAAATTCCCACAAAGTTAACCCACTCAAAATGTTCAATAAACTGCTAGTTCATGTTCAGTCTATGGATAAAAAATTCTTTTAAAATTAAGTGGTACAGCTGGCTGTCAGATCATCCATCCTATGACATTAAAGAATTCTTTGAGATGCCTGAGGAGAATATAAGCATTTAAAAGTTGTCTGTAGTTAAACATATTATTTTGTGCTGTGGTTAATCGTGTGTAATTACAAAGTTTATACTGTAAACAATAAAATACCATACTATATTAGATTATAAGATAGCTTGTTGTTTTAACTTTTAAAAGCTATCCTTTGTAATTTGGTACACTGCCATGCTTCAAATGTATTCTATAATGTATTGACAAAAGTTTATTTTATTATTCTGTATGTACTAGTACATCTTGTATGACGAAGCCAATATCATTGTAAAATGATCTACAGTGAATAAAATTCTTGAATTCTTGATGTACTACTTTAAAATAAATAAACAAAATAGTTCCATGGTACCTGTTAAGATGCACCAACACCTAAGCCACAAAAGCACTATATTTGGTCAGTTATCGCACTGCACATGTGGCTGAAGTGAACCAGAGAATTTAATAAAACCATATGTGCCAGATCACTGAAAAATCTGCAAGCCATCTTTCTACAATGCCATTTTTGAAAGGCACTGTTTCACAACAAATTAATCTTGCAGGTTATATCAAGTAAGAACTAGTCAGTCACCTTCAACGCAGCAAATTTGTCTTGTAAAGATGTGAGCTGACTCATGTTGCTAGACTGGCCATCTTGCTGATAATTGTACATTATCCATAGAAACATTCACTTGAAGAAGAGTTGCTTACATGTGCATTGTTACCAACTAACACTACCAGATAAAGAATTCTTAATGCATTTAACAATTTTTTTTAAATGACCGTCTCGACTGGAATGATTGTATCGATATTTGTAGATATAGGGCAAAGACAATGACTGGTTAAACAGCAGGAGCGGATTCAATAACAAAAAGTGAAGTGCCAAACTGTAGTATTAGCCACTGTATCCTGCATAGACAGCAGCTCACAATAAAGATGCTGCCAAATCTAAAATTAGTTATTGATGAAGCAGTAAAAATAATCAATTATATCATGCCCTCTTCAGAGCCAAATGATTTCGATATTTAACTACACTCCATCCAAAATGAGCATGAAGGCCCAACAGCACTGACCGACCACCATGTCTTCTTCAATTCATAGGTGTCACTGGATGTAGATATGGAGGGGCATGTGGTCAGCACATGGCTCTCCTGGCCGTTGTCAAGTTAACGATACCAGAGCTGCTACTTCTCAGTCATGTAGCTCCTCAATTTTTCTCAAAAGCACTGAGTGCAACCCTCTTGCCAACTGTGCTCGGTGGACCCAGACAGTCAACCGTCCAAGTGCTAGCCAGGTTTGACTGCACTTAGCTTTGTTGATCTGATGGTAACCAGTGTTACTATTGTGGCAAGGCCATTGGTGATTGTTTTCAATATTGTGGGAAGATTTTAGTAGCAGACATAAAACACTAGTTCTCCACATCAAGGTCAGATGGTTACCTCGGGTAAGACCTTAACAAGATTATTTGAACTAAGAGCTGAATTAGAAGCTTTTACGACTGAAATTTCTTTTAAATTAAAAGACCATTTGTACAATGTGATGTGATCATTCTGACTAGCTTCTTTGGCAGATATACATGGAAAAATTAATGAATTAAATTTACCTTTACAAGGAAAACAGGCAACAGTTTTCAATACTGATAACAAAATAATCACCTCGATAATATATTTTTGGATTGTCTGTAATGGCAGAGATGCCTAGAAATCTTTTCAACACTGAATATGTTCAATGGTGAGCCAGTAGAATTGTCAAATGAAATATTTGAGGAATTTTTCCAGTGTCTCCACGATATGTGTGCATCTTTTGATACGTATTTTCCTGAAGAGCAGAATGTAAAACTGGAAATGAATTCATGAGTTCAAAATCCTATCGTACCATTTGCAGAAGCCAATAAATATGTCAAATGAAACCTATGAATCCTTTTTAGAATACATCAGATTCAAGCATGGAACCCTTATTCAAAACAATGTCACTTGATTTTTGGTACAGGGTTCATGATGAATATCCACAAGTTGCCACAGAGGCTGTGTCTGCTCTTCTCCCATTCCCAACATCATACTTGCATGAAACGGGATTCTCACCACATACAGCTACAAAGACAAAATACCACATTAGACTAGATGCTGAACCTGACATGAATCTTCTACTCTCTTCCATCAAGCATGACATTAGATAGTTATATATATATACCACTTCATACTTCCTACAAAAAGATGGAAACAATTTTATCAATTTACATTGGAATCAATACAGTATTATTTTGAGTACTGTATTATTGTGTGTTGCTTTGTATATTGAAGAAATCAGTAGCGTATTATGTACCTATTTTTGTAAGATTTTCATTAAATGGTTATAATTAAAGAATGAACATAAAATCAGATTTTGCTTATTTTAGGGCACTGTAAAATATTTAGTATCTGAAAAGAGTTTTGTCATCAAAAAAGTTTGATCACAGCCCCATTAGAGGGTCCTCTTGCTGGAACAAGAAGCAATGTGTCATAGGCTGTGTCCTTAATGAAGACAAGTGAGCAAGATCTCATCTTCTCAGCATAGCTGGAAGGAGGTCACTGTGGCTGAGACATATCTTACTAGACACAGCTTATTGTCTGTTACTTTCAGCCACTTTGATTTCTACCAATGCACAATTCTGTACCTCAACAATTAGGTGACTGCATGTAGGTGAATGGCACCCTGAACCCTGGTATCAGATTATTGTGGCTGCTACATCCGCCAGCCCTGGAGTCCAGCAGGAAGACATCTCAATCTCTAGCCTTCTCAGGTGGAGAAAGGTACCCTGATACTCTGGACTATTTTATCTGCTGGATACAAGTGTTGTAGAGAGTTAAGGACATTCTATAACTCAGAACAGATCAGGAATTTAGCAATTGTAATGCACCTCATCAGCTCCAGTGCCCTCAGAGACTCTGCATATAAAAGGAAATGTCCTGACTGACTGACTCATTGCTGCCCAGCCCAAACTGCTACGGAGATAAACTTGAAAATTTGGAGAGGGTGTTGACCTTGCACTGTAGGCATTGATTATGACAGAATTTTTCGAAATTCTACCCTTAAGGGGGTGAGATAGGGGATGAAAGATTTTTTGAAAAAACATCCCTATTTAGGCTATTTTAAAGCTACATCAATTAGTATTCAGTTTCTTGGTCAGAAATAAAGAAATATGTATTTCAGAATTTTTAGAAATTTAATCCCTATGGGTGTGAAATAGTGGGTGAATGTTATTATTATTGTTGTTTTTTTAAATAAATCATTATTAAAGAACTACTAAAGCATTTTTAAAAGCTACATCTGTGACAACTGGTATTTTATTTCTCAGTTACAAATTAAAAAATGCATATTTCAATGTTATTGGAAATTCAACCAACCACGGGGGGAAGGAATAGGGCTGATTGATTCACTGATTCATCAGTGCCCAGCTCAAACTGCTAAGGATAATAAAAACTTGAAATTTTGAAAGGGTACTGATCTTATATCTTATACTAAGGGTATCATTTAGTAAAGGATTGTTTGAAATTCCACTATTAAGGGGATGAAATAGGTGATGACAGGTTTTTTGAAATATGATGCTATTAACGTAATTTTGGAGCTAGAACTACAGAAATTGATATTTGGTTTCCGGTCAGAAATAAAAAATACCTGTTTCAGCATTTTTGGAAATTCAACCACTAAAAGCGTAAAATATTTGGTGAAAATTAATTTTGAAAATAAATCATTATTAAAGCACTACTAAAACATTTTTAAAGCTGCTTCTATGAATATTGGTATTTGACGTCTCAGATGGAAATAAAAAAAAATACATGTTTCAGTGTTTCTGGAAATTCAGTCCCTAAGGGGGTGAAACAGGGGCTGAAAATATTTCATTGTGAAAGCATTTTTAATCTAAAAAAATTTGTATTTGGCTTCTCAGACTAAAAAAACACTCTTCAAGAGGGTCAAAGAGGTGATGGAAGTTCTTATGGGAATACTTCATTAGAAAATCATTTCTGAAACTAAATCTATGAAATTTTGTATTTAGTTTATCAGTTTCCAATAAAATATGTATGTTTCACTGTTTTCTTTGGAAAATGAACCCCTAATGGGATGGAATAGGCAATGGAAATTTTTATGAAAATATTTTGTTATATAGCAACAGATTTAAAGCTAAATCTATGACAATTGGTATTTGACATCTAAAGTAATATGTGTTACAAAGTGAAAGATTTTATGGCAATATCACCACAAGAACTCAAAAGGCAGTATTAACAAGGACCTCTGACTCTGGCTACCAAAATACGGTAAACACCATGCTTCCATGGCCTTAATTAGCATGAAAAGTTTAGAAGATGTTGCAATTTGTGAACATGAAAAAATAAGAAATTAAAATAAAAAAGAATTAAAAAGTCTGTGCAGACCATGCAATCTACATGAATGAAACAGCGGATGCTAAGGTAGTCATGCATAATTTGCATTGATTACAGTGAATCCCTAAGACAATTGGATCTTGAGGACATGATCAGGAGGAACAACAGAGCTGTCCATAGAGCCCCTGTTTAGACCCATCTGCGAATAGCTGGCGTGCTCATTTAACATGTTGTAAAATATTATATTAAAAACACATGCAGGAGTGCAGCTTCTCACATATTGTACTAAATATAAAATTACTCTGGGCTTCTGCAGTAACCAGAGTGGCAACTGATTCCAACCCCACATTTGTGTTTGTACTAGCTCCATACCCAATGATTCCAGTTCATGCTTCATGTGGATCTCAAATGGCCTTGCTGGTCATAGACAGTTGGAGAAAAGGAGTGCCATAACTGGACAAGTAACAGTATGGTATGCTGGTGAATTGGGAGCAGTGGGGATCTTATACACTTGATGCAAAATGAGGAATTGCCACTAGATGGTGATGATCTGTAGGTAAGAATGTCTCACAGTGTGCACCCAGAGTCTAGCCATGTTGTCATGAAAGAACTGTTTTTCTGGAGCAGTCATTCAGATTCAGATTCAGATTCTTTATTAGTCATTCAGCATTGTTACATGCAATAGACTTCGTCAGTTCACTTAACCTATTAATTTTACAAAATAAATTTTTACATATTTATGTTGATATTGGGCATTTCTAAAAATTCTTCTAATGAATAGAATGGATTGGTTAACAAGAAGTTATGAACATTATCTTTAAATAATTTGTCAGACTTGATTGACCCATTTTTAGACAATTTGTTATATATTTTAATTGCCATATACTTATGACTATTGTTAGTTTTAGCTAATCTATTTTGTGGCAACAGCAGAGAAGTACACGTTCTTGTATAGTAACCATGCCTTATAACTCTTGACAACCTAACCACTATGTGATCAACATGAGAGTTCCATGTTAGACTGTTGTCAAGTACAATTCATTTGTTACACTTAAATTAGGTAGTTCAGCAAGTATGTAGTTAACACTGTCAAGAATATATAAATTAATTACTGTTAAAATTCTATATTTAATGAACAATGGTTTACAATGTGTTCTATTATCTACCTTAGCCATTACTCTGATTGCTTTCTTCTGGATCACCATAATTTCATTTATTTTTCTGCTGTTTCCCCAGAGTATTAACCCATACCTTAAAACAGATTGAAGAAAGGCGAAGTACGCTGTACCTAAAAACTTATTTTTGTAGTCTTTGATAGACTGAACCACATATTCTGGGTCTTTTCCTCATTTAATAGCAGACCATTGGCATTAAACCATGATGTTGCATTTTCTTTTGCCAATTTCATATCACTTACAAGGTTATCAAGTACATGGTTTACAGATAGAAAAGTTGTGTATGATTTCTTTCAATAGATTGTTTGACATATTAAAAATATCAGTACTGTATGAATTTTTCATTTCTTTGACTATTTTAAGAACTTCATGTTGGGATACCTCTTTGAAGTGTTTCAATGATGATCTGGCCCTATTATGATTTAGGTTTGCTCTCTTCAGATAATCTATACATGTTACATTGGGTTTACTGATCAGCTTTTTGATATCATCAGCACAGCTTACAAAATATTTATTGAATGTATCTGCTGGTATTGGGACTGTCTTGTCGAAGTTTCTGACTTCACCTTTAACAGTATTAATTACTGACCAGGCTGTTTTGCATTGGTTTTTACTATTTTTTATGAAATTTGTGTTGTATCTTAGTTTCGCCAATTGCAACTCTTTCTTATACTGTTTCTTAGTGATTTTTTCGAGATCCTTAATTTCATTAGAATTGTTTACTTTGGCAAGGCGCTTCAACAGCAGTAGCTTATTTTTTAGATCTCCAGTTCTTTGGTGTACCAAAATTTACCCTTTCTTGTTTTATGGTATTTCTTTTGAACAAGATGGGCTTTTAAAATATCTGTTAAGTAATTGTGGAATGTTTCATAAACTGTTTGGGCACTGGAATCACAGTTTTGAAATAATTTGTCCCAGTTTGTTATGCTCAGCTGGTGTGTTAGTTTTATGAGATTGTGTTTTGTTAAAACCAATGACTAAGGCAATTTAAGGTATTAAGTGCACTCTGGGTCCTTGCCTTCAGGTCCTTTAGAAGTGGTAACCATGACAGCATGGAATAAAAAATGAGGCCCAGAAACCTCACTGAGTCCTTAAAATGTAGAATGGTGTCCCTTATACGTAAGACAGATAAATTAAAAAGAGAATGAGAATGATTAAAATTAAAACACACACACACATTTATGTGCAGGAAATTAAAATTGTCCACAAATATGGAGCACTGCACAGGACTCCTGGCTGTAGACATCACATTGTTTCTGGCTATGGCGAAGAGGCTAACACTTAAAACATTGCACTGGGAAATGCCATTCTCCTGCTCAAAACTAGCTGACAGCAAGCCACCAAATCAGTACTGGGATCTTTAAAAAATGATAAGAATGACCAAATGAATGTAGGGAGACAACCATTGGTGGAGTAGTCCTAGATATTGGACCTCTGCATAGTGTCATATACCTTATTGATGTCAAAGAATATCCCTATACAATACTGTTTACATAGGAAAAAACGGTCAAGTTTTCAAAAGTCAATCAACAACAGTAAAGCCACATTGACAGCAGTTAAGGAGCTACCAGGTCTCTAATATCCAGACCTGACTATGGTTCACCAGTTGCTTAAAGGTCTTTCCTATACAGCTTGTTAAAGTGCTGCTCCAATAACAACTGGGGCAAGTTCATCCCTTTCCTGGTTTAAGGAGAGGTATAAAAATTGCCTCCCTCCTTGAGTTGGGAAATTGTCCTGTCTGTCATATCCAATTACAGTTTTCTAGGAGGACTTCCTTTGATGCTGTCTGCAAGTGTCACAGCATGCTGTACTGGATTTGATCATAATTAGGTGACATGTCAAGAGCCACAGACAGTGTCAAATCCAGCTCCCACAAGGTGAAAAGGTAATTGCAAGACTCATTATTGTTGGTTCTGAAGTCCAACCCATCCATCTTCATGTTGCATGGTAGCAGTGGAATGCTGGATCTTGGCTGGCATCTACATCTACATCTACATGGTTACTCTGCAGTTCACACGTAAGTGCATGGCAGAGGGTTCATCGAACCATTTTCATACTACTTCTCTACCATTCCACTCTCGAATGGCGTGTGGGAAAAAGAAACACCTAAATCTTTCCGTTTGAGCTCTGATCTCTTATTTTATTACGATGATCATTTCTCCCTACGTAGGTGGGTGTCAACAAAATATTTTCACATTCAGAAGAGAAAGTTGGTGATTGAAGTAAATAGATCTCACTGCAAAGAAAACTGCCTTTGTTTCAGTGACAGCCACCCCAACTCACCTATCATATCAGTGACACTCTCACCCCTATTGTGCGATAACACGAAACGAGCTGCCCTTCTTTGCACTTTTTCGATGTCCTCCGTCAATCCTACCTGGTAAGGATCCCATACCACGCAGCAATATTCCAGCAGAGGACAGACAAGTGTAATGTAGGCTGTCTCTTTAGTGGGTTTGTCACATCTTCTAAATGTTCTGCCAACAAAGCGCAGTCTTTGTTTCGCCTTCCCCACAATATTACCTATATGGTCTTTCCAATTTAAGTTGCTCGTAATTGTAATCCCTAGGTATTTAGTCAAATTGACAGCCCTTAAGCTTGTGCGATTTATCATATACCCAAAATTTATTGAATTTCTTTCAGTACTCATGTGGATGACCTCGCACTTTTCTTTGTTTAGTGCCATTTGCCACTTTTTGCACCCTACAGAAATTCTCTTTAGATCATTTTGTAATTGGAATTGATAGTCTGAGGTAAATTACAGCGTCATCTGCAAACAATCTAAGGGGGCTGCTCAGATTATCACCTGTTTCATTTATGTATATCAGGAACAGCAGAGAGCCTATGACATTACCTTCACTTCTGTTCTACTCAATGATTTACCATCTATCACTATGAACTGTGATCTCTCTGAGAGGAAATCATGAATCCAGTCACACAACTGAGACAATACTCCATATGCACACAATTTGATTAATAGTCACTTGTGAGGAACAGTATCAAAAGCCCTCTGGAAATCCAGGAATATGGGATCGATCTAGCTCATTACTTCATGGGAATAAATAGCTAGCTGTATTGCACAAGAATGATATTTTCTGAATCCGTGTTGGTTATGTATCAATAAGTCATTTTCTTCAAGGTGATTCATAATGTTCGAGTACAGTATATGCTCCAAAATCCTACAGCAAATTGAGGTCAGTGATATGGGTCTGGAATTCAATGGGTTACTCCTATTCCCTTTCTTGAACATTGGTGTGACCTGTGCTATTCTCCAATCTTTAGGAACAGGCTTATCGTCAATTGAGCGGTTGTATATGATCACTAAGAAAGGCGCTATTGTGTCTGTGTACTCTGAAAGGAACCTGACTGGTATACCATCTGGACCAGAAGACTTGCCTTTCTTAAGTGATGTGAGTTGTTTCGCAACACCTAAGATATCTACTTTTATGTCACTCATGGTAACAGTAACAGCTGTTCTGGTTTCAAATTCTGGAATATTTACTTCGTCTTCTTTCATCAGCAATCATCTTAAAATGTGTTGCCACTGTCCGGGCGATGTCTGCGGCATTGTTAGGAACACCCTTGCTTCAGCACCACTGCTATGAGTAACCAATTGTATTTATCAGAAATTGTTCTGATGGCTTCCCACACTTTTGTAGAGCAAGTGGAGCAGTTGATAGAGACCAGGGAAGCTTGCCATGATCTTTCCTTGCTCTAACTGATGACGCATTGAGCTTTGGCTCTCACTACCCCGAAGATCGCAAGGTTTTCAACTGTTGGATGGCACTTGAACTGACATAGAACCACAAGCTTCACATGGGCTGCTGAGTGGCATGCATCAGCCACCAAGGTATAGACAGATAATCTCAGAACTTCACAATGGATAAGTCGGCTATATGTTGGATCACTCTTATGATGTGGTCCATCCATTCCTGGACACTGCCTCGGCCAGCTGGCTAAACTACATCCAGTTATCTCTGCTGATCATCCATCTTGGCAGCTTACTTTGAAGGATTGCTCCATCTGGTAGGTGAATCCAAAGTTGGAAGTGGTCACTGGAATGAAGTTCATTAGTAAATTCCTACCAAAGAGAATCTGTGATGATGGGGGAGTAATAAAAGAGGTCGATGGCTGAGGATGGCTGAGCAGCAGCATTGAAATGACTGGTATGACCCGTGTTGAGGATGCACAGCCCCTGAGACAGCATGAGACTCTCTAAAACTTGATCCCTGGGGCAAACATGGAGTGAGCCACTTAATATTGTATGGGCTTTGAAGTGTACCAGTAGGACAGATGGCTGGAGGAGATTGTCTGTAAGATTTGTGAGAGCCTCGGAATCTATTTCTGTTTGTGGTGGTAAATACAAAAAGCGGACACTGATCATATGATCCACATGAACTTCAACAGCAACTGCTTCCAGGTCAGTAACTAGGGATAGAGCAGAAGAGTGATGAGTGTTACTGACAAACACAGCTACCCCTCCCATGGCCCTTTCCAAAGTCAGGTCATCTTTGTGATAGAGGGTACAGCCCCAGAGCACAGAGGCATCAGTACATTTAAAATGTGTTTCTTGTAAACACAAGCACAGCAGATGCTCCTGCACTAGGCATTTCACTTTCTCCAAGAGCACCCTGAACCTACTGATGTTTCACTTAGCATGGGAGCCATTTATCAGTGAGATTCTCTTATACTCTGTGTCTCTGCCTGGGTGCAGATCCCACAATGGTTGGAGTATTAGTCTGGGGTCTAGATAGTTGCCCAAGGTAGACTTCATATTCCACTGTCTCTGAAGTCGAATCATTAGAACTGTCAGGTAGAATAAGGTCTACATGGTCTGATGGTTTACAGTCTGTCTTCTTCAATGATTGGCACCTCTTTATTGGTTTGATTCCAGTGGAGGCTTCATAGTAATATTGGTGGCAGTGGTAATGATGTTGCTGATCTGTTTACTGGAATCTGCTTGCTGAGGTGCTCGAAGCTCTGCAATCTCAGAATCACCCCCTTTTCCGATGGTCTGTGGGGAGTTATAGGCTCCAGGCTACCAGCACCTACATCTATAATCTGCAAACCATCATGAGATGCATGACAGAGTGTACACCCCATGGTACCAGTTATTAGGGATTCTTCCCACTCCATTCATGTATGAAGCATGGAAGAACAATTAATTGAATGCCTCTGTGTATGCAGTAATTATTCTAATCTTATATTCATGATCACTTTGTGAGCAATACGTAGGGGTTGTAGTATATTCCTGGAGTCATAATTTAAAGCCAGTTCTTGCAGCTTTGTTAAAAGCATGGAAGAACAATTAATTGAATGCCTCTGTGTATGCAGTAATTATTCTAATCTTATATTCATGATCACTTTGTGAGCAATACGTAGGGGTTGTAGTATATTCCTGGAGTCATAATTTAAAGCCAGTTCTTGCAGCTTTGTTAAAAGACTTTCTCGAGATAGTTTATGTCAATCTTCAAGAGTCTTCCAGTTCAGTTCCTTCAGTATCTCTGTGAGACTCACCCATTGATCAAACAACCTGCGACAATTAGTGTTGCTCTTCTCCATGTACGGTAGTCCTATTTGCTACAGGTCCCACACACCTGAGCAATATTCCAGAACTGGTCACATCAGTGATATGTAAGCAAGCTCCTTTGCAGACTGATTGCACTCCCCTAGTATTCTACCAATGAACTGAAGTCTTAAGCAAGCTCCTTTGCAGACTGATTGCACTCCCCTAGTATTCTACCAATGAACTGAAGTCTACCACCTGCTTTACTCGCAACACAGCCCATGTGACCATTCAATTTCATATTCCTATGAAGTGTTGCATCAAGATATTTGTATGAGTTGGCCAATTCCAATAGTAACTCATTGATATTGTAGTCATGGGACACTGCATTTATTTATTTTTTTTTTTCATTTCGTGAAGTGCAAAATTTTACACTTCTGAACATTTAAATTATCCAATCTTTGCACCACTTTGACATTTTATCAAGAACTGACAATATTTATGCAGCTTCTTTCACACAGTACTTCATTATACCTAACTGCATCATCTGCAAAAAGTGTGAAGTTGTCTGCAAGATCATTAATACAAAACATGAAGAGCAAGGGTCTCAACACAATTTCTTGGGGCACACCCAATGTTACTTCCACATCTGTTGATGACTCTCCATCCAAGATAATATGCTGCACCTTCCCTGCCAAAAAGTCCTCAAACCAGTCACAAATTTCACTTGATACCCCATATGATTGTACTTGTCACAATAAGCGTTGGCGTGATACCAAGTCAAATGCTTTTCAGAAATCAAGAAATACTGCTCTAGCTGACTACCTTGATCCAAGGCCTTCTTTTGCCATGTGAGAAAAGTGCGAGTCGAGTTTCACATTATCGATGTTTTCGGAATCCATGCTGATTGGCTTTGAGGAGACCAATCTGTTCAAGATGCCTCATTATGTTTGAGCTCAGAATATGTTCTAACTGTCTACAATAAATTGATGTCAAGGATACTATACTGTAATTTTGTAGATCACTTCTACTACTCTTCTTGTAGATGGGTGTGACCTGTGCTTTTTTCCAAGAACTGGGCATGTTTTTTTTTGTTTGAGAGATCTACAACAGATTATAGTTAGAAGAGGGGCTAACTCAGCCACAAGTAAAGTAAAAAATTTGACAGGGATTCCACTGGGCCCTGCACCAACAATTTAAACTGTTTCTCAACACCACTGACACTAATACTTACTTCATTCATCTTTTCAGTGGTACGAGGATTTCATTGGGGCAATTCTCCTGGGTTTTCTTTTGTGATGGAACATTTTCCTATCTCATTTGCTAGAGACTGGACACTATCCTTGATGCCACTAACAGCCTTCGCATGCAACCAGAATTTCTTTGGGTTTTGTGAAATATTGTTTGACAATATTCTGCTATGGTAGTCACTGAAGGCATCGTACATTGCTCTCCTGACAGCCAAACACATTTCATTCAGCATCTCTCTATATGTAGCCCTACACTTTGTTTTGCTCCTATTACGCAGTAATCTCTGTTTCTTTAGAAGTTTCTTTACAGCATCTGTGTACCATGGAGGTTCCCTCCCCTTATGAATTATTCTATTGGGTACATATCTTCAAGAATCTTCCAGTTCAGTTTCTTCAGTATCTCTGTGAGACTCTCCCACATTTCCTTTAAACTTGAGCCATAATTCCTCTTCATGCTCCTGCCCTGTGCTGAAAGTTTCAAGTTCCTCATTAACATATGGCACTACCGATTTTTTATAGAGTTTATTGAACATATATATATATTTCTGATTGCTTTAGTTGTCCTTTGGACTTTGGCAATCACTGTTGCCACAACTACATCATGGTCACTGATTCCAGTTTCGAATGGACGTCCTCAAAGAGGTCAGGTCTATTTGTTGCCACTAGATCCAACTATTTTCATTATGAGTGGGTTCTCTAACCATCTATTCTAGGTAGTTTTCAGAGAAGGCATTTGGTACTGTTTCACAGGATGTCTTATCATGCCTACCACTAACAAAACTGCAATTTTCCCAGTTAATTGTTGGATGATTAAAGTCTCCACCAATGATTACAGTTTGATTGGGGAATTTAGGTACAAGTGAACTGAGGGTTTCTCTAATGATTTTTGTTACATCAGGAATGAGTCTGGTGTGTAATAGAAGGATCCCATTTTAAGCCCGCCCCTGACACTGAGTCTTGCCAAAAATAATCCCACATCCAGCTTCAATTTCTATGTCACTGGATTTTACTTTTTTGTCTACTGTGACAAATACATCATCTCAATTTCCCATTTTCCTATCCTTTCAATGTACACTTAATTTTTCCCCCAAAATCTCACTCCTACCAATTTCATAATTTCAGATTCCAACATGCTTTCTGGCCCTAGAATTAAGTGTGCTTCACTGCTTTTTAGGAGAACTTCAAACGCTGGCAGTTTGTTTTGAATGCTTCAGCATTTAACCATTACAATTTTAATACTCTCACCTGCAAACGGATTTCTTTTGATCTTACATTGATACTTCTGTGTTCCCTACAGCTATCATTATTTGGACTGGATGGAGAGTTACCTAATCTAAAAAAAAATTTGTGTGCACCCCACACACAGTCAGCTTACTGTGTAGCAGCGTCTGATGTGTAGTGCACACCTGACCCACTTAGGGGGGCTCTACAGTTCTCAGTTCTCAACACTATGGTGCAAGTCCAGGAAGTCACAGCCTAGCTTTTCACAGAATCTTCGAAGCTTCTGGTACAGTCCTTCCACTTGATTCAGAACCAAAGGACCATGAACATTTCTGGGGACAATGCTGCAAATTGTAAGCTTCATTGAAACTCCACCCACAAGGGTGGTCTTCTCAACCTTCTCTGTTAGTCGCTAGAATGAACCAAGTACGACCTTGGAGTCCAGATGACAGGCTTCATTTGTTCACATATGTGCCACAATCTGCAGCTGGTTACATCCTGCTCTCTCAATGGCTGCTGAAATGGCCTCTTCAACATGTTGAAAGAGGCCCCCATGCATACACACTGAGTGTACTTGGTGTCCTTTCCTGTTCCCTGCTACCATTTCTGTAAGGGGTATCATCATTTGCCATATGTTTGAACTGCCAATGATTAATAGGCCTCTATCATTTTGTATTTGCCTCCTCTTGACACTGGATGAAACAGGTTTCCCCAAAACAGGTGATATGAGTCACACTGGCTTAGTTTCAATTTCAGTGAAAAATGACACCTCGAAGTTGTTGGTAGGGGGACCAGTACAACATTCTGAGTCTCTGTCCACCCTGTTCAAGATGACTAGATGCACCATTAACATGCCACTCACAGTCGAATGGGTGAGTGATGACAGATCCTGAACTTTCTACAGTGGAGGCAGTATCTACAGCAGAGGATAGTAGTTGAGGTACCTCCTGCACCGGTATCACAGGTACATGAATCTCGGGAGCTCTTCAAACACACCAATTTGCAGCAGCTGCCAACTTTACAACTACATTTGTATTTACACCTAGTAGTGGTCACACTAGCTATCTTCATTTGTGTAGAAGCATTAGTTTCCAGGATAGGTATTTTAAGAGCTGAATTGAACAAAGCAATGAAAGTGGGAGTTTGCATGGCATTATTGATCTTTTTGGCCTCACTATATGGGATACACCTTGTTGTTTCAAGCTCCTATATCTTTCTATATCTCTTGTAGTTGCTGCAGTCTCTACTCCAGACTGAGACCAAATAATTAACACACATCAGAGGAAATGAACAAATGATGCAGTCGGGGGCAGCTATACCACATTTGTTGCAAGTGGCTTTGCCCTTACATGCTACAGTAGTGTGCCCAAAGCATGACATTTAAAGCAGTCAACTGGTTTGGGGACCTAAGGTCACACATTGAGGTGACAGAAACCTTAATTCATACATTCTGGAAGTGTTATGTTACTGAATGTAAGAATAAATCAACCCTGTTTTTAAGTGATCTTCCACAAAACCCAAAGGAATTCTGGTCATATGTAAAGGCTGTTAGTGGCACCTAAGTCAGTGTCCAGTCCTAGTGAATGAGACAGGAACTGAAATTGAGGGTAGCATAGCAAAAACTCCATTTTCAAATGTTCCTTTACACAGGAAAACCCAGGAGAATTGCCCCAATAAAATCCTCGTACCATTGAAAAGATGAATGAAAAAGTGTTAGTGTTAGTGGTGTGTTGAGAAACACCTGAAATTGTTACATTCAACAAAGCTGCATGGCCCGATGGAACTACTCTGTGATTCTATGGGTGTGTGGGTGTGGGTGTGTCAGCCCCGCTTCCAATTACAATCTATCGTAGATCCCTTGAACAAAAAATTGTGCCCAGTTTTTGGAAAAGGCACAAGTCACACCTGTCTACAAGAAGGATAGTAGAAGTGATCCACAAAAATATCATCCAATATCCTTGACACTGGTTTGTTGTAGAATCTTCGAACATATTCTGAGCTCAAATACAATGAGGTATATTGAACGCAGTAATCTCGTCACTGCCAAGCAGTAGGGATTTCGCAAACATCGATCATGCGAAACCCAACTCGCACTTTTCTCACATTACATACTAAAAGCTTTGGATCAAGGCAACCAGGAAGATGTAGTATTTCTTGATTTCCAAAAAGCATTTGAATCAGTGCCACACGTATGCTTGTTGTCAAGAGTATGAACATATATGACTCTATTGAGGACTCTTGGGTAGGGAGCACACAGTATGTTATCTAGGATGGAGAGTCATCAACAGATGTAGAAGTGACTTTGGGTGTACCCCAGGAAAGTGTGTTTGGACCCTTGCTGTTCATATTGTATATTAGTGACCTTTGCAGACAATGTTAATAGTAAAATCAAGCTTTTTGTAGATGATGCACTTATCGGTAATGAAGTACTATCTGAAAGAAGCTGCATAAATACTCACTCAGATCTTGATAAGATTTCAACATGGTGCAGATGTTGGCAATTTGCTCTAAATGTTCAGAAATGTAAAATTGTGCAGTCCACAAAATGAAAAAAATGTAGTATCCTATGACTACAATATCAGTGAGTCACTGCTGGAATTGGCCAACTCATACAAATACCTGGGTGTAACACTGTGTAGGGATATGAAAAGGAATGATCATGTAGGTTCTGTTGTGGGTAAAGCAGGCAGTAGACTTCAGTTTATGCATAGAATACTGGGGAAGTGCAATCAGTCTACAAAGGAGATTGCTTACAAATCACTCATGTGACCAGTTCTAGAATATTGCTTGAGTGTGTGGGACCTGTACCAGATAGGACTAACATGGGATGTTGAACGTATACAGAGAAGGGCAGCATGAATGGTCACAGGTTTATTTAATCCATGGGAGAGTCTCACAGAGATACTGAAAGAACTGAACTGGAAGATTCTTGAGGATAGATGTAAACTATCCTGAGAAAGTCTATTAGCAAAGTTTCAAGAGCTGGCTGTAAATGATTACTCTAGGAATATACCCCCTATGTATCACTGACATAGGGATCATGAGGACAGTGGCATTTAAAAAATAGTTCTTCCCACTCTCCATACCTAAATGAAACAGGAAGAAACCCTAATTACTGCTAAAATGGGATCTATCCTCTGTCATGCCCCTCATGGTGGTTTGCACAGTATAAAAACAGGTAGATACAGATGTAGATATCTTATCAGTTACCATCTAGTCATTTTATTTAAGAATACTTCTTGATCCCACACATCTTTCAGTTACTCTTTGGGAATACGTACAAGATCTCTGTATGACACCAGACCTTTGCTGTAGTTCAAGGTGTCATGTAGCTTCATTTCAATTGAAACTTCCTGACAGATCAAAACTGTGTGCCAAACCAAGACTCGAACTCAGGACGTTTGCATATTCCCCAAGGCATTGAGCCATGTGAAGGTCTGTTGCTTTTGGGAACTAGAAGTTTCCACCACCAGTGTCTCATTTCTCAACTAGCTTGCAGATTTTGAAGGACAAACAATGCCTTCTAAACTCATTTGACTGTAGAAAGATGAAATTTTCTCAAAGCTGCTCTCCTCTCTTGTAACCATTAAAAACACATTCTGTCTAGCAGCAAGTGTTCTGTTCCTATAAATGAAAGTACTCTGAGTAATCTCTGTGTCAGGTGTACTGAGTACACAAGCCCTCTATTTAGGTTGGGTGTTGGTGTCCACCAGCAGTACACCCATTCCATTAGCAGTTGAAGCATCTCGCTATCAGCAGCAGCTAGACAGACAGAGCCACATATGCCTGGGAAGTCAGGTGTGGTAGGTCCCCCAGAGGTTGCCTACTAATGACTATTCTGCCTCAACACCCATGTGTCTCATCGGTGCACAGCATACCTTGAGATTGAGATGTCACTTAACAAGTACCTCCCAACATGCACAATTCACATAATGATCAAAACAAATTGTAAAAGAAAATTACTTGCTTAATGAGTGATGTTTCGCATAATCAGTGGTGATGATTTAGTGTGACATCACCAGCTGTTCATGCACGGTGGGGGATATGTTCAACAATATTTCATTGTCAGCAGCGGCATGTGAACAATGTCTTTAGTATGTACACCAGTCCGGGTTTAGCACTCTGTCTGCTACCACCTTAGTGCAGCCTGTGATCATACATTTTTCTAGACTTGTGTTCACATAGTGTTTTTTGTGTGCAAATTTTAATAACCTTCACAGAAATTTCCATAAATATAAAGCCAAAAGCCGATGACCATAAGAGAAAGAAAATGACCTTTGACATGAAATATAAAATCACTGAAAAAGAGGAACATGGTGTGAGCACTTCCGATTTAACGCACACATACGATCGGGTCGAGATCGAGTGTTTGCACTATCCTCAAGAACAAGAACAACATTAAGGAGATAGATGCAAACAGTGGTTTCGTATACTGGATGATGTCGAAAAATTGCTCCTCATATGGATAAATAAAAAATAATTGCAATGCAACACTATTAACGAGAACATCATTTGTGAAAAGGCAAGAATTATTTTTGCTGACCTCTTTATGAAGATGCCAGGATCATCAGAGGCTAAAGTAGTGTTAAAGGGAAGCTGTGGGTGATTTAAGAAGTTTAAGAGAAGAACCGGCACCCACAGCACTGTGAGGCATGGCGAACAGCCAGCTCCGACAGAAAGGCAGCAGAGAACTTCATCAGCAACTTCAAGATGCTCATAGATTATAAAGGTTATATACCACAATGGGTTTTGTGTTTTGATTGTGATGAGAAAGTTCTGTTCTGGAAAAAGATGTTGAAGCATACCTTTATAATGGCAGAGGAGAATGCATTGTCTGGTCACAAGCCAATGAAAGACTGTCTCACACTGCTATTCTCTACCAATGCAAGCGGCAATTTGAAAATTAAACCGTTGCTTGTTTACCATTCAGAAACTCCACGAGCCTTCAAGGAGCATAGAGTCCAGAAGAGCAGGTTAAATGTGAGGTAGAAGTCCAACAAAAAGGCTTGGGTGGCAAGTGATCTTTTTTTGTGATTGTATCAATGAAGTGTTTGGGGTCTTCTGCGAAAAAATATTTTCTTGGGATGAATCTGACATTTCATGTCTTGCTTATTATGGGCAACACTCCTGCCCATTCTCCAGGACCACAAGACCACCTCCTTGAAGAATTTCAATTCACCATGATCCAATTTCTGCCTATTCTGTTATTCCAGCCTGTGGACCAGCAAATTATTTCTAACTTAAAGAAGCTCTACACGAAAGCAATCTTCAAGAGCATTTCTCTGAGTTGACTGAAGCTACCAATCTTATTCTCAGAGAGTTTTGGAATATCACTTCACTCCAACATTGTTGTCTGCATCAAGATGTTCGAAAAGGCATGGGAAGGGGTTACCAAGAGAACTCTCACTTCTAATTGGAAGAAACTTTGGCCAGAGTGTGTTGTCAAATGTGACTCTGAGGCATTTGAGTCAGTACCTGTGGAGCCTCTAGTCAACAAGATTGTGTCTTTGTCCAGGAGTACGGGACTAGAAGTGGAGATCAGTGATATTGACGAGCTTGTGGAAGATCACAGCCAAGAAATGACCACCAAAGAGCTTATGGAGTTGCAGTGTGTTTCACAGCAGGAAGTTCTGAAGAGAAGTTCTTCAGAGGAGAAGGAGGCAGTAACAGCAAAGCAGCAATATTATGGTGCAATAAGAGAAATGCTGAAAGCATGGGAATCAGTTGTATCATACACTGAAAATCATCACCCCAATAATGCAGTGTCTACACATGCTACAAATTTAATACTGTGTCACATTTTCGCCAAGTGTTGAAGTGTCAGCAGAAACAAATAGCTATAGATAGCTTCCCCGTAAAAGAGAATTAGTTACATATCGTGAATAATGAAGTACATAACACTGTATGTATAATTTTCTTTGAATAAATGGCATAAATAAGATAAATCTTTTAGTACTTTTTCTGCATGGGATGCATTACCATATTTTACACTAATTTATACGAGATAAATTGTTTCACTTAACAAGTGTTTTGTACTATGAGTAAGGTTCTGGAACAAATTATGATCACTATTCAAGGTTCCACTATATATGTTTCTACCATCCTCGTGATCTTGGCAGTTAAGATCACCATTCTCTATGACACACAAAGTTCCTAGGCCATCCTGTATGCTGGTCACTGAAGCATTCTCACAGATTATGATAGCAGCCTCCAGTCCTCTTCTCAGGAAACACAGGATCACCAAACCCATACAAATTCTGTGGTGGCCAATATTAGGCTTGACCTGGGGGCATGTGTGGCTCATCAAGTGCCATGGATGCACTGAGTATTTTTCTTCTAAGTCGCACTGAGTATTATTTCCTTGCTGGTGAGTATTAATGTGGATTTCTTCAAGGAAGATCTACTGTTTATCAAATTTTTGTGATATGGCAAATGACAGAAAAATGTAAAGAAACTGGGATTGAAAAATATCACCTCATTACAGATTTAGATCAGAAAGGAGCTGTATAAGCAATGGAAGAGCAAGAGATTGCTACCAAATTGATTGCCTTAGTGAAAGCTACTATGCAAACACCCAGAGTCAAATTAAGATACAGAATATGTTTTCAAGTGCTATGACAAAAAAAGAAAGGTGAATGTCATTCATTACAATGACATTCATTACAACGTCTTCTGTTTAGATTAGCCTAAGAGATGCAGGCATCAAAACCAGGCGGATTATCATGTACGAACCAGTTCAGGTGTTAGTGTATGCAGATGATGTTGATACAATTGCCAGAATGCCTAGAACAATGAAAGAAGCCTTTACAAGTTTTGAAAGAACAGCTAGGAAGATGAACCTATAGATAAATGAAGGGAAACCTAAGCATATTACTGTAACTAACAAAGGTTACTCTAATGACCCGTAATTCACAGAAATTGTTTGAGGTAAGTTGGACATCATGTGTAGTTCTCTGTAAGAACAGGAACTTCTCTGAAATCCTGAAACAAATATATTCCATTAACAATGTCTACTATGGCCCCAGGAGACATCTTAAATCCACACTACTGTTCAGGAAAACTTAAGTTATCATGAATAAGTTTTAGCAAGGCCAGTGCTAAGATACAGTACTGAAACATGTGCTCTAATGAAATTAAATGAAAAGTAACCTGGCGCATTTGACAGAAATGTCTTGGCATATGTTCATAGGCTGGTGGAAGAAGAGAAGATTCAACTATGAATTATATAATCTATATAATGAACCAGACATTATCAGCTGTGTGAACTTTAAAAGGCTGGAATGGGAAGAACATGTACTGAGAGTTAATTATGGAATGATTAAAAAGATAGACCAAAGCAATGCCTGAAGGAGCCAGGTTGGAAGACAAAAACTAAATTGTGAGAAATGTGTCGTAGAGGGCATAATAAAAACCAGACTTCTGTATTGGAAGAGTTTGGCACTAAACAACAAGAATGGAATAATCTTCTATAGAACACTTATATACAACTATGATATAGAAGAATCAAAGAATGGAAAATCCAGGATGAAATGTAACAATATTATGAAAAGGAAAGTTGGCACTCACCATATAGCAGAGATGCTGAGTTACAGATAGCCACAACAAAAAGACCGTCTTTTTGTTATGGCCATCAGTGAAAGAAAATATCCAAAATATGTTAACTTACTGACTTCTATAATCCAAAAACTAGCAATTATTCTTCTGACACACAAAAAAACATTTTAGCAGGTCTACCATATGGGTTTTTCATTTTAAGTTTTCATCAATATGCACACCTAATAATTTTCTACCCCATTTATTATTTCTCGTTTGTACACTATGTTACTTATTCTGTAATTAATTCTCGGTACATATCTTTTCCATTCCAGCCTTTTAAAGTTAACACAACTGATAGTGTCTGATTCATTATATAGATTATATAATTCATAGTTGAATCTTCTCTTCTTCCACCAGTCCAAGAATGTACGTCAAGGTATTTCTATCAAATATGCCAAGTTACGTTTCACTGAATTTCATTAGAGCACTCATGGTACATGTCCTTCCCATTCCAGCCTTTTAAAGTTCACGCAACTGATAATGTGTGGTTCATTATATAGATTATATAATAGTTGAACCTTCTCTTCTTCCACCAGTCCAAGAACGTATGTCAAGATATTTCTTTCAAGTATGCCAAGTTACATTTCATTGAATTTCATTAGAGCACATGTTTCAGCACTGTAACTTAGCAGTTGACTCACTAAAACTCATAGGAAGGGGGATATTTCTGACAACACAAACTATGTGTACTGCATCCCATGTTGATACTTCTTTTCTTGGCTCTACAATAATGCTTGTATCATCTGCAAATAGACTAATCTACCTCCAATTCAAATAAAATAGCAGATCATTATCATACAGCAATAAAAGTAATGGGCCCATGATCAAACACTGCATGACTCCCATTGTAATTTCTCCCCATGCAGATAATATGGCATTCTTTGTGTTACTTCACCAGTCTAATGTAACTTTCTGAATTCTATTTCTTAAATAAGAATTAAACTAGGCATTTTCTGAACTACATATTCACTAACAACTTAACTTCTAAAATTGAATATTATGACTGACACAATCAAGTGCCTTTGATAAGTCACAGAAGGTCCCAATTGGCGATGTTTTATCTTTCAAAGATTTTATTATCTGCAAATATCTGACTCAATAGAGCGGCATTTCTGAAATCCAAACTGTGGATGGCTAAGTATCCCAGCACTGCACAGGTGGATGATGATCCTGCAACCTCAAAAATTTTATAAAATGCTGTAAAGAGTGACAGTTGGTGGTAGTTATTGACATCTGTGGAGTTTATAGAGAGGTCTAACACCAGCATATTTCAATCTTCCTGTGAAAAAATTCTGAGTTAATAATGCATTGTATAAGTGACTAAGAACATTATATATTATAGGGCCACAGCTTTTTAGTGTCTTATTGGAGACTTATCCACCCTGCATGAACTTTTAAGTTTTAGGGTCATGATGATCTTCTTTATTTGAGACAGGGATGTAAGATTAATTTTTAATTCACTAAATGTCCTCTGTGTTGCTTCTTCAGTGCACTGTTTTGCTTTCTCTTCTGAGATATTTGTCAAATTTTGTTACACATTTTTAAAAAGTAATAACTACAATCATCTGTTACACATGAACTTTCTTTTACAATGTTCCCATTCTCTTTAACTGAAATAATGTCATCTTCTATTGCTTCTTTCCCTATTTCTCTTTTAACAATATTCCAGATTGATTTTATTTTATTATCTGATCTGTCAACTGAAAAAAAGACGTTCATACTTCTGGATTTTTTTTTTTTACAAATTTTCTTAATATGTTACAGTATTGTTTATATTTAAAAGTATTTCTACATCATTACTTGTCATGAATATTCTGTAAAAGTCCTCTTCTCATTGTGAATACACTCTGATACCTGTAGTGAGCGAAGGTTTCCTTACTAACGTGCCATTATTACATTTAATTACCGCGACAAACTTATTAAGAAATATCTTGAATTTGATTTAGCATTAAGCTCGTCGTAAACTTCACTCCAGTCAATATTCTTTCAGGATTATTTAAAATTTAATCATTAATCAGCTTCACAGTTTTCTTAAACTGTTTCTGAACTGTACATGGAGCTAAGTTATGTAATGGGACAAATTATGCATTGTGATTTTGACAGTCAGTTTACCACCAGACAGGTATGTGTCTCTTGAACTTCTGCTTGTTGAGCAACTAACATTATCTATAAAATAACTAGATATCTATAAAGATACTACTACTGTAAGAAACTTGAGAAGGGGAAGCAATGACTGATACCAAATTATAAGTGGCTAAAACCACTTCTAGATCATTTTTTTCTGTCACATTCCTTCTGGAAATTAACATTAAAATCATCACAGATTAATAACCCCTTCTTTCTGTCTGACATCAAAATTTTTCATGAAAATTTCTGTTACCCAGTGGAGACCTGTCCATTGTACATTTCCCAATATTAACTCACAAGCATATGCTTCTATACACTTGATCTATACAGAATTTATTAACTTCTACATTTTTATATTTACATCCTTTTTTATGATTGTGACAACTTGTCTGTTTTCCTTATGGACCTACCTGAATATGCAGGTAACATATAAGCCCTTACAATAAGATTTTCTATCCCTGTGTTATATAGCATTCAGACAGGCAGACGACATTAAATTATTCCAAATTACTAAGATCTTGCAAGCAAATTAAAAATTCCTTTACTTTACTTTTTACTCCAAAATATTCTGCTGAAGCAAGTTGATTTCACTTTTTCTTCTATTATTATAAGGTGAATTGGGAGTCTCTGTCAGTTTAATTTCCTTTAATGCTGTCTGTCTGAACTCTGAATCTGACCTAATTTCAGTGTATCTGATCCCATAACTACAGGGAATAACTTTTGTGTGCTAGTGCCCCCCTCCCCTTATGTTTCCTACTAACAGATCTGCTAACTTTTCCTTACCTCCTATTCAGGTGCGGGTCACGAGACACATATTCCTATCTTCTTACATCAACTGCTGGAAAAGTTCCAGTATGAGATTCTGCACTCATCTGAAGGACACCTTTCAGTTCCATGTACACTTTTCAGCAGAGTTAACTGGGTCTGGACTTGGTGCCGCAGAACCTCCACAAACTAACCCTTGTGTGCTCAATAGCTGTTCTTAGTTTGTCCAGACCACACCTAATAACATATTGGTCCGTTTTGATGATGATGCTGATGAAGATGATGACGATGTAAGACACTTTGTCATATCTACCAATGTACAAAAAAAGGATACGGATTTTCTCATTGGAAGAGAATATTTTCAAGAGTCACAAGCCATGTGCCAGTACTGGGTTCCATCATTTCTTTTCCTTTCAATATGTGCTGACCCATGATGCACAAAAATGACAAAATACTACCCCCCATCATAATAATTCACATAACACTACATTCAGACATTTGACAATTACCTCCCAGCCACCATCTGTATCCTGCATACAAACGTGTGAACTTTTCAGGGCAGCTACCAAATACTAGATCAAAGAAAATATTAAGGAAAGGCTTCATTACACTGTATTTAGATGTCAGTGTGATATTAAAAATAATGTTAGTAATGAATCAAGTATAAAGAAAACCATCAGAAGCAATTTCACACTCTCATCTTACAATATAGCTGGGATCACTAGTGACCCTATAGATTATATTAAGGGGATACGGAATCACCTATCCCCGCAATGTTAATATATGCCTACTATAGGGAACATTTTCTCACAAACTACTGGAGACAGAGAGGTAAAAATTTTACTGTATGTGCATTCATATGTTACAACAATACTGAAACAACAGTTTATTGTCAAAGTATTTTCTTACAGAGATATTGTACATTTATTTTTAAGTAAATTTTTTCCATCGCTTTTTACTAGACTATCACCCCTAAGTCTTTTGTAAATCAAGTAATTAAAAAATCGTTGTTTCAGTATGTAATAGGGACCTATGTCACTACGTCATAAAAATTTCAGACTTCTAGGTTGACCAGTACCTGAGATAATGTTCCTAGATGAAGTAAAAAGTAAACTTACGGGAAACGGAGAAAGAAGATTAAAACATTCCTGATCCGTAGCTAATACCCCCTTCACAGTCTTCATAATCATCTTCAAGTCTTCTTTTGGCACCCCTCTGCACCTGTCTTGCTTTTTTCACTAATGTCTTGATTATATTATCAGCATGCCTTAGTCTGTGCTGATCTAAAAAGAACATAGCACGTACCGTACGGGAACCAACACACATACCCAACTTTTGAAGGACCTGGCATTTAGTTATATTTCCAAGATTGAAGGTTGCCACAGCATCATACACACCAAAATGTAGTGTATTAATTCCGACAAACACTGTTTTTGGGAGACGATGCCATATCACACTATTCAAGCACTCGTTGGGGTTCTGCGTTTTTCCGTGAAGACATTTCATCAGAAGACTTCTGTCAGCCAGATCTCTGAAAATGGGCTTTATTTCTGCCATGATGGCTGATGGTAGACTGTGGTGGTGAATGTATTTCTCTCCTGTTGTTAGTCCCCTATTGTATTTACACCAGCTGTTTTCACCTTTGGGGCACAAACCATGTTGTGGATGCTCATCCGTGGATGCGGTGTGGAAATATAAAGCCCATATAGCTCTCCTCATTTCTTCAAGATTGCCTGTATTTTGCCTGATTGCAAGGCCATAGCAGTTCTGAATGTGGTCTATTATGGAATCAGTCAATCTTCCTCTGCCATCCAAGGTTTTCCCATCATCTAGTTTTTTCCCTTTCATAACTGATTTTAACCTTCTCAGCCTGGCACCCATTCTCTTCTGCACATGTCCTATACATTCAAGTTTGCTTATATTTACACTGTTCCCATATGGTTTGCTTTCCAAAACTTCTTTGAATGCTTTAGAGTCACCATCTCCCAGATATTTGACATAGCGAACATTATACCACTGTGAAGAGCGATGAAAAATTTTCTTCACCCCAGCAACCTCCATGCCACCACTACTACCATAATAATTAGCAATACAGTCATCACTGTGTTCATTTTTCAGCCTGCCTGTGCACCTACAGTATTTAGACATTATTGCAACATCAATAACCTTGCCAGTATCAACACTAGTTGCTGTTACAACACCATTGTTGGAGGTGTGGCCCCTTTTCTGCCACGTGCCATCAAACGCCACTGTGAGGTCACGACTGCCGTCATTTTCTTCCACTGCTTCTTCCACAGCAACCTGCATTGACTTCTGTGCTACATCTTCAACTGCAGATCCTAGTACATAATTGTAAGCTTCAAACTTTGAAGGTGCACTTGGAAGATTTAGAACACCACATAGCATATCACCAGCTGCTTTGCCCTTACCAATTGCTCGCAATCCATAAACTAACCTAATATTTACACTATAAAGTTCAGTTTTCTTGTATCCATTATTTACAGTTACTGAAACCGAACTTGGAAACTTACAGCTGTATTTACAAACACTGCATATTAAATTAAACTGGGCAGCCAGGCCAACATGGGATTCTACTTTCAGAGAAACGTTTCCATGACATTTTTTGCAGCACAAACTGTTTTCAAGAGCTTCACACAATATATTCGTATCAATGAGTTCAAAAACTTCATTCCCTCTATCAAGTAAATTATATTTCTCTTCCAAATCTCTTAGTTTTTTATGAGAAGCACTGTTTTCATTTGGTGTAAGTTCGTTTGGCAAATCAGTAATAAGTGGATTCACATTTTCCAACAGTGATGATGATGAACTGCTTTGCTTTGCTAATGAATCATTATTTCTTTTCTTTTGCCAGTTCACACGCTTTTTAAATACTTTTGCTTTAGCTCTAGGCATTTTCACTGCGAAAAATGAAGCACTAAATACGAAATAACTCAACAACAACTACTTTCTTATATCACACTGTTTACAAAACAGTCCCGCCACAAAGTCAAAGAGTAACTTGAGGAAACAAGAGAGAAACATTTTCGGGCAACTAGTGTATAAATAGTCGCTGGAAACCGGGATATTTGAATTCATGTCACTTTAAAGGTACTGCCAAAAAGTTCATGGTCAGCCACGAGAGACGTGTATAACTAAAGCACAATAGCCGATCTCACAAATATATAAAAATAAAATAGTTATAATTGTAGTAGAGCTATGTATGATACGTCATTTTAAAGAGGAAACATGGCAGAATATAATACGCCAATAAAAAAAAATTCGATTTTTTAACCCAAAATCCGATTCCGTATCCCCTTAACTAAGATAACGCTGAATGGCAGTACAAATTGCATTCCATTGCTGACCTCCTATAGTCAAAGAGGTCTGCACTACACGTAATGTATTCTTCTAAATACAGAACAAAGTAGGAACAAATAAAGTTGTTGTTGTTATGGTCTTCAGTCCTGAGACTGGTTTGATGCAACTCTCCATGCTACTCTATCATGTGCAAGCTTCTTTATCTCCCAGTACCTACCACAACCTACATCCTTCTGAATCCGCTTAGTGTATTCATCTCTTGGTCTCCCTCTATGATTTTTACCCTCCACGCTGCCCTCCAATACTAAATTGTTGATCCCTTGATGCCTCAGAACATGTCCTACCAACCGATCCCTTCTTCTATTCAAGTTGTGCCACAAACTCCTCTCCCTCCCAATTCTATTCAATACCTCCTCATTAGTTATGTGATCTACCCATCTAATCTTCAGCATTTTTCTGTAGCACCACATTTCGAAAGCTTCTATTCTCTTCCTGTCCAAACTATTTATCGCCCATGTTTCACTTCCATCAAATCAAATTAACTTTCAAAAAAGAAATTGTTGCATTACATCAATTTGATCCAGGTCTTCCACAATATGAAGGTTGTATTATGGATCTACAGTGTACACTTTTCTAAGCTTCCCCACGGTAGCTTTTTATGATAATCCAGTTCTTACAACTTACCTAGCACAGTTCATGTTCTCTACAGTTCTAGTATCTTGTTCCTTACCATCAAGAACTGCCCAAACCAAGCCTACAATAGATTGCAATCAAACCTCATTCAGCCAAGAACAGTCACCATCCATACTATGGTCAACTGCTGTCAAAACTCATTAATCAAAAACAGTGTCACTTGTCAATTCAAGGACAGATACTTAATTATTATTTGAACCATCCCAGCACAGTACACAACTTGACCCTAAAGCTTCAGTAACATTTAGAAAGTAAACTAAACCAATAAAATGTTTAATATGGAACTAACATTTTCATAATTCTTCTTGACCAGACAGTTTTTTGTTTTATTTAAAGATGCATTTTAAGTGATAATGCTGTAATATTATATGATTTTTTACAAATACATTCATATTTAGAATGTGAGCAACATGAGCAACTTTGTATTCATTTTTCCTTGGTTTCTGTTTAAATGAACAGATACCTGCTGTTGTTTTACTTCTTATATCTTCTATTAACCCCCCCCCCCCATGAACCATGGACCTTGCCGTTGGTGGGGAGGCTTGCGTGCCTCAGCGATACAGATGGCCATACCGTAGGTGCAACCACAACAGAGGGGTATCTGTTGAGAGGCCAGACAAACGTGTGGTTCCTGAAGAGGAGTAGCAGCCTTTTCAGTAGTTGCACGGGCAACAGTCTGGATGATTGACTGATCTGCCCTTGTAACATTAACCAAAACGGCCTTGCTGTGCTGGTACTGCGAACGGCTGAAAGCAAGGGGAAACTACGGCCGTAATTTTTCCCAAGGGCATGCAGCTTTACTGTATGATTAAATGATGATGGCGCCCTCTTGGGTAAAATATTCCGGAGGTAAAATAGTCCCCCATTCGGATCTCTGGGCGGGGACTACTCAAGAGGACGTCGTTATCAGGAGAGAGAAAACTGGCGTTCTACGGATCGGAGCGTGGAATGTCAGATCCCTTAATCAGGCAGGTAGGTTAGAAAATTTAAAAAGGGAAATGGATAGGTTAAAGTTAGATATAGTGGGAATTAGTGAAGTTCGGTGGCAGGAGGAACAAGACTTTTGGTCAGGTGAATACAGGGTTATAAATACAAAATCAAATAGGGGTAATGCAGGAGTAGGTTTAATAATGAATAAAAAAATAGGAGTGCAGGTAAGCTACTACAAACAGAATAATGAACGCATTATTGTGGCCAAGATAGACACAAAGCCCATGCCTACTACAGTAGTACAAGTTTATATGCCAACTAGTTCTGCAGATGATGAAGAAATTGATGAAATGTATGATGAGATAAAAGAAATTATTCAGGTAGTGAAGGGAGACGAAAATTTAATAGTCATGGGTGACTGGAATTCGAGAATACGAAAAGGGAGAGAAGGAAACATAGTAGGTGAATATGGATTGGGGGGAAGAAATGAAAGAGGAAGCCGTCTGGTAGAATTTTGCACAGAGCATAACTTAATCATAGCTAACACTTGGTTCAAGAATCATAAAAGAAGGTTGTATACATGGAAGAAGCCTGGAGATACTGACAGGTTTCAGATAGATTATATAATGGTAAGACAGAGATTTAGGAAACAGGTTTTAAACTGTAAGACATTTCCAGAGGCAGGTGTGGACTCTGACCACAATCTATTGGTTATGAACTGTAGATTAAAACTGAAGAAACTACAAAAAGGTGCTAATTTAAGGAGATGGGACCTGGATAAACTGACTAAACCAGAGGTGGTAGAGAATTTCAGGGAGAGCGTAAGGGAACAACTGACAGGAATGGGAGAAAGAAATACAGTAGAAGAAGAATGGGTAGCTCTGAGGGATGAAGTAGTGAAGGCAGCAGATGATCAAGTAGGTAAAAAGACAAGGGCTAATAGAAATCCTTGGGTAACAGAAGAAATATTGAATTTAATTGATGAAAGGAGAAAATATAAAAATGCAGTAAATGAAGCAGGCAAAAAGGAATACAAACGTCTCAAAAATGGGATCGACAGGAAGTGCAAAATGGCTAAGCAGGGATGGCTAGAGGACAAATGTAAGAATGTAGAGGCTTATCTCACTAGGGGTAAGATAGATACTGCCTACAGGAAAATTAAAGAGACCTTTGGAAAAAAGAGAACCACTTGTATGAATATCAAGAGCTCAGATGGAAACCCAGTTCTAAGCAAAGAAGGGAAAGCAGAAAGGTGGAAGGAGTATATAGAGGGTTTATACAAGGGCGATGTACTTGAGGACAATATTATGGAAATGGAACAGGATGTAGATGAAGACGAAATGGGAGGTAAGATACTGCGTGAAGAGTTTAACAGAGCACTGAAAGACCTGAGTCGAAACAAGGCCCCCGGAGTAGACAACATTCCAGTAGAACTACTGACGGCCTTGGGAGAGCCAGTCCTGACAAAACTCTACCATCTGGTGAGCAAGATGTACGAGACAGGCGAAATACCCTCAGACTTCAAGAAGAATATAATAATTCCAATCCCAAAGAAAGCAGGTGTTGACAGATGTGAAAATTACCGAACTATCAGTTTAATAAGTCACAGCTGCAAAATACGAATCCGAATTCTTTACAGACGAATGGAAAAACTGGTAGAAGCGGACCTCGGGGAAGATGAGTTTGGATTCCGTAGAAATGTTGGAACACGTGAGGCAATACTAATCTTACGACTTATCTTAGAAGAAAGATTAAGAAAAGGCAAACCTACGTTTCTAGCATTTGTAGACTTAGAGAAAGCTTTTGACAATGTTAACTGGAATACTCTCTTTCAAATTCTCAAGGTGGCAGGGGTAAAACACAGGGAACGAAAGGCTATTTACAATTTGTACAGAAACCAGGTGGCAGTTATAAGAGTCGAGGGGCATGAAAGGTAAGCAGTGGTTGGGAAGGGAGTGAGACAGGGTTGTAGCCTCTCCCCAATGTTATTCAATCTGTATATTGAGCAAGCAGTAAAGGAAACAAAAGAAAAATTCGGAGTAGGTATTAAAATTCATGGAGAAGAAATAAAAACTTTGAGGTTCGCCAGTGACATTGTAATTCTGTCAGAGACAGCAAAGGACGTGGAAGAGCAGTTGAACGGAATGGACAGTGTCTTGAAAGGAGGATATAAGATGAACATCAACAAAAGCAAAACGAGGATAATGGAATGTAGTCAAATTAAATTGGGTAATGCTGAGGGTATTAGATTAGGAAATGAGACAATTAAAGTAGTAAAGGAGTTTTGCTATTTGGGGAGCAAAATAACTGATGATGGTCGAAGTAGAGATGATATAAAATGTATACTGGCAATGGCAAGGAAAGCATTTCTGAAGAAGAGAAATTTGCTAACATCGAGTATAGTTTTAAGTATCAGGAAGTCATTTCTGAAAGTATTTTTGTGGAGTGTAGCCATGTATGGAAGTGAAACATGGACGATAAATAGTTTGGACAGGAAGAGAATAGAAGCTTTCGAAATGTGGTGCTACAGAAGAATGCTGAAGATTAGATGCGTAGATCACATAACTAATGAGGAGGTATTGTTCAGAATTGGGGAGAAGAGGAGTTTGTGGCACAACTTGACAAAAAGAAGGGACCGGTTGGTAGGACATGTTTTGAGGCATCAAGGGATCACAAATTTGGCATTGGAGGGCAGCGTGGAGGGTAAAAACCGTAGAGGGAGACCAAGAGATGAATACACTAAGCAGATTCAGAAGGATGTAGGTTGCAGTAAGTACTGGGAGATGAAGAAGCTTGCACAGGAGAGAGTAGCATGGAGAGCTGCATCAAACCAGTCTCAGGACTGAAGACCACAACAACAACAACAACATCTTCTATTAACTTCCATTACTTTTGCTGATGCCAGCACTGGTTGGAGTTAGTCTTTCATTGAATTTTAAACTTCACAACGGCTTTCATGGTCATTTTTACTCCTGCAACTGTGTACTAGATGTGCTGCACATTTCAATACCATGCTACTAATCCTCTCATTCACCCACAATATTGCTTTAATTCCATGAAAAGATCCATTCTTTATTATGTTGTCAATTGTTCTAATTAATGTCAACCTCTCCTCTCTCTCTCTCTCTCTCTCTCACTCACTCACACTCTCTCTGCAAATTTTCACACCCACGAAAGAATGTGGAGTTGAAGCTACGGTCTATGAACAAAATATAGTATTACCTCTAACTGCCTGGGTGGAAGATGGCCAATATTCTACATCTTTCTTACTATCTAAAATTGTACTCAAAACCTTTGTCAACACAAGTGTTTCTACGTTGAATAATCTTCTGTCTTTGTGCATGTGTGATGCATATGCATGGGCATACCGTTCCAGCTTTCCTGCATAAGAAAATGTAAAATCAGTAAGTACATTCGAAAAGTAGGAACTGAGATATAAATTTATCAACTGTGATTAATCAGCTGCTGTCACCTATGTGAGTCAACTAGCTGAATCCCACAGTGTCTTTTCTACACTTCTATCTCCCCCTTATTTACGCTCAAGAACACTTGACTAATAGCTCAATGATTTCTTAAGTATCTTCACAATATTCAGAAAAGTCAAAACAAAATACCTTTAATATTAATATGACAATAAAATGAAACATTTTCTTTGTAGTTCTTACTTGTGCGCTACTTTAAATAAGTAACTTGACTCTTTGGCTTTCTGTAACAGATAGTCAACTGAATAACAAAGACAAAAGTAGAATTTAAATCTTAGTTAAATTCAAAAAATTATTATTCTATCATGACATGAGATTTCTGAGATTTTCTTGATGTAGTCTGCCTGCTTTAGCTGGGTGGTAACCTGCTTGCCTCCCATGCAAGTGGGTTCAGGTCGATTCCCGACCATGTCAGAAATTTTCTCCGCTCAGTGACTGGGGGTTGTGTTGTCCTCATAATCATTTCATCCTCATCACCAGCGCGCAAGTTGCCCAATGTGGCATTGACTGAAATAGGACTTGCACTTGATGGCCAAACTTCCCCGGATGGCACCTCCTGGCCAGCAATGCCATACACTCATTTCCATTTTGTTTCTTCTTGACATAATTGTTTTATAGTGTGGTTTCAGTTTCCAAATAAGCTGATGATTCTGTTTTTGCACATAAGACTTGTAGAAATGATCCAACTGTCTTCTTCAGATGGTGCAAGCAGTGGTCTTACATGTCCTCCATAGCTGAACTACAACCAAATCATATATCATTGTTGGTTTGTGACCCCACTCACAGCTAAGTTTGATTGACAATCCTGGTACACTGTATGGTCTACATTTGTTCATCTTCACCTGTGTCATCATTCTCCGTATAACATATTTATTTAGTTCTTTCTGGCTCTGGTAGATAAAATAGTTGGTAATGCATTAATGAACTGAGTGCTGGATACTAAGTGTGGCTAAAATTGATCTCCCATTTCTGTTTGCAAGGCTTTTTAACTTCTTTAATTTCATTGATTTCATTATTATAGGGTCCAAAAAACTTGGAGCTAGTACAAAGATTCTGTCTTCTAACGTCTAATTTCAAAATTATACACTGCATGTCAGTTGCTGATTTGTTGGGCTATTTCAGTGGGTATGTTGCTGATGTTCCTTGTATGTCTCCTCAAATGTTCTAATAGCCTGTCCCAAATTCACTATATGATCAAAAGTATCTGGATACCCCTTTGTAATTGGACACTGATCACTAGATGTCACCTGAAGTGAGCCCATCAGTATAAAAGGAGGCAGGGAATATTGCATTGTCAGTAGAAAAGCAGTAACACCAGAATGAGTTGGTCAGGAGAGCTCAGTGACATCAAACTTGGACTAGTTGTTACATGTCACCTAAGTAGCAAATCCATCAGTAATCATTGAAGGTTAGAGATTCTGGAAAGTTAACAGAGGCAGATTTGGGGACAGCAGGAGTGGATCACTGTTAGATGGAGGAGTGAACTGAGTCCGACAGGGTTCGACATTGGTTTTGGGTTGAGTCTGATTGGTAGGGTTGGTGGCGAAAAAGTGTTCCCACTGCAGGGCCTGGGAGAAATAGAAAAGGTCTTTAACAAGTCCAACATGACTGAATTTGGGACCAGGGCAACAGGGTTGATACTGATACTTCTGTAGGACTAAGGATTTTGAAGGAAAGATTCACGACTGTGTTTTGTGTCTGTTTAGAATTCTGTACTCTGTATAGTGGTGGGAGAGAGTTTTTGGGGATGTAAATGTAGTTGGTCTGCAGAGTTTGACAGTTATGAGGCAATGCGGGGTCATTTTGGAGGCTGTTCTAGAGGTGATGGACAGTGGTAGTCCAAGGCCAGAGTACAAGGTGCACCGGTTGAAGAGTTTTTTGAGGTGGCATGTTGTGCATGCTGCTCTATATCACGAAGAGCAAGAGATTCAATGTGTGAGATGGAATACAGGAATTTGGGATTGCACAGCAGGAGAATTTTATGGATGGACAGGAGGTATTGCAAGGAGGTTTGGACCTGATTTACATGGTTTTGTAGGACTATATTGGTGAGGGTTCAGGATTGGCACAATCTGAATAAATGGAGGTCATTGTGGAAGGATAGGTTGCAGCCAGAGATGGATAATGTGATAATAAGGCCATTTGTGAACCAGGCAACAATGCAGAAACAGTATGTGGGACTGAGTTCTAGCTAAGGATAAGGAAATTTTTCTGTATTGGTGCTGAGTCGCAGACAAGTACAACAAAAAGATTGCTAAACAAGTAAGCTTTTGGCCAAAAGGCTTTCTTCTGAATTACACACACACATTCACGCAAACAACACACACACACACACACACACACATTCACGCAAACAACACACACACGCACACACACACACACACACACACACACACGACCAATGTCTCTGGCTGTCGAGGTGACACTGCAAGCATCCATAAAATTCGCCTGCTGTGCAAACCCAAATTCCTGTATCCCATCTCACATATTGACTCTCTTGCTCTACATGAACTAGAGCAGCATGCACAACATCACATAAAAAGTGTCTCCAACCTGTTCACATCCTGCCTTGGACTACAATTATTCAATTATCCACCACCTCTAGAACAGCCTCCAAACCTCTCCCACATCCCCTCATAGTTCGCAAAGCCTGCCTTGCAGACATAATACATTTACATCAACAAAAATTCCCTCGCATTACCATATAGAGAACAGAAACCCTAAACAGACCCAAAACACAGTCATGAACCTTTCCTCCAAAAGCCTCAAGTCCCACAGAAGTATCAGTATCAGTCCTTTCCAAAGGCCTTACCTTTTGCCCCACTCCAAAACTCAATCAAGCTGGACTTGTTAAAAGACTTTCTCTCTTTCTCCCAGTCCCTCCAATGGTTTCCACCAATCCTACCAATTAGACTCAACCCAAAACCAATGTCGAATTCTGTCTGACTCATTTCACTTCACCATCCAACCGTGATCCACCCTCATTGCCCCCAAATCACCCCCTGTAAACATTCCAGAATTTCTTAACTTTGACCAGTACCACAATGGATGCACAACGAAAATGATAATAAGAAATGACAATTATAATATGGCCATGCATGGCAAATTCTTTGTAATAACTCAGTGCTGTAAGATGCTGTTTATTACCACTGTGTTACTGTCACTTGTATTAATTTACAGGCAAGATGAAGAGTATTTATTGTTTTTCAAATGATTCTAAATATCTAAACATTATGATTATGTTAATCATTAGTATGCACAACATAACCCTTTGTATTTGTGTAACAACTGCACATTTTATTGTTGTCATTTATTATACGGCTGTAATGATTTCTTATTTAAAACACTTGTATACGAGGCATGAGACTAGCGACATTGAAAATATCCTAGTATTACTGTTCGTTATGTTGTTCTCAGTTTGATTCTGACTTGTTAGTGAGCATATGTATATTGTGATACTCATCTTCCATCACTGTGTGATGCATGTATTTCCCATTTTAGATGGTTGTCATTTAGATCAGGCACTTTCAGTGCACGTACGTCTTAATTAAATAGTTAACTACTGTTCATATTTGTAATTCCATAATTCTATCTTACAGATCACTTCATCTATGCCGGCCTGTGGGGGCCGAGCGGTTCTAGGCACTTCAGTCTGGAACCGTGCGGCCGCTACGGTGGCAGGTTTGAATCCTGCCTCGGGCATGGATGTGTGTGATGTCCTTAGGTTAGTTAGGTTTAAGTAGTTCTAAGTTCTAGGGGATTGATGACCTCAGATGTTAAGTCCCATAGTGCTCAGAGACATTTTTGAACTTAATCTATTTTTGTATTGTAGCCTTCGTTGGTCAAGCCTCAGAATGAAACAATCAATTCCAAACTAGTTGCCAAAATATATGTATAGCAACTGTGACATATTTGAAATAAAATCAACATATAAAGAACTTATAAAATTTACTTAATGTGACTTGAGAAACTATGACTGCATTGTTAACCATTGTGATAATTGTGCCAGTGATGATAAACTGTCAGAAATTTTGAAACAAAAATTAGTTTACCAAGGTGCTGATGACGAAACTGTGTACAGCCAACAGATTAGCACAGATTATCAGACAGAACTGGTAAAGCTGTTTGCAATTGCTGATGAATACAGAGACATGCTGGTAACAAACTTACAGGCACTTAAATTGCACTCAATGTAACTAAATATAAGACAAGGTTCCTAAAAAACCTGAAAGGAAATCTAACCTCAAAAATGCAATTTTGTTAATGGACTTTGCTGAAAACCACAGTTTTGTAATTCAGGGAGAAATCCAGAGTTATCACTGAACAAGAAACAGCTGTATAATACATCCTGTTTGTGTTTATGTGGCAAATTTGGAAAACCAATTGGTAATAATAAACCACAGCTTTATAAGTGATCAAATGAAGACAATGTAGGATTTGTAAATGCTGCCCAGAAAGAAATTGTTAAACAAATTGTTAAACAGTTGGCTGGCAACTATACACGTCAAGAAACTGCATTATTTAAGTGATGGATGGGCTGCTCAGTAATACAAAAGTAAAAGCCCTAAAAATGTGTGAAACATAAAAATGGTTTTTCTACAGATGCTGAACATTTCTTGTTTTGCTACTAGCTGGAAAATCTGTGTGTGATGGATTAGGATGAAGCACAAAATGTGTACCGAGAAAAGCTGGTCTTCGACTAGAGGATGCTGTACAAATAATATTTGGTGTTTACAATTTTCTGCAAGCTAATGGTGGTGTGTGTCATGTGTGTGTTTGTGTGTGTGTGTGTGTGTGTGTGTGAGAGAGAGAGAGAGAGAGAGAGAGAGAGAGAGAGAGAGAGAGAGTGACCAAGCATGCACACACCTATGTGTGTGTACCCTCCATAGAGAAAATAAGCGTAGATTTGCTATGCAAGAACCTCATGCAGGAATTTTTGACAATCCAGACAATATCTTGTACCAGGAATTTTCACAGTTATAAACCACTTTCCTGTCATTCATTACAAATTAGAAGAGTGATTTGCTCTGAAAAGTCTCTCTTGATTTTCTCATTCAATGAAAATGCTCTGCAATGGACATGCACCATCCTCAACAAAACTCTTCTTGTAGCAGCTATACATATTGGCAAGCTGTACTTTTCATTTATCAGGAATGTGTGGGAATGAAGAAGTAGATGCTGAACTACATTTTCTCTATCCATCTGGACCAGAAGTGTCATTCGTTTGGCCTGAGAAGCAAGTTGATTTCTGCCTTTGGAAAACATTTTATGCATTGTTGAAGTACATTAAAAAGAATGTATTACTTTCAGAAAAGGATATAAATTTAACAGAATGATTTGTCACACTGGAGACACACAAATAAAGCTTTCCTTGAGAACTCCATGGATCTTCACTGCTGAACATGCACATTTTTGATTTAAACATTTGCCTACCTAGAAATTTTTTTATTTAAATATGTTTATCTGATATCCCCAAAATAAAGTTAATATTACTAGTGGAAGTATTTCAGTTAAAATTATAATTTTTTGCTCTGTATTTTTATAGTTTTAACAAAACATGGGGCACATATACAAAAGCTTATCAGTCTACATAATGTGTTTTAAGTGACCTTCTGAATAATATGAAATAGTTTAATATGGGGATGAAAATTCCATGTCTGTCAAACCCATATTGTTTGTGTTTGTAATCATATCATATGGGAGTCTCATTCAAAAAAACAGTCTGATAACAGTGCACACTGTCTGAAAGTGTCTTGCATGTTTACAAAATCATTGTTTGGGCCGTAACAATTTCAGTTGATTTTCTTTATTCCCAAAAGTTGAGCACAGTTATTAAACATTTCTTTCTCATAAAATTACAGTCTTTTTCTGGCATCTGGAAAAATGTGCCAGTGATGTGTTGAAAATAAGCTAAATCATGATTTTTTCCCCTAAAGGAATGCAATCCAATTGGGAACCTTCAGCCAATGCATTTATGTATGCATTTTGAAAACTTTACCATCCCCCCCCCCCCCCCCAAAATGACATAAAATGTGGAAGAAAATTTAGACTGCTTATTACCAAGGCAAAAGTAACCTGTAAAAAAATATCATGAAAGTATTAGGTAGCAGTGCCTGGACTTGATGAATTTACTTGGAATGACTTCTTTACCACCACAGCAAAAATGCTGCTGAAATGTTGGTCAGACTAAGGACTATACAGTTACAATTATATGAAGTTAATGTAATGGCCTCGAAGAAGAAGAGTTTTGATTATAAAATGCCAGCAACAGACGCAATCACACTACATATCAGTCAAGTTGAGTCTTTGTTTCAGGTATTAGCTGACATTGGGGAACCTTTTACAACAGTTCACATAATGGCTAAAATTTTTGGAAGTCTGCCAGGAAATTTGGCACTGTTTTGACTTCCACATTATTGAAAGAGGAACAAAAACTTTTAGAATGTGACAAAAAGTCAACAGGCTTCACACCAAATAAATTTAATCCAAAGACAATGCATTATCTAACATGGCCAGTAGAAAAGATGTTGAATATTATTAGTGTCAGTCACAAATAGGGACATTTTAAAACTGAGTGCAGAAAACTATAAACAAAACTCAACATGATGACTTCTGAGCACCGGGCTCTGAATGCAGGACAAGTGATTGTTGTTACTCCAGGCTGCAAAATATTTGGTTAGCTGATAGCGCAGCATCAAAACATATCAAGTCACACAAAGATTGGTTCACTCTTTTAAGCCAATTCAGTGTTCAAACAAGAGACAACTTGACTGATGAAGCAGAAAACATTGGATCCATTGAAATACCATCATTAGCTGAAAGAAAATGGCAACCTCACACTTTGGAAAATACATTATACATTCATAAGCTAGAGAAAAATTCATTTTCACTGGGAACATTCACAAAAAGAGGAATTAGAGTTATTTTTGCTGACAAGAGAATGGAAGAATACTCAAGCACCTGTCCTATAGTCCTGATCTCTCCCTGTGTGATTAACATGATTCGGTCCCTTAAAGAGGGCCTTGAAAGGCTGACAATTCCTAACAGATGAGGATGTGCTGCAGGCAGTTATGGAGTTCCTCACACAGCAGGACACAGTGTCTTATCAAGTGGGTATCTTCAAGCTGGTGTGTTTGTGGGATGTTTACCCCAATGCTCATGCCAATTTCGCCTCATTGGCATTCCGATTCTGGACTGTAAGGCTTCTGAATGGAAACTTTTGATTGCCCCTTGTTTTTTTAATTTATTTTAATTATTTATTTTTTTGGGAGGGGGAGTCAGCAAGAAAAAGATTCAAGAGGGTCTGAAATTATCTGTAAAGTTTGTTTGGATTTGCTAAGCACTCTGGCTCTCAAATACTGAATGAATATAGTCTGGGTAATTTGCAACCCATAAGTTACATTGCCTCAACACTTATGCACAGTTTCTGACTTTAATAGTTGACTTGTGTTAAACCTTTAATCTGAGTAGATTATGACATTATTTTAAATTTTTAAAATTAGTCAATAATTATATGAAATACTGAAAAACAATTTTTTGCCTCTTAAAGCCCTTAGATAGGCAACCTGCAACTGGGCTAGGTGACTTGGTAACCATTTTAGCCATTTAGAACCTTAAAGAGTCGAATGTCTTTTGAAAACTTAGTATCATGCTATTTAGTTGTTTACCTGCATCTACTGTTTGAAAGTCTTCAAGCATAAATAGAGCAGGCTGTTTTCTTACAAGATGTTTTTCTTTAACTCATGCTGATTTATTTGAGAGAAGCTCCCCCCCCCCCCTCCCCCCAATATTCTCTACAACCCTGAACATATGAAAATTAGAAATACTGGACTGTAATTTTGTCCATATGATCTTTTAGCTTCTTTTATTGACAGAATTGACCTGTGCTCCTTCTCTGCAAAAGAGATCCTGGATGAGCTGGTAAAAGCATGTACAATTTAAAATTTAACTGGAATTCTGCCATGGTGTGGCACACTGTTTGCTTAAAGTAGTCTTAATTGTTTTCAGAACAGGAGGTGCTTACTTTAATACCTCTCATTTATAGCTGTGTTTGGCAGTCAAACATTGGTGTGGCAGCATCTTCATGAGTGGATACACTTTAAATGTGGAATTTAATATTTTAGATTTCTGATATTGTCCGATTTAACATCAGGCTATCACTGAAAGTTGGAGGAAAGGTCTAGATCCACACATTCACTTTGGTCTTTATCCATACATTCACTTTACGTATGACCAGATATACCTAGGATTTTCTGATAGACCCTTCACCAGGCTCTGACTGTGTGAATTATTGTAGGCTTCACACCCAGATTTTCTTATGGATGCATGAGTCACCATTAAGCTATCTCTATCAGTTTCCCTGCATCCTCCTTTGAAGTGAGAGTGTAGCAGTCCATGTATCTGCAACATTCTCCTAATGGTGCCATTAAACCAAAGTTTTCTTTGTTATCTTTGATGCTTCGTAAGCATTTATCTAGACCACTGTTTATAATACTTTTATCTTTAGCCACAGCCATGGATTTGAGCCACATTTTGTCAGTTAAGTCTTTTTACAAGGTTTTTGGTAACTGTCCATAGTTGTTCATCGTTCTCAATGTCTGCAGATATGTAAAACATTTTCAGTTTGCTCTTTTTTGTAATTCCTGAAAGTCTTATGCTGTGAGGGCGACTAAGAGAGCCCTGAACATTTAAATTTTTGGCTGTGAATTAAAATACTATTTATAAATCACTTGTGTGTTGCTGTGAATAGTATGGTAAAATATGAAGTGCCTGCACAGAATATTTAAAAGCAACATGTTGTCCATTGCCTTTACAAACACTGCCATTGGATGTTTAACATACCAGTCACTGAAACACAATGCTGCAGCAGATGACATAAGAGTTGAAGACATTGACTATGCAACAAATTTAAATGCAGGCATTGAAGATATGCATAGCTCTCTAAAATTGGTAGTGGCATTGCAATAAAACTTGAAAATGATCATTTCCACTTATGGATGACAAACAGCTGTAAGTGGAAACAACTACAATCAATAATTACATGAAGACTGTGAACCTATCCCACATCAAACTATTGAAATTACAGCTTTATACGAGGGTTGCCCAGTAAATAATGCCCCATATTTTTTTTCTCCGAAATAAAAAATATTAGAAATGTGAAACTTTAGGTGCGAGTTATTTGAAGTTTCCCGCGTGTGTACGCAAAGTTTCAATTTCCTCCGACAGAGAGCGGTGGTGTAGGAATGTTCTAAAATGGCGTCTGCAAGTGACATCCGTCAGAAACAACGTGCAGTGATTGAATTTCTCGTAGCAGAGGAAGAAACCGTGGGCAATATTCATAAACGCTTGTGCAACGTCTACGGAACATCTGCAGTCGATAGGAGTACTGTTGGTCGCTGGGCACAGAGGGTGAAAGCATCAGAGGGCGGTGCTGCGGAGCTCCGAGATTTGCCGCGGTCGGGAAGGCCTCCCACGGCTGTCACGCCTGACATGTTGCAGCGGGCTGATGTTCTCATTCGACGGGATCGACGCATTACGACTCGACAATTGGCACTGGAGTTGTCAGTAAGCAAAGGAAGTGTGGATGTGATTATCAATCAGCTTGGATACTCAAAAGTGTGTGCAAGATGGGTTCCTCGGTGTCTTACTGTCGATCACAAATCCCAAAGAAAAGACATTTCTTTCGATTTGTTGCGACGCTTTCACGTTGACGGGGAGGCCTTTTTGTCACGGATTGTGACAGGTGATGAAACTTGGGTGCATCATTTTGAGCCCGAAACAAAAAGACAATCGATGGAATGGCGTCATGCTTATTCTCCACAGAAGAAAAAATTCAAAACAGGTCCTTCAGCCGGAAAAGTCATGATGACTGTGTTTTGGGATTGCGAGGGCGTATTTCTCATTGATGTGATGCCAAAAGGCAGTACCATTAATTCAGAGGCTTATGTCAAAACATTAGACAAACTTAAGCAGCGCTTCCGGCGCCTTGGGCGTCATGTTAACCCACAGGATGTTTTGATTCAGCATGATAACGCTCGTCCTCACACAAGTTTGAGGACTTGTGAACACATCGCGAAACTGGGTAGGATAGTGTTACCCCATCCACCCTACAGCCCCGATTTGGCTCCTTCAGACTTTCACTTGCTTGGGCCAATGAAGAATTTCATTCGTGGAAGACGTTTTGCCGATGACGAAGAAGTGATTCACGAAGTGACAACCTGGCTCCGTAGGCAGAGTAAAGATTTTTACCAGCAGGGAATACACGCTCTTGTGTCTCGCTGGAAAAAGGCCGTCGAACTTGAAGGAGATTATGTGGAAAAATAAAGCAAGTAGACAAAACATCAGTCTTCCACATATGTAAATTTGATTGTTGTGGAATAAATACTTCTGGAGAAAAAAAATATGGGGCACTATTTACTGGGCAACCCTCGTAATTGGCTGTTGTTTCTCTCAACATTCTTTAATCAAATTACAAACACTGAGCACTCAGGTGCCTTGACTAAAATAACATTACATTATTTATCCAAAAATATAAACAATATTCAATACATGCTGTCTCCCCCACCTGTCAGCCTATTGGCTTTCTTAGGAAAGAAGAAATTTCTTAGTAGTCATTTCTGGGTCTTAGCTTTATAAAGGAGAAATACAACAGGTAAAAAAGACAACTTTCCTTAAATTACTTCAAGAACAATTAAAAAAGAAATAAGTTTACATCTGTGTGCAACAGCCAACAGTTATAAATGTATGGCAACTGGTGATACAGTTATTTTTGTAGAAAGATCTCTTTGTGTCATATGGACTTTATCAGAAAAATAGTCAGATGCAAATCTTATGGAAGATACATTTTTGCACCACCAGAGGCAATAACAAAAATACTCTGATACATACAACGGAGTGTAGATTTATTAACAACAATGAATAAAAAAAGTTAATCCGTTGAGATATCCATACACTATTAGAATTAACAAATAGTTGTTGATTCTATAGTACTCCAAGGGCATTTATTATGCCCTATCTATATTGCTTCTGTAAATCAGATGAAAAAATTCACATAAAGAAAATGATTCTTTGGACTTAAAAACACGGTATGCTTGATTATCTATTAATAGTCAATGGTCATAAGTGTTGTTATGCATCCTTTGTTATAGTAGAATGAAATAGGAATTAGCAATACTACTGTCTTCCTAGAACTTTTAGAAACTACTCCTCATAAACACCTCAAATGAAAGGAGTTTGCATATTTTCACAACATTAAACATAAACTCCATCAATGTCTGTAGTAAATGTACACATGGTACATGCCGCTATAACTACATGACTGATACCCACAGCCTCTGTATACAGTTCTATATTGGGAGACCCAAACAAAGCACACATATATCATCACTAAGCAATATGATGACAAATGCAGTTCATAAGTTCCTTATCTTTCCAGTCACCCACCACCTCCCGAAGTCCTGCTGCCCGGCTACAGACCAATCCCAACAATTCTTCTCCAGTCTGGTCACAAACATCACGTATCCCATCAAAGGCATGGCTACCTGTGAAACCAGTCATGGTATCTACAAGCTGATCTGCAACCACTGTGCTGCATTCTACCAACAAGACGTCTGTCCACTTGAATGGTCACCGACAAACTGTGGCCAAGAAACAGCTGGACCACCACAGTGTTGAGCACACCACCCAACATGACATTCTTCATTTTAATGACTGCTTCACAGTCTGTGCCATTTGGATCCTTCCTTCCAACACCAGCTTTTCTGAATTGTGTAGGTGGGAACTTTCCCTGCATCATATTCTACATTACTGTAACCCTCGTGGCCTCAACCTTCATTAGTCATTGTTCTTATCCATGTCCCTTCCCTGTTCCCATTCCAGCACTACACAGCCCTCTATTCCACCAATGCACCCTCAGGCTTTTTACTCTCTCTCCTTTCCCACCCACCTTTCCCCTGCCCTCCATGTAACCTCCCAACTGCACCTAAGTGCCTTACCATCTCCCCCCTGATGCCTGTACCTTACCACAAGCAGCACTTTACCGTCCTCTACCCCTACCCTGCTATTCCTTCCCCTCCCCACTCCAGCCTCCTCCTTACCCCTACCATCCACTGCCTCTCTCTTCATGTGCTGCTTGCAGTCTGGCTTCAGTGGCCAGATACTGTGGTCATGTGCGTGTGACTTGCATTTATGTGCGCACGGGCATATCAGGTAGTTGAGTATGTTACATCCATTGGTATGACGCGAAGAGTCACCTTGAAGCAAACAATCACAGCTCAAGTTTCAGGCTGTGCCAGCAATATGTGAGTAGGGAAGCTCGAGCAGAAGTATTGCATCATATTCAAGGTTACAGTTTCCATAGTGAAAAGTAAACACAGTGGACACATTTAGCATTTGAAGTGGTTTTCATGGCTTCATGCACATTTTCAAATGAAGGAATGGCTGACATCCACTCTATGTACAGGCAACATACAGGATGGAGCATGATTGCAATATCAAGTGTATCCTCGGAGAAGACCGCCAGACAGCAGAGTGTTCACTCAGTTCCATCAGCACCTGTGATAAAGTGTGGAGTGTTTTTTAGGGAACTGCACAATGTGTGTAGGTTCAGAGTACAAGCTCTGTAATTCCAGGATTCTGAACTGCTGTTTCTTAATTCAACATTCAGACAAGCCATATTTTTTGTCTTAACATGAACTTCTTCACCATTGCAACTGAATCTATATTGGAACTCTCAAAACTCTTATCAATCTTCACTTTTCTACTAACAATCAAAAACACTTCTCACAAAATATTATGATTACATTATGTTGTGTAAGGTTACTCTTCATACACAATGTGTGAACACACACCAATCTGACACTACATTAAATGTGTACGATGTTCAAAAATTCCAGGCTTGACCCACCAAACTGTTGAGCTTTATCTTTCCTCCAAGATGTCACTCCCACTGTCATGTTATGCATTGTTCCATGGTGCACATTGCATGGAGTAACTGTCCCTTGAGAAGGTGCAGCAATGTACAGCAAAATCCTCCATCACTGTCCCATCAAGAAGACATGTGGCTTCCATCTAGGCCAACAACCATGCACAAATAATAACGAACTTCCCAACAGGACACTATACAAAACTTATTATAAAATAAAAGTATTTTGAACTGTCGCAGTCATCATTCTTCAGTTAGGTAAACATTGGGTAACACATCATGCTGTTCAAAATGATATGTTATACCACAACTGGTTCATTTAAACCCAACATGCAACATGCAGGAGGAGCAACAGCCATGTTGAGGCCCCAAATGGAGGAGCACATGGATGCAGTGTTGAACACAAGTGACAGAGGACTGCTGCAGCAGAATGCATTTCACCCTCCACCATATGACACATCTTACCATGAGGGACAGTTGTAGCCGTATCACATGCAAGGTGAGCAAGCCCTGGCCACAATGAATTTCGAATTTCCAGCCCAAATTGCCTTCTGCCAATGAATCCTTACACAATGTGGAAATGACACTATTCCTCAAGCGTGTGTTGTTTACAGATGAAGCATGATTTACCAAGAACGGTGTTATGAACATCTACAAAATGTTTGGTCTTATGAGAACCCAGATGCTACCACTGAAACGGCACATCAGTAGAGATTTTCCATTAATGTTTCAGCAGATATCATTGGTGGCCACATTTCCTGCCTGGCTGACTTACTGGTTGTGTATACTTCCATTTCCTACAATGAAAGATAATTGACTACTTTGGTGATTTCCTTATGGTTAAAAGAAGAGTATGTGGTGCATGCATGTGGTGCTGCAGCAAACTTTAATGTTGCTGTTTGTAAATAAATATCACGGAGCTTTGATGTATTCCAGCCCTAGTGATATTGTTGATGAAGTCTGGGAACACATTGTGGGTGGTTGTCAATTCATTCAGAACATGCCTGGTATTTTTGAAGGTGGATGGTCGTTGATGATATATGCCTGCCCTCACATGTACAGTGGTCATGTGGAAAACTTGTAATGTGTTTGTCCTCAAGTGCATATCTGCAGTTTATGTCCTTGGGAGCGCTGTTATAAAGTGTTCATGCACTCAGTCATAAAATGTTTTATGAGGGAAACCATTGGTTTCTGGCCCAATATTTATTATTTGCTTGTTTCATTGTCCTCTCCTCTCTTCTCCACTTAAATAGTCAAACACTTTGTACGTGAACAAAAATTGAAGTTTTCACTCTCCTGCTCACCCTGTAATCCAGAAGTTGTAATTAGCATCTATTACTCGTTTCTTAAGTTAGAGAAACAGTTGGGTACAAGGTGGTTCAAACAATGATAACATAAAAGATGAAATCCAACACATGGTAACAAACTGCTATAAAATGAATATACAAAAACTTCCCTCTGTGTTTACAAAAATCCATCAACCAAAGTGGTGTACATGTAGCAAAACAGAGGAATGTTCAAGTTTTAATATAATGTATCAACTGTCAAAAAAATGCTTCCATATCTAAAAAATAGACTTTAAGTTTTAACTCACCCTCATACTTAGCTTCTACATGTACAGCACTATGACTGCTAAAGGTGAGAATATAGTGCAGGTGTTTGATGTCTACAGTAGTATTTACATACCTACTAGACATTTATCAACAGCCTTTTTCTCTATGAATGTGCATATTTCTTGGCAATTACCTGCCAGACACAAAAGGATGTCTAGGACTCTGATTCTTACATGAAAGCCAGGATGCTGCAATTGAACCACATCAGTAGTGAGTTATCTTGTAATTGATTTTGCACTAAATATTCACAGCAACTTGTATAATCAAGCTAAAAAACATATATAAAATGATGGAGACACTCACCTCTAACAGGCATAAAATGCTCTCTCCTTTATCTGATAACAGAATATGCTTCCCAGTTTGAGAATTATTTTTTAAAAGTACTAGTAACAGTTGTGATGCATGTAAGAAGAAGTTTTCATTAAAGTTACATTCTACACCTGAAAGAAAATTTCACATGACAGTTTTAAAATGGAAGCTTACATTAATGTACCTAAAAACTGACACATACAACCAAATCAAATTATTAACGGAGCAAGAAAACTAAGTAAGAGGATGAAACAAATGAAAATGATAAACATTACATGTTCAGGTTAAGGAATTCCACATTTCAAAATAATTATCACCATCTCACACCAAATTTAGATACATGCTTAAAATACACTGCCTAACAAAAAAGTGTAGCATCTGTAAGGGGAGGAAAAATGAAATTTTATCAGTTGAGTGGTCTGTGATGTATTTCAGTGGTTACAATATCGAGTCAAATTTAAAAAGAAGTTGACAGTATGAGCACCCTTATTAACAAGACGTTGCATCCCCTCTGGCCTGGATGCCTGCTATCCTCTCTGGCATGGATGCCTGCACCAATTCAGTTCAGAAGGATGTTTAATATTCTCATATCAGAACCATACACATCATACACAGTTATGACAATATTACTTTTGCCCAAAACTTGGACACTTCCAGTTCATTCTCTGTTCCTTCATGAAGTTCATCTTCCATGCAGGAGACTGGATACAGCCGGCACTGAAGCATATGATGAACAGTCTGGTCTTCTCCAATGTCATACTCAATCATCTCGATCACTATAGCCCCATCCTGCCAAATTAATTTTTTGTTTGCCAACTCCAAATCTCAGTCATTTTAGGGACTTCGAAGTCATCCAGATCTTACAATAGTGAGGAAGTAAAATTGCAGAAACTCTATTATGGCCACAGGGAATGTAAGTCATAGTTCTCCATGCTAGCAACTTAGCTTCTTCAGCAGTGGTTCTAGGTGCCACTGATGTTATAAGGAAACTATTCATCGACTTCAGTCATTGCAGGTACAGTTTGTGCCTGTACAGAGGATGAGTTCACTCCTACTCCATTATTCTTCTTTCCTCGTTTACAGCTACTTCTCTTTGAACAGGAGATGGTATTATCACTGCAAGATGCTAAAGCTACTCAACTGGCCTCGATTTCTAGCAACCTGCTATTGTAGATGTCATTGAGAGCGATGTCCACCTGTATGGCATGTGTTGAATTATACCAAAGAGGACATGCGTACTCTGCCACAGAACAGGATAGTGCCACTGCAGAATTACTTATAGTTTCGGGTTGACTGCTCCACTGTGATCTGGCCAGTGTCTATAAAAGATTGTACCTGGTGGAAACTTTTGACTTGCATTGTATCCTCTCTTGAGGCAAGATAGCCCACGACTGTTGTAATTGGTCCTCAATATTCTGTATACTGGCACTAAGGCAGATTTGATGTCTGAGCTGGTGTCACACATTCCACTGGGGACAGGTCTGGAGGTCGTGCTATGTATGGATGAGAACTGTTGAAAAATGGCACCACAATACCGTTGCACAGGGGGTATCACAAGACGACACAGCATGTCCCTGACATACTGTTATACATCATAATTCCCTCAGTCACTAGCAACCATGACCTGAAGCCATACCTAATGGCTCCCCACATGATGCAAGGCGTAGCACCACAGTAGATGTGTCATGATTATATGACATGCAACAGTGCCCGAGACATAGTTTGATTTTATAATATAATACACTCAAAAAGCCAGAAGAATTTTGTTGAAACTCACTCTATCAACAGAAGCCTGTAGATATAATCTTTTGGTACTCTGCTTGTAAGTCCTTTGGCTGTCAGATACATCATTCATTGACTGTCCCAATTTCTTGTGTCTACTACACAACAGCACTTCCACTTTTCAATTTTCATTTTGCCTAAGAAATTGAAGGTACAAGTAGATATATTTACATTGTGTGTGAGTTGGTCAAACAGCTCTCAGTTCATGTCAATGTTTTCTATAAAACACATATGTGTGTAGAATGAGATGTTCACTCTGCAGCGGAGTGTGCGCTGATATGAAACTTCCTGGCAGATTAAAACTGTGTGCCCGACCGAGACTCGAACTCGGGACCTTTGCCTTACGCGGGCAAGTGCTCTACCAACTGAGCTACCGAAGCACGACTCACGACCGGTACTCACAGCTTTACTTCTGCCAGTACCTCGTCTCCTACCTTCCAAACTTTACAGAAGCTCTCCTGCGAACCTTGCAGAACTAGCACTCCTGAAAGAAAGGATATTGCGGAGACATGGCTTAGCCACAGCCTGGGGGATGTTTCCAGAATTCTGGAAACATCCCCCAGGCTGGGCTAAGTCATGTCTCTGCAATATCCTTTCTTTCAGGAGTGCTAGTTCTGCAAGGTTCGCAGGAGAGCTTCTGTAAAGTTTGGAAGGTAGGAGACGAGGTACTGGCAGAAGTAAAGCTGTGAGTACCGGTCGTGAGTCGTGCTTCGGTAGCTCAGTTGGTAGAGCACTTGCCCGCGAAAGGCAAAGGTCCCGAGTTCGAGTCTCGGTCGGGCACACAGTTTTAATCTGCCAGGAAGTTTCATATCAGCGCACACTCCGCTGCAGAGTGAAAATTCTCATTCTGGAAACATCCCCCAGGCTGTGGCTAAGCCATGTCTCCGCAATATCCTTTCTTTCAGGAGTGCTAGTTCTGCAAGGTTCGCAGGAGAGCTTCTGTAAAGTTTGGAAGGTAGGAGATGAGGTACTGGCAGAAGTAAAGCTGTGAGTACCAGTCGTGAGTCGTGCTTCGGTAGCTCAGTTGGTAGAGCACTTGCCCGCGAAGGCAAAGGTCCCGAGTTCGAGTCTCGGTCGGGCACACAGTTTTAATCTGCCAGGAAGTCACATATGTGTGTAGTTATACATTGTCTTTCAATGAAATAATGCAGTCACTGTAATGTCTTCATCACATGTGTTCATTTTACTTGGTGCAGAACAGGATGAGGGATTTTTCTTTGAATCATAGATGTGTGTGACACAGTATAGCTGTTTTTATGAATGACGTAGCAAACAATGCTACCAAGACATTTTTCTGAATAAGGGTGACATGAAAATTTATTAGAAACTACTTGGGCTGCCAACAACAAACTTTCAGTTCTAGGGAGGAGAAAATTAATTATTCATGTCTCAAATTTCAGAAATACTGTAAGACAAGTATTGGGTCCGGTTCCCTGGGGAAGCTAGTGTGGATAAGGCATAAGACTGGACTGAAGATTCCTAGCTCATACAATTGAGTACATCATTATTAATGAGGAGACATTATTAGAAGTAGAGACTGCACCTGGTGTATCTGGAGAAAGCGTAATAGGATAAATTCCTATTTAAAAAAAATATAGGATAAAATAGGATAAAAAAATAGGAAAAATTTCTCAGATTTTTCCCAGATTTCCCAGTTAAAAATACAGTTTCCTTCCGTGTAAAAATACACTTTTTTGTGTTAAGTGACAGTATACTTTCCCCCCAAACTGTAAAACTTATTAACATATTTCTGAAAGATCTTTGATGTCAGCAGCACGTACGCTGCATATTTTCATAGTTAGATACGCTGCTTATTTTTGTATTATGAAAGTATAAATTGAAATTCAGAGACCATTAGTTTCTGAAGCATTGAAATCGAGATTGTGATGTGATTTTATAAGCCAACCATAGTTTATGTCACATGATCTTGTCAGCCGATGACAGCAAATATTCAGACTTCAGAGCATAAGGCACATGATGATGTCAGGCAACAGCAACACAACTGTTAAACAGCACAAACACAGAGATAGAACGGTTTAAATTAATATATACAGCACAACTGAAAGAAAAGCTCAACTTTCACATATAATATTGGTCTCAAAGACTAATAAGCTACAATAACAGCTCACTTTTCACCTACAATATTGGTCTTATTTGCATGTGTTACATCTTTAAGATACATCACACAAATGTGCCAGTAAAATTTTAATAATGACATAAATGTCTGGTTTTCTGGGCTCAAAATTCTTCTGAGTGGCTGTTCCTCAGTGTTAAGTTTGAAATGAGAGTCAAAAGCCCTTAATTTTATGAAATTCATTGCACATTCTCACATATAACATAGTTCACCTTCTGTAAAAGAAAACTTACTTTGATAGTATCGCTTTACAAACCATCATTCGCAATATTTTCTGCTACATGTAGAAATAGGCTCGTTTCAGCAGTTGTGAGGGAGCACCAGAAAACAGGCATTACTGCGCATGGGCCCATATGTTCATATGTATAAAGCATTGAGAGAATTACATTACTTCATAAAAGAAACAGGACTCACAAAGTACTGGAAGAGCATCAGAATTTTGTAAACCATACTAATGTGCATAATTTGGTTTATAGTGCACATTTGTATAGCTAACAGCCACACTTCGTGCAGCCAGAAGAGGGAGTAGGTACTGCTCAAATGTGACACAACTGCACATGTGCCCGCTGGCAACTGCTCAAAGGAACCTGATGTAAAGCAGTTGTGACTTCACACTCACTGGAAGCAGTTTGTTGTTATGAAGTATTGCTTAGTCTTCATCCTAAATGGCACAAATTCTTTACAAGGATTTTTTTATTTTTTTATTTTAATTTATTTTATTCTGCAGTAGCAGAATACAGTAATATTCTTTGTTAGAGTGTCAGTTCTTACCCATCAAAATTACAAAAATTTAACTGAAAACTAAAACAATGAAAAATTTCCAAGTTTTTCCCAGTTTTCTCCCAGATGAAAAAATTCCCAGGTTTTTCCCAAATTTCCCGGTTGTAACAGGAACAGAAAAATACAAGGAATAATCAGTATTCCAGTATCTACTGAATAGCACTGCTGCATGGCCATAGGGATGTTACGTGAGGTGTTAGGTCAGGCCATGAAAGCAGGGGCATCAAATGTTAACTGATCTCACAATATCTATTATTTTTACCAACTGATTCAGAGTAACCCGGGCAGCCACAGCACTTATCATATTAAGAAATTTCTGCAGGATGACTTGAAACTGATTAACAGTGCTGAGCTGTTTTACTACTATGGCTGTCTTGTTTACAGATTAGAACACAAAACAATTGGTGAACATCTGTTGACCGCAGCATCCTAGCCCGATTGGCCCTACATCATGTGCTAGCCTACACCACTTTGCCTGTCTACTACTGCTTTATGAAAGCACTATACAGTCAATGCTGCAGTATTTTTTCTTTCATTCATACATATTAAACTCAATGCTGTACGAGAATAATTTGGGACCACGCTAACAAATGAGTGCATAAAATTTCGCTTTAAGGAACATTTTGTCTGTAATGAGAAACGAACTGATAGTTTCTGTTTATATTTGGCATTGCAAGAAATGTGATGAGCAGTATTTGTTTATATGACTTCTAGGATACAGCACTGAGGACTTCAGCTTTACAACGAACATGGTCCTGGAGGTATGAAGATGATATGTTTCTCATGCCGCCTCATGGATGCAATGTTATCAACAGATTTCTGGACCACTTCAACTGTCTTCATCCCAACATTAAATGCTGCCATTTTTGGATGTCTTGGTTTACAAAAAAACAAGATGGTACTCTGGGCCACAGAATTCATTGAAAGCTGACACACACCAATCAGTATCTGTATGCTAAGACCTGCCATCCGACACCCACCAACGCAGTGGCATCCTTAGGACTCTGGCAATCAGAGCATATGCAATTTCCGACGCAGATGTTTTAACCCAACAACTTCTGCATTTTATGGCTGTTTCTAAGCAAAATGGATAACTCTGAGAAGCAGGTTCATTGGGCTATGGAATCTGGACCATCCCTGCAAGTGCATGAAGAGGAGCATAGATCTGAGGCATTTATACCTTATGCTGGAGGCATTTCATTTAATACTGGAAGAATTTTAAGGAGTTTTAATAATAAGAGCATGTCCCATCCACCTTCCAAGATTAGGGCATTGCTCAACTCTGTCAAAGATGATTTGGGACTTAGGAAGTAGGGCATGTATAAATCCCATGTCATTTGATTTGCACAGTTCAGGACAGGTGCATGGAACATCGCCATCATATGAGGCATCAAAAGCCAGAAAAATCAGCAGTAGCAAATATTGCTTAAACGAGGGACACGGGATGAAATTTGATAGACTGTGATAGTTGTCAATACTTTCAGTTTCTGGTCCAGTGTTTGTATGGAGGCAATTGAAACTAGGCTGGCCAATTTGGTTAGTAGAGACAATTCTTCTTAGCACGATGTGGAACCCTGCATTCCACATCAAAACAGAATGTTCTTCAGTGGAGCCAGTCCAAGTGTTTGGAAATAGCCTTTGAGTGCAATATATCATTGCTGCCAGTGTTCTGCTAAGGGCAGTGCACCTGTCCAGTCCTGGAGGGCAGCAACTGTGATGGGTGGCACATGCACTGTGTACGGAATACAGGCCTATATAGGACGATGATCTGCAGCCTTCGTTTTGGTGAACATAGGATATATTTTCATAGCAAGAACACAACACTTTTAAGAACAGTGATCTTCTCCTTTTAATATCTAAAAAGGTGACACAAAGAAACAAACCTTCATAGAGTAAAAGCATGAAAAAGAAACTCATAGGAAGAAAGAAGTTCACAACACAAAACCAAGCACCACTGTTGGAGAGGACAGGAAACACACAGTTCTGGTTTATTTTACTTCACTTCCCCCTAATCAAACTGCAGTGGACAGAACAACATTTAAAAGAAAAATAAGAGGTCAAAACACATTAATTACAAAGTTCGAACTTGGTACACATTTCTCTCAATTTCTTTGATTTGATTTTAAAGGCTTTGTAAATATATCATCAAGTTGATTTTCACAACATATTCCACATTGCTGTCCTCATTTTGATAGAGCTCTCATACAAATAATATCCCACTTTGATGTGCTAAAAGCATATGTGGAACTCAGGATTTTTCACTAATTTAATGGCACCTGCATTGTCAACGAACAATACGGACATGTTTCTTTTTCCACTGATCTCTAACAGCAGTCTATTAAGCCATGCTTATTCTTTGGGTTGTCACCTGCAGCAACAAACTCCACTTCAGTGGTAGATAATGCAACTGATTTCTGCAGCCAAGATGTCTATGATACAGCCGTGTCGCCAATCACTGAAACACAACCATTTGTTGATCATCTTGTTTCAGTGTTGCCAGCAATGTCAACATCAGCATAGGCACAAAGTTTACCACCACATTAAGTATAGAAGAGACTCAAGTCCGAAGTACCACAAAAACAACTGAAAATGTTTTTTATAGTGTTCCAATAAGAAAAAGTGGGTTTAGCCATAGATCGAGCAACTTACGACACAGCATAAGCAAGATTTGGATGAGAAGAACATGCCTGGTATATTAATGATCCCACATCCGAATAATAAGGAATGTTGTTGTCAAGAGTACCAGTACATTCGTTGTCTAATTGTTCATTATCACAGAGACTTTTAATGGTTTCAAATCAGCCATGTTAAAACACCGTAGAATCTTCTCTCCATGTGTTCACTGTGAAATAAGTAAACCAGACTCTCCTGGCTCTATTTACATGCCTAAAAATGAGGCTAAAGGTCCCACTGTTATTTGGAATTCTGACTTTAACATATCTAAAAATGAATTCACTGCACTTTGTGTTGTTCCTGTGGTAAGTCGACCATTGACATAAATTGCAATCAGTAATTTTTCTGTTTGCTTTGTCAAATGTAAATGCAAGGATCTGCTGCAGAACTAATAAAGCCATTTTTTTCATGATGAGTGAAACACATTATTCCAGCAATGAGGTGATTGCTTTAAGTTCATACAATGATTTCTTGAGGTAATAAACCTGATCTGACCCATCATTGAAACCTTCTGGTTGAGTCATGTATATTTCTGTATCCAAATCACCATACAAAAATGTAGTCCTATCATCAAATTAACCAATTTTCATATTTTATTCTTCTGCAATTGCTGTTACAGCACAAATAGCATCATAATGAGCAACTGCACTAAAACTTTCTTCATAATCATTGAAACATACCATGCAGCATGGTATCAATCAATCGGTCTGCCAGATCCATATTTAATATGAAGTATCCATCAATTATTGACAAAGCATTTACTTTTGAGCAGTTCTACAAAGTTCCAGGTATCATTTCTTAAAATGCCTTCATTTCTTCTTTCATCACTTTAAACCATTTATTTGAATTACTACTCTCCATAGCTTCATTGAAATTTGCTGGTACACACTCTACATGGACTAGTGGTGTCAGGCAAATTAATGCATTTACTTCTTGAGGCTGGTGAGGGTAATATCCTAATTCAAATTTCACTGGGGAACATATTTCATGAACTGGACATGAATTTGGTAACTCATTTAAATATTCTTAGTCACTAGTCTCCGTGTGATCAAATGTAAATTCACTATTCTCTCCTCTTCAGGTATAGAATTATGTTCCAACACAGTTGAATTTCCAGTTTCACATGGCTTCTCTGGTTGAAAATCAACATTATGTGATTTCATCACAAGATGTTTTGATGGAATTCACACTTTGTACCCATATTTTTCATTCACATAGCCAATAAAATGGCCAGATATAGTTTTGTCAACGAACTTAGAATGAAATCTCTTTGGCCAATAAATACACCATTTTGATCCAAAAACTGGTAGGTAGCTGAAACTGTCACATACAATGGCAGTCCGCAATTTGAAAGGTGTTTTACCTTCAACACTTGACTTTCCAGTATGACTGAGTAGAAAAACTGCTGTGTTGCATGCATGAGCTCAAAATAATTTAGGTAACTGGCTAGATGTTAACATTGAGCAAGCTAATTCAACTATATATTTATTTGCTTGTCCAGCAACACCATTTTGCTCAGGAGTGTCTGGACTCAAAAGACGAAACTCATTACCACGGTCTCATAGCAGTGCAGCTACCATGTTACAATCAAATTCTCCTCCATCATCAGACCAAGACATGTTTATCTTATGACCAATAGCATCACAATCCTTTAGTCCGCCCCCAGTAGCTGAGTGGTCAGTGTGACAGAATGTCATACCTAACGGCCTGGGTTCGATTCCTGGCGGTGTCGGAGATTTTTCTCCACTCAGGGGCTGGGTGTTGTGTTGTCTTTATCATTGTCATTTCATCCCCATCAACATGAATGTTGCTGACGTGGTGTCAACCTGAAAGACTTGCACCAGGCGAACGGTCTACCCGACGGGAGGCCCTAGCCACACGGCATTTACATTTTTACACCCCTTCATAAATTCTTACAAATTGTCAGCCACTTCATGAAATATACACAAACAAAATGACAATAATCATCTGTGAAAATACACAGTAATGAAAACTGTTTGCAGAATCAACAGACATGGGTCCATTGCCAACTGCTTTGATCAACACACTGACAGTTTGTGGACGATCTCTGCAATGGCTAAATGATTTGCGGAGGGATTTGCCAAGAACACATCAATCACAAAACAATGTGGTATCAAAGCAAGAGAGAACATCTCATATAAGACATTTATCTTGATGAACGAATCTTTCATGCAACAATGTAGTTGTTCTTCAGAAGCTGCTATGTTAATCATTACTTGTGAATCCAGAAGACAAACTTGAATGTTCATAATATATACTGAACCACCAAGTCTTCCAGTTTCAACTATTTCACTATGTCACTGAATGATAACACCTCTGTTAACATAAGTCACATTATATCCTTGTTGTGCAGCTTGGCAGACAGAGAAAATTTTGTGTCTGACATCAGGTACATACCGTACACTTTCAAGTAAAGGAGGCGTCCATCTTTTGTTTATGAATATTTCGATACGAATACTGGAAGCTTCACATGTAAAAATAACTTTGTTGCCAGCTGTCTATATACACAGGGGAATTGGAAACTTTTTGAATGTAGTGAAATAGAATTCATTTTGTGAAATATGATGTGTCGTGCCAGAGTCCAAAATTCAAGAATCTGCACCATCAAAATTAACATGAAACAACAAGCTAGTGGCTAGAAATGTATTTGGTTTGCCACTCACTTTTAAACAGGAACTCGAATTATTATTGTTATCAACTGTTGCTTTTACTTCTTCTGTGCTCATTTATCTTCAGCAGTTTGTGATAGTATGTCCAGCTTTCTTGCAATACAGACATGTACAACTTTCTTTCTTCTTTGGCTTGTCCTGCTCTTTTGCAGATTTCTCCTGTTTTTGATGTTGCTCATTTGATTTTGATTTTGTGTAGAAAGCACCAGCTGCCTGTGTAGCTAGCAAACTCTCAAGAAAATGCAAGTTCTTAATAAGGAGCTTAGTCATCTGCTCACAGTCAGGAGCACAATACCAGGTCGACATGTAAAACTGATATTCAGGTCCTAATGTTTTGAAAATATGGTGGTGAAGCAATGAAAGGTGCAAAGTTGCACTTGGGTTGATTCTGTTAAGTTCACTGCATAAGCCATGGAAAATGTTGCGCTTTGTTATAGTCATGATGTCATCTTTTGATGTTTCAAGAAACTATCAAACAATGTATATAGTCGCTGCAATGAAGATTGTTCATATACTGGCATAAGGGGGTCCCAGATTTCTTTTGGATCAGTCTTCTTTCGTACATGAACAACAGGTTCCACTGCAAATGCTCTTCCAATGATACAAGATGCCAGAGCATTGTCCCACTGCCAGTACCAATATGAGTTGGACAGTTCATCTCTTTCTGCTAATGTTGGACACTGACCTGTACCGCCTATAATTAAATAAAGAGAATGTTCCTTCAAAAACAGTTGAATTTGCCATTTCCATGTTTCCCATGATCTTCACTTGGCAACTTGCCAGTATTTGTATGACTACTGTCATCATTCAACTGAAGAGGTCTTACAGTCTCATGAATATCCTAGTAAATGGAACAATAGTCTAGCAAGCGAATACTATATTCTCACAACCTGAAGCATTCAAACATGGGGCCATAACCTGTTGTGGTGAATGTAGGATATATTCTTATAGCAAGAACACTTTTACTAATAGTGATCTTCTCCCTTTAATATCTAAAAAGATGACAAACAGCAACAAAACTTCATTGAGTAAAGACGAGAAAAAGAAACTCTTAGAAGCAAAGAAGCTCACGACACAAAACCAAGCACCACTGTAGAAGAGGACAGGAAACACACAGTTCTGATTTTTTGCTTTAACAGCCTTGGCATCAATTTTCAGTGGGACTCAGCAGCAGCATTTTCCTGAAGACGGTAAACACTAGGATCACTGAAATATTGAATCAAGTTGATTTTAGAATCCAGCAGCAAAACTGAGGAGACTTTCTGAGTATTTGTTTATGCTGGCTCCATCTAGACATTGCCAACATTAACTTCCAAATATATGGCAAAATAACAGAGAAATTATGCTAGATGATTTTTAGGAGACACCTAGAATATATAAATAACTTGGCAGACAGTATTTTTAGTGTGTTATGGGTGTTCATAAATGATTATGTCGATTATAGGAAGGCTACTGCATTACAAAAATGTTATAAAATGTTGGATGATTTGAATATCACCAGTGCTTGATGCAAAGACTGGCAATTGGCCATCAATATAAATATATGCAATGCAATGTGAGTAAAGAGACAAGGGACCCAATATCATTCAACTGCACTATCAGCAGTATCAGTCATAACCTTAAAGTATCAAGCAATATCTGCCCCGAGTGATATATGTAGTAATGACTACACAAAACTAGCTGTGGAAAAGGTCAATTACAAACCCTCATTCAACCAGTTCTTGGGTACCAGCATTGTTTGTTAGCCTAAGAAGCTAACCGAGTATCGTTATCAGAAATGACAAAGAAGATCTGCACACTCTACCATGTGTTTGTTTTGACAATTTGTGAGTGTGATCAACAAACTCCAGCAACAGAAAGTTTAAGAAAGGTGCTTTATGTCTCACAGAGCTTCAATCTTAAACTGCTGAGAGATCACATTCCAATTAAAAGTCAAGAGTTATACTATGTAAACTATTTTATATCTTGTGTAACTATCTTGAAGGTAAAATTGTGGTCTACTTGTACCATCTGCTACATACCATGCAGTAGCTTGAAGAGAACAGATAATAATGTAGAAAAATGACATTAAAACTGAGTTTAAGCAGTCTTGTGACCCTCAGTCATGAGTAGCTACAATATATGATGGACTGCACTTCCTAGTTATTGAAGACACAAGCAGTGTGCTGATTTACATCCCAAAATTCCATTCAGGGTCCTACAGAATATGGGTTACAAAGCCAGACAATATGAAGGAACCACAATACACCCTCTTGCTTCTTACAGTTCCCTTTCTTATACACAAATCATAAGAGAAGTTTACACTACATTCTTACATACAGAGTACAACATACAAAGCGGAGAGGGAAGCAACCTGAACTGTTTCCATTTGCCCATGATATCAATAGCAGAGCCACTTTTTAAAGTTTTTGTAAAAACAACCAGAATAAAATTTTTGGCAAAACTGTTTTATTGTTTCTGAAAATGTTTACCTTTAAAATTTAAGGGCTTCTGCATGAATTTCAATCAATTCTAGAAACATTTTTCCACTCTGATGATGGTATCTCAGAAACATGACTTTGGAAGGTTTGAGGTGATGAAAACTGTTGTCCAAGTATTTTTTATTTGAACTAAGAGACAAAAAGCAGTCATTACATGATAAATCAGGTGAATGATGGCAATGTATTGATCCATCAAATGATCAGCTGTTCACTATGTTGTTTGATAGCTGGTACTGTCATGGTGAAAAATGATGAAACGTTTACAGTTGTTCCCAGATTTCATTTATGACTTTTGGCCAATAAAAAAGTTGTCATACACCATTCAGCATTAAATCTTCTCCAATCTTCTAAAGGAATGGTTGTGACATGTCTAGTGTAAATAAAGGACCAAGCTATCATTTTACTGGAACCGTTTCATGAACGAGCTAAAAAAAAAAAACTAGCCAATAGTGTGGAGTCAAACACTTCATTTCAAATAATTGACTACCTCAGCAAAAAAATGGTTCAACTGGCTCTGAGCACTATGGGACTTAACTTCTGAGGTCATCAGTCCCCTAGAACTTAGAACTACTTAAACCTAACTAACCTAAGGACATCACACACATTCACGCCCAAGGCAGGATTCGAACCTGCGACCGTAGCGATCACGCGGTTCCAGACTGTAGCGCCTAGAACCGCTCGGCCACTCTGGCCGGCGAACAAACCACAGTTGTTGGTTTTTGGTTTCATTTTGGAACACTCGAACAGTTGCCTGCTGCTTAGTTTCTGGCTCTTGTCAACATATCCAAGTTCCGTCTCCTGTTACAATGCTGTATATATATTTTCCATTTCCTCAATCATATTTTTTGAGCACCTGCTTACCACAGGTTGAACAAAATGCCTGGAGGAAGGGTTTTTGTGTAAGACCTTTACCAAAATAGTAAACAAATCATTCAACAACAAGCTTTATGTGAAACTGCAAGTCTTTAACAACATTGTCATTTACATTTTCACTGTAAACAAACTGCTTTCTCAGCTGCCTTTCTTTTAGCAATAAAAAATGGCAATTTTTAAAACAAAACTCATCAAATGGTTCTATGGCTTCATTGCAGAGCAGTTGTACTGTTTTTATTTTAGTGTGTTGATTATACATTGCTTTGGTCTCCTTATAATTAATTTTCAGGTCCACTTTCAAATCATTAAGTTCTTTCATTAGCTGCTGAATCTTATCTGCATTAGAGGGTAAAATTAAAAGGTCATCCATCAATGAGAATTTTTGGACATGATTAATTAACACATATTTCTTCTTCATTTTCTCACCTTGAGGATCTGAAAATTTCCTCTGAAACATAAGAGATTGTTGTTAAAGATACAGAATCTCAATACTTAACTCCACATCAGTTCTAAATTTTTCACTATGAAGAGAGATGACTGAAGATAGGTATGCACTATCTGACGAAAACCTTAATAAGTTTCAAGAACCAACTTCATGTGATGAATCTAGGAATGCATTACAACACACTATGCATCATTCCCATAGCGACCACAAAGCCGAGATAAGACTAATTGCAGTGTGCATAGAGACATTTAAGCAATCATTCCTCCTGTACTACAAATGTAAATGGAATGGGAAAAAAACACTAATAACTGGCACAATAGAAGGTAGTCACTGCCATCCACTTTAGAGTGATCTGCGGAGAATGGATGAAAAGAGGTGGACAAAAATATGGAAAAAAAACATGAGATGCTCAATTCAGTTAACTTGCACGTTGTGTGTAGCCGATCCTCTTCTCTGGGTAATCTGCTATGTCGATCTCCCACAAGCTTCTTCTCCAAAGACTATAGCTGTTAAGGGAATTTATTAATGCAGATGATAGTGAAGCCTGCTCTAACGTTTTTTGGATGACGAGAGACAGTGTGATATTGGGTTGGGTTGCAAGGCACACACGTCTCTCAATTCAGTTAACTTGCACGTTGTGTGTAGTCGATCCTCTTCTCTGTGTAATCTGCTATGTCAATCTCCCACAAGATTCTTCTCCAAAGACTACAGCTGTTAAGGGAATTTATTAAAATACTTCTCTATCCTTGAAATAATTTTGGTACTCGTATGATACTTTTCAGTTCAGTCACTTTATATTTTCAACTTTCACAGATAATAACTTCAGCAAGCTAACTTATTCCTTACACATTAGACTCATTTACACATATTGAAATAGCATACATAGGTCTTAATCCATTAAATTTCGGGCATGCAGCCGCGCAAATAAAATTTCTTCTACTGATATTTCGGCCGCGTATCGTCCGGCCATCTTCAGAGCGAGTCACAAGACAGTCTTGTGACTCGCTCTGAAGATGGCCGGATGATACGCGGCTGAAATATCAGTAGAAGAAATTTTATTTGCGCGGCTGCATGCCCAAAATTTAATGGATTATTCATTACGCCGCGAGAAGTTGAAAATGCACATACATAGGTCTTGTTTCATTCATAGCCAAGACATGAAGTAATTCAAAAGTCTCTAGTCTCAAGCTAGTCTAATACATGAATGTGCATAGCAATCTATATTCAACTGTTCACTAGTCATTTTTACAATCACCACAGACATTAACATATCAAAGAATACAACATAATTATTCCTTGAGTTCTCCTCACGTCTTCTGTGGCACTGGTGGCAAACACTAGTCGTCATCAGTGACTCACCCCTCTTACAGTTTTCTAATAACAAACTTCCAACCTGCACATAGAAACAGGTGGATCGGTAGAAACGTTATCACTCTCCCGCATTCTTACCTAAAATATCGGGTGTTCGAGATGGTTGAAGGCCGATTCTTACTAGAATTTACACCGAAATTCTTGAGGCACTACACTGCAGGTTATGCAGTGGCACTGGTGGCAAACACTTGTCATCGTCAGTGACTCACCCCTCTTACAGTCTTCTAATAACAAACTTCCAACCTACACATAGAAACAGGTGGATCGGTAGAAACGTTATCACTCTCCCACAGCCTTACACAAAATATCGGGTGTTCGAGATGTTGAAGGCCGATTCTTTCTAGAATTTACACCGAAATTCTTGAGGCACTACACTGCAGGTTATGCTGCTTTATCTGATCATAAACATCACCTGTGCAGTGTCCTCAGTACGTTGCAGGTGTTGTTAAGCACACGGCAATGTATTGTGTAGGTGTGAGTGCATTATGACAGAGCTCTATGTGATTAAGAAGATGGATGAATTGTTGGTGCTCTTATGGTAGATTTTTCCAAACCAATGTAGCTCAACTGCTTGGTGTTTCAAGAGGCACCAAACTGGAGATTTATATGGCATAAGGAAAAGCAGAAAAACCTCATCTGATAAGTCAACATGGGTGGAAGTGTGTGTTGAGTGATTACGGTAGACAGTTACTGAAGAGCATTCTGACAAAAAATGAGAGAACCACTGCTGCAAATTGCAGAACTAAATGTTGCACTCGCAAATGCTGTCAGCACCAAAGTAACATGAATGGAGGTACATAATCAAGCAAATACAGGACGAGCTGGAATTTGAAAACCGCTCATCAGTGATGCAAATGCACATAACAAGAAAATGTTGTGCTAATGCCAGAAAACCTGGACTATGGATCAATGGAAGAAAGTCATTTGATCAGATGAGTCTGGTTTCACATTGTTTCCAACTTCTGGCCGAGTTTATGTCCCAGGGGGTGGAACATGGCAGGGGTTTGGTGATGATTTGGGCAGCCATATTACGGTATTCCATGTGCTCCATGGTTACTCTACAAGGTCATGTTTCTGCCAAGGATTATGTGACCATCTTGGGTGATCAGATCTATCCAACTGTACAATGTTTGTTTGCTAATAGTGAAGCTGTGTTCTAATATGACAGGGTCCCAGTTCACACAGCTCACATTGTCCAGGACTGGTTTTATGGCCACAAGGATGAAGTGTCACATCTACCGTGGCCACCAGTCACCACAGCTCAACATTAGTGAGAGAGAAGGGTGCATGATCACTGTCTACCTCTTTCATTGTCACCTGTACTTGCCACTTTCTTGCAGGAAGAATGGTATGAGATTCCCTTCAGGGCCTGTATTTATCCATTCCAAGATGACTGGAAGCTGTTTTGAATGCCAACAATTTCCCTACACTATATTAGGCATGGTAATGTGTTGCATTTTAGCTGTTTCCATATTTTTGTCGACACCCTAGAGATGTAGATGATGAGAAAGTCTTATGAAAGCTGAAGAATTGACATATAAATCTTCAATTGTAGTACACAGTTTTAGCAATTACCTCATTTCTCTTGGGTTACTGTAACAGATTTAGTTGACCTGAGTCAAAAGTTTTCTCAAAATCTATGAATCCCACAAAAATGGTAATACATCATTGCTACATTCTCTGATTTTTCTTCATGAAGCGTAAATGCAATTCATTACCAATACTGAAAAATTTTGAGACCCAGTGCTTATACACCATCAACAGACAATTGATCAACTGGCAGAGACTATTGGGTTATCTTGGAGCTCGGTCCAGTGTATTTTAAGATTTGGCAATGAAAAGGGTTGCTGCCAAGTTTGTTTCTTGGGTTCTGACTGACAATTAAAAGGAACGTCAAGTTGAAACATGTCATGTTTGAAACAACAGCTTGAAACTGATCCAGATTTTCTGTCACATGTCATTAACAGTGATGAGTCATGCTGCTATGGTTATGACTCAGACACAAAGAAACAGTCAAGCCAATGGATGATGTCATTGTTGCACCCTCCAAAAAAAATGTCATGAAGTCAAGTCAAACATGAAAACAATGCTGATTTGATTTTTTGATGCCAAGGGCGTAGTTTATTCAGATTTTGTTCCCCCAGGTCAGACCACCAATCACCTCTTACTTGGAAGTTTTAAGAAGACTGCACAACAGTTTTTGCCAGGAAAGATCTGATTTGTGGCAGACAGGAGACTGATTTTTAACCAACATGACAACGCACCAGCACACACAGACATCCATGTTACACAGGTTTTGGCAAAAAATGGCATGGTTCTGGTGCCTCGCACACCTGACCTGGCTCTGTGCAACTTTTTCTTATTTCTATGCATGAACAGTGGCATGAAAGGACACCGATTTGACAACACTGAAGAAGTCAAGAAAAAAAGGGGAGGAGCTGTCAGCCATTTCTAAAGATGACTACAAAAAATGTTTCAAATAATGGAAGCACCTGTGGGACAAATGTATTAGTTGTAAAGGAGAGTATTTTGCAGGGGATAAGGTTGTTTGTACCTAATTTAAAAATACAGGTTGACAATTATTGAACTTTATGCCTGAGAGTGTAGCACATCTGAAAGCCTACTATGTTGTGAGCAGTAACAGCCCAACTGACGCTCAAACGAAGTTTGCGGCTGAGTTCAAGCTGAAGACAACTGGTCCTTTCATTTTCAAGTTTGAGAGTACGGGTAGTGTTCATGATGACAGTGTTGGCAATGTCAGTCATCCAAAAAGGGTGAAACTGCCTGCAAACATTGAGAAGACATGCACTGTGTTTCAAACCAGCCTCAGGATATTGATCAGATGAGCTGCACAATAGGCGGAAGTCAACCGGGAGACACTGCAACAAATTGTTGTTAAACACCTGCATCTCTTCCCATAAAAAATTAAAACCAATGAGCCATTAAGCCCCAGGGCCATGGAACAGCAGTTATGTTTAGCCAACACTATTGTCCATAGAATTGACGAACAGGACTTTGATGTGAACATGGTTTGGTTTAACGACAAAGCCCACTTTTGTTTGGATGGATTTGTCAACAAGCAAAATTGGCGCATTTGGGGGACTCATAATCCATATTTTGCAATCAAGAAGTCTCTTCACCCTCAGTGGGTGACTGTGTGGTGTGCAACATCCAGTCACGGAATAGTCGGTGCAATATTCCTTGATGGCACTACTGAACGGTATGTGAAGGTTTTGGAAGATGATTTCATTCCCATTACCCAAAGTGATGCTGATTTCGGCAAAATTTGGTTCGTGGAAGATGGATCTCAAATCCATCGAAGCAGGAGAGTGTTTGATGTCCTGGAGGAGCACTTTGGGGACCACATTTTATGCAGAATTTCCCTACATGCCACATCATCACCAACAATGGAAAGCATAGCAAACACCATCATAACCTAAATCCAAATATCTGTAATGATGTTTACAAGTTAAATAAAGTGTGTGCATATCATAGTTTGTAAATAATTTAATAATTGTTACTCTGTGTATAGCTTTTCAAAAATAATTCCGTTTTTTTTCCCTTATTAAAATTTTAAGTTTTCTTTCTATGTCATTGGTGGTAATTTTAGTGAACATCTAGTACATTACACAGAGGAGACTGAAAAGTTGACAGTTTATGGTGACTTGCCTATTCCCATTCTTGTGTTGTACAGTACAGAGGAACCTCGCATAGCGAACATATTTCATTCCAGAATCTTACTTCTAGTGCGAAACACTCATTAAGCAAAACAATTTATTCCGTATAAATTAATGCAAAATACAATAAAGCGTTCTGTGCAGAAAAAGTATTAGAAGTTTTGTCTTATTCATGCCGTTTATTCAAAGACAGTTATACATGCAGTATTATGTACTTTATTATTCATGATACACAACTAATTCGTTTTTGATAGGAATCTATCTATAGTCATTTATTTCTGCCAACACTTCAACTTTTGACAAAAATATGACAGTATTATTGTAAAAAAAACAAGTAGTTCGTGTAGGCACTGCTTTATTGAGGTGATGATTTTCAGTGTATGCTGCAACTGATTCTGATGCCTTCAACATTTCTCTTATTGCACCAGAAGATTTCTGCTTTGCTGTTATCTCCTCCTTGTCTGAAGAACTCCTCTCCCCAACTTCCTGCTGTGAAACACACTGCAACTCCATAAGCCCTTCAGTGGTCATTTCTTTGCTGTGATCTTCCACAAGCTTATCAATATCATTGCTTTCCACTTCTAGTCCCATGCTCCTGGCCAAAGACACAATCTCTTTGACTACAGGCTCCACAAGTACTTACTCAAATGCCTTTAAGAGTCACATTCGACAACACACTCCAGCCAAAGCTTTTTTCCAAGCAGTAGTGAGAGTTCTCTTGGTAACCCCCTCCCAAGCCTTTTTGATCATCTAGACACAGGCAACAGCTTTGAAGTGATATTTACAAAGCTCTCTAAGAGTGAGATTGGTAGCTTCAGTCAACTCAAAGCAATGCTTGAAAAGTGCTTTAGTGCACTGCTTCTTAAAGTTTGAAATAATCTGCTGGTCCACAGGCTGAAGTAACTGAAATTCTTCCAGGAGGTGGTCTTGTAGGCATGGAGAATGGGCAGGAGCATTTTCCATAACAAGCAAGACATGGAGTGTCAGATTCAGCTTAAGCGAATATTTTTTCACTGAAGGACCAAACACTTCATTGATCCAATCACAAAAAAGATCACATGTCACCAAAGCCTTGTTGTTGGACATCCATACCACATTTAACCTGCTCTTCTGGGCTTTACACTTATTGAAGGCTCATGGAGTTTCTGAATGGTAAACAAGCAGTGGTATAATTTTTAAATTGCTGCTTGCACTGACACAGACAGACGGTCTTTCATTGGCTTGAGACCAGACAATGCATTCTCCTCTGCTGTTATAATGGTATGTTTCGGAATCTTTTTCCAGAACAGACCTGTCTTGTCACAATCAAAACACAAAACCTATTGTGGTAGATAACCCTGAGAATCTATGAGCATCTTGAAGTTGCTGATGAAGTTCTCTGCTCCCTTTCTGTCAGAGCTGGCTGCTTCACTGTGTCTCACAGCAATGTGGATGCTGGTTCTTCTCTTAAACTTCTTGAACCACCCACGGCTTCCCTTAAACACTTCTACGGCCTCTGATGAACCTGGCATCTTCTTAATGAGGTCGACAAAAATCATTCTCGCCTTCTCACAATCTTTGGCCTTGATGATCCTGACGCCTTCTTAAAGAGATCAGTGAAAATCATTCTGGATTTCTCACGATTGATGTTCTCATTAATAGTGCCACCTTGCAATTTCTTTTCAATTACCCATATAAGGAGCAATTTCAACATCATCCAGAATATGAAGCTGCTGTTCAGATACTCTTGTCACTCCCTTTGAAGCATCTATTTCCTACCTTGTCTTTGTTCTTGAAGATAGCGCAAATAGTTGATATAGACCAATTGTATGTGCATGCTAAATCAGCAACTCTCACACCAGTTCAAATTTTTCAATGATTTTACATTTCATTTCCAAGGCAATTTTCTTTCTCTTATAGTCACCTTCTTGCAGCTTTATCTTCAGGCACATTTCTACGTAGGTTACTAAAATTTGCACACAAAGAAACACTGTGTGAGCACAAGCTTAGAAAAATGAATGATCACAAGCAGCACTAAAATGGTAGCAGAAAGAGCACTCAATCCAATTTGTCGTATGTACCAGAGACATTGTTCATATGCTGCTGCCGACAATGAAAGGTGTTCATGTTGTTGAATGTTCCCCCACCATCCAAAAGGCTGGTGATGTCACACTAAATCATTGTCATTCGTTACGCAAAACATCATTTGTCAAGTGAGTCATTTTTTTACAATTTGTTTTGCTCGTTATGCAAATCACACATTGTGGGAGGTGCTTGTTAAGTGAGGTTCCACTGTAATTACAGCACTGCTCCAGTTTTGGGAATTGTTTTCCTCTACAGATATTCTGCACACAATTTTGCAATTTCCTTTTGTATTCTTTTTCTTCCAGCCTTAATTATTTCTACTGAAACATTACCACCTTCTTTATCTTTCCTTTGTTCATATGTCTTTTTACATCTCATCTCACATTACATCCCCAATATGATTATCTTCAATAGTAACCATCTAAGTTCTTGATTCATCTCTTATACAAGGATTAAAAAATGTTTTTGAATACTTGTAGAGTTTTCTCTCTGATGCTGATTACTGAGTAGTCTGCCATTTTAACTGATAAAATATGGTGACTACACAATACCAGTTTCTGTTTTGTCTACTTCACACTCTTATTATTTTCATTTTTTTCTTGCCATAATTCGTAGTCACTTATCTAATTCTGTGAAAGACATTTTTGAATAGTTTAAGATTCTGAACTTTTTGCTTAATTTAATCCTGTATCTCCCTATTTTTAAATAATTTTTTATAATCCAGTTTCCTGATTTCCTGCAGATTTATTTGTTCTTTCTAAATAAAGTGTCTATTTATACTCTGCAACTAACTACATCCAAAAGAATTCATCGTTTATGGTACTGTATCAAAAGTTCCCACTGAATAAATTTTCTTTTAGTTTTTGTCACTGTTTCACATCAAAATCCCCTGTTTGTCATCTTGTAGTGGGGTTTGTTGTCATTAATCAGCTTCTGTAACAGTTTGTAAAGGTGTAACTTTAACAGAATGTGAGCACACTGGTGCATAGCTTTTAATGATTTCCATATACTGTCAATTTATTTTTAGAAACAAGCCCTGTTGTTATATTTGATATTCCTTCAACATCTGTAATATGGTCTTTAATTTGCTTCTTTACAATAAGCGTACACCTGAATTTCCCTCCTGGTCTGTATAACATATTTCTTGGCTTTAATTTTATTTGGTCTGATCTTTACTCTATCAACTCTACTAATCTATATTCGGATCCTTGAGTTCTGCAAGTCCTGAAGTAAAAATTATCAGAAGCAGCTGCTGTTCCAAGATCCAGGTCTGTACTTATTTAACCAAATGTAGGGTAACAAGGTACAGGTGCTGATATAGCTGAATATGATCCTTGGCCTGAAGTCATTGCCTGAGTACTTCAAGCAACCACACCTGCATTTCTTTCACTAAGGTGCAGAAGTCACCACCCTAGAATCTCATACATGTTTGTAGGCTATCAGCAAGTGGTACAACTGGTTAACAGATCACCATTTTTATAATATTAAAGAATACTTTGATTTACCACATGATTATATAAACTTTTAAAAACTGTTACTTTTAATTGTATAATTATGTAGTGCATAAACTTTGTAGAACTAATATTTAATGCTACACATTGTACTACTGTGCATTGTGTATACTTCATCTTGTATCAAATTGATGAAACCCATCCATTGTGAAATGATTTAGGGTGAATAAAGATCCCTGATTCTTGAGCCCTTCTCACGTTATACAAGCCTGCCGAACACTGAAGAGTTTACTGAGATAAGTAAAGACTTCTATACCCAGAGTGTATATGTGGACAAGGAAAAAAAAACTCCCCGATTTTTCCCGGATTTCAAAGTTAAAAATACAATGTTTTCCTTAGTAAAAAGGCACTTTTTTCATATTACATGACAATATACTTTCCCTCAGAACTATTATGTGTATCAGCACAGAAATTTCCACCAATTTAGAAAAATAACACATTTTTGAAAGATCTTTGATATCAGCAATATACACACTGCATATTTTTGTATTATGATACATTGCATATTTTTGTATTATGAAGGTATAAATTCAAAGTCCACCAAAACCGGCACGTTAGATTCCATAGCATTCAAATCGAGATTGCGATGCAGTTTTGTAAGCCAATCATAGCTCATGTCACGTGATCTCACAAGCTGATGACAGTACATATTCAGAGCATAGGGCACGTGATGTAGTCAGCCAATAGCAACATCACTGTTAAGTAGTGCAAACACACAAATACGAAAAAACAATGGTTTAAATTAATGTACATGTTGTAGCTATACGAAAAACAAAGCTTCCATGTATAATATTTGGCTTGAAGATTAAGGAGCTACAAGAAAAGCTAAGCTTTCACTTATAATATTGGTGGTTTTTGTGTGTGTTACAAATAAAGATATATCACACAAATGACCAAGTAAAATTTTGATAATGACATAAATGTCTGGATTTCTGTGCTCAAAATTCTTCTAAGTGGCTAGTCCTCAAAGTGTTATGTTTCAAATGAGAGTCAAATGCTCAGTGACTTAAAAAATTCCTTGCACTTAATTCATCCCGCGTAAAAGAAAATTTACTTTGAAAGTAAAGCTCTTCAAACCAATATTTGCAATAGTTTTGCTGCAACCTGTTAGAAATAGGTTTGTTTCAGCAGTTGCAAGAGAGCACCAGAAACCAGGTGTTACTGTGCATGCACAGCTACGATGACGTAGGATGTCTATATGTTTGTACGAATAAAGCATTAAGGGATATTACATTATGTCTTAAAAGAAACAGGACATCAGAGGATACTACAAGAGCATCAGAATTTCGTAAACCATACAAAAATGTATAATTCAGCTTTAAGGGAACATTTTGTATGTCCAGATTCACAATGAAGTAGGCCCCAACCTGATATTAAACTTTTCACTGAGGTTTTCAGAAAGTTAATTTTCTTGGAATACCACTACTGTATTATTTCCTGTTTGGTTCATAATTATGGTATAATGCCATATGTGCCAGAAGATGAAAATGTACACCTGACATTCAGCAAATGGTTGCAACTAGCCAATAGTGTGGAGTCAAACACTTCATTTCAAATAATTGACTACCTCAGCAAAAAAATGGTTCAAATGGCTCTGATCACTATGGGACTTAACTTCTGAGGTCATCAGTTCCCTAGAACTTAGAACCACTTAAACCTAACTAACCTAAGGACATCACACACATTCATGCCCAAGGCAAGATTCAAACCTGCGACCGTAGCGGTCGTGCGGTTCTAGACTGTAGCGCCTAGAACCACTCGGCCATTCCAGCCGGCCGACTACCTCAGCAGAAAAGATTAATAAAAGCCAAATTTCTTTAGCAAGCCAACAAAAATAAATTCACTGTTCTGCAAGGCGATTAATGCTTGACTGCCAAAAACATGAAAATAAGAATACTGAAACTAATAACATATTTTAGCCTTCCATAATGATGTGAATATATTTTAATTCACTTGATAGCTCCCAGCCACAGAAATCCATTTTGTTTTCATTTGACGTGAGAGCTGTAACCAAAGAAGAAACAGCAAAATCACTAAATGTAAACACGGGTCATGGAGTTACCCCCTCCCCTCTACAACTCAGATTGCACAGCACGTGCGCGAATCTGGCAGCTTGGATGTGCCATACATAATTTTCCTGGTAGCATATGGCTGCTTGTTGCTACTGCCAATATAGCTAATAGCCACACTTTAAGTAGCCAGAAGCAGGAGAAGATGCTGCTCATATGTGACTCAACTGCACATGAGCCCACTGCCAACTGCTCAAATGAACATCATGTAAGCAGCTGTAACATCATGCTCATTGGAAGCAGTTTGTTATTATGAAGTACTGTATGCACTTCATCCTAAAGCCTTTGACACATTTACTGTTGGCAGACACTTCTGTGTTTTGTTGTTGTAAATGGTGCATTTTCTTTATTTGTTTTATATTTTATTGCTGCAGTATTATTTGGCAGTAGCTTGATACAGTAATATTGTTTGTCAGAGTGTCAGTTCTTACCAGGCAAAAGTACAAAAATTTAACTGAAAACTAAAACAATAAAAATTTCCCAGAATTCTTAAAAATTCCCTGGATTCCCCGGTTGCCCTGGAGCATATACACCCCGTACACCTCAACAGAGCTACGCTGTGTTAGCCTAGATATGAGTGCCTCTGACTCTTAGACCATGGGATCAACGCAAACTGTTTTCACGCTGATCACACACCAGCCAAGTCCACACACCTCCAGTCAATGTCAACCCTTGGTAGTCAGTCAAACATTTAGTTAAAGGGTATCAGATTTTGTGTCACCAAGTTATTGCAGTAAGAACTACTAAACAGACTATTCGTATTTCTTTCTCTCTTTCACAGCATCTTTGAAAAGGTTATACATACAAGGATCAAAGGGGAATTTTTAACAAAGCCACTTACACAAACAGCAAAATATGTTGAAGAAAAGAAGAGAGGAAATGAAAATTTGAAATAAAATGAGACAGATACCAAAGAGAAGGTGAGAGTTTCAAGTGAAAGATGATAAGAACATGATAGAATATGCAGAATTACACAAAACTATTTGCGAGTGTCTTCTTGAGGACATGAGTAACACTGTTGTGACTTGGTGATCATTCAAAGTGCCGCCACACGATTACGTGCGTCCTCTACATGCGGCGCTGTCTGCCAGCCATGCAGCAGCTGTGCCACCTACGCGGCCAGCCAGCCAGCGGCCGCTCGACTTGGACTTAGTGTTCATTCAAATGTTACAGTGTTCACATGTCTTGCTTTGTCAACTTGCTCAGTGACTTACATGTGTTGTGTCGTTTTGAAATATACCGGGTGATCAAAAAATCAGTATAAATCTGAAAACTGAATAAATCATGGAATAATGTAGATAGAGACGTACAAATTGACACACATGCTTGGAATGACATGGGGTTTTATTAGCACCAAAAAAATACAAAAGTTCAAAAAATGTCCGACAGATGGCGCTTCCCCTGATGAGAATAGCAATAATTAGCATAACAAAGTAAGACAAAGCAAAGATGATATTCTTTACAGGAAATGCTCAATATGTTCACCATCTTTCCTCAACAATAGCTGTAGTCGAGGAATAATGTTGTGAAAGCACTGTAAAGCATGTCCGGAGTTATGGCATCGGATGTTGTCTTTCAGCATCCCTAGAGATGTCGGTCGATCACGATACACTTGCGATTTCAGGTAACCTCTAAGCCAATAATCGCACGGACTGAGGGCTGGGGACCTGGGAGGCCAAGCATGACAAAAGGGGCGGCTTAGCACACGATCATCACCAAGAGATCTTTCATACATCTAGCAATTTTTTTTCCCTAAGAAAACCCCATGTCATTCCAAGCATGTGCGTCAATTTTTACCTCCGTGGTTTATTAAGTTTTCAAATTTATTCTGACTTTTTGATCACCTGGTATGTGTTCAACTTGACGTTATAACAATTGGCGACGAGGTAGTGGATTTTTCCTTTTCATCGTTGACCCACAGGTTTCCATGGCTACTTTAGAGCAACTATTGCCAAGGTCTCATTGAACAGCAAACGTTTCTCACATCGGCGATTCGCGATTTCGTCGCGGCATCCAATGCGGGCCGTTTCTTGTCATTGTCTATACCTCCTTTTCCTCCTTACGACGAGATGGCGGAAGACTGGTCTGATTAGGAAAAACATCTTCGACGGCACTTCTTGGCATTTCATGTCAAGGATGAACAAGCATGTAAGTCTCTGTTCCTTTCATGGATTTCGCCTCAAATGTGTCGATTGTTGTCGCAATTGGCTCCTTTGAAAGATCCTGCGTCTTTGTCCTTTGCTGAAATGTGCTCACTTCTGTCCGTATATTTTCATAAGCAAACATGTGGTAGCCTCTCGTGTTGCCTTTCATCGTTGTCAAAAACAACCAAATCAATCCTATTGCCCTTGGGCTGCTGAGCTTTCACGGCCTCAGTCGAAAGTGTCAATTTGTTACTGATGTTCACAAAGAATCCTACGCACATTCCATTGTATGGGATGCTATTACCCGATCGGCACCCGACAAGGAAGTGAGGCAACGTACCCTTCAGTTGGCAAATCTGACTCTAGATGAAGTCCTATCCATCGCGCAGTCTTTTGAAATTTCTCGCACCGCTGGAGCGCAAATAGAGGCGTGTGGTGAATTCGGAAACATACAACCTCTGTGCGCTGTTGACGATGCGTGCGGCATGTCCCCACCAGCCAACATGGCCGCAGTACGCTCCCACGTGCAGCCTCGGCCTAACTGTAAACAACCCTCTCAGAAACTGCAGCAAAACCCCCGGCAACTTCCTTCATGTCCGTGGTGTTTTACGAAACATTCACGCGAGGATTGTCCCCAACGTTGGGCCGCGTGTCACAATTGCAAAAAGAAGGATCCTGTGTCTTCTGTATGCAAATCCAACTGCATACATGATGTTCATGACCGTGACGCTAATTCTGTTTCTGTGTTGTCTGTCAATTGCACTTCTTCCCTTTCAGGGAAGTTATTCCTTACAGTCCAAAACCTTGGTCGGGATGTTCGCATGCAGGTGGATACTGATTCTGCTGCCACTATCATTAATACTCAGACGTATCTTCAGTTGGGTTCTCCACTCCTATCACCTGTCACTCGGCAATTACGGATGTACAGTAAACAGAAGATTTCTCTCTTGGGACAATTTAATGTTGAGGTATCTTACAAATCCACTGCTCGCACTGTTCTCATATTTGTGGTCGACCAGAGTAACACAGGAAATCTTTTTGGTTTCAATGCCTTTCGCGTTTTTGGGTTCTCCATAGATGACTCTGTCAATATCGTCTCTGATGCTACTCCTTATGCTCAATTGAATTCCTTGTGGACAACATTTTCGTCGCTTTTTTCTCCTGGGTTAGGCCGTGCACATGACTTTGAAGCTCATATCATGCTCAAACCCACTGCTCGGCCAAAGTTTTTTCGGGCTCAGCCCATTCCTGTGGCCCTTCATGATCGGGTAAAACGGGAGCTAGATCGTCTCACTACTTCAGGGGTCTTGCTTCCTGTCACTTCCAGTGAGTGGTCCTCTCCTGTCATTGTTGTGGCTAAGCCCAATGGTGATATTCATCTCTGTGGCGATTTTAAAGCCACTGTAAATGCACAATGCCTCATCGACACTTACCCTATGCCCCAACCTGAAGAATTGTTCAGTAAACTTGCGGGTGGCCAGTATTTTTCTAAAATTGACCTGTCAGAAACTTATCATCAACTTCCTCTTGATGCTGCTTCCCAACAGTTTCTGGTCCTTAACATGCCTTTCGGTTCGGCCTCTTATCAATACCAATGATTGCCATTCGGGGTTGCCAGTGCCCCTGCTCTCTTTCAGCGATTCTATGAACAATTATTGCTCCCTGTCCCTGGGTGTATCAATTACATGGACGACATTGTTGTCACTGGCTCCACCACAGAAGAACATCTTCAGAAACTCCACACAGTTTTTCATGTCTTACAGACTGCCGGTCTATGTGTACTCTTCCAAAATCACTTGCTTCCTTGTTTCATCCATCAACATGACTTCCCGACAAGGCTGCACACCGCCTCCAGTGTTGGGCTCTTTACTTGTCTTGTCTCAATTATGAGATTCATTTCTGGCCGACGGCTCAACATGCAAATGCACTGTCTCGCCTTCCCATGGGTCCTGATCTGGCATTTGATAGGGATGAACTTTTGTGTTTACACCTGGATGTTGCCGAGCAGCGGGTTGTGAACGGATTCCCCATCACCGGGGACCAGCTGGCGGCTGCTATGGGTTCTGACCCTACCCTCTGCCGGGTTTTACGCTGTATTCAGAAGGGTTGGGCAGATTGTCCATCCGCTAAGACTTCTGATCCATTGCGGAACTACTACGCTTTGCGCTACCGCCTCACGGCTAGAGATGGTGTTATCCTCTTTTCCACCGACAATGCTTCGCTGCGTGTTGTGGTACCTGCGTCTTTGCATGCTTCAGTCTTGCGCCTCCTTCACCAAGGGCACTGGGGTGTCTCTTGCACAAAATCGCTGGCGCGCCGTCATGTGCACTGGCCTGGCTTCGACTCTGAAATAGCACACATGGTCGCTGCCTGCGGCCCTTGTGTGTCACAGGCTGCCACCCTGAAGTCATCTTTGTCACTGTGGCCTTCACCTGAGATGCCCTGGGAGCACTTTCATGCTGACTTCGCGGGACTTGTTTTAGGTACTTATTGGCTACTTGTAACTGACGCCTACTCTAACTTTCCTTTCATTGTCCATTGCACGTCTCCTACCACCGTGGCAACCACAAATGCTCTCGTCTGCATATTTTCTTTGGAAGGCCTTCCCTCTACTCTCGTTACTGATAATGGTCCGCAATTTGCCTCTTCCAAATTTGCGGATTTTTGTGCTCGGCACGGCGTCATGCATGTCACGGCCCCTCCATTCCATCCACAATCAAATGGTGAGGCTGAACGACTGGTTCGCACATTTAAGGCTCAGATGAGGGAACTCCTCACTTCTTCTGCTGCTGATGATGCACTTCTCCAATTTCTGGCTTCTTACCATTTCACCCCCATGGGCGATCACAGCCCGGCTGAGCTCTTACATGGCCGACAGCCCCGCACGCTACTTCTTCTTCTGCGGCCATCCATCTCATGGCCGCGGGTGCCTTTGCTCAGCCGGTTCACCGCCACCGACCTTGTATGGGTACAGGGATATGGCAGGCGGCCAAAATGGAGTCCAGGCCGCATCTTACGACACTGTGGCCGACGCCTGTATGAAATCCAGATCATTCACACCACCTACAGCCTTGTGTGCCGGCAGCGCCTGTTCCGAATGCCGCTACACCACCTTCGGCTCTACCTGACGCTCGGGATCTTGGCATCCCTCATTACTCACAACGCAGCCCTCTCACCGTCATCTCGGTGCCAGTACACCAGGAGATGTGCCCATGCAGGAACCGGATGACCATCATCTGTCGGAGCAACTCTACTCGCCTCCTTCTCCTACGGACGCCGACACATCACCCATGTCTCGTGTTATATCAACTGGACTTGCCGCAACGGGCAGATTGGTGCACGGGGTCCCAGCAGATTCGACCCCTACGTCTCTTGACATCTCGACCCGTTATCATTGGGGACACTTCCGTTCGTACGGGAAGCCTCCTCCTCGAGACTTTATGGCCAGTCAAACAATGCCTATGGATGTTTGCAATCTACAGACCACTTCCATCAAGACCAGTGCAAAAATTTCAAAGGGGGGAAAAGTGTTGTGACTCGCCGATCATTCAAAGTGCTGCCGCACAATTACGCACGTCCTCTACATGCGGCACTGTCTGCCAGCCATGCAGCAGCCGCGCCACCTAAGCGGCCAGCCAGCCAGCGGCCACTAGACTTGGACTTAGTGTTCATTCAAATGTTACCGTGTTCACATGTCTTGCTTTGTCAACTTGCTCAGTGACCTACATGTGTTGTGTCGTTTTGAAATATATGTGTTCAACTTGACGTTATAACAAACACAATGAATAATCTGTGAGAGAAACACCTGAAAACAATACAAACATGAAGGAAATGAAACAAAAACTTGTGCTTGGTAGATATCATATTTTATAAGTTAATATGGCTAATGGAATAGTAACTAACAGCACAGAGAAAACTGTTCAGACTTCTCAAGATTTCCTCAAATATTTGTCTAGTCCCACAGGTGAATTAGAAATATGGATATTTATTAATGAAAATAATAGTGTAAGAAGTAATGCCAGATAGTGTGTACAAAGCCATTTGAATTGTTAAGAAAGGAAAGGTATCTTGGTGTAATAATGTTTTGACAGAGATGGTTAAAGCTTGAGACAAAGTAATACAAATGGAAGTTGCAATATTTTTTCAAACAGTCTCCAGAGAAAGACAATTCCACAGAACTGGAATAATGTTGTAATTGTATTATTTCACAAGTAAGAAGACACATAAGACTTAAAAGACTAAAGATCTATAAGGACCCTCTTCGTAAAAAAAAAAAACAAGACTCTCACAGAAAATGTCATCTAACACGTGGATGAAACATTAGATTCAAATCAAGAAGAGAACCGAGCTGATTTCAGGTATGTATGTACAAATTAACAGACCACTTGCTGTGAGTAACATTACAGAATTGAGTAATGAGTATAAATTGTATTACTTTGTCTGGGTTTATATACTTTTAGAAAGCTACTGATTCAGTTTCAAGAAAGTCTGACGTGACAGGCCTTGCAGAATAAGAGACTGATTTAAATGTATGGTGGCTGTTATGGTGTTCAGTCCAAAGACTGGTTTGACGCACCTCACAATGCTAATCTATACTGCACAAGCCTTTTCATCTTGTGTAACTAATGCAACCTAGATCTACTTGAATCTCTTTATTGTAGGTAAGTATTGGTCTCTCTCTCTCTCTCTCTCTCTCTCTCTCTCTATCTCTAGTATTTTTACCCCTCACATTTTCCTCCATTATGAAATCGATGATTCCTTGATGCCTCAATATGTGTCCTATCAACCAATCACTTCTTTTAGTAAAGTTGCACCATAAATTTATTTTATTTTTTCCCCAATTAAGTTCAATACCTCTTCACTTGTCACTTGATCTACCCATGTACTCTTCAGTATTATTCTGTAGCACCACATTTCAAAAGCTTCTAGTCTCTTCCTCTGCTTCACTGCCTTAAAGGCTGCATTCCAGACAAATATTGTCAGAAAAGACTAATTAACATTTAAATGAGTTGTTAACCAATTCACTTTATTCAGCTTGCTATAGCCAGTCTGGATTTTATATCATCTCTACTTCAGCCATAACCAATTACTTGCTGTCCAAACAGTAAAGCTGTTCTTCTGCTTTTAGCATTTCATTTCCTAATCTAATTTACTTGGCATTACCTTATTTAATTGGCTAAATTTAACAACCTATGCTTTAATTTTGTTTCTATTCATCTTAAAACCTCTGTTGAGGACACTATTCATTTCCTTCAACTGATCTCCCAGGTTCTTTGCTGTCTGCGATAATTACAATGTCAATAGAAAACCTCATTTTTTTTCTCCCTGAAATTTTAATTCCTGTCACAATTTTTTCTTTCATTTCCTTTAGTGCTTGCTCAATGCACAGACTGAATGACATTCGATTGGGGATAGGTTACAGTGCTGTCTCACTCACTTCTCAGCAACATGTCGCATTTATTGTCATTCAACCCTTACTCAAAATGTCAATGTCATGTGCCAATGGTGCATACTTGCAACAACTTCATTTTGCAGATGACAACAAAATGTTTTCCTCCAGTGCAGGAAAACTTAAGCAATGAATGGAAGAAATTAGTTTAACAAGTCTGCAAAACCAGGATTGGAAATAAATTATAATAAAACTGAAAAAACATATAACCTATTGAGAAAGTAGTGCAAATTAACTATCAAATATACGTTTTCTTCATTAACTGTGTGTTATATATTAAATTTAATTTTCTAGTAATGATTTACCCATTAGATTACATGTATGCTGTTGAAACATTAATGCAAACAAGCATAGCCCCAAAATATGCACACTCTTCAAGAAAATAAAAGCTACTGACTTAAGCTGCCACCACCCTGAACATAGAACAACATAACAAAATGAATAAAAGTTCTTCTGGAGCTGTATTTAGGAACTAAAATAAAGGCATCCTTAACCATCCTATGCAAAAGAATTTATTACGTGCAAAAATAACAATTTTTCTTTAAATGAAGACTAATCAATTTCATTCAAATTACAATGTTGTGTGTGTGTATATATATATATATATATATATATATATATATATATATATATATATATATATATATATATATATATATATATATATATATCCAAAAAGAAAGATGATGAGACTTACCAAACGTGTTGTGTGCATATATATATATATATATTTTTTTTTCTTTTTCTTTTCACTTTTTATTAATACTGTGTGTTGTTTTATGCTCTTCCAGTTGGTCCAATATCTATTTTTTTTATTTGTTAAGCATCTGTTCATCAAATAATTGATATGGGACATAGCTTACTTAGTACATTAGTAGGCTTCTTCTTCTGTAGTGGTCAATCCAAGGATTGGTTTGCAACAGCTACAATGGCAGCTTGTCTCCATTCTGTGCGTCTTTCAGCTTTTCTCTACATTTCTTTATAGGTGTTACATCCCACATCTTTCACGATTTGATATATGTACCTCAGTCGAGGTCTTCCTCTTGGTCTTTTTCCCTCGACATATCCCTGAATGACTGTGTTCAGGAGTCCTTTATGTCTTAATAGATGGCCTGTAAATTTCACTCTTCTTTTAACAATGAAACTCCAGAAGCTTCTCTTCTCACCTGCTCTTTCCAGAACCACTTTGTTTGTGACCTTGTCGATCCATTTTATTTTGAGCATGCATCTATAGCACCACATTTCAAAAGAATTTAGCTTCTGGTCTTCCTCTGTCCCGAGAGTCCATATTTCACACCCATGGTATGCCACACTCCACACAGATGATTTCGAAAATCTTTTCCTGATTTCAAGGCAGATGCTCTTAGATGTTATTATGTTTTTCTTCTTGTTAAAAGCAGCCTTTGCTTGAGCTATTCTACTTCTCACTTCTGCCTTGCTCCTTCCATCCCTGGTAATATTACTGCCCAGATAAGTAAATTTATCAACTTGTTCAAGCAGTTCATTGCCTACATGAACTTGGACTTTCACTTGATCTTTTTTGTCACATGCCATTACTTTTGTTTTTGCTTTATTAATTCTCATATTATATTCTTCACCCATAACTTTATCCATTCTATTCAGTAGAACTACAAGATCTTCTTCACTTTCAGCCAGGACAGCTATATCATCGGCATATCTTATCATATCTATTCGTTGGCCATGAATTACTACACCTGTCTGTGAATTTTCCCTTACTTTTTTCAGCGCCTCTTCAATGTATACGTTAAAGATAACAGGGGATAGTGCGCAACCTTGTCAGACACCTTTCCGTATCTGCACCTCTTCTTGTTTTGTCCGTCCACGGATAACTGCTGTCTCGTTTTTGTACAGGTTCCATATCATTTTTCTATCTTTATGGTCTATTCCTACTTTTTTGAGTACCTCAAACATCTTATTCCATTTAACATTATCAAAGGCTTTCTCTACATCTACGAAAACTATGTATGTTTTCAGGTTCTGATCTAGTCGTTTCTCTATTATTAGTTTTAGAGCAAATATTGCTTCTCTGGTTCCTCTATCTTTCCGGAATCCAAACTGGTCTTCAGAGAGTGTAGCTTTGACTTTTTGTTCTATTCGTTTTAGGATAATTGAGGTTAATATTTTAGAGGCGTGAGTAACTAGGCTGAGCGTCCTATAATTTTCACATCTTGTAGCATTTGCCTTCTTTGGAATGGGGATCATAATGTTTTTCTCAAAGTCTGTAGGAATTTTACCCTGCTCATACATGTTGAAAACAAGATTATACAACTCCTGATTCAGTTTTGCTCCTCCAGATTTCAGAAGTTCGGCTGGGATATTGTCTATACCAGGCGATTTGTTGTTTTTCAATTTTTTCAGAGCTAGTTCAAACTCTTCCTTTAATATAGGTTCACCTATGTTGTGTGCATCTACTTCTGTTTCTTCTTCCATGGTGTTTTCAGACAGGTCTGGTCCGCTGTACAGTTTTCTATATATTGTTTCCATCTTCTTGCAACTTCATCATCGTCATCCAACATATTGCCATTTTCATCCATCACAGCCCTACACTTGTTTCTTCTGTCTCCAAAGCAATGTCTCACGCTTTTATAGGCCTTGTCGATATTTCCCTTGCTCATGTTGTCCTCAACTGAAATACAGAGGTCATCAAGGCATTTTTCTCTTGTTTGTTTTGCCTCTCTGTTGATTCTGTTTTTCAGACTCTTGTATTTCTCTTGGTCTTCCTTCTTCACAGAATTTTTTAATTTCCTTCTTTCTTCCATCATATTTAGTAGGTCATTAGTGATCCATTCCTTCCTTTTCTCTGTCCTTTCTTTTCCTATTACTTCTTCTGCTGCTTCTAAAATACCAGTTTTTATTTTTTCCCAGCTGCTTTGGATGTCATTGCAGCCCTGTGTATTTGTTTTCTTGTCTGTTTCTAGTTGATAGTGCATCAGTGTTTTTTCGTTTTTCAGGTCTGTCAAATCCCATTTACATGTACTTCTTTTTTTAATGTTCTTGAATTTTAGTTCAGTCATCATCATAACGAGCATGTGGTCACTTTCCACATCACAGCCTGGATATGATCTGCTGTCCTTAACTTGGTTTTTAAATCTTTGCTTCACTAATATGAAGTCAATTTGATATCTTTTAATGTCACCAGGCATTTTCCAAGTATATCTTCTTCTTGGATGATGATTAAAGAAGGTATTTGTAATGCAAAGTTTATTTCTTTGGCAGAATTCTACAAGTTTATCCCCTCTTTCATTTCTTAATCCTAATCCAAAATTCCCTGCAACACCCTCTTCTTTACCTTCCCCAACAACGGCATTCATATCTCCCATGATGACAAGGTTTTCATCTCCTTTAATTCTGCCAATTACTTCTTCAAGGTGGTCGTACATCATGTCGATTTCATCATCCTCGTGCCTCGTAGTTGGCATGTATACTTGGATTATGATTGTGTCTTTTGGTTTAGTTTCCAATCGGACATAAATTATCCTCTCACTATGTTGAACAAATCCTTTTACTCTTACCCCATCTCTTTATTGAGGATAATTCCCACTCCTGCAATCCCGGGATTGTCTTGTGCTGTTCCAGTGTGTATGATTCTGTAATCCCCTGACCAAAAGTCGCCAGCGTTTGGCCATCTCATTTCTGAGACTCCCAGTACATCAATATCCATTCGTTTCATTTCCATTTTCAAGTTTTCCAGTTTACCACATTTAAGAAGTGAGTTGACGTTCCATGTTGCTATCCTTCTTACATTAATGCTTTTGGATTTTGGTATATCTTTAGCTGTCCCCGCCCGGAGATCCGAATGGGGGACTATTTCACCTCCGGAGAATTTAACCAAAGAGCTTTCCATCATAAGCTGTTGATACTTGGGATACCCGCCCGGGTCTTTAATGGAGTGGTTTCCCGTTGCCTTCTCCATTCTATGCCGTTGGCCACCTTGTGGTTCCTCCGCCTTTAGGAGCAGTTTCCCACCCCACGGGCAAGAGAGTGCCCTTCCTTCTAGCCGCTCATCCGCCCTCCTAGAAGGCCGTTGGCAATTGATAGAAGGTAATCTTCTTATCCCGGGAGATATTCGGCTCAGTAGAAGTATAGGTTGGAAACAGAAGACCCCTAGCCCTCGAAACCTAATAGCGTCAGGGTCGGAAAAGGCTACACAATTCTAAATATGTGTTACATGGGAGTAACATTGATTCAGTAACATAAATAATTTAAGCACATAATACAGTACCATAAATCATTGAAATGCAATACATAAATATAATATACAGCCTAATATATATTGCAGTAGATAACAATAGCTGCGTGATTTCATCTCAAATCATATCGATCTTGGCCATGAATTTCTCTGGCAAATTTCTCTGGCAAAAATATTAGACCTCTATTTCATAAGTGCTAAGAAATAAAGTATTTTCATTTTATCTTAATTTTTGTAAATGTATTTTGTAAGTAACTCTTAAAACAGCAGAGAACAAAAAAATATAAGTAATAAACCAAAAGTGCTGATGACCTGACAGTTGTTTTGCACTAAACCTCCCTCTTAGTGTGTTGACATTTAGTTGACACCCGCACACTTACGGGCTTTCTTTAACTTATAAACAGAAGAGAGCCGGAAACAGTGTTGCCAACATGCATATTTTACACTAGAAATTCAGTGATGTGAAATAATGCAGAATGCGAGTAAATAATTTGTAAAAACTCATAAAAATGCAATCTTTTACATTTTTAGCAATTAGTGTTTACATAAAACAGATAGCTGAAACAGAGAAGACACTGTTTATAATTGCATCAGTAATATCTGGTAATATGACAGAAAAGATAGCGTTCCATAACTTTCCAAATAAAAAAAAAATAAAAATAAACCAGAGAATTAACTTAAATTTCATATTTTTGTCTTAATATTGCATATAAACCATTCTGCATCATGTTTTGTGTTTGGTTTCAACTTTTTGTTAGATACAATGTCAGTGACGAAACACAGTAGTGTAAGAGTGAGGTGTGTGGACTATGAAAAAAGATACATGAAGGTGCCGTTTAAGAAAAGTGGGAACACTTCACACTTGTTGGATATCTGTCAGAGGTATTTCCGAAATATCTTGGTCCTAAAGGAACAGTATTAGTATCACATCCATTGTGCATGAATTGCTACACTCATTACAAGAAGAAGTTTAGTGACAACCCATTTGAATTTATTTATTTATTTATTTATATCCCATAAATCCAATACTGCGAGGCATTCGCGTGGATGTAGGACGTGTCAGAATTATTACAAATAATACAAAAGGAATACATAAAAGTACCTCTTGCAAGAGGATATCTGGTGTAAAACAAAATACACATTAGTAGGTATAGAAAAAATTACATTAAAAAATATGGTAGACCTTAACAGCTAAATGAAAGACATAGTAATGTTAACAGTGATTGTGAGTATCGTAAGGCACAATAGCACATCAAATTAGTAAATGAAATCAATTACAGTTAACTCTACTAAAATATTCTTCTACTGATTAGAAGGAATTATCTAATAAATATTGTTTGAGCTGTTGTTTAAATTTGGTAAGCTCGTGGATAGGTAATTTCAGTGATGGTGGGAGAGCATTGAACACCTTGCAGCTCATGTAATGGACTCCTTTTTGTACAATAGTAAGGTTTTTTTGATTCATAATGGATGTCCAGCTTCCTCCTGGTATTGTGGGTATGGTATGAATAATTGGTTTTGTACGATTGTCCATTTTTACCAATGAAACATAACAGTCTACTCACTGTATCTTTACAAATTAATTATATTTTTTGTGACACATCAAAACAAAGCAACAAAGTGCTCTGATATGCATGCCTATAATACAAGAAATAAAGACTGCTACTACAGACAATGAACAAAATTAAAAGCAACAGACCATAGTCCATGCATTAGTGGTCAAATATGGTACAACAGATTACCGAGCTCTATAAGGTGCCACAAACGGAACTTATTCAAAGTGAAACTGAAATATTTCTTGATTGACAAGTGTTTATATTCTTTAAGTGACTATTAATATTAAAAATGAAAATTAAAAATGAAAATGTCGGCTTGTGTCTGTGTATGTGCGGATGGATATGTGTGTGTGTGTGTGTGTGCGAGTGTATACCTGTCGTTTTTCCCCCTAAGGTAAGTCTTTCCGCTCCCGGGATTGGAATGACTCCTACCCTTCCTTAAAATCCACATCCTTTCGTCTTTCCCTCTCCTGCCCTCTTTCCTGACGAAGCAACCGTTGGTTGCGAAAGCTTGAACTTTGTGTGTATGTTTGTGTTTATTTGTGTGTCTATCGACATGCCAGCACTTTCGTTTGGTAAGTCACATCATCATATATATAATAGAGGGAAACATTACACGTAGTCACATCATCTTTGTTTTTATATATATATCATCCCTATGAAATCCCCAAACCACCTTCCCTACCCTCTGGCTCCTACCCTTGTAACCGCCCCCGGTGTCTGCTTGTGTCTGTATATGTGTGGATGGATATGTGTGTGTGTGCGAGTGTATACCCGTCCTTTTTTCCCCCTAAGGTAAGTCTTTCCGACCCCCGGAATTGGAATGACTCCTTACCCTCTCCCTTAAAACCAACATCCTTTCGTCTTTCCCTCTCCTTCCCTCTTTCCTGATGAGGCAACAGTTTTTTTGCGAAAGCTTGAATTTTGTGTGTATGTTTGTGGTTGTTTATGTGTCTGTCGACCTGCCACCACTTTCATTTGGTAAGTCACATCATCTTTGTTTTATATATATATATATATATATATATATATATATATATATATATATATATATATATATATATATAAAGAAAGATGATGAGACTTACCAAACAAAAGCGCTGGCAGGTCGATAGACACACAAACAAACACAAATATACACACAAAATTCAAGCTTTCGCAACAAACTGTTGCCTCATCAGGAAAGAGGGAAGGAGAGGGAAAGATGAAAGGATGTGGGTTTTAAGGGAGAGGGTAAGGAGTCATTCCAATCCCGGGAGCGGAAAGACTTACCTTAGGGGGAAAAAAGGACAGGTATACACTCGCACACACACACATATCCATCCACAAATACAGATCCTTTCATCTTTCCCTCTCCTTCCCTCTTTCCTGATGAGGCAACAGTTTGTTGCGAAAGCTTGAATTTTGTGTGTATATTTGTGTTTGTTTGTGTGTCTATCGACCTGCCAGCGCTTTTGTTTGGTAAGTCTCATCATCTTTCTTTTTAGATATATTTTTTCCACGTGGAATGTTTCCCTCTGTTATATATATATATATATATATATATATATATATATATATATATATATATATATATATATATATATATATATATATATAGAGGGAAACATTCCACGTAGGAAAAATATATCTAAAAACAAAGATGATGTGACTTACCAAATGAAAGTGCTGGCAGGTCGACAGACACACAAACAAACACAAACATACACACAAAATTCAAGCTTTCACAACAAACTGTTGCCTCATCAGGAAAGAGGGAAGGAGAGGGAAACACGAAAGGATGTGGGTTTTAAGGGAGAGGGTAAGGAGTCATTCCAATCCCGGGAGCGGAAAGACTTACCTTAGGGGGAAAAAAGGACGGGTATACACTCGCACACACACACACATATCCATCCACACATATACAGACACAAGCAGACATATTTAAAGACAAAGAGTTTGGGCAGAGATGTCAGTCGAGGCAGAAGTGCAGAGGCAAAGATGTTGTTGAATGACAGGTGAGGTATGAGTGGCGGCAACTTGAAATTAGCGGAGATTGAGGCCTGGTGGATAACAGGAAGAGAGGATATATTGAAGAGCAAGTTCCCATCTCCGGAGTTCGGATAGGTTGGTGTTAGTGGGAAGTATCCAGATAACCCGGACGGTGTAACACTGTGCCAAGATGTGCTGGCCGTGCACCAAGGCATGTTTAGCCACAGGGTGATCCTCATTACCAACAAATACTGTCTGCCTGTGTCCATTTGCGCGAATGGACAGTTTGTTGCTGGTCATTCCCACATAGAAAGCGTCACAGTGTAGGCAGGTCAGTTGGTAGATCACGTGGGTGTTTTCACACGTGGCTCTGCCTTTGATCGTGTACACCTTCCGGGTTACAGGACTGGAGTAGGTGGTGGTGGGAGGGTGCATGGGACAGGTTTTACACCGGGGGCGGTTACAAGGGTAGGAGCCAGAGGGTAGGGAAGGTGGTTTGGGGATTTCATAGGGATGATATATATATATATATATATAAACAAAGATGATGTGACTTACCGAACGAAAGTGCTGGCAGGTCTGCTTGTGTCTGTGTATGTGCGGGTGGATATGTGTGTGTGTGCGAGTGTATACCTGTCCTTTTTTCCCCTAAGGTAAGTTTTTCCGCTCCCGGGATTGGAATGACCCCTTACCCTCTCCCTTAAAACCCACATCCTTTCATCTTTCCCTCTCCTTCCCTCTTTCCTGATGAAGCAACCGTCTGTTGCGAAAACTTTAATTTCGTGTGTATGTTTGTGTTTGTTTGTGTGTCTATCGACCTGCCAGCACTATATATATATATATATATATATATATATATATATATATATATATAGAAAGAAACATTCCAAATGGGAAAAATATATTAAAAACAAAGATTCCATGACTTACCAAATGGGAAAGCGCTGGTAGATAGACACAATAAAAAAACACACACACAAAATTTCAAGCTTTCCCAACCAATGGTTGCTTCGTCAGGAAAGTGGGAAGGAGAGGGAAAGACGAAAGGAAATGGGTTTTAAGGGAGAGGGTAAGGAGTCATTCCAATCCCGGGAGCGGAAAGACTTACCTTAGGGGGAAAAAATGACAGGTATACACACACACACACACACACACACACACACACACACACACACACACACACACATCCACACATATACAGACACAAGCAGACATATTTAAAGGCAAAGAGTTTGGGCACAGATGTCAGTCGAGGCGGAAGTGCAGAGGCAAAGATGATGTTGAATGACAGGTGAGGTACGAGTGGCGGCAACTTGAAATAAGCAGAGGTTGAGGCCTGGAGGATAACTGGAAGAGAGGATATATTGAAGGGCAAGTTCCCATCTCCGGAGTTCTGATAGGTTGTTGTTAGTGGGAAGTATTCAGATAACCCAGATGGTGTAACACTGTGCCAAGATGTGCTGGCCGTGCACCAAGGCATGTTTAGCTACAGGGTGATCCTCATTACCAACAAACACTGTCTGCCTGTGTCCATTCATGCGAATGGGCAGTTTGTTGCTGGTCATTCCCACATAGAAAGCATCACAGTGTAGGCAGGTCGGTTGGTAAATCACGTGGGTGCTTTCACACGTGGCTCTGCCTTTGATCGTGTACACCTTCCGGGTTACAGGACTGGAGTAGGCAGTGGTGGGAGGGTGCATGGGACAGGTTTTACACTGGGGGCGGTTACAAGGGTAGGAGCCAGAGGGTAGGGAAGGTGGTTTGGGGATTTCATAGGGATGAACCAAGAGGTTACGAAGGTTAGGTGGACAGCAGAAAGACACTCTTGGTGGAGTGGGGAGGATTTCATGAGAGATGGATCTCATTTCGGGGCAGGATTTGAGGAAGTCGTATCCCTGCTGGAGAGCCACATTCAGAGTCTGATCCAGTCCCGGGAAGTATCCTGTCACAAGTGGGGCACTTTTGTGGTTCTTCTGTGGGGGATTCTGGGTTCGAGGGAATGAGGAAGTGGCTCTGGTTATTTGCTTCTGTACTAGGTCGGGAGGGTAGTTGCGAGATGCGAAAGCTGTTGTCAGGTTGTGGGTGTAATGGTTCAGGGATTCTGGACTGGAGCAGATTCGTTTGCCACGAAGACCTAGGGAAAGGACCGTTTGATGTGGAATGGGTGGCAGCTGTCATAATGGAGGTACTGTTGCTTGTTGGTGGGTTTGATGTGGACGGACGTGTGAAGCTGGCCATTGGACAGATGGAGGTCAACGTCAAGAAAAGTGGCGTGGGATTTGGAGTAGGACCAAGTGAATCTGATGGAACCAAAGGAGTTGAGGTTGGAGAGGAAATTCTGGAGTTCTTCTTCACTGTAAGTCCAGATCATGAAGATGTCATCAATAAATCTGTACCAAACTTTAGGTTGGCAGGCCTGGGTAACCAAGAAGGCTTCCTCTAAGCGACCCATAAATAGGTAGGCATATGAGGGGGCCATCCTGGTACCCATGGCTGTTCCCTTTAATTGTTGGTATGTCTGGCCTTCAAAAGTGAAGAAGTTGTGAGTCAGGATGAAGCTGGCTAAGGTAATGAGGAGAGAGGTTTTAGGTAGGGTGGCAGGTGATCGGCGTGAAAGGAAGTGCTCCATCGCAGTGAGGTCCTGGACGTGTGGGATATTTGTGTATAGGGAAGTGGCATCAATGGTTACAAGGATGGTTTCTGGGGGTAACAGACTGGGTAAGGATTCCAGGTGTTCGAGAAAGTGGTTGGTGTCTTTGATGAAGGATGGGAGATTGCATGTAATGGGTTGAAGGTGTTGATCTACGTAGGCAGAGATACGTACTGTGGGGACTTGGTAACCAGCTACAATGGGGCGGCCGGGATGATTGGGTTTGTGAATTTTAGGAAGTAGGTAGAAGGTAGGAGTGCGAGGTGTCGGTGGGGTCAGGAGGTTGATGGAGTCAGGTGAAAGGTTTTGTAGGGGCCTAAGGTTCTGAGGATTCCTTGAAGCTCCGCCTGGACATCAGGAATGGGATTACCTTGGCAAACTTTGAATGTAGTGTTGTCTGAAAGCTGACGCAGTCCCTCAACCACATACTCCCGACGATCAAGTACCACAGTCGTGGAACCCTTGTCAGCCGGAAGAATGATGATGGATCGGTCAGCTTTCAGATCACGGATAGCCTGGGCTTCGGCTGTTGTGATGTTGGGAGTAGGATTAAGGTTTTTCAAGAAAGATTGAGAGGCAAGGCTGGAAGTGAGAAATTCCTGGAAGGTTTGGAGAGGGTGATTTTGAGGAAGAGGAGGTGGGTCCCACTGTGATGGAGGACGGAACTGTTCCAGGCAGGGTTCAATTTGGATAGTGTCTAGGGGAATTGGATCATTAGGAGTAGGATCAGGATTATTTTTCTTCATGGCAAAGTGATATTACCAACAGAGACTACGAGTGTAGGGCAGTAAATCTTTGACGAGGGCAGTTTGGTTGAATCTGTGAGTGGGGCTGAAGGTGAGGCCTTTGGATAGGACAGAGGTTTCGGATTGGGAGAGAGGTCTGTAGTTCGATGGATTACTCCTACTACCCTTCTTAAACACTGGTGTGACCTGCGCAATTTTCCAATCTGTAGGTACAGATCTATCGGTGAGCAAGCGGTTGTATATGATTGTTAAGTAGGGAGCTATTGTATCAGCGTAATCTGAAAGGAACCTAATCAGTATACAATCTGGACCTGAGGACTTGCCGGTATCAAGCGATTTGAGTTGCTTCGTCTGCTTCTCATTGAACTTGTATAGCTGAGCTGAATTTACACATGCACTTTTTCCACGACCTGTTGCTGAAAATACCCATTTTTCGTCTTAATTCCTGTATTACAGTGTTGACCAAGCTCATAAAGCCTGAAAGCGGTTTTTAGGGTGAGACACTGCACTATCAGTTACATATACATGTTTAGGAAATGCATGGCCTCTAAATGCTATGTCATCAATTATCATGCTGACAGCATATCATGCATGTACACTGTCATGAATGGGATCATCACTGCCAATAGCAAAAGTGTGATGTTCCAAGAAAGTGGGCAACACACGTGAATATTGATACCTGTGACATGTGCCAGTAATAACTTTGAAGCAACGGACCAGTTCTCAGCAAAGTCAAAATGAAGAACTAATGTTTCAGTATTCTGGGACGTGCCGGATTTTACTTACTTCTTCTATGGCCTGTCTCTGTATCCTCCAGATATAATTGTGAGCTGTTCCTTTCATGTCCCAATGCCTAACCTCTGTAACGAACTTCTCTGACTCTACTGTCTTCTTCACCAAATCCCCTCACTCCCACAATGCATAGGTTACATCATTGTCAGTATCCTGAAGGTGTAATTCTTCAACAGTCTTCACTTCAGCACCAGGTGTCAATGCACATTCCTGCAACCAATATTTTTCTTGCGGCTCTTTTTGTATACGCAAAAGCATCAGGTCTGTCTCTGTGTACTTCTTTCCTGTGACACAGCTTACGGCAAAACAAACAAGTTCCAAAATAGTGCTGTAAATACATATGCGTACTTCCTTCACTGGCTGGCATGTTACTCATTTTGGTCTTTAGAATTTTGTGAGACCAATTTTTAAATTCAGGTTCTCCTTTTTCATTAGGAGATATGCTTCTCTTATTGATCTTGTCATACATCTTTTTATCTTTTTCGCCATTTTCACTAACACAGATAATAATAGCCTGGTTAAGACTTCACCTGCTGCAGTCTTTGTCATCACTTAGGCAATATTTCACAACAGTAAGTGTATCATCTTCAACGGGTGCCCACAGTAAGAATCTGGTAATTTAGAAGCTTTCAAAATCAAATAATGTGAGGACGTAGGTATGTATTTCTGTATCTGCTGTTTAGAGTAGCTACCTGGTATCAGTCTCAGTAACAGTACCTTCTCAGTATAGATGGCTGCGGACATAGCAGTATTTAGGCTTTGACACCACACATCACATTTCGTGCACATATCACTATCTTCAGGTTCTGCACCAAGTGCATCTACATTATACACTTCACAAAGTTTTTGAAGATGTTGTTTGTTTCAATTTCTTCCACTTTCCTTTTTACATACTATTTCCTTCTTGTGCTTCTTATCTTTCCTGGATGTTTAAGGGAGGATATAATAGGGGCTACAGCAGAAATGCTAACATTCAACACATCAACAACTTGACACCCAGGAATATAAACATCAGCCCTGTCTTCATCAGTTTCATATTTGGGTGATGGTGATCATTCAGATGGGTTGTCACTAAACTTCTTGTATTCTTCAGTTTCACATTTGGGTGATGGTGATCATCTCTAATAAAAACTGGCTAACCTGGGCATTAAAACGTCTTGCAGAAGGAAAAGGAATCAGTATGCCTCACTCAAATCCAGTTACAGTATAGAAAAGGAAAAACATTACAAACTATACTGCTCTATCCTTTAAAAAGTTCTAAGAAGGGCAAAGAGTATTTCTATAAAATCAGAAATTGATGTCTCTAATAACAAAATTAAAAACATATGGGGCATAATAAAAAGGGAAACAGGTAAAATCCCTGCTGCAGAAAAGACAATAGAAATTAAAACAAATGATACCATTCATGACAATGTTGAAATAATCACTGACATTTTTAACAACCACTTTCTGGCATCAGCAGTACAAACTGGAAAAACGTGTTCTGTTAATGAAGCCATGTTATCCCTTCAAAAAGCTATTAATAAAAAAGCCAAGCAGATTAAAGTGTCTCCTGTCACAGTACATGAAATTGAGAATATAATTAGAGAGATGAAGAGCAAGAATTCTGTTGGCTTAGGTGGTATCTCTTCAAGATTGCTGAAGGAGTGCTATAAGCCGATAAGCAAAATACTGTGCCACATATTCAATAAATCCATCCAGCACGGGATTGTTCCTGAGAGACTAAAATACACTATTGTCAAACCTCTCTTTTAAAAACGTGATAAAGCTGATGTTACCAACTATCGGCCTATCTCCCTTTTAGCAACCTTTTCTAAAATTCTTGAGAAATTGGTTCAGAAAAGACTTATTGAACACCTCATGCATTATAAGGTATTAAACGGTAGGCAGTTCAGATTTCAACAGGGTGTATCAACAGAACAAATTATTTTTTCCTTCACCCATTAAATCCTAGTCTTTTAATAATAAATTATCTCGTGTTGGTATCTTGTGTGACCTTTGTAAGGCCTTTGATAATGTTAATCACGAAATCCTCTTAGCAAAGGCTGAATATTATGGTATAAGTAGCTCAGTTGGCTCATGGATTAAATCCTACCTATATGGAAGAAAGCAGAAGGTCATGTTGAACGACTCTGAGGGGTACTCTGTGTCATCTAGCTGGGGCTCTATTGGCTGTGGTGTTCCTCAGGGCTCTGTACTTGGCTCCCTTCTCTTCCTCATCTTTATCAGTGACCTGCCCTTGCATACTAGCTCTAAAACTCACTTTACTCTTTTTGCTGATGACACCTCTATCCTCATCAACAGAACTCCCAACCTCAATCTTGAGGAATCGGCCAATATTGTCCTTAGTGAAGTATGTAATTGGTTTGTAAATAATGGGTTATCACTAAATGTTACATTAGACCCAGTTTGTGCATTTCCAAGTAAGGGAAAAAGTTGAGGATCAATTAAGTATTACATTGAATGGTAGTGAGTTACTACAAGTTGAATCAACCAAGTTTCTGGGTGTACACATTGACAACAGTCTAAAATGGTCTGAACATATTTTGCATCTCCACAAAAAACTCAGCTCAGCAACATCGCTGTTCGTATTATTTCCACTGTATGTGACCGAGACACCACAAAAACTGCTTATTTTAGTTATCTCCATGCATTATTGCTGTATGGCATAGTTTTCTGGGGTAATCAGCCACTATCCAAAAAAATATTCATTGCCCAAAAGAGAGTTATTAGGACAATGAGCGGAGTCCAGCCTAGACATTCTTGTAGGAACATTTTCAGAAAATTAGGGATACTGACAACTGCATGCCAATATTTTTTTTATTTATTTTTTTTATTTATTGTATTTTTTTGCATGGAGACACCAACTGGTGTCTTTTGCAAACGTCATGGCATTTTTTTACAAGTTTAGTACAATCATATATACATATGTGATTACGTATACATAATACAAATGTACCATTGTACCTAATATGGCACACTATTGGGTGTTACATCGTACCTATTAAAATATTCAGATTTTATACAAGCATATATATATATATATATATATATATATATATATATATATATATATATATATATATATATATATATATATATATATAAAGAAACATTCCATATGGGAAAAATATATTAAAAATATATTAAAAGAATGGAATAACCTCCTCTCATTGCACACAAACCCAGTCTCTCCCATCTACTCAATCTCCCACTTCCAGCTCCACTCCCTCCAGAACCTCAAAATTCCAATCAACACAATCTGGAACCACAACACCCTAATTCAGTAGCTAACCTTTCCTCCAAACCTCTCTCCCTATCCGAAACCTCTGTCCTATCCAAAGGCCTCACCTTCAGCCCCACTCACAGATTCAACCAAACAGCCCTCGTCAAAGATTTACTGTCCTACACTTGTAGTCTCTGCTGGAAATATCACTTTGCCACGAAGAAAAATGATCCTAATCCTACTCCTAATGATCCAACTCCCCAAGACACTATCCAAATTGAACCCTGCCTGGACAGTTCCGTCCTCCGTCACAGTGGGACCCACCTCCTCTTCCTCAAAATCACCCTCTCCAAACCTTCCAGGAATTTCTGACTTCCAGCCTTGCATCTCATTCCTTCTTAAAAAACCTTAATCCTACTCCCAACATCACCACTGCTGAAGCCCAGGCTATCCGTGATCTGAGGGCTGACCGATCCATCGTCATTCTTCCGGCGGACAAGGGTTCCATGACCGTGGTACTTGATCGTCCGGAGTATGTGGCTGAGGGACTGCGTCAGCTTTCAAACAACACCACATACAAAGTTTGCCAAGGTAATCCCATTCCTGATGTCCAGGCGGAGCTTCAAGGAATCCTCAGAACCTTAGGACCCCAGCAAAACCTTTCACCTGACTCCATCAACCTCCTGAGCCCACCGACACCCTGCACCCCTACCTTCTACCTTCTTCCTAAAATTCACAAACCCAATCATCCCGGCCGCCCCATTGTAGCTGGTTACCAAGCCCCCACAGAACGTATCTCTGCCTACGTAGATCAACACCTTCAACCCATTACATGCAGTCTCCCATCCTTCATCAAAGACACCAACCACTTTCTCGAACGCCTGGAATCCTTACCCTATCTGTTACCCCCGGAAACCATCCTTGTAACCATTGATGCCACTTCCTTATACACAAATATTCCGCACATCCAGGGCCTCGCTGCGATGGAGCACTTCCTTTCACGCCGATCACCTGCCACCCTAGCTAAAACCTCTTTCCTCATTACCTTAGCCAGCTTCATCCTGACTCACAACTTCTTCACTTTTCAAGACCAGACATACCAACAATTAAAGAGAACAGCCATGGGTACCAGGATGGCCCCCTCGTTCGACAACCTATTCATGGGTTGCTTAGAGGAAGCCTTCTTGGTTACCCAGGCCTGCCAACCCAAAGTTTGGTACAGATTTATTGATGACATCTTCATGATCTGGACTTACAGTGAAGAAGAACTCCAGAATTTCCTCTCCAACCTCAACTCCTTTGGTTCCATCAGATTCACCTGGTCCTACTCCAAATCCCATGCCACTTTCCTGGACGTTGACCTCCATCTGTCCAATGGCCAGCTTCACAAGTCTGTCCACATCAAACCCACCAACAAGCAACAGTACCTCCATTATGACAGCAGCCACCCATTCCACATCAAACGGTCCCTTCCCTACAGCCTAGGTCTTCGTGGCAAACGAATCTGCTCCAGTCCGGAATCCCTGAACCATTACACCAACAACCTGACAACAGCTTTCGCATCCCGCAACTAACCTCCCGACCTGGTACAGAAGAAAATAACCAGAGCCACTTCCTCATCCCCTCAAACCCAGAACCTCCCACAGAAGAACCACAAAAGTGCCCCACTTGTGACAGGATACTTTCCGGGACTGGATCAGACTCTGAATGTGGCTCTCCAGCAGGGATACGACTTCCTCAAATCCTGCCCTGAAATGAGTTCCATCCTTCATGAAATCCTCCCCACTCCACCAAGAGTGTCTTTCCGCCGTCCACCTAACCTTCATAACCTGTTCGTTCATCCCTATGAAATCCCCAAACCACCTTCCCTACCCTCTGGCTCCTACCCTTGTAACCGCCCCCGGTGTAAAACCTGTCCCATGCACCCTCCCACCACCACCTAGTCCAGTCCTGTAACCCAAGTATCCAGATAACCCGGACGGTGTAACACTGTGCGAAGATGTGCTGGCCGTGCACCAAGGCATGTTTAGCCACAGGGTGATCCTCATTACCAACAAACACTGTCTGCCTGTGTCCATTCACGTGAATGGACAGTTTGCTGCTGGTCATTCCCACATAGAAAGCGTCACAGTGTAGGCAGGTCAGTTGGGAAATCACGTGGGTGCTTTCACACGTGGCTCTGCCTTTGATCGTGTACACCTTCCGGGTTACAGGACTGGAGTAGGTGGTGGTGGGAAGGTGCATGGGACAGGTTTTACACTGGGGGCGGTTACAAGCGTAGGAGCCAGAGGGTAGGGAAGGTGGTTTGGGGATTTCGTAAGGATGAACCAAGAGGTTACGAAGGTTAGGTGGACGGCGGAAAGACACTCTTGGTGGAGTGGGGAGGATTTCATGAAGGATGGATCTCATTTTGGGTCAGGATTTGAGGAAGTCGTATCCCTGCTGGAGAGCCACATTCAGAGTCTAATCCAGTCCCGGGAAGTATCCTGTCACAAGTGGGGCACTTTTGGGGTTCTTCTGTGAGAGGTTCTGGGTTTGAGGGGATGAGGAAGTGATATCAGGTGTTCCCCAGGGAAGCATACTGGGACCTCTGCTGTTCCTGATCTATACAAAAGACCTGGGTGACAGTCTGAGCAGTTCTCTTAGGTTGTCCGCAGATGATGCTGTAATTTACCGTCTAGTAACGTCATCCGAAGACCAGTATCGGTTGCAAAGCGATTTAGAAGAGATTGCTGTATGGTGTGGCAGTTGGCAGTTGACGCTAAATAACGAAAAGTGTGAGGTGATCCACATGAGTTCCAAAAGATATCCGTTGGAATTCGATTACTCGACAAATAGTACAATTCTCAAGGCTGTCAATTCAACTAAGTACCTGGGTGTTTAAATTACGAACAACTTCAGTTGGAAAGGCCACATAGATAATATTGTGGGGAAGGCAGGCCAAAGGTTGCGTTTCATTGGCAGGACACTTAGAAGATGCAACAAGTCCACTAAAGGGACAGCTTACACTACACTCATTCGTCCTCTGTTAGAATATTGCTGTGCGGTGTGGGATCCTTACCAGGTGGGATTGACGGAGGACATCGAAAGGGTGCAAAACAGGGCAGTTCGAGTTGTATTATCATGTAATAGGGGAGAGAGTGTGGCAGATATGATATGCGAGTTGGGATGGAAGTCATTAAAGCAAAGACGTTTTTCGTCGCGGCGAGATATATTCACGAAATTTCAGTCATCAACTTTCTCTTCCGAATGCGAAAATATTTTGTTGAGCCCAACCTACATAGGTGAGCTATTGTTATACAGTAAATTTTATATGAAATTTAGGTATCTTATCCACATTTCCTTCTCAACATTGTGGCAACTAAAATCGACCATACGGAATGTATACTCTATGGACTTTTACCTCTGCAAACTCTTCAAAATTTCGTGCAATGGTTTACTATATTTAATGCTGCATAATAACTGCGTTGAAAATCGAAACAAAATTAAGTCATTTATGGGGGGAAGGTATCAGTCAAGAAGATGTGTAAAAATCTAATTTTTGGGCCAAATAGTTTTTGTGGAATCGATTGATAAGAGTGTCAAAGCAGTCGGAACACGATGTGTCTGCACAGGCGAGCAGTGCAGTGACAAAATCGCGCACAGCGCGGAATGCAAGAAGCACTTCTTTGTAGCAGCGAAAGGGTTAATGCGGCCATGGTGGCTTTACTTCATGAACTGCGTAAGCTTGCAAACTATGCTATACTATGGCACTGCTTCTATTGGCGCGTGCGTCGTGTGCAACTGGCAACGCAGCAATCTCCCGTGTCTGGGCGGACATGCGCGAACCACCAAGATAAAAGAATTGAACTATAGTGTGAAGTCTGGAAGCTACTGGTATATCATTTTCCGTGAATCTTCTTGCAGCCAGAGTTCAGTTATACACAGGACTGAAACATCTTTAAGTTCTTTCTCTAGCAGTATTTGAAATTCATCAATTTGATATGTTAATGACTGAGTCAAGATGGCGCCGATAGGGCAGTGTAGTAACGTTTCACTCTCATCAAAAAAGCACAAAACAAACAGTTTTTCCGTGTAGAGATTGCGAGAAAAGAGTGATGAAGGCTATTTTGTGTGTCAAGTGAAATTATTGGTTGCATGAAAAGTGTGCAAAAGTGAATGTAAAACTCATCAGTGATGATATTCCATGGACATGACAAAATGGCCGCCGAGTGAGATCACAGGTATTTTCTTCATCCGCTAAAAGAACTTATTTAAAAGGAAATAGTGTCAAATTTAAGTTATCTTTGTTTTGTATACTTGCTGTAGTGTCTGTTCTTGTCACACAACTGAATATTAGTGCCCAACAGAGCTTGTTCTTGAAAAAACTTGTTCTTTAGCTGAAGTCCCAATAATCGCGACATAATCCGAAATTTTGCGTGACACAAAACATTCTATTGAAGTTTTCTTGATAGTGCAAAATTCGTTTAAATAAGACGGCTACTAGTTTCTATTGTCACAATAAATGTGTAATTAAATGTTTCTAAATCGTATTTAACTAACACATTTCGTATTGTTTACTATTTAGATAGACACAATCTAAGTCTAAATTTTCCGAATTATACACTCTTAAAACCCTGACCAAACACCCCTGATAACGTAAATTCTCTAAAAGCAAAGTAATTACAAATTCATTCTTCTGTCATTGTATCTCTAAATCAGTACAAAAACAATAACCACCACACATAAGACCTTTGTGTCTTTTGTTTACACACAGCCAATCTCCCATCCTTGACAAATTTAAAACATTCTTTAAACTTAATTATTCTTTCGAAACTGACCATGAGTGAGAAATGTGGGAGCTGTTATAGGATAGTGAGTAGAGGGATTTGTTGCCAATCTTCTAGGAAATATTTTCACTGGAGGGGGGGGGGGGATGCAGTGGGGAGAATGTGGGAGAACAGAAGAGGCTCTCTCCTGGAACTGCAGAGTATGCATTAGGAACATTTTGATCGGGGAACAGGGAAGGAAAATCTGTGCCCTTCAGGCACAGCTGGAGGAAGCAAGGAAGGAATTGATAAGGATCATGGGAGATAGGAGGGTGGTTGGAAACTGGCAGCTGGTAGGAGGATAGGAAGAAAGAGGACGCGATTCTGAGAGTTTTATCATCAACACCAACAACAGATATCTACCACTGCCAGAGTTAAGTGGAGAAGAGCCTCAGGTAGAATGAGGAGCAGGAAATGTGCAGCACACTTCAACCAAAGCCTAGGAATATACGAAGTGTTAGGAAGAAGAAAGTGCTGCTGCTAGGTAGTAGCCATGGGTGAGGTTTAGGCCCTCAGTTACAGGATAGTTTAGGGACATCGTACCAGGTCACCAGTATCTTCAAGCCAAATGCAAAGCTAAGTCATGTGATAGAGGACCTAGGGTCTTTATGTAAGGACTTTACAAAAGAGGACCATGTAGTGATAGTGGGTGGGGTGGGAAACAGTTTGGACAGGGATGGGGCATAACACATAGGTGGTGATCTGGACAAAATAGCTTCCCTGACTCATGGCACCAATGTAAACTTCGTTGAGCTGTTCCGGCGTCATGATCGACCACACCTTGATGTAGCTGTGAGGCGAATCAATGTGGGGTTAGGGATGGCTCTGAGGACAGCCAACTTTGCTTCTGTTTCTCTGGTGCCCATCGGGACTATCAACAGATGGGGTTTCACTAGGCATGGCCCACACCTAAACGGGACTGGGAAGGGAAGATTGGTACAGCTCATTCATGAAAGTATAGGGGGTGGAACTCGGGCCACACATGGTCAAATACTTGTTGTCATAGGTAGGAAAAGTATGTCTTTTCTACATCTACATCCATACTCCGCAAGCCACCTAACTGTGTGTGGCAGAGGGTACCTTGAGTACCTCTATCGGTTCTCCCTTCTATTCCAGTCTCGTATTGTTCGTGGAAAGAAGGATTGTCGGTATGCCTCTGTGTGGGCTCTAATCTCTCTGATTTTATCCTCTCGGTCTCTTCGCAAGATATACGTAGGAGGGAGCAATATACTGCTTGACTCTTCAGTGAAGGTACGTTCTCGAAACTTCAACAAAAGTCCGTACCGAGCTACTGAGCGTCTCTCTTGCAGAGTCTTCCACTGGAGTTTATCTATCATCTCCGTAACACTTTCGTGATTACTAAATGATCCTGTAACGAAGCATGCTGCTCTCCACTGGATCCTCTCTATCTCCTCTATCAACCCTATCTGGTACAGATCCCACACCGCTGAGCAGCACTCAAGCAGCGGGAGAACAAGCGTACTGTAACTTACTTCCTTTGTTTTTGGATTGCATTTCCTTAGGATTCTTCCAATGAATCTCAGTCTGGCATCTGCTTTACCAACGATCAACTTTATATGATAGGATAAATCCAGACAACAGGTTCCCCTGTCTAAATAGTATCTTCGGACGTTTAAAAAATACCGAATCAATCACTCACAAGACAGATTTTAACACTTCAAATATGGCACATACCAGATGTCACAAAGAAAAACAAACCATTGGAAAGAGTAACATGGGCATTTCACAGACTTAACAATCCTCCATCAAAACATGCAGTCATTAAAATATAAAATACAGCTATTAGAAGTTGAGATCCAATCTTTCAACTGCACAGTAGTGTGTATTACTGAGCACGGGTGTAGAGACACAGAAATCCAACATGTATTATTATAATTCTATGAAAGGGCAAACTCTTACTGAAGAACTACTTCAATGGGTGGAGGATCATGCATTTACATCAGGAAAGGGACACAGTCCAAATCAAGACATGACCTCAGTACAGTAAGTGAAGACAAACACTTTGAAATATAAGCTATTGAATTAATAGGGCTTGATATCACCAAGAAATTAATCATTTTGTGTGTGTATAGATCTCCCAGTGGCAGTGTGGACACTTTTTTCAATAAATTAACGGAAGTTCTAGATAAAGTCGCAAGGACAAAGATCAACATAATTCTGTGTGGGGACATTAACATCAATAATAATATCATAAATGAATCCAGCAGCACCTTCATAAACATCCTTCAAAGTTTTACCATGTCCCTATTGGTCAATAGTGCAACAAGGGTTACTACAATGACTGCATCAGTAATTGACCATGTGGCCACAAATATGGACAGGGAAAAATGTGATGTAGCTTTAAAAGATCTCAGACTATCAGACCATCTCTGTCAAATAACAACAGTAAAATCAGGCACTGAATCATTCCCTAAACTACAAGCCTACAAACGACATCTATCAGAAATCAAAATAAAAGAACTAGAAAAACAAAACTGGGATGAAGTGTATAAGGAAACCACAGTGAATATGAAATTCTCAAAATTCTCCACAGTGTTTAAATTGAACTTTGGGCATTTCCAAAAGTATGCCTGTCTGTATCAACATTTCACAAAAACATATGGATAACAGCAGGCATTAAGAAGTCCTCCCACACACTTAAACACGTCAGTTCCATGAAAAAGATTTGCATTGATACAGAATTCTTAAATTTCTATCACAGATACAAAAAGACCTATAGGAAGGTGCTGATTGCTGCAAAAAAGTCATTTAATGACAAAATAATATATAATGCAGAGAATAAAAGCAAAGCAGTCTGGGATGTTATAAAAAAGGAAGTGGGGAGAGGCAAACAATCACAGAAAAACATACTGCTAAGAGAGGGGAATAAGGTAATTAATTTATTTATGATCGACAACACTTAGCAAATTATGTAAACAAGCATTTTTCAAGTATTGCAGAGCGGTTACAGCAAAAATTCCCCACAACAAATGTAACACCTGTAAATAATGTTGCACTACATACAATGATGTTACTTCCAACCACAGAGAATGAAGTCGATAAAACTGTTCAAAAACTAAAAAATAAAAAGTCAGTAGGCTTAGATGAAGTACCAATGTGTGTACCGAAACAATCCATAGGAATTGTACAAGGCCCCTTAACAAATATAATAAATGAATCCTTCACATCAGGGATATTTCCAGAGCAGTTAAAACAGGCAAGAGTTGTACCATTGTTTAAGAAACATAATGCAGAAAACATAGAAAATTACCGGCCCATTTCCCTGCTGTCAGCATTCTCAAAAATAATAGAAGTTATTATGAAAGACAGATTCATGAATTACCTGAATAAATACAATCGTTTAAGCAAATCACAGTTTGGTTTCCAAAGTGGCAAAAATACGGAGTCAACCATAGTAGAATTCACAAAAGTTGTACTTGATGCTCTTGATAAGGATGAGTGTGTCACAGGCATATTTTTGGATCTTTCTAAGGCATCTGATACTGTCAACCACAAGATTCTATTAAATAAATTAGAAGCATTGGGAATAAGACGGGTGGCTAATGACTGGTTTTGATCATACCTAACACATAGGGTGCAAAGAGTACAGGTAACACACACTTCATATAGGTCTAAACATTTAGTAAAACACTTATCAGGACCAAAATACATTAATATAGGGGTTCCACAAGGTAGCATATTAGGACCAATACTATTCCATATGTACTCTAATGACTTTTCCACTAGTGTTCCACATGGTGAAAAAATTCTCTTCGCTGATGACAGCAATATTATAGTCACTGAGCAAACATCATAACTCCTTGCCGAGAAAGCAAATGAAACTTTCAAGGAACTTTGTGATTGGTCAATAAGCAATAAAGTGACATTGAACATAAAGATAACTAATGCCATGAATTTCAGTTTGAAGGGGAAAACTTACAATGTTAAATTAAATGTAGGTGGCACCTCTATAGACTGTGTAATTTCTAGGAATGAATACTGATTATCAGTTGAAGTGGTGTGAACAAACAAAGGTACTTGCAAACAGAATGTCATCAGCATGTTATGCCCTGAGAATCCTATCATCAGTGTGTAACATGCAATGTCTTTTAGTTACATATTATTCATATGTACACTCACTTCTTAGCTATGGCATTCTTTTTTGGGGAACAAATGCACAAAATATGAATACAATTCTCTATCTCCAGAAAAGAGCCGTAAGAATAATAAGCAAAAATACTAGTCGAGCTCATTGTAATAATCTGTTCAAAACACTGGGGATTTTAACTGCTCCATGTGAATACATTTACCAACAGTTATACACATCAGAAATAACATTGGTAATTACTGCACAAACAGCTCTGTCCATGACCATGCAACTAAAGATAGACTCAACTTACATTTAACTCAAAACAGCATTTTCTACCAAGGAATAAAACTATACAATAAATTACCAAAATAGATTAAAGAAATTGCAAAAATACACTTATTTAAAAATGCAGCTAATAAGTACCTGTTATGCAATACATTTTATACATTGAAGGATTACTTAGATAAAACAGAGTAGGGGTTTGATAAAAAAAATGTTACACAAATAAATAATAATAATAATAATTATAGAACATTCCACAGAACACCTTCACTTTATGTTTCTTTCCTTCTCTTTTCCTTTCTAGAAGTACTTACTCCAAAGCTATGCATAGCACAATACTAACACATCTTCCTCTGTCTGAGATCAACATCTCATTAATTATGGAGAGATGCTGACTCAGTGTTTCACGATAGCAAATGGGAAGTTGTGGTACAGAAAATGGCCCAGAGATCACCAGTGTGTGTGTGTGTGTGTGTGTGTGTGTGTGTGTGTGTGTAGTAATGAAGTGTTATGAAACAATGTGTGAATAGAGTGTGCAGTGACTGATAGTGAGATATGAGTGAACAGTGTGGCATTACATTATTTAATAAATTATTTGTAAGAAAAGTATTGTATATGAGGAGTAAATCTAATGATTATGTCTAACTATAAGTCTGCAAATAAATGTGTATGCAAATTAGTTTATTTTAAATTGGTCTAAACTTGTAAGTACTTTGATATGTCCTATATCCTTGTAAAAAGAGATGTATGGATGAATAAAGCTACTGCTACTACTACTAATACTACATGCTACATTTGTTTATGAGTTGAATCAGCCGATCTTGTAAGTATAGTGGAATCAAAAATCGAAATAACAAAATTGCTGCAAAAGGACATTGAGGCATTCAATACCAAAATAGTGACCATAGAAAAAGAAAATTATAGATTAATACGGTAAAAACAGGCCTGTGCATGTGAAACGGCATAAAAGAAGATACAAAAAACGAAAATAAAGCAGCTACACACATTGAAGCATTGAAAACTGAATCACTGACTAAGCAGAAAGAAAATGATAGATTAACTCAAGAAAAACGTTTCTGTGTGTGTGATATCCATCAAATGGAAATAAGCAAAACGGAATCCAGGGTTTCTGAACAACCCCTGCCAAGTATGAAATAAAACCTTGAAATTCAAATGGTGTGCGAAATCTGATCAAAAACCCACCCACCGGACTACCTGCGAACAAATATAAATGGGAAACAGTGACCTACAAAAAGGACAAACTTGAAAGTGCCACAGAAAAACTGATTGAAAAAAGGGACTTTCTTGTTGTTGGTGACTCAATACTGAAAATTGTTACATCTCCAGGCTGTGAAATTGATGTTCATCCCAGAATCCAATCACATCAGATCAGCAGACACTTTAAAAATATTCTAAATTTGAAACGAAGTGAAACTAGAAGTGGAGATGAAGAAAAGGACAAATATGAAGGTGTTTTCATTCATATCGTAACAAGTTCCATCAGGAACAGCAGTGAGGAAGGAATAATCAGTGAAACACAGAACTTGATGCGCTCAGCAAAAAGTGTGTTTGCACATTCAAATATTGTCAATAATGCAGTTTTACACATAAGGTCAATTACTGTTATGAAAGAAAAAGAGTCTGAACGACTTGAACCCTTGTGTGACTTAAATATCAAGTGTTTGTCCAACGCTGATACTAAACATACAGAGAAACCTACATGAAGAAAAGTGGTTGTGATGGCAGACAGTCATGTTCGTGGATTTGCTTGCCTTCTGCACCGTCAGTCCAGTGTACAAACAATCGCTTACATAATGCCTGGTGCTTTTTGTCGGAAGTTTGCAAGCATGTACGATCCACAGACGTTGCTGACTTATACTCTGAAGATTTTGTTGTGCTATTTGGTGGGTCAAATGACGCGTACAAAAACGAAACTCACAAAGCAAAACAAGAACTAAAAAAGTACTTAGGACAGTTGACACACACACAGTTTAGTGCTGAAAATCCCACATCGGCGTGACTTACCGTCTTGGTCATGTGTAGGCTAAATAAAGAAATAATCAATGCCAACCAACAAATTTCATTACTTTGCAAACATTTAAGAAATGTAGAACTCGTAAATGTTAACAATATTGGGCGCAGATCCCACAAATTAAATGGATTGCACATTAACAATATGGGGAAAAAACTGCTTGTCGGAAAAATTAAAGTAATTATCAACAAGAGGCATCAAACACTAGCCCCCCCCCCCCCCCCCCCCCCCCAATATTCAAAGGAAACAATGCCAGCAAGACCTCACTCCAAACATCAACAACAACAAAAGAAGAATCAAGGTGCCTCCAATATTCAGTCACAGCAACAACAATGAATGCAGTAACAGCTCCACCAGTTGCAGACCCAGCTCTAACACCAGCAGCAAAATCATCAACAGCAGCAGAATCAACAACTGGAGCAGCTGAACAACTAACAGGGGAGCCAGATACAGAAGAAAGTTATGCAGAAGATGATAATAGAAGAAAAGTGCATAAGGGAAAAGAAAAGCAGTACTTACAGTACACCTGAACGATTTTTTATTGACAAGATAAAGGTAAGTGATCAATTAAATATGCCAAAGTCTAACAATATGCCGAAGTCTAACAAATCTTTTAATTTCATGCTGAATCATCAAAATGTCCAATCATTGCTAAACAAATTAAGTGAACTTGAAATTTTATTTACTGATGAGCTAAAAAACACTTCTGTAATGTGTATAACTGAACACTGGCTGCCTAAAGATGCACTGTCAGTCACAAAACTTGCAGACTTCAATCTTTCATTATCATTCAATAGCATTACATCCAGTCATGGAGGGTCATGTATATTTGTTTAATCGGGTATTGATTATTGTAACATAAAACCCATTGAACTGTTAGCAGAAGAGAAAGTCTTTGAAGTATCCACAGTTGAACTCTCAGCATTAAAATTAATGATCATCTGTGTTTATAGGAGCCCTGATGGGAACTTAAATTATTTCTGTCATCAACTAGAAGCAGCTTTAAATACTATAAAAAACTTCAACAAAACAGTGAACATATGTGGAGATTTTAATATTGATTTTCAAAAAATCTCAAAACACCAGCGAAGCTTAATGGCCCAACAGGAACATATAACATAAAAGCCACCATAGATTCTCCTACAAGAGTTACACCAACAACAGGCTCAACAATTGATCAGATGTTAAAAAACACAAATGTAAATACAATTTCTGTGCCAAAAATCTTAATACTGGCTTCATTGATCACTACACACAGTTTATTGATTAACACACCCCAACTGAAACAAATGTAAAAGAAATAAGAAAATTAACTAACAATCAAATAAGTGTTTTTATACAGAGACTAAGTGAAGAAACTTAGTATGAAGTGTATACTTGTGAGAATACCAACATAAAATTTGAAAAAATCATGGAAATCTTCAAGTCATACTTTGAAGCTGCATTTCCTTTAAGAAAAAAAAAGGTCAACCTAACTTTAAAAATAACAAATGGATTATAACATGCATTAGAATCTCTTGTGCAGAGAAAAGATGATTACACAATATAGCAAAGACACAGAACATGCCTTATGAATTTTATTTGTACCTGAAGAATTACAAGAGAATCCTCAAAAATGTTGTAAGGAAAGTTACAACAATGGCATATGACAATTACATTGAAAATTCAAAAAACAAATCTAAAGCTATATGGGAAGTTATAAAAAATCAAACAACAAATGAAACCAAACAATATCAAAATATAAACTTATGTTATGAAGGACAAATGATTTCATGGCCAACAAAAACTGCTGAGACCTTCAACAAATATTTTGCAAAAATAAGTGAACAGTTGGTGAGTAGTCTGGAAGAAAACAATATCACCTCCATCATCCAATAGCATGAGAAATGTGTCTACATCATTGTTCCTTTGACCCTCAAGTACTGAAGAAATTTAGCTGAACCCTTGACATACTTGTGCAACAGATCATTGGCATCAGGAAGCTTCCCTTCATGCTTACAAATGGCAAGACTGAAACCATTGCTCAAAAAAGGAAATCCAGAAATTTTTTCAAATTATAGACCAATAGACCTACTGCCTGTATTTTCAAAAATCTTAGAATTTTTTTATAAGAGATTGTCTGATTTACTAAATAAACATAAAATTCTCTCTCCCTCACATCATGGTTTCAGGAAAGGCTATTCAACTGAAAGTGCAATATTTGAATTTCTTAATGAAATCTATGGTAAACTGGATGCAAGTCAATTTGTGACAGGCATATGTCTTGATTTATCCAAAGCCTTCGACGCCATTGACCATAATGCCCAACTGCAGAAGCTTGACCAATTAGGAATTAGAGGTATATCCAATGAGTGGCTCAGAACATACCTATGTGGTCACTAACAGGTGGTTGAAGTGCAATATACTGACCATAACAAAATCAGCTACTACTACTCAGGATGTGAAAATGTGAAATACAGCGTCCCTCGAGGATCAGTATTAGAACTCATTCTGTAGCTCCTCTATGTCAATGATCTTATGTACAACAACTATTTCCAAACTATCTTCCAATTTTCAGACGATACAAGCTTCCTTATTAGTGAGAAAACAGAGGAAAAACTAAAAGACCCCGCTATCCAAACAATGAACACTGTAGAACAGTGGTTCAGCTGTAACAAGCTAATTATAAACAACAAAAGTGCAGTAGCACTGAACTACTATTTTGTAAAAGGAAGGCACCACCTAAACATACACATAAAACATCAGAGTTCTTGAAAGTGTTGACAGCAGAAAATTTCTGGGACTCTGGCTCCGGAACAACACAAAATATTTGCAAAGAAAACTAAGCAAAACCTGCTACATGATAAGGATCTTAAAAACTTGTTGCAGCAAAGCTAGCCTGTTATACTACTCCAACATGCATTCTGTAATTAAATACAGCATAATCTTCTGGGGCAATGCAGCAACCAATATTAAACTTCTCAGAATGCAAAAGAGAATATTAAGAATTATTGAAGGGGTAAACAACAGGAAATCATGCAGACTCATATTCAAAAAACTGTCAGTTCTTCCTCTTCCTTGCATTTTTATCTATGAAATGTTAGTTTTCATCAAACAATATATTGATGGACACCCAGATATCTTATTAAAAATGAAGATATACATGCATACAATACATGACAAAAATCTGATCTTCGTATGAAACAGGTGAGAACATCATTGTGCCAAAAAGGCACTGTACATACTGGGATAAAAACTTACAATGATCTGCCTAACCATCTTAAATCAGTAAGTAAACTCAGTAGTTTTAAGGCTGAACTAAGGGCATATTTAATTGATCATTGCTTTTACAGTCTGACAGATTACTTGGAAATCAAACAAAACAAAAAATAAAATAAAATAAAGAAAAAAAATAAAAAAAAAAAAAAGATGCATTATGAATATTCTACTTTGTATGTTGCCTCTGATGTTTGTTGTATATATGATTCTTTGCTAACTTACTTAAATATCTAGTCCTTAGGAATGCAATACAAATTGTACTTTATCTTGTAAAGACCTAACCATGTCCAATATCATTGTATATATACTATACATATAGGATTAGAAGGAGTAAATAAATCAATAAATATAGTGATACATACATAAATAAGATAAACAGTGGAATCAGGGAACAGTGGGATAAGCTGGGTGCAATTTTTGTAGACTCAAATAAATTTGTAAGTGGTAAGTGTCTGGGAAATGATGGGCTACACTTGAATGGGTTAGGTTCAACAACTTTCGGCAAAATGATCGTAGGCATCCGCAGAATCATTAAAAGCAAGCGAAACTGAAAACTTCCGAAAGGGGTTTGGAAATAAAAGTGGTGATCCAAAATGGAAACTGAAAATATAGTGGAACAAGTGAGGCTCTTCAAAGTATAAACAAACTCAAAAATTCTATCTTGAAGCATCAAAATGTAAACAGTTTAGCAGAAAAACGTCCAAATCTAGGTTACTCTAAAATTGATGAACTGCAAGTTATACTTTCTGAACTGTCAAACATAAAGGTAGTCTGCTCAAACGAACACTGGCTCACAAAAGAATGCATAGACATTCTAAATAAAATCAGCAATTTCAAACTTGCCAGCATCTTATGGGGGCTCCAGTATCTTACTGCATGCCTCTTTAAACTTTAAAGTGAAGGAAGATTTTAGTTATCTAAATGAAGAATGTATTTTTGAAAGCTGTTGTGTAGAGATTTGTGATTTAAATACTGTGATAACATCACTTTACAGAATTCCTGGGGCTTCTGCTATGAAATTGTTCTTAGAAAAATTTCAGTATCTCTTAGATAAACTTAAAAAAAAAAATCAAGAAAAAGATTGTGATTGCAGGAGACTTCAACTTAAATACATTAATTGAAAGCAGTGACATTGAAAAATTTTGTGATTTAATCAAAAAATCTGGTTTCAAGTTAAACTTTACTATGTGCACTAGAGAAAACTTCCACTCAGCAAACTGCACAGGTAATGTTATTACAAATTAGCAGTTTGATGATACAAGGAAGTTTTGCCTAGATCTAGGGATATTTGATCACCATAGGGGATAGACAGATATTGGCATACATCCAACAAATAATACCATACACTTGGTGTGTGTGTTACTGAGATGAAGATGTTGGCACAGAAAAGGAGCTTGTGGAGGGCTGTTTAAAGAGCTCCCCAAAACAGAGAAATTAAAATCTGAATCTTATATAAGAAGGAATTTTAGGCAAGAAAATTTAGAGTGGCTTTGTGATAAGTTAAGTGTTATAATCTGGCCTTTAGACCACTGTGATTCAGGCAACAAAAATTGTGGTAAATTTCTAAATTGTTTTTTGGGTGTATTCAATGAAACATTTCCCCCAAAATCTCATCAAAAGAGAGGCAGGAATAAAAGAAACTGGATTACACCAAGCATAAAAATTTCAAGTGCCACCAAAAGACAGCTGCACAATGAGCTCAAAGTAAACAGAAACCCTAATTTTGTAACTTATGTTAAGTACTATAAGACTATATTTTTTTTAAAATGACATTGGCAGCAAAAAAACTGGCAAATAGTATACTCATAAACAAAGAAATAAATAAAACAAAGGCAGTGTGCTCTGTTGTGAAATCAGAGTTGGGAGTCAATGTTAAAAGTCAAAAATTTCTCAAGTTATGTTTCAGTGAAGTGATATTATTATAAATATTGTTAAAATGTCAAATTTCTTCAATGATTTCTTATTATTTCATACCCACTGACTATTATTGTAAACCAGTCCTTTTAACATGGGTCTTTCCCAGTTGTCCTAAAATATGCAGAGAATAAGCCATTATCTAAAAAGGGATCACCAGGAGATATGGGAAACTACTGACCTATATCTCTCCTTCCTGTTTTTTCTAAAATATTTGAAAAACTTGTAGCAAAACAACTAGAAAATTTCCTTACACTAAATGCCATTATTAGTAAAAATCAGTTTGGTTTTCAAAGCACCATAAATGCCATCAGAGAATTTACAGAAAAAATAAGCGCATCACTAGACCAGGGTACAAATGTCTCAGGAATATTCTGTGATTTAATGAAAGCCTTTGACTCAGTGAACCACTCATTATTACTTTACAAACTGAAGAGCTATGGGATCGAAGATATTGCATTACAGTGGTTCAACTCTTATCTGATAGAAAGGAAACAAAGAGTTATTTTGGCATCAACTTCAGTTAACTACCACTCTGAATGGAAAACAATTTCCCAAGGAGTTCCACAGGGTTCAATACTGGTTCCTTACCTGTTCTTGTTGTATATACATGATTTACCATCATATATTTATGCTCATTCAGGCTTGTTCGCAGATGACACCTCAGTCCTAATAGAAAATGTTCTGGGGAAAACTGGAATCCTGGTTCCATAAAAATGGACTAAAGCTCAATGTCACTAAGACCCAGATAATACAATTAGTCTCTAAATTGTCAGCTATATATCCTGTACAAATAGCCCATGATAATCAACTGATGACAGAAGTGAGCCATGTGAAATTCTTGGGCCTAAACCTCGATAAAAGTTTGAACTGGAAGACACATATAGACTTCCTGGCAAATAAATTAATTTCCCTAGCTTTTGTAATGTTTATTTTATCTGGTGCCACTCATATGGACACAAGAAAGACAGTTTATCACAGTTATTTTGAATCTGTAATTCGGTATGGGATAATTTTTTGGGGAAACTCTAGAAGCGGTTCAAGGCTACTAATTCTTCAGAAGAAAATCATTAGAAATGTGTGCTGTCCACAAAAACGAGTCATGTCGCCCACTGTTCAAGAAATTAAAAATACTAACAATTACTTCACTGTACGTTTTTGAAATTTTGATTTTTGTATACAATAATCAACATAATCTTGAAAAGTTCCATACTTGTCACAGGAAAAACTTCAAATTTCCTTCTCATCACTTAAAGCTTTATGCTCAGACACCACTGTACATGGGGCTAAAATATATATAACAAAGTAAAAGGTAGAAACAAATTAACAATGGACCATGGTTTACTGAAAAGTTTACTCCAAAATATTTTAATAGAGAAATGTTACTACACCACCGAAGAATTCATGGAAGACAGTCTGACACTTTGAAAAATAATAATCTGTAGCTAATATTGCAGTGTTGTCTGGGTACAACAAAGGAAATTGGTAAACTGTTAATTTATAGTAAATATTGTAGTGTTATATTTATTGGCATTATTTTTAAAATAGTGTAAAAAGAATTTCTGTAAATCATTATACATTATATTTTTGCTAAACTTGACTTATCTCCTGTACAACAGACCATATGATCTGTGCAATAAATCACATTTCACTTTTTGGTGAAAGACTAGAAGGTCAGCACTTAGTCCCGAAATTTGGGGCTTACTTGCTTTTGCTACTCCATTTTGATGAGTCTTTGTTGTGTGTGGTGCTGAGTTGGTGTCCTCCTCCTTCTGGTGTGCAGTAAAGTTCTCATACTTCATACAGCTTGTTTTCGATCGTCTACAGGGTTTCCTAGCAATAAGAGTTTCTTCTGTACAGATGACGGTATCTCTTCTTTTTTGGGAGTGAATGTCTGCACAATTGTGGCTTCTCCTTCCTTGAGTTTGATCTTTTTAGCTGAGTGTCTTTCCATAAGAAAAAGCAGATACATTTTGTTTAGGAGTTTCCCTGTATCTTTCTCCTGTAACTGATGCTGACATTGGGGATATTTTCACTTCTTCTTCAGCAGCTAATTCTAATGTTAGTGTCGGTTTCATATATTTTTTTTTTTTTTTTTTTTACTGTATAAGTCTACACATTTTTTCTTTTCCCATCCCTTCATCACCAAGTGCAAATCATGTTTTGTATAATCAATTCATCTCAGGAACATCTTTATATCTACAATGCTGACACAGCTGTGCTTTAGAGTCGTATTTACCGAATAGTTGTTCATTTGATATGTTTTAGTGTTCCAGTGAAACTCGTCAAATCTATATGAAATTGTACATTGGAGGACTTTAATATATCCTGTCTGCTTTTTTTTGTAATAGGTCAGCAACAGTCTCTGTGAAGTCTTGAATCTTGTTTTTGGTATCATTTTCTCCACCAATGATGATCAAATCGTCGTCTTTTCATGTGATCCTGCATTTCACAATGTTCACGACTTCTTTAAATGGCACATGAACACGTATCAGAGTTGTGCTTCATTTTTTAGTTTAAGAGTCTTGCACAAAGCCGCCGATGACTGTCTGCTAACAAAGACTTTTTTGTTTCATACCTTCGTTTGTCTTTTCCATTAAAAAAAAAAGTCTTTATTAGGTGAGTATTTGTTGATTTTTTATTTTTTATTGAATAGTCACCTACTATGAAATGTATATTTTCACTCTGATGTGTTTCACTGGTTTGTTTACATTTTTTGATTACTGTTTTGTTCCTCATTTCACACATAATTTTGCACTTTTCATTGTATTCAGTTTTCTGGATAACTAGTTCAAGTTCGCTAAACATTAGATTCCAGAATTTTGAGTTTCTTCAAAAGGCCACAGTTGTCTTGTTTAAGCACATCTAATCTCATGCTATAATTTCACACAATGTTATCTGAAACACTTTCATTACCGGTACAATCCTTCTTTGTTTTTGATGTTATAGCAAGTGGACTTACATTTTTTAGTTTCATTGCACATGCAGAGTACGCACTATGCCCTTTCTGACACAATTTATTGCGCTTTATACACAAGATACTCACATCTACACAGATTTTTTGCAAACAATTCATAGATCATATTTTACTCATTGCCATCTTGTATCACCTATACAATTTGCGCTCTATGATAAAGCAGAGTCAACAAATATTTATAATCTGGTGGAAGCAGAAAGCTTGCTCTTTTGGAATAGCACCAAGAGACCACTGAGATATAAGTTTCAATTCAACAGCAAAACATAAACAATGTATCATGCCTTTACTCAATAATGCATTACATAGTGATATAGCATTGAACCTAGAACTTACGGTTTTTGTGTGTGTGTGTGTGTGTGTGTGTGTGTGTGTGTGTGTGTGTGTGTGTTTTGAATAAACTATTGTGTATTCAGTCGTATGTCTCACCCTTTAGATGGTGAGTGAGAGAAGCTGTAAGTCACATATGCCCTCAGCTTCATACCATATGCAAGGGAGCCTACATTCCACATATTACCTCAAAATGAAATCTTTAGTGATTGAGAAAACAAGAATATTCTCACTGGTCTCACATATGCATCTCAAATTACCAATTCATATCCACGTCATGGAAAAAGGGCTTGACTGGTAATAAAGGACTATGGGCATGTGTTTGATCCATACGGTCTGCATTTGCCTGAAGTGCATGAGAGATGAGCATGTATACACTGCATAGTTTGTTGGAAGCTACTGAAGATGACCCATAATATCTTGCCAAATGAGACTCCCAAGATCTTGGCATGTAGAGCATCATGCTGCTCACTTGGCTGTGCCCACTTGTGCATAGGCTGTGAAGTCACAGTGTGTGGGTTCTGCAAAACATTTCTTTAGTCACCACTAAAAGTTGTACAGTGTGGTGACAAAACTACCTGCCATGTTTCCTTAGCTATATAGTAGGGCCACTTGCTTTGTGGGTCACCTGCATAAAATCTCGAAAGATGAACAAAAATGTACTAGGAAGTTAACATTTTGTGTGTTGTAAACTAAACTACATGACTACATCCACTCAAATTAGGAAATACAAACAGTACCTTTTCAGATTTTTTAAAAATCAAATCGTAAAATATCTATTTCTGTATTTTTAATAACTTCCTGCAACTACATAATTAAGGTGCTAGATTTGCAACAATTATGGACAATCCATAATAGTTGGCAGCCATGCACTACGAGCACTGCTAACTAGTAGACCCTCTCTCTGCGAGAAGAATCAATGCCTCAGAGGATACTGCCTAATCTGGAGGTGTGTTGACTGGACTTCATTCTGACTCAGGGTTGGAAGAACTACATCAGTCTGGTATTTTCTATAAGCTGTCCCACTCCATAGCCCTTCACAAATCCTACAAGAATTCCCATTTACTTCATTCAAACCTGCAGCAGTAATTTGTTAACTACAATGGATTTCTTATATAAAATGACAGTAATGGCCAAACACTCCATATATTTGATTAGAGGTCTACAAACTGCATATAACACACAATAACCAAACATATTTTAAAAATGCAGAAGTTTAGCACACCTGGACATATTCAGTAGCATCAGGAGCAACCAGGGTTGCCACAAGTTTCTCTAAGTGAAATTCCCTGACATTTCCCTGATGTTTTACCTGACAAATTTTGAGATGTTAAGGGTAATTAAAGGAATAAGTTGACAAAAAATGTAAGGACTTCTGCATTTCTAAATGTGTAAGCAAAAATCAAGTACTGGCGTGAACATCTTTTGTCACGAACTGTTTTTAGATGTAGAAAGCAAGCCAAATGGTATATGTGTTTCATTAAGACCACTGATGTTATTTTATTTCAATGAAACAAAATACATTTGGTGACAAAAATACGCATTTTGTTAGAGTCAAAGACAGATTTAAAATACCTTCACTGATTTCAGAAATAATCTCAGAAAAAAGTAGGCCTCTCGAAAGAAGTGTGGAAGCAGGGGAGAGTTGTGTAAACCGATGCCAATAAAATAAAATGTTGGTTCTACCATGTTCGTTCCTAGCGGTTACTGCCCACTGTGTTACGTCTATTATTTTACAGCTATTGTGTGGTTTTTTCTTCAACAAATATGTGAGTACATAGCGTACAAACTGCCAGCAACTGCCACAGTTTTCTTCTTCTTATCGTCCATACTCTCTAACATATAAACTACTTTTAAAGTGCCAAAATGTACTAGAATAAATAAAATGCCTATAAAACACCACACTGTGCAATGTACTTGCGGTGTGACAGCAGCAATTCCTGAAATCCACCGCTCGCGATCCCGGCCTACCGAGGAGCACTACAATCTTTGGTCCACGGATAAACCACAAAAATCTGCCGCATTATGCTACACACAAACAGAGCTGACCTGGTGGCAGATCACTAAGACTAGATTTCACAGGCAAGGCTTGCACATTAATGGGAAATGGCGGGCTTCAGATCAGCAGGCCCGATCTGCTACAGATACTTACATGAATGGCCTGCAGCTATGGCCTGTGTGACGAAGCAAGCTGGGATAATTTTACTTCCCCTCTTGTTTTGCCATCTGCCTTCTTAAAATTCATTTTTTTTTTCACTTTTAACTAATTACCATTAACATACGTGAATATAATGTGCATTTTCGTAAAAGAGAATGGTTGGCCCTTAGTTTTAAAGTAAATAACACCAGACCTAATTTTGTGCCTAGTTTTATGTATGTAATTGATTTTCTAATTTATTTTGACTATTACTAGTTAGTATCTTTTACTGCAGGGTGAAATCACTAATTGTTTCGTAACTTAAATTCCATTGTTGACGTGTAAACAAATGTGAATTCTATACTAATTATAAACATTTGGAAGATGAAATACTAGTAATATTAAAGTATTTATTTGTCTCTATTCGAAAACATGTTAGCAAAACCAGCCCTTCATTAATTCCAAAGTAATTAACAGTTTTGTCAAAAGTATTGTTTGCATAACTGTTGTTGTGTTGTTAATTTCATAATTTAAACAAATAATTCATCCTAACCCTTGTAGTAGAAGAAACTTAAAAAGAACCAATTTTTTGATATATTCAGTTAATTTAATGAGTTAAGTTTTAATTGTAATTTTTGTAAATTAAACATTGAACAATGTGAAGTTTCAGTACCTATTATTGCGAAAATATATAAGGGTCCAATTTTTGGTCACCAGGCAGTCAGACCATGGCCGAGTTTCAGACGAGGAACCTGTGTTGGTTAGAATGACAACAATGCATCAACTTAACAGTGTAATAAGTGTTACACAGTTAGGCTGTGTGTTAAAACAGTGACAGAGTCTGCTCTATATGTACCTTTGTATTCTTCAAGAACTGTGAACTTTGTGGTTAGGCTTTTATTGCTCGTAGATGTTCAACAGTAAACTACTGTAGCAGTATGTGGATGGTTCACCTGTTAACTATTAATGAGGCTTATAGGAAGTTAGAACAAAAGTGCACTGGTCATATGTAACTGCATCTTATTGGGGGGTTGTGAAAAGTGAAAGTAAAAGACTGTGAAACGCAATTGTGCATCTGTCGGCTAAATTATTCACCATAGTCAGTCAGTGTAGCAATGCAATACGTCAATACCGAGAGCAACAAATGAAGAGGTAAACAAAGCAGGTGAAAACCGCTACACCCATCTCCGAAGATCAGTTGTGTGGCCAGGTATTCACATGCCACAGGCACCATGTTAATGAAATGAGATTGTGGTGATCAATCCAGGCAACAGACTACTTGCGCAAATACTCTGAGAATCAATACCGATAAGGATAGGTAACAACTCACCGTAAATATGATTGCTGGGCCGCAGACAGGCACATACAATAGACAATCACACTCTCACTACTAAATTTTTGGCCATATCCTTTGTTAGAAAACAAGAGCACACACACATTCACACAATACCTCAGACACAACTCATGCACTCATGACCGCTGTCTCCAGCCACAGCGTAAACAGACTGAGAATCAGATCCAAACAAACCACTTCTCATGCCTCCCTGCCTCTCGTCGGCAGCTGCTAGGCTAGTGGCAAGAAGTGGTGGCAGCACTGACTGAAAGCTCAGAGGAGTGGTAAAAAGGGAAGAAGCAGTAAGAATGAGGGAGTAGGGAAATGGCACACATACTCAGCTGTGACCAGCCAGGAACCATGCATGACATCTAAGTAAACAAACGATTTCATCTACTGTTACAAACACGAGATTTTTCCAGAGTTTTTCTTTTTCTTTTTTTTTTTCAAATTTCCGTGATACTTTTGAAATTCTCTGATATTCCCTGATTTCCAGAACTTGTGGCAACCGTGGTAACACAGGTGGACTGCATTTAGCAGCTGATGATTACTAGTGATGCACAGATCTCTCAATGGACACATAAATGCAGATATGTCCATACCATTTTTATCGTGCATCTGACAATTAACAGCTGCTGAAATGAAGTTTAGTATCCATAGTGAAGGGAGACGAAAATTTAATAGTCATGGGTGACTGGAATTCGTCAGTAGGAAAAGGGAGAGAAGGAAACATAGTAGGTGAATATGGATTGGGGGGAAGAAATGAAAGAGGAAGCCGCCTTGTAGAATTTTGCACAGAGCATAACTTAATCATAGCTAACACTTGGTTCAAGAATCATAAAAGAAGGTTGTATACCTGGAAGAATCCTGGAGATACTAATAGGTATCAGATAGATTATATAATGGAAAGACAGAGATTTAGGAACCAGGTTTTAAATTGTAAGACATTTCTAGGGGCAGATGTGGATTCTGACCACAATCTATTCGTTATGAACTGCAGATTGAAACTGAAGAAACTGCAAAAAGGTGGGAATTTAAGGAGATGGGACCTGGATAAACTGAAAGAACCAGAGGTTGTAGAGAGTTTCAGGTAGAGCATAAGGGAACAATTGACAGGAATGGGGGAAAGAAATACAGTAGAAGAAGAATGGGTAGCTCTGAGAGATGAAGTAGTGAAGGCAGCAGAGGATCAAGTAGGTAAAAAGACGAGGGCTAGTAGAAATCCTTGGGTAACAGAAGAAATATTGAATTTAATTGATGAAAGGAAAAAATATAGAAATGCAGTAAATCAAGCAGGCAAAAGGGAATACAAACATCTCAAAAATGAGATCGATAGAAAGTGCAAAATGGCTAAGCAGGGATGGCTAGAGGACAAATGTAAGGATGTAGAGGCTTGTCTCACTAGGGGTAAGATAGATACTGCCTACAGGAAAATCAAAGGGACCTTTGGAGAGAGAGAACCACTTGTACGAATATCAAGAGCTCAGATGGCAACCCAGTTCTAAGCAAAGAAGGGAAAGCAGAAAGGTGGAAGGAGTCTATAGAGGGTTTATACAAGGGCGATGTACTTGAGGACAATATTATGGAAATGGAAGAGGATGTAGATGAAGATGAAATTGGAGATAAGATACTGCGTGAAGAGTTTGACAGAGCACTGAAAGACCTGAGTCAAAACAAGGCCCCGGGAGTAGACAACATTCCATTAGAACTACTGATGGCCTTGGGAGAACCAGTCATGACAAAACTCTACCATCTGGTGAGCAAGATGTATGAAACAGGCGAAATACCCTCAGACTTCAAGAAGAATATAATAATTCCAATACCAAAGAAAGCAGGTGTTGACAGATGTGAAAATTACCGAACTATCAGTTTAATAAGTCACAGCTGCAAAATACTAATGCGAATTCTTTACAGACGAATGGAAAAACTGGTAGAAGCGGACCTCGGGGAAGATCAGTTTGGATTCTGTAGAAATGTTGGAACACGTGAGGCAATACTAACCTTACGACTTATCTTAGAAGAAAGATTAAGAAAAGGCAAACCTACGTTTCTAGCATTTGTAGACTTAGAGAAAGCTTTTGACAACGTTAACTGGAATACTCTCTTTCAAATTCTGAAGGTGGCAGGGGTAAAATACAGGGAGCGAAAGGTTATTTACAATTTGTACAGAAACCAGATGGCAGTTATAAGAGTCGAGGGGCATGAAAGGGAAGCAGTGGTTGGGAAAGGAGTGAGACAGGGTTGTAGCCTCTACCCGATGTTATTCAATCTGTATATTGAGCAAGCAGTAAAGGAAACAAAAGAAAAATTCGGAGTAGGTATTAAAATTCATGGAGAAGAAGTAAAAACTTTGAGGTTCGCCGATGACATTGTAATTCTGTCAGAGACAGCAAAGGACTTGGAAGAGCAGTTGAACGGAATGGACAGTGTCTTGAAAGGAGGATATAAGATGAACATCAACAAAAGCAAAACGAGGATAATGGAATGTAGTCAAATTAAATTGGGTGATGCTGAGGGGATTAGATTAGAAAATGAGACACTTAAAGTAGTAAAGGAGTTTTGTTATTTAGGGAGTAAAATAACTGATGATGGTCGAAGTAGAGAGGATATAAAATGTAGACTGGCACTGGCAAGGAAATCGTTTCTGAAGAAGAGAAATTTGTTAACATCGAGTATAGATTTAAGTGTCAGGAAGTCGTTTCTGAAAGTATTTGTATCGAGTGTAGCCATGTATGGAAGTGAAACATGGACGATAACCAGTTTGGACAAGAAGAGAATAGAAGCTTTCGAAATGTGGTGCTACAGAAGAATGCTGAAGATAAGGTGGGTAGATCACGTAACTAATGAGGAGGTATTGAATAGGATTGGGGAGAAGAGAAGTTTGTGGCACAACTTGACTAGAAGAAGGGATCGGTTGGTAGGACATGTTTTGAGGCATCAAGGGATCACAAATTTAGCATTGGAGGGCAGCGTGGAGGGTAAAAATCGTAGAGGGAGACCAAGAGATCAATACACTAAGCAGATTCAGAAGGATGTAGGTTGCAGTAGGTACTGGGAGATGAAGAAGCTTGCACAGGATAGAGTAGCATGGAGAGCTGCATCAAACCAGTCTCAGGACTGAAGACCACAACAACAACATCCATAATTATGGAATAATATATGAAAATAATGTCCACAAACTTTCTCTGTACTACAAGAAAGAGGCAATACCCATCAGTTATGAAATTGTAGCGAGTACATTATAAGACCAAACTTTTAAGTTATATCTCAAACCTACAAATCGTGTAAACTTCAAAAACCTGAAATTCAATACTGAAGTAAAATTGTGACTTTTATCCAAAGCCACTGAAAGCTTTTAGAGAAGTATTTCCATTTCCAATACATGAAGAGAAACTAAGAAAGAACAATGCTTAAAAAATCAGCAGAGATTGCATACAATTATGATTTACCCTGAAACATATTTCGTAGAATGAGAATTTTTTTATTTCATATGTTTGACACAATTTTTAATAGTACTTAATTTTTTTTCTGAACCAGATTGCATCACTCATTCTTAAACAAATTTTAACAAAAGTATTATGAATCACATACCTTGAAGTTCACAGAATTTTATTAATGCTGGCTTATCAAATCCAGAACTTGCCGGCAGATGTTTGACAAATGACTGTGAAGTATAACAGAGTAGGCCAATGTCCATGGCCCACATCATTAAACAGTTTCCGGTCACTGCAAGCACATATCCTCGAAGACACTGAACTGCCAAGAGTGGGTGGCCATCAAAAGTGGCATCCTGTGTTTATAAAGAGACTTTTATGAATAAGGCATTAAATGCAGAAAGATTTTAACTATAAACTAGGTGATAGTGTAACTCTAACTTCTGTCATACACCTATATATTAAAATTAGAACACTTACAGATTTGACTCATTGTAAGCTTCCCACTCACAAACCCCTCTACATTACAGTGGTGTGCAAAAGTTAAGGACAAAAGTAGCTGTCATATGTGCCATTGCCAAGTAACACAGCTTGATGAGACTTGGACCACATATTGAAAGACCTGCTACAGTATGGTACAGTACAGTACAGATGATAACTGAAAGCAACATGCACGGAGGCGAACATAACTAATACTTTTTTTCAAGGACAATAAGTTCATTGAAGATACCATGATTTATGATGGTCTATTGGACATTATAAGGTGAGACATGGTTCTTAATAATGTGTGTGTGATCACCAAGGATGGCAATGTCCACTCTGCAAAGTTCTCTATCACTGGCCACAAGGTTGGTAATGAGTTCTTGTGGTAGGGCATTCCAGTCCTCCACCAGTGTGGTTGACAACTGTGGGATGGTCATTTGTGCATGTGGGTGTGCTGCTCTATGTCTGCCCCACACATCCCACAAGTGCTCGATGAGGTTTAAGTCGAGGGGAACAGACAGATCAGTCCATCTGCCAAATATCCTCTCATTCTGAGAGCTCCTCCATTTGCATTGTTCAATGTGGTCGCATACTGTCATCCATAAAAATGAAGCCAGGGCCAAATGCTTTCCTGATAGATGCTCTTGGGGAAGGAGTACAGAATCACAGTAGTGCTGACCGGTGAGTGCACCATGTTCAAGGATCTCGTGCAACATTATGCCTCCCCACACCATAACACCTGGACCACCAAAACGACCATGTTCGACTATGTTCCCACTCTTTGCCATATGCTGGCACATCTAGGATGACTACTCAGACTGAATCTGCTCTTTTTCGAGAAAAGAAAGCAACCCCACTACTCACTGGCCTACTGCCTATGCTCCTGACACCATCTCCAACAGTGGCATTGACAGATGGGTGTCAAAGGAACACAACTTACTGGTCATCAGGCAAAGAGACCACACCGTACAGTCACCATACCATCGTGGAGGATGAGACTGCATGCACTGCAGTCCTTTTAAATGTGGTTGCAATTACTCCTACTGTGTGACATGGCTCCCTTCTTGCCTGTTGTACAATGTAGCAGTCACCTGCTGCTGTAGTTGACCATCTCCTCTCCTTCAGGCAACAGCATTTGCAGTTCAGAATGCTCCCCATCCATGTAAAATAATGCTGTGAGAAATGCCAAATGGGTGGGCTACATTTGTCGCTCTTAGTCATTCTTCCAGATTAAATACGAGTCTTTTGCATGTGAGTCAGCCAAATATTGTTTCTGGCCCATGTTGTAATGAAGAATACCACAAAGTGCACTGTAACAGCTCACTGGTTGACATACTCCTTCAAACAGCCTCATGTTGTGGGGCCAACCCTATTTGGAGCTGCTGTTATGCTGACCTCATACCATGTGAAGTCTTAGATTTTTGCGTATGAGTGGGAGACCTGTGGCAACATGCAGTTGTAATCCATTCTTACAGAACCCGTTTGTGAATTTTCACCTATTTCTGAAAGTTATTACAATCAAGGATTCTTTCCTTTTACTTTTTCTCCAACATCTTACTTTTTGTCCAGTTTTTACTATCAATCATCAACAGAAATTCAGATGAACAAAAATTCAGATGCGATATCTGTAACACATGAAAAAACTTCTTCTCTCAATCATCTAGATTTGCAAACTGAATCTGCAATACATTCTATCTAATGATAGAAAAGAGATGTACCAGCACCAGAGGAGGTAGCTAGGTTGTATCACTATATATTTAAGTGGATCATTAAGGTATGTCAAAATTGAGAGTTAAGAAAAACTTCTACAGTTAGATTTTTGACAGTTATGTGAAAGTAGTCTTTGCTGAATCAGAGGATAAAGTAAGATTTTATAAATGTTATACATAGGCACAGATGCAAATTCTGCAAAATGTTTTATGTTAAGATGTGTTATTCATTTGAGTTACATTGTGTTACATGGATCACCACTTCATTGTTTCTGTGGACAATTGTGTGTTCTTATTTTACTACATAATGTGTTAATCTTTACCCAAATTCTGGCTGATTTCTTCTACAAACTATAATTAATATTTAAAAATAGACCAAAGCTAAAAATTGAGCTAGTTTATACAAAGGACAATGAAGACTGCTCCCATTTTATTTTTCCTGCCATTATGTCATTCGTATGATGTTTTAGAATAGTAATCAGGTTTTTAATAACTGGGGGCGTCGCAATTTCAGCACATCACACCAAATAATTCATGCAACAATGAAAACGGTCATTCTTTTACAAAATTAATTAATTACATAGAAAAAATCTACTTGGCAAGCAGCGGTAAAACACACATAAAATAAGGTTAGAATTAGGCATGCTTTCGGAGCCAGTGGCTCCTTCTGCAGGCTGAGGGGTTGAAGGGGAAGGAGGAGGGGTGAAGGAAAATGAGTGGAGATGTCTAAGAAAAATGGTAGATTTCGGGAAAGTCACCCAGAACCATGGGTCAGAGGAGACTTACCAGACTGGATGAGAAGGAAAGACTGATTGTTGGGAACTGCATCGGACGAGATTTGAAAACCTGAGAGCTTAAAGATGGAAGACAGGGTAAAATGCAAGACAGGGATTACCGCTTAAACATCATGCATGAGTTAATAAGAGTGCAAAGCTATGTGCATTGTACATAACAGATGTGGGAGGGGGCAGTGAAAAATAGATGGTTAAGACAACGAAAGATGTAAAAAATTAAAAAGGAGTGATGAAAAGAGTAGTTACTGTGAAGAACTGTTTAGACAGAAGAAATTAACATAAATGAAGGCCAAGTGGGTGGCAAGAACCTAGGACATGTTGTAGTGCTAGTTCCCACCTGCAGACTTCTGAGAAACAGGTGTCTGGGGGAAGAATCGAGATGGCAAGTGTGGTGAAACAGGCATTAAGGTCATGCTGTAGAGCATGCTCTTCTACAGGATATTGTGTGTTGCCAGTATACATGCTCCGTCTATGCCTACTCATCCTAACTGATAATTTGGTGATAGTTATGCTGATGTAAGTCTGCCCCTCGTGGTCTCGCGGTAGCATTCTTGCTTCCCAAGCACGGGGTCCCAGGTTCGATTCCTGGCGGAGTCACGGATTTTTCCTGCCTGGAGATGACTGGGTGTTGTTGTGTTGTCTTCATCATCATCATTCATCCCCCTTACGGTCGGAGGAAGGCAACGGCAAACCACCTCCATTAGGACCTTGCCTAGTAAGGCGGTGCAGGTCTCCCGCATCGTTCCCCTACGCTCTGTAAAGAAGCATGGGACTTCATTTACATTTTTTTTTCATGCTGATGTAAAAGGCCAAAAAGTGTTTATATAATAGCTGGTATATGACGTGTCATTTCACAGGTGGCCTTCCGTTTGATAGTATATGCTCTGCCAGTTAAAGGGCTGGCATAGGTGGTGGTAGGAAAGTGCATATGGCAAGTCTTGCAGTGGGGATGATCACAGAAAATGAGCCATAGGATAGGGAGATGGGTGCAGAAGGCATATAGGGTCTGACAAGAATATTGCAGAGATTGGGAAAGCTATTCTAGGTGTGGTGGGTAAAATCTCAGTAGAATGGATCTCATTGCAGGGTATGAATTTAGGAAGTCATGGCTATGTCGAAGTAGCTGATTAATACATTCCAGACCACCATGCAGACTCTTTACAGCAATACATCACTCTCACCGAAGCCTTCACTGAACGTAATTATTCCAACAGACTAGTCCAAAAGCAGATTTGCCAGGCCATCACATCCAATCCTGGTACAGCTGATCCCTCCACAAAGCAACTTCAGAATACACCATTGGTCACTCAGTATTATCCAGGTCTGGAATGTATTAATCAGCTACTACAAAAAGGCCATGACTTCCTAAAATCATACCCTGAAATGAGATCCATTCTGTCTGAGATTTTATCCGTAACACCTAAAATAGCTTTTCACCACCCTCCCAATCTCTGCAATATTCTTGTCAGACCCAATGCTCCTTCTGCACCCGTCTCCCTACCCTATGGCTCCTACCCCTGTGACCATCACCACTGCAAGACTTGTCCTATGCACCCTTCTACCACCACTATACCAGCCCTGTAACTCACAAAACATATACTATCAGAGGAAGAGCCACCAGTGAAACAGCTCGTCATATACCAGCTGTTTACAAACACTTTCAGTCATTTACATTGGCATGACTACCACAAAATTATCAATTGGGGTGAACGGGCATGGGCAGAGGGTGTATACTGGCAAAACACAATATCTGTTGCAGAACATGCTCTACAACATTACAATTATGACCCGAGTGCCTGTTTCCCCACATACACCATCCGTATTCTCCCTCCAGACACTAGTTTCTCAGAACTCCACAGGTGGGAACTAGCACTACAACATGTCCATGGTTCTCACCACCCAGCTGGCCTTAATTTCTTCCATCTAAACATTTCCCCACAATAACTCTTCTTCACTCCATTTTAATTTTCTACATCTTTCTTTGTCTTACCATCTATTTCTCACTGCCTCCCTCTCACCTCTGCTACGTACAATGCGCTTAGATTTTCACTCTTATTAACTCATGCAAGGCGTTTAAGTAGTAATTTCTGTCTTGCACTTTACCCTGTCTTCCATTTTTAAGCTCTCAGGTTTTCAAATCTCATCTGATGCATTCCCCAACAATCAGTCTTTCCTTCTCATCCTGTCCACAATCAGTCTTTCCTTCTCATCCTGTCCAGTAAGTCTCCCATGACTGGCAGTTGTGGGTGACTTTCCTGAAATGTACCGCTTTTTGTAGACCTCTCCAGTCGTTTTCCTTCACCGTTCTTTCTTCTCCTTCAACCTTTCTGCCTGAAGAAGAAGCCACTGGCTCTGAAAGCTTGCCTAATTCTAAGCCTTCTTTTATGTGTGTTCTGCTGCCGCTTGGTAAGTAGATTTTTTATCCATCCAAATAACTCAATGCACTGCCAAAGCACCAGAATCTCAGGAATTTAACAGGTTAGTATTTGAGTGAAAGTGGCACACTCTGCTTGTGAGTTTCCTTGCTGTGTAGGAGCTTAGAGAATTATGCATTTCATGCCACATTATGCAATCCTTACTGTTACATCTCACCAAGATGTTGGTGTACATGGAAATGCTAGGGATTGGGGCAGAGTATCACAACACAAGCACCCACTGATAAAACTCCAAGTTTCAATCTAACTGGCAAGCAGAAAGACCAAAAACACAATCAGGGGCAAATATGGATCTGTAACAGTGCAACAATGCAAAGAATTCACAACATGAATACAAGCAAGCATAAACTGAGTAAACAAAAATCCAGGCTAACACTATTACAAAACTGACTACGGGTATAGAGTGGTAACACCATGAATGTTATAGTCCCAAAAGTATTGTCCAATGTATGTGACACTCATGCTGCTTATGTTGGGAGTCATGGATCACTCTTTACTCTTGACTGTGGAAAACTCCTTGTCTGACATATAGGATTCTGGCATGAATACCAAATCCCTCATCCCTTTAAGAAGCACACAGGGTCAAAAATGGCCCAGTTTGTGTCAGAGTTGCCAAGGTGACTGACAAGGATCTCTTAGCCTGGGCACTCTTTGCCAGGACATTAGTGGGGTGATGATGGGCAACCACTCTATCAGAGACTGGTGACGGAGACCTGACGAAGACTGGGGAGCACCTCCTGCTAGCTGCAGTGAAGATGGATAGAGGTACTCGACCTCCATCAGATACCCCTTGGCAAAAAGGTCTTCTGGGTGGTGTATTTATCAGGATGAGGGCAGCAATCACAGGGTGAGCAGTACACAGGCAGTAGGAATGTTTACAGGTGCCACTTGGTGCTGGAGGCAAAGATTGGTTGGTCCCTCCCACCTGGGCTAAGAGGTTCCGTGTGCCTGATTTGTGGGCCCAGTACTGAGTTTGACACAGGCACAGCTGGTTTGCATGGCATGTCATGAGCTATTGACCTACCACATGTATATAAAGCTGTCATCACTTACGTCCCACTGTTATGCTTTGTGTCCACCTAGGTGTTGGCCTGAATATGGATGCCCAGACAGCAGGACCTTGATGATACCATGTTATGGGTCATGACAAGAGACATGTGGCAGTGAGCACAATGGGTGAAAGACATTGCATGGCTTATGGCCATATAACACCTTAGCAGGACTGTGCCTGTTGATTGGAACTGGTCAGTAAGACACCAAAAAACTAGACAGGGCATCCTCTCTAGGTACTGCCGAGACTGTTTTCCTTAGCTCTGATTTGGTCATCCTGATTAACTGCTTGGACCCTGCTTTTGATATAAGACTGAACTGCATACTGGTCATATACTGAATTCCATTTCAGTGGCAGAACACTTCAGTATCTTCCAACATGTACAAGTGAGCACTGTCTACAATCACTGTGCACAGCACACCCTCGACAGCAATAATGGCAGCTATGGCTGTATTGCAGCACATAATGTCGTGGAGGATGAATGAGCAACATACGGAAAATCAGACAAGGTGTCTCTCAGCAACAACCAAATGATTACTAAGAAGAGACTGGCATTTGCCATGGATAATATTTTTGTGGCAGGGCCGCCTGGCTGTGGGTGGACATTGAATGGCCATCTACTGAGTGCTCAATGGCAGTATTAGTTGTTGGCCAACAGACATGTCACCAGGCTAGTGCTTTCGTGCATAACATCCCCCAATGGATGTATTGTTCAGAACGTGTTGCCACAAGAAAGGTGGAATAAGAATGTGTCAATTCTGATCTTCTGCATCCAGCCATAGGGCATCTTCTGCAATGTTGAGACTATTGCTAAGTTTGAAATAGTCCCGAGTGCCAGGTCTGACTCCGTGGGAAAACATTTCAGCCATCTGTAATGGACTAATGGAACTGCATTGCCCTAGAGTGGATCCCCGCCTATTATTTGATGTGTCTTCCCATGTTGTACAAGGAAATTCATTGAGGATATCCCAAATGTTCAGGTCCTGTGCAAAACAGATTGCCTCCTGCTTATAGAAGTCAAAGCTGGGACTCACTGGTAACCAAGACAAGGAGTCTGTATTCACATGCAGTGACGTGGGCCTATGGTGAATGTCATAGGAACAATTATTCAGAAACAACAGCCAATGCAGTTAACATTGTGCTGTTCTGTCTGGGAGCTTGGACCAAGGATTAAGCAGCAGGTTGAGTGACTTACAATCTATAAGGAGGAAGAACTTAAGTGCCATACAAGAAAACATGGATATCTTTTACTCCATATATGATTGCAAGTGCCTCCTTCTCAATCTGACAATAATTTCTCTGTGCTGCTGACAAGGTCTTTGAGGTAAATGCAGTAGGCTGCCCTGAGCCATAAGGATATCTGTGTGAGAGTGGCGAAACACAGAGCACAGCAGAGGTATTTCTTCAATTGCTGGAACATCAACTGACATGCCTCCAGCCACATAAACTCTACTCCTTACTGATAAATCTGATTCAATGAATGACAAAGGTAAGCTGTCCTTGGAATGAATTTTGAACAGTAATTTACCTTCCCTAAAAATAACTTTAACTTCCAACATTCTTATTAATGGGCAAATTGTCTAATGCTGCAATATGATCTGCCATCAGTATGGTAGCATACTTGCTTAATACGTGCCCTAAGTACTGCCCTCTAGGGTTTAAAATAAAATAAAATAAAATAAAATAAATTAAAAAAACTACTACATTTATCAAGCTTGCAACACAGTCCATCATCTAACAGTCCCTGAAAACTGCTTACAAATTTTTGTAAATGCTGTTCCTGTTCTTGCATGGTGCCAGTGACCAAAATGATATCCAAATAGTTGATGCTGCACAGAATACCTGGGCAAGTTGCTAAATAAAATGTTGCTGAAGCTGCCCCAAATGGCAAACATTTAAACTGGTACATCCTGAAAGGAATAGTTAATACTAAAATCTGCCACGGCTCAGAATCCAATGGCAACTGCAAATATGCACCTCTGAGGTCAGTATTGTAAAAATACTGATCGAAATTGCTGGCCAATTTATCCAGCTACTCCTTGGGACAGAATATGGAACTAACATCTATTTCACTTTGTGTGATGAGTATGAGCTTGAAATCCCTGCAGATTTGAACATCACCATTGGATTTCGTATCATGACCATGGTGGTTGTCCACAGGCTTGTGGAAACTAGTGGCACCACCCCAAGCTTCAGCCATCTGTCATGTTCTGTCTTCACTTTATCTCGTGTAGCAAACAGCATGGGGCAGGCTCAACAGAACTGCCAAAGGTTATATTGTTACTTGGGCCCCAAAACTGTTGACTCTATTGATATTCTTACAAAAAAGTTCATCGAATGACTGTAGGAATGCCTCCAAGTTCTGAAATAATACTACCTGAAAGACAAGGCTAAATTTATTGACTAATCCAAATTGAAACATTGTGAAAGGATCAAACCCGAAAATGTTTTCTGCCAACTGCAAATTGACAACCAGCAGCATGAAGTGGCATTCCACATTTTTGTTTTTGACTGTGACTAGCAGTTGTCTCAACAAAAGATCTACTACCCACTATCAAATACTATAAGGGGGGAGGGGGGGGGGGGAGGGAGCACCCCGGCTGGGGCTACATACAATATCTAAACTGCTAAACTGATCAGACAGGATGAGGCTCCTGTGTTTAATTGACATTTTGTGCAATGCCCAGCTTACTAATCTATCTCCAAGTCTACAGTGATAGGGTGCACCTGAAGGCTCGCTGCTGTGCTCACAGGCTCGACTGCGAACACAGGAATGTTGTACCATATTGCTATTCACTGCATTTTCTGTACACAGCTGCTAAGTGTCCTGGAATATGGGAGGCTCAACAAGCTGCAAAGAAATGTGTGCATCATTCTCCTTTTGTGTAATGACCAGCAATTTGGGCAAGGTTGCTGTGCCTGAATGGAGGAACGGGAGTTTGACACTGGGAAGGATGTGCTCTGTGCCTGCTGTAAATTCAGTGATTTGTTCACAGAGTCAGGGACCGAAAGTGGTCTGCTTTGGCCCCCACTTCTGTAGCTGACAGGCACTGGAATGCCACCTATCAACTGTACAAAAACACATTTTGAACTGCAGAAATCAAATACTACAATTCTGCAATTTGTGCTACCTTGTCTGACATTAGATTATATTGCTTTAGTCTGTACTGAACTTCCTAGTGCCAGCAGCACCACTACATCATGACTTACGAGAATCTGCATAGGTTGTTTTGCATTGCTTACATTCAAAATAAGATTTTCATGCTAACTTCTCCTAGTGGGCCACCCAAGCTGCACATGACTGCCTGGAATGCTTATGACATTGGCTGAAATGTAAGCAGGTAGCTGCCACATGTACTTGCTGACCATAGTAGTATGTGAGTAATGTATACATCACTGCAAATTCTGCTTTTTCAGGGTCCACAAGGGGCAGAAATTTCTGTACCATGTTATACAATCACCTTCTACTAGACAACATCAGTGTGCTCTAATGTACAGCCTTGGTGATATGCTCAGCATGATAGTAAAGCTTAAATAGCATAAATATTTTCCCACTTTTCTGTGGTCTCATCAAAAGCTTCAAATGGGACTGGAGGCGGCAGCAGAGGCTGCACTGTCAGTGCTTGTGTTGCTGGCTGTGTGGTCAGGAAACAAATAAGCTCCTACACATGCTCCTGTTGGCTGCTGCTGTTGCCAATGTTGTTGGTGGTGTTGCTGCTTCAGCTGAAGTTCTTGCAGCTGCATTTGTTGTCTCCAAACTCCAAAACCTGCTGCATCCATGAGGCCACAACACACCACTCTTAACACAGAAATGGACGTATACACAAAAGCAAGTTCTCATTGTCAGTTCTTATGTCCCGTGTAGCAAAACAATAGAACTCATGAAAACACCCAGGCTGAGTGTGGAATACCATGATGCAAGGCATCCACAATAAACATGAAGTGTCAACATAACCGGTAAGCAGAGAGTTCAAAAACACAGCCAGGGAAAAACATGGAAGTATAAGAAATCACAACACAAATGCAAACGATCATAAGTGAGCAAATGAGAATCAGGGCTAATGCTATCATGCAATGACTACAGAATCTGTGTGGTCACACAAGGAAAGCTACAATTCTAAAGTCACTGTGCAACGTACATGACATTCGCAGGGCTTATGCTGACTTTGCTGCTCACTCCAACTCTTGAGCACTAACAATTACTCATCCAATATACTAGAGTCTGACAGGGATACCAAAATTACCTTTCAGTATTTTTGTACGACAACACAATATCTTTTGTGTCAAATGAAGGAGAACAGTATAAATATCACAAATCCCAATTTCATTACTTTTGTTTTATAGATTTGTCTCTAATTTAACTGTAAATTATTTTTTCTGAGGGAGCTGCTGATCTAAAACTTGGTAAGTAGATGTCTTCTTAATATAAACATACACTGTAAAGAGCACTTTTAAATATTCTCAACATATTCAAAGGTGTTACCTACTTTCTACATTTTCATATTAAGTACATTATGTTAAGTACCAGGAATACTGACCCTAACAATACAATGCATTTTCAGTAGCATCTATTATGGGGGGAGGGGCTGCTTTATGCCCACTGCAAACATTTTTTTTTTCAATACTGAATTAATTAATACTGGTTTACTTTTACTCATAACATGTTTTTGAATGAGATATTGATGTGTAAGTAGGGTCCTGAACTTGAAAATACTGAATGTGACATGCATTGTATAATGTCACATCTACCATTAAGGCTTAAATTTAAGATTAAGTGTAACTGAAAAATTTAATATGTTTGTGGAAAATTTTCAGAGACTTAATTAAAAACAAAAACAATAACTTTTCAGAATTTTAAAATATACAGGATCTGACTAAATTACAATACACAATACTTTCAAGAGCTGGGGATAAAGTAAACTCCCAACTCCCCCCCCCCCCCCCCCCCAATAGGTAATGTGAAGGTTAAATACACAAACCATGTTATAGGATCTCATAATCCGGTTGATTTCATAATCAGAATCTCATAATCAGGATGATCAAGCAAGAATGTTTTAGATCCTTATTAAACAAAATCAGGGATTGCTGTTTTTTCTTTATTTTTAAGGCAGACTGTTGTACAGTTGAATGCCTTGGTTAAAAGGTGCATTTTTAAAGGCAGAGGCAAACATTTTTTGAACATGAAGCTTCATTTTTTGTCTTGTACCATGATCATGGACATTCATATTGTTGCTGAACTTTGCAACATTACTTTATTACAAACTTACACATTTGTAATATGAGATGACTGCCAAGAGGTAGAATGAGTGGTTTTTGGAAGAGAGGTCTGCAGGTAAGGCTTTGCCCTGTTCATTATTCTCACAGCTCTTTCCAGGGTGAGAAGAACAACCGAACCATGTGTGGAGTCTCCCCACAATGATACCATACTGCATTTGCCCTGCCGGTCATCGTGTCCTCATATAAAGACATATTAATAAATGCATAGTATATTAAAATTCGTGAGATTTTACCATTTGTGACTGTTGTCCTCATATCGTCACAAGCATTGTCACTGAAAACAGTGTCAACATCTCCTGTCAATCTGTGGTACCACAAAACAAAACTGAATGTGCACAGTCACATGGGCACTTCCCAGTAATCTTTGTACCTCCCATCAGCCGGTTAATATTTTCTGAGTTTAGGTAAAAAAAATTATTTTTGCACAGAAAGATGCATTCTTGAAGGTGAAAACTACAGGTTTCTTTCAGAATGAAAGGTTAAGTGACATATTTATAACTTTATACATGTCTCCAAATGAGGACATTGTGATTGAAAGATTGTAATAGCATAGAAATTTAGGACATTATTTTGCTGTCTTTTTAGTCATCTTATGGTAATTTCACAATGCCCTGATTCCAAGATAGACAAAGGCCACTTACAGAAGAAAAAATTACAGAGCTCCTTAATTCATCTGAAAGTGACGAACTATCCGATGATTCTGGTGATAATTTTGAACAAGACAGTGATGGAGGTAATGTTAGACGTTTTATATCATACAGTACATTGTAAGCTGAGTTGCCTAAGTATGATAAGTGACACTGAGATAATCACAAAACACTCGTCCCATCCAAACGATTATGCATTGGCAGCGAGAATGTTATAGTTGCTTACGAATTTTTTACAGTGCAGCCAACCTAAAGATGAATAAGAAAAATATCCATTCTAATCGTGACAGATTGACAGGTAGATCTGAATGTCCAGATCGGTAAGTCTGATGTCTGTTCACATGCTTTTCATCTGGACATGGCAAGGCGGCAGCCACGCCAACTGGGCATTTAGCGGGTTTTCCACCCGAAGGCAGCAGTTAGCTGCTGTTGAAACTGAACATGATTTTTGACAGCCATTTTTGACGGTTTATAGACAGTTTTGCAACCTGAAACACATTCCATCACTTAGGCATTGAAAGTATCTATATGGCCGTGTGTCCACCTCAAAATCGACAAAAATGAATTTAGTGGCTTTTTCGTCTGGGTTACTCAGATGTACATTTTTTATGAGTTTTTCTTTTTGTAATAGAATTTTTTTTATAGGGTCTGGAGAAATATGTTGAAATCGAACAGTCAGAAGTTATTCAAGTTTACAATCAACGTACGGGAGGGGTCGACAAAATGGATTTTCTGATCACAATTTATCGCACACTCTTCGGATCACGAAAGTAAATGCTTCGCACGTTTGCTCATGCAGTTCATATTGCATGTGTAAATGCAAGGATTGAGTACAAGAAAAATGCATCAAAATTAGGTGCTCCTAAAAATAAGACCCTTGATTTGCTTCACTTGAGGGCATGTGAGGCCAAAGTACTGACAAAAATAGATAAGCCAGCTGCCAGGAAAAGGAAGCGTCCCATTTGTGAGAGTCCAAAGCCATCTCCAAGAACTTCAAAATGAGCCAATGCAGAAGTTCGTCCAGAAGCTGATGTTTGTTTGGACAACGTTGGGCACCTTCCACTTGTCAGTGGCAAAAAAGTCATTTGACGGGTGCACGAAACAGGGCTGCAAAGGCAAAACCATATTTTCTACATCTACATGTACATGATTACTCTGCAATTCACATTTAAGTGCTTGGCAGAGGGTTCATCGAACCACAATCACACTATCTCTCCACCATTCCACTCCCAAACAGCGCGCGGGAAAAATGAACATCTAAACCTTTCTGTTCGAGCTCTGATTTCTATTATTTTATTTTGATGATCATTCCTATCTGTGTAGGTTGGGCTCAACAAAATATTTTCGCATTCGGAAGAGAAAGTTGGTGACTGAAATTTCGTAAATAGATTTTGCCGCGCCGAAAACCGTCTTTGCTTTAATGACTTCCATCCCAACTCGCGTATCATATCTGCCACACTCTCTCCCCTATTACGAGATAATACAAAACGAGCTGCCCTTTTTTGTACCCTTTTGATGTCCTTCGTCAATTCCACCTTGTAAGGATCCCACACCGCGCAGCAATATTCTAACAGAGGACGAACGAGTGTAGTGTAAGCTGTCTCTCTAGTGGACTTGTTGCATCTTCTAAGTGTCCTGCCAATGAAACGCAACCTTTGGCTAGCCTTCCCCACAATATTATCTATGTGGTCTTTCCAACTGAAGTTGTTCGTAATTTTAACACCCAGGTACTTAGTTGAATTGATAGCCTTGAGAATTGTACTATTGATTGAGTAATCGAATTCCAACGTATTTCTTTTGGAACTCATGTGGATCACCTCACACTTTTCGTCATTTAGCGTCAACTGCCACCTGCCACACCATACAGCAATCTTTTCAAAATCACTTTGCAACTGATACTGGTCTTCGGATGACCTTACTAGACGGTAAATTACAGCATCATCTGCGAACAACCTAAGAGAACTGCTCAGATTGTCACCCAGGTCATTTATATAGATCGGGAACAGCAGAGGTCCCAGGACGCTTCCCTGGGGAACACCTGATGTCACTTCAGTTTTACACGATGATTTGCCGTCTATTACTATGAACTGCGACCTTCCTGACAGGAAATCACGAATCCAGTCGCACAATTGAGATGATACCCCATAGGCCTGCAGCTTGATTAAAAGTAGCTTGTGAGGAATGGTGTCAAAAGCTTTATTGTGTAAAATGTGACATTCACCTATGTCTGGATAGAAAAAAAATGATTCTTTGATTATATTCTTCACAATCATAAAACCATAGTTTATGTATATAATCATTAAGTAAGCTTTGTCTAATTTAGGTATTCTGATGAAATAAAATCAAATAAAATACTTTGACTTTTCGACTTATACTGCACCCACTTGAACACAATGTAGTCATTTGGGGACACTTGTATCCCCCCGTGGGGGACACCTCGGAATATTTTATACATCTGAAAAATCATAATTTAATATGAAGAACTGGATAGCAAAGCCATGACTCCCCCCCCCCCCCCCCACCACCACCACCACCACCACCATCAGGGAAAAAAAAAGTTCATGACCAAAATGGTCAGATTATAATATTGTGCATAGTACACAGTGCAAACAGTGTCTGGCATTGTGCAGTATGCAAGGAATGTGTAAGACATAACACACTTTGCCCAGCTTACTATTACTGTTGCTGACGTGTTTTTGCCATTTTAAGTTCTTTTCGATCCACAGGCCTACAAATCATGTTTCTGATGATTTCAGAGTCATTAGTTTCAAATCAGGCATAAATTTCTTGGATCTCAGGTGGGAATTCAGGAAGATGCTTCTTTTTGTGTTGGCTATAGGGTTACTTCTGTCGAATCAGTCACCCAGTTCACTTGGAGTTGATGGTCATTTCTGCTGGTTATGAGGAGACTAGTATCATCTGCAAAGAATGTACTGGTAGTGGCGCTGATGTTCAATTTTGAGTCGTTTATGTACAGAATCAACAGAAATACTCCTTGGAGCATGCTTTGTGCAACATAGCCATAGATGAAGTAGTATGTTCTGATGTAACTTTGATAATTGTGTTTTATTGTTACTTTTTGATTCCTGTATGAGATATGGGTTGATCTGGTTTACAGGGGTGCCTCTGATACCATATGCATGCAGATTGTCTCATAGAATTTTGTGGTCTAAGATTTCAAATCTTTCGGCGAAGCTTAGAAGATCCCAATCACTTATTACTTTTTTGTCTAGAGCATCTAGGGTGGAGTTTACCTACTCATATATAGCAGTTGATATGGATTTATTTTTCCTGGAACCATGCTGAGCATCAGAGATGATTTGATTCCTTCCCATAAAATTAATTAATCTTTGAAAATTAATATTTTCGGAAGTTTACTGAACGCAGGTAACAATAACATGGGTCTGTAATTTTCCAGATTATTTTTTTTTTCATCTTCCTTAAAGATTGGGATAATGTTTACCACTTTCATAAAATCAGGAAATGTACCTGTCATCAACGAAGAACTGTACACAATAGAGAGTGGAACAGTGACTTTACTTTTGCAGTTCTTAATTATAAAATCTGGAATATCATCAATTCAAGATATAAGTCTATTTTTGAGGCTGTTTGTGCTTAATCTAATATCATCAGCTGTGGTTTCTGAAAAGAACAAAGAGTTTGTGGGTTTGTTGATGATTTGTAGTAATTTCTTTAAATTACTTCCACAGTAATTGTTGAATATGTTTACAACTTTTTAGGGATTAGTGACTCTTGGAGTTGTGGATCACAGCAGTGTTTACATGTTCATGAGGCAGTTGATTTGTTTCATTTCTTATGATGTTCCACACTGTCTTTGCTCCATTTGAGAATGTTGCCACATAGTTATCATTTGCCATTCATTTGGTTTGTGCTACAATTTTCTTACAGATTTTGACAGGCTGATTAATATATCTACCTTGACAGGGAGTGGGATTGTTATTTTTTAAGCTCTTCAACAGATTTCTCTTCCTTCCGCCAAAAATCTTTATGTCAGTTTTTACACATGGCTTCCTTTTGGGTTCTTTGGATTTAACTATTTCAAATTGAGAGGAAAAGCAATTTTTTGTCCATCATCATCCATTCTTGGCAGTCAAGAATAAACTTTCTAAGCAAGATTACATATGTCCTGTCCCTCCCTGTAGCTGAGCACTCAGGTTAGATGGCTGCCAAATATTTTTCCTTGTTGGGAGATCTGGAACTGGTTCCACTCAGTCTCATGATACCAACTGAGGAGCTATTTGAATGTGAAGCAGTGGCTTCACAGTCTGCAAAGCCAATGATGGCCAGGAGAGCAGTGTACTAACCCCACACCTCTCCATACCACATCCAAATGATGCCACTGGCTGGGGGTAATATAGTGGTTGGTCAGCCCCAACTGTCTCACCTGATGCCACAGTGACGGAGATTTTAATTTTTACATAAGGCCTGGAACACATGCCTTGAGAAAGCAGTCCATCATAACGTAAAACCAAAGTTGTGTTTCACATAGACCTGCCATTTATATAGTATTGTACAAAGCATAAACTTCAAATTTGTAATGGACTTCAAATATTTTCACAGTGTGTTTTGGACTCTTGTCTCTTTGTGAGTGCATCACTTGAGTTGCTTTGAATTTCTCACAGTAGATATAATAGCGAACATTAATTGACTTTTATTCAATGTTGCATCTCAAGAGAGAACCATTTAGTTGTTATCATATGCCTTCTTGTAAATCTGTGTAGTGAGTGAAACTATTGTTGAGTGACACAGTCAAATTTTTATGAAACTTACCACTGCTGCTCCACTTTTGGGGGATCATATTTGCATTTACTGATAAATGTTAACTGTCTCCTTCTGCTTTTATGCAGATCTAAACTTCAAGATTCCTTTGAGATAAAGCACTGTATTAAACTAATTGGAAGATTTATACAAATGTTAAGAAATAAATGTGAATGCCTTATTATCCATTTTTATATTTTCCAAAAGTGAATGTACTAAATCGTTTTCTTTGAACTAACTTTTCTAATTTGCGTAATCTTCCTGATGCGAAGCAGTGCTGTGCAGTGGTTAACACACGGAACTTGCATTTAGAGGGCGATGGTTTAAACCCATGTCCGGTCATATATATTTGGTTTCCCATGATTTCCCTAAATCACTTAAGGCAAATGTCGTGATGATTCCTTAGAAAGGGCACAGCCGCTTTCCTTCTCCGTCCTTCCCTAATCCGAGCTTATGCTCCGTCTTTAATGGCCTCATTGTTGATGGGATGTTAAAATACTAATCTCCTTCTCCCTCCCCTCCTACTCTTCTAGATTCCACACGTCAAGGTAATCTAAGGAAGGGGAGTCTTTTGAGTCACTTATCTTTGAATTGTGTAAACTTTGTTCTGTGTGTAATTATATTTTAATCGTTTACATATCATATTCTCTGAGGTGGAATTTTGAGAACCAGCACAGCATGTACTTAAACAAGTGGTGAAACCACCTAAAAGCTGCACTCAAATTGACCAGTGTACATCCACAATCATTAGTATGCCACACGAATATGGTCCAGCTCTGACTTGCCTCCCTGTCTCGCAAGCTAGTGTGCTGTGCATAATGCTATAAGAACAGGTTAGAACTACCAGATCATGGTTAGTTGGTCGATTTGGGGAGGGGTCCAAACAGCAAGATCATCAGTCCCATTGGATTAGGGAAGGGTTGGGAAGGAAGTCGGCAGTGCCCTTCAAGGAAGCATCCCAGGTTGCACCCGAAGCAATTTAGTGAAATCACGGAAAACCTAAATCAAGATGGCCGGATGTGAGTTTGAAGCATCATCCTCCAGAGGGCAACCAAAGTATGCTAACGACTGCCCCACCTTGCTCAATACCAGAATCACGTTAGGCAAAATCAAACAATGAAAAATACATGACAGAATAACGACAGTCTCATGAAAAGAATAGATCGCTACTCGTCATATAGAGAAGACTTTGCAGACAGGCACAACAAAAAGACTGCTTCACATTTGAGATTTCGACCAAAAGAACATCTTGTAAAGGCTGAGGTCAGCCTCAGTGGCCAGAGATAGGAACGTGTCAAATGCACAAGAAACGCGCACAGGAAACAAGTTCTTTTTTCTTTTTTTCTTTACATTATAGTGTTATACCTAAATATTTCTATTATCTATCCCACTCCCTTAAATGGCACAAAATGCATATATTATATCTCCAGATTTATTTACTCATATTCAAAAATTCATCTATGTCAAGGAGTCATCTATGTCAAGTTGTCAAGGAGGTATGATTTCAATTTGTTTTTGAAACTATTACTGCTGTCTGTCAGACATTTTATTTCATCTGGTAAATTATCAAAAAGTTTTATAGCAGCATATTTTACCCCTTTCTGTGCCAAGGATAGTGTAGGTCTTTCTATTTTCTGGTACTGTAATCATGAATGTCACTGTTGATTTTAAACTGGTCCATGTTGTTGAGAAAAAATTTCAATACTGAGTAAATGTACTGTGAAGCAGTTGTAGGAATTCCTAACTTTTTAAATTGATGCCTACAAGATGTGTGACTATGAACCCCACACATTATTCTAACTACTTTCTTTTGAGCAGTGAATACTTTTCGCCTAAGTGTTGAGTTGCCCCAGAATATTATTCCGTGGAAGTATGTAAAGTATGTTAGCTTACTAATTTCTACATCCTCAAAATGGGCTATTATTCTGATTGCAAAAGTTGCTGAACTTAGTCACTTTAGGAGATCCAAAATATGAATTATCCAATTAAGATTCTCATCTATATGTACACCCGAAAACTTGGTATACTATACCCTGGCTACTGACTTCTTTTGATCTGTTACGTTTATTGAAGGAATTATACTTTTTGAACCAGAAAATTGGATGTACTGTGTTTTTTCAAAGTTCAGAGCAACCCATTTGCAGAAAACCAATTAATAACTTTTCCAAAGACCTAATTTGTATCATTTTCTATCGGACATTCTTTTACTGGATTAATAATTAGCTTGTATCATCAGCAAACAGTGTCATTTCAGCATCTTGTTTCACATAAGAAGGGAGGTCATTCACTTACATCAAGAACAGGAGGGGACCCATGATCAACCCTTGTGGAACACCTAATGTAATTTCATCCCAGTTAGATGAAGTGGCAAACTCCTTTGAATCACTTGAAGCAAAAAAAGAGACTTATTGCTTCCTGTTCTGTAGATATGACTTAACCCACTCATCTGCTGTTCCATTTATACCATAGAATTGTAATTTCTCTAACATAATGTCATGGTTAACACAATCAAATGCTTTGGATAAGTCACAGAATATTCCTGCTGGTGACATTTTACTATTTAAAGGCTCTATTATGTGGACAGTGAAATTGTATATTGTTGTCTCAGTGGAACAGCATTTCTGAAATCCGAACTGTGATTTACTAAGTATCCCATTACTGTTGAGATGGCTAACCACTCGAGTACATTACTTCCTCAAAGATTTTTGAAAATGCTGTAAGCAAGGATACTGGCCGGTAATTATTGACATCTGTGGTTTCCCGCTTTTTGTAGAGAGGCCTGACAATGGCATATTTTAACCTGTCTCGAAAATTACCCTGAGTCAGTGATGCATTAGCTATGTGACTCAAAACATCATTGCTCCACACTGTTTTAATAACTTGTTTAGATATGTCATCTACTACAACAGAACATTTATTTTTCAAAGATTTAATAATTTTCCTTATTTCACAAGAGGTTGTTAGATGAAACTTAATCTGACTAAAATTTTTCAAAACTGACTCTTCCATGTACTGCATGGCTTTTTCTTTTAAACTATTCTCACCAATTTTTCCTCCTACACTTAAGAACTGATTGTTAAATACATTGGCTACCTGTGTACTATTGGTTAAGATGGTCTTGTTCTCTTTAACAGTAATACTACCTACCCCAGTGGTTACTTTTCCTGTCTCCCTTCTAACAACATTCCATATTGATTTGATTTTATTGCTGGAGTTGTTAATTTCTTCTCTAACATACGTATTTCTTGATTTCCTTACAGCTTTTCTCAGTATGTTACAATAATTTTTATAGTGTAAAACCTAGTTCTGGATCTTTACTAGTTCTTGCTGTCTCATACAGTTTTCTTTTTCTTTCTGAAGACACTTTGATACCTGTAGTAATCCAAGGCTTCTTTGAAAAGTTTGTGGTGTTACATTTAGTAATTTTCTTTGGAAAACAATGTTCAAAAAGGGATAAAATTTATCAAGAAATATGTTGCATTTATCATTGGCATTTGGCTCATTATATACATCTTTCCAGTTTACATTTCCTAAACTTTCTCTGAAGTGATCTATAGACACCAGGTTGAGCACCCTCACACTTTTACTTAGTGGTTTCTGAAGTGTACACCCTGTTAGGTTTTGTAAGTTAATCAGTTGTGCATCATGGTCAGTAATCCATTTATGACAGGGAAAGTATGTGTTTGTTCTACATCCTCTTGCTGTATAAATACATTATCTATTAGAGTACTACTGTCCTGAGCTACACGTGTAGGGAAACTGATAACTGATTCTAAGTTATATGTTGTTAACAACACTTCTAGTTCACTTTTCCTATCAGAATTGCTCAGAAAGTTAACATTGAAATCACCACAGAATAATAACTTCTTCTTTTTGTCTGACAGACAGCATAATAGGGAGTCAAACTTTTTTATGAATAGCTCCCAATCTCCTAGTGGAGACCTGTACACTGGTGCTAATATCAACACAACATTATCTAGCTGAAGTTCACATGCACAAACCTCAAAGTACTGATCAACACAAAATTTGCTTACTTCTACAGTTCTGTATTTATACTCTTGTTTTATAAAAATGGCAACTCCTCCTTTATCCATACTAGATCTACAAGTGTAAGACGCTAAATTATACGCATTTATACTGACATTTTCCACCCCCACAGTTACATGGTTCTCAGACAGACAAAGTATATTGATCTCATTCTTATTTTTGAGATCATCTAAACACATTATCAGTTCATTTACTTTATTTTTTATTCCCCTGATATTTTGGTGAAGTAAGTTGATACCACTCTTAGCTTCATCCCTATTTGCTGTGCATGAAGTTTCTTTCCTTCTATTTTCCTTGGTTGTTGTCTGTCTGGAATTAAGCTTTAACCTAAAAAAACTGTCTGCGTGGTCCCAATAACCACAGGGATCACCCCTTGTGTGACTGTGGCCCCCTTACAGTATCTGCTAATAGAGAAGCTAACTTATCTTTCCCCTTCCTATTAAGGTGCAGGCCATGTGTAATGTAACACCACCTACCAATAGCATCAACTGGAACAACACTCATGTGAGACTTTGCCGGTGTCTGGAGCATCCCGTTCAACTCAGTGTTAACATGCCTTACAGCAGTGTTTACCCAGGGCTGATCATGGTGCTGGAAGACCTCCACAAACCCACATTCTTGTGCCCAGTTTCTGCTCCTATTTTATCCAGGTCACTCCTAATACTATATCTTGCATTCATAGCCAGGCTGTTTCCTGCTCTCCCAACTATAAATACCTGATCTTACTTCTCAAAGTCCTTGCATAGCTGACCTTAGTTTTCTGTCACCTGGCTAAGGCTACGACTTGGTTTCACAAAACTTGCGACCTGGTACTCTGTCCCTAATTTCTCCTGAAGCTGTTGGCCCACACCCCTCCCAACACTGCTACCTATGGCCATATCTCCAAAACTAACTTACAGACCTGAAATTTGTACCAGTCTGTTCAGTTTCTAATAAGGTTTAAAAACAGGTGCTCCTTGACCATATTCATAAATAAGTTAAATTTTTCCAAAATAATTGTTCTCAATTATAAAATTTCAAAAATGGGAGTTTTTCTGCTGAAAAAAAAAGTCAGTCAAACACTATTTGTTAATGTGTCTCCCAAGTTTCATGATGGTATTCCAGTGGGAAAATATTGAAATAAATTCTGTTTTACAGAAATTTGGTTTGCCAAGTTATGCCACACAGACTGGTTCATAAAACTTGGTTAAAATTGAATTATTGTGTATTAATTAAGCAAATGTCAGTTTGTGATCTTAACAATGTTGTAAACAATGCTAAACAATAAACAAAACAAAGTATGGGATACTAGTCTTTTCCATTTTACGTAACTTTTAACTTAGTTTTTATGTTTACAAAACAATGTAAAATATTTATTACCAATGTCTACACTAATATTATAAATGCAAAAGCATCTCTTGTCTGTTACATTTTCTCGACTAAACAGCTGAATGGATTCCAATTAAATCTGGTATGGGGATAGCTTAAATCCTTAGGTAGAACATAGGCTACTTTAGAAAGGGTCTAGTACAAGATATTTATTGATTGAAGAATAATATTTGAATTAGGGAAAAATACTTATTCTTACAAAAAGCTTTCACTCTTTGACTTTTGAACTATATCATATGTGTGAAAATGCATTTACTGGTTGACATGTTCTATGTAATATGACTCAACATAACAAATGCTATGGTTATACAATCCTCAATGTACTTAATCCATACTTCCGCACTAACATTATGAAATGTGAAAGTAACTGTTAAATTTTCATTACCAAACTGCTAAACTGATTCTGATGACATTTGATGTTGAGGTAGCTTGGACCCCAAGGAAGAATGAAGGCTGCTTAGAATGTTGTACAAAGTTTTGAGCATTATTAATATTGTCATGTAGAAGAAGGTGTAATTAGATGAATGACAAACACTAACTTCACTTAATGAAGGTTCGTTCAGCATCTGCACATACAAGAGTGCAGAGCAAACTGCCTCTGGCCAGAACACGTACAGTATATATACAGCTACAGAACGTTCCAGTACAATAATTCTTGACATTTGTGGATGTGTCTCGAATGTATTTGAGCCAAATACAGAAATTTAAATTGTACAGTCCAGGCGAGTTTTGAACTCACGATCCTCTAAGCAACAGTTTGGTGTCATAACCACTACCCCATGATGCTACTCAGCTTCTTCTGTGACACTGCTCCCTCCTTAAGAGAACAACGTCTCAGTGTTACATCCTCCTAGGCTGAGAACAAGTCATCAGTCCTACATACTACGACTCCTGATGACTTGTTCTCACCCTGGCGGTGATCTTAGAACTTCTTTTGATGTTACGCTCTTTGTCACCTGTCACTGAAACTTCCAAGCTACCCTGTGTTTCAGGATCCTTACAGGGCTTCATTTGAAGGATGTGGACCGTATCTCTGATCTTTCGTTGTAAGTTCATAAGTAACATCAGACAACTGTCTTACAACTTTATAAGGTCCAAAGTAGCACCTGAGGAGATTCTCAGAGAGATGAACCTTCCGAACAGGAGTGAAGATCCAGACGAGGTCACCAGGCTGCTACACAACAAGGCGGTGGCTCGCGTCATACCTTCGGTAATCGTTTTCTTGAGCCTACAGCGTGCAGAGTTGAGCTAACTGCCAAGCTTCCTCAACTCTGGTTAACACCTGAACAATGTAGTCGTTTTCCATGTCATCAGGATGTAACAGGAACACAGTGCCCATCGTCGTAGTTGCCTCACGCCCATGCACCAGGAACAATTGTGTAAATCCTGTGGCGTCTTGTTTGGCGGTGTTGTAGGCAAACATCAAGAAAAGTAGCACCTCATACCAGCTGCTCTGCTCAACACTGACAAACACTGATAGCATGTCATCCAAGGTCTTATTAAGGCGCTCAGTAAGCCCGTTAATTTGCGGATGGTAGGCAGTCGTCATGTGATGAGTAATGTCGCACCATGGTTTTATCTCTGTCACAAGATTCAATTGAAAATTTTTCCCTCAATCCTTAATTAATGACCTTGGGGCACTGTGTTTTAATACAATGTCTTCCACGATGAATCTGGCTACCTTGGATGCTTTGGTTGTTTTCATGGCTTTTGTAATGGCATAGCCTGTCAGATAATCAGTGCAAACAATAATCCACCTGTTGCCACTACCAGACGTTGGAAGTCGTCCAAGGAGGTCAATCCTAACACCCTGGAAAGGTACTTCGGCTGGTGGAATTGGTATGAGTCAGCCCGGTGGTTTCTGAGGAACTTTCTTTCTCCTCTGGCACGCTCGACAGTGTGACACATAGTGACGGACACTCCTAAATAAACCTGGCCAGAAAAATCTTTTGCGGATTCTATCGTATATCTTAATAAATCCTAAATGTTCGGCCTCAGGTGTGTCATGGAATTTCTGTTCAACATCTAAGCACATCACTGGTAGCCACATCTTTCCAAACACATCAAAGTTTTTCTTGCAAAGTAATCCATTAACTACCTTAAATTGTCCTTTCACATTCTCTGACTGATTTAAGCCAAGCATAATTTGAGATATCTTGTCATCCTTCTTCTGCTCAGCAGAGAGATCCTGGAGTGCAATGAGACAGTCACTATCTTCATCAAAGTCTTGATGATCTTGCACAGGGTTTCTTGAGAGACAGTTGGCATCTTGGTGTTTTCTTCTGCTATTTTACACTATGGTAATGTCATACTCTTGTAGACGTAGTGTGCCCACCTGACAAGTTGTCCTGTTGGATCCTTACGATCTGTCAACCAACAAAGTGAATAATGGTCTGTAACAACTGTGAATGGCTTTCCATACAGATGCTGTCAAAATTTGCCCATGGCCCAGATCACAGCAAAACATTCTCTTTTTGTAGTTGAGTAGTTTCTCTTGGCTTTTGTAAGTGTCCTAGAAGCATAGGCTATAGCCTTCGCTTTTCCATCCAAAATTTGCACCAGAACAGCACCGAACCCATACCCACTAGCATCTGTGTGTAGTTCTGTGGGTGCTCTCTCATCAGCTTTTAACAATTCTTGGAGTGGCTTGGCTTTTATAAAAAGTCTGATAAAATGACAGTATTAAAAACATAATCTGAGGAAGCTTCTCATATCTCTAATACTTTTAGGAATTGGAAATTCCGTTATAGATCTCACCTATTCTGGGTCTGGCCACACACCTTCATTTGACACAAGGTGTCCAAGTATTTTGATTTCTTTTGCTTCAAAGAGACACTTTCTTGGATTAAGTTTCAGTCTGCCTTGTTGGAGACACTTAAGAACGGCCCTCAGTCTTTTTATATGTTCATCAAATGTCTCTGAGAACACTATAATGTCATCTAAATAACAAAGACATGTCATCCACTTCAGGTGCCTTAGAAAATTATCCATCATCCGTTCAAAAGTTGCTGGTGCATTACACAAACTGAACGGTATTACCTTAAACTCATAAAGGCCATCAGGGGTGATGAATGCAGTTTTCTCATGATCAGCCTCATCTACTTCGATTTGCCAGTATCCCGAGTACATGTCCATGGTTGAGAGAAACTTAGCCCCCTTCAGACAATCTAGTGTATTGTCAATTTGTGGACGAGGATAAACATCCTTCTTAGTTACCTTATTAAGCTTCCTGTAATCAACACAAAAGCGCCAACTGCCATCCTTCCTCCTGACAAGGACCACTGGTGATGGCCATGGGCTCTGTGAAGGCTGAATTACGTCATTCTTCATCATTTTCTCTACCTCATCGAAAATTATTCAACATTCTGTTGCTGACACACGTATGCTCTTTGGCTTATTGGTTGATGGTCTACAGTGCTAATCTGGTGCTTCACTGTTGATTTGTCCAATTTGTTCTTCACCTGTGGATTGAAGCATTCAGAGAACTCTTGAAGAATGGCAAGTAGCTCCTTCTGTTTTTCCTTAGTGAGATCTGGTGAAAGTCGAGCTAGAAGATCTTGCCTCGTAGTGGTAGCGCAAATTTCGCCCACAGACTTGGCATAGGAGGTATCTATGACACTCAGCTGTTCTTCAATTAACAGCTCAGCATTTGCTACGCACATGCGCCGTGGAAGGATCTGCAGTTCTCAGTGACAACTAAACTATCCACAATTCATTCTTAAATGAGACAACAGAGGCTAGGATGACCAAGTTATTCTTCAGTGGTATGGTGCTCTTACATTCCACTACAAGATCCATGGGTTGATGCATGGCATGACACATGACGGTTACCTTTCTAGTGCTGACTGCAGGAATGATCACTTCATCCAGCGCACTCGGATGCGCATCTTCCTGTCCACAGTATCTTATCTCGTGTAGCATAATGTTCGAGCGACCATAATCTATAATTGCCTGAGAAGCTTTCAAAAAGTCCCATCTGAGAATGCCGTCATGACTACAGTCTTGTAAGACAATGAATTCTAAGGGCTGTGTATAGCCACTTATACCCATACAAAATGTACATCTTACTGTGGGTTTTACATATATCTCATTATCCACCTTCAGCAGAGATTTGTTGTCGACGAATATGCTTTTCTCCAACTGGTGACGGTACTTCTCCAAACTGACTGAATATGATGCTACAGAGTCCAGAAGAGCTTGGGCTGGTGGGTCACCCAGGAGAATACCAATGTAGTTTCCTGTCATTTTTGTAGTGATTGATGGCGGAGGATTTTTCTCTTCGGCCGCCACACCTCCAAGGAAGGTCACACCCTATAGTTTTCCAGATTACAGCAGCTAGGTGATTGGCTGGAGCTTCTAAATGGTGATGGAGACCTAGATCGGCGTGTCTGGGAGCATCCTCTCCAGTGGCTAGCTTGTCACTTTCTGACACTGCCTGGAATGCCCAAACAATGGCAAAGTCATAGTAGTCACAAGAGCAGAAGGACGGTGAGAACAACTGACGATAGGACCCAACCCGATAAGGGTGAACCCCGAGAATGATGGTGAGGGAAGCCCAGTGTAGCAATGATGGCAGGTGCTCACAGCAAATGTGAAGGCAACTCCAATCAGTGGGCTCCAGATGTGGATGACGTGAAGCCCCAAGTGTGCACCCCCCTGCAGTGTGGTTGAGTGGTCACCTAAATACCCCCCAGCAGAGGATTAATAGTGCAGCACTCAAGGAGCACATTACATTGCATAAGAAAGCAGTTCCTGTGACAGCAGTTCTGTTTGTGCAACATTGGCATGCCACTTATTGGGAAATTTGGCACTGCACAACACTGTGGAGACTGTGTGAAGCTACAATGTAACCATCCATAACACGCATCTGTTGTGCATAGCAGTACAGCCCATGCGGATACAGTAATGTTGATGTAGAAATTAAAATACCAGGTTTCCACCTACTTTTATGATTCAAGGTCAAATCTGCCACAGAATTGTCTATTTGCTTCCACCAATAATCTGTAGCCTAAATTCATACAGTTGGATGAAATCAGTGAAACAGACTCTAGGTGTAATAACATCCAAGGCATGGAAAATTGTTTTTCAATATGCAGAGAATTTTGCATGAACATAACCATCTAAAAACCACTTTTATAACTGCTTTAGAGAAAATGCCACGAGATTACAAATCAGTGGTTCACCCACACAGAACACCAAGTAAGGAACACAAGAAATGATATAACACATTGTTGATAAATGAAGTAGCAGCCTTGGTTATAGGCAAACACTTCACATGTCGTATGTCCATCATGACAGATGAACCAAAGTGTCTGATACCCATAAATATTATGATGCACTGCAGTATCTACTAATTTTTAGCAAGGCACAAAGAAGTTATTATTTTCAAATACCACAATTCAGCCCTGTAATCAACTTCTCCTAGCCAAACAGAAATGTGTCATATGATGATATGAGAAAATGATTTTGATATATCGCAATGCAAGAGACAGGCCTATCAGTTTTATGACAGTATATATGTGAAGGTAGAAAATGAACAACTGTGATACATATCATTAAATCAAGCTATGTTGAGAGCAGAAGGTTATATTCCTCTTAAAGATACTATGGCAAATTTATATCCTAATAAAATGGGCAAGATGGTAATTCTACTCTCTTTGTTTGTGAATAGCCCGTGCTAACTGCATAAGTACACTCAAGATACTTTCGCCTATGTGTGCACATATTCTTTTCCTGGTGGATTTATAATCCTCACTTGTAACCCAGCAGCATGGAATGAAACAGTCAATGAATTATTACCAGAGCAGGCTGCTACTGATACACATAATATAGTTGCTAGAGATTTTTGATTAAAAGTACAGAAGGTAATGTCAACCATAAGAGAAAAATATTACAGAGAAATGCAATTTTTTAATATATTCCATTAAATGGCAAAAGAGGAGCTTACCAAATATACATATTTTCCTTGGTTATAAGAGAAATTGAGCCCTTATGAAACTGTTATCATCATCAGTGCAGAAATTCTGCCATGGAAAGATACTGCATGACATTATTGTAAAATAATATGATCCATATTCTGTGTGGCTCTAACAATCCTCCATCTCCTTGCTTGAAAGACTGACAATGCACAAAAAAGTTCCCATGTAGGAATCACAAAGAGACCATATACAACAAAATCGGATATCCCTTGGACCAACAAAGACCACTGCAAGATGAAGACCGGATGGCATTACCAAAGCTTTGAAACAGCAGTTACGTTAATGTCAGTAAGAGATGGGTGGTCCAATTTGGAGGCTAACAGTTCAATTCATGCCACAAAATATATCTGTAAATACATTAACAAAGGCAGTGATCAAGCTATTTTCAATTTCAGAAACAAATATCTCACAAATCTCACAGATGAATTTCACACATCAGTCTGGCCATTATGAAGTGGCAATGGAACTGTAGGGTGCATTTTAGGTTTTCTGCAACATGAAAGACATCCATTTGTGACACATCTCAGTGTTAATTTAGAGAACAGTGAATGGGTGTATTTTCATGAAAAGATGTTTCTTCAGCAACTATTAAGCCTGCTAAAATCAACATTGACTGCATTTTTTTTTTTAAATCTTCGTGAAAGAGAGAATTTCACAAAAACTTTCCTATTTACTGAGGTGCAAAGATGTTACACCTAAAACTACAACAAGAAGGCTTGGTGTTAAATCCAGACATTTTACACAGGTAGACTCTTTATAGTGCATGTAAGCAACATGAATGCTTTTGCTTGGGAATGATGTACAAGGACCAACCTCTTTCAAAGATCTTAAAAAACACGATGGTCAGTAATTGTTAACATTCAGTGAGGCATGTGAGGCAAAAGGGTTATTACAAAATAATAATCATTGGGATGAACTCTGAAGGAGGCCGTACAATGCAGATCAGCAGCCAAAGTGCAGAGCTTTTTGCAATATTAATAGCAACCTGTTGGCTTTCAAGTGTCCAACAAATGTGGGGAAAATACAAAAATGACATGGCAGAACATATGTTGCAAAGATTTAAAGCCCCTGCCGCTACAAACAATGATTTTATCTGCAATGAAGCCCTCATGTAGGTGGAAAATTATGTAATGATGAAAACTGGAAAATATTTATCTGACTTCGGTTTGAATACAACAATTAGAACTGAGGAAGTTAGTAGTGATTTCCTACAAGAAATGAGTTAGGACACTATTTCATTGCAACAGCCACTCAATGAATACATTCTGCAATTGAATCCAGAACAGACAACTGTTTTCAGCAACCTTACGCAAGAAATTGAGAGTGATCAAGGTGTTTTTTTCTTTTTACAGGTACGACTTTTCTTTTAAATTTACTCTTAGCCCAAATTCAGAAAAATCAAAGAGCTGTTGTAACATACAGATTATATAATGGTAAAACAGAGAGTAAGAATCCAGATTTTAAAATGCAAAACATTTTTAGGAGTAGATGTAGATTTCAAGCAAATTTTTTTTAGTTGTGAAATGAAGATTAAAGCTGAGGCATAGTATGAAGGCTTTCACGACCGGATGACATATCTTCTGGTAAACCTTCCGGGATGTAAGGTCGTGGTCCATTTTATCTACGACGACGAACTATTACCCACGGCTTTGTAGAGAAGCAATTGAAATATATAAACATAGGGATAATTTTAATCGGAAAGAAGAGACCATGAAACTCAGTGATATTTGGACAGTAGCACTACAGAATTGCTAGACAGTTTTATCCGTGACGAGATTACGATCGATAGTTAAGTTTTATCTCTGACAAAGATTATCTCTGCATATCACGTGTAACTCTGGTCACGCCCACTTTCTACGATATATAAGTCGCTCTCAGACGTCCAACCCGTCAGTCGGCAAGACTCACCGGAGGAGAAACACCCCTCTGAAGATGTCCAGCGCAGCTCTGGACGAAACGTTAGGAGCCGAAGAGTTTCATGGACCACGACCTTACATCCCGGAAGGTTTACCAAAAAAGCTGAAGCAATTGTGGAAATATAGCAATTAAGGAGATGAGACCTGGGTATGTTGAAATAATAAGAGGTTGCCATGATTTAAAGCAAGCATTGGTCATGACTAACTGAAACAGATGGGGGAAAAAAGAAAAAAAACACACAGAAGATGAATGGAAATTTTGAGACACAAAATAATGAAATAAATTAAATAAATACAACATAAGATGAATTGATCACATTGAGAAATGAAGTAGTGAAGAGAGCAGAACAACAACTTGGTACAAAGACAAGGCACTAGGTGCTAGGAAGGACCACAGGAAAAATTCAAAGCTATAGGAATGTGTATGACTATTTGAAATATAGATGCTGCTTGGAGGGAAATGAAAGAAACCTTTGGTGAGGAGAGAAGCAGCTGCATGAACATCGACAGTTCAGATGGCAAGCCAAAAATAAGCAATAAAGGGAGGATGCAACGTGGAAGGAATATATAGAAAACCTAAATAAAGGATAGAAACTTGAATACAGAATTATGGAAAGGGAAGAGGGATTGGATGAAGATGAGATGGGGGATAAAGTACTGCAAGAAGAATTTGGAAGAGCATGGAAAAACGTAAGTCAAAAGAAGACACCTGGACTAGACAATATTTCTTCATAATTACTGAGATCCTTAAAAGAACCAATCATTACAAAACATTTCCACTAATACTCCAGATACATGAAATGGACAAAATATTCTCAGTCTTTAAGAAAAATGTAATAACCCCAATTCCAAAACAAAAAAAAGGACAACTGTATTAGTACCAGTCAGTTTAGTAAGTCATAGCTGCAAAGTACTAACCTGCATTATCTACAGAAGAACGGAATGAATGGTAGAAATTGAACTGAGAGAAGACGAATTTTAGCTCCAGAGAACTATAGGAACATGTGAGGCAAAAATGACCCTAAGACTTATCTTACAAAATAGATTGAAGAAAGGCAAATCCACATCTATAAATCTAGAAAAAGCATCTAACAATGTTGAGTACACTCTCCAAACTCCGAAGATGTAAGGATAAAATACAGGAATCAAAAGTTTTTCTACGATTTGCAGAGAAACCAGATTTCAATTATAAAGAGTCAAAGGAGTAAAAAGGGAGCATAGTCAATAAGGAAGTGAGACAGTGTCGCAGACAATCCCCATTTTATCCACTTTTTACACAGATCAAGCAGTAAAGCAAAACCAAGGAGAAATCCAGGGTAATAATTATTGAACTATATTAAATGAAATAATCATATCTTCTGAACGGTTTGTGTTAGGACATTCAAACTGCACAGTAGGCCTGGGGTATGATGGGGATTAGTATGCCCATGCATACACACCTTGTTGTTGTTGGCCACTTGCATGTGAAAATGTCACTGTACTGCATGCCTGAGCATATAGCACTTACGAAGTCCTACTATGCAAATAATAACAGTCCAGCTGCAGCTCAAAGGAAGTTTGTGACTGAGTTCAAGCTGAAGACAACCGATCCAAATGTGCTAAAAATCAAGAATTCGATTCACAAGTTTGAGAGAACATGTAGTGTTCGGGATGACAGTGTTGGCAACGTCAGTTGTCAAAAAAGGGTGCAAACACCTGAAAACATTGAGACGATACATGCTGTGTTTCAAACCGATCAGATGAGCTGCACAACAGGTGGGAATCAACTGGGAGACACTGCGACAAATTATTGTTGAAAACCTGCATCTCTTCCCATACAAAATTCAAACCCATCAGCCATTAAACCTCGCGGCCATGGAACAATGGTTGAGTTTCCCCAACACTATTGTCCACAGAATTGACGAACAGGACTTTGATGTGAATACGGTTCAGTGTAGCGACGAAACCCACTTTCATTTGGATAAGTTCATCAATAAGAAAAATTAGCACTTTTTGGGGACTGAGAATTCGCATTTTGCGACCAAGAAGTCTCTTTACCCTCAACGGGTGACTGTGTGGTATGCAATGTCTAGTCACAGAATAATCGGTGCGATATTCTTTTATGGCACAGTGACTACCGAACAGTACATGTGGTTTTATAAAATGATTTTATCCCCCTTATCCAAAGTGATGCTGATTTCGACAAGATGTGGTTCATGCAAGATGGAGCTTGAACCTACTGAAGCAGGAGAGAGCATTTGATGTCCTGGAGGAACACTTTGGGGACCACAATCTACCTCTGGTGTACCCAGAGGCCTCAATTGGCCACTATATTCTCTGGATCTGAACATATGAAAAAAGACAAGGTATACAGAAATAGCCCCAAAACCATTGCTGAGCTGAAAACAGCCATTCAGGAAGTCATCAACAGCATCAATGTTCTGACCCTTCAGCGGGACATGCAGAATTTCACTATTTGTCTGTGCCACATTATCACTAATGATGGCAGGCATATCGAATGTATCATAAGCCAATTCGGAATATCTGTGGTGACATTTACATGTTGAATAAAGTGTGTGCATGCTGCAGTTTGTAACTAATTTACATTTTTTCTCATGTAGTTCAATAATTGTCACCCTGTATGAAATAAAAAGTAAATCACTTTAAGATTTGCCAATGACATTGAAATTCTACCAGATATGGAAAAGCATTTGGAGGGTTGGTTGAACAGAAAAGAGGTTATAAAATTAACACCAACAAAAGCAAATTTAGGTAATGCAGTGCAGTTGAATTAAAGCAGATGTTGTCGAGGGAATTGGATTAAAAAATGAGATGCCAAAAGCAGTAGCAAAATTACTGATGATAATTGTAGTAAAGAGGACATAAACTGCAGTCTGGCAACAACAAGAAAAATTTTCATGCAAGAGACAGATATGTTTACAAGGAATATAAATTTTACTCTTAGGAATCCTTTTCTGAAATTACCTGTAAGGATTGTAACTTATATGGAAATGAAACGTGGCTGATAAACCGTATACAAGAGAGCAAACTATCTTTCGAAATCTAGCACTACGAAACACAATGTTGAGAATAAGTTGGGTGCATTGTGTTGTGTCGATTCCCTAAGGTCTCGACACAATGAGTGGCTAGGTGCACGCGAAACTAACGCAGACGGGCGTAAATTCTGAAACAGGAGACTGGATGAAAAACTATAAAGAAAAGAAGAGAGATTGTCATCTACTTAACTTTTAATGATGTTCTTCTTGTTGAAATACATCTCTTGCATAGTAGTAAGCAATTAGCAATGATACACATGGCGCCTTGCTAGGTAGTAGCGATGGACTAGCTGAAGGCTATTTAATCTGTTTTTCGGCAAATGAGAGGAATACTTGGTAGGTCTAGTCGCAAGCTATGTCGTCCGTACAACTGGGGCGAGGTCATGTCCGTGTCTTGTGACCTGCCATGTGGTGGCGCTAGGATTGCGAGTACACAGTGGCGACACGCGGGTCCGACATGTACTACAGGACCGCGGCCGATTTAAGTTACCACCTAGCAAGTGTGGTGTCTAGCGGTGACACCACATTCCTCCCCCGCAAATCGGCGAACGGTCGTGAGATAAGGCTTCCGCCCGCCGTGGGGAGGACCCCATGTTGACGTATGCGATGAGGTGGGGAGCCTAACAACAGGCGAGGCTGTGCCACCCGCACCCGGCCATTCGGTCCGAGGGGAGCTAGGAAACGCCTGCAAACCTAGTCCAGGGTGCACGTCAACATGAGGTGTATGCGCACGTAATGATATAAGAGGAGCCGCGGGGTCGACCTCCATGTGGTCGGAGCACCCGACGGGCGAAGACGACATCTGGTCCGGAGCGGGCAAGAGGTCCATGGCGGAGGACGGCTGGTCACGGGAAGCAAGCGGCGGCGCGTGACCCAGGGAGGCGCGAGGCGGCTGCAGCGAAGCGTCCGCTGCTGGCGGCGCCGGCGGCGGCTGCGGCGGCGCGACGCCATGAGGCAAAATGGAAGGCATCGTCGGTAACACCTGGGGATGAGGCGAGCCAGTAGATGGGTCCCCAGGGCGCTGACCTGACGGCACCGTCGCTGAAAGCAGACGGGGAGCGGCAGAACCCAGGCGACGACAGAGGCGCAGCTGATTGAGATGCCGACGCACCTCACCAGAGGCCCCCAAAACCAAATACATCGCGCGGCCGAGGCAGCGAAGAATGCGCCCTGCGAGCCAACGCCGTGAACCGCGATAGTTGCGATAATAGACAACGTCGCCAGGAGCAAAAGCAGGAGTCTGCCGCTGCACAGGAACCTGATGTGGCGGATGCAGCAAAGACATCAGAGTTCGATGAGGACGACCATGGAGCAACTCAGCCGGCGAGCGACCATCGCGGGGCTGAGAGCGATATGAGGACAAAAAGAGCAACAAAGCGTCCTCCCGAGAATGCGACTCTTTCAACTTCAACATCTGTGACTTGAAAGTCCGGACCAATCGTTCAGCGGCACCGTTTGACTGAGGCGAAAACGGCGCGGATGTCAGATGTTGAATACCATTGGCCTTGCAGAACGACTGAAATTCGGCGGACATGAATTGTGGGCCATTGTCGGAAACAATAGTCTGCGGAAGACCTGCAATGCAAAAGATAGCAGACAAGGCTTGGATTGTGGCAGAAGACGTCGTGGAAGACATCCGGACAACAAAAGGAAAATTACTGAAAGCATCGACCACAACCAACCATCGAGCATTCCAGAATGGACCAGCAAAATCTATGTGCAAGCGTTGCCAAGGGGAAGTGGCTTTCGGCCATGCAAAGAATTTCCGCGGCGGTGCGGATTGTTGTTCGGCACACGCCACGCAAGAGGAGCACATATTCGTAATCGCAGCATCGATTCCGAACCAAGTACAGTGCTGTCGAGCAAGTTGTTTCGTTCGCACTATACCCCAATGTCCTTGGTGAAGAAGCTGTAAGACAGAGGACTGTAGCGAACGTGGGACCACGACTCGGGATTGATCATTATCGGAACGCAACAACAAAACACCACGTCGGACAAAAAGTCTCTCCTTGTGAGCAAAAAAACGGCGAACCAAAGGATCCTCGATCCGTGACTTTGACAAGGGCCATTGCGTAGCAACAAAACGCAAAACGGGAGCAAGGACAGGGTCAGCAGCTGTGGCTGTAGCTACACGACGAAAATCAATCGGAAACGATGCGACCACGTCATCGGCTTCCGAATCAATGAACATGCAAGCAAGTTCGGAAGAATCGAATGCCTTATCCTCAGCAACAGGCAAACGGGACAACGCATCAGCGTTGCCGTGCTTAGCAGTGGACCGATACAAGATATCGTAGCGGTACTGCGAGAGAAAAAGTGACCAGCGAATGAATTTCTGCGCTGTACGTGGAGGTACAGGCTTGTTCGGATGAAAAAGCGATGTCAAAGGCTTGTGGTCCGTGATGATTGTAAAGTGACGACCATACAAGAAATCGTGAAACTTTGTTACACCAAACACAAGAGCCAAAGCTTCCTTCTCTATTTGGGAATAATTTCTTTGCGCAGATGAGAGCAATTTGGACGCAAAGGCAATAGGGCGATCATGCGAGCCATCCTTGTGCGCAAGCACAGCACCGATCCCGAAATCCGAGGCATCTACCATCAACAAAAGGGGTTTTCGGGGATCGAAGGGCGTAAGGCAAGTATTTGAAAGTAACGCCGATTTCAACTGGCGAAAGGCGCGTTCGCATTCCGTTGTCCAGACGAACGGAACACCTTTACGGCGTAAGCGATGAAGCGGAGCTGAAATAGAAGAAGCATTGCGCACAAACCGATGATAATAATTTACCTTACCCAGCACACTCTGTAGCCGGTTTAAGTTCTGCGGTGACGGCAAGTCCGGAATGGCACGAAGGTGCTCTGGACTCGGATGTATACCTTGGGCGTTAAGGACATGGCCCAGGTACGGTAAGTCCCGAGCAAAGAACACACATTTGTCCTTCCTCAAGCGAAGACCATTTTGTCGCAATACCTGAAATAATGTTCGGAGATTTTGCAAATGTTCTGCTTCTGTCTTTCCTGAGATTACAATATCGTCCAGATAGTTCGCAGCCGTAGGGACCGACGCACAAATAGTTTGTAAATATTGCTGAAATAAAGCAGGGGCGGATGCACACCCGAATGGCAGTCTTTTGAAGCGATACAAGCCAAGATGCGTGTTTACCACCAAGACGCGCTGGGATGCGTCGTCCACAGGTATCTGCAAGTACGCATCTGCGAGGTCCAATTTTGAAAAATATTTTCCCGGGCACAGTTTGTCAAAAAGATCTTCCGGGCGGGGCAAAGGAAAAGTAGCAGTCACAAGTTGTGGATTCACAGTTGCCTTGAAGTCCACGCAAAGTCTCAATTTTCCGGAAGGTTTTGGCAAAATGACTAAGGGTGAGGCCCAGAGAGAAGCCTGCACACGTTCAATGACACCTTGAGATTCTAATTCGGCTAATGTTCTTGCGACCTCATCACGCAATGCGTGGGGAACATTGCGCGCTCTGAAAAATTTTGGTTGCGCGTTATCTTTCAGTTCCAAATGCGCTTCATAGTTCTTAGCGCAACCAAGGCCCGGTGCAAAAATGTCTGCAAATTCTTCACAAAGACTAGAAACACTGGCGGAAGGCACAGTCTGATTCACTGATAGGACCTGATTTACAATAGACATATTAAACAATTGAAACAAATCTAAGCCAAACAAGTTCACTGCACTAGAGGAACGAAGAACATAAAATGACACAAGTTTTGTCTGTCCCTTGTATGTTGCAATAAGGCTGCACTGTCCTAACACAGGGATCGGCTGTCCTGAGTAACTAGTTAACGTAACATTTGCGGCACGCAATGGCGGGGCGCCCAGTTGTTTGTACGTGTCGTGATTGAGCAATGAAACAGCAGCTCCGGTATCGAGCTGGAATGGGATCACTTTTCCTACAAAGTCTAAGTCCACAAAAAGTTTATTGTCTTGTTGACGACAAGAGCGACTGTCTCGTGCAATTTGAACGGAGACAGGTACAGAAGCACTTGCGACTTTACGGGATTTCCGGCGACGTCGACGCACACTTTGGGTGGGACGAACACAGTCACTGTTAGCTAAAGTGTCACTGGACGGGTGGGCATGAACTACATGAATGTCCATGGGCGAAGGTCCACGAGCCTGATTGTCCTGGGTTCGATTCCGGCGCGAAGCAAAAGGCCTGGAATTATTGCGAGTGTCTGATCTAAGCTTTTTCTGGCAAACACTTTGTACATGTCCTTTCTTTTGACAGTAAAAGCAAATAGCTTGGCGTGACGGGCAATTTTCACGCGAATGTCTAGTGGCACACCGCGGGCAAGATTTCACTGCATTTGCTTGCTTACGCGGCGCACGTGGTTGCAAGCTAGGCTGCCGCTGCGAAGTCGGGCGCGAGGGCCGCTTAGCGTCCCGTGCAGCGGGCCCGGCGGGCCGATTAATGTGACACACTGCTGGCGAAGTTTCAAATGATTCCTGAGCAAAGTCAAGTGTGTCTTGCCTGTCCAATATGTCTATCACTTGTTGCAGGGAGGGATTAACTAGCTTCAAAATCTGTTCCCGTATGCGAACATCAGAAACGTTCTGTGCAATTGCATCACGCACCATAGTATCTGAATATGGGAGGCCACATTCACAGGCAAACGCGCAGTCTCTAGTAAGGCCTTGCAAAGTTGCAACCCACTCCCTATTAGTCTGACCGGCCGTACGTTTTGTACGAAAAAACGTATACCGTTTGGCAACTACATTTACTGTTTCTTTGAAATAGGCATCTAAAGCCGACAAAATTTCCTCGTAGGTCAGAGTTGCTACGTCGCGTCGGGGAAACAATTTCACTATCACCCGGTAGGTAGACACACCGACACAAGAAAGCAAAAACGGCTGCCGCTCTTTACCTTGAATTCCATAAGCAGTGAGGTGGAAGTTGAACTGATCGGCCCACTCAGTCCAGCTTTCGGTTGTGGCCTCAAAGGGCCTAAATGGCGGTGCGACAGCGTTGTGTGGCTGCGGTAGCGAAGAAGCGGCTGCCGCCGCATCGGTTTGCAGCGCACGTTGACCCTGGACGAGCTGTCCAAGGGCTTCCAATAACGCCTGCGTCTGCTGATTCTGCAAGCGAAAAAATTCGGACAGTACATCTGGAGAATGCGGCGAAGCCATGACACAAGCAAATTAGAGAAAGTATAACACAAAGACTGCAACGTGGGCGCGGCATCCCATCCTCGTCGCCAAAATATTGTTGTGTCGATTCCCTAAGGTCTCGACACAATGAGTGGCTAGGTGCACGCGAAACTAACGCAGACGGGCATAAATTCTGAAACAGGAGACTGGATGAAAAACTATAAAGAAAAGAAGAGAGATTGTCATCTACTTAACTTTTAATGATGTTCTTCTTGTTGAAATACATCTCTTGCATAGTAGTAAGCAATTAGCAATGATACACATGGCGCCTTGCTAGGTAGTAGCGATGGACTAGCTGAAGGCTATTTAATCTGTTTTTCGGCAAATGAGAGGAATACTTGGTAGGTCTAGTCGCAAGCTATGTCGTCCGTACAACTGGGGCGAGGTCATGTCCGTGTCTTGTGACCTGCCATGTGGTGGCGCTAGGATTGCGAGTACACAGTGGCGACACGCGGGTCCGACATGTACTACAGGACCGCGGCCGATTTAAGTTACCACCTAGCAAGTGTGGTGTCTAGCGGTGACACCACACATTGAATAACTAATGAAAATCTATTAAACTCAAGTGGGGAAAAAAGAAATTAATGGTACAGTTTGAATAAAAGAAGTAATTTGTTGATATGATGCATCCAGAGGTGCCAAAGAATAGTTAATTTGATAATGGATGGAGGTGTGGTGGGGACAGTGGGGAGTTGGGGTTGGTAAAAAAAAAGTGAGAACATAGCTTGAGTACACCAAGCAGTTTAATTGTATATTATTGTGAATTAGTTATGTACAGCGAAAGAGATCTGCACAGGATGGACTAGCATTGAAAGCTGCATCAAAACAGTCTATGCACTGAAGACAATGGCACCAGCAGCAGAATAGGAACCCATGTCTGGAAAAGTACCATTTCATTTCTAAGACAGTTTCAATTCAGATATATAATGCATCCATGTCTGCAGAGAGAAAGAGGAGTCTCGGAGTTGCTTGTCCTGGTATGCAATACGAGGGTCAGCATGAACTGCCCCTGAGTGTCTATCAGGAAATGTGGTTTCAGCATGCTGGTGCTCCACTTCACTTCTCAGGTGTAGCTCAGAGACATCTCAGCAGACGATATGGTGAAAGATGTGAACCAGAACATGCTTCATATGTGTAATGTTTGTAATAACATTAGTGGCCCCCACATCGAGCCGTGTTGTAATGTTCTGAATGTACAGTGTGCTGGGTTCCTTTTTTTGTTTTGGAATAATGTAAACACATAATGTTAAGCATTAACACAGAGAAATATGCTTAAGTGATAAATGGATGTTTCATTACTTTTACTTTTGAATTGTTGCCAAACAATTGTACTGCATCATGCCTAATTCAATTCCTCAAGCAGAAGTGGATGAGTTAAACATCTGAATTGAAACTGTCTTAGAATGGAAATAGTACTTTTCTGGACATGGTTCCTATTCAAAATATTATGAATTCACTCCCTAGAAATTTGTAGTGGGAATTTCCGAATACCCTAGTTGTCAAGCAAATGGTACACGCGCGCCCGCACACACACACACACACACACACACACACCTTTAAATATCAATATTTATCTCTGGTTGGAAGCGCCACAAAATGGAATTTGTTATTTCATTCACAAGTTCAGACATCGGCATTGTGCAGCCTTGGTGGTAAGCTGAGTCATACCCACTTCTACATTGCGAAGTATCCCCTGAATGGCTAAATTGCATATTTTTAATGTATTACAGACTATGTTATTTTTGTATTATATGGTTTTACATAAATAAATGGTTCTAAAATGTGTGTATTATTATATTTTTAAAAATACACATTAATGTTACACATATAATCCCATTAGTGTTGCGTGTTGACAAAAATGTTGAATTGAAATTCTGTCAGCACATGTGTCACCTATCATGTAAACGAAGAGCTACTGAAACTCCAGTTAAAAATAGGTATAAAACAAAAACAAATGAACTGTTTTTCCTGAACTATAATGTTTCTGCATGCATAATTCAATACTACTCACCACACATCTGAAGCCAACCACATCACCTTCTTCACACATCTTTTGCTGCATGCTTTCATGCTGGTGACTTTCTGTAAGAAAAATATGTATCTGTCCACTCATATGCAAGAGATGCTCCTTCCACATCAGTTCTGTGTAGCCCAGCATGTAATTAAGTGGAAGCAACCTTGCCACTACTAAAGAAATCCATTCTGCATCTTCATAACTAAAACTGCAGCCACTATTTGCTTTAACAGAGGACATGACATCCATCTTCACTCTTAATAAATGTTCACTAACATCTCTTGAACTGCACGAGTTATTCAAAGTATCAAACAAAATTACTTTGTATCCAGTTATGTGAAATTTTTTACTTTGTATGAAGAACCCATAACAATTTCCAAACGCATTTACTGTGTCTTTATGGGCCATCTTATTAGCTGCACTGATAACTATTTTTCCACTGGTATAGTTATGTATTCCATTGCCCATTTCAGCAGCACTATGAAAGCAATGAGTGATTGCCTGCATAAGTTCCAACATAACGTAAGACCTATAAATATATGCTGAACGAATATTTTCAACTGTCATATTCTGTGAAAACTTAAGAAGCATCAGAAGTGGCACCATCAATGTCAGCTCAGCAGTTTCTATGTTTTTAACTACTTTCTTATTGTTTGATAGCATATTGGAGTAAGCAAAAAGCAACTTCTGTGAGTAATGCAACAAATCATTGGTAATGATTAAATTTATAGGCATTTTACCAGTTGAACATATTTCAACTAACCACTCTATAATTTTAAGTTTTGTGTTAATTTCTGTAGCTGCTGCAGTAAGAACTTTCAAAACATCTGATACTTTTTCTTCTGTGTAGCTATTTTCCAGTTCTGAAATTCTTTCAAAGCTAATATCTCCAGTTGTGATTTCAAGGTCTGTTTCACTAACATTTTCCGGTGTATGTTTCCCAATCGTGCTCTCTTTGTTGGCACATTCATCATTTTCAGCATCAAATAACAAACTTTGTTGCTCATAAAACTGCATCATATGTCTGCATTTTATGTCTGGATAATTTGAAAGAGAATCTGGATGGAAAATACTTCTAGAATGAAGTATATGCACTTTTCTATTACTATCTGCATGGAGTAAGAGCTTATCAAAAACAGTCTTCAAATCCACAAACTGTGTGATGCTTTTATCATCTTGTCTACCTCTGCCGGACATCTTGCCTGAAAGTAAATATTTCATGTAAATGCTATCGTAATCCTTAAACAAATCACAAAACATATAGAAATGTATTTCTTTACCAATACAATAAAAATTCACCCAAAATAAAACACAATGTCGTCATTCTTTTTATATTTATTTATTTATTCATCCAGTAAATATCTACAGATTGTGGGATGTCATTTGCATCACACACACACACACACACACACACACACACACACACACACACACACACACACACACATGTAAGGTTACATATAACTTCAAAATTTATCTTAATAGTACAATGCCTTCATTATATTTGATCTTACTTTAGCATCAGTACTAGTTTTTGCATATTCTTGCTCCGTATCTGTTGTACTTCATATGGTTTAAGAATTTTACCACTAAATAGAAGCAGTGACCTAATAAGAATGGCCTGAATATGTAATTCATTAAAAAATTGGAGAAAGGGTTCAAAAGTGATTGCATAAATATACAACCATCTAGTGATATCCTGTTCATCATTTTCACTAATTATGGACATGATGGCAAACCAATAAGAGCTGTGTAGTATAGTTCTTCTTACTGCAATAAATCTTTCTGGTCATTTCTTCATTCATTACACAGTTTTAAATAGGAATAATATCTGCTTTTATGCATTAAAACATGCATTCATCTCAGTTATCATTCTGTGTCATGCTTCCTATTACCATCTAACTATAAATAACAAATAATGGCGTGTGACAAGGGCATCCTGTCGGGTAGACCGCTTGCCTGGTGCAAGTCTTTCAATTTGATGCCACTTTGGCGACTTGCGCATCAATGGGGATGAAATGATGATGATTAGGACAGCACAACACCCAGTCCCTGAGCGGAGAAAATCTCCAACCCAGTCAGGAATCAAACCCAGGCCCTTAGGATTGACAGTCTGTCGTGCTGACTGCCTAACTGAAAAATATGAATAATGATGGCTTTTCTGTATTCACACAAGTATTTATATAAATACTACTCAGTGATTGTTGGACTCTTTAATGTTTCCTGCTACCATTTAGCTTGTGGTGTATCTGGCGCAGAGTGCCCTATCTTTGTGACTTTTGCTTCTTTGGCCTGCTTTGTTCTAGACTTCTCTCTCCATGCTTAACTTGTACTACTGCCATGTTTGTTATGTATCTGTCATTAATAAATGCATATTCAATACTTACTGTGTGTTATCTTCAACTGATCCTACATGATAACCACAGTGGTAACCCCAACACCGTTGTTTTCTCATTGCGAGTTTTCTTGTGCTTGTTGGCATCATTTATGAACTTTGTGTGCCAGCTCACATTGTTTCCACCACAATGGATTTACCAGTGTCTTTTGGTGCATGTGTAACGGACCCCATTAACTATGCCTGCAACCACAAGTGGACAAGTGTATCTACTTCAAATTTGATTAAAACCGAACAATTATTTACGCCCAGCCACACCGGCAGCCACCTAACCTTAACCAGTACAACATGACCACTGCCTAGCATGGCAGCAAAACAACAGCCACAACATGGACAGTGCACGCCACCTAACAACAACATGGATAACCTTCCAGTTAAAAGCATTGTGGTTTATCCTTCATCTACGTCGTTACCTTCAGGATGGTTTGACGTGCCTACGAAATTCCAGAAATGTGAATCAAACATTTCTATGCACAGTGCACAGGATAGCAGATTCTAATATGCATAGTGTTCTCCCCCCCCCCCCCCCCCCAAATGCAACTTGCACACATGACTGCAGTCTTTGGCAACTGAAGTGTGGTTTCAGTTGCCTGAAACTGCAATCGCATGTGCGAGTTGCATTTATTTGTGTGTGTGTGTGTGTGTGTGTGTGTGTGCGTGTGTCGTCTATTGTTGACGATGTTGATGGCTGAAAGCTTTACTTGTGAGAGTCTTTTCGTTGTGCCCATCTGCATCTGTGCTATATGGTTAGTAGCAACTTTCCTTTTCATAATATTGTTAATTTAATATCTAATAGACTTAGTTCCTGTGTTTTCATTTGCATTGGAAAGTAAACCAATCTTGTGACCTATTACAAGTTCCAAATCAGGAGCAAATTATTAAGTCTCACCCAAGTGCTTCGGTAGTTCGATTTTTGAAACTTTGCATGAGACAAAAGTTCTTGCGATTTTGTCAAGTTCTACAGTAGAGTTCCGCAGCATGGGTTGATAGTCAGTTTGTCTGAGCAATGTAGTTTTCCACGATCCTTAGTATGGATAGGGACTGTGATTGTTATGTGCAGATGTGAGCCGAGTTGGTGGCACTTCGCTCTCAGCTCCAGGCTGTGATGGTTTTGGTTACACAGCTTGAAGCAGCATCGGATGGGCATCATTGTTGTGTGCCAGCCGGGAGGATCCAACGATGTCCAGCACATCCGAGTCCTAAGATCGGTCCTCACTGGTGACTAGCCCTGTACTGTTCACACTGAGGTTGACGCCTCACCCATGGTTGACTGGGAGGTCACCTCGAGGCGAGGCAGGCAGTGAACGACTTCCCAGGGAGCCGCACACAAGGCCTCCCCAGTTAGTCTCACAAACAGGTTCCAGGTGCTGTCTGTGGCTGGCACTTTCACTCAGCCAGATGCAGTCACCTGTCCTGTTTCAGAGGAAACCTCTCAGCCTGCAATATCAGGGCAATCAGTGAGGGTGGGATTATTGATAGTTGAGAACTCCAATGTTAGCCGTGTTATGGGGCCCCTTAGGGACATGGCTGCGAAGAAGCGGAAGAACGCCAATGCGCACTCCGTGTGCATATTGGGTGGAGTCATTCTAGATGTGGAACGGGTCCTTCCATATGCCACGAAGAGCACAGGGTGCAGCCAACTGCAGGTGGTTGCTCATGTCAGAATGAATTAAGTGTGTCCCTTTGGATCGTAAAAGATTCCCTCTGGTTTCAAGCGGCTAACAGAAGTGGTAAAGGCTGCCAGTCTTTCTTGCGAGATGAATGCAGAGCTCACCATCTGCAGCACAGCTGACAGGACCGATTGCAGACCTCTGTTACAGAGCCGAGTGGAGGATCGGAATCAGAGGCTCAGACAGTTCTATGACCACATAGGCTGCAGATTCTTTGACTTGCGCCATAGGGTCTTTTGGTTTTGGGTTCCGGTGAATAGGTCAGGAGCTCACCATGCACAGGAGGCAGCTACTTGGGTAGCAGGGGCTGTGTGGCATGGACTGGGCGGTTTAACTCAGGAAAACGCAAAAAGGGCTTCAGTCTCAAAGGATGCAGGCGAAACACAGGAAAAACGTAGCTACAGGAACCATCAGTATGATAGCTGTATAATTGTCATAGCCTTACTGGTAAAGTGCCAGAGCTCTGAGTGCTAATAGAAAGCACTGATGCTCATATTGTTATAGGCACTGAAAGCTAGCTAAAGCCAGAGAAAGTTCACCTGAAAATTTTGCGAAGAACCTAACGGTGTTCCGAAAGGATACAATAAACACAGACGGTGGTGGCTATTTGTTGCTGTTAGAAGTAGTTTATGTTGTGGCAAAATTGAAGCAGATAGTTCCTGTGAGTTAGTATGGGCACATGTCATTCTTGGCAGCTGGAATATTATCATAATTGGATCCTTTTATTGACCTCCCAATTAAGATGATACAATTTCTGAAAGGTTCAAAGAAAACTTGAGTTTGACTTCAAACATGTACCCAACTCATACAATTATAGTTGGTGGTAACTTTAATTTACCCTCAATATGTTGGCAAAAATACATGTTTCAATCCACAGGTATGCATAAAGCATCACCTGAAATTGTGCTAAACACTTTCTGTAAAAATTATTTTGAGCTGTTAGATCACGAGCCCACGTGAATAGTACACAGTGTGGAAACACATTTGATCTATTGGCAACAAATAATCCTGAGCTAATAACAAGCATCAAAATGGATACAGGGATTCATGAACACAGGGTTGTCATAGTGAGACTGAATACTGCAACCCCCAAATGTTCCAAAAATAAACGAAAAATATACCTATTTAAAAAAGCAAATACAAATTCACTTGATGTCTTGCTGGGAGACAATGTCCACTCTTTCCAAATTAACAATGTAAGTGTAGACCAGACGGGGCTCAAATTCAAAGAAATAGTGTTGGCAGCAATTGAGAGATTTATACCAAATAAATTAACGAATGACGGAGCTGATTCTCCTTGGTATACAAAATGGGTCAGAATACTGTTGCAGAAACAATGTAAAAAACATGTCACATTTAAACACACGCAAAATCTCAAAGGTTGGTGATCTTTTACAGAAGCTCAAAATTTAATGTGGACTTCAATGTGAGATGCTTATAATAGTTTCCGCAACTAAACTTTGTCTTGAAACATGAAACACAGCCTTCCGAAATTCCTTCACCAAAGAAGATGAAGTAAGTATTCCAGAACTCGAATCAAGAACAGATGCCAGCATAAGTAACATACAAGTAGATAACCTCGAAGTAGTGAAGCAACTTAAATCACTCAACAGAAGCAAGTCTTCCAGTCCAGACTATATACCACTTAGGTTCCTTTCTGAGTATGCTGATACAATAACTCCATACTTAACAATCATATAGACTGTACCTCAGATGTGGTTTGTAGTGAAATTGCATGCTTCTGGAATATCATCTCAGTCGTGTGACTGGGTTCATGATTTACTGTCACAGTTCATAGTAATTGATGGAAAGTCATTGAGCAAAACAGAAGTGATTTCTGGCATTCCCCAAGGTAGTGCTATACGCCCTTTGCTGTTCCTTATCTACATGAACAATTTGCGACACAATCTGAGCAGCCGTCTTAGGTTGTTTGCAGATGACACTGTTGTTTATTGACTAGTAAAGTTATCAGACAATAAAAACAAATTGCAAAACAATTTAGATAAGATATCTGTATGTTGAAAAAATTGGCAACTGACCCTAAAGAACAAGAAGTATGAGATCATCCACACCAGTGATAAAAGGAATCCGTTAAACATTGGTTACACAATAAAACAGCATAATCTAAAGGCCTTAAATTCAACTAAATACCTAGGAATTACATTTACAAACAACTTAAATTGGAAGGAACACATAGAAAATGTTGTGGGGAAGGCTCACCAGAGACTGCGTTTTATTGGCATGACACCTAGAAAGTGTAACAGATATACTAAAGAGACTGCCTACACTATGACTGTCTGTCCTCTGTTAGAATGGTGTGGGATACTTGCCATATAGGATTGACGGTGTACTTCGATAAAGTTCAAAGAAGGGAAGCACATTCTGTATTATCGTGAAACAGGGGACAGAGTGTCACAGACATGATACAGGATTTGGTTGGACATCATTACAACAAACGTGTTTTTCATTGTGGCAGAATCTTCTCAAGAAATTTCAATCTCCAGCTTCCTCCTCCCAATGCAAATATATGTTTTTGACACCGGCCTACATAGGGAGAAATGATCATCATAATAAAGTAAGACAAATTAGAGCTTGCATGGAAAGATATAGGTTTTCGTTTTTTCTGCGTGTTGTACAAGATTGGAATAATAGAGAATTATTATGAAGGTGGTTTGATGAACCCTCTGCAAGAGTATCCATGTAGATGAAGATGTAGATGTAGATCCATAGAAGACTGTTTAGTCCTCATCTTGCCACCATCATATATCTCACGCAGCAGTCATAAGCATAAGATAAGAGACATTAAACCACATACAAAGGCACATAAACAGTAATTTTTCTCTCAATAAATACATGAATGCAACAGAAAAAATCAATAATTTTAGCATGCTGAACTGACAGTACAGTGGTTTGCAGAATATATAAGTAGGTAAAGATGTATTAAGGCTGTTGCAAACTGTTTTCACGGCATGGAATCTTCTTGCATGACTTCTCCTTCAATTCTGAACTTTACACTCTCCTAATGAAAGATGTATCACTGACCTATTGCTGTAAGCTGTACTGTACTGCAGCAGTTAGTGGTGCTGGCTGCCATGCTGCAGGTTGCTGGGTCAAACTCAAACATCAGCAAATATCTGATGCTAAGTCTGCCTGTTTAGCTGCATGGTAACGTGCCTGCCTCCCATGCAGTGGGCCCGGGTTCGATTCCCAGCCGGGTTGGAGATTTTCTCCGCTCATGGACTGGGTATTGTGTTGTCCTCATCACCATCTCATTCTCATCACCGGCTTGTGGGTCACCCAATGTGGCGTCAACTGAAATAAGACTCGTACTCAGTGGCCGAACTTACGGCCAGCAATGCCATACGATCATTCCATAATTTCATTCTTTTCTCTGTTGCTAAGTATTTATCATTTCTGGGAGGTTCTTGAAATTTCTCATTTTTGTAACATTTGCATATTCTGGAATATTCAATGTCTATATAAATAGCAGCACTCTCTGTCCAGAAGTTCAATTCTGTTCTGTCTGTGCATTGGTGTCAATAACAAACATGCTTTCTTTGGATGCTAAGTGTTGTACTTCACTGACAACCTCACTTTCAGATTTGGATTTGATTTTATCATGTGGCATTATCTGGTGAAGATGCTGGGTACTTCAGAACATCTACACCACTATGGCGCCAATTAGGCAATGTAAAAGCCATCAGCTTCATGGACAGGAACTGGAAATTAAGCAGTGCAACATCCCTAAGGCCATTCAGGAGACCAATGGACGCCAATACACCAGTAAGTCAGCTGCACATCAGCCATCCATCAGTGTTTTCTGAAGATGCTGGCCAGGACCCAACAAAATGGCTGAAAGGGTTTGACTGACTCAGCCAGTGGCTTTGGGTAGCACTTGGATAAGTCACCATCCGGGTCTACCAACTGCTGTTGGTGAGCAGAGTGCACTCAACCCTTGTGAGGCCAATTGAGGAGCTACTTGATTGAGAAGTAGCAGCATCAGTCACAAAAACGGTAACTGCTGGAAGAGCGGTGTGCTGATCAAATACCCTTCCATATCTGCATCCGTTGAAGCCCAAGAGCTGAGGATGACACGGTGGCCAGTCAGTACCGTTGGACCTTCATGGCCTGTTCAGACAACGTTTGTTTGTTTTTGACCGAGTTGCTAAATACAACAAGTGAGATGACATGATGTGTTTAGTAAATGTGGCAGTGGTTTAAGAACAATGAAGAGAAGCTAAATAGCTGGGACAAATTCCAGGCCAAACTAAAGAAAATATCTGGTGAGAATCAACAGCAAATCGATTTAGTAGAAGAACGTTTGAGTAATAGGATCCAGTGTCATGTAAAATTACAATTTTACATAGAGAATGTTTTTGTCCTATGCTGCAGTGTGCACCCCAATATGACAGAAGTGAGCTAAATCTCATACTTGCTGAAAGGTGTCATAGGATACATGCTATAAGCTCTTCCAGTAAATGGTGACAAAACAACAAAGCAATTCATGTACCAAAAAAAAAGAGTCAGATCAAAGGTATATGACAGACTCCCCAATATTTTACCTAAGGTCATTGAGGAATGTCACCATAACATTGCCTATCTCATAAGCCAGACAGTAAGAGATGAGATACAACATTTTATGGCAGCCTGAACTGCAAGAATAAGCAAGAGACAGCAGCCATGAATGTCAACCCTGTACATCATGAGGTAACAGAGAATAATGACAAAGAGGTGTATCGATGGTTTGCATAAATCTCTGTCACCAGTCAAGCATGCCATGCAGAATGGACTCGGCCAACTCAAACTTGTATTGTAACTGTCAAGCTACAAACCCAGCATCTAGCCAATGCAGGTACAACCAACTGTTCCACTAAGTATAATGCCCAACAGAAGAACAGAAATTTGGATGATGGAGGACAACATGAGAGTATGTTTATACTGTTGACACCAGACACCCTCTGTACTGCAGAAAAAGAATACAAGTGTTTGGTAACTACTATCCTGCCATGTCATGCTCTATTCACACCAATCAACTGCAAATTATTATAGTCAACCTTTGGAATGAAGCCCATCGCTGCTCCCTGGCAAGGTCACTTGCCAACATGTTGAGGGATTCTTCACTGCCTTGCAATAGTACCAGCCACTTACCCATTTGCCAAGTACATGAAAAGTAAGTGAAGGTATCATCTACAAAGGTTAAGTCCACCAAAGATGAAAACTATCCATGAACAAGAGTTACCAAGATGACAGGAAATCTCATTGATGCCATCATCGACGACCAACTTGTCCAGGCACTAGTCAATTCGGGAGCTTCCTTTTCTGTAATGTCGAATGCTTATCATTGCCATCTAAAGATGATTATGTTTCATGATACAAAAATGATTGGGCTGAAAGTCACAAATGAGGCAGTAGGTCCCACCAACAGGCTCATGTGTTGCAAGAATAATTATCAATGACCAAGCACAGCCCTTCGAATATGATGTTTTAACAAAATATAGTCATAATGTTATTCTCGGATTGAGTTTCTTGCAGGCATCACAAGCAATCATAGACTGTGGTAGATCAGAGCCCTAAATTTATAGAGTTGTTCCAGCAAGCATACATAACAAAGAATGCTCTAGGCAGCTGTTTGCTGTTAAAGACAATAACTCACCATCATCAATTAGGCAAGTTCCAGCCATCAATCTAGATGACCAGTTAAACTGTTAAGCTTTTTCCAAATTAGTAAAAGCTACTCAGGCTAACAAAAGAAATCTACATGCCAGTGATGATCATAAGCATTGCCCCAGATGGTCAACAAGAACTTCAGATCAGTAGTTGTCATGAAAAGCCACTCATCTTTAAAGGTATGTGCTTAGGAACACCTGAACCAGTCCACAAACAGCATCATAGTGCCATTATAGGGGTAATTACATGACAGAAAACGCTAATATGGATTTTAACTGGAAATAATCACTTTTATTATACCATACAAACATAATACAAACATATGTTAATGCGGGAAACAGAATACTGTCTTTTCCCAAAGAACCTCATTCGCAAAGACTGTGTTTCAGTGTCCTGTCGACTATCGACTTGTCACTCCCACACAGACCCCCACTCCCTGAAGTGCGAAGCACCAGGTATGGTGGGGTACTTAAACTTCACCTCCTGGCCTGCCCGAATGCGGATAGTGCGGGTGTTGGTGCTGCTTGATGATTCCGCTGATGCATTAGGTCCCATGGTGTGGAGCTCCGATGGGTCACAGCTGTCTGGCTCTGTGAAGGGTGTGGATGCATTGCGAAGTGTGTCTGAATTTGTCTGTGAGATTGCAGTCGGTGCTGTCACTGTCCAAGCAGGTTTTCCTGCTCAATGGAAACCTTGGCCGGCTTTTCCTGGAGGAGGATATCCATTGTGTGTGTGACCCGTCCTAGCACTTGATATGATCCGGTGTACAGTGGCTGTAAAGAATGAGGTACCAGGTCTGTGTGGAGCAAGATGTGAGAACAAGTATCGAGGAACTTGTGTATGAACACTTGGTGCATGCCATGCTGAGACATCGGGGCTACATGTAGCATCTCTGCCTGTTGTCCGCATCTATTGAAAGAGGTGGGGTAGTTGTGTCTCATCTGGCAGAGGAACCGGTGCAAGGAATTCTGCTGGAACATGTAGTGGTTTTCATATACCAGCTCTACCAAGGAACAACTGATGTCTGCTTTTAATGCAGTCCATAATCCCAGCAAAACTAATGGCAACGCTTGAGTCCATGAGTCCTCGTGGCACATCAGGGTAGCCTTTAAAGTTCGGTGGCACCTTTCCACCAAACCATTGCTGGCCGGGTGGTAGCTAGCTGTTTGGTTTCATTGGAAGCTGCAGAGCTTTGACAGTTGTTGGAACAGTGTCAACTCGAATTGGTGTCCTTGGTTGGTGGTAACGAAGAATGGACACCCAAAATGAGCTACCCAAGTTTCCAAGAATGCCCACGCAGTAGTCTCTGCAGAAATTTCCTCGACTGGTGTAGCCTCTCCCCACCATGTGCAACAATCCACTGCTGTAAACAAATACCTGTAACCTTCCAAAGGAGGGAGAGGTCCGATCAAGTCCATGTGTACATGCCCAAAATGTGCTGTTGGAGTTGGGATTTGTCCTACTGGAGTGTCAACATGACGTCCCACTTTGCTACATTGACACTGATAGCAGCTGTGGGCTCACTCCCATGTATCTTTCTTGATTGGAGGCCACACAAAACGGTCCGTCACTAACTTCACTGAGGCATTGGTTCCTGGGTGTGCCAGGTTGTGAATACCGTCGAATACCTTTCATCGGAACTGGGGAGTGATGTAGGGGTGTGGTCTAACCATAGAGGTGTCACACCATACCTTAAATGTGCTGTAGGGGGCGTCCACAGGTTGTAAGCATAAGCCAGTGGATGAGTCCAGCAACAATGACTGCAGCTGTGTGCCTGCAGCCTGAGACCTTGCCAATTCAGAATAATCCAAATGTGCTGTAGGCGGCGTCCACAAGTTGTAAGCGTAGGCCAGTGGATGAGTCCAGCAACAAGGACTGCAGCTGTGTGTCTGAAGCCTGAGCCCTTGCCAATTCAGAATAATCCAACATTGGACTTAACCCGTTAATGTGCAAGAAATAGTCTGCCACAATGTTGTCAGGCCCCATGGATGTGATGCACATCTGTCGAAAACTGGCATATAAACTCGATATGGCAGGCCTGGCGGGGGGAACATGAATCGCTGATTTTGAAGAAAGCTGCCATGAGAGGTTTATGGTCAGTGCATATGGTGAACGGCCTGCCCTCAATGAAAGGGCGGAAGGGCCTGACACTTTCATACATTGTGAGGAATTCCCTGTCGTATGAACTCCAATGATTTTGACCCATCTGTAGCTTTTGTGAGAAATAACTTAGTGGCTGCCAATGACCCTTCACTCTCTGGTGAAGAGTTGCACCTATTGTAACTTGGCTTGCATCCACTACTAGGGCTAGCTGAGCTCCTACTGCGGTACGCGCAAGCCCCACTGCATTGCGCATGCTGTTTAGCTATGCCTTGAAAGCAGAGTCCATCTCTAGTGTCCATGGCAGTGGGCACCTGCCAATTTTGTTGTGTCCAGCCCAGGCATTGTTCAGTGACATCTGGATAGCTGCTGTTCCAGGGAGGTGGCGACGATAGAAATTTATCATTCCTAGGAATCATCAGAGACCATGGTAGTTTTTAGGCTGTGGTAGGGTATGCAACAACTCCAGCTTCTCTGGCAGTGGGAAAATGCCCTGAGCTGACACTTTATAACCCAGGAAGGTCACCACGGGTTCCCCAAACATGCACTTGTCCTTGTTAAGTGTTATTCCATGAGCACTGAGCCTGCTTCGCACCTCGTTTATTTGTTTCTGATGGTCAGAAATGTTCTCAGAAAACACCAGAATATCGTCTAGATAAGCAAACCAATATGGTAGCCCTTTTAGCATGCTGTCCAGAAACCGTTGCCATGTTTGAACAGCATTTTTCATTCCAAATAGCATCACCAAAAATTCAAACAGCCCGAATGGGGTTGTTACTGCAGTCTTTTGTATGTCCTGCTCTGCCATTGGGATCTGATTATGAGCCTTACAGCGTTCTAAAACACTGAATATGGTCGCCCCAGCCAGTGAATGGGTGAAATCCTCTATATTTGGCACAGGGTATCTGTCCGGACCAGTTCGGGCATTCAAAGCTCGATAATCACCACACGAGCGCCATGACCCATTCTTTTTACAGGCAAGGTGCAGAGGAGAGGACCATGGACTGTCAGATAGCCGTATAGTTACTTCTTGTAGCATCTCATTGCAAACAGTCTTGGTTTCCCGCAAGTGATCAGGTGCAAGCCCGCGAACACGTGAGGAAACTGGTGGGTCTGGAGTTGTAAGCGTGCGGTGCACCATCTCATGCTTTGCCCTGTTCTTTCTTGTTCTGTGTTGTGGCTTTGGTGTTGCCTTTGCGGTTGAAACAACAGGAGCCTGTTGTTCTGCCATCAACTGTTTTGATCTCATTTGGGCCATTTGCAGGTCAGACTCCTTCGTCGCTATGGTGTCCTCCCAGGTGGGTGCAGTGAGGTTGTCTATCCTTGGGCATGCATGAGAGGTCAGACATCCTTGTATTCCCAGGATAACCCATCCAGTGGCAGAATGTACGAGGTGTGACGCGTGTAAATCCATGGACAATACATGTTTATCCCGGAAATCAGCACCTAGTATAGGTTGGTCAATATCAGCCAAAACGAAGGTCCAGTTGCATTTTTATGGTGGCCCAGTGTCCACTGCCAGTGTTTTCCGTCCATATGTGTGGATGACTGAATCGTTGACTGCTTTCAAAGTGGTCTCTTCAGCACACATGCCTGAAGGAAAGAAATTTACAGGCAGCGTGCTGACATCTGAGCCGGTGTCAACCAAAAAAATCCATCCCGTAGAGTGATCAGGAACAAACAGTCTTTGTGAAGCTGCATACCCGACAGCTGTGGGAAAGTCGATCCGCATAACATAGGCTCGCACTGAAATGGGGGTGTCCTCCTCCCATGTGTCTGTGAGTTTAGGTGCATTTACTTGTTGTTATGGTTGGCTGCGCCTAAAGCAGGCTGTGGGACGCGTTTGGGTGCGAGCACGGCGCCTTACACTTCGTAGTTTGCATGCCGAAACGCTGGTGGAACCAGCAATAACTGGTGCCGTTGTTTATGACACGGCAGGTGCATCGGTTGGTGAATATGTGTGTGTGTGTGTGTCAGCCGCCACAACATAACGTCACTCTAACCACTGCAGCTGGGTGGTCAGTTGATTGATGGCAGCGTGGAGAGATCAGAAATTTTTGGTCGTACCCGGTGCTCCTCGTGCAGTTGTTGTGGCACAAGCTGGAGTCGCTGCATCAATCGGCTCTGGCAGCACTCGGCAGGAGTCATTAGCCGAGGTGGTTGCAGCGGCAGCCATGGTGGCCTGCAAGTTGAGCAGGGAGTCCAGTCTATCAGCCACTTGCAGCAACTCACCTAGTGGCTGGTCCTCATACGCAATTAAGGTTGAGCGCACCTGTGAAGGTAACTGCAGCTGCCAGATGTGCACAAGTAATGTGTCTGAGAACATGGAAGGGTCCACCATAGCACGTAAATGCCAATAAAAGTCTGAAGGCAACCTGTCACCATGTTTCTCGTGGTACAGGAGCTGTGTTATCCGCTGATCCACAGGTTTTGTGCAACACGAAATTAACGCCGTCTTGAAGGTGGCATAAGCTTGTTCTGGTGGGGGTTGCATAATTATATATGATACCACCGATGAAGCACATTGGTCCAGGTTGCATATCACTAGCGTAAACTATTCAAAATCATCAACTATTTGATGCTGCACGAGAATATTCTCCATAGTAGCAAACCAAATTTTCGGACATTCAGGAACGAAAGGCGGGGGCTGAATTTGTAATCGTGATGCGTGTGGGCCCCAAGAGCTGGCAAACGAAAAGTTTGAAACTCTTGGGAGCTGCACCAACCTGAGTGATGAAAACGTGACTAAATTTGGTTTGATATCAGCGTGTCCTGTGGGCTGGTTGTGTGAGGCAATATCCTGAGGTGGCGGTGTGGGAACCTCTGGTACACGCGGCGCGGTTGGAAACTTAACGTCATGGATGAACTCGGTATAAAATGTAAGAACCCATGGCACTGCGAACTGAGGGGTTTGCTGCATCATGTCAAGCTTGTTCTCAATATCCTGGATGACAGCGTCGATGTTGTGGAAGGGGTTCTGTGCAGGCAACATGTCGATATGAGAAGGCGTGGAAAATGTGTAAAGAAACTTGTCTACTGCCACTCCACTGTAGTTACAGGCTCACCACTTATGTAGGTGGTGTTTACTCTACATAAAAGAAAATGCTTGTGTGGATTTTATACTGGAAATAATCACTTTTACTATACCACACGAACACAAAGCAAATATACATTAACGCGGGAAACTAAACACGGTTGTTTTCCCAAAGAACCTCATTCGCAAAGATGAGTGTTTCAGTGTCCTGTCGACTATTGACATCACTCCTATGGTACCCTCAACAAAGTGTTGTGCTCCATTATCACTACAGACAATGACGTGGAGGAACTGTCAACAGAATCTGGCCTGCCTGAGGAACAACACTGATGAGTGTTAGCCATTCTGTGCCAATGTTCAGATGCTTTCAGATCTGGAGCACATGAAACACACAATCAGTCCATGGCAAAACATCATATCAACACTTAGGATCATCCACAATTGGCTAGCACTTGTATAGAATGTCACTGGCTAAACAAGTGGTAACCCAGTAGTAAATGCAGATGTTGAAAGATAACATCAATGAACCTTTATTAAGTCCTTGGTCCTCTCCCTGGTCTCTGTAAAAACTAATATTGGCTGAACAAAATCATGATGAAAAAATAACCACCCACTGCCATGCATTGATGATACCCTAGACTGCTTGAAAGAGGCAAAGCATTTCTCGACTTTTAGCATGCAGGCAGGCTACAAACAATTCAAGATAGATGAGGCTGACCAGAAAAAGACTGCTGATAGCCTGTAGGTGTTCAAAGTTATATGGTTGGGCTATGTAACCCTCCAGCCATCTTTTAACACCTTATATGTACTATCTTGCTATCTGGATGACATTGTCATTTTTTCAAAGACATTTCAAGAATATTCAAGCTGCATAACAACAACGTTGAAGTCTTTTCAGACTGCACACCTCCACCTGAATCCCGAAAATGTGACTCTCCATCAGCGAAGAAATAAATATCTTGGGGGAATTGATTCTGTCTTGATCCAGAGAGAATATGAGCAGTCACAGATTTTCCAACTCCTTGGAATGTGCTCATACAATCCATAAAGGACTTTCATGTCAAGTTATATTCCTTGCAAGAGCTGTTGCAGGGAGACACCAAATTTTCCTGGAATGAGGTGCAAGACAGATCTTTCCTTGTCCTCTGAAAGGTGCTCAAAATGTGATAGCTTATGCTCCAAGCCCGACACAGAATGCCTCGCAGTTGGCTGTGCCATCAACAAATTTCAGCCTTATTTATCTAGCTAACCATTCACCATTGATGGACCACCATTCTCTATGCTGGCTGACTAGCCTAAAGGGCCCATCAGACTGACTGAGGAGATGGGCACTGTTGCTTCAGGAGTAACTCAAACACAAGAATGCCAACTGCTTTTGTAGAATACATCAGCATGGATGAAGTCTCAGTCATCGTTGCATTAAATGACATTGTTGCTGAACAGAGCAAAGATCCAGAACTGATCAAAAAAATAGCAGCCTTGAAGAAAGAGGAACAAGAGAAACTTACAATTAATAAAAGCAACATTGTATAAGAGGAACTATGATTTTATGGGGCAGAAATGGTTTTCATCATCCCTGCTCATCTATAACCAGCTATCCTGAAGAATGCGCATGACACTCCAACATCTGATCAGCTAGAATTCCCGAAGGCTTTAGACAGAATCAGACACAAGTATCACTGGCCAGTTCTTTTCCAATCCATTAGACACTTTAATGAACAGCCTTCCCCAAAACTCTAATGAAATGTCCGATACCACCTTTTTTTATATGCATCCGGATAATTATCGGACAATTTAGTGCTTCCTAGGGACTTGTATGTGTGTCTTTATGTATATCATTTTGTCCAATTTGCTAAAACACTTGATATTCATTGTGAAAGCAAACAGAATGTTCTGGAAAAACGTATATCATGATTGTCAGGGGATTGTTGTCATTAATAAAATTATGTACAGTTGACAAATCAAAAACCTAGTTGAGAAGTTGAAGTAACAGATATTTAGTAACAAATGTAAAAAGGCCATGGAAATATTGGCATAAGTGGCTGGTGCCTCCAATTACAATAATTAGAATTGAATAATGAGTAAACACAGAAAACATCTTTATCTTGAGAAACAGCTTAAAAGTTATTACCAAGCAATGTATTTTCATTTGTTATGTACTTTTATGTCCTCTGTAATTAATATCCTTTGTAATTAAATTTCTAATTAACTCTCCAATTGTTTACATCACACAATATTCTGATTTTCAGAATTTGAGACGTTATTGGTAACTTTCTTGTATGCAGTCGGATAAAGGACAAGATTTGTATTGTCACTGAATGTTAGTAACCAAACCCAAACTGTAATTAATTACATAACTAAAATAATACAAGACATTATTGCAATTAAAGTTCAGATTGACTTTTACATTTAAAACTAGTGATGATACTATAAAAATTATGCACTCCGTCTTCAGGCCACAAGTGGCCCATCAGGACCATCCGACCGCTGTGTTATCCTCAGTTGACGATGGGGATAGGAGGGGCGTGTGGTCAGCACACCACTCTCCCGGTCGTTAAGATGGTTTTCTTTGACTGGAGCCGCAACTATTTGGTCGAGTAGCTCCTCAATTAGCATCACGAGGCTGAGTGCACCCCGAAAAATGGCATCAGTGCGTGGCGGCTGGATGGTCACCCATCTAAGTGCCAGCCACGCCTGACAGCACTTAACTTCGGTGATCTCACGGGAACCGGTGTATACACTGCGGCAAGGCCATTGCCACTATAAAAATTTCATCAATTAATATTGTATTTTTTACCTTATTCAGCTGTAACATCAGTTTCTTTACGTTTTGAAAATTTTAATTGTAACATAATAATGGACTATTTTGTAATTTATTGTTAAAATTCTATATAAAGCAAAGCAGTGATGTGCCAGTCAGTCAGTTTTGGAAGTCAAAGAGATCAGTGATGTCAATCAGTGTTTTGTTAACGTGACGAGTATGCAGCTCAGTGGTCAATAAATTTTGTGAAGTTTGAAACTGTTGTTTTCATTCATCAAATGAACTCTAGGCCAAGTTAGCTTAATTTAAGTAACATCCGAGAATATAGCATCGTTACAATACTATGTGAGCCACTGTATGGAATGACAATACCAGCACCTGTGTCAATCCACTGAAATGGCATCAACTTCTTCACAGGTTCCTGAAGTCAACAAAGAAGTATCAATGGATGATAGTCTGCACTGGCTACCTTACCCACTACACTGTGATCATAACTCTGTGAACTGCCAAAGCTCCAGAAATTGCAAGATTCCTTGTAGAGGACATCATTTTGATACATGGAGCACCTTTTATGATGATCTCTCACTATAGAAAAAATTTCCAATTAAGGATTGTATCAGACGTGATTTCACATAGGATCATCATCCACAAGATGACAACTACCTATCACCCACAGACAAATGGTCTAATAAAACACTTCAATAACACACTGGCAGATATGCTCATAATGTACACTGATGTCACAGAGAAATTGGGGATCCAGTACTGCCCGTTGTGACATTCACATTCTTTCTGCTGCAGGGTGACAAACCCCAACAACAATGGCTACATTGTTCCTAGTTGTTGTTGTGATCTTCAGTCCAGAGACTGGTTTGATGCAGCTCTCTATGCTACTCTATCCTATGCAAGCTTCTTCATCTCCCAGTACCTACTGCAACCTACATCCTTCCGAATATGTTTAATGTAATCATCTCTTGGTCTCCCTCTACGATTTTTACCCTCCACGCTGCCCTCCAATACTAAACTGGTGATCCCTTGATGCCTCAGAATATGTCCTACCAACCGATCCCTTCTTCTAGTCAAGTTGTGCCACAAATTTCTCTTCTCCCCAATTCTGTTCAATACCTCCTCATTAGTTATGTGATCTACCCATCTAATCTTCAGCATTCTTCTGTAACACCACATTTCGAAAGCTTCTATTCTCTTCTTGCCTAAACTATTTATCGTCCACGTTTCACTTCCATCCATGACTACACTCCATACAAATACTTTCATAAACGACTTCCTGACATTTAACTCTATACTCGATGTTAACAAATTTCTGATCTTCAGAAACGCTTTCCTTGCCATTGCCAGTCTACATTTTATATCCTCTCTACTTCAACCATCATCAGTTATTTTGCTCCCCAAATAGCAAACCTCATTTACAACTTTAAGCATCTCATTTCCTAATCTAATTCCCGCAGCATCACCCGATTTAATTCGACTACATTCCATTATCCTCATTTTGCTTTTGTTGATGTTCATCTTATATCCTCCTTTCAAGACACTGTCCATTCCGTTCAGCTGTTCTTCCAGGTCCTATGCTGTCTCTGACAGAATTACAATGTAATCGGCAAACTTCAAAGTTTTTATTTCTTCTCCATGGATTTTAATTCCTACTCTGAATTTTTCTTTTGTTTCCTTTACTGATTGCTCAATATACAGATTGAATAACATCGGGAATAGGCTACAACCCTGTCTCATTCCCTTCCCAACCACTGCTTCCCTTTCATGCCCCTCGACTCACATAACTGGCATCTTGTTTCTGTACAAATTATAAATAGCCTTTCGCTCCCTGTATTTTACCCCTGCCACCTTCAGAATATGAAAGAGAGCATTCCAATCAACATTGTCAAAAGCTTTCTCTAAGTCTACAAATCTAGAAACGTAGGTTTGCCTTTCCATAATCTATTCTCTAAGCTGTAGGGTCAGTATTGCCTCACGTGTTCTAACATTTCTACGGATTCCAAACTGATCTTCCCCGAGGTCGGCTTCTACCAGTTTTTCCATTTGTCTGTAAAGAATTCGTGTTGATATTTTGCAGCTGTGGCTTATTAAACTGATAGTTTGGTAATTTTCACATCTGTCAGCACCTCCTTTCTTTGGGATTGGAATTATTATATTCTTCTTGAAGTCTGAGGGTATTTCGCCTACCTCATACATCTTGCTCACCAGATGGTAGAGTTTTGCCAGGGCTCACTCTCCCAAGGCTATCAATAGTTCTAATGGAATGTTGTCTACTCGCGGGGCCTTGTTTCAACTTAGGTCTTTCAACCCTCTGACAAACTCTTCACGCAGTATCATATCTCTCATTTCATCTTCTATCTTCTTCTACCACCTCCTCCATTTCCATAGTATTGTCCTCAAGAACATCGGCCTTGTATAGACCCTCTATATACTCCTTCCACCTTTCTGCTTTCCATTCTTTGCTTGGAACTGGGTTTCCATCTGAGCTCTTGTTATTTATGCAAGTGGTTCTTTTTTCTCCAAAGGTCTCTTTAATTTTCCTGTAGGCAGTATCTATTTTACCCCTAGTGATACATGCTTCTACATCCTTACATTTGTCCTCTAGCCAACCCTGCTTCACCATTTTGCACTTCCTGTCGATCTCATTTCTGAGACGTTCGTATTCCTTTTTGCCTGCTTCATTTACTGCATTTTTGTATTTTCTCCTTTCATCAATTAAATTCAATATCTCTTCTGTTACCCAAGGATTTCTATTATTTTTACCTACTTGATCCTCTACTACTTTCACCATTTCATCTTTCAAAGCTACCCATTCTTCTTCTACTGCATTTCTTTCCCCCATTCTTGTCAATCGTTCTCTAATTCTCTCTACAACCTCTCGTTCTTTCAATTTATCCAGGTCCCATCTCCTTAAATTCCCACCGTTTTGCATTTTCTTCAGTTTTAATCTACAGTTCATAACCAATATATTGTGGTCAGAGTCCACATCTGCGCCTTTAAATGTCTTACAATTTAAAACCTGGTTTCTAAATCTCTGTCTTACCATTTTATAATCTGACACCTTCCTGCATCTCCAGGCTTCTTCCATGTATACAACCTCCTTTTATGATTCTTGAACCAAGTGTTAGCTATGATTAAGTTATGCTCTGTGCAAAATTCTACCAGGTGGCTTCCTCTTTCATTTCTTAGCCCCAATCCATATTCACCTACTACGTTTCCTTCTCTTCCTTTTCCTACTATCGAATTCCGGTCACCCATGACTATTAAATTTTCGTCTCCCTTCACTATCTGAATAATTTCTTTTATCTCATCATACATTTCATCAATCTCTTCGTCATCTGTAGAGCTAGTCGGCATATAGACTTGTACTACTATGGTAGGCATGGGCTTCATATCTATCTTGGCCACAATAATGCGTTCACTATGCTGTTTGTAGTAGCTTACCTGCATTCCTACTTTTTTATTCATTATTAAACCTACTCCTGCATTACCCCTATTTGATTTTGTATTTGTAACCCTGTATTCACCTGACCAGAAGTCTTGTTCATCCTGCCACCGAATTTCACTAATTCCCACTATGTATAACTTTAACCTATCCATTTCCCTTTTTAAATTTTCTAACCTACCTGTCCGATTCAGGGATCTGACATTCCACGCTTTGACCCGTAGAACGCCAGTTTTTTTTCTCCTGATAACAACGTCCTCCTGAGTAAACCCCACTCGGAGATCCGAATGGGGGATCATACAGTAAAGCTGCATGCCCTCGGGAAAAATTATGGCTGGAGTTACCCCCTGCTTTGAGCCGTTTGCAGTACCAGCACAGCAAGGCCGTTTTGGTTAGTGTTACAAAGCCAGATCAGTCAATCATCCAGACTGTTGCCCCTGCAACTACTGAAAAGGCTGCTGCCCCTCTTCAGGAACCACATCTTTGGCCTCTCAACAGATACCCCTCTGTTGTGGTTGCACCTATGGCACGGCTATCTGTATCGCTGAGGTACGCAAGCCTCCCCAGACACCCTGTAGAAGAACTGACAGAACTACAGGGTGACACAGAAAAATTGGAACTTTTCCCCAATCTAATAAAACTAGAAATGATGAAGGAAAGAAATTGCGTGCATAGTAATTGAAACCTTACAGCTTTGCCATTTACGAAACATTGAGGGCATTTGTCATTTTTGAGCCGGCTGGTGTGGCCGTTCAGTTCTAGGTGCTTCAGTCTGGAACCGCGTGACCGCTACGGTCGCAGGTTCGAATCCTGCCTCAAGCATGAATGTGTGTGATGTTCTTAGGTTAGTTAGGTTTAAGTAGTTCTAAGTTCTAGGGGACTGATGACCACAGATGTTAAGTCACATAGTGCTCAGAGCCATTTGAACCATTTGTCATTTTTGAAAAATTATGTCCTTTCGATGGTGTCCTCCAGTACGAATACATTCATGAAACGTACTGCTGAGATTCCTCATCGACTGCTGCAACACCTCAGCTCGAATACTGTGAATTCCATCCCAAATTCTCTGTTTTAACTCATCCATGGTTCTTGGTTGAGTACTGTAGATTTTGCTCTTGAGGTAGCCCCACAAGAAAAAATCACTAACAGATAAATCTGGCAATCTAGAGGGACAGGGATTGTTACCGAATTGTGAGATCATGCAGTTGCCAAACAATTCTTGCACATATGCCATTGATTGCCATGCAGTGTGTGATGTCGCTTCGTCCTGCCGAAACCAGGCTTCTTGAACATTTGGAAAGTTGTTCAATGCAGGCATAGTGAAAGTTTGTAACATCTCCATGTAATGATCGGTACTGACAGTTATTGTGTTTCCCTGTTCATTTGCAAAAAAATACAGTCTGATAATCCCAAGTGATGAAACAGCACACCATACTGTCACTTTACTAGCTTGTAAAGGGTGCTCACGAACGCCATTAGGATTTGTGTTGCCCAAAATCGGTAGTTCTGTTTATTCACATAACCTGTGAGACAAAAATGTGCCTCATCTGACATCCACAACTTGTTTAGAAATTCATTGTCATTGTTTAGTTTTGTTATAATTTGTTGACAGAATCCTAATCGTAACTGTTAATAGTTGTCCTTCAATTGTTGCACCATCTGTAGTTTGTATGGATGAAATTTTAAATCAATATGAAGAATTCCGCAAGCATTCTCCCAGGACATTCCAACCACTGCTGCTTGCTTACGAATTGAATGCCATGGGCTCCATAAGACAGACTCGTGTACATCAATGTTTGCTAGAGAACGCACACTTTTTGTCACCCTGTTGGTTTCTTCTTGAGGGCAGATCCAGTCTCTTCAAAGCTATTAATCTAACATTTTATCACGTTTTGATGGAACAGCATCATTATGTCCTAAATTACATAAACGTTGGAACTCCCTCTGCACTGCTACCAAACTGTCACTGTTTTTATAAAACATTCTTATGACTAACTCACACTGTTGTCTGTTCCACTCATCCATGATTGCTGAAATGGGGGACTGTTTACTCGCTAACTGCTCGAACCCACAGTGCTGCCACCTGCCCATGGTTGCCACAACTCATTTCAAACATTCCCGTTATTCTGTGTCACCCTGTATAACACCTAGCATTGGCCAGTGAGATACAGCCTGGGAGACTTGGTGTGGATTTTCATTCCTGTGTGGAAAGTCCAACTATCAGAAAAGTTATTTAAGTATCATGTCCTTCGTTGGACGTCACTTATGAAGTCATGGATTGTGTACCTTCTCAAGAAGATGAAAGTATATAGAAACATTGTCCACACTGCAGTCCTGAGCTGTAGATCAACAGTGGGGGCTTCTCATTCAAGGAAATTAAGACCTACTTGATGATCTCAAAGCTTCAAAGAGAGGGGGTACCTTCCATGCACATCATAATGAGGAGGACAGTGCAACCTGAAATTCAGGATCTGACAGTTTTCCATAAAGAGGACCCATGACAACAGGGGGGGGGGGGGGGGGGGGGCTTCTCATTCAAGGAAATTGAAGACCTACTTGATGATTGCAAAGCTTCAAACGGAGAGGGTACCTACCATGCACATCACTGTGAGGAGGATATGACAATGTAACCAGAAAGTGAGGATCTGACAGTTTTGCCATATAAGTCCAGGGTGCTGTAGTTGGCTCCAGTGAGAACCTCTGAAACAGCAGGTTAACTGTTTCTACAGGAGAGGAAGAAATGCTGCAGGACATGCTGCATGACTTGAGAAGTAGTGGTTATCACCACTGCGTGGTGTGCAGCAGGTTGTCAGGTCAAACCCAATGACCATCAAATATTTGTTGTTTAGTACTCATCATTTCTGAAAAGTTACTGTAATATCGTATATTTGTAACATTTGTCTATTCTGGAACTTTTGATGTACATATAAATAGCAGTAATCCCCGACCATCAGTTAAGTTCTGTTCTGTCTATACACTGGTGTCCTTGATAGATATGCTTTTCAGTACTAAGAATTGTACTACACTGATGACACTGCTTTCGTATGTCTCACTTCTTCTTGAAGTTTGCATAGATTTTGTTGAAACTGAGTCAAAATCTTTCTCAAAATATATGAATCTTTGATAAAGTGGTACTTCATTCTATAATTTCAGCCACAACTTGCAAATATTCCAAAGTGCTACATCCACTTCTGAATCCAACTGGTTTCTTTGCTCGTCTGGTATCTTACATTTTTCCTGTGTGATTGATGATAAATTTTGTCATTATCTTGTACATTATGGAGAGGAGACATAATGCTTTACATAACTGTTTCATTTCTTGGTAACCATCTTACATGGTAGAAATTTTGTAAATAATTTTTCAAGTGCATTTCGTATCACTTTGTCCCCATATTCAACCACTTATATTAAAATAGTATGACATCAAGGTGTATTTCTGTTCTATATAGCTCAAATGACTTCAAAGAAGTAACTTGACATACTCTAATATGTTATGTTTATGATCATCGTTTGAGCCAACAAAAACCTCGAAAGAAGTCATGGTGTGTTTGAATAATTTTCTCTCCATGGTTAGTTACTATGTCATCTGCATTCTTAACTCACAAAATGTGGTGTCCACTCAGTGTAAGTTTCTGTTTTGTTTTCTGTTTGCTCTTTTTCTTTGCAACTGCTCATCTTACAAAGTTAACTTCTTTATAGTGCTCTTATTGTGTTTATTAAAAACTCTCACCATTTCCTTAATAGTTGCCTTGTTCCACTTGAGATTCTCTTTTCTTTGTTATCTTCATAATTGCAACATCTTTTGGTGTTTGCATGCTGTAAATAGATTTGTCAAACAATGGCCCAATTTATCGATGCCTGTATAATCTTCATTTGATGAACTTGTTGCCTAATTTTATCTGGTATACCTTGGAGGACCAGATATCCCATTTTTCATGGGACTGTTCTTTTGTGTGCGTGCGTGTGTGTGTGTGTGTGTGTGTGTGTGTGTGTGTGTGTGTGTGTGTGGTGTTTTTTTCCTGTTGTCCCAAAAAATATTCAGTGGAATGCCAAATGTCCTGTTTTCTTCGTAATCATCAACAACCTTATCTCCTTTTTTTAAATGTCAGCTTAGTGTCAAAGACACATTTTTTAGCATTTTCTTGAGCCTTTCTTTGTCTTGAACCCAAAGATAGTATAAATAAGCATTATTTTGCTCATTGGATGAGGAGAAGTCTGAACAGAAGATTTTCCATCATCAAGCTCAGTTCCTTTGCTACTGCAGAAATGGTGGACAGATATAAAAAGTTTTTGTTAAAGAATGTTATAGGGCTATCAATGTTCAATTGTATTTGTAATTATGAATTAGCTATTCAATGTTAGATGACAAATTTGCAGTAGATGCAACCAACACAATGTCTTCAGACTTTTACAGATAACAAAGAGATGTATGTGGCAGTTTTAACACTGGCTTCGGCAATTGCTTTAGTGTGCTACATTGTCTGAACTCATGCCTGTTAATACAGGTAAAGGAAAGTGTTCTTTCTCAAAAACCATGGAAGGAGAGTTCCATTTCTTGAAGGAAACCACAAGTAGAGTCTGTGCAGAATACAATGGTCAGTAGAAGCACAGACAAAGCATGCATGGGGAGAGCGGTAATAGTGTGGGCTGCGGGCAAGCACTGTAAAGGAAGTACTAAGCACAGGAGGGGAAGTGCATTCTACACTGAAGCCTACACTCTCATTTTTTGTAAATGTTAAGCAGGACCCCTCCGTGTCCACACTTGCAAGGTGACCATTCAAAATGATGTGGCACATCTTCTTTGGTTAGCATCTAAAAAGAATTTTGCTGAGCATGCAGCAATATATTTTCATCTGGCTTGTAAACTATTTGCAACTTTCAGAGAAGGATCATGAGTGGTGAATTTTGAGTAAAACCTACACATTTCTCTTGTTGCCATGTTAAAATCTGCTTCTTTTGCCAAGACACAGTGGAGCTTACAGTCTCACCTCACTAAAACATTGTGTAAATGCAGCTGTGGGAGAATTCCCAAACTGTGGTTTAATAAGTTTATTAAATGAGGAGTGGAGGAAAAGTAAGGTCTGTATCTTATGAAAAAACACATCCTTGGTACAATATAGAAGTGTAATGTTTTCACTCATGTTGTTCCAAAACCCGTACCATTCCTCATTTTACCAGCTATCAATGACCCTTAAAAATTACATTCATTCATCAAAAAAGTCTGTAGTTAGTGATATAGCATGATAGATAATCAAGTTTTGCATAAGAACCATCTTCTTTGCAGGCTATCATTTGCCAAAATCTCATTCTGATATCTCAACCCATTTATGAAATATGAGGAATGTTGAGGATATTTCACTCCAGCTTTATTGCTGGTGCTGCGTGATCACAAATGAGTGTGCTAGATCAAATCAGTTTTCTGAAGACTGGTGACAGATAGAGACCTCCTCCCAAATCTAAAGAACAATTTAGTATGTTAGCCAAATTTCATAGCAACATAGCAACATATTATGTAACATGCACCAAACACAAAATCATAACGACTTCTACTTTTCATTGTTACATTTTTCAAATTTTGTGCAATGTCTTACTTCCATATAAATATCACAGTAATTATGACCATTAATGAAATGGTGGGCACATCATAATGAACCTGACACATAAAGCTACAAGCAAAGCAATTAAAATTTTTTTACTGAATATTTTCTGTAAAATCAATTGAGCAAGATTGCAGGGCGTGCACCTCAATTCGTCATCTCCTACCTGACGAAAGGTGGCAGACAGTGTCAGCCTCCCCTTCCGAACAAATGAATGAACTCACCCAGCACTTTGGAAGAAAACTGGTCACTGTGCATCTACCACAGTATCCTGTGTGGAGTCTACGAAGGTGGAATGTACGTTGTGTCATTCAGTTTTTTCCATTGAACATGGAGGTCGTGTCGATGTAACATAGTACATAAAGAAAAAGAAGCACCGGTTGGCAGTTTCTGTGAGATCTTCTTGCAGCTCAACTTCCTTTGCCATTACGAATAAACTACAAACAGAGGAAGGTAAAGGCATTGCTGCAGAAGAAGGGCTGTTTGCATTCCATACTGCAAAGCACGATCATTCTTTCCTTTCAATAGACTGCACGGTTCTTCTCATCACAGAACTATCTGAGAAGAAATTCACTTATGCCAGTTGATTTTAGTGAATATTTTATCACCATATGCAGTGCACGAAGTTCAGTCAGAACTTAAAGATGCTATGTATGTGCCCATGATGGTTGAGGCATCCAATCAAAGAAGTTTAAAGCTAGAACTGATTCTAGCTAGGAATTTAATTCTTACCAAAGGCATTCAGTGCAAACTAATCTGTCTTCAGAACACGGCTGGAGAAACAGCAGAATTATTAGCTAGCTATATTCTGGATATTTTGAAAAAGCAAAATGTAATTGACAAGATTGTCACATTTTGTGCAATAACTGTAATACCAATTTTGGTGGGTACAAGAGAGCAGGAATAAACAATGTTCTCAAGATTCGCAGCATCATTTGTGGAACACATGTAGTACAAATTGTAGTTCAAACAAGTACAGGCATGCTTCCAATTAGCATTAGCGAATAAAATTTTTCAAAATTTTCATATTCACACTGTGAATGTGGAGGAACTGAAATCATTCTGTGATTTTATTGATACCGAACACAAGCAAGTTCTAGGTAGTATTAAAACTAGATGTTTGTCATTGTTAGCAGGAGCTACAAGAGTTACTGATATGTATGAACCTTTGAAATCCTATATCCTGTTTCAGGATATGTGTCCTACTTTGCTGAAACAGTTTTTGAGAGCCCACAGTCACTTCTTTGGCTTTATTTCACACAAAACCAATAAAAATGTTTTCAAATTCAATCCAAAAGTTGGAAAGAACCATGGTTTTAGTTACAGAATCAGCTGAGGAGTTAAAGCTGCTTAAAGAAAAAAAATCAGTAACAGGAATTTAGTAAATTTCAAACTTCTTCAGATATTCCTTCAATTTCTTATTGAATTCAGCTTAGTCCAAATACGAGATGATTACCAAATTATTTTATGACACTTTCGTGACTTATTTAGAAAAGTGCATTTTTCCATTTCAGCTTCTGAAATCATTTCATTGGATAACACTGAACAATTCTGTTTCTTGGGCTTAACTTTTAAACTATCTGAAAATTCTTAAGACAGTAGACTTAGTTGCAACATTTCAGATAGGTGGAGACGTATTGTTTGTTGAGATAGGATGTGTGAACAATGTTGTATCCAAGAGACTTGAAGAATAGGAAAAAGCTAATTTGGAAACAGCTAAAAGATTGTGTATATTCCAAACACTTAAAAGTACAGGTACTTCATTTAAAAACATAGAGATGCTTGTTCAGTTCTGCTCTTGCTGTACCAGGTACAAATTTTGTTGTGGAAAGGGTATTTTCAATTGTGAATTCTCTTTGGATTGATGAGAAAAACTGTTTTACTACTGAAAATATAGGAGCAATTGTTGTAGTTAATAATCATTATCAAGATCTTACCTGCAAGGAGTTCTACAAACTGCTATTAACCATTTCAAGGCTTCTGAAAGGTATCAGGTCTTCTGATTAGTACAATGTTAGTAGCAGTGTTCCTGATACAGTAGGTAAATGGTCTACAGATTTTTGATGTCTACATTAGTATTCATTTTTTAAAAACCATTCTATCCATTTCTCAATATTTTGAGTTACAATCAGTTATTGGGAAAACAATGAATCATCATATGATGCAGTGCCATTACGAGCCTGTTTTGAAGTGTCTTGTTAAAATATATGCTTTTGTGTGAGTATGAACTGTAGTTTTTATTTATTTTAGTAAAGCGATGCAGTCAAATATGCAGAATATTTTCTCTCTGTCTAGTGTCCTGTTTCTTATCCCAATTTTCTGCAAATGTCCCATTTTTTCATGTGAAGAATCTGTTCATGCTAGTATTCCTCCATATTTTTAAATGAATTCCTTTAACCTAAAATTCTGCTCTCCTGCCTGAAGCATCTGTTTCTTTTTAACATATATATACTCTTAGAGTGAATTTCACTAGTTGATTACCACTTGCAATTCAAAAGCTATGTAGTAGCATCACATCCTGTATAATTTCTTAATTTTTTTTGATTTTACAGTCAGTTCCCTTTTCATTTCTAATTACTACATAAAAATTCCACTTTCTATTTGTGTTCTTCTGGAAGACTGTGTTAAGAATAATTGTTGTTCTTTGCTGCAAATACTATTATATGTCCTCCCTCATTTCTGGTATCATATCTGAAGTTCTGAATAATTATTCATTAGTTTTTGTCCAGTTTTCACATTAAAGCCACCTTAGTTATCATTTTACACTGGTATTTTCTGTCATCCATTACACTTTGTACCTCCTCATGAAAATGTGAGACCAATGTGAGTGATTTCCACTGTACATCTTTTGTTTTTAAAACAAATCTTAGTATTCTGTTCTGTATCACATCAATACATCAATAGTTGTAATATCATTGCTCATTTCCTCATTTTCAATAAAACTTGCATGTAAATTATCTCCCTGCCCTGTTCTTCTACAGTAATACGTATGAATATAATTCTAAAGTGACCACGAAGCCGAGTTCTGCAAGGCCTATACTTTTAGGTACCTCTCTTTGTGATGACCCGCTGTCTTTTTTAATTATCTTCTGGGGCATCACTGCTAAAGTAAATAAAGTACTTATTTGGCAGATGTTAGTAGTATGTACCAGAGTAAAAGAGACAATCACATTTCTGGCAGAGGTCTCACAATTCTCACAGTCACTTTGTAGTAGCTAAACTATTTAATGGTATTTATTTCTGATAATAAATACAGACTTCAGTTATACTGTGAGTCACAAAACCACAACACAAAATGCAAAAATAAAATTCAGGTTGGCTTCACTTCCTTGTCTAATTTTCAGAGCAAGATTCTAGTGCAAAGTTCTTCAACAAGTGCCAATACAGCACAAAATAATAAACAGAAAACTCTATAAATTTAAGAGAAAATTAAAAAAATAATTTATTAGTCATGCTGCAAATTATTTAATTATCCAGATTCAAGAAATGAAGCTATGTGCTGGGTGTGTGACAAATAGCAATGCTCACTGTAGACAAGCTCACATTCTTACAGCAGTTACGAAGCAATGTTTCTCTGATAAATACCAGTATTCAAACCTTTGTTATTGCACACCATGTACCAATGTAAGAAAACAAAGTTTCGTTTATATCAACAGCTCGTCACTGTCAGCTGTCTTCCTTCACTACCTATGGTTGCTCAAGGGCACGCGAAAAATCTTACGGATGCATGAGTGGATATCATCATGTTTATGCTATACAGGTTGATAAGAATTGGCATTTATACTAATATGCTATACAGGTTGACAAGCATAGGCATTTACGAGGTGTGGCTAGAAAAAAACCGGACTAGTACTGGTGAAACAATAAAACGAATGCAATAAGGCTGAAAGTCGCGTGGCCTGTCACGTGACTCTCGCTCCGCCTACTGCTCGAGTTTCATCTGCCTCCTGCACTCAGTCTGCCCGTGGCGTCTGTTTTAAGTAGTTGACGTTTTGTCTGTGCGTCGGAAAATGTTGAGTGTACAGAAAGAACAGCGTGTTAACATCAAATTTTGTTTCAAACTAGGAAAATCTGCAAGTGAAACATTTGTAATGTTACAACAAGTGTACGGCGATGATTGTTTATCGCGAACACAAGTGTTTGAGTGGTTTAAACGATTTAAAGATGGCCGCGAAGACACCAGTGATGACACTCGCACTGGCAGACCATTGTCAGCAAAAACTGAAGCAAACATTGAAAAAATCGGTAAACTTGTTCGACACTTTCCTTGTCAACTCCTGTTAACTCAGACACTGCTCTGATTGTTAAACGGCGATCTTGTCAAACAAGTTTACCGGTTTTTTCAATGTTTGCATCAGTTTTTGCTGACAATGGTCTGCCAGTGTGAGTGTCATCACTGGTGTCTTCGCGGCCATCTTTAAATCGTTTAAACCACTCAAACACTTGTGTTCGCGATAAACAATCATCGCCGTACACTTGTTGTAACATTACAAACGTTTCACTTGCAGATTTTCCTAGTTTGAAACAAAATTTGATGTTAACACGCTGTTCTTTCTGTACACTCAACATTTTCCGATGCACAGACAAAACGTCAACTTCTTAAAACAGACGCCACAGGCAGACTGAGTGCAGGAGGCAGATGAAACTCGAGCAGTAGGTGGAGCGAGAGTCATGTGACAGGCCACGCGACTTTCAGCCTTATTGCATTCGTTTTATTGTTTCACCAGTACTAGTCCGGTTTTTTTCTAGCCACACCTCGTATACTAATGTCAGTATACATTTGTTTCTGTAATATGTGAAAGGCATACTTGCCATTTTTATTGTGTACAGTGACATCTAGAAAATTTATTTTTCTTTTCCTCTCAAGTTTTGTTGCAAAACAACACTGCACAGACTGTGGACCCAAAAAATGAGTAAATACTACCACCATGAAATACACAGGAAGGATGCTGAATAAACAGAACATGTCTTGAAAGATTAAAATTGTTGTATTGGACAATAAGCATTCTGTTATAGCAAAAGAAATTCGGGACTGCTCTATCAAATGGACAATAAAATTCCACTTTAAACTTTAAAAAACTTTTATTCATAATCAGAAACAAACAAAAGTTGTTTGTTGACCTTGGGTGTCACATGAAAGACATGCTGAGCAGTTTGTTTGAGCTGGCACAATCTACACACTGCAAAAACAAAATTAGAAATATCTGGTGAGATACTATGGTAAACTGGTAAAGGCATTATGAGCACATTACTTTTCATTATAAGATTTATAGTAACCACTAAAAAATAAACTTTACGTGCTTCTGATGACTCTTAGGGAGAGACATCTAAAGAGAAAGAGAGAGAGAGAGAGAGAGAGAGAGAGAGAGGGAGAGAGAGAACCTAAACCACGAGATTAGGAAGGAACATTGTTAGTGTGACAGACAACAGGATTTTACTGAATGAATGAGATATGGTATAATACACACATCAAAAAAAGCTTTGCATAGCCTCAGTTCTGAGAGTTCCGGAACTCGTATAGAAAATTGGAATAGAAATCAACATAAACATCATTTCTGCCCTTTTTATTGCTAATGAAAACCACACATTGCATCTTGTGCTACCATACAGTAGACCTTCCAAGGTGGTGGTCCAGATTTCTGTACACACCGGTACTTCTGATACCCAGTAGCACGTCCTCTTGCACTGATGTATGCCTGTATTTGTTGTGGTGTACTATCCACAAGTTCATCAATGCGCTGTTGATCCAGACTGCCTCACTCCTCAATGGCGATGCGGTGTAGATCCCTCAGAGTGGTTGGTGGGTCACGTCATCCATAAACAGCCCTTTTCAATCTATCCCAGCCATGCTCGATAGGGTTCATGTCTGGAGAACATGCTGGCCACTCCAGTTGAGTGATGTCATTATCCTGAAGGAAGTCATTCACAAGATGTGCACTACGGAGGTGCAAATTGTCATCCATGAAGACGAATGCCTCTGCAATATGTTGCTGATATCTTTGCACTATTGGTCAGAAGATGGCATTCACGTATCGTACAGCCGTTACGGTGCCTTCCATGATCACCAGCAGCGTATGTGGCCCCACATAATGGCACCCCAAAACAGCAGTGAACCTCCACCTTTCTGCAATCACTGGTCAGTGTGTCTAAGGCGTTCAGCCTGACCAGGTTGCCTCAAAATGCATATCTGACAATTGTCTGGTTGAAGGCATATGCGACACTCATCAGTGAAGGGAACATGATGCCAATCCAGAGCCATCCATTTAGCATGTTGTTGGGCCCATCTGTACTGCACTGCATGGTGTCATGGTTGCAAAGATGGACCTCACCATGGAGGTTGGGAGTGAAGTTGCACATCATGCAGCCTATTGCCCACAGTTTGAGTCGTAACACGACGTCCTGTGGCTGCACAAAAAGTGTTATTCAACATGGTGGCATTGCTGTCAGGGTTTCTCCGAGCCATAATCCGTAGGTAGCAGTCATCCACTACAGTAGTAGCCCTTCGGCGGCTTGAGCAAGGCATGTCATCGACAGTTCCTGTCTCTCTGTATCTCCTCCATGTCCAAACAACATCGCTTTAGTTCACTCCGAGATGTCCAGACACTTCCCTTGTTGAGAGCCCTTCCTTGCACAAAGTAACAATGCAGCCACAATTGAATGGTGGTATTGACTGCCTAGGCACAGTTGAACTACAGATAACACAAGCTGTGTACCTCCTTCCTGGTGGAATGACTGGAACTGATCAGCTGTTGGATCCCCTCCGTCTAATAGGTGCTGTTCATGCATGATAGTTTACATCTTTGGGCAGGTTTAGTAACATCTCTGAACAGCGAAAAAAGGACTGTCTGTGGTACAGTATCCACAGCCAATGTCTGTCTTCAGGAGTTCTGGGAACTGAGGTGATGCAAAACTTTTTTTGAGGTGTGTATAAAATAAATACCAGTGGTCATTATCAGCAGAGTACAAAGCAGCATTAGCAGAAGCAATGTCAGAAGAAAGTGAAAAACTGTGATCCAGAAGGAAAACAGCTCCACCAACACATCTCAGGGATTTTTTTATTGGCAGGCAGCATCATACAAACAGTAAGATAAAAGCTGCACCAAAGTCAGAAAACAAAAACCAATTAACAATTTTCTATCGAATTATACAGAGCTTAGGCAACAGATTAGGTGAAACAGAAGTCCTTCTGAATGATTACTTAAAAGAAACTATAGTCTTATATGTAAATAAATGATTATTGGCTAAAAGAGGTGCAAGCATGCACTGCTGTTGTTCATGAATTTGAAATGATAAGTAAGATCTGTAGAATAAACAATAAATGGGGTGGTACATGCATGTATCTTAGGTCAGGGATTAATTTAAAGAAAATTGAATATAATAATGTAAAATATGTAAAACAAGATCCTGAACACTGAATTTGTGAATTAATCAAACTCCAAACGGTCATTGTGTGTGTGTGTGTGTGTGTGTGTGTGTGTGTGTGTGTGTGTGTGTGTGTGTGTGAGTGTGTAGATAACCATCAGGAAAATTACTGTCTTCTTGCAAAGTTTTGAAATAATGCTAAATCATCAAAAATCAACTAAAATACAATATTAGAGAAGGAAAATTGCTACTCACCATATAGCGAAGATTATGAGTCATGATAGGCACAGTAAAAAGATTCACAAAATTATAGCTTTCGGCCATTAAGGCCTTTGTCAGCAATAGACACACACACACACACACATGCATACACACACTCATGCAAATGCAACCTGCACATACATCTAGAGTCTCCAAGAACTAAAACCGCACTGCAAGCAGCAGCACCAGTGCATGATGGGAGTGGCAACAGGGTGGGTGATAAGGAGGAGGGTGGGGCGGGGAGGGGGATGGATAGTATGGTGGGGGTAGTGGACAGTGAAGTGCTGCAGTTCAGATGGTGGGCAAGAGAGGAGGTGGGGAGGGGGGATGGAGGGGTAAGTAGCGGAAAGGAGAGAAAAAAAAGCTCGTCTTCCACATTTTTTTATTTATTTACTGACGCAGAGGTTTTGGTGCCAGAATTTGACTTTGTGCCTGCAAAGCATGCCTGCGTAGCGCTACATATATTCGATGACAGAAGTTAGCTGTGGCGGCACCTACCGACATTTTTCAGAACTTCCGCTTACTTCACACTCGATTCTAAGCTGCAGGCGGTTTTTTGGATTACAAAAACCGGAAAAAAAGTGCAGCTTAGATTCGAGTAAATACGGTATACAAAGACAATGCAGAAGAGGACATGTATTTTTGGATTACAAAAACCGGAAAAAAAGTGCAGCTTAGATTCGAGTAAATACGGTATACAAAGACAATGCAGAAGAGGACATGTAAGCTGATTTACCAAAGTCTTTATTTGCAAGTTCTGCCATATGGTAGGTACAATAGGCAATAATGTATCTATCGACAAAATGGGAAGGTCTTGCATCTAGGTCTATTACAGGTAAGGGATTGGAAGCATTGTACAAGATTGGGAGGATAATTACAGTCAGCGAAGGCTTCAGTGAGACCCTCAGTATATTTTGAGAGGGACTGCTGGTCACTGTGGATGCGACGACCATGGGTGGCTAGGCTGTACAGAAGGGACTTCTTGTTATGGAATGGGTGGCAGCTGTCGAAGTGGAGATATTGCTGGTGGTTAGTAGGTTTGTTATGAATGGAGGTACTGATGTAGCCATCTCTGGGGTGGAGGTCAACATCTAGGAAGGTGGCCTGTTGGGTTGATTAGGACCAGGAGAAGCAAATGGGGGAGAAGTTGTTAAGGTTCTGGAGGAATGTGGATAAGGTGTCCTCACCTTAAATCCAGATAGCAAAGATGTCATCACTTAATCTGAACCAGGTGAGGGGTTTAGGATCTGGGTTTTTAGGAATGATTCCTCTAGATGGCCCATGAATAGGTTGGCATAGGATGGTGCCATTTGGGTGCCCATAGCCATACCCCAGATTAGTTTGTAGGTAATGCCTTCAAAGGAGAAGTAATTGTGGATGAGGATATAGTTGGACATGGCAACTAGGAAGGAGGTTGTTGGTTTGGAATCCACAGGATGTCTGGAAAGGTAGTGTTCAACAGCAGTAAGTCCATGGGCTTTAGGAATGTTAGTGTACAGGGAGGTGGTACAATAGTGACGAGCAGGGCACTGTGTGGTAAAGGGACAGGAACTGTGGAGAGTCAGTAGAGGAAAAGGTTGGTATCTTTTATATAGGAGTATAGGTTCCGGTTAATAGGTTGAAGGTGTTGGTCTACGAGAGCAGAGATTCTCTCAGTGGGGGCACAGTAACCGGCCACAGTGGGTCATCCTGGATGGCTGGGTTTATGTACTTTAGGAAGCATGTAGAAGGTGGGAGTGCAGGGAGTGGTAGGGGTAAGTAGAGAGATGGACTCTGGGGAGAGGTTCTGTGATGGGCCTAAGGATTTGAGTAGTGACTGGAAATCCTGCTGGATTACTGGAATGGGGTCACTGTAGCAACGTTTATAGGTGGAAGTATCTGACAGCTGATGGGGTCTTTCTGCCAGATAATCCTTGCAGTTCAAAACAACGGTGGTAGAGCCTTTGTCTGCAGGTAGGATTATAAGGTCAGGATCAGTTTTTAGATGGTATATTGTGGTTTTTTCTGCATATGTAAGGTTAGTTTGCATGTTGAAGGTTTTGGGGAATGATGGAGAGGCAAGGTTCGAGGTTAAAAAATTCTGGAAAGTTAACAGGGGTTGGTTTGGAGGCAGTGGGAGTGGATCATGGTTGGATAGAGTAATGAACTGAGTTAGGCAAGGTTCAGTATTGGTCTTTGGTTGAGTCTCATTGGTTGGGTTGGTGGCGAAAAAGTGTTTCCACTGTAAGGGACCAGGAGAAGGAGAGAAGGTCTTTAACAAGTCCTGCATGATTGAATTTGGGAGTGGGGCAAAAGATGAGGCCTTTGAAAAGGACTGATATTTCTGTGGGACTAAGGCTTCTGGAGGAAAGGTTCATGACTGTGTTGCGGGTCTGTTTAGGTTCTGGGTTCTGTGTGGTGGTAGGAGGGAGATTTGGAGGGTGGGGTAAGTGTAGTAGGTCTGCAAGACAGGGTTTGTCAGCTATGAGGGGACGTGGGGGACGTTTGGAGGTTGTTGTAGAGATGGTGGACAGTGGTACTCTGAGGTGGGAATAAGAAGTGAGCAGGATGGAGAGCTTTTTGAGGTGATGTTGTGCATGTTGCTCAAGTACCTGCAGGGCAAGAGTTTCAATGTGTATTATGGGTTCCAGGAATTTGGGATTACACAGCAGGAGAATTTTGCAGATGGTGAGGAGGTATTGCAAGGAGGATTGGGCTTGGTTGATATGGTTTTGCAGGACTATGTTGGTGAGGGCTAAGGATTGGCAAAATCTGAACAGGTGGAGGTCATTGTGGAAGGAGGGGTGGCAACCAGAGATGGGTACTTTGATGGTAAGGCTATTAGGGGGGATTTCATGAGCCAAGCGACAACACAGGAACAGTGCCTTCTCTCCTGCCCTCCGTCTAAACTGCAGCACTTCACTATCAACCACCCTCCCCACCCCAGCCTCCTCCTTACCCCCATCCAGTCGCCACTCCCATTATGCACTGGTGCTGCTGCTTGCGGTGTTGTTTCAGTTCTCTGAGACTGCAGATGTGTGTGTAAGTTGCATTTGCGTGAGTGTGTGTGTGCGTATATTGCTGACAATGGCCTTAATGGGCAAAAGCTACAATTGTGTGAAACTTTTTGTTGTTCCTATCATGACTCAGCATTTCCGCAATATGGTGAGTAGTCTTTTCTTCTCTAATATTGTTACATTCCATTCTGGATTTTCCATTGTTTGATCAACTAAAATGCAAGTGTTATTGCATATTTTAACATTAAATTTAAAAATAACTGGGCCAAACAACAATTGATCAATCAGTTCTTATCACATAATATGACGGCACTAGGTGTATGAATGGACCTGAAACAACAATTGACCTAGTATTTGTTAACAAGAAATAGGTATAACTATATCACTGAGGTAATAGACACTGGGCTCTCTGATCATAAGGCAATTATATTGGGTTTATTTTATGAAAGAAAACATGGTCCAAACAGGCTGTAATATATGTATCATCCATGCTATTAGCTAATTTCGACTGTTAGTCATTTTCAAGCACTTATCACAAGCCTCAAGCTTCACATAACAGTTGAATAACCAGCTAATATGTATGTAAATGCACTCATCACTATCATGTGGGTGTGTAACACAAATACTATGCGACTCACAATTAAAGTTAGCTAACAGCATGATAATAGACATATTACAGGCCTTTTAGACCATGTTTTCTTTCTATAAGGATCCAGTGGATGGTGATAAATAGGGAAAGAAGTGATTTATTAATGAATACAGCATAAGGATTTTTAATCATATGTTAAAAAATATAACAGGGCATGGAATCTATCTGTGATGTAGATAAAAAGGCTAAATCATTTTTTGCAAGTTATAGGCACTGTTATGTGATTTCATATCCAATTAAGTGAGTAAAATTAAAGTTAAAGCATTCAAAGTCTTCAAATGAAGCACTTGGAATTCATGACACCCAGAAATATATGGCACCGTATGACAATATTGTTTATTTATTTTTGAGAGACATATATGGGGCCTGACAATGGCATAGTCGAATGACGAAACTGGTAGTCAAAATAAAATAAAATAAAATAACATCTCAATTACATGGCTGTTCGTGAATTTCATTGAAAAACTGCATACTATGTCCTCGATAATTTGCTAGGTGTATTCCAATCTCTGCCTTCACCTACATTTTTATCCTCTACAGTTCTCTCTAACCAACAGCCTTGCCATAGTGGTAACACCAAAGTTAAGCACTGTCGGGCTGGGCTAGCACTTGGATGGCTGACCATCCGGTCTGCTGAGCGCTGTTGGCACGCGGGGTGCACTCAGCCCTTATGGCTCTGCTCTCGTAAACTGACATTCAGGCAGCAGAGTGGTGTGCTGACCACATGCCCCTCAGTATCCACATCCATTGATGCCTGTGGGCTGAGGATGACACAGAGTCCAGTCGGTACTGTTGGGCCTTCCAAGGCCTGTTCGGACAGAATTTAGTTTTACAGTTCTCTCTAGTACCATGGAGGTTAGTCCACGATGCATTAACATATGTCTTATCACCATGTCCTTTCTTCTGGTCAATTTTTCCATATGTTCCTTTCTTTGCTAATTCTGCCGAGTATCTCCTCATTGCTTATCTTATCAGTCCACCTGATTATCAACATTCTTCTGTAGCAATACATCTAAAACGTTTTGATTCTTTTCATTTCCAGTCTTCTTACAGTCCATGATTCACTGCCATACAAAGTTGTGCTCCAAAAGTACATTCTCTGGCTAGGAATGCCCTTTTCACCTGTGCTAGTCTGATTTTTATGTCCTCCTTGCTTCGTTTGTTGTGGAGCAGCAATATCACCTGCAAATCTTATCTTATATGTCATTTCACCCTGAATTTTAACCACACTCATGAGACTTTATTTATTTCTGTCAATGCTTTTTCTGTACAGATTGAACAGTAGGGGTGAAGGACTGTGTCCCTGTCTTGCATCCTTTTTAATCTGAGTACTTCGTTCTTGGTCTTCCAGTCATATTGTTCCCCCTTATTAACTGTATATATTGCACATCACTGCATCATTTCCTATAGTTTATTCCTATTTTTCTCAGGATTTTGAGCATCTTGCGCCATTTTACACTGGTACATGCTTTTCTTGGGTCAATAAATTCTATGAGCATGTCTTGATTTTTCTTCAGTCTGGTTTCCATTATCAAGTGCAACATCAGAACTGCCTCTCTGGTGCCTTTACCTTTCCTAAAGCCAAACTGATCTCATCTATCAGATCCTAAATTTTCTTTCCCATCCTTCTGTATATTATTCTTGTCAGCAACTCGGACGCGTGGGCTGCTAAGCTGACTGTGTAACAGTTTTTGCACTTAACTGCTTTTGCTATCTTCGAAATTGTGTGGATAATATTTTTTTGGAAGTCTAATTGTATGTCATAAGTCCCATAGATTCTACACACCAACATGAACAGTAGTTTTAGAAATGTTGATGAAATGTTATCTATCCCTTCTATGTTATTTGATCTCAAGGCTTCCAGAGCTCTTTAAATTTTGAGGCCTTCAGCATACTCTGGCCACCTATCATTCTCTCCCCTGCATTTAACAGTGAAATTCCCATTTTAATTACACTGAAGGTAGTTTTGACTTTTCTGTATGCTGGGTCAGTCCTTCCAACAATCATCTCTTTTTTAATTTCTTCACATTTTTCCTACAGCCATTTTCTTTTGGCTGGCCTCCACTTACTACTTACTTCATTCCTAAATGATTTATACTGTTGTATTTGTCTTTCCCTGAGTGTCTTTCTACTTCCTTCTTTCATCAATCAGTTGAAGTATTTCTTCTGCTACACAAGGTTTTTTGGAGTTACCTTCCTTGTACCTATGTTTGTTGAACATCGGTGATTGCCCTTGTTATAGATGTCCACTCCTCTTCAACTGAACTGCCTACTGTAGTATTCCTTATCACAGTATCAACATCCTTAGCAAACTTCAATCACATCTCATCATTCCTCGGTACTTCAATATCCCACTTCCTTATGCACTGATTCTTCCAGAAAATTCTCTCGAACTTCAGTCTACTCTTCATCATTACTAAATTGTAATCTGATTCTGTATGTGCTCCTGAGTACATCTTACAATCAAATATCTGATTTCTGAATCTATCTCTGACCATGATGTAATCTTCCAATGTATCCAAGTTTTTTCCAAGTATACCCCTGCTCTTGTGATTCTTGAACAGAGCAGTCGCTATTACTGTCTGAAATCTATTGCGAAACTTGGCTAGTCTCTCCTCTCTCATCCTGCTACCAAGCACATATTCTCCTGTAACCCTTTCTTCTACACATTCCCCTACAACCACACTCCAATCCTCCATGACTATTATATTTTCATTTCTCTTTACTTACTGAATCACACATTCACATTCAGTGTCGTAATATACACTGATCAGCCAGAACATTATGACCACTGACCTACTATCAATATAAACCCGTCCAGGTGATAGCACATCACATCGAAAGGAATTTGTTAGTCAGATACATGCATGGTGCATGTAGTTTCAGTGAGACTGCTGTCCATGTGTAGAATGGGGAAGGTGCGCAATCTTTCTGAATCTGATCGAGGACAGATTGTGATGGCCTGGACGCTCGGCACAAGTGTTTTGGAAACTGCATGACTTGTCGGGTGTTCAAGGAGTGCTGTGGTGAGTGTCTCCAACAAGTGGCAAAACAAAGGTGGAACCACATCCAAAAGTTATGAGGGTTGGGCAGCCACCCCTATTTACAGATGTCAGATGTCACAGGCTGGTCATACTGGTAAAACATAACAGGCAGCAAACTGTGGGGGAGCTGATATCAGACTTTAATGTTAGGCTGATTATAAGTGTGTCTGAACACACATTGCACTGAACACTCCTAACAATGGACCTCCTCGACAGCCAACAACCCATGCATGTGCCAATGTTACCATCATGACATCAGCAATTACGACTGAAATGGGGACGTGACCATCGGCACTGGACATTGGCACAGTGGAAAATCATTGCATGTTCTGATGATTCCCAATACATTCTTCATCATGCCAATTGGAGGGCATGAATCCATCATCTTCCACAGGAACAACTCCTTGACCTCTGTACTGCAGACAAAGACAAGCATGTGGTGGCTCAATTATGCTCTGGGGAACTGGGGAACATGCATGTGGGCATCCATGGGTCCAAGAGAACCGAGAGCATCGGAATTTCGTAAACGATACTAAAATGCATAATTCGGCTTAAAATGCAAATTAGTATGTCCAGATTCACAATGGTTTAGGTCCCAACCTGATATTAAGCTTTTCAGTGTGGTTTTCAGGATGCACATTTTCATGAAGTACCAGTATTTCAGAAATCTATTTTGTTTTCATCTGATATGACTGCTTGAAATGAAGAGGAAACAGCAAAATAAACTAACAGTCAATGAAGGTACTGCTCATGCATGACTCAACTCCGCAAGCACGTGAGCTGCTGGAAAGTGTTCACATGAATCTAATGCAAACAATTGTGACATCACGCTTATCAGAAGCAGTTTGCTGTTATGAAGTATTGCATAGTCTTCATCCTAAAGCCATTGACACATTTTACTGTTGGCAGATGCTTGTGTGCCCACTGTAGTTTGTAGCTATAAATGGCGCATTTCCTTTGCAACTTAAGATTTATTTTTCCTATTTTTTTCTCTCTCACTTATGTACTATTGTTGCAGTTTTATTCTGTAGTGGCGGGAAACAGTAATATTCTTTGTCAGAGCATCAGTTCTTACCAGTCAAAATTACAAAAATTTAACTGAAAACTAAAACACTGAAAAATTCCCAATTTTTTCCCAGACGAAAATATTCCCATTTTTTCCTCGATTTCCCAATTGTATACTCCATGTTATAGTGAACTGAAGTGCTTATTTTTTTAAAAAAGTACATTGTATTCACACAAATATAACAAAAATCCACTTATTATTATAATTTAGTATATTGTGTCTGTGTTTGTTTCATGTTGTATGCAAGTATGCAAGAATATTTCATTATCCAGTCTATAATTGTAAAACTGTTTCATGTCCTGTTAACTACGTAATATCATTTATGACAGATCCTACATCACTGTATATGAGATAGAAGGATTTTAAACAAATGGAACTGAGGAAGCAGTTCAAATGTCAGTCGATAGGCAGAACAGGAAAGGAAAAATAAGACTAGAAGACACAAAGCTGGAAACAGTTGACCAGCACAAATATCATGGGTGCATAATTTCAAGCAATAACCGAATCCAGCACAAAATCAATAACTGAACCCAAAACTCAGCCCAATTCTACTATCAAATTTGCAATATTCTCTGAAATGAACAAGACCCCTTAAGATCAAAAAGGAGTCTCCTTCAATCACACATCATCTCTACAACAACATATGGCCCAGAAATTGCATAGTAAACTGTAAGCCACAGATACAAAGTTCTTATGAACTATAGTCCAGAAAACCAGGAAGGTAGTGTAAGAAATAAAACAAAAAGGGGAAGAAGATGGAGTATACACATCCTTGAAAGAAAAAGTGCTAAAAATTCGTTTGAGATGGTTTGGCTAAGTCAAACAAATGGATAAGGGAAGGACAGAAAGGTAATGGCTACACACAGATGAGACAGCTGGTAGGAAGGCCAGGGAAGAGATGGCTGGACCAAGTGAAGGAGGATATTACAACAAGAGGAGTCAGCTGGGATAAAGTCCTGGAAGATGAATGGTACATGGACAGACTCACAGAAAGTGCTCATAAGCCAAATCTGATCAACTGGAGTGGAAAAACAATGATGATGATGTTGATGACGTTATTCAGTGCAGAGACGGTACAGCTGTCTCTCAGATTTACAATTCATGAGTGCTTCGCCACTGTGCTCCTTTTATGATTCACCTAGAAAATGGCCAGAGAGTATATTGTAATATGGGAAATTTTGTGAATAACGTGCTTAGTTTACCTTGGTGAACTTGGCACATTTTTTTACTTTCTTTTTAACTATACCAAGTACACAATTTTGTCAAAATCCTACTATACCTGCAATACCACCATAATAAATCTGTTACAAAACTGAATTAAAAAGAAGGATAAGAGGAGTTGATGTTGGTGCAGGGCTAACTGTCAAGAAAGAACAGGCTTTAGGCAGAGCACAGATATTACAACCAAATAGCACAGTATGTTATGATATGTGTAAGGTTCCTCAGAAAATTCAGCACCCAATGCCAGTTGCAGAATCAAGAACAGTAAATGGTAGTAAACCCTATCTTCCAATGCATATGAGAGTCTTTAGGGTTGCTTGAGGACAGTAAACAATAGAATCCAGAACTTGACAAGACCATGATTTCTCTGTTACCAATTATGACGCAACAGCTTTTTACAATTCCAATGGTGTTTTTCCAGGACTGTACAAACTGCCTTAAAGTAGCATCCAAACCTTACACATGTGAAAACTCCCATGTTAAGCACATCAAAACAGAGAAATCTTACTTAAGTCGTCAGAAAACCAAAACTAACTGTGTTGGATGAGATTACTATGAAACACAAGAGAGGCAAGGAAGATCTATGTCTTGCAGGATATTAGTAATTACTATAAGGTAATGGGTGGCGTAACAGTGCTACTTGCAGCAGATTTTTGCCATATGTTACATGCAGCACCAAGAGCAGCTTGTACTAATGAAATATTTGTATGCCTCAAGAAATAAGAAAGTATGTGAGTAAATCTGAGAGGTGATACATCAAATAGTGAATTTCCGCACCTGTTGCTCAATCTGGGAAATGGCCATAATCCAGCAACAGATGGTGGAATAAGTATCCTGCATGAATTGTGTACTACCAGCATTTCCACAAGCTTCATCAAGTGATATTCCCTGATTTCCAGACACATTTTAGCATTTTCCCCTGACAAAGTTTGAGATTGTTTGAGTGATTAATTGAGAGGGTTTATGGGACCAAACAGTGAGATCATCAGTCCCGCAAATCCAAAATTACTCACAGAAGAAAGAGTGTCTGCTAAAAGTGGATAGATCCAGTCAGGGGAGTCAAACTATAAAACAAGGAAGTTAAATCACACACATTAAAAGGCATAAAAGGTTGGACCAAATCTAAAAACTGGAAAAAAAGAGTGGTCTTTCCACGGGGGGAGTAGTCATGGGGTCCCAGACTGAGAAAACATGAAGAGAGGTCCCAACCACAATCACATTGCCTCTGCTCCAGGAGTAAAGCAAAACCTTATATCTGGAAATAACCACTTTCATGGAGAAAACTGAGGACCAGTTCAACCATCCATGGATTGTCTGCTGATATTAAAATTAAGAGAGACTATACTTAGCATAAAGGGGACATTTCACCAATATGTGGGATACTGTCAGTCTGGCTCCACAACCACATTGTGGGGGTGGTTCATTACACAGGAGGAAACAACGGGTGAGTCTGGAATCACAAATGTGTAGACGGCATAAAGCAGTGGACTCCTTCCAAGAGGAGCAGAAGGAAGAGCACCAAAGCGTAGTAGCCTCCTCAATTGTGCAAAATTTATTACGGAGAGCAGTAGTGCATCAGATGTCATTCCACTTTTGGGCAAAGAGAGATTTGACATAGATCTGCATATCCACAACTGGAGTCATGAAAGGGAATGGAGGGTGAGTATCATCTTATCTAGCCAAATGGTCAGCCAGTTCATTCCCTGATACCCACAACTTGGGACCCAGAGAAAAACAACTGAGTAGGCGGCACGGCCAAGGGAGCAGAGGTCATGGACAGCAGAGACCAAAGGATGATGAGAGTAGCAGGCTGCTCAGTGAGTCGGTACAAATTAAAAAACTGTGGAGGGAGGCCTGAGTAACAAAATGGAGGGCCCTGATAATGGCCAGCAGCTCTGCTGTGAACACACTACATGATTCCGACAATAAATGGTGTTATAAGCCAGTAGGAGACGTGAAAGCATATCCCACTTTATCTATCACCTTAGAATCATCAGTGTAGAAGATGGTAGCACCCTGGAATGATGGAATGCACAAGACGCTGGAAGACCATAGGGGTGGCAGAGACCTTAGGACCCTGGAATAGGTCAGTCCTACTCCATGATCTAGGCACCACGCAAGGGAGGTGTCAGAGAAAATACATGTGGTGCATTTCAGTGAACAGAGATGGAGATCCTGACAGAGGAAATGAGACACATTCCAACTGGTAATCCCACCTGTGGGCAGTGATCAGGAGGGACACATCCCTTGCTTGCAAAGAGGACAGAGTACACGGGATGGTCAAGGAATCAACAAATGGCGACTGCATAAGAAAACAGGAGTTGGCTTTGTCATATTTTTAGAGGGGGAATCCCTGCTTCTGTGAGGTGACTGTCAATGGGACTAGTGCAAAAGAAACCAATAGCCAGATGCACCTCACAATGGTGAAAGGGATCAAGTATTTTCAGAGTGGAAGGAGCTGCTGAGCTATAAACCTGACTCCATAATCTAGTCTGGACAAGACCAGAGCATAGTAAAGATGAAGAGTAGCATGGTTTGCACCCCAAGATGTGTGGGCCAGCAAGAAATGTGACTGTGCTGTAACATCTAGGAGTTGGTGGCCTAAATAAAGTTCTGGATCAGGGTGTACTATGAACTGGCAACAAAAATGCAAAACCTGCATTTTGGAGAGAGAAAATTGGAAGCCATGGGAGACAGCCCATGCGGAGGTCCATCAGATGGCACATTGGAGCCAGCACTCAGCAGATGCTACCGAGTAGGAGCTGCACCAGATGCAAAAATCGTCAACATACAATGCCGGGGTAACCTGAGGGCCAACAGTGGATACAAGCCCATTGATGGCTATGAGGAAGAGTGTGACACTTAATACAGAACCCTGTGGGTTACTGTTTTCCTGAATCCGAGGGGTGCTAAGAGAAGTGCCAACTGAACCTGGACAAGCCGGTGGCATAAAAATTCACAAATAAAAATTGGAAGAGGGTCGTGAAAGCCCCAGTCATGGAGGGTAACTGAAATGTGGTGGCACCAAGCCGTTTCATATGCCTTATGTAGGTCAAAGAAGACTGTGACACAGTGCCAACAGTTCACACAAACCTGTTCGATTGCAGTTTCCTATCTGAGTAAATGGTAGTTGGAGATCATCCTTCCCAAAAGCCACACTGATACAAAAGGCCATGAGATTTGAGTACCCAACATAATTGGAAGCTAACCATCCTCTCAAGCAGTTTACAAAGTACATTTGTCAGCCTAATTGAGACGGTAGCTGTCGAGAGATGGCTGGGTTCTACTCTGACTCAACATTGTGAGGGGAAGGTGCCCATGAGCCAAATGTGGTTGAAGACCCTGAGTAGATATTGACTCTGTGTAATGTCCAAATGTTGGATCATCTAGTTGTGGATGGAATATGGGCCTGGGGCTGTGTCATGTGAAAAGGTAAGAGCCTGCAAGAGTTCCCATTCAGTGAAGGGTTCATTATAGGGTTCAGCTTGGTGAGGGCTGAAATAGATGGAGGTCTATTCAACTCTGTGTTTCTGCAGGAGGAGGATGGCAGGATGGGAAGAGGACATCAATGCTGTCGCAAAGTGTGTCGCAAGGTGTTCTGCAAGGACTAATGGATCAGTAGACAGAGCACCTTGGAGGATAACCCTGGACAACAAGCCTTAGCAAGGAGATGCTTAAAAGTGAGTAAGTTGGCTTGTGAAGGGTGTTGTTTAAATCACTGCAGTGGCTATCAGCCGTACTGGACAGCAACTGCTATGTCCCTGGTCCACCATGGTACTGGTTGACGATGAGGGAAACCTGTGGATAGGGGGGCAGCAGTGCCAGCAGCATGAAGAATAGTGGCAGAGATGCCCTGCGCAACTGCATCAATGCAATTATGATCAGGGGATGACCAACATAGGCAAGCCACAAGAGCAGGGGAGGAGAATGTGAGATCGATAGCAGTAAAGGAGCCATGAGTGTCACTGATGTGGGTAGGGTAACTGTCATTGAGAAGACACAAACCAAAGTCTGTAGTAAGTTGGTCAAGTGGAAAACCCCTACCCGTTGAAGTGGCACTCCCCCACAGGGGGTGGGGTGCATTGACGTCCCCAAGGAGGAGATATGGGGGCAGGAGTTGCTGTATTAAGATAGACAGTTCAACATAAGGAAGTGGCCTACCTGGATGGAGGTAGACTCTGCAAACGGTGATTGCCAGAGACGTCTGCACTCTAACCACTATCGGTTCCCAGTTGGTATGAAGGGGGATTCAGTCACTAACGAAATCGGTGCGAACCAAAGTGCAGACCCATCAAGACGCTACCCTGGGGCCAGCCCAGTTCCAACAGAACGCCCAACAACAGGAAACATTAGAGAGTGGCCACCACGAAAGTGAGTTTCTTGAAAAGCAAGAGAGAATGAAGAGTAGGAGGAAGCAACACATTGTATTTTCAGGAGGTGGCAATAACATCCGTTGCAGTTCCACGGGATTATTGTATGGTGAGAATCCAAGTGAGACATAAAGAAGCTGAGGGGAGGTCACGTCACTTGGTCAGTGGTTGTCACCAACAAGGATGTGGTGACATCCATAAAAACTGGGTCTGATTCAGGATGAGGTGGAGGGAGCGAAGCCCTCTGGGAAAAGAGGGAAGCCTCGTCCTTTGACTTGTGCTGCTTCTTCTTCTTCTGCCTTGGAGGGAGAGAGGTGGTGTTATCAGGAAGGGAATAGGTGGCAGCGATGTCAGGATTGGACAGAGGGCGAGTGGATTTGGGGCCCTCAGAGTGCGGATCTCTCCTCCGGCCCGAGGGTGCAAGCTTCCTGTCCTGAGAATGCCGGGAATGGGTGTTCCAAGATGGAGCCCCATCCCTAGCAGGAGCCAGAGATGAGGATGTTTTTCCTGGTGAGGAGGAGGAGGAGCAGTTCCTGGAGGGGAAGGGACAGGAGCTGCTGAGGGTGAGGAAAGGGAAGGGCAGCAAGATGGGGCTAAGGGGGAGGCATAACTGAGGCAAAGGTAGAGGAGAGATTTACAGGGTGAAGTCTGTCAAATTTCTTCTGGGCCTCAAAGACGCTGAGATGATCAAGGGTCTTTATTTCCTGAATACTTTTTTCCTTAATGTACACTGGACACTGGCAACCAGAGCAGTTTACACAGTTAGATGTTGGGCTGCAAGGGCTCCCCACATGAAGAGAGCAGCTTCAATTCACCACAGATGGGACTGGTATTGCATCACGAGGACATGTGACCAACTTGTGGCAATGGAAGCAACACATGGGAGGTGAAATGTATGGTTTCACATTGCATCTGCACACCATTACCTTGACCTTCTCGGGCAGCGTATCCCCCTCAAATGCCATGATGAAAGCACCAGTGTCTACATGATGGTCCATAGGGCCTTCTGGACAAGCCAGACAAAATGAATGCCACGTCATTCCAGATTAGCCGTAAGTTCATTGTCGAACTCAATGAGAAGGTCCCTATGGAAAATAACATCCTGCTTCATACTGAGTGACTTATGAGGAGCGATAGCCATGGGGTTGTCTCCTAAACAGTCACAGACACAAAGGGAGGCTAACTGACTGGCAGAAATTGTCTTTATAAGGAAGGACCCAGATCTCATCTCGCTTAATGACTCAACTTCACTGAACTTGTCCTCAGTATGTTCCACGAAGAAAAGGGGTTTGGTGGTGGCAAAAGTCTCCCTGTCAGCCCTGGTACACACCAGGAAACGTTGAAAGGGTTTCATCCCAGGACGGCAGGTCTGGCTCTCCTCCCAGGGTGTATCCAAGGAAGGTAAGGCTGAAAAGGCAGAAACAGGAACTGAGACAGAACTACGTTGAGGAAGAGATGCAGCCGCAGTAGAGTGGCCAGAGAGTTTAACACATTTCATGTGCCAAACAGCCACCCTGGTACGTCTTGTGGGCTCCACACAGCCACAGCAATGGCCACCTGGCAGGAGTTCCAGCACCGTGAAAAGATGGGCAATGACTTCTAGGCTTGCACAAGGTGTTCACAGCACAGGTACCAGCAGTGTGATCCTTGTGGTACCAGGGGGCTCAGCCAGATGGGTACACAACAGCCCCATCACATGGACCAGCTACCAAGCAGGTGACCTAGCAAGGAGGCAAAAGGGCTTTGGCAGGGAGGGAGGGCAAGAGGGAAAAGGGAGAGGAGGAGGAGTGGGAGAGGAATCCAAGCCAAAGAGACTAGGGAGGCAGTTCTTCCCCATCTGGCTTACACTACAGATTTCAGATTTGGAGTTGGAGGTCAAACCCCTGAGGGGACCAAAAAAGAAAAGCCAAAAAGGAGGAGGAAAAGCAACCAACTAAAACTGCAAGATGAAGCAAAGTCATGAGAATATCCAGGCAAACATAAAGAACACCAAGTGAAGGAAAGGACGTGGCAAAGGGAAAGGAACTAGGGCAGGGAAGGAGAAGAAAGGGGAAGGGAAATCAGGCAGGAAAAAGAATAAAGGCTACAGTACCTCACCGTGCACACCACACACCTACCCAGAAAAGCTGTTGGCCCCCTGAAGGGACAAATTTTGAGATGTCAAGGATAAGTAAAGACATAAGTTGACAAAAAAATGTTAGGACTTTCGTATTTCTTAACAAGTGAGCAAAAATCTTAAGTACTAACATCAACACCTTTTGCAATGAACTGTTTTTAGATGGACAAAGCAAGCTAAATGGTTTATATATGTTTCATTAAGACCACTGATGTTATTTTATTTCAATAAAACGAAACACATTTGGCGATAAAAATACATAATCATTGGAGTCACAAGACAGATTTAAAATATCTTCACTGATTTCAGAAATAACCCCACAAAAAAGAAGGCCTCTTGAAAGAAGTGTAAAAGGCAGAGAAGAGTTGTAAAAACCAACACTATAGGTGACTGTCAATAAAATGTTGGTTCTATTATGTTTGTCATTGTCAGTTATTGCCCACTGTATTATGTCTATAATTTTACAGGTATTGTGTGGTTTTTCTTTCACGAAATACGTGAGAACATAGCTTACAAGCAGCCACTGACTGCCACAATTTTCTTCCTCTTATCATACATACTTTCTAATATATAAACTACTTTTAAAATGCCAAAATGTATTAGAATAAATAGAAGTCTATAAAATGGTGCACTGTACAATGTTCTTGTTGTGAGGCAGTTGCGATTCCTGAAATCCATTGCCAGTGGCCTCTGGCCTGCCAAGGAGTACTGCAGTCCTCAGTCCATGGATAAAACATGAAAATCTGCCACATTATGCCACACACAAACAGACCTGGCCTGCAAGCAGATCGGTGAGACTAGATCCGACGGGGAGGGCCTGCACATTAGTAAGACATGATTGGCAGGTCCAGTCCATTACGGATACCCAGAGAGATGGCCTGTGGTTTTGGTCCATATGGAAGTCCACTGGTGAGGCCAGCTATTTACATGTCACAGACACCATGTTGATGAAATGAGACTGCGGTGATCCATCCATGCAACAGATAATTTGCATGAATACCCTGAAAATCAATACTAATGAGGATAGGTAGCAACTCACTCTAAAGATGATCACTGAGTTGCAGACAGACACATAGAAAAGACAGTCACACTCTCACAACTAAATTTTTGGGCCATAGCCTTTGTCAGAAAACGAGAGCACTCACACATTCACACAATAATCAGGCACAACTCTTGCACACATGACCATTGCCTCCAGCCACTGCATCAACAAGCTCTGAGAATCACATGCAAACAAACCACTCCTCTAACCGCCCTGCCTCTCATCAGCAGCAGCTAGACTAGCACCACGTAGTGGTGGTAGCACTGACTGCAAGCTGAGGGGACAGGTGGGAAGGGGAGAAGCAGTAAGAATGAGAGTCAGGAAATGGTGCACATAGTCAGCTGTGCCCAGCCAGTGATGACGCAGGAAATCTCAGTAAACAAACAATTTCATGCTACTGAGACAACGACGAGATTTTTTCAGTGTTTTTTCAAATTTCCCTGATTTCCAGAACCTGTGGCAACCCTGACTATAATGACCACAGTTTATGGCCTGATAACTGGTAAACTAAATGATAAAATATATTCTTTGCACTGGCCCATAAATAGTGAGATGCACATCCTTGCAAAATGATCATCTGCACCACAATGTCCGCTCTGTATCAATCACTGTTGCAACCTCAATTATATTGCAGTGTGATCTTCTGCCACAACAGCATCAAGTTAGCATCTGCTAAATTAGATAAAATACACTATTCTTGCATTAGAAACAGTATTCGAGCAATGGCTCCAACACCAACCAATGGTTTATACTTAGAAGCATCAGTGATATCAATGATGCATCTTCATATTCATGATAGCTTTGGTGGATAAATCTATGTTGCAGAGAATCCAAAATGCTGAGTCCCTGCCCCCTCCCTCCCTAAAATGTTCAGAAATTAATTGTGCTGCTGGAGATGCTTACAAACAACTGTCATTTTTCTCTACAAATAAAAAGTGAGCAGCTGAATTGTTACAGCAAGTTGATAGGAATATTTCCTTACCACCCACTTCAAAAGTCCGGCTCCAAGCCGAATGTTCACTGTGGCTGACTGCCAGGCGAGGTCCCGGGCTCAATTCCCAGTCCTGCCAGGGATTTTTCCTTGGTGAGGAACTAGAATAAGATGCACTCTGCCTCATGATGAGAGTTGATAACCTACTTGACTGGTTGCAGCTCCCAGTCACAAAAACTGAAAATGGCCAGGAGAGTGGTGTGCTAACCCCATGCTCCTCTGTATCGAATCCAATGACACAATTGAGAGTATGACACAGCATTTGGTCAGTACCAATGGGCCTACCAAGGTTGGAGGATGGAGTTTACATTTACACAATTCAAAGGAGAAACTGGCTCTTTAAAATTACTTATTTTCAGCTACTCACTTCGTACGACATCCACCTGATACTGAAAAGTGAAATGTCAAACATTAACATTGTATTCAGGACAACAGTGTATATTAAGCGGTAGAATGTGATTAAGAAGATTGAGCAATCATATGTGGGTAGTACAAACAGTTGTCTTGATCTAGCATACCTGTCAGGCTCTCTCACCCAGAACACATTAATGTTTACTGCAGAGCCTCAAACTTCAGACCTTTGCCTTTTGCAGCAAGTGCTCTACCAACTGAGCTTCCCAAGCACTACTCATGACCCATCCTCACAGATTTACTTCTGCCAGTACCTAAACTTCACAGATGTTCCACTGTGAAACTTGGAGCACTAACACACCTGAATGAAAGGATATTGCAGAGACATGACTCAGCTACAAGTGGGGGATATTTCCAGAATGAAATTTTCACTCTCCAGTGGAGTGTGCACTGATATGAAACTTCCTGGCAGATTAAATCTGTGCACTGGACTGAGGCGTGAACTCGAGACCTTTGCTTTTCATGGTCAAGCGCTCTACCAACTGAACTATCCAAGCAAGTTATTGGCAGAAGAAAAGCTGTGAAGACAGTTTCTGAGCCAACAAAAGGCAAAGGTCCTGGGTTCGGGTCTCAGTCCAGCACACAGTTTTAATTTGCCAGGAAATTTCATATCAGCACACACTCCAATGCAGATTGACAATTTCATTCTGATGTTAAATTGGTCCCAAAACTCATCCAGCACCTGTCTCTCACTTTCTCACAACTCAAATATTTTGTCAACGTAGTGGAAGAAGTGTTTGAGTTTCTGGCAGGTTGTGCTTTAAAGCATCTCATCCTCAAAGTATTCCATGTAGAGATTTGTAATACTGGGGACCAGTGAAAATTCCATGGCCAATTCATCTATTTCTTCAAAAACCTCCCCACTGCATATGAAGTAAGTGGTGTTCAGTACGTGCTCAAAAAGTCTACATTTTTGTGGCTCAAAGTGATGAGCCAAGAGCATAGAGGAGTCTTGAAGAACTACTTCCTGAAGAGCAACAAAACTCTGAAGCTCATAAGCAAGTAATCCCTGTGTAGTTACATATCCATAAGAACTTTCACAAACTCGGCCAACTGAATGGCAGTGAATGGTGAATGCAGTGTCTCACAAGGGGTGTAAATGCATAGATAGATGCTTGGTTAGTCTGTAACTGTGTGAATTAATGGTGTCAAGTATTTGACTTTACAGAGTATTGTAGTTTCCAAATATAAATGTGTTTATTCCAATGGATAACACTGGTGAACAAAAAAAAATTTTTTTTCTGCGGAGTAAGTTTACAGAGTCTACTTAGATACATATTATGATGAAGTACTTAGCGTATAAATTATTTCGTTTCAATAGACTCTGGTACTCATGATAAAACATTCTACGAAAAAAGCACATTTTTTACGAGCCCCACACAATGCTTGTAAAACTTGTGTGGAGTCATTCGATATTGGAGTCATGGAGGATGAAAAGGGCTCCTGTTTGGAGTACCGATGATGTGGACAGAGCCAAGAAACCACCTTGATTATTGCTGCTTTTGTGCTGTGAATGTAAAACGTATGAATTGATACAAAAAGAGCTCTTGGGTTTACCCAAACCTACAATCCGCTAAGCCACCAACTCTTCATAGTGAAGATTTGCCAATATCAGTATTTACTTCCTTATCAGATGATTACTGTGATGTTGCCACAATATTAGACAGTCAGAGTAAGCAATAGTGAAAGTATATTTGAAGAATGCAGTCCTACACTGCAAGGCTTTTCTCAGGGCGAGCTAAATGATTTATTCAAGATTTATATTTAGCTAAGAAATCAGTTGAGCTTCTTGAGTCAAGACTAAAAGAAAAACATTGTCTTTAGCATGGTGTATGAATAACATCTATCGAACTAGTGAGCACGGCGTTCTTTCATATTTTAACAAGACGAATGATGTCGTATATTGTAGTCATATTTCTGGGCTTTTAAATTTAATGGGTCTTCCATTCTACCAACCAAATTAGCTTTAATCCAAATAGCTCATTCAACTACTCTTAAGGAAGACTATAAAAATATTTAACTTGTTTTAAAGACAATTTCATTTCATCAACGTCAGTGGTCAGTTTGCGTAGATTTAAAAATGGTGAATTTTTTATTGTGTCAGCAAAGTGGATAAACTAAATATCCCTCTTTTCTTTGTCTGTGGGACATTTGTACGAAAAATGAACATTAGAGCAGGAAGACTGCCCACCAAGAATGAACCTGAGTATAGGAAAAGATAACATCATTGATGAATCGTTCGTCAGTCTGGAAAAAAATCATTCTTCCACCACTATATATTAAACTTGGGCTTATAAAACAATTTGCTAAAACTTTAGATAGGAATGGGCAATATATTCAAATATATTTGACAATCATTTCATGGTATCAATACCAAAAAGTTGAAAGCAGGAGTTTTTGATGGGCCACAAATCCATACCCCAAACAACGATGATTTCAGAAACCACATGACTGAAGTTGAATTGGAAGCATGGATAAGCTTTATATCAGTTGTTAAAATTTTTTTGGGGAATCACAAATATGAAGAATACTCCAAAATAGTAGACATAATGCTCCAGAATTTCCAAAAACTAGAAGTTAATATGAATGTCAAACTGCATTTTTTGCACAGTCATTTAAGTAAATTTCCTGACAGCTTGGGCAGTTACAGTGAAGACCAGAGGGAACGGTTCCACCAGGACATCAAGATCATGGAGGAAACATGTCAAGACCATTGGGATCAGCATATGATTGCAGACTACTGCTGAAACTTGCAGAGAGACTGTCTGGACCAAAAATACCGAAGAAAATCCCATACAAAACATTTTGTTTCGTTCTTATTGACTTGTTTTTGTGATTAATTTTATTATTTATAGCACTTTGTTTGTTTGAAATCATCTAATAACTTTAAGATAAATGTTTTAAAAAATAGTCTCCTCTTTTTTATAATTTAATTTACAGTATAAATTGATTGCCTTTATCTCAAAAGGTAGAGTCAATTCAATAAAAAATATTATTAGTTTCATATTCAGTTGGCTGAAATTGATTAATAAATCCCCTGTGTAATTTCTGTACCCTGCCTAGGACTGTCAGGGGCCACTGACCAACAATAAAAATAAACATTAAAACAAAAATTATGGTTCCATTCAAATTATTTACATACGCATTACAATAGAAAACTTTTCATGTTGTGATATTTTTTGAAACTATTGAGGGCGGGCTGTTTCCATCCTCATTTCAATCAAATTGTTTACAAATGAATCACTGCCATTATCAAAATCATTCTCACTCTCGTTTTCACTTAGACGTTCCTCTAAAAACTCTACAATCTCTTTCTCCAATAGGATTGTGTGTGAAGAACTAGCCATTTTGCATATACTCACTTGAATGTAATAATTACCACATTTCTCTCAACACAACTGCTACAGTTCAACACCATGTTCACACAAGCAAAAAAAAGTGGCATTTGTGTAAGCAGGACACTGAACTCCTGGAATGAACTGTGTTGGAGACAACCTGCACCTCATCAGTGATGAAGAACCCAAACAGCAAGAGACATCCAGAACAAAAATTATGGCAGCTGAGTAACTATCAAGAACAAAATGAGTAATCAGCTATATGACCATTTTGTATGCAGGATTGGTTGTGGTCTGACCAAAGAGGGGAATCAAACTGCCACCATACGCTATCAATGTACAGGAGGGTGGGACCCAGACAGGCCAGCCAAGAAGTAGAAGTAGTAGTAGAAGTTTACTGTCTCATTACATACAATTTCAAGCCATTGACTTAAAAGTACAGGATACTCGTCAAAACACAAAAACTGGTTTACAATTTTCCTTATAATATCAGTAGTATAATATACAGTACTGAATAATTACTGAATTAAGCAGTTAATAATTTTTCTTCAAAAGTAACAAACTTTTAACATTATCGGTCCTAAGTATTTGCTCTCTCCTGCTCAAATTTTCAGGTTGTCACTTATGAATTCTTGTACTGAATAGTAACATTGCTGCACTAGTTTCTCATTTAAGGATTTTTTCAGTGTTTCTAAATTTGTGCTGAGCAATTCTCTTCCTTTCACTTTGTTATAAGTTTTCATACCCATATAATGTGGAGTTTGAGCATAAAATTTTAAGCGGTGGGTGGGCAGAATAAAATTCTTTTGATTTCTGGTGTCGTAATCATGTTTAAAATGATTTGCTACAAATAAATCAGGGTTACTATGTACAAAGATAATCAGCTCATATATGTATAGTGAGGGAACACTTAGTATACTCAGATTTTTTTAAGAGTGGGCGAGATGATTTTCTTCGCCCTACATTGTACATAGCACATGTTTGGAGGGTAATCAAAGAAATGGTAGCTCCTGTGTCCTCTTGGAATCAGACATATTGGGCTGCAATTGTAAGGTCAATAAATAACTTAGTTGTGGAATGATCATCCAGAGAAACAACTGTATGAAGTTCATGCACTGTCCCTTGACGTGTGTTGGGAGTGGCATCCAGCTGCCCCCAACAGTTGACAATGGACAGTTTGGAGATGACCATCTTTCACTCAGTGATCAGACAGTTTGCACATGGGTGTGCCATAAAGCATGACATATGGGAGACCCTGCTGCTTATGCCAACAGGGTGTTCAAGCTACTCAGAGGACACAGACATGTCCAAAACTGATGAATCATAATGCCACTGTCGAGAAAAAGACTTAAGAGTATTCCGTCTCTGAAGGACTGGTTGGGTCATCGCTACTTGCATTAAAGCCATGGAGCATTAATTTGTTGCCTGCGCACTCTCACAAGACTGTGATTTTCAATACATCGTCCAAGGAAGAGTTGTCCAGTATGGGGATGTACATTGATGATGTATACTATTCTTGTCTGACAGAATCGGAAAGAGTCTTACACAAAGCAGCTTCTGAAAGACAATCGTGCAGACTCACTCTAAACAATCAAATAAATCGTTAAATGTAAGATTTACAAAATAACATTTAAAAGTCTTCAGATGATTTTTGTTATTTCAATAATAAAAAAGGGCCACATATTGCCCTACAAGTTCTGATATTCAGAGTAGTGAAGTTTACTTAATTTCATATACCATTTCAATGAGTTTTACAGTACAATAATTTAAATTACATTTCAGTTAATTATAAACAAATCACTTTGTATAAAATATTGGTAAGGGTATTTTTGGATAGTTCTCAAGCAGAGCTATCATCTTAAATAATCATAATGAATAAACAATGTAGCTTTTCAGAAATAGGGAAGATGTAATAATGTGCTGCAACATGGCTGCAGAAGTTGGATTATTAACAAATGGATTACTCCTCTTAGTTGCTAATTTAAATCGGGTAACATATTAATGTGTAAATTTAGTCTGAGATAGTAAACTCACTTGTACTATTTTGTAACGGGCAATTTACTACTGGAACTGGGTATAGACACAACGGTATAAAGTCCAGGAAGTTAAAAATTCAAACTAAATTGACCTCTTCAAAGAATGTTGACATCAGGAAGGCATTTCAGATAGAGATGTAAAGATAGTCACATTTCACAAGGAAATAAGGATCAAGAACCTAAGATTTAGTGAACTAAGAACCAAGCAATGTGGAGAGAGTTCAATAGAATAGCACAGAGAAATCACAAATGACTGCAGAGCTGCTGGCTCTAAGGACCATCACGGGTGCTGATATGCTGGCAGGCACGTGTGTCCTCACAGCAACGCTTGCAGTGGTGACATCAGCTTCTGCAGGTTTAGTAGTGTCATCTAGTGGCTGTCATTGAGCTCCACATCTCCCAGACAGCTGTAAAACTCACTGGGCCAAGATATCACATCTAGTAATGAATAAGAAAGTTGGAATGCGAGTAAGCTAATATGAACAACATAGTGAATACATTATCACAGTCAAGACAGACACAAAGCCAATGGCAATCATAGTGGTACAAGTTTACAAGCCTTCTAGTTCTGTAGATGAAGATATTGAAAGAAGTATGGTGAGCTAAAAAATTTTACTCATCATTCAGGAAGTTGAAAATTTAATTGTATGGGAGACTAGAATTCGATAGTAGGAAAAGAAAAACAGTGGTAGGAAAGGAAAAGCAGTAAGAGAACAAGGATGAAGACAAGGAATGAAAGGAGAAGTCACCTGGTACAATTCTGCACAGAGCATAATTTAATAATTCCAAACATTTGATTTAAGAAGCATGAAAGAAGGTTGTATATTTGGAAGAGACATGAAGACACTGGATTCTGTAATGCAAATATGGTAAATTACAGAAAAACTAGACAAATCTAATATTTCAGTATGTCTTTTACATGATTTCTCAGGTTTAAGTTCTCATCAATATAACCACCCAATAAATTAAAACTTTTAACCATGTTTATTATTTTTTGTTGGTATACTACACTGGTAAGAGGTGGCGTATTTTTTATAGTATAAATCTAGAATAGCTCAGTTTCTTCAAAGTTTAAAAGTAGTCCATTCATGCAAAAGGCAGTAAAAAGCTTTGACAATAACAGCATTACTATTTCTCTGTTTACACTTCTATTTTCTCTCTCTACAAATGATCTGGTGCACATGGTGGGCGGCAACCTGTGGCTCTTTGCTGATGATATTGTGGTGTACAGCAATGTGTTAAGGATGAATGACTGTAGGATGATACAAGGTGGTGTACAGCAATGTGTTAAGGATGAATGACTGTAGGATGATACAAGGTGGTTTAGACAAAAATTTTAATTGCTGTGATGAATGCTAGGTAGCTTTAAATGTTAAAAAATGTAAACCCATAATGTCTGAATACAGCATTAGTAGTGTCCTGCTTGACACAGTCAAGTTGTTTAAATATCCAGGTGTAGCACTGCATGATGATATGAAATGGAATGAACATGTAGGGACTATAGAAAGGCAGGCGAATGGTCAACTTCGGTTTATTGGGAAAATTTTCGAAAGCATGGTTCATCTGTAAAGGAGGTCGCATGTAGGTCACTATAGCAACCTATTCTTGAGTACAGTGAGAATGTTTCGGACCTGCACCAGGTCAGATTAAAGGCAGGCATTGAAGCTATTTGGAGGCAGACAGCTAAGTTTGTTACCAGTAGGTTCCAACAACATTCAAATATTATGGAAATCCTTCAGGAACTCAAATGGGAATCCCTGGATGGAAGGCTACATTCTTTTCATTGAACGCTGTTGACAAAATTTAGAAAACTGGCATCTGAGGCTGACTTCAGAACGATTCTACTGCTGCAAACATACATTTCACAAAAGGACCACAATGATATGATAGAAGAAATTAAGGCTCATATGGAGGCATATAGATAGTAATTTTTTCCTCGCTCTGTTTGCAAGTGGAACAGGAAAGGAAATGACTTTCAGTGGTACAGGGTACCCTCTGCCACACACCATATGGCGGATTCCAGAGAACATTTGCAGATATTGATGTAGACAATAGTGCTCATGTCATCTACAGAAAGGACTAATTTTGCACCCTGATTCAAATAAAATGGCAGATCATTAATACACAGCAAAAATATTAAGGGAACCGTAATCAGTCCCTACAATATACCCGCTTCGGGTTCTCTTCACAGAGGTGATGTATTGTTCAGGCACACACTGACAAGACAAGTGAAAACAGTGCAAGCTAAGGTTAGTAGTACCAAGAAGGTTAAAAGTGTGGAGTACTCAACAAAGACGAAGCTCTGACCTAGTAACAACTCCCAGGGTTTTTAAGCCAACTGCAGGACTCAGCTATGTTACCTGTGATTTACTGTCTCAGGGGAAATACTGGTGATTACTGGTTCAAATGGCTCTGAGCACTATGGGACTCAACTGCTGAGGTCATTAGTCCCCTAGAACTTAGAACTAGTTAAACCTAACTAACGTAAGGACATCACAAACATCCATGCCCGAGGCAGGATTCGAACCTGCGACCGTAGCGGTCTTGCGGTTCCAGACTGCAGCGCCTTTAACCGCACGGCCACTTCGGCCGGCGGTGATTACTAGGCAATGAAAACAATTTGAACCAAAATCTCAACAACACAACTGAGGATGACATCAGGCACATTGTTAGCAGTGCTCCTCACAGAAATGTGAATACAATGTCACTCTCTTAGTCGAACAACAAACTATGTGTGAAGTCTTCCGTTGATTTTGTCGACAGAGCTCTAGGAGTCGCTCACAAAATAGGATCCCACACAGTTGCACCACATGCAGCATGATTTACATCTGAATGTTTCTGGTACGCAGTTATTTACACAAATAATTTCCAGAAGTATTCAGTGTGACAAGAAAAATGTCTGTGCAATCCCTGTTATTTTCAATATTTTCAGGGAGGAGGGGAGTCCTGTGATAGTACAAAGGGTGATAATTATAACACATCTGGACTTTCACATCAAAAATTAAGAATCTTTTTAAATATGAAATAAGAGCTCCTCATATCACGAACAGACACTAACATATGTGACGTACATGTCAGAACAGATTACAAAATTCACAGAAAGTGAACAGACATGCCTACAAGCCAGTAACGTATTACTGTAGGTATAACAGAAGGAAGGGCGGCAATAAGGGAAGTATTTCCAGGCCATTAACCTCAGTTAATACTGCACTGAACAGCAGTTTCATTTTGTACTTCAGTGATAAACTTAGCAACATACAAGATAGCACTTCTGGCAGTCTTACAGGCCCCAAATGAAAAAGTTTTAAACTATAAAGCAGCTGAACAGAGTACTAATGAAACTTAAATGAAATAACTATGAAGCGATTGTGTGTGGGGACTCCAATACTGATTTCACCTTGGGTAGTTCTGGTTGGGGCCAGCTAGAGTTGGTTTGATACCCACAGCAACATCCCCAACAAGAATGTTACGATATAGTGTAACAGTGATTGATAATGTAGTCCTTCATCATGGTCATTCATGAAATGAAGATGGGCCCCATGATAAAAAAGCTTATCTGATCATTACTGTCAAATGGTTGCAACAAAGACTCATCATTAAGCAGCTTCAATTAAGAAAGAAGATGTAAATTTCACAGAATTGTAAAAGGTGTCTCACTTGTGCTATTCAGGGAGAATTTACAGAAACGAGAAATGGGACAAATTTTGGAAAGGGCAGACAGTAGGCGAAAACACAATTCTTTTCTAGTCATATTTTTACAACCTTATGAATTCAGTTTCCCTTTACAATGAGTCAAGAAAAAGTACAAAGTAAGCAGAAAAAAGAGTGAGGACGACTTGTAATCAGATTACCTTGAGTTAAGAGGAGAGAGCTTTATTTATTGCACAGAACTTACAGCTTGACCTACAAATAAACATTAAGCAGTACTGCAAAATTCTTCAGTGTGTCATAAAAAAGGCAAAACCCATGTACAATGCACAAAAACCCCAAATTCCAAGAACAAGGCAAAGCCAATTTGCAACACCAGTAGGTGTAATACAAACAAATCTTATATGAAAAATGAAATTAAACTCCCTGATGGCAGCAGCAACAACACAGATAATATTAAATTCAAAACAGTAACAACTGTCCGCCTGCTTAGCTGAGTGGTTACGTGTTTGCCTCCCATGCAGCGGGCCCGGGTTTGATTCCCAGCCGGATTGGAGATTTTCTCTGTCCGTGGTCTGGGTATTGTGTTGTCCACATCATCATTGCATCCTCATCACCGGCATGCAAGTCACCCAGTGTGGTGTCGAATGAAATAAGACTTGCACTTAGCAGCCAAACTTCCCCAAATGGGGCCTCCCGGCCAACAATGCGACACGTTCATTTCATTTTTCATTAACAACTAAATTCAATTTATTCTTCCTAACAGTAGCTGAACACAGGTAGAGAAAGTGCATCAAATGCAGATCCATTAAATTTACTTCAATGGCACTGCATACTCCATCATTACATATTAGTTTTGATCACAAACATCATCAAGTATCTAAACAGCAGTCACTTTTCTGGTTATGACGGCATTTAAACCAAGGTACTAAAATATTATGCTGACTCTGCAGTGTCATCCTTAATTAACCAATCTATTGGTCAAGGTGTATTTCTGAAAAGACAGAAACATACAGTAGTAACACCCATTCACAAATGTGGGGATAAATAACTGACCTCTAATTATATGCCAACTTCCCATGTTATCAAAAGTTTTTGAGAACATCGCTTGCAACAGACTATTGAACAGCTCAGTCTGGCTTTTGTAAAGCCTCCTCTAGTGAGAAAGCAACATGTGGTCTCACAAACTCAGTTCTGGTAAAATTAAACAAGAAACATTACCAGGGTTGCCACAAGTTTCCCCAAGTGAAACTCCCTGATTTCCAGACAGGTTTCAGCATTTTTCCCTGGCAAAGTTTGAGATGTAGGAGCAAGTAAAGATAGAGGTTGACAAAAAATGTAAGAACTTCTGTATTTCTAAATGTGTGAACAAAAATAGTAAGTACTAACATCAACATCTTGTGTAATAAACTGCTTTTGGATGGAGAAAGCAAACCAAATGGTACATATGTTTCATTAAGACCACTGATGTTATTTTATTTCAATAAAATGAAACACATTTGGTGACAAAAATATGCATTTCGTTGGATTCGAAGGGCATATTTTAATTACTCCCTGCTTTCAGAAATAACTTTAGAAAAAGGTCGGCCTCTCGAAAGATATGTATAAGGTGGGGAAGAGTCATGTAAACCAACACTGTAGATGACTGTGAATAAAATGTTGGTTCTACTATGTTCATTATTGTTGGTTATTACCCACTGTGTTATGTCTATTATTCCACAGGTATTGTTTGATTTTTCTTTCAAGAAATACATGAGTACATAGTGTACAAACTGCCAGTAACTGCCACAATTTTCTTCTTATTGTGCGTACTTTCTACTATATAAACTACTTTTGAAGTGCCAAAATGTACTAGAATAAATAAAATGTCTTTAAAATGAAGCACTGTACAATGTACTTGTGGCAAGACAGTCGCAATTCCTGAAATCCATTGCCTGTGGCCTCTGGCCTGCCAAGGAGCACCACAGTCCTGGGTCCATGGGTAAACAATGAATATCCACCGCATTACGCCACACACAGACAGACCCAACCTGCGGGCAGATCGGTGAGACTAGATCCGACAGGCAGACCCGCACGTTAGTGGGAAACTATGGGCTTCAGACCGGCAGGTTCGATCCATTAGAGATAACCAAAGAATTGGCCAGCAATTTTGGCCGGCATGGAATTCCATTTGTGTGACCAGCTATTCATGTGTCAGAGACACCATGTTGATGAAATGAGACTACGGTGATCACCCGCGCAACAGATAACTTGCGCGAATACTCTGAGAATCAATACTAATGAGGACAGGAAGCAACTCACCATAAAGATGATCACCGAGCCACAGACAGGCACATAAAAAGGCAGTCACACTCTCACAACTAAATTTTTGGCCACTGCCTTTGTCAGAAAACGAGAGCGCACACATGTTCACACAATCACTCAGACACAACTCATGCACACATGACCGTTTTCTCCTGCCACTGTATCAACAAGCTTTGTGAATCACATCCAAACAAATCACTCCTCCAGCTGCCTTGCCTCTCATCAGCAGCTGTTAGAATAGCAGCAAGTAATGGTGGCAGCACTGCCTGCAAGCTGAGGCGAGGGGTGGGAAGGGGAGAAGGAGTAAGAATGAGAGAGTCTGGGAGTGGTGCACCTACTCAGTTGCACCCACCCAATGATGAAGCATGTCATCTCAGTAAACAAACAGTTTCATACTACCGAGACAAAAACAAGATTTTACCAACCCCCCCCCCACCCGCGCGAATTTCCCTTATACATTTTAAATTCTCTGATTTCCAGAACTTGTGGCAACCCTGATTACTCTGTTGAAATTCTCTGTGATGCTGCTAAGGACCCATTTTCTGCGGAAGTTACTGTGTTAAAGAGGCATTCTCCTTGTATGACTAGGATCCTACCTTAACAATAGAAAACAGAATCTTACACCTCAAATGATACAACAAGAATAAAAATATATCCAGAGTGGGGAAACATTGCATATGGTGTGCCACGAAGTTTGGTGCTTGGGCCACTCTGGTTCTTATCCAACAAAAATTATTTATTTTAATACTGAAGGACTCTTCACCATAGTGTTTTCTGATAATAAATATACCGACAATGAGGCCAAATACACCAACACAAGATACAGCCGGTAAAATAATGGAACAGATTTACAATAGGTTCACAGCTAGCATCTTAGCACTTAAAACTTTTTTTTAAAATCATATTATGCAGAAGCAAACAAATAATAATGACTTATAGGTGCCAGAGGCAAAGGTAAATGGGGACATACTGAAGAAGCTCCAAGTGTGAAGTTTCTGGGCATCCAGGTTAGTAATAAACTGTGGTAGCGCCAGCAGGTGGATAAGTTAGTCAAAAAGATCAGTTTTGCCTGTTTGTATTTAGAAATTTCTCTCATTGAGTTGACATAAAGACTCGATTGCTAATATACTTTCGCAGTGAAAATTAAATTCATGTTTTTTCTACAGAAGCGTGTGATAATAACATTTTTTAAAGTTGATAACTGAACGACGAGGGCTAGTAGAAATCCTTGGGTGTCAGAAGAGATACTGAATTTAATTGATGAAAGCAGAAAATATAAAAATGCAGTAAATGAAGCAGGCAAAAAGGAATACAAACGTCTCAAAAATGAGATAGACAGGAAGTGCAAAATGGCTAAGCAGGCTTAGCTAGAGGACAAATGTAAGGATGCAGAGGGTTATCTCACTAGGGGTAAGATAGATACTGCCTACAGGAAAATTAAAGAGGCTTAGGAGAAAAGAGAACCACTTGTATGAATATCAAGAGCTCAGATGGAACCCCAGTTCTAAGCAAAGAAGGAAAAGCAGAAAGGTGGAAGAAAGGTGGAAGGAGTATGTAGAGGGTCTATACAAGGGCGATGTACTTGAAGGCAATGTTATAGAAATGGAAGAGGATGTAGATGAAGATGAAATGGGAGATATGATACTGCATGAAGAGTTTGATAGAGCACTGAAAGACCTAAGTCGAAACAAGGCCCTGGGAGTAGACAACATTCCATTTGAACTACTGACAGCCTTGGGAGAGCCAGTCCTGACAAAAATTTACCATCTGGTGAGCAAAATGTATGAGACAGGTGAAATACCCTCAGGCTTCAAGAAGAATATAATAATTCCAATCCCAAAGAAAGCAGGCATTGACACATGCAAAAGTTACCAAACTATCAGTTTAATATGTCACAGCTGCAAAATACTAACACGAATTCTTTACCGACGAATGGAAAAACTGGTAGAAGCCAACCTCGGGGAAGATCATTTTGGATTCCGTAGAAATATGGGAACATGTGAGGCAATACTGACTCTACAACTTATTTTAGAAGCTAGATTAAGAAAAGGCAAACCTACGTTTCTAGCATTTGTAGACTTCGAGAAAGCTTTTGACAGTGTTGATTGGAATACTCTCTTTAAAATTTTGAAGGTGGAAGGGGTAAAATACAGGGAGCGAAAGGCTATTTACAATTTGTACAGAAACCAGATGGCACTTATAAACAGTCAAGGGACAGGAAAGGGAAACAGTGGATGGGAAGGGAGTGAGACAGGGTTGTAGCCTCTCCCCGATGTTGTTCAATCTGTATATTGAGCAAGCAGTAAAGGAAACAAAAGAAAAATTCGGAGTAGGTATTAAAATCCATGGAGAAGAAATAAAAACTTTGAGGTTTGCCGATGACATTGTAATTCTGTCAGAGACAGCAAAGGACTTGGAAGAGCAGTTGAACGGAATGGACAGTGTCTTGAAAGAAGGATATAAGATGAAAATCAACAAAAGCAAAACAAGGATCATGGAATGTAGTCGATTTAAGTCGCGTGATGCTGAGGGAATTAGTTTGGGAAATGAGACACTCAAGGGAGTAAAGGAGTTTTGCTATTTGGGGAGCAAAATAACTGATGATGGTCAAAATGGGGAGGATATCAAACCTAGACTGGCAATGGCAAGGAAAACATTTCTGAAGAAGAGAAATTTGTTAATATCGAGTATAGATTTAAGTGTCAGAAAGTCGTTTCTGAAAGTATTTGTGTGGAGTGTAGCCATGTATGTAAGTGAAACATGGACGATAAATAGTTTGGACAAGAAGAGAATAGAAGCTTTCAAAATGTGGTGGTACAGAAGAATGCTGAAGATTAGATGGGTAGATCACATAACTAATAAGGAAGTACCGAATAGGATTGGGGAGAAGAGGAGCTTGTGGCATAACTTGACTAAAAGAAGGGATCAGTTGGTAGGACATGATCTGAGGATCACCAATTTAGTATTGGAGGGCAGCATGGAGGGTAAAAATCATAGAGGAAGACCAAGAGATGAATACACTGAGCAGATTCAGAAGGATGTAGGTTGCAGTAAGTACTGGGAGATGAAGAAGCTTGCACAGGATAGAGTAGCATGGAAAGTTGCATCAAACCAGTCTCAGGACTGAAGACCACAACAACAACAACAACTGAACATCATGCAGAAGCCTCTGAAGGGATCTGGGGATTCTTACACTTATGGGCACATTAAAACTGTGTGCTGGACCAGGACTCAAAACTAGGACCTTCACTTTTTCATGGGCAAGTGCTCTACCGACCTCTTGTTTTTATGTACAATCTTTCGTATTAACATTTACTACACACACACGCACGCACGCGCACACACACACACACACACACACACACACACACACAGAATGTAGAATAACAAAATTTTAAGTTCCAGGAAGAGGAAAGTTGCAAACAATCTCTAGAAAACAAATCATTATCAATTTCCATACTCTACCAAGTAGTAACATAGTTCATGTACAGTGCCCTTATTTGTTCAGTCACCATCATTTATCACCTTTTTTATATTTTGCTATGTTGTTCAGCCGAAGGTTATATATATATATATATATATATATATATATATATATATATATATATATATATATATATGTCTGCTTATGTCTGTATATGTGTGGATGGATATGTGTGTATGTGCGAGTGTATATCTGTCCTTTTTCCCCCTAAGGTAGGTCTTTCCGCTCCCGGGATTGGAATGACTCCTTACCTTCTCCCTTAAAACCCACATCCTTTCGTCTTTCCCTCTCCTTCCCTCTTTCCTGATGAGGCAACAGTTTGTTGCGAAAGCTTGAATTTTGTGTGTATGTTTGTGTTCGTTTGTGTGTCTGTCGACCTGCCAGCACTTTCATTTGGTAAGTCACATCATCTTTGTTATATATATATATATATATATATATATATATATATATATATATATATATATATATATATATATATTCTCCTGGAAATTGAAATAAGAACACCGTGTATTCATTGTCCCAGGAAGGGGAAACTTTATTGACACATTCCTGGGGTCAGATACATCATATGATCACACTGACAGAACCACAGGCACATAGACACAGGCAACAGAGCATGCACAATGTCGGCACTAGTACAGTGTATATCCACCTTTCGCAGCAATGCAGGCTGCTATTCTCCCATGGAGACGATCGTAGAGATGCTGGATGTAGTCCTGTGGAACGGCTTGCCATGCCATTTCCACCTGGCGCCTCAGTTGGACCAGCGTTCGTGCTGGACGTGCAGACCGCGTGAGACGACGCTTCATCCAGTCCCAAACATGCTCAATGGGGGACAGATCCGGAGATCTTGCTGGCCAGGGTAGTTGACTTACACCTTCTAGAGCACGTTGGGTGGCACGGGATACATGCGGACGTGCATTGTCCTGTTGGAACAGCAAGTTCCCTTGCTGGTCTAGGAATGGTAGAACGAGGGGTTCGATGACGGTTTGGATGTACCGTGCACTATTCAGTGTCCCCTCGACGATCACCAGTGGTGTACGGCCAGTGTAGGAGATAGCTCCCCACACCATGATGCCGGGTGTTGGCCCTGTGTGCCTCGGTCGTATGCAGTCCTGATTGTGGCGCTCACCTGCACGGCGCCAAACACGCATACGACCATCATTGGCACCAAGGCAGAAGCGACTCTCATCGCTGAAGACAACACGTCTCCATTCGTCCCTCCATTCACGCCTGTCGCGACACCACTGGAGGCGGGCTGCACGATGTTGGGGCGTGAGCGGAAGACGGCCTAACGGTGTGCGGGACCGTAGCCCAGCTTCATGGAGACGGTTGCGAATGGTCCTCGCCGATACCCCAGGAGCAACAGTGTCCCTAATTTGCTGGGAAGTGGCGGTGCGGTCCCCTACGGCACTGCGTAGGATCCTACGGTCTTGGCGTGCATCCGTGCGTCGCTGCGGTCCGGTCCCAGGTCGACGGGCACATGCACCTTCCGCCGACCACTGGCGACAACATCGATGTACTGTGGAGACCTCATGCCCCACATGTTGAGCAATTCGGCGGTACGTCCACCCGGCCTCCCGCATGCCCACTATACGCCCTCGCTCAAAGTCCGTCAACTGCACATACGGTTCACGTCCACGCTGTCACGGCATGCTACCAGTGTTAAAGACTGCGATGGAGCTCCGTATGCCACGGCAAACTGGCTGACACTGACGGCGGCGGTGCACAAATGCTGCGCAGCTAGCGCCATTCGACGGCCAACACCGCGGTTCCTGGTGTGTCCGCTGTGCCGTGCGTGTGATCATTGCTTGTACAGCCCTCTCACAGTGTCCGGAGCAAGTATGGTGGGTCTGACACACTGGTGTCAATGTGTTCCTTTTTCCATTTCCAGGAGTGTGTGTGTGTGTGTGTGTGTGTATATATATATATATATATATATATATATATATATATATATATATATATATATATATAAACAACAATGCTATCACGTCTAAATATATAGATATTTTCGTTGTCTTACAAAGTCATTTAGTTTTCAGAACCTTCACCTTATTATCTGAAATACTAAATGTATATTTCTTTATCACCTCTCATCAGAGTACTTATAATTTGCAAATATTCAAAACCATCTGTAATCAAAATTATGGGTATCAATAATTATAGTGAGGGCTGAGCTTGTTTTGAAACATCTTCCTCATTATCTTTCAAAATGAAATCACTTGCCAATCATATAGATCTCACTGTGTTAACCATATTGCACAAAGGTGTTCAGTTTCAGAAAATATATGCACTGTCTATTCCTGTCAACCATTAGTGCCAACCTACTGACTGTGATATCAAAGCACAACTAATGATCCACTCTCAAAGTTTTTCTTCCACCAGTACCTATTCCCCAACCTTGCAAACTCCACCGGTGTTCTCGTGCATAACTTGTGGGACTAGCAATCTCGTAATCCTGGAAGAAAGGAAACTGTGAAGACGTGGGTTAACTGTAGCCTGGGGTAATGTTTTCAGAATGAATTTTCACTCTGCAGCAGACTGTGCATTGATTTGAAACTTTCTGGCAGATTAAAACTGTGTGCCAGATTGGGACTCAAACCTGGGAACTTGCCTTTTGTGAGCAAATATTCTACCGACTAAGCTATCCAAGCACAACTCATGACCCACCCTCACAGTTCTCCTTCTGCATGTACCTCATCTCCTACATTCCACACTTCACAGAAGTTTCCCTGCATACATTGAAGGACTATCATTCCTGGAAGAAAGGATACTGTGAAGACTGTGAGGACAAGTCATGAGTTGAGACTGGGTAGCTCAGTCGGTAGAGCATTTGCCCACAAAAGGCAAAGGTCCCAGGTTCGAGTTCCAATCTGGCACACAGTTGTAATTTGCTATGAAGACAACGCACACTCCACTACAGAGTGAGAATTCACTCTGGATTACACTGACATGCCAATAAATATACTCCCTAATTGTGTTTGTGAATAATAACCTGGGCGAATTTAGGATTAACTGTGCAATTCACAGCTACAATACTACAATTAAAAATAATTTTTGTGCAGAGTATACATCTCTTGCAGAATTAACAATAAAGTAACACCTTAAATTCCCTAGTAATTCGAAAATTTGTATAAGATTCATCTTGTCCTTCCCTATATGCAGACAGCTGATAGCAAACAGCATAGAGTAAATGCTTTGTTTTAAGTATGGTAGCAGATAAAAACAGCCAATGAGGTGCATAAGGTGAGGAATAGTTGCCTTTTTCAAAGTAACTGTTTTTCTCCTAACATATGTAGAGCTTATAAAATAATCAACAGGGATTTGCTATATTCCCTCGTCACAGACTTTGAGGACAGGTTTCTTAAGCCAAAACAAGAAAAAATGTCCAGTAAAATGCACGCCTTACAAGTTACGAGCACTTTGTCAATAGAAGAGTTGTGTTTCACAGTAGCAAATGAGTAAGTGATCATAGGTCTTTAAAGTATGCATTTAAGAGCCCGTGATCACTGGATATGATTTTCTTGTTTTGGTTCATAGTACTCCTTTCAAAATGTGGAAAGCAAGGAGCTTGCTGTCGAACAGATGTGTTTCGCAGTACTGAAGATTAACAAGTGCAACTCACAGCTCTTAAGATACGCATTTTAGAGCCCGTGGGAATGGATATTTTTTCTTGTTTTGGTGCAAGGTACCTGCCTGAAAGTCTGAAGAGGAAATGTAATTACACCCTGTATAAGCAATTGCCAGGATTATCAGTTTCAGCCAAGTAGCATTAGTCATAATTTGTTGTTGGTATACTTTACACAAGTAGCATGTGGTGGTTGCTTCTACCTTTTGACACATAAGCCAGTCTACAGCTCCTGAGGCTCTCCTTCATGACAGGATTTGCAGAACATGATGTGTGAAAAAATGAAACTTTTACTACTCAAAGTCAAGTCCCTATGATAACTTTCTGTATCACATTTCAGAAAGAGGGACTAAACCAGGCATGAGCTGACCTATGTCTCCAATAAAAATGTTCTTTACTTAATAGAATACTGTGACTGTCATCATCAAATGCCTCTGATACGTCATAGAAGATAGCAACTGGCGAGACTTAAACAATTTCACTATTTGTAAGTTAAAGTATAAACAGCTGCCTCTGTGAAGCAGCCCTTCTGAAATGCAAACCATTACTTCATATGCGGTTTTCAACTCTCGAGTGCATACCTTCTCAAAAACTTAGTAGAATGATCTAAAGAGTGCTACTGGCCAGTAGTTATTGAGTGGAGTCAGCTTTACCATAGTAGGGTTTAACAATACCACATGTCTGGGAAAATACATTTAGGTATGTATTCCCATAATTATAACAAAATGGATTTTGCTCTGGAACTCAGATATTGTGCTGAAAGGTTACAGTCAAGTAATGGTTTTTATAACGTATACAACACACTTGAGTAGTTTATGTATAAATGCAAATTTCTAGAATTACAATACACATAGGCCTACCAGTAAGAATCTGCAGGCAGAAAGGACATGAACAACAAAACTCAGAAACATGTGAGCCATTGTGGTATAAAGCTGTATAATGCTCTGTCAATTTGCATAAAGCGAATCGAAGATGAGGGAAAATTTAAGTCAGAATTAAAAAATTAAGTATTAAATAAATGTTTTTATAACATACAGTAATATTCTGAATCCCTAAATAACTAACAAACACTTACATTTTCGTTATTGTCAATCACGCTGTTCTCAACGTAAATTTTTTATTTGTACAAACTTTTAACTGTAAATGACGTGATAAATATGTTTCTCAAAATGTACGGCATGTATGTCAAATAATTGTTCAGAGAGCATGTGTCATTTCTAATACATTGTTAAATGTTATTGCATAAGTCATGCAGCAAAGGACTAATAGCGCACGGTAGCCTATTATTTTCTGACGGATTCTTGTCCTTAATGCCGATATCTACAGAACTTGACTGACGAACGAACAGCAGCAAAACTAAGGTAGCGTATTTTGCATTATTAACTACACTGTACCGATAAATGATTCAAGCAAATCGTTAAAATTTTGGAGCTACGTTAACCGACGAATTCATAATATTCCCCACGGGCGAAATACAATACGGCGTTTCTTGCACATGGATCACGATCTGATGAGTGCATAATAAAAACGTCGAACAAGTAGTACCGTAAGCGAAAGATGAGAAAAACAGTAATTAAAACTTTTCTTCAACTTTTCAAATGATACATACCGGTAGGTCTATCTTTACACGTTATTGATGATTTTCTAAAGGCACATATTTAACAATCAATCTACCACACGCACTTTTTCTCACTTCAAGACAGTTACCATTAAACATCAATAGCACGCATCAATAAACCTCTCTTGACACGGCAGTCCTTACGCTCACATTATTAATGTACCAGCAACAATGTGGTCTTACAGTTCATTTCATGGTGAGCAATTAATATGTCATTACAGATTATTTAAGATACAGATACACGATAAAAGCTTATTTGGTGATGCTGATAATTGTAGTTACAGTTTCTTTTAATAGGGTACCAGTCCAACAGTTACTACACGACAATAACTGTCAGTCTGTGCTGTGATTGGTTGATGAACACGCCGACCAGGCGGCGTAGAATTTCAAAGAGCCACCTAAACGGTCAATAATATAGCACAATATTACTGAGGTTCTCACTAGACTGCACAATAATGATGTAGTTCGGAATGCTGGACGGCAGATGCGCTGCTACTGTGATGATAGCTCTAGTTTTGCAAGCAGAAAAAAAGTGGATGAAAAATTTGCTCAAGGAGCGTCACAGATCAGTCGGTGACAAATGCTGAGCTTCCTGGGGTCGCGTGAGGCCTCTCGTGGGCCTCGGGTCGCGGCTCGTGATGTCACGCCATTGGTACGTACTGCTCCAACTAGGTGTCACAGTCACTCAGGTGGTCTACTCGTCTTCAGAGAGAGACTGGGCGAAGTCACTAATCTAAGGCGGAGGCCTACGTGTATGGCAAGCATATCTCTGCCTGCGGCGGCACGTGCGAATGAACGATAGCAGTGAGCGAACTCCGCTGTTATACCTCTGGCACTAAGACAAAATCATAAGATGAAACTGCGGAAAGTACGCTAGTAAACATATTTTGAACTGTTGTATGTTTACAGCTCATAGAGACAATGCCTGTTCCATATGGAGCACCACAAGACTCAATCCTAAAACCCATACAGTTTCTGCTATATGTTGACATACACACCCAATTACTTCAAGGCATACTACGCTATTTGCTGGTGACGCAAGTATTCTGGTAGCAGATGTAGACAAAGCGACCATGACCAAAAGATTAAACCACTTATGTCATCATTGAGCAAATGGTTCAATGGAACAATCTCGTTAAAAATGTGCAAAAAACAACTCACATTAGTTTCAGCTTCAAAAAGGAGAAATCCCCAGCACGTTCCTAAACAATCAAGAGCAATCCAGTTTGAGATCTGTTAAGATTTCTGGTAAATGGCTCGAAGAAAATCTTAAATGGAATGCTCTTGTCAATTATATCTCAAATAAGATGTCAACTGCACTCAGCAAATCAGTTACTGAATTAATCCATATACAAGCAAATTATTTTTAATCCATATTGCAGAATGACATCATATTTTGGGGGAACTCGTCCTGCAGCAGAGATATGTTCAAAATGTAATAAAAAGAATATATATATATATATATATATATATATATATATATATATATATATATATATATACTCCTGGAAATGGAAAAAAGAACACATTGACACCGGTGTGTCAGACCCACCATACTTGCTCCGGACACTGCGAGAGGGCTGTACAAGCAATGATCACACGCACGGCACAGTGGACACACCAGGAACCGCGGTGTTGGCCGTCGAATGGCGCTAGCTGCGCAGCATTTGTGCACCGCCGCCGTCAGTGTCAGCCAGTTTGCCGTGGCATACGGAGCTCCATCGCAGTCTTTAACACTGGTAGCATGCCGCGACAGCGTGGACGTGAACCGTATGTGCAGTTGACGGACTTTGAGCGAGGGCGTATAGTGGGCATGCGGGAGGCCGGGTGGACGTACCGCCGAATTGCTCAACACGTGGGGCGTGAGGTCTCCACAGTACATCGATGTTGTCGCCAGTGGTCGGCGGAAGGTGCACGTGCCCGTCGACCTGGGACCGGACCGCAGCGACGCACGGATGCACGCCAAGACCGTAGGATCCTAAGCAGTGCCGTAGGGGACCGCACCGCCACTTCCCAGCAAATTAGGGACACTGTTGCTCCTGGGGTATCGGCGAGGACCATTCGCAACCGTCTCCATGAAGCTGGGCTACGGTCCCGCACACCGTTAGGAGGCCGTCTTCCGCTCACGCCCCAACATCGTGCAGCCCGCCTCCAGTGGTGTCGCGACAGGCGTGAATGGAGGGACGAATGGAGACGTGTCGTCTTCAGCGATGAGAGTCGCTTCTGCCTTGGTGCCAATGATGGTCGTATGCGTGTTTGGCGCCGTGCAGGTGAGCGCCACAATCAGGACTGCATACGACCGAGGCACACAGGGCCAACACCCGGCATCATGGTGTGGGGAGCGATCTCCTACACTGGCCGTACACCACTGATGATCGTCGAGGGGACACTGAATAGTGCACGGTACATCCAAACCGTCATCGAACCCATCGTTCTACCATTCCTAGACCGGCAAGGGAACTTGCTGTTCCAACAGGACAATGCACGTCCGCATGTATCCCGTGCCACCCAACGTGCTCTAGAAGGTGTAAGTCAACTACCCTGGCCAGCAAGATCTCCGGATCTGTCCCCCATTGAGCATGTTTGGGACTGGATGAAGCGTCGTCTCACGCGGTCTGCACGTCCAGCACGTACGCTGGTCCAACTGAGGCGCCAGGTGGAAATGGCATGGCAAGCCGTTCCACAGGACTACATCCAGCATCTCTACGATCGTCTCCATGGGAGAATAGCAGCCTGCATTGCTGCGAAAGGTGGATATGCACTGTACTAGTGCCGACATTGTGCATGCTCTGTTGCCTGTGTCTATGTGCCTGTGGTTCTGTCAGTGTGATCGTGTGATGTATCTGACCCCAGGAATGTGTCAATAAAGTTTCCCCTTCCTGGGACAATGAATTCACGGTGTTCTTATTTCAATTTCCAGGAGTGTATTAATGTCAGTGTGATCCATGATTTCTAGCTGGTAATAAAAAATTACTAAGTGACAAAATTCAGCACTGATTGTTTTGGGAAAGGTAGGCAATAATATGGAAATAATTATTTTTAACTGAAAATCACTTCCCCATTGCCAGTGGATAAATACTATATTGCAATGCCTGTGCTGCATGTATGTCCTAAGGAACATTGCCTCTTACTTCTGAACAACAAACGCACTGAAATATTGTAAGTATTCACTGGCACAAGGTTCAATTGAAAATGTCTCCCTTGTACAGGAATATACATAAAGGATGTAAGAGTATAGTTGTTAACGAGTGGCTGATGACATATGGAAGTTTGGATCCGGTATAAATCATTCCAACTTGCGCATCGAGAGAGCATGTTGTCCTATGGCGGCCCACCCCATAGCTAGAGCTACTATCATGGCCAACACAGAATTCGCAGCATGCGAGCACAGAGTTACCATTTAGCCGAAAGCCCGACAGCGGCGCGGCGTGCACCGGATGTGTGAAGACATAGCAAGAACCAGTGCGACCCAGGCATCGGAACGCACCAGACGTAATGGACAAAGAGCTGTCATGCCGAGCCATGAAGCACGTGGGTCGAACAATCGCAGACTCCCCACATGTGCACACCCAGAAGCCAGCCCGTCCGTTTATGCAGCCGCTTCCACCTCGCCCGCGAAAAACGCCCCACTCCACGGATAGTGCCGGGAGCCGGCCATACAGAGACTTGCCCGCTAGCACACGGGTACGCACGTCTTATGGAGTATACACCTCCGGATCGCGCACCACTCTGCCTCAAGACATCAACCGCGGTCATGCAGTTGGCGATAGACTACACTACTGACCATTAAAATTGCTACACCACGAAGATGACGTGCTACAGACGCGAAATTTAACCGACAGGAAGAAGATGCTGTGATATGCAAATGATAAGCTTTTCAGAGCATTCACACAAGGTTGGTTCAAATGGCTCTGAGCACTATGGGACTTAACATCTGAGGTCATCAGTCCCCTAGAACTTAGAACTACTTAAACCTAACTAACCTAAGGACAGCACACAACACCCACTCATCACGAGGCAGAGAAAATCCCTGACCCCGCCGGGAATCGAACCCGGGCGTGGGAAGCGAGAACGCTACCGCACGACCACGAGCTGCGGACCACACAAGGTTGGCGCCAGTGTCGACACCTACAACGTGCTGACATGAGGAGAGTTTCCAACCGATTTCTTATGCACAAACAGCAGTTGACCAGCGTTGCCTGGTGAAACGTTGTTGTGATGCCTAGTGTAAGGAGGAGAAATGCGTACCATCACGTTTCCGACTTTGATAAAGGTCGGATTGTAGCCTATCGCGATTGCGGTTTATCGTATCGCGACATTGCTGCTCGCGTTGGTCGAGATCCAATGACTGTTAGCAGAATATGGAATCGGTGGGTTCAGGAGGGTAATAGAGAACACTGTGCTGGATCCCAACGGCCTCGTATCACTAACAGTCAAGATGACAGGCATCTTATCCGCATGGCTGTGATGAATCGTGCAGCCACGTCTCGATCCCTGAGTCAACAGGTGGGGAAGTTTGCAAGACAACAACCATCTGCACGCAAGACAACAACCATCTGCACAAACAGTTCGATGATGTTTGCAGCAGCAGGGACTATCAGCTCAGAGACCATGGCTGTGGTTACCCTTGACGCTGCATCACAGAAAGGAGTGCCTGCGATGGTGTACTCAGCAATGAACCTGGGTACACGAATGTCAAAACGTCATTTTTTCAGATGAATCCAGGTTCTGTTTACAGAATCATGGTGGTTGCATCCGTGTTTGGTGACATCGCAGTGAATGCACATTGGAAGCGTGTATTTGTCATCGCCATAATGGCGTATCACCCGGCATGATGGTATGGGGTGCCATTGGTTACACGCCTCGGTCACCCTTTGTTCACATTGATGGCACTTTGAACAATGGACGTTACATTTCAGTTGTGTTACGACCCGTGGCTCTACCCTTCATTTGATCCCTGCGAAACCCTAGATTTCAGCAGAATAATGCACGACCATATGTTACAGGTCCTGTACGGGCCTTTCTGGATACAGAAAATGTTCGACTGCTGCCCTGGCGAGCACATTCTCCAGATCTCTCACCAATTGAAAATGTCTGGTCAATGGTGGCCGAGCAACTGGCTCGTCACAATACGCCAGTCACTACTCTTGATGAACTGTGGTATCGTGTTGAAGCTGCATGGGCAGCTGTACCTGTACACACCATCCAACCTCTGTTTGACTCAATGCCCAAGCGTATCAAGGCCGTTATTACGGCCAGATGTGGTTGTTCTGGCTACTGATTTCTCAGGATCTGTTGTTGTTGTTGTGGTCTTCAGTCCTGAGACTGGTTTGATGCAGCTCTCCATGCTACTCTATCCTGTGCAAGCTTCTTCATCTCCCAGTACCTACTGCAACCTACATCCTTCGGAATCTGCTTAGTGTATTCATCTCTTGGTCTCCCTCTACAGTTTTTACCCCCCACGCTGCCCTCCAATACTAAATTGGTGATCCCTTGATGCCTCAGAACATGTCCTACCAACCGATCCCTTCTTCTGGTCAAGTTGTGCCACAAACTCCTCTTCTCCCCAATCCTATTCAGTACCTCCTCATTAGTTATGTGATCTACCCATCTAATCTTCAGCATTCTTCTGTAGTACCACATTTCGAAAGCTTCTATTCTCTTCTTGTCCAAACTATTTATCGTCCATGTTTCACTTACATACATGGCTACACTCCATACAAATACTTTCAGAAATGACTTCCTGACACTTAAATCTATACTCGATGTTAACAAATTTCTCTTCTTCAGAAACGCTTTCCTTGCCATTGCCAGTCTACATTTTATATCCTCTCTACTTCGACCATCATCAGTTATTTTGCTCCCCAAATAGCAAAACTCCTTTACTACTTTAAGTGTCTCATTTCCTAATCTAATACCCTCAACATCACCCGACTTAAGTCGACTACATTCCATTATCCTCGTTTTGCTTTTGTTGATGTTCATCTTATATCCTCCCTTCAAGACACCATCCATTCCGTTCAACTGCTCTTCCAAGTCCTTTGCTGTCTCTGACAGAATTACAATGTCATCGGCAAACCTCAAAGTTTTTATTTCTTCTCCATGGATTTTAATACCTACTCCCAATTTTTCTTTTGTTTCCTTTACTGCTTGCTCAATATACAGATTGAATAACATCGGGGAGAGGCTACAACCCTGTCTTACTCCCTTCCCAACCACTGCTTCCCTTTCATGTCCCTCGACTCTTTATAACTGCCATCTGGTTTCTGTACAAATTGTAAATAGCCTTTCGCTCCCTGTATTTTACCCCTGCTACCTTTAGAATTTGAAAGAGAGTATTCCAGTTAACATTGTCAAAAGCTTTCTCTAAGTCTACAAATGCTAGAAACGTAGGATTGCCTTTCCTTAATCTTTCTGCTGAGATAAGCCGTAAGGTCAGTATTGCCTCACGTGTTCCCATATTTCTACGGAATCCAAAATGATCTTCCCCGAGGTCGGCTTCTACTAGTTTTTCCATTCGTCTGTAAAGAATTCGTGTTAGTATTTTGCAGCCGTGGCTTATTAAACTGATAGTTCGGTAATTTTCACATCTGTCAACACCTGCTTTCTTTGGGATTGGAATTATTATATTCTTCTTGAAGTCTGAGGGTATTTCGCCTGTATCACACATCTTGCTCACCAGATGGTAGAGTTTTGTCAGGACTGGCTCTCCCAAGGCCGCCAGTAGTTCCAATGGAATGTTGTCTACTCCGGGGGCCTTGTTTCGATTTAGGTCTTTCAGTGCTCTGTCAAACTCTTCACGCAGTATCTTATCTCCCATTTCATCTTCATCTACATCCTCTTCCATTTCCATAATATTGTCCTCAAGTACATCTCAGGATCTATGCACCGAAATTGCGTGAAAATGTAATCACATGTCAGTTCTAGTATAATATATTTGCACAATGAATACCCGTTTATCATCTGCATTTCTTCTTGGTGTAGCAATTTTAATGGCCAATAGTGTATATCAGACTCGATTGTACGCATCTCAATCATTGTAATAAATGGGTTTGCCTTACGCCGGTGTTTCATTTGTATTCAGTCACCTTGGCCTCTTCTGATCAAAGATCGTGGGCGCGACTATAGGATTGGCTCGTCGCACAAATAATCGTAAGCGCAATTACAAGCAATCCCGCGACAGTCCTTAATTCTGCCTGTACCGCGACGTCGAATGTGTTAAACTTGTGTTTACTCAATCTTGAGTGAGCTGCAGCTGATGTTGCATCATTCGTGCCTAGCAGAGTTTGTTGTTGGTTTTTTCTCTGGCACTGCCTTATCTGTCCATGCCATGATATCTGTGGTGTCTCGCAAGTATGTTCCTCATTAGGGTACCATTCATTTCAGTGTTGACGGAAGCACGCAACATGTTCAACTGGGCTCTTTAGAAATTCACTATTGGCTGGTTGATACAAATCGCGTTACAACTGTTCAGGTAGATGCTGCTTATTTTTATTCTGATTTGTATGCTTTTTTGGGAAGTTTCAAGATCCCTTGCGAGCAGACTGGTTTCTCTCTGAGGTTTGTTCTCAAGTGAAGTTTACACATCATGATGATTCCGTTAGTCCAGTCCTTCTTGCAAATGTAGAGATCAAGTATATTCCCATTAGATTCATTTCATGGGTGGCGTTTCTTACCTTTGGAGGCGTTTGGTATATCCTGCAGGAACGTTGGTCTGCACTACATCACTTGCATTGTTTCAGTCGTATCTGAACCATAGTAACGTGTGTTCAAAAGAATATTCCTTCACACCTGAATCTTTGTGGTTACTGAATTCACGTTACGTATGCAAGACAAGGAGTCTGCTTTCTTTGTAATGAAAGTGGCCATCTCAGATCCAGTTCTCCGTATCATGTTACAGCTTTAAAGTTGTCCTATAAAATACATCGTCCATTGACATTAGCTGAAGTAGTGTCTCGGCAATCTGCTGCCACTATTTCTCCAGCTTCAAGGACCTCCACTCTGCGTGACTTCCCGCCGCTGCTGACACGTTCAGATAGGGAATTGCTGTCGTGAAGCCACAATCACCAGCAGCACAATTTAAACATCGGACTCAGGATGGTCACCCCTAACCAATCTCATCTCTTGAAGGCGGTGATGGCGGAGGGTGCTTCTTCATGTAGTGATGCTTTGAATACTGATGTTAATTGCGGTTCTTGTTTGGCCAGGAATGATGTGACTGGTTCTGCTGATGTTGAAATGAGTGTTGCATCTGCATCCTCTCCTGCACCCATAGAAACGTCTGTTCCAATGGGTTCCAATGATTTAATGGAGACATCGTCTGCTGTTCTGCCTTTATAGTGTTCTAGTGAAATATCATCTCCTCCTCACTCTGATACAGTGGAGCATCGGTTAGCTACAGATTATCTTCCAGGTAGTCAGATGATGCAGATGCTTCAAACGTTGCATTGCTGCCTCTTCTTTATCTGATGATGTTGTTCATCACCCTCGATTGTATTTCCCGTATTCCGGGTCAGCCGAGTGCGGATGGCTCCCCCCCTCCCCCCCCCCCCCCCCAAAGTGGATCTTGATGAGTCCCCTATACTTCTGCGACAAGGAGTTTTTGACCTGAGGATGCAGCACGGTATGTGCACTTTCCGGTTTGGAGGAATCAAAAAAAAAAAAAAAAAAAAAAAAAAAAGAAAGGTTCAAATGGCTCTGAGCACTATGGGACTTAACATCTATGGTCATCAGTCCCCTAGAACTTAGAACTACATAAACCTAACTAACCTAAGGACAGCACACAACACCCAGCCATCACGAGGCAGGGAAAATCCCTGACCCCGCCGGGAATCAAACCCGGGAACCCGGGCGTGGGAAGCGAGAACGCTACCGCACGACCACGAGATGCGGGCAGGAATCAAAATCCTGTACCTTCTTCTCCACCAACTGCCGGCGATGTGGAGAGTGGGGCATGATGCATCAATTTTTTCTAGTTCTCTTCTCGTGCCTTACAAGTGTTAATTAATGCAGGTGTATACATTTCCAACCCTAAACGTTAATAGGAGAAGTTCTCCATTACCGTTTGCTAAGTTACAACAATTCATTTACGATTCCCAAGCTGATGTCGTGAGCTTGCAAGAAGTGTTATTTGATGTGTTTGGTCTCCCTGGGTATTCCATGGTTTTTAGTCTTGTGCTGAAGAGTTCCAGTGTCATGGGCGTTCTCTATTGGGATGTTATCCCACTGATGGATTTTGAAACGCTTGATGATGGCCGAGTTATAGGGTGTAGCTTTCATGGTTCCGCCATAATTTTTCTTTGTGCTCCATCAGGATTTGGTCATACATATGACTGTTCACATTTTTAGAACTAATATGCCATTTATTTACTTCGTCAAAATCCGCGAAAAAATTTGATGGTGGGAGATTTTAGCTGTGTCTTATGTTCTGTGGATCAGACATCGTGAACTTAATGATGTGATGGCCCCGTTGAGTCTGCAGATATCCCACGTTAGTGCGGTTTACGTCTTGTACAGCTTCTTCTAGTAGTAGACTGGACCGTTTTTATTTGTCTGCTTTCCTATGTACCCACCTTTTGTCAGTTGATATTATTCCAGCCAGCTTCACTGACCACTGTGCCATTTCACTGGCTCTTAATCATGCCCCACGGCAGCTACATCTTTTTTTCCCCATTATGAAGCTAATAATTTTACATCTGGCGACGCCTCTCTGGATGACATCATCGCTGCCCCGTGGGGGCAGGCAAGCTTCTCCCAAGTTTATTATCCCTCACTTATGGAATAATGGGTTGCTGTTGCCAAACCTCGGCTTCACACCACGCTCATGCGTTATAGCGCTGGTAAAGTGGCTGAAATAAGGAGGACTCGGTAATTTTAGTATGTTGTCCTTCGTGGTATTTATGATCGTGCTCGAGATGTCCCTTTGAGAGTAATGGATGTTCACCGTGTGAAGGTAAAACTCCTTCAACTCAGAAGACTGCAGTTGGATGATCTTCGTTTGCGTTCCCAGCCATGTTCGATCCTCCAGAATGAGTTGGCACCTCTGTATGATGTAATTCGGCATTGAACACGATCTCAAAGGGCATGTCTCACTACCACTCATTCTATACACGGACGTAAGTGGTCATCCCAACATGACATAATGTGTGAACCTTCCTGGTATTTTTCTGATCTTTTCACTGGACTGGAATCTGATGGTATACCGTCTACTGATTTCACTTCCCTCGTTGGTAGTGATGTTGCGTCATCTCTCCATGAGGAGTTCTTGGCAGCTTTTCTCCGTGATGAGGAATCTGACATTGCAGTTCACTCTCCTTCCCGCAAACTGCCAGGTTTGGATGGTCTTCCCAAAGAATTCTATGTTCAGTTTTGGTCTCTGACAGGAGATACCACAACATCTATGGTGAATGAAGTGGTGCAAGGGGGGGACTCATCCCGCCCTCCTTTAAAGTCGGAAAATTGTTTTGGTTCGCAAAAAGGCTGAATGTCTCTTCGTGGATCAGGTCAGACCGATAACGCCACTCATTTTTGCTTATTAAATTGTAGCGCGGACGATAAATAGTCGTTTGTCGTTTCTGGTTACTGGCATTGTTGCATGTTATCAAAGTTGTCTCAGAGGTCGCGCTCACCTGACTCCTGTTGCTCAATGTCTTGATCTCATCTCGATTGCTTCCACTGTTCCTGTGGTGGAGCTTTACTTTTTATTGATTTTAATCGTACGTTTGATCGAGTTAGTCATGATTTCCTGTTGCGAGTGTCGACAGTGTTGCTTTTAATGATGCTGCACGAGGATGTTCTCCTCTCTAATTACTGATCATGGCATCCATCACTATTACATCTCTGCACCGAGCAGCGGCGCGCTCCATTACGCGCGGTCGAGAAAGACATCGTTGGCCGCAATTCTCCGTTCGCGGGCCGCTGCTAACATCACAGGCCGCCTCCGCGCGCGCTTCAGAATACAGCGATTGACCACCCATAACACTCAGCGATTGGCCCTCCAGAATGTACGGCAACCCCAGCCGCCGCCTCCATTAACTATGCAGCCTTATTTAACGCCGCTCCTGACATTTTCAAGTCAGTTATCGTTGGTAACATGTTTGTACTCCACTACTCGGAAGTGCTACACTGCGGTGGACCTGCTCTTGGATGCTGATTCGGCTGCGCTCCGGACTTACAATCCGAATGCTAGACTATAACTTGGACTTCAACGTTCACTGGGCTTAGTATGTCAACGGAGGAGGATCTGCAGCGAATTGACGCATGGTGCAGGGAATGGCAATTGAATCTCAATGTAGACAAGTGTAATGTGCTGCGAATACATAGAAAGAAAGATCCCTTATCATTTTGCTACAATATGGCAGGTCAGCAACTGGAAGCAATTAATTCCATAAATTAATTGGGAGTACGCATTAGGAGTGATTTGAAATGGAATGATCATATAAAGTTGATCGTCGGTAAAGCAGATGCCAGACTGAGATTCATTGGAAGAATCCTAAGGAAATGCAATTCGAAAACTAAGGAAGTAGGTTACAGTACGCTTGTTCGCCCACTGCTTGAATACTGCTCAGCAGTGTGGGATCCGTACCAGATAGGGTTGATAGAAGAGATAGAGAAGATCCAACGGAGGGCAGCACGCTTCATTACAGGATCATTTAGTAATCGCGAAAGCGTTACGGAGATGATAGATAAACTCCAGTGGAAGACTCTGCAGGAGAGACGCTCAGTAGCTCGGTACGGGCTTTTGTTGAAGTTTCGAGAACATACCTTCACCGAGGAGTCAAGCAGTATATTGCTCCGTCCTACGTATATCTCGCGAAGAGACCATGAGGATAAAATCAGAGAGATTAGAGCCCACACAGAGGCATACCGACAATCCTTCTTTCCACGAACAATACGAGACTGGAATAGAAGGGAGAACCGATAGAGGTACTCAAGGTACCCTCTGCCACACACCGTCAGGTGGCTTGCGGAGTATGGATGTAGATGTAGAACGGACTTGCGATTTCCGCCGGAATTCTTCATTTCACTTGCACTTCCTGTACATTGGTGTAACCACCATCAATTTATATAATTTTCCATGAAGTGTTCATCAACAACTTGGCGCTGGGTAACAGAATTATTTGTACCAGCGTTGTGTCAATAAACCGTGGAACGGTAATATATTTATTGTGTTATTCCTAGTTATAACACAATGAAATGGCGACGAGCCAGCAACCATCGACATTGGAAGCTCTACTCATGCAACTTATTCCTCAGCAGGACGAGAACCAGAAGCTGCTACTGAACGCCCTCGAACCACTTCTTCAAAGCTTACTGCAGACGCAAGCAATACAGCAAATGCTGGCTTTTCCTTCCTTTGATGACGCTTTAGAGGATTGGGAAGCCTACGAATCAAGACTACTGGGGCATTTCCACGCATTCAAAGGTAACTGAAGCCAACATCATGAAATCTTTGTTTCTGTCATGTCAAAACCTGAGATTTATCGGCTACTGTGCAAATTGGCATCCTTATGTAATCCTTCAGAGCTCACCTTTTCAAATATTCGTTCGTTGCTGACTAAATATTACCGGTGGCATACCCATGTTATTTGCTCTCAGGTAGCATTTTACCAATGCAAGAATCAGCCAAACCAGACTCATAGAGAATGGGCCACAGACTTGCAAGGTTTATGGCGAAAATGTCATTTTGTTACCCTTAAAAGCAAGGGTACTCCAGACAGGGATTTGCAGTGCGAGGCACTTCAACTCTAAACCCGTCGTTAGACAAGGTTTTGGACTTACCACAAAGCTTTGAAGTGGCCTGAGCTGCAAGCAAGAAACTGGAATCTAGGATCGACATATCAGCCCTTAATGTAAACACAACAGCAGCCAGTGGCCACACTAGTGGTGATTTGGACGTAGCATCCGTACATCGGGACACTGTACCATCAACCTACAACGTCTTCCGCCCCATTCAAGCTGATGAAACCGATCTTGGGTACCAAAACGATTGCCGTCATGTCTGGATAGTTTAAAAAGAAAAACATCAGTGTGAAGACGGCCCCGACAGATGGGCCTATAGTCAAAACTGTTCTGCCAACGGCCATTTAGCTTCTGTATGTCGTAAGTCCCGTCAGGCATGACAGCCTCCTGGCCAACAGATGGATGTTAATCTGGTAGCCGCTACAGATCATCAAGAGACGTCCAACAAGCTTTTCGTAGAAGTGCAAATTGCGTAGAAATCAATTCAATTACAAATAGACACCAGCGCACCCGTGAGCATTCTGAATCACGGTACCTATTTGAAACTTGGAGCTCTTCGCTTGCAATAAACAAAGAGACGTCTAAGGGGTTATAATAAACATACCATCCCAGTACATGGTCAAGTCGAACTCCCAACGACATATCATAATGTCACCCGTCACATTATCTTCTTAGTAGTTAATAGTGTTTCCGCTGAGAACCTGTTTGGACTTGACTCTTTTAAGAAATTAGCGTTTTCGATAGACGATTCTGTGAATTTGGTATCCAAAGACGTTCTGTTCTCGGATCTAGAGAGACTTTGCCAGGATTATGAGGACCTGTTCACCTGCGAACTTGGCACCGCAAAGGATTTTGAGGCGCACATCGAACTGTAAAGTAATGCACCGCCTCGGTACTTTCGAGCCCGCGCCGTTCCGTTACCTCTCAGAGTCCAAGTAAAGGTAGAATTAGATCGCCTAACTGCAGTTGGAGTTCTAGAACCTATTCTTTCTAGTCAATGGGCTACCGTATTAGTCGTAGTGCGAAAGCCATCGGGGAAGATCCGCCTGTGTGGCGATTTTAAAGTAACTGTCCATGCCCAATCAGAGATTGAGACATATCCTATTCCGAAGCCGGAAGAATTACTTCCAATATTAAAAGGTGGAAATTTCTTCTCTAAAATAGACTTAGCGGATGCATACCTCCAACTTCTCCTTGATGCAGACTCTCGTTTCTTACACTTAACACGCCATACATGCTTTATAGTTTGAAACGCCTAATTTTTGTTATAGCAATAGCCCCCGCCATTTTTCAACGGTTTTTGGAACAATTAGTACTCAAAGTGAATGGATGCATTAACTATTTAGCTGACATCATTGTAACAGTGAGAGCCACGGAGGAACACCTTCGCAATCTGAAATCTTTATTCAGCATCATAAGGGAGGCTGGCCGAAAATGCAGAAAAGAATAATGTCGTTTTTTTCCAGCCTGAGACTGAGTACCTCGGCCACATCATTTCCAGCTCTGGCATTCGTCCTCTGGATAAACATGTCAAAGCCATAATCAAACTTCCCAGACCAACAACGCTTAAGCAACTTCGTTCCTTTCTGGGAAAGATATCGTATTAGTGACAGTTCTGACCCGCAGCAGCAACAGAAACCGTCTCTGTTATGCAAAAAAGGGATGCCTTTCCAGTGGACACTAGCTTGCAACGAGCGCGTTCCACAGGTTGAAATCCCGGTTGTTAATGGCCCTGTGCCTCGCACGTTTTGATCCAACAGAGCAGATAATTATTGCAACAGACGCATCTGATACAGGCATAAGAGCGGTCCTGGCACTCAGGGAGGCAGACGGCTCTGAGCACCCTGTGGCGTATGCATCGAAAACATTGGCTGACACCCAACGTAGGTACTCACAAATAGAAAAGGAAGTGCTGGGGATCATCTTCACATTGAAGAAAATCCAATCCACGTTTTTGTGTATGGCACGAAGTCTCACCTCATCACAGACCATAAACCGCTGATCTCCTTGTTCAATCCAGAAGCTAAGATTCCAAACAGAACTGCTCACCGCCTCCAGCGCTGGGCTTTGTTTTTGGCATGTTACCATTATGAGATTCACTTCCGCAACACGACTGAGCATGGCAACGCAGATGCCCTCTCCCGCCTTCCATGGGGACCCGATCAAGAGGTCGATAAAGACTAAAATCTGTGTTTTCACGTTGATGAAGAAGCAGAAGCCGTTACCAGCTCCCAGTTGGCAGACACAACTGGTGGTGAGGAGGTACTCCAAAAAGTCCGGAGTCACATACTTTATGGATGACCCAAATGACAACTCCCAAGGCTTCTGCAGCATTCTGTCAGCTCTTTAATGCCCACCATCAGCTCATGTTGATCGATGGAGTGATTCTGTTCGTTTCCAATGAGGGACACCCACGAGCAGTCAGTCCTTATTCTTTATGTCAGCACGTCCTGCAACTATTGCACCAAGGTCACTGGGGGTATCCCAAACTAAACTCTTGACTCGCAGTTTCACTTACTGGCCAGGCATGAACCAGGAGATTGAACAACTGACCCCAACATGTCCATCCTGCCAAAGCCAGCAGGCAGCCCCATGACATTCATTTGCTTCTTGGCCACCATGTGCTTGCCGCTGGCAGCGAGTACACCTTGATTTTGCTAGGACAGTGTTTAACGCCATGTCTTGGTAGTTGATGCTAGTCGTGTGAAGTTAGCACCCTTTTTTTCAGAAATCTATATTTTTTTCAGAGTTCTTGATAGATATGAAATGGTTCTAGAGTTCTTTGTACAAAATTTCAATAGTTCTGCAGAATTTAGCGAAAAAAACAACAATACTCGAAAAAATTTTCGTATCGAAAACATTCTTTGTCAATTTCCGCAAAATGTAAATAAGTACGACAGTTCTGAGCACAGTTCTGAATAGCGCTCCAAGAGTTCTATCGAAAATCCCAGTAACATTTTTTTGTGCAGCTAATAGTTTCCGAGATAATTGCAATTTAAGGAGAAAATCTTTTCACTTACTGTGAAGTTGGCACCCTTTTTTTTCAGAAATGTATATTTTTTTCAGAGTTCTTGACAGATATGCCATAGTTCTAGAGTTCTTTGTACAAAATTTCAATAGTTCTGCAGAATTTAGCGAAGAAAACGACAATATCCGAAAACATTTTCGTATCGAAAACATACATTGTCAATTTTCGCAAAAATTAAACTCGTACAACAGTTCTGAGGACAGTTCTGAACAGAACCCCAAGAGCTCTATCGAAAATCCCAGTAACATTTTTCTATGGCTATAATAGTTTATGAGATAAATTGATTTAATGTGGGACACACTTTCTCTACAGAAAATATAAATATATTCGTACAGCAGTTCTGGTGACAGTTCTGGACACCACGTGAAGAGTTCTATCGAAATTCCTGGTAGTCTTTTTTTGTGCAGGTAATAGCTTAAGAGGAAATTGCAACACAATTAAGAACTCTATAAGAGCTCCCACTGTGAAGCTGGCACCCTTTTTTACAGAAATCTACACTCCTGGAAATTGAAATAAGAACACCGTGAATTCATTGTCCCAGGAAGGGGAAACTTTATTGACACATTCCTGGGGTCAGATACATCACATGATCACACTGACAGAACCACAGGCACATAGACACAGGCAACAGAGCATGCACAATGTCGGCACTAGTACAGTGTATATCCACCTTTCGCAGCAATGCAGGCTGCTATTCTCCCATGGAGACGATCGTAGAGATGCTGGATATAGTCCTGTGGGACGGCTTGCCATGCCATATCCACCTGGCGCCTCAGTTGGACCAGCGTTCGTGCTGGACGTGCAGACCGCGTGAGACGACGCTTCATCCAGTCCCAAACATGCCCAATGGGGGACAGATCCGGAGATCTTGCTGGCCAGGGTAGTTGACTTACACCTTCTAGAGCACGTTGGGTGGCACGGGATACATGCGGACGTGCATTGTCCTGTTGGAACAGCAAGTTCCCTTGCCGGTCTAGGAATGGTAGAACGATGGGTTTGATGACGGTTTGGATGTACCGTGCACTATTCAGTGTCCCCTCGACGATCACCAGTGGTGTACGGCCAGTGTAGGAGATCGCTCCCCACACCATGATGCCGGGTGTTGGCCCTGTGTGCCTCGGTCGTATGCAGTCCTGGTTGTGGCGCTCACCTGCACGGCGCCAAACACGCATACGACCATCATTGGCACCAAGGCAGAAGCGACTCTCATCGCTGAAGACGACACGTCTGCATTCGTCCCTCCATTCACGCCTGTCGCGACACCACTGGAGGCGGGCTGCACGATGTTGGGGCGTGAGCGGAAGACGGCCTAACGGTGTGCGGGACCGTAGCCCAGCTTCATGGAGACGGTTGCGAATGGTCCTCGCCGATACCCCAGGAGCAACAGTGTCCCTAATTTGCTGGGAAGTGGCGGTGCGGTCCCCTACGGCACTGCGTAGGATCCTACGGTCTTGGCGTGCATCCGTGCGTCGCTGCGGTCCGGTCCCAGGTCGACGGGCACGTGCACCTTCCGCCGACCACTGGCGACAACATCGATGTACTGTGGAGACCTCACGCCCCACGTGTTGAGCAATTCGGCGGTACGTCCACCCGGCCTCCCGCATGCCCACTATACGCCCTCGCTCAAAGTCCGTCAACTGCACATACGGTTCACGTCCACGCTGTCGCGGCATGCTACCAGTGTTAAAGACTGCGATGGAGCTCCGTATGCCACGGCAAACTGGCTGACACTGACGGCGGCGGTGCACAAATGCTGCGCAGCTAGCGCCATTCGACGGCCAACGCCGCGGTTCCTGGTGTGTCCGCTGTGCCGTGCGTGTGATCATTGCTTGTACAGCCCTCTCGCAGTGTCCGGAGCAAGTATGGTGGGTCTGACACACCGGTGTCAATGTGTTCTTTTTTCCATTTCCAGGAGTGTATATTTTTTCAGAGTTCTTGATAGATAAGCCATAGTTCTAGAGTTCTTTGTACAAAATTTCAATAGTTCTGCAGAATTTAGCGAAAAAACAACAATACTCGAAAAAATTTTGGTATCGAAAACATTCTTTGTCAATTTCCGCAAAATGTAAATAAGTACGACAGTTCTGAGCACAGTTCTGAATATAGCTCCAAGAGTTCTATCGAAAATCCCAGTAACATTTTTTTGTGCAGCTAATAGTTTCCGAGATAATTGCAATTTAAGGAGAAAATCTTTTCACTTACTGTAAAGTTGGCACCCTTTTTTTCAGAAATGTATATTTTTTTCAGAGTTCTTTACAGATATGCTATAGTTCTAGAGTTCTTTGTACAAAATTTCAATAGTTCTGCAGAATTTAGCGAAAAAAACAACAATACTCGAAAAAATTTTCGTATCGAAAACATTCTTTGTCAATTTCCGCAAAATGTAAATAAGTACGACAGTTCTGAGCACAGTTCTGAATAGCGCTCCAAGAGTTCTATCGAAAATCTCAGTAACATTTTTTTGTGCAGCTAATAGTTTACGAGATAATTGCAATTTAAGGAGAAAATCTTTTCACTTACAGTGAAGTTGGCACCCTTTTTTTCAGAAATCTATATTTTTTTCAGAGTTCTTGATAGATATGAAATAGTTCTAGAGTTCTTTGTACAAAATTTCAATAGTTCTGCAGAATTTAGCGAAAAAAACAACAATACTCGAAAAAATTTTCGTATCGAAAACATTCTTTGTCAGTTTCCGCAAAATGTAAATAAGTACGACAGTTCTGAGCACAGTTCTGAATAGAGCTCCAAGAGTTCTATCGAAAATCCCAGTAACATTTTTTTGTGCAGCTAATAGTTTACGAGATAATTGCAATTTAAGGAGAAAATCTTTTCACTTACTGTGAAGTTGGCACCCTTTTTTTTCAGAAATGTGTATTTACATGGCATAAAACAAAATCAGAATGCATTTCAGCAGTAGCAATTTGTTTTAATGGTGGAGTAAAAATGGTTCAAATGGCTCTGAGTGCTATGGGACTTACCTTCTGAGGTAATCAGTCCCCTGGAACTTAGAACTACATAAACCTAACTAACCTAAGGACATCACACTCATCCATGCCAGAGGCAGGATTCGAACCTGCGACCGAAGCGGTCGTGCGGTTCCAGACTGTGGCGCCTAGAACGGCTGGGCCACTCTGGCCGGCCTGGTGCAGTAAAGATTAAAAACAATGAGCAGAACAGGCATCAAAACTAGGAACAACATGAACATTGTGCTGGTATGGGCGGACAGGCAACATGTCACATCAACTGAAAAAGCTGCTGAAAGCATGAATAGGAGGCCAGAATAACAAAGAAAAGAAGTAAAAATAAAGAAAATGAAAAGGACACGAAAGGTATCAACAAGATTATGGAGCAGGAATGGTTTGCAATGCCGTCATTGAGAATAGAATGACATACATATCTTTAGTTTCAGTTTTCGGTAATCAACGTGTTTGCATACCGAGATACTGTTACCGGTATCTCATCCACTATTAAAGCTACATAAACAAAGCTATGGATGAATAATAATATAGTGCTTGCCTACACACTGAACCACATTATTCAACAATGGATTAAGTATTTTAAGCTGCAGTATCTCATATTATGTTCTTAAATCATTAGGAGAAAAAATTTACTCTTAAAATACATTTTTTTAAAGAATCAAAACATGAAACGTAAATATTACTGGTTTGCTGTTTCAACAATGTAATAATTCAAAGAATAAAATTTATTTTTTATCTTTTATTTGGATTAGCGTTAAGTACATTGAACCTAAAATAACATTTACGTGTAATTCAGTATGTAAGAAAACATCAATATTCACTGCACAGTGTATTCCACAGATTTACAATTTTTTTCACCTGGAGCTCACAATATACCAATTCTTTGATAAAAGTTTCATTCCTGAATCTATTGACAGTCTTGCATTATTAAATTTCAGAGTACCAGTAAAAACTACAGGCTGTGATGTACAGGTCCCGTTAACAGCTCTTCTTGAGGATACACTAAAACCTAGAAGGAAATACATATGTAGGGAATTCAGTAATAAATAAGCATAGAATTTATGAGGTGTGAAACAACTAAGAAAAATAAGTACAAAAAATATATACGTGAAATTTAGGGCATAAAATGCTCTTATTCTAGTAACCAAAACAGGAGGCTGTGATACCAGAAACAAAGATGCTAAGAATTAACATATGAGCTATATTTGTAATATTTAGATACCAACTTTTAGCAGTTACTTACCTTATAAAGCAAAGTTCCTATGTAGGAACTACTTGTTTCGTCTCGTCGGTCTTGACATACATGAACAGGTGCGGAGAAATTATCGTTTCTTTTGAAACTTTCTGTACATCTTTATACACGTCATCGTACTGCTTCCAGTAGGTTCCATCGAAGACATATGCCGTGTAGTGTTTGATGCAGATATTAGAATGAATGGCTCCAACGAGATTGTACTCTTGATTGTTGACTACGATTTCTTTCGTGATCGTTTGCAAAACACATTTCTTCCTTTGATTCGGAGGAAACTGATCTTCAGTTAGTGGACAAGTTGTTATACTAGTATCCATCATCAAGTAGCATCCGAATTTCTTTTCTTCGACTGCTGCTCCTTTACATTTCTTGCATTTTAAATAGTCTTTAGAACTCCATTTGTTGCATCTACAGCCTCTTGCTTGAAATTATAACCAAGTCTGAAAAGAACATACGTATCAACGGAAATATAATGTCGTTTCACATAGCATGAATTTAGGCACGTCAGACACGATATATTTTTGTTGCAAATCGGGATATCTTTTAATATTTTCTCGTATAATTCCTGCATTCAGAGACAATATTTTTCGAGACATTACTCCTTTTTTTAGGAGTATAAAATATCAAATCTCTGCTTAAAATGGTGGGAGTTTATAATTTTTTTGTCCAAAACATCCAAAGCCAGATCCAAAAATGGATGGCCCACCATTTGAATTTTACTTTTGAAATCATCACTGAGTGATATTGCTTGCATGAATAAGGTCATCAAAGAATCGAAACTGCACGTTCCCTTCAAGTTGTAGGTAGCAGATTTGAATTTGCTTGAGGACCCATTTAGGAAAAGTGGCAAATTAATATCTATGAATTTCTTAGTCGAATTCCAGTTTGGGCAATCATCTAAGTAGTTTTTTCTTGCTCTTAGCTTGTATGCTCGATGTGACAACGATTTCATTTTGAAGCTTTTTCAGCGTTGCACTCTCCTCCATTTTATTTTTACAGGTCTCTCTGTTTTCTTCTGTTTTCGAACCACAGGATGAAATTTCAGTGACATCCCTGTTGAAGTATGATTCTTGATGGTCTTTTGTGGAATGAAATATCTCTTTAGAGTCCAAATTGGGCAGTAAATTATTATCTGAAGAGCGCTGAAAACACACACTATCACTCTTGACTGTTGTTCTACGCATTCATAATAAGTGAGCTCGAAGTAGGAGAAAATCTGTATTCAAAACTATTAAAATTTTGTCTAACTCTGTCTCATTGCCATCTTCGTGTTGGGTCTCACTTCGTAAGGTATTGTTCAGTGTGCTCTCAGAATTATCGAGTATATGATTGCTTTTGGGGTTTGTTATCTTCAGCTTCTTATTTTTTCCTCTACAGTTTTCTTCTTCATGGTAAGGCAATGATCCTTCAGTTGGTTTGTGCTTCACAGTTTGCTTTGAATCTTCTTTTTCCATCATAAGTAGCGCTAACTGTTTTGTTTCCTCATGCAGCCACTTCAAATGTTGAAAAATCAATTTGCCTACTCGTAAAGGCAGCTTGTCAAAGCCTATTGTCTATAATTATGAAAATTGTCCTTCCATCGCTGCTGATGAACGAATAGATGAAGGAATACGGGAAGAAGGATACATCACAGCTGTCCACAGTCGTATATAGTTCATCAACTCTTTCAGCATCTCTGCAGCATTAGGAATGTTGTACTGTTTCACATCAAAGAGATTGTCATCATTAGTCTGATTCGTGATGACTTCAGCTTCATTGTAGATACGTTTTGCCTTATCAACCCACGAGTTTGCAGTAGATTCCTTAGAGTTCAAAATTGATTCCAAAAGCCAGTCATCATTGTTTTCAACATCATCAGTTTTCTTGTCATCATCTTTCTTTTCGTCAATATATGAATGACGTGGACCACCTCTGATAGTGATATCAAGATGGCACTGATGTTCCATTGATGAATATTCTTGACCGCACTCATCAATACCAAGCGTTCACTCAACGCAACAACCAAAAGTGAGCGCAAAGCACTTTCAATATCACGAAAATGTATCATCATGCAAATATCGGCCAAAACTCGAAGATAAAGTTGTTTGACTTGTGATTTACTTCTTGAGAAGCATTTCCACCTCGAAATCATGACCATAAAATGGTTTAAATCTATTCTCAAACAACACGAGGGTAGAATTACTCTTTCATGCAAAACAATATGACTATAACACCTATTCAAATAACCTGTTAAGTCCGAGCAATTGGCTATTGTTCTAGAAATGGCAACCAAAAAAGCCTTACCAAAATCAGTTACCATGATTTTTGGTATGGGAGCTCCAGATCTGACGATTTCCATAAAGAAAAATTACAATAATTATGTGTCATGCCTAGAGGATATCATCTGATAAGTTGGGCAACTGATTGATGATCGATTGACGATATTTGGATCTTTACTAGTGACATTTACTTCGCGGATGCACATGTACTGGTACAGGCATATGTACTTTGACTTAATTTACACTCAGTCAGCCCTGTTTGACAGATCCCCAAATCGTGAAATAACTCGAAATGCAACGCCACCTGTAGCATCTATTGAAACGTATACACTGCTATTGATTTGATGACAATATTTGTGCAACTGACTTTGATCTTTCAGCCAATATATACAGAAGAATGGGTCCAATTCGACTGCGTGAATTTCGTCCCGATGGGTTGTATGCGTTGCGATTTACAGGTTTTCAAAAGGCTTACTCGTTGTTATACCAAATCGTTTGTCCCTTTCACGTTCTTTAGCATTTCTCAAGACATCAGCATTTAGTAAATTTGGAGGAATCATGTCTCCGAAAGACATATTTTTCGCTTCATCATTTCGCCAAAGAGTTGCAGGCATCCTGTAATCAACCAGTTTAGCAGCTACCTGTTGACTTCTCGTGCCACGAAGTTGTCTTTTTTTCAGGTGATTACTATCATCTGAAAAGTTTGAAAGTCTGCAGTTCAGAATAATAACGTTGTCCTTTTTTCGCTTCTTCAGAGTAATCCATTCGAAAGTGTCTCCGCATTCTGTACATCTTCCTTTGATCTTCAAGAAGTACTTTGAACATTCACACACTTTCGCATATTTGAAAGAAAAGGCACATGGAATTTTGTGATGTTCATAAATTTTATCACCCATCAAATCGGTCCATTTCCCTATTTCCAGTCTTGAAGGCTTTCAAAGTTTCCTCTTTGTTGGTTTTATGCAAGACCATTTTTCTGCTGACAGTAGTAAGTCAAATTGCTTTGTCATGCCCTTGTTGCACGAAGAACCAAAAACATTCCACGACTCATCTTTGCTGTCGTCGTCTTTTTCTTCAACGAAACATTCCAGCCTGAAGGTGTTTCTAACAAAAGTAAGCAGGCCATGGAGATCCTCTTTAATTGTTGTATAAATATGTTTTGAAGACATTTTCGAGCCGATGTCGGCCATGGCATCGGACAGTTTTTGGAAGACCGGATGAGACGGAGTGAATTGAATGCCTCTATCATCGAAGACTTTAAATTCCTCCATGCTGAGAAGACGTTTCAATTCTGGTAAATTGTACATTCTTATGGGTATTACGGTTCATAAATATCACTTACACAACAGCACCGACTGCACAACAGGCACCGACTGCACAAGAGCTCTGACTGAACGAGCATAATGATAATTCGCATGAGAGTGAGTAGTATTGTTACGTATAGTCATTAGGGGCAGATCAAAGAGTGAAATGGAGCGCTGGCGGGCGCCTTCACACGACGCGGCGCGCGCGCCACCCAAAAAGTGCAGCTGTTGTTGTCATTAGCTTTGATGCTACCGCGAGAAGCTTTCATGCTACCTCTATTGTAACTGCTACGCTGACGTCATTTGTCGATTGTTTAAAAGACGCAGTTCCCGAGTTCATTGTTTCCAGATGTAGTGCCACGACTTTTGCATTGTTGCTGTACTTTGTTTATGATTTTTTGGTCTTGAGAGGTCTCAGGGACGTATCATAGTTTTTATTATCCTTCCATCGGGCGCAGCTATTCAGATTGATACATGTCGAAATTTTCTGTAAATTACTTTTCAACAATTTGCAGTATTGGCGCCTTCTCGTTAATAGCTTCCCTTTTCCGTATGCCTTTCATTGTTGTGTGATTCTGTAAATTACTTGTCAACAATTGGCAGCACTGGCGCCTTCACGTTATAGCTTCCTTTCTGTGTATGCCTTTCATTCTTGTATGATTCAGTATCGACGCTAATGCTCTCTTGATGAGATATGAGCCGATTGCTCGTTTTTATCCACTGTGCCCTTTCGTATTTCATTTCAGCAATTAATTTATTTCTTTATCAACGTAGTAAGTAGTACAAAGCTAATCCATAATGTAAAATGCACTTAAATTCTGTTTGAACTGTTTAATCGTCATTGTCCGCTGTCTGAACGTCAGATATCAAATTAATACACTGCGCCTGGTTGCGTTATGTTATAGGAAATTTATTATTTTAAGTGGGATGTACCAGATCATGTTGAAGAAATCCAAAGCATATTGTTCGAAGAGGATAATATTATTAGAAATTTACCTGGACAATAGGCGCAGCCAAAGCAGCCTTTGTGAGGCTGTAATTGCCTCATAGATGACGACATTTGTCTGTAGTAGTTTTGTATTCCATTCAGCATTTTGAGAGCGTCAAAGCTTCATCTCAGCGCGAGAGAGCGGTAAAATCAATAGATGTTATTGAATTGAAAGCCTTCATCAGTCTCTTGTTTTTAATTGTTGTTAACAAAAGTAACAGATAAAGCCTGGAAGATCTCTGTGGAATTGATATGGATGGAACTGAAAAATTTCACCTCGCAAATGAACTTAAAACGTTTCAAATTAATTGTGGAGTGCCTTAGATTTTACAGTCGCGCTATTCGTGATGAAAGGAGACAAGTAGACAAGCTAACAGCAATTCGGGAAATATTTACTGTGTTTGTACGCAACAACCAGAAATCTTATACCCTCGGAGAAAATGTTACAGTAGACAAGAAGCTGGAAGGATTCTGAGGAAGGTGCAGTGTTCACCAATATGTGCCTATCAAAACAAACAAATATGGATTTAAAATCTATGATTTTGTGGATTCTTAAGTATTTTACCTGTACAATTTGGAAATATACACTGTGTTGCAACCAGAAGGATTTACCAACTGAGCAATAAATATTTTGATGTTGTTCTGTGACTGTGTAACATATATATCAGTCAGGTCGAAATGCGAAAGCGGACAACTGGTATACTAGTATTGGACAGATAATAGAGCTATGAAGGGAGAATTTTTCTTTTGTTGGCACGTAGAGTTTGCTATCAGTAAAAGAAGGGCTGCCCACAGTTCCCTTTTTGGCTTCCACAAAACTGAACTCTAGTTTCCTTTGTACCTAAAACAGGGAAGTGTGTGATCCTGGCATCACTTTTGCATGAAGATAATTCGATAGATACTGACACTGTAGATAAACGGAAGCCATCCATCGTAAATTTTACAATAGCGTAAAGTGTGGTATTTTCACAGCGGATAAGCTGAATGCTTTGTACAACGCTGCAAGAAATGTGCGCCGTTGGTCACTGGTTATATTTTTGTAATAATCAATACGGTTGGAATCTATGGACAAGTGTTTTATTGTGGCAACAGTAAGAATTGTACCAGAAGGAAAGGGCTCCTGAATCAGCTATGTTATACATTTTTGTTTTCTTCGCTAATTTCTGCAGAACTATTGAAATTTTGTACAAAGAACTCTAGAACTATGGCATATCTGTCAAGAACTCTGAAAAAAATATACATTTCTGAAAAAAAGGGTGCCAACTTCACAGTAAGTGAAAAGATTTTCTCCTTAAATTGCAATTATCTCGGAAACTATTAGCTGCACAAAAAAATGTTACTGGGATTTTCGATAGAACTCTTGGAGCTCTATTCAGAACTGTGCTCAGAACTGTCGTACTTATTTACATTTTGCGGAAACTGACAAAGAATGTTTTCGATACGAAAATTTTTTCGAGTATTGTTGTTTTTTTCGCTAAATTCTGCAGAACTATTGAAATTTTGTACAAAGAACTCTAGAACTATGGCTTATCTATCAAGAACTCTGAAAAAAATATAGATTTCTGTAAAAAAGGGTGCCAGCTTCACAGTGGGAGCTCTTATAGAGTTCTTAATTATGTTGCAATTTCCTCTTAAACTATTACCTGCACAAAAAAAGACTACCAGGAATTTCGATAGAACTCTTCACGTGGTGTCCAGAACTGTCATCAGAACTGCTGTACGAATATATTTATATTTTCTGTAGAGAAAGTGTGTCCCACTTTAAATCAATTTATCTCATAAACTATTATAGCCATATAAAAATGTTATTGGGATTTTCCATAGAGCTCTTGGGGTTCTGTTCAGAACTGTCCTCAGAACTGTTGTACGAGTTTAATTTTTGCGAAAATTGACAATGAATGTTTTCGATACGAAAATGTTTTCGAATATTGTCGTTTTCTTCGCTAAATTCTGCAGAACTATTGAAATTTTGTACAAAGAACTCTAGAACTATGGCATATCTGTCAAGAAATCTGAAAAAAATATACATTTCTGAAAAAAAGGGTGCCAACTTCACAGTAAGTGAAAAGATTTTCTCCTTAAATTGCAATTATCTCGGAAACTATTAGCTGCACAAAAAAATGTTACTGGGATTTTCGATAGAACTCTTGGAGCTCTTTTCAGAACTGTGCTCAGAACTGTCGTACTTATTTACATTTTGCGGAAATTGACAAAGAATGTTTTCGATACGAAAATTTTTTCGAGTATTGTTGTTTCTTTCGCTAAATTCTGCAGAACTATTGAAATTTTGTACAAAGAACTCTAGAACTATGGCTTATCTATCAAGAACTCTGAAAAAAATATAGATTTCTGTAAAAAAAGGGTGCCAGCTTCACAGTGGGAGCTCTTATAGAGTTCTTAATTATGTTGCAATTTCCTCTTAAACTATTACCTGCACAAAAAAAGACTACCAGGATTTTCGATAGAACTCTTCACGCTGTGTCCAGAACTGTCATCAGAACCGCTGTACGAATATATTTATATTTTCTGTAGAGAAAGTGTGTCCCACATTAAATCAATTTATCTCATAAACTATTATAGCCATATAAAAATGTTATTGGGATTTTCCATAGAGCTCTTGGGGTTCTGTTCAGAACTGTCCTCAGAACTGTTGTACGAGTTTAATTTTTGCGAAAATTGACAATGTATGTTTTCGATACGAAAATGTTTTCGAATATTGTCGTTTTCTTCGCTAAATTCTGCAGAACTATTGAAATTTTGTACAAAGAACTCTAGAACTATGGCATATCTGTCAAGAACTCTGAAAAAAATATACATTTCTGAAAAAAAGGGTGCCAACTTCACAGTAAGTGAAAAGATTTTCTCCTTAAATTTCAATTATCTCGGAAACTATTAGCTGCACAAAAAAATGTTACTGAGATTTTCGATAGAACTCTTGGAGCGCTATTCAGAACTGTGCTCAGAACTGTCGTACTTATTTACATTTTGCGGAAATTGACAAAGAATGTTTTCGATACGAAAATTTTTTCGAGTATTGTTGTTTTTTTCGCTAAATTCTGCAGAACTATTGAAATTTTGTACAAAGAACTCTAGAACTATGGCATGTCTGTCAAGAACTCTGAAAAAAATATACATTTCTGAAAAAAAGGGTGCCAACTTCACAGTAAGTGAAAAGATTTTCTCCTTAAATTGCAATTATCTCGGAAACTATTAGCTGCACAAAAAAATGTTACTGGGATTTTCGATAGAACTCTTGGAGCTCTATTCAGAACTGTGCTCAGAACTGTCGTACTTATTTACATTTTGCGGAAATTGACAAAGAATGTTTTCGATACGAAAATTTTTTCGAGTATTGTTGTTTTTTTCGCTAAATTCTGCAGAACTATTAAAATTTTGTACAAAGAACTCTAGAACTATTTCATATCTATCAAGAACTCTGAAAAAAGTATAGATTTCTGAAAAAAAGGGTGCTAACTTCACACGACTGTTGATGCTTACTGCCGATTTCCAAGCAGTGTCCAATACAATGCCATGTTAACCAGCAACACCACCACAGCCTTAGAAAATTTTTTTGCGATTGAACATCTGCTAGAAGTGTTCATAACTGACAATGGTCCACAATTCTGTAGCAAGGAGTTCCGCGCTTCCTGTGCCCAGTTTGGCATTCGCCGCATTCCAACGCCCCCTTTTCATCCCAATTGAATGGGAAAGCCTGGCGGATCGTCCACACTTTCAAAACCCAAATGAAGAAATACCTCCATGATCACGCCACTGATGCATCACTAAGCTTTTTGATCAATTACAGGTCCGTAAATGTCAGAGACAAAACTCCCGTGGAACTTCTCTGTGGACAGCAGCTCCAGACCCTCTTGAGCTTGATCTTGCTGACGCCACAGGCAGCACCACAACTTCCTGTTTACAAGTACCACCCTGGGACCTCGATGTGGGCGAAAGAATTGGGCCGGCAACCAGCCTGGATTCCGGGAACAATCGTCCAGCACCGGGGCCAGAAGGTCTTCTGGGTGCAGCTTCCAGACTGGGAGGTTCTGTGACATGCCAGTCAACTTCGTAGCCAAATAGTTTCCCAACAGTTTTTTCCATCCCCCTCTCCGCACCACCATTACCAGTCACCTACTTTCCATCCTACCCCAAGCCACCCAGCCAGATTAACACCAGACTTACACAGCCTTTTGCCAACAGCCAACAGACCATCACCAAACGCCGACAAGAGTGACTTATCCAGACGTCACCCAGCCCTAGAGGCTGCCCTACCTGACTACGAGATATCGCCCGGTCACCAACCACGAGTAATTCCGGATGAAGACGAAGACATGTCACTTGCTCCTCCTCCTTTCTCCACTGGCTCCGCTGCCAAGGTCCACACCACATGACCTTCACCTCCAGCTGGGGCGATTTCGTCTGTATGTTCCTCTGCCCAAGCCGAGCAGCGGCGTGCTCCATTACACACTGCCGAGAAAGGCATCATTGGCTGCACTTCTCTGTGCGCGGGCTGCTGCTAACATGCAGGCCACCTTAGCGTGCATGCGCCCGCACTTCAAAACATAGCGATTGGTCACCCATAACACTCAGGGATTGGCCACGCAGAACATACAGCAACCCCAGCCACCGGCTCCATTAACTATGGAGCCTTATTTAACGCCGCTCTTGACATCTGCAAGACAGTTCTCATAGTTCCATGTTTCTACTTCACAACTCGAAGTGCTACACTGCGGTGGACCTGCTGTTCGATATTGATTCGGCTGCACTCTGGACTTAGAATCCGAATGCTATACTGGAACTTTGGGTGCAACGTTTACTAAGCTTACAAGGGAACCTACCCATCGCACCCACCTCAGATTTAGTTATACGTTGGCACAGTGGATAGGCCTTGAAAAACTGAACACAGATCAATCGAGAAAACAGGAAGAAGTTGTGTGGAACTATGAAAAAAATAAGCAAAATAAACAAACTGAGCAGTCCATGTGCAAGATATGCAACATCAAGGATAGTATTTGTGCAGGAGCGCCGTGGTCCCGTGGTTAGTGTGAGCAGCTGCGGAACGAGTGGTCCTTGGTTCAAGTCTTCCCTCGAATGAACAGTTTAATTTTTTATTTTCAGACAATTATCAAAGTTCAGCACTCACACATAATCAACTTCGCTCTCCAAAATTGCAGGACATGTTCAGATTTGCTTGGACATATGCACGATTTGACGGTATACACACGGAAAAATTTGAAAATGTTAAAAACATATGTTTTGACAGAGCACAGGTAAAACTGTGCGACTGTGAAACTGTTGCATTTATTTGTTGCAGTTGATGTGACAAACTCTTATGTTTTCATCACTTTTTTGGGAGTGATTATCACATCCACAAGAAAACCTAAATCGGACAAGGTAGAAGAATCTTTTTACCCATTCGCCAAGTGCACAAGTTAGGTGGGTCGATAACATATTCCTGTCATGTGACGCACATGCCGTCACCCTGTCGTATAGAATATATCAGACGTGTTTTCCTGTGGAGGAATCGGTTGACCTATGACCTTGCGATCAGATATTTTCGGTTCCCATTGGAGAGGCACGTCCCTTCGTCTACTAATCGCATGGTTTTGCGGTGCGGTGGCAAAACACAGACACTAAAAAAACACAGACACTATACTTATTACAGTGAACAGAGACGTCAATGAACGAACGGACAGATCATAACTTTGCAAAAATAAAGAAAGAAAACTTTTCATTCGAGGGAAGTTATTTTTTTTTCCCTCCATTTTGTTACTTGTTGATCGTTGTGTCTGTTCGTTGCGGACGTCACATGACATCCGGTTAAGTTCGTTTGTTGATCGTTTCACTCAGTTTTTTTTATTACAGAGGCCAACCAGCTCTCTGACCGAACACGCTGAGCTACGGTACCCGCTTTTTTTTAACCAAGGACCTCTTGTTCCGCAGCTGCTCACGCTACCCACAGGACCACGGCGCTCCTACGCTCAGATCGACCTTGGTGTTTCCTATGTTTCGCATGAATTACTCAGTTTGTATATTTTCCTTATATTTTCCATAGTTCCACACAACATCTTCCTGTTTTCTCGATTGATCTGTGTTCAGTTTTTCAAGGCCTATCCACTACGCCAACTTATAACTAAATCTGAGGGGGGGGGGGGGGTGCGATGGGGAGGTTCCCTTGTTAGTATGTCAACGGACTTTCGATTTCCACCGGAATTCTGCATTTCACTTACACTACCTGGACACTGGTATAACCACCATCAGTTTATATAATTTTCCATAAAGTTTTCCTCAACAAATTAGCGCTGCCAACAGAATTATTTGTATCAGTGTTGTGTCAATAAGCCGTAGTACAGTGATATATTTATTGTGTTATTCTTAGTTATAGCACTGTTATTAAGGCGTCTATTGACATGAATACTCGTCTTACTCCCTCATAGAAGTGTGTCGGGATGTCCTGTAAGAGATTTCCTATCTATGTCGTTATTCGTGCTATTTCTGGAACCCATATTGCGGTCCATAGTTGCTAGATTTGGTGGGTAGTCGTTATGGGGAGAAATGTTTATCGTCCATGCACAAGCCAATGACGTTACAGTACTTCTTCGTGCCCATGACGACGTACCGATGCTCAAGGACGTTTTGAATGCATTTCATCGTACTATGGGAGCACAGGTTAACGACCAGAAATGTTGGTTACTCAGTTTGCGGGGATTTGCCTCAGACTGGATTCCATGGGCTGTGGCGGTCGCCCGCCATCGATCTTAGGTGTTATTATTGATCGGCGTCTGATGAAAATGGCTGCATTAAATTGGAAGCCAGTCACGGATGTGATTGATGGAGCTGTCCTTGAACACGAGCGTCGCCCCCCTCGTTACTTCAAAAGGCTCGGCCCTTGGAAACTTATGTGTTGATTCAACTCTATTTTGTTGCTCAGTTTTTTCCCTTTGCTGCGATGATGCCTCAAATGTTACAACGATTATCGGGCAAGTTTATCTGGTGAAAGTCAATTTTTCGGGTGTGCTTAGAGGTTATGGCGAGACTCCGGCTGATGGAAGGTTTCGTGCATCCCAGACATACAGGCCAAGGCTTCTGCTTTATTTCTTCGACACAATATTTTAACATGTCTTCACGTCCCCCCAATCACTTACAGCTCGCCTTTTTGCCTGTCTCCGACCAGGGAGCCTAAATTCTCCAGTATATGTTGGTAGGATAAATAATAGATTAAGGCATATTCAGGAATTTTTTTATTGATGTCAGATTTGGGTGTTGATATTCTTTCCCAGTCATATCTCTCTGTAAAAATGCTGTTATGTAGCTGGACGTTTCGAAATCGGTTTTCCTCTGTGGAGTCCTTGTCACCTTATTTTTATTTTTATTTATTTATTTATTTGTTCTTGTTCCGGTGATCCATGTTGTGACAGTATCACAGGATATGGAACGTGTCAATTTTACAAGCTTTTGGCCAGAATTTATGGTAATACATAAAACAAAACAAAAACAGTAAATAGTAACTTAGGTCCCACTACAAAAAAAAATACATTTTAGAAATAGATAGAGATTACAAAACAAAAAACAGTAAACAGTAACTTAGGTCCCACTACAAAAATACATTTTAGAGAGAGATAAAGATTACAAAATAATAAGTGTTACAGAGAAATAAATATTGCAAAATATATGTTTACAATAAAAATATTCGGTATTACAAATACAAATTTGGGCATACATTTGCAATTTACAATACAAGAGATGTTAAACACTGTAGTTCAGGAACTCTTCTAATGTATAAAATGATCCTTGCAATAGGAACTGCCTTAAGGTTTTTTTAAACAGGAGATCATCATCTACCAAACACTTAATTCTTGAAGGGAGGGCATTAAAAATCTTACAGCCACTGAAATGGACTCCTTTCTGCACCATACTTAGATTTGGTTGTTCATAGTGGATATCATGTTTCCTTCTAGTATTGTGACTGTGATATGCGCTATTCAGCTTAAAGATGGATTTTTCTTTCCTTATGAAGCACATCAATGAGAATATATATTGCACAGTGGATGTAAGTATTTCAAGCTTCTTAAAAAGATTCCTGCATGTGGCTCTAGGTTGGACTCCACACATGATCCTTATGGCTCTTTTTTGTACACACAGTACTTTTTTAGCCAGTGGCTGATTTCCCCAAAATATAATTCCAAATGCCATAATTGCATGAAAGTAACCATAATATGCTGACTTCATGGTTTCCATATTTCTATAAGAAGAAACAATGCACAATGCATATGTTGCTGAACTTAAGTCTTTTGCACAGATCCACGATGTGGTTGGACCAATTCAGTTTGCTATCAATATGCAAGCCTAGGTATTTTGAGGAATCTACCCTGGTTATTGTCTGCTCACCTACCTTTACAAAATTTCCTCATCTTTGGATGTTTTGTGGAACTGAATGTAGTTTGTTTTACAATCATTTAAAATAAGACCATTAATGTTGAACCAGTTCACCGTTTCATTTAAAATCTTATTTGCCGTTACCTTAAGCTTATCTTCCGAATTATTAATAAGTAGTGTAGTGTCATACGTGAAAATTGTGAATCTACAATATTCCGTAGAGAGAGGAAGATCATTTATAAATATAATAAAAAATAGGGGGCCCAAAACTGAGCCCTGCGGCACTCCACATGTAATGGTACCCCATTCTGAAGATATTGGGACACCATCTTGACTATCTACTACAACTTTTTGTTTTCTGTTTGACAGATACGAGTTGAACCATTTCCCTGCTGCACCACTTATACCGAGATGTGCAGCTTTTTGTAAAAGAATTTGGTGATTTACACGGTCAAATGCTTTTGTTAGGTCACAAAATATGCCGATCACTTTCAGTTTTTGTTGATAGATTCCAAGAGTTTGCCAGTAAATGCAAATATTGCATCTTCTGTTGACAAACCTTTCTGAAATCCAAACTGACTTTTGCTGAAGCTATTGTGTTCACTGAGATGCTTAACTATCCTGGCATGCATTAGTTTCTCTAAAACTTTTGAAAAGCTTGTCAGTAGTGATATTGGCCTATAGTTAGCAGTATCCGTCTTATCCCCCTTCTTATACAGCGGTTTTACAACTGCATACTTAAGCCTCTCAGGAACTATTCCTTGCTTAAGTGACGCATCAAAAATGTGGCAAAGGACTTTACTTACATGGCTGGAGCAGTATTTTAATAATTTGTTAGAAATGTTGTCAATTCCAGCAGAGTTTTTACTTTTCAGGGATTTAATAACTCTTTCAATTTCTTGAACAGTGACTGTTTTTACCTTCATGTGTTGCACTAAACCAGGTGCTCTAGCTTTCAAAAGATTGATGGCTTGCTTCATGGACCCTTGTAAACCTATTTTTTCTGTTACTGTTAAAAAATTGTAGTTGAATGTCTCTGCAACTGTTTTTGGGTCGCTAACAAGATTACCCTCACTTTTGATTTGGATGTTTTCACTACAAACTGCATTTTTCCCCGTTTCCTTCTTTACAAATTTCCAGAGAGTTTTTACTTTATTGCTCGAGTTGTCAATTTCTGCCTTCAAGCACATGTTCTTTGCTGCCTGAATTGTCTTATTCAGAACTTTATTGTATATTTTATAGTGTGTAATCCTACTGTTATCATTTGAACTCCTGGCTGCAGCATATAGTTCTCTTCTTGTTTTACAAGAGATTTTGATGCCTTTAGTAATCCAAGGCTTGTTTCCAGATTTGAACAGGTTTTCTCTCACTGATTTTTTAGGAAATGCTTCTTCAAAAAGGCTTGTAACTTCATTGATAAATATATTAAATTTTGAATTAACATCAACTGTAGCATATACAGGAGACCAGTCCACAAGCCGTAATTGCTGATTAAAGGTTTCAGTGGTGTGTCTGTTTATAATCCTAAATGTTTTCCAAATGAAATTTTCTTTTCTTTGTACATTCATTTGGTTTAGAGTGAGGAATTGCCCTTCATGATCAGAGAGCCCATTTATAATATTTTTCATGGTTAAATTATTGCAAATATCCTTATCTACAAATACATTATCTATTAAAGTGCTAGAGCTGGCAGTTACTCTCGTTGGAGTGTCCACCACTGGTACTAAATTGTAACAGTACATTAAATGTTCAAAATCTGTCTTGTTTCTATTTTCTGTTAAACGGTCCACATTGAAGTCACCCATAACAATGATAGATTTAGTTTTCCTACATAGGTGGGCCAGAAGTGATTCAGTTTGTCTTAGAAATACATTTAGATTTCCAGCAGGTGCCCTGTAAACAGCCAGAACAATAACAGTTGCACTATCTGCTGTTAACTCAATGCCACACACCTCAAAATGTTGTTCATCACAGTATTTGCTTAAATCTAGGGATTTATACACTATATTATTTTTTATAAATATTGCAACACCACCTTTTCCCATAACAGATCTACAGTAATGAGTAGCTAAACTAAAGTTCTCAATCTGTATCGTGTGGATCCCATTCATAACGTGATGTTCTGAGAAACACAGTATATCAGGCTCACTTTCACACTCGTCTTTTAAATTTATTAGCAACTGGTCTATTTTATTCTTGAGGCTACATATATTTTGGTGGAATAAAGACAAAGTTTGATTTTTTCTCACCTCTGCATTTGCGTGATGTTTGCTAGGAGTGGCTTTTTTCAGTATAATAGTTGATAGTATTGCTTGGGGTGTGGAAAACTCATATTGAACACACGAGAGAGATGCTTCACGCAACTTTGAATCCTCATCTCTCGTGTTACTCACCATAAAAAACGCTGAGTTTGTTTTCTGTTGCGTGTAGGACGGTCAATAGTTACCGCTGAATATGGTGTTTTAGCTGTTGGTTCCGCCACCGACGATTCTGCTGCTTTTGAGGATGCTTCTTTTTCTTTTGCTGAGACTGGTCCCATACCGGTACATGGAATTTTTTTGTTCGCTCTCTCTCTGTTCGCAATGATTTCTTTTATCATTTTACATACAAAGTTTTTTCCTTCATAATTTAGATGCATTCCGTGTTTGGTATACTGGCATCTGTCCAATTTGCCTATATCAAGGACGCTACATTTTCCAAACAAAGAACACATCTGTTTTATTTTAATGTTAGTTTTACGAATTTCTTTATTTACACACGAGTGATACATTAGATCATATCTGTGTGGTAATGTTGCAACTATCGTATTTTTTTGTTTACTGCGTTCCAGGAATTTCTTTAGTTCAGTGAGACAGTTATTTGCTTCGTTTTTCGCAACATCATTTGCACCCGCTATACACACGACATAGTCATTTTTTCCCGACATTTTGTCTTGTAAATCAACACCAATAATGTTTTTTGCTGTTGCTCCTGGCTTCACAAAACCTGTTGCGTCGTATTTCGTGTTTTCTTTGAATAGTCTCGTCATTTTTCTGCCGTGACTGTCCGTCAAAAATAATACATTACTTTCGTCTTTGCACTGTTGTACGTTTCGATTGATAGTGTCTTTCTCAATACTACGTGCAATAGATGTCCCATTATTATGTACAATAGATGGCATGCTCAATTTCGCACCTTCATTGTTTGCATTAATGCTGAACTCAGAGCCTGTATCACCATTCTGATTACAAAGTTTGTTCGAAAGTTCATGTTCCCTTACCGATGTTAGGCCGAAATCCGCCTCTTCACTCACGGAAAGAACTTGAAATTTGTTTTTAACAGCCAACTGCTTGGTGTTTTTACTCCCTGGTGATGCTTTCGTATTCACACCTCTGTTTTTATATGGTATATTTGTCCACTCGTTAGAGTTTTTTTGCGGAAGAGAACTGGCCGTTTGTTTGACTAATGACTCACTTATTTCTTTTCGAAGTTCTGACATCTCACTACTCAATACACTGACGATTTGCTGAAGGCTAGAAATACACTCATTTAACTTAATAATTTCGTCCTTACAATTCACACACACTGTACTTTTCCGGATATTATTTTCGTTTTTCGCAGGAACACTACTCACTTGTACACACAACATCTCCGCCATCTTCCTTGACCATTGTCACCGCAGACAGATTGGAAGATGGTTTGTATGAATATCAACCTGTCGATTTTTCTGAAGGAAGTGGCATCCTCGTGGTACCAAGTCGTTCATAACATTGTCCCAGCCAGCTTTCAGACAGGCCTTAGTGAGACAGAAAGATGCAGTCATTGCCATGAAACGGTTGCATTATTTTATCGGGTGGTCTTCAACTGCCATTGTCACTGCAGCTTGCCCTGCCGAATTGGCCTTCCTTGTCATGATGACTGAAGCAGCAATCTCTGGTGAGATTCTCTTGCTTCTCGATTCAACTTTATTTCTCGCCCGAATGAAGAACAATGCAGTTATGAAACTTGTGGGGCATTATGTTCATTATGTAGTGGGGAACGGGTATGACTCAGACCCTCAAGCCTTCTACAAGTATATGGTTACAGCCCAATGGACGTGGCAAAGGATACCACACTATCATGCATGTGTATTTAATCGTCAAGGAGTTGCATGAATGTAGGATCTCTTTTCTGTTGAATGTTTTTTTCCTGTTTTCTTGATTTTGGAAAAAATTGCCAGGAAAAAAAATGTATAGGGCAAAGCCTTTACCAACAGAAGCTAAAAAGGTGGTAAGGCAACCACTTGCGATAAGCAGGAAATCCAGGTTCCACTCCCAGTCCAGCATAAATTTACATTGTCTTTTTTCCTTTATACAGCTGATGGTTGCCCATATTAGCAACTGTGAATACATTCCATGTAATTAAAATTTTAACAAATAAATCTTACTTCTGAAATGTATACTTTACTTGTCCAATATCATATATACAAACTGTACAATATGGTGATTTCTTGGATCAATAAAATGCAATACAATACAACACAATACAATGGAGTTCAACACAGAGAGCGTAATAGATATTTATACAGGTACACACTTCTGCTTTGAAGCTTCTTCAGGAGACAAATCACTGAACTAATAAGAACATACGGGGGCGTTTGAAAAGTCCGTACAAAGTTCGAGAGATGGCACCACCGGCGTGCAACGAGGTCATGTTTAGTTAGTAGCATCTTTGGAAAGAACGCACACCAAGTTTCAGCCAGATTGGTCTATTTCCTTGTGTTTGGCACTCATGTGAATCAAGGAAGTCGAGTGATTGTCAAAAAATGGACGAAAAAAGAGTTTCGTGTGGTGATTAAACATTACTTTATAACAGGCAAAACGCCTCAGGAGACTAAAGAGAAGCTTGATGAACATTGCGGTGACTCTGCACCTTCGATTAGAAGAGTTTATAAGCCGTTTCAAAATTTTCGAAGTGGCCATAAGGGCACAAATGATGCTGAATGTTCTGAACATCCATGGAGGTTACAACTCCAGAAATCATTGATAAAATCCATGATATGGTGATGGATGACAGAAGAGATAAGGTGCGTGAGATTGGTAGTGCTGTGGGCATCTCGAATGAATATTTTGCATAAACATTTGGACATGAGAAAGCTATCCACAAGATGGGTTCCGCGATTGCTCACGCTTGACCGAAAACGGAATCATGTGAAGTGTTGCAAGGATGGTTTGCAGCTGTTCAGGAAGAATCCACAGGACTTTAAGCGTCGTTTTGTCACTGTGGATGAACATGGATACATTATTATGCTCCTGAGACCAAACAGCAATCTAAACAATGGGTTACCAAGGGAGAATCTGCACCAAAAAAGGCGAAGACCATTCCTTTGGCCGGAAAGTTCATGGCGACTGTCTTTGGGATTCGCAAGGGATAATCCTCATCGACTATCTGGAAAAGGGTAAAACTATTACAGGTGTATGTTATTCATTGTTATTGGACCGTTTGAATACCGAGCTGCAAGAAAAACACCAGCGACTGGACTGCAAAAAGTCCTTTTCCATCACGACAATGAACCAGCACACACCTCAGCAGCTGTGGTCGCAGAATTATTGGAAACACGATTCCAACTCGTTTCACATGCCCCCTGTTCTCCAGACTTGGCTACCTTGGACTACTATTTGTTCCCCAGTTTGAAGAAATGGCTGGCGGGACAAAGATTTTATTCAAACGAGGAGATGATTGCAGCAACTAATAGCTATTTTGCAGACTTGGGCGATTCCTATTATTCGGAAGGGATCAACAAATTAGAACAGCATTGGACAAAGTGTATATGTCTTAAAGGAGACCATGTCAAAAAACAAAAAAGGTTTACCCCAAACACGTAAGTAGTTTTTATTTTTGCACAGACTTTTCAAACGCCTCTCGTAGATGTTTTAAGATACGTTTTTCACATCAAGTGTAAGAGGTTAAACATGAAATACATGTGATGCCAATAAATATTAATGTCTTGGCTTAGATAACAAATTTGTATGTGTGCTATGTCATGAGTCTACAAATTTTATAATCTAAAGCATTGCTAAGGCTATTTGATCAGAAAAATATCTTCAAGTGGACGCTTATTTACAATAAACTGTGCTTCAGCAACCAACTACAAATGCGAAAAAAAGAATATGTGCTCACACTTTATCAGCGCCAACAGCCAGTGGTAATAGCGAAACCAAAGCCTGGTGTTCTGGATCGTGATAAAACTGAGATTGAAACTTTCATTACCAGCAAGGACTGGGAGATACAGACTGCTTAAAGTCCGGTGGTCAATGCATGAAATTTTAAAGAAATGTAGCCCATCAAAAAATCAGTTTGTTTCCATACTTGATGGAATGAATGACGTTTGCAGAAACAAACTAATGTAATCAAGTAAAACTTTGAGAGACACTGCGAGTAAAGTGGAAAAGCAAACAAATATTGTGACAAGCATCCCTCACAGAAGTCATCTAGTATATTCTAATATGTAAAAATTCAAAAAGCTGGACTCTATCTGTGATATCACTTTCAGCCACCCCCGCCCCTCCCACTACCAGCGTCTCAGAACTGCAAGTTTACATCAGATGCCACACCTCCAGTGGCTCAGGACTAAGAGGGCACTCTGCCATCACAATATGAGACAGCCAGCAACCCACTCATGTCTGCAGCCTGTTCACTATGCAGATGCTGCCTAGTCACGTCTCCAGGCCCTTCGTTCACACTTAGCTCAGAGAGCCTCATCCTCGTTGTCATTGAGAAACAGACTCTATTTATTGCTGCATCATTCGTAATGAGTCTTCATGCTGTTGTCACGTGAGGTTTATCAACAGAAAATTTGTAACGTGCTGATTGAACCAATGTATCGAAAGATTGACAAAGACCCCACAGGGGAAGTGGAAAGGAAAACATCAGCAATGCTGAATTCTTGTTCTGCTTTGCAAGAAGTGGCCAAAAGATTAAGACCTCTTAGTTCTGAGCCACTAAGTTTCTATGGTCTTCCAAAGATTCATTAAAAAGAGGTTCCGACATCTTGCCTCTCTACTTTTGTGGGGAAGTACGCGGATCATGTTTGCAATTCTGCTGACTTTATCAATAGACTGAAGTCACTTCAACTCAGTGAATTGACTTGTTAGTGATCTTTGAAGTCATCTCACTTTTCGCTAAGGTTCCTCTTACAGACTCTTTGTCGCTTATCAGCAATAAGTTCACGGCTGATGTAACAGCCCTTTTTCATCATGTCCTTTCCTCAACTTACTTTTTTATTTAACAACGAATATTTTGAACAGACTGACAGTGTTACCATGGGCAGTCCTCTCTCCCTTCTGTTAGCAAACATTTTTGTTCAAATGTTTGTGAATTCCTGAGGGACCAAACTACTGAGGTCATTGGCCCCTAGACTTTAACACTACTTAAACTAACTTAACCTAACTTATGCTAAGGACAAAACACACACCCATGCCCGAGGGAGGACTTGAACCTCTGGCGGCGGGGCCGCATGATTCGTGACATGGCGCCTCTAACGGTGTGGCCACTCCTTTGAGGAGAGGGCACTTTATTCAGCAGTACTTAAACCGCAAGACTACTGGCGATATGTATGAGGGTCGTTCAATAAGTAATGCCCACCATGTTTTTTTTCAGAACATATTTATTGTTAAGAGTCAGAGTTTGGTGACAATATACATCAACATGTCTTTTCCATGTCCTATTTTTCTACATAGTCTCCATCACATCTTATGGCCATACGCCAAAGTTGTGGAAGATCATGTATTCCCTGCTGGTAAAAGCTCTTGTCCTGTAGGTGTAGCCATGTTTTCACTGCATGACTGACACTCTCATCATTTTCAAAGTGTGTTCCCCGTAGAGAAACTTTAAGTGACTCAAAGAGATGGAAGTGCGAGGGTGTCAGGTCTGGACTGTAGGATGGATAAGGCAATGATGTCCAATCCAATTTGGCGATGTGTTGCCAGGTTCTCAGACTTGTGTGTGGGCATGCATTATCATGTTGGAGCAAGATTTCTGCTGGATTCTTGTCTGATTGAACACATCAGAAATGGATGCTATCCATGAGTGGCTTGTGTTCGGTATGGATCGTGAAGGGTTGCCCCTTGAGGTCATTATGAAAATGTTTAATCGCCTCGTACACTGCGAGCAGCTCTTGGTCAAATACCGACCACTTGCATTGGCTATTAGTCAGTTTCTTGGAAAAGAAGCGGAGGGGCTGAGTGGAGTCGGTGGTGTGTTGCTGTAAAACAGCACCCACAGCTGAGTCACTGGCATCAGTTGTGATCGAGACATGGGTCTCAGGGTCAGGGTGGGTGAGTGTGATGATTTTGGCTAAGGCAGTTTTAAGGTTAACAAAAGCATCAAGCATAGGTTGGGTCCACTCCAACTTCTGTTTTCCAGTGGTGTTCTTGCTGGAGAGATCGTCAGTGAGGGCCATTTTGATGGAGCCAACTTGAGGAATATGACAGTGGTAAAAATTTTCCATGCCCAGAGATGGAGATGAGCATAATCCTCGGGGAGAGGAAATTTAAATATGATTTCGACACGAGAACCCATTGGATGGTGGCTGTCGGCAGAGACGGAATGGCCGAGGAAGGTAACGGATGTGGAATATAGTTGAGATTTAGCACAGTTGATCACCACGCTGTTGGCAGTGAGGACCAAATGGACTGAACCGAGGTGAACTTGATGCTCCTCAGTGGAGATAGAAAAGATAAGGATATCATCTATGTAAGCATGGGGAAAAGGCAGAGAGAGCAAAATGGAATTAATGAACCGCTGCTATGTCTGCACAGCATTTTTCAATCCATAAGACATGTAACAGTATTCAAATAGGCCAAAGGGTGAGATGATGGCGTCTTCGGAATATCAGGTGGATGCATAGGAATCTGGTGATACACTTTGGAACAATCTAATACAGAGAAGAAGGTAGAACCATGAAGCAACTGTGTGAAATCTTGGATATGTGGAACTGGGTAGTTATCAATAGGTGTCGGCTCCTGACGATCAGCTGAGGCACCGAGGCGAGTGTAGCAGCCTCTGCTAACAGGGTGTGGAACCAGGGGTGCAGACGTGCCAACTGAGGACGGTGGAGATGTCATATGTGACAGGTGGTGTGGGTGACAAATGATGGAGTGAGCCTGATCCGCCATGCGTAATTGAACCTCGAGTGGGTCAGCGACATGAGACAGTAGATGAAGTTGCAGATCCGAAGGCATTTTGACCAGCCACAGCGTCCAAAGGGCTGCGTTCGTTAATGCTTGGTTGTTGATTAATGCATGTAGGTACCGCGAAAGTTGCGAAGGGGTGCAGTCAACAAGATGCCCCTTGTGAATAATGTGATGGATAACTTCTGCCGGAGGGCAGGAAAGGCGTTTGATAAGCAGTGATTAAGCCGTCGAATATTTGGGTGAGGCGGGCGGTGAGAGGAGCAAGTCGCTGATGAGGTCCTTATGTGTGTGGAGATGGCTCACCAGGCACACAAAATGGGCGCCGTCATCGTTATTGCCAGCGATGTCCAGGTGGTGGTCCCATTAAGGTGAACCAAGTTTTTGGGTTTTCTTTTTGCAATTCAGGTAGCTTGAAGAACCTGCCTGGTAATACATGTTGAGGCAGCACCAGCAGACTGAGATTGGTGTGGGCAGAGCAGGATGCCTCTGACACTGGAAGTGTGGTAGCGGTGAACGGTGCGTCGTCCGAGGTCTGGGAGAGACAGTGACCGCATGCAGCACACGATATGGAGGGGCGGGTGTATATGCTGGCAAGGTGTGTCCAGTCACCAAGCCTGATGAAGAACATGCCCATCCACAAGACACTACTCAGTAATGGAAATTGGTGCCTTGAAGTTCTTGATGCAGTGACGTGGTATGGATGACACTTATGATGATGCAGTGTTGTGACAGTACTACATACAGACATACTGGAATTGTGGTGTGGTTGTCAGGTGCTTATCTGTGGGCTGTGGTGCACTTCCACTTATGCAGCTATTTCATTAGCTTCTCCTGTAACAAATTTGCTTTGTTTCCTTTTGTTGGTCTGTATGCTGCCATCACATATAAAGGAGTTCACAGCCTTGTAAAGGAATGAATGACAGTGAGCTTTCTCCGGAAAATGCTCAGCATACAAGGCAACAGCACCCTCAACATTTCATATACATTCTCTGTAAATGAGATCATTTCAATTTCTTCATCTGTGGTTGCAACATTCATCGTCCATTTCCACATCTGTTCTCCAAATGACAGACAGGTGTATTGGCAATAAACACTGCACAAGTACTGTAATGCTTAGAGCCACTATCTGTCTACATCTGTACAATACTTGAGCTCTGATTGCAGTGTATTGTGCCTGTTATGATACATTGCAGTTAGCTACATGGTCATGGTAGCGCATCAAGTAGTCTCCTGTTCAATTTTTTGGAGGAATACAACATTGTGAATGGGGTTCCCAATTAGATGTTATGAAATACTCGCCTGTCCTACACTCACAGCTTTGAGGTGGGGTTCCATGTGCACTTGGATATTCAAGGATCATTGAGTAACATGTCAGAAATTATGATTACGTATCCATTTCTATTCCACCAATTACAGCGCCATCTGTGGTGAAACATATGCAGATTTTCCCATCGAATCATAATTTTCAATAAAAAATGAGGGTCTCCGTTGAAGATTTCAAAGTTGCCACCCACCAACCATGCACATGATGGGGTGGTGGGTTGAGACTAACAAATAGGAATTAATAACTTTTTTTGATATGATGTGTAGTCTCCAACATGTTTCAATGTCTCAGTTCATTTGAACACACAGTATATCTTTCTGCTTGTTTTAGTTGTCCTTCATACTTTGGTAATTATTGTTGCCGCAGCTGCATCATGGTCACTGATACCAGTTTTGATGCTGACATCTTCAAAGAGGTCAGATCTATTTGTTCCCATTAGATCCAATATATTTTCATCACAAGTAGGGTTCCAAACTATCTGTTCTAGATAGTTTTCAGAGATGGCATTTAATAATGTTTCACAGGATGTCTTATCACAACCACCACTAACCAAACTGTAGTTTTCCCAGTTGATTGTTGGATGACTAAAGTCTCCATCAGTGATTAAAGTATGACAGGAGGAACTTACATACAAGTGAGCTGTGATTTTCTCTAAAGTTTTTGGTTACATCAGGAGATGAGTTTGTTGGGTGACAGAAGAATCCAATTACCTTTTTATGCCTTCCTCTGATACTGAGTCTTACCCAAAGAATCTTGCATCCAGCTTCAGTTTCTGTCTTGGGATTTGAGTTTCTGGGATTTGAGATTCTAGTCTACTGTAACAAATACACCATCTCCATATGCAATTAGCCCATCCATCCTTTCGATATACACTTAAATTTTCCCAAAACATCTCACTACTATTAATTTCAGGTTTTAACCAGATTTCGGTACCTAGTATTATATGAGCTTCACTGCTCTTCAGTTGCACCTCAGTTGTATAAGGCTTACCTAGCCATGTGGGGCTCTGTCTAAGTGTACTTTTATTTCCCTAGCCTCTTGTGGGACCAAGATGGAACCCTCAAAATTCACTCCTTCTCCTCCTTCCAGTGGAAAGAGTGGGCTGTTGGTAGGTGCCAATACTCAGTCAAACAAGAGGGTTTGTGTAGCCGGTCTTCCAGACTTGGGGATTACACAAAGCCTTTCAGTCTCTTGTAACAGAATACACGCTGATGGCCAGAATGTATTTCTTATAGTCAAGTGGAAAGAGAGCAGCTTTGAAAAACTTTCAACTTTCTGCATCCAAAAAGCTTTAGAGGACATCGCTGGAACTTTAAAATCTGTCAAGTGCTTGTGAAATGGGACCCTGTTGGTAGAAATGTCTAATTCTCATCAAGTGAAGAAGATCTAGAAAGCTCAGTGCCTCAGGGAATATGCAATGGAAAGTGAACTGCACAACACCTTGAGCTACAGCTAAGGTTTTGTGACTTGCAGAGATCTGGTTGACATTTCCACAGAAGAACTGAAAGCTGAGTGGTCCCAGGAGGGCATTGTTGATGTACAAAACAGAACGTAAAAGGTGGATGGTGATACAATGAAATCAGACTTGTTTACACTGACTGTTAGCAGCAGAAAACTTCCAGAGCACATTAATATCGGTTTCCTTTGCCGCAGTATATGGTCTTATTTCTCCAACTCAATTTGCTGCTTTACATGTCAGTGCTTTGTGCACACGATTTTAGGTTGTAAGGGAGAAGCCACTTGTGGCAAATGTGGTAAGGCCATCCATAAAGGAGTTGGCTGTTCATCTCCTGTGAAATGTGTAAATTGTTCTGGGGCTCATCCTGTATAGAGCAGTAACTGCAGTGTCTTCCTTGAAGAAAGGAAGGTACAGCAGATTAAAACAACTAATCGTATCTCATTTGGGAGGCCCAAAAGATCTATAAGGCCATGAGCCCCCAACGTTCACTACCTCCTTTGCACCTGTTCTCAAACTGCCACTTCAGAAATCCGATGCTGCTACACAAATGAAGGTTGTTGTGTTAGCACTCCTCTGCAGTCTGTACCTCCTCCCAGAACATCAGACAAGGCTGCGGTTGTCAACATTGTGGTGCTCCCTGCTTCTCCAAAGGTTCAAAGTGGCCCATGGCCAGTGCTGCCACACAGCTGTGCTCCAAAACATCCCCAGACAAAAAGATTGAAGTCTAAGTCAAACAATCAGCTGCCAATACAGACAGGACTCAAGCAGTGTGATGATGTCAACATCCCTCCCTATGACATCTCTCACAAATCATCAACAGTGCCAGTGGACTTGATGTCAACCTGGGGCACACATCTCGCCCCAACACTGAGCCTTCACCCACTACAGGCTGTGCTCCACGGTGGAAAGACAGGATGAAAGTGTAACACCCATGACAGATGGCTCTCAAATTACTGTGGAACATTAATGGATTCAGGAAATATGTGGAGGAACTGAAACTGATAGCACAGGAACACAACCCTGTTGTCCTGTTTGCAGGAAACTGCAAGGGTTCATTTATATTTTAAGTTACCTCACTGTGAATTTTTGGCTTGGAGTAGTCTGCATCCCTGACTGGTTAAATATTTTTATCTATAGAATAACTAAATTATTACTAACCAGGATTTGGCAACTCCGATCTTTTAAGGCTTTTATTGCACCTTTAAATACAACACATTATATGACAAGTATCTTGTTACAGCATTTTTTCAATGCATAAATATATCCGTTATTGATACAAACTTCTGGTCATTGGTATTCCTTTGCAGCATTGCTGGCACAGAAGACTCTTTGCCACCTTTAACTACTATACCCATCGAGATTCCAAGTATGTCTTCCACGCTCTTGGAATCGCATGGAGACCAGGTGGAATACTTCATCCAAATAATAAAATACACTGAATGGGGATTGTCCCCTAATAAATCTTAGTACCTAATAATTAATACTTTACATTCTAAATGATTATTCTGGATAACAAAAATTTATATGATTCTACTAAATAAGCTTGTTCATTTACATTCAAAATTAGTACAAGATTTCATTTCCACTCTGTGAAATTATTTATTTCCAAACTTTGGCTATAAAATATCTAAAAAATCTTGTACACTCGCAAAATGAATTTTAGTGTCTGATGCCCCTGTACTACAGGGCTATACACCTGTCACAAGGATGACCTGACCTAGGAAAAGGCCAAAGGAGGGTCACTTTGTTTTCAATTTACTTGATGAAAGGAAGAAAAAATATGGAGAAAAATGACTCATAATTTGGAACAGAGAAATTTAAAAAGCCAGTAAAGAAAAACAGATGGCTTATCTGAAGTTTCTACAGACAAAACATCAGAAAGCTGGTAACCACATGGCATCAAAAGGAATGCTGTGAAACAAATTGTGTGCAAAACACACCAAGAGTCATGGGATGTGTTCATAAGTGACTTTGAACACAATGTACACATTAGACAACAGTGTGCATACAAAGTCATGAAAGCCCTGAATGGGAAAGAAAAAGACACTACCTTACTGAACATTTTAGCCAATGAACAATGGATAAATAGTTATACAAACTTATCATGTACACAGAAGGCCAAAAATTACACTGGGGAAACTGTGTACAATGAAATGAACAGTTGATCCAACTACTATGGAGAAGCTACAAGAGGCTTTGAAAGGCATGAAGCACAGCAAAGGTGCCAGAATAGATAGAATAAATGCCAAACAAATTAAATATAGAGGCTTATCATTAGATAAAGTATCTTTATTATTAATAAGTGGATGTTGGAGGAACTGCAAGATCCCAGAGCCTTGGCATCCAGTAGAAATAATATCTCATTACATGAAGGGTAATTTTGTAGGGAGCACATTGTGCTCATGTGGGAGCGATCTAGATGCTTGTAAAACAATAAACTGGTAGCCAAGATCACAGGAATTCTTTTTATTCCATGATTACTGGTTTTGGTGAAACTAAAGCCACCATCATCGGATCTAGGGAGGACAGAAAACACTATAAAAGTGGGCTTAGATTTCACTTATATAACATGTATACATATAAATTTAGTTACATACCTTAGGACGCATACAGGTTACAACATCAAGGCAAACAATGGTGATATTAATAGTTTCCTATAACACGCAGGCCTTACAAAATTGTCATAAGTAGCACATATGCTTCCAAGAGAGATGACATTATAAATGTTAAGTGTCTCCATCACATAAAAGTGCAAGCTAGGTACTACCGCAATTGTGGCTCTGTTTTTACACTACAGGCCACGTCGCGAGATAGCGCTAGCAGAAGAGGCGCCAATGAATGTCACAGCTCACATCATAACAGGCTCTGCATGTGTGGTAACACTACATCATTAGGGCTTTTACATAATTCTAGAGATTACTGTATCACATAAACATATACAAAACTTATGAAAGCTGCAGACCTACACAACTGCACATCTGCCTGGTCACACATACGACATATCAAAAAGCAAATGCAAATTTCATGAGAACTGCGGAATTACAAAAATGTACATCTGTCTGGTCCTATACGTAATATGATATGAACATACATAGATTTTTATGGGATCTGCAGGGTTGTACACAGCACATCAGTCTGGAAATATATAAAATCTACCGAGGGTATATACAAATTTTAAGAAAATTGCAGGGTTACACAGTGTATGTCCATCTGGTCATATATAAAAATACGAATTCCGGTCATATCAAATACACACCTGCCTGGTTACATATAAAACATACCAGTATGTTTTATATGTAACCAGGCAGATGTGTATTTGATATGACCAGAAAAATCTGCGCTTATATGCAAGGTGTGTTTTATTGGTATTTTGGCTTTTAGGTTTTGTTTCCGATATGAATTGGAATTTTCAATTTTTAGACTTCATCTCCAATGAGTATCAGAAATTAAACTTAACCCCAATTTGTTACAACCATTTTAAATTTTACTACTCCAAATTTTGTTCAAAGGGAGTCATAGTTTATAGATTATGCACTAATTAGTTACAGTTATTAGATTTCCGGTGGTATGTTACAAACAAAATAAGTACAAAAGTCCTGTTTTATATCCTGCAATAACAATTTTACTGCGCAAAATGTTATTGGAAAAGGAGTCATAATTTATGTCATCCACTAGTTACAAATTATTGTATCTCCAAGAGTGTTTTACACACAAAATGACTAGAGAGTCTTCTGCAAGACACTATTATTACAATCTAAGCATGGCCTAGCTCTGTATTGTGTAGAAATTACTCTGAATAGAGGTAATAAAGTGCCATCATCATTCTTCATTTGCTCAAAGGACAAAATGGCCATACTTTTCTCCTTTGAGTGTTACTCCCAAGTCTTTGTATGAGTTTACAGATTACAGCTATGACTCACTAATATTATGTTCATAGGATACTGTGTTTCTTGTTTTGTGGAGAACACAATTTTATATTTTTGAACATTTACAGCTAGCTGCTAATCATTGCAGAACTTTGAAATCTTATCAAGGTGTCACTGAATATGTGTACAGCTTCATTCAGACTATATTTTGCTGTAGAGAACTGCATCATCTGTGAAATATTTGAGGTTGCTATGAACATCGTCCTCAAGATCATTAATGTATAATATGAACAGCAAGGGACTCAACACACTTCCATGGGATACACCCAAAGTTACTTCTGCATCTCTTGATAACTCACCATCCAAGATGACATGCAATGTCCTCCCTCTGAAGAAATCCTCAATCCAGTGACATATTTTGTCTGATAATCCATATAATCATACTTTTGATAACAAGTGTAGGTGTGGTATTGATTCAAATGCTTTTCGGAAATCAAGAAATTCTGCATCTACCTGAATGCCTTGATCCACGGCTTTCAGGTTGTCGTGTGAGAAAAGGTTGAGCTGGATTTCACATGATTTATGTTTTCGAAATTCATGCTAGTTGGCATGGAGGAGGTCATTCTCTTTGAGATACCTCATTATGTTTGAGTTCAGAATATGTTCCATGATTCTACAACAAATCGATGTCAAGGATAGTGGATGGTGGTTTTGTGGATCATTTCTGCTGTCCTTCTTGTAGACAGGTGTAACTTGTGCTTTTTTCCAACAACAGGGCACAGCTTTTTTGTTTGAGGAATCTATGCTAGATCATAGTTGACAAAGGGGCTAACTCAATTGCAAACTGGGTATATAATCTGACAGGAATCCTTTCAGGCTCCAGGGCTTTGTTAAGTTTTAACAGTTTCAACTGTTTCTCAGTGCCATGGACAATAATATCTATTTATCAATGCCATGGACAATTATATCTATTTCACTCATCTTTTCAGATGTGTAAGAATTAAATTGGGGCAATACTCCTGGGGCTTTCTTTGTAAAAAGACATTTGAAAACAGAGTTAAGCATTTCTGCTTTTGCTTTGCTACTCTCAACTTCAGTCCCAGTCTCATCCATGAGTGACTAGAGTCTAACTAACAGCCTTTACACATGACCAGAATACTTTTGTGTTTTGTGAAAGATTATCTGGCCATGTTGTGCTACTGTAGTCACTGAAGACTTCACGCATTGCTCTTTTGAGAGCCAAACAACTTTCCTTCAGCATCTCTCTACCTACACTTTATTTTATAAATATTATGCAATACTCTCTTGTTTTTTTAGAAGTTTCTTTACAGTGACTTCATACCATGGAGGATCTCTTCCATTATGAACTGTCCTACTGGGTAATATCTATCCAGTGCATGGTCACCTATTCTTTTAAACTTTAGCCAAAGCTCCTCTATATGCTCCTGTCCTGAGCTAACAGTTTCAAGTTCATCACTTAGAAATGATGCTATTGCTTCTCTGTCTAGTTTGCTGAACATATAAATCTTCCTGCTTGTTTTAGTTGCCATTTGTTTTTTGGTAATCATTGTTGCTATAACTGACTCATGGTAAATGATACCAGTTTTGAGTGGACCTTGCCAAAGAGGTCAGGCCTGTTTGTTGCCATTATATCTAATATATTTCCACCATGAGTGGATTCTGAACTACTGTTTCAGGTAGCTTTCGGATAAGGCATTCAGTAATGTTTCACATGATGTCTTGCCATGCTCACCACTAACGAAAGTACAACTATCCCAATTGATCGCCGGATGATTAAAGTCTCCTCCAATGATTACAGTGTTGTTAGTGAAGCAAACTGAGGTTTTCTCTGAAGTTTTTTGTTACATAAGGAGGAGAATAAGGTTGTTGATAGAAGGACTCTATTATAATTTTTAGCACACTCTTGATACTAAGTCTTGCTCAAACAGTCTCACATTCAGCTTCAAATTCTATCTCGGTGGATTTGAGTTTCTTGTCTACTGTGACAAATTCGCCACCTCCACTTCCAGTTTCCCTATTTTTTCATTATACACTTAAATTTCCCCCAAAGAACTCACTGCTGTCAACTTCAGGTTTTAACCAGATTTCTGTGCCTAATATTATGTGAGCTTCATTGTTTTTTAGGAACACTTCGAACTCTGGCACTTTGTTGTGAATGCTTTAGCTGTTAACAATTAGGATCTTGATACTCTCATCTGCAGAAGGCATTTCTTTCAATCTTACACTGATACTTCTTGGTTCCCCACAGCTATTGTTATCCGGATTTGATGAGAGATGGCTTACCTAAAAAAACCCGTACACAGTCAGTTACTTGGATAGTCACCTGTGATGTGCAGTGCACATTTGACCTATTTAGGGGGACCCTACAACCCTCAACCCTATGAAGCAAGTCTATGAAGTCATAGCCCAGCTTATCACAGAACCCTCTGATTCTCTGGTTGAAGCCTTACATTTGACTAAGAACCAGATGACCACGATCTGTTCTGGGGACAATGCTGCAGATTGTGAGCTTTGTCAAAACTCCACAAGCAAGGCTGGTTTTCTTAACACTCTCTGCTAGTTCTCTCTCCTTTGGGATATGTGTGTAAACATCTCTCTAAATATCTTAAGTTTAGCCGCATCACAGTTCAACCCAGTCAATAATTTGTGAGGTGATTTTGATCAATGCTGCTTGTGCCGGTTCTGTTCGAAATATATGTGGCCATGTTTGCGCCTGCAGCCCATAACTGTATTGGCAGACCACCTGCATGAAGCATTGTCCTTGCAGTCTCCACCAAAGTTCTGTTTTCATGTTCAGCTGCACCATTCTGTTGGGGACTATAGCTACCGTTTTTTTTTACTTATTATCCTATTATTCTGCATTGTTTTATGTACCACTTGATTAATGAATTTAATCTGTTATCAGTTCTGATTACTTTAATTCTGAGCCAAATTTGCTTATCACTGGTTTTCATGAAATATTCCAGGTGTCTGGCTATTTTGGACTTACATTTTAAGAAATGGGAATAGTCATCTTTTAACAACAGAGAGCACAATGCACTAACAATTTAATTACTTTGCATTTGGGCACACAAATCACTGTGAATCATGTCACCTGTATTTGTTGACTTTGAGTCACTTTTGCAGAAGGACAACTTATGAATTTTGTCCACAGTTGAGTCTCCACATAAGCTTTTATCTTCTTACTTAAACTGAATTTGTGTATTTCAAAATATTTTTTATGTGAGGAAAGTTTCTGTGCGCAAGTCTTTTGTGACAGATTTAAAGATCTACCTTATTAGTCATATTTGCCTGAATAATGTCATTCTCATTCAGTGAAATCTTGAACATCATCCTTTACAACCCTTTTTTATGAACTTCTACTGCAACAACATTTCCTCCTGTGAAGAGTCTGCATTTTCTCTTATCAGATTTAAATTTTATTTCTGTATCAAGAGCTGCCCCAAATGAGAGTAAATTGAACTGAATCCCTGGTGCATATAAAACATTTGATATCTCTTGCACCATCTTTCACCATCAAAGGCTAAAATGTTTATGCCTCCTTTTCCTTGTGATGAAATACAGATTGGAACTTCATTGTTAAGTAGACTTTTATTTGTAAACCATTCAGTTTCATTACACAAGTGATCAGTAGCACAAGAATCTAAAAACCACACATTTTCATCTATATGCTTGCTTGCTACCGATGGAAAAATTTTGCTTATTCAATTTATACTGATTCTGACCTTGATCCTTTGACACATGGTTTTTGCACTCTTTTTGCATAATGACCAGGTTCATTATATTTGAAGCAAAAGTTTTTGCAGTCTGTTGCCTAATGACCAGGTTTATTAGATTTGAAACATTTACCCGATTTTCTCAAACTTTTTTCTTCAAGCTGAGTGTTACTCTTAAAGTGGTTGTTTCTCTGTTGTTTATTTGCCAGGAACGCCTCCCTCTTCACATCTCTTCTAAGATTTTGGCATTTTTTCTTCCATCTACAATCTTGAGGTGAAATTTGCTTGTTTGTTGATCAGGACGTGTTGACTCCCACACACTCAGAAAATTGTGATAACTTGATGGAAACGCCAATAAAGGTTTCATGACCACCATAGAATTCAAAACATTTTCACCTTGATTCCTCAAGTGATGTACCAGATCTTGAAAATGTGAAATATATGCAGCCATATTGTTTGAAACATCATTTTTTAAGTTGTACCATAGCTGCCATAGTAATTGTATGCTTATATTGTTTTTCTGTTCATAAACTGGCAGTAGTCTGGTCCACATGGCATCTGAAGATTCACAGTTAATGATAAGTAGCAGTGAGTTCACATCAGTTGGGACAATAATTTTCTGAGTAGCATTGTCCATCATTTTCCACCCTGTAACACCTTTCCATATACCTGTACTGCTGCAGTGTTCATGTCATCATCATGCATTTGTTTAATATTTTGGCCTGTGACAATGCCCCAAGCTCCCATGATACATTCTGTCTTATGTATGTCACATAAAACACATCACTCAGAGATTACTGGGCCCATAACCTGATAAAGAAGTCACAGTAAAACAGCACTTGTCATCACTGTAGGATGATGACAATGTTTTATTCACTAAATGGGAACCAAAACTTGATACATAGCACACACATAACAAGAAGAAGGCAGTCCTTTACCACTGATATCACTATGTAACTCTCAGGTGATAGCACAGTATGAGCAACTCAAAAGTGCACCAAATACAGATGTAAATGTGTAGCATTATCAGAGAAACAAACAAAACAATTTTTTAAAATTGATTATCGTGACAAAAATGATTAGCATTTCAAGACAACTTCACAAAGGAGATAGGAGTAGTCACATCTACATTTTCTGTGTGAGGAAAGGTTATACAGTGGGTTTCTAATTCATAAATTGAATTTGAATACTGTCTGTTTGTGAGAGCAATGGGTTATGCCTCATACAAGAGTGAGAAACTCCTACCAGCACATGTCGGAATAGGTACGGCTTTTGAGACTGCAGTTTAACGTGCTGTGATACTGATGCTCACATTGGTCATGCAAGTATGGAACAGTTGGTTTAGAGGTCCATACTCAGAACTATGCAGGATCTCAATGATTCCATACAACCTGTTCTGGAGAGGACAAACATATTGTTCACTTGACTGAGCAGGATCATAGTCATGTCATACGCCTTGAGTCATGAAATGGGATTATTTGCAGCAAGGCAGTATTCACAGAGACAGTATAATGACATTTAGAGTGCCACAGACTGTGAGCACTTCATCTACATTGCAACTTCCCGCAACAAGGCAGCAGAGAGTAATGTGCCCACGGTGGTGCATCCAATGACAACACTGACCACAGTAGTCACACCATGTCATCTTTTTAGACAAATCCTCATACTGTGTACAGCATGACAATGTACAGAGGCTCCAAGAAGAACAAATGTTGCCATATTGCAATCATCACGTGCTGGGCTAGTTGAAGGCCCAAGTGACAAAAGTGACCCATTAGGACACCAATCTGAGAAAAGTGCCAGAAGAAAAATTTTCAAAGGTCTTACCAGGAGCCCATATATGGCACAAACAAACAAACAAACACACACACACACACACACACACACACACACACACACACACACACACATTATGTTAAGTATTTAAGCTTAAAAGAAACAGTGTATTATATAACATAATAGTTGCTAAATAATTTTTATTTTCGATCAGTTTTAGCAATCTCTTAGGTGTTATTATTCCTTTTGAAAAAAGATGTTTTAACACAGTACCTTCCAGAAGACTGGATAATAGATAAACCTTCTAATTCAGTGAAAAGATCTTGGAGATGTTGCAATGTGATCGCTCTCCAGTTTAGCTGTCTCCAATTATTTCAGTTCTTTGGACAGTAAGAAAAATAGCATTCAGACAACCCAAGAAGTTCCATAGTAGTCTGACAGAATAGGGCAAAAGATGCAAGTTAAGTGTAGGAGGAAAAGTTTTAAGAAGATGAAGAAGGCCTTATTGAAGAGTAGGAGTCAGTCATGATAGGAGAATGTCAGAACTGATCTAGAACTCTTTGGAAGTGATTACCATGTAACTAGAATCTGTAAGTCAAGTACAGGGCTCATAACTATCGCCTGTGATTTAGGCTCTTTGGGGAAGGTTATTGGAAAAGAAGACAATTTAATAATAGTAGTAGGTGCAGGTAACAGTATGGACCATAATCATAACTATATGATGTGCCCGCACAGTTTCTCTGCAGCAGTGAGCTACATGTCTCACCTTGCAGGGTGTGTAAGGTTGGCAGTACATTCATGTTGCTGTGTAAGCTAGGGGCTGGGATTCCCTGCTAGTGGCTGCAGTTATTTTGGGAGAATGGATTCAACATTATTAAAATTAAAACAATGAAATTTAATTATATTAATTAAATTAAATGTGCTGTATTCAACAGTATCACAGTAGGTGCTGGAAATGTTTTCCTCTTTCTTGAAGGCATAGTTCAAAATTTTTACATTCATTTGTGGACTCCTTTACCAATGTAGATAACCAACTATCGCTGTCTTCAGTTCATCTACTGTCTTTTGGTTATTTTGATATTTTGATGTTTTAGCTGCACCCCAGAGGAAGTATTCTGGTGGAGACGGATCCAATGATCACAGGGGCCAGAGACCTTTCATAATTACTCAGTCGATAAAGATTTCATCTAAAAGTCATAGGGACTGATGAGCCATATGAGCAGTAGCATTGTCTTGTTGGACAAATGCATTGTGGTAACCCATACTCCAATTTACTCTGTGTGCAATGGCCTTTCTCTTAAGGCGCTGCGTGGGGTAGCCATGCAGTCTGAGGCATCTTGTCACAGCCTGCGCAGCTCCCCCTGTCGGAGGTTCGAGTCCTCCCTCAGGCATGGGTGTGTGTGTTGTCCTTAGTGTAAGTTAGTTTGAGTTAGATTATGTAGTGCATAAGCTTAGGGACCGATGAACTCAGCAGTTTGGTCCCATAAGACCTTACCACCAATTTCCAAATGTTCCTTCTCTTAAGGCACGTGGATATTCTGATGAGCAAATTCACGGTTTTTGGGAATTAATGTAGCTGGATAGGTGAAACCAAGCATCATCAGCGAAAAAGGTTCATTCTGACACAGCAGCTCCATGTCAGTTAACAAATCACTGAAACTATTCACAATACACTACTTGTTTCAGATGATCCATACAATGTAATTGTTGCATAGCAGTAATTTTATATGGATACATTCCGAGTTCTGTGGTTATGGCCTTATGTGCTGTTGTACAAGAGACTTTAGCCTCTTGCAATAATCACCTCACTGATTTTGTTGAACTCCACAGCATAATGTCCGAAATTTCATCAAGCTTTCGCTTTTAAAGTTGTGGACATACCAGTTCATGGAGCATCAAGAACTGAACCTGTTATCTGGAATTTGTGAATTAAATCACATATGGTATTACAATGTGGATACCTCAAAGCAGGAAAGTGCAATCTAAAGTGCCAACTCACATGCTCTGTAACGTTTCCTCCTACATGGAAAACCTTTTCCACTAAAAACACTGTCTCTGCAGTACAATAGTAAGAATTCTCATCACACTCACCTTACACAAGAACTAAACAATAACACAACTAACAGCTGCAGCACACATGCAACACTGCTACCCCCACCTTACCACTGTTGGTCCAAGGGACACATGCAGGTGAGATTTGAATGTGCTGCCAACCTTACGCACCCCGCAATGCGAGACATGAGGCTTGCCACTGCAGGGAAATTTTGCATATGCATGCTACATTTCAGGATGTATCATGCCCACTGCTCATAACATCCCTCATACTAATGTGATCATGTCACTCTTTGGGAGGTATGATAAGACTTGGGTGAACTATTCTTTGAATGTGTTGATGGAGAGCTTGTAATAGTGATAGAAGAGTGAGGTTCATGTGAATGCGACTGATGCATCACCTCTCTCTCTGTCACATAATGTTCAACAGGGCTTGTATCTGAAGGCTTCTGATAAGAGGCTACTTGCACAGCTAATTGCCAGAAGCACACAGTTTGGCCAAAGCAATATCCATGTTATCCCAGTGAGTCCCAATGTGTTCATTACATATTTTTAGGGTAAATTCATTGAAAAGACAGCAATGCACAGTAAATGTAGTGTAGCTGGAGTAGTTACTACTAAAATAATATACTGCAGCTTCGACAAAGCCAAGGATATGAAAGCAAAGACATTTACAGTCTTCATCAATATATCAGAAGCCTCATAAGTAAAAATGATGAATTCCTCATGTCAAGGGAAATGAAATGGTAGTTGGAATTTCAGCAGCCTTGTTGTGCATATCAGAAGGTCAGTTGGCAATCACTCATACTGAACAGGTTCATCTGGACTGATACAAGTTCAGAAATAATAAGAAGAAAGGAGGAGTAGCTACATATGAAAAAAAAAAAAAAAAAAAATTGAAGTTTCAGCACCTTTGGGTTACGAATGTGGTCCTGAACAGTGTTTTTGAATTCTGTGCTACAAAATGGCTCAGGTATCATACAGGCATGTAGTACTGAAGTTTACTGGTTGCCATAAGGAAGTGTCTTAACCCTTTAACTGCTCTGGATGCATTAACACGCGCCTTTGTACCTGTCCCGGAGTGCTCTGAACGTGTTTATGCGCACCACCAGTCCTTCTACCTGTTACTCTGAATGTGTATACTCGTAGACACATTCAGAGTACCAGGTAGAAGGACTGGTGGCGCACGTAAATATGTTCAGAGCACGCAGGGACAGGTACAAAGGTGCACTTGTTAACACATCCAGAGCAGTCAAAGGGTTAAGCTATATAAAGAAGTTAGAAACAGTTTAATGATGTTGTGAAGGCTTAACTGGAGAATCATTGTTTGTGGAGACCTGAACACTAATTTTCTATCAGATAGTACAGACCGAAGGCAACTACAGTTGTTGATGGCCAGTTTTGGATTATTTTCTACAATAAAATTCCCTACAAGGATTGAAGGACATAATGCAACAGCTATTGAGAATTTGAGTGATTCAGCTGTAAAATCAATAGTCATTGGTTTAGCTGACAATAAAGGTCAAATGTCAGCAATAAAATTTACTGAAAACTTTAGCACAGATCAAAGAAAAAAAGTATTATATTGCAGAATCATAAACTGTGGCTTGATCACAATGTTTAGAAAAAATTACAGAAAGAACACTAGGAGAATTTTTTTTAACACCAGTGTTAATGGAAAAATTAACTCTTTCTTAAATATATCCTCACAGTACTTTCCCCTACAACAAAAAAGGGAAAAGTTGAACAGAAACAAGAAAAGGGGTGGATAACTTCAAACATATCCCATGCTAGAAAGAGAGAGAAGAGAGAGCTCCATGTAATTCAGAGAAGAAACAGTAGCAAAATTCTAACTGCATTACCACCAGTGTTGTAATCTTTCCAGTCAGTCATTTAAAAAATAAAATTCACGTACTAGGCTCAAAGAAATAAAACACTTCAACAATATGGCAAAAATTATTTGGAACATTATTAAACAAGAAACAAACAAAAATAGTGATCCAAGTGAAACTGAGCCCTCAAAAGATAGCCGTGGAATAGATGGTGATACTTTCAAATCAGAGGGCAAGAAATTTAGTGATAACTTCCTCACAGTGGCAGCAAACACAGTAAACAACTAAACACAGACTCATAAAATTTGTGTGTGCAAAAACTTCATGCACTACCAACAGACATTAGTTTAAAAAATATAGTCCCTATGGATATTACAAAATTCATCAGATCGTTAAAAATTAGGAATTCTACTGATAGTGTTTCTAGTAGATGTTGTGCTGACTTGATAGGATTACCCTTAAACTATTATCATTATCAATCAATCAGTGACTCAAGCATATTATTTGACATACTTAAATATTCTGAAGTAACGCCCACCAACAAAACTGGAGACATGCAAACCACCTCTAATTACAGATCTATGTCACTCCTTCCGATCATTTCAAATGTGTTTGAGAAAGTGGCCTATGATAGAATACTGACTCATTTAACAGAGTAGAACTAATTAACTGCATCTCAATTTGGGTTTCATAAAAGATTCTCCACAAAGAAAGCAGTACAAGACCTCACAAATGAGTACTAGCATTGCTAAACAACAAAAAAATCCTGTCAATAGGACTGTGGTGGGCAAAGTTGGGCAAGGGAACTCTTGGAATGGAAGTTAACACCTGGAATCGGACCTAGATCAGTGGCATTGTGTTCTCCTCAGTGATGAATTAGTCTGACACCTGCTGATGGTTGAAGGCACTGTCCTGGATCTGTACCTTCCTTACACAGACTACTTACGTGAAGTCAAGGATCACGCAAGACAACAATGGCAGGAAATGTGGAACGTTTCTCAACAGACAAAAGGCGGTTATTACGCAGTGCTACAACCTCGGATTCCTTCACAGCCGTGGTTCATGAGGACACATCTGGACCGATCCACGATTTCTACCATCATAAGACTCCGCCTCAATCATGCCTCTTTCCCACAACATCTACATCGGATCAACGTTTACAGTTCACCAGCATGTGAGTGTGATCCTGAGTCGGAAGCTGATGTCAACCACATCTTATTTATGTGCCCCAAATTTGACTGTGAACGGTTGGTCTTTCTGAAGACATTACTGAGTATGGGCTACCATCTTCCTCAATCAGCTTCTTCTCTTTTGTGTACTAAAGCAGAATTGGCATTCATTGTATAGAATAAATGACACACTAACAGTGTGCCAAGCTTCCCCTTTACTGACACCACCATCTACAAGTATGTACATGTGGATGTTTTGAAGACACTAAGGGAGAAACTAGCAACAGTGTCATGTGTTATGAGAATTACACGACTGATGACATAGCACTGGAAGCAGTAACTACCACAGAACACTTGGGAGTAACCATACAGAGACCTTCAGTGGAGTGACCACACAAAACAGTTACTAGGATGAGATTCAATGGGAGAATGTTATAGAAATTTAATTCATCAAGTTTGAGTGATTTTTGTTTGCTGCTAATCAGTCTGGGGCCCTTGCCTAATTGGATAATAGAAGAGAAAGAGAAGATCCAGCAGAGAGCACCAAATTTCAACATGAGATTGTATAATAGGCATGAGAGTGTTACAGACGTCCTCAACAAACTCCAGAGCCAGACACCTACAAGAAAGGTATTGCGAATCATGGAGCAGTTTACTGTTGAGGTTCCAAGCATACGCTCAAAGATTAGTTGAACAACTTATCAGTTCCTACCATATAAGTCTCATGATATGACCACTGAGAAATTACAGTTCATACAGAGGTTTACCAACAATCATTTTTCCAACAAACCATTCGCGAATGGAAGAGGGAAGTTGTTCTTAACTGTATGGAATTTGAAAAAAGTTAATAATTTCCATATCAATCAAGAGAAATATAGATCAGAGATTAGCATCTCATTGATTTCCAGAGGAAATAATCCACTGTAGCCTGTTGAAGGAACCAATTACCCACAATAATTTATGGAAACCATGGAATACATCAATCAGTGTAGATGTGGGATAAAAATCTGAACCTGAAGCGTCCTCAATTTGATTCTACTGCATTAATCAGTGTGCCATCCCTTTTTGTAACAAGTTAGTTTGAAATATGCTGTAACATTACTCACACTGATGGACCATTCAGTATCATGGACCTTACCAGATGCATGGAAAACCCTGTACCCAACTGGCAAGTGACCAACTAGGTTTGACCCTAATGACTATTCGGTACCACCGTGAATGTCTGATGCAGTTCCGTAGTCTGACTACACACTTTTTTTCAAATTTTTTTACTACAATATTTTATTCACCTTTCTCTATTTTTTCACACCATTGGCTTTGTCAAAGTTAAGCAGTGGAGTCAACTTATATAAAATAATTAATCACACAAAATAATACAGAAAATAATTAGCTTATTTACAAACAAGATGATTTTCTTTATCACCTAGGAAAAACCTATATTATAATGATTAGCTTCTAGGAATTCTTCAGTTGAACAAAAGTCACTGTATTTTAGCTAATGCTCTTATATTTAGTTGTGATACTGTATGAGCTGAGTAACTTACTGAAAATTTTATGCTCAAGAATTTATAGCTATTATGGATATAGCAATGCTTAAGGAAAGCATATCCAACAAGTGACTATTTCTGGTGTTGTGTACAAGTACACTTCTGGCCATTAAAGAAGAAATGCAGATGATAAACGGGTATTCATTGGACAAATATATTATACTAGAACTGACACATGATTACATTTTCATGCAATTTGGGTGCATAGATCCTGAGAAATCAGTACCTGGAACAACCACCTCTGGCCGTAATAACGGCCTTGATATGCCTGGGCATTGAGTGAAATAGAGCTTTACAGGTACAGCTTCGACACGATACCACAGTTCATCAAGAGTAGTGACTGGCGTATTGTGATGAGCCAGTTGCTTGGCCACCATTGACCAGACATTCTGAATTAGTGAGAGATCTGGAGAATGTGTTGGCCAGGGCAGCAGTCGAACATTTTCGGTATCCAGAAAGGAACGTACAGGACCTGCAACTTGTGGTCGTGCATTATCCTGCTGAAATGTAGGGTTTCGCAGGGATTGAATGAAGGGTAGAGCCACGGGTCATAACACGTCTGAAATGTAATGTCCACTGTTCAAAGTGCTGTTAATGCGAACAAGAGGTGACCAAGACGTGTAACCAATGGCACCCCATACCATCATGCCGGGTGATACGCCAGTATGGCGATGACGAATACACACTTCCAATGTGCGTTCACCGTGATGTCGCCAAACACGGATGTGACCATCATGATGCTGTAAACAGAACCTGTATTCATCTGAGAAAATGACGTTTTGCCATTCATGCACCCAGATTCATCATTGCGTACACCATCACAGGCGCTCCTGTCTGTGATGCAGCATCAAGGGTAACCGCAGCCATGGTCTCCGAGCTGATAGTCCACGCTGCTGCAAACGTCGTCCAACTGTTTGTGCAGATGGTTGTTGTCTTGCAAACGTTCCCATCTGTTGACTCAGGGATCAAGACATGGTTGCACGATCCGTTACAGCCATGCGGATAAGATGCCTGTCATCTCAACTGCTAGTGATACGAGGCCGTTGGGATCCAGCACGGCGTTCCATATTACCCACTGATTCCATATTCTGCTAACAGTGATTCGATCTCGACCACCGCGAGCAGCAATGTCGCAATACGATAAACCACAATCGCGACAGGCTACAATACGACCTTTATCAAAGTCGTAAACGTGATGGTACACATTTCTCCTCCTTACACGAGGCAACACAATGACGTTTCACCAGGCAACACCGGTGAACTGCTGTTTGTGTATGAGAAATCGGTTGGAAACTTTCCTCGTGTCAGCATGTTGTAGGTGTTGCCACCGGCGCCAACCTTGTGTGAATGCTCTGAAAAGCTAATCATTTGCATATCACAGCATCTTCTTCCTGTCGGTTAAATTTCGCGTCTGTAGCACGTCATCCTCGTGGTGTAGCAATTTTAATGGCCAGTAGTGAACATCACATTTCATGTCAAATTTTTCCAGATTTTCTCTCGAATATATTAAACACTTACATATACTGTCATAATGCCAGCTACTGTCATAACGCTGAGACATTTAAAGTGTTTCCTGCAGGATTCTCTGGGTGGTAATCCTACTAAACATCTGATTTCTTCTGCCATCTGAAAATACAGGGTGGGGCAACAGAGTTCCAGTACAAAGAAATACAGCAGCAGAAAGGAAATATAGTACTAACCTGACTACAGCAGATTCGTTGAAAGTGACCACCATTCATCTCTCAGCACTTTTGGGCCCTTGTTACCAAGTTGCTGACATTGGATCAAAGCTGGAATTGTTGCAATCTCATCCAAAATGTTCTGCTGCAATTCTTGAAGACTAAGAGGGTTGTTGTGAACACCTTAGACTTGCGGGCTTCCCACACAAAGGAATTTGCGCATTGAGAGATCAGGTGACCTTGGTGGCCAACTAGGGCCATGACCAGACTGACCTCTGCAACAACTCTGACAGGCATGAAGATTGTGTAAATGTGCTGCTAGGTTTGGCTGGCTGTATGAGCAGTTGCTCCATTGTTGCATATGAGCAGTTGCTCCATTGTTGCATACATTCATATCCAACTGTATGCTCATGTCTGGGCCACTTTTATTTGCCACACCCTGTACATTTAGCTCCTGGGGAATTGCCCCAGAGCCATATTCCTTACTGAAGATGGGAATGGAAGAAAACAAAATATAAAAGGAGTAACAACTGTTTGCTCACACTGTTCCTTACTTTATGCAATAAAAAAATGCACGAGCTACATTGGTACAGTCACATTAATGTCACCACCGTGTATCATTGACATCAATGTGTAATAACCACTTACACATGGCAGGTGACAGCACTAGCAGTGGAAGGTATATAAAGCATGTCGGGAAGGACGTAGAAAATAGTGGAGTCGTTGTCGTGATGTGAAAATGGAACAATTTATCCGACTTCAAATGGGCATGATCCATGGCTTTCAGGCCAAGTGTGGAAGCAGTTCCAAAAAGGCTATGTCTGTAAACTGTTCACATGCTGCTGTGATTAAAGTGTACTGTTCATGGCAAAATGGTGCCAAGCCAATTGTGGTGCATCAAGGGCCATAGATGATGGGGTGAACGATAGCTGTGTAGACATATATGGGCAGACAGACATGCACCCATTGACCAACTGACAGCCCAGATGAACCAAGGGACTACCAACAATGTCTATCTAATGATCATTCAACAAATGCTTCTACGAATGTACTGGCATCCACAACAGGCACCTGGTTCATGCACCCATGCTGACTGCTTTTCATTGGCAACAAAGGCTGGAATTTTCACATCAACACCACAAACAGGTGTCCACTGAGTGGTGACAAGTGAACCATCCAGGTGAATACTGTTTTACGCTCAATCGGACAGATAGCCATTGGCATGTACGGCTTAAAACGTCTGAAAGCAAACACACTGGAATAGTTATGGTCAGGTCAGGGGAATGTTTTTGTGGTATTCCCGGAGTGACCTTGTCATTATTGAAGATACAACTGATCAACAAAAGGATGCATATATCCTTGGAGATCAGGTCCACCCCTATGGCACAATGACATCTACCAGCATGACAATGCAATGTGTCACACAGCTTGCAGTGCATAAGCATGGCTGGAAGAGCACCAGGCTGAGTTTACTGTGTCTGGCCACCAAACTTTCCAGATTTAAACACAATCAAGAATCCGTGGGACCGCCTCGATCAGGCTGTTTGTGCCATGGATCCTCAACCCAGAACCTAGTAAGCTGGTCACGTCAAAGGAGTCAGCTTGGTTCCACATTCCTGTTGGTACATTCCAGAACCTCATTGACTCTATTCCTGCACGTCTCATGACGTGAACGTGGTTATTCAGGCTTTTGACAGGTGGTCACATTAATGTGACATGTAGTTTTATTGTTTTATTTTCATTTTTAGTTGCCTTTACATTAAAATTACTTCTTCTATTTTTTGTCTGTTTTATGCATGGCTGATTGGTCTGACACTAGTATTATTTCTCTACTTTTAGCTAGCACACTTTGTACAGTCTCGCCTGTGGTTATTAGTGTCATGTCATCAGCATATAATAATTTTATTGTTACGTTGTACATAATTCGAAAAGTCACTAATGCAGACAATAAACAGGAAACATCTAGGAACAGATCTTTGGGGGATTTCTCTTTTGATTGGGGGTTCTGCTGATGATCTGCTTATGCAACATACTGCTTACAAATATTTGAATAAACTTAGTGATTTATCTTCTATGCCATAATATTCTAACTTTTTGATGATTATGGCATGTGACACTAAGTCATACGTTTTGCTTCAGTCAGCCTTTTACGGCTGATCAGTGAGACCTAAATCTTAACTGTTGTTCATTTAAAATTTTGTTGCTTTCAAAATAACTGTATATCTGCTTATGCGCACAATTTTCTATTATCTTGAATACAACTGGTGCTACTGAAAAGTGTCTGTAGTTATTTGGTTTTTTTATCACCCTTTTTACTACTACAGTCAACTGACAAAAAATATTTGCAGTATACTTATAGGCCAGACCTAAGTATGGATTATTAGAAAGAGTATAATACTTGTAATCTGTTGACAGAAAATCACATTCTTCCATCACCATACACAAAACACATATTAAATAATGGGGAAAATGCAAGACAAAATTAATTTTCGATTAATTTATTTCATGTAGATAAATAATAAATTTGTTTACAATACGTAGTAGTTTGCAACATTTTCATATATAGAAGCATCATTATATTTAACAAATATTTTATGCAATCTTTTAACACCATCCACATACATCACAGTAAATCATTGTAAAGCTCTACTTATCGTCAACATGAAAAATTTAAATATAATGTTTAAAAATTCTGGTAATATGAAAAAATTTGGCACAGTTTAAGGCTTACACTAAAGAATACAATATGAAATTCAAAGTATTTTCTTTGTTGTACTGATGAAGTCAGCCCTCAGCCTATAAAAAAAAGAATTAATTACATTATCAAAATTATTTGAATACTGTTTTGTGACAACAATATTCCTTTAATTATAATTTCAGCATTAGCATTATTACAAAGTAAATTGTATTATGAGGAGATGTGCTGAAATTAATTTTCTGTAAATTATGTGAGTGAAGCTGCTAATGAACTGATTCTTACACCTTTTCCATGAAGTCAAGACATCTTTTTGTAGAAATGTAGTGACTGTGGTAACAAAACTATTGTCCAGGATCTGAAAGTAGTGTATAATGGTGCACTACTGTGCCCAATGAGTGACTAGATAAGTAAAACAATTTTCTAAAAGACTACTGTTTAATTTTGTAAGCAACTCATAGCAATATAAAATCAAGTTCCTCCAAAACAGAATACTCCTGCAATTTTCAGATGTGAGAAAATTGAGATTCCGATTGTCCTTGGAATTTTAACTGACAAACAAAAACAGTTATGTTTTTGTGCACATTATTTGGAGCTGTCACACTACTGTGCATTTGGATGGGGATGTAGTTCTGCTTCATCTTCACTTGCTTCCTCTTCCTCCTCCTCCTCTTCATCCTCCTCCGAATGCACATCACCATTCCAAATGTCCCCTTGGTTCTCCATAACATCCTGCTCATCTTCCTACAAAGAATTTTTAAAAAGTTATATGCTAGAAAATAAGCTATTTCAGTTCAGTGAATTTTTATGTATCAGATGCAATAACGAGTTCACTATTCTACAGTAGCAGCCTACAATTCTACCCAACTAACATAAAGTAATACAGAAAGAAGATCATGTGTAATGTGGTGTTATATGTCACTCTAGAAGAGTGATGATTAACCTTACATGTACCTTTCTGACAAATGATACAAACGATAAAATGCTATAATGTATTATTATATAGGATAGTGCAACTACTGTGCAAATTTATTATTTATTTTCATGTGGTGATCCATGTCAAGGGATGATACATGTCTTCAGGGTGTGATGGTGATCAAGTAACTTTGCAAGGGACTGAGGACCCTGTCGTTTGATCCCTTTCTCTCCAAACCAACCAACTAATTAACTTTGCAAGAGGAAGTACCTGCATTGGCATGATATTAAAGCTCAGTGTATTGCTGGCATATGTTGGAGAATCAGTTCATCACAGGCATAAATTCTGTGCACAAAAAATGACTGTATAAACTTTGAAAGATAAATTAAGACTTTGCTGTAATGAGTAATCCAAGATATCAGTCAGAACTATCAAGTTGACATTCACATTCACATTCTGAATTATGAGGTAATTGGAAATGTTCTCAAAGAATCAAATATTTGTTATAAGAAGATTATTGTGTCAGATTTGAAGAATATATGGCACATGTTGTGAAAAATGTTGTTATATTTATTTTTAAGAACATAGATGCTGTGCTCAATCATTGACTTCCAGCATGCACTGCATAATATAGTGCTGAAGTAAAAACTTTTTTGTATCCATGGCCAACAAAGGCAAGAATAATATTTAGCATTCACTGCATAAATCTAAACTTTGGGAGTAATAAAAAAAACCACTACAGTACACAATGAAAGCAATACTGGCAACACAGATTTAATTTAATTATGTGGTGCATAACAGTTGCCTGATGAGAAGAAACTTCAATTTTACAGTCCAAGTACTTCTGTGTTGGGAAGAATCACTGTCCTCATGCAAAATGGAGAGAGGACAGTAATACTTTGTAGTGCATAAGTGTAAATATGTTAAGTGCAGTGAAAGTGCTGTGTGCAAATATTCAACACACACATGTGGGGAAAAAACTGACAACTGAAGATGCTTTAAAATAAAGTGAAACATGTCTGGTCTTGACTTTTATTACAGTTGTTACGATGGCAATTACCCTATACAACCTGTGTCAATTTTACATGTACTCTTTCCCAACACTAAATTCATGGTTCAAGTCAAGGAGAACCGAATATCAAGATAACTGGAAGACTAAGTCTGTACAGTCACCATGTTACTGAACACAAAACAGTGAAGCCAGGATAAGACTGATGCTACAAGTTTGAAGCTGACAGTGTTGTCAAAGTTTGGTACTGAAAACAGTTTTCAAGGATTTAGTTGAAAGGAAAGATTTCACACAAGACTTTTCCTGTATATTGAATTCACATCAGCACATGGGAGCATATAATCAATGTGGGCACTGCAAATTCAAATAAATCTATGAACATCTACAGTGTGGTGAAGCTCAGTCACTTTTGAGTTCTACGAACTGGTAACCTACTTTATTTCTTTTGCTCTCCTCTCAGTTACAAACACTTGGTTAGTGTTTCTATGACCATATTTTGTAAACTGCATGGTTTTCTATTCAATTTGTGGATGATAAATTAGGAGGAGACACAATGGTTGAGCATTATTTACCTTTAGGAGTTAAAATTTCAGTATCGCTTAAAGAGACGCGTTTACTAGTAGAAAAAGTTTTGGAACTGTTAGTTCTTTTCGCAGAAGGAAAGTGGGATACATTTAGAAAGGAGGGGGAGGTCACTTGTATCCCAGTTTGAGAGCATTCAATGCAAAGCTCCACATTCTGGCCCAGATGGACCAACTGGTGCCGATCAACCACTGTGCCATCCTCTACCAATGATGTCATTTAATTTCAGTATGGAGGGGGATACCACTCTCCTAGTCATTGTTGGCTTTCTTGATCTTGGTCCTGCTACTTCTCAATCAAGTAGCTCCTCAATTGGCATCACAAGTTTGAGTGCACTCCGTTCCAGTTCTTACACCAAGAAACCCTGACAGTACTAGGAATGAAACCTGGGTCCTCTGCATTTCACCTAAATGCGCTGATTACTGAGCTGTGGAGGTGGACCCATTTTGGAAGGGAGCCATCTATTTTGAGGCTAGAGGGAGATTATGATGAAGGGGTGGGGGGCTCAAATATAGTGGAGCAGGTCACACACACATATAAGCACTGCAACAGTTTCAGCCTACATATGGTAGAAGAACAGAATGAGAAGAAAAGATGGAATAAGAGACCAAAACTAACTGGGACGGATTAATAACAATATGAAAACTTACCTTTTGGAACATATCAGAAGCATAATAAATAAGATAAATTCGAAGTGGCAGGATTGTGCAATTAATGTCCATTCCTGTATACCGTTTAGTGGCTGTCATACCAATATAAAAAGCTGTGCTGTAAACACATGTTGGCTGGTAAACAACACATTTGGTTTCACATTCTGCTCTGCCTTTGATGAAGTTAAGACAGTGGTCAGACAGGAGTAGGTGCAAGTGGGTGGGTGCATGGAGAAGGTTATACAATAGTTATAACTGAAGTGCTGGGAACTTTGGAGTAGGAATAACAGCCTGGGAAAGTTATTTGTTTTGACAAGAGTATTATGGAGGTTAGGATGGTGACAGCGAGTGGTATACCAAGGTATAGCAGGGATGGGTGTGTCATTTCGGGGCTTGACTTGAGAAAGTTGTACCTTGGCACAGTACTGTACTGAGATCAACATTCCCAAACCTACCTTTCATTCTTTGTGAACAAGAAACTAACAGTTTTAAAAGGTAGGTTTGAGCGTTTTAAACTTTTAAATGTGTGTGTAAATAGTAATGGAATTTCACTGCTTGATGTTAAATATTTGCTAGCCATTCTGTCTCCTTTTCTTGAGTGGATTGTTTTCTTAGACATGATTATCTATTAGTTTAGTCTTATTATAACTTATTTTACGTCATCCATCCATACTTGCTGCATGAAGTTCCTTTATTCACTGTTGAATTTTGTGGGCACTAGAGGCTTAATATAGTGTCATCACCAAAATGAGAATGATTCAGGTGTACAAATAATGGAAGATGTAAAGGCCAAAAAATTCTAGAGGACATCATAGCCTTATGTGTCAGAGCATCTTATTTACATAATGAAGAATGGGACAGTGTCAGTACTAGTTGTATTATATTGTAATATTTGCTGGTAATTGTATTGTTTTATTATTTCAGTGTGGTGGAAGGGAGGACGATGCCTTCACTGTTGAGCTTAAAAAGTACATTCCCCATTTAGGTCCACAGAGAAGCAGCACCATGCTCAGAATAAAGAGAAAGAAACTATCTACTGAAAAACATTGTATAAAAGTATTGGAATTTTTACAATAATGTTAAAGTACAATGTAAGCTCTCTTCTTTTCACAGTAATGGAGTTTTAGATAGAAGATATTGAGAGCTCAGCAGAGAGGGTCTGAAGAGCAGTAAGACAAAGTAACCATTTTTGACAGAAAAGTTAATATCTGCTGACTGTATCCGATGATTCTCATTAGCTGCTTGTACAGTTTCAACAAGATTTAGAACTATAAGAAAGTCATATTGCAGTCATTTGGTTTAAGATTTTGAAATGGTGTAATGACATTCATTAATAAAACACTATAATGACCAGTTCATTCCACATCTGTATCCCAACATGAATTGACAGGATTAGTTGACAGAAGACAGTTATATCTAAGCAGGGTGCGATTTGTGCTTTTACCAGTGGGGGGGATGTCTGAGGGGGTTAGTAGAATTATATACGTTACTAGCTTGGACCATGGCGTTACGCATGATTAAACAGCTATTTATAAATAGATGTTAATGCCGAAACTCACTATTGACGCGTATGCACTATCAGAAAAGCCATCCCTTGTTATGTCTTTAAAAGTACATTATAGGTAAAGCTTATTTACAAAATTATCTACATATGGGTACAGATATACGAGGGGAATTCAAAAAGTAGAGGCACATTTGTGAAAAGTTGTACTTATTCTGATGATAGAAAACTGAAACATATTAATAGTATTATTAAAAACTTTCAGTGTTCGGCTCCACAAATTTGAATTATATGTAAAGTTTTACTCCAATGCGTGGGAAATAAACATCCCAGGTTGGGATGCATAAGCTAAAAGCAGAGGAGGGGATGGCCTGATGCAGGGGGAGGGGGGGGGCGGGGGGCGGGGGAAATTCCCCCCATCCCCCCTGCAAATCGCACACTGTATCTAAGGCAATATAAGGCTTGAAAAGTCCTTTCCCTGACCTTATTTACTGGCCTGTGGATCAATCAATGAATTACCTTATGTAGGTTGGAAAGTTGGTTGCTGAGTAAGCACATGACTTATGTGGTGAAGTTGTTATAGTAAATTGGCAGTAATACCTAGCTACTTTGTATCATTTTTTATACAGGGTGTATCATAATTAATGGCATAAACACATACAGTTGAAAGTACATGATACTAGAAGTAAAAAAGTCTCAGTAAACATAGGGTCGAAAATGCATACCGTAAAAGCTATGAGCAATTTTTCATCTTCGATACTGTGAAACAAATCTCTTCAACTGCAAGCTCTTTGTTTTGCATATTTTTGGAAGTGGCAGTATGGATCAAAACAAGAAAAAAATGTCCAATAAAGATGTGCTCTAAAATGCATATGTTAAGAGCTATGAGCACTTTTTCATCTTAGCTACTTTGAAACATAACTCTTCTAATGAACAAATGCTCATAACTTTTAAGGTATGCATTTTAAAGCACACATTTACTGTATATTTTTTTCTTGTTTTGGTCCATACTGCCACTTTCCAAGATATGGAAAGCAAAGAGCTTGCAGTAGAAGAGGTTTGTTTCACAGTATCGAAGATGAAAAATTGCTCATAGCTCTTAAGGTATGAATTTTCGACCCTATGTTTAATGTGACATTTTTGCTTCTAGTATCGTGTACTTTCAACTGCATGCGTTTATGCCATTAATTATGATACACCCTGTACATTCAACACCAGGCTGAAATTGCAACAAAGGTAATTTCAGTTAATGGTTCATCTGTCCAGAGGCTGTACAAGAAAGGAGATGTTTTGTCTTGTTACAGTATAAAAAAAGAATTAACTAGCTATTAATTTATCTAGTATAGCATCTACACTGAAGAAACTGGTACAGCTGCCTAATATCATGTAGGGCTCCACGAGCACGCAGATGTGCCACAACACCACATCACATGGACCCGACTAATGACTGAAGTAGTGATGGAGGGAATTGACACCATGAATCTTGCAAGGCTGTCCATAAATCCGTGAGAGTACAAGGGAGTGGGAATCTCTTCTGAACAGCACGTTGCAAGGCATCCCAATAATGTTCATGTCTGAGGAGTTTGGTGATGAGCGGAAATGTTTAAACTTAGAAGAGTGTTCATGGAGCCACTCTGTAGCAATTCTGGATGTTTGGGGTGTTGCATTGTCTTGCTGGAATTGCCAAAGTCCATTGGAATTCACAATGGACATGAATGGATGTAGGTGATCAGACGGGATGCTTATGTACACGTCTGGACATATCAGGGGTCCCATATCACTTCAACTGCACATGCCCCACACAACTACAGAGCCTCCACCAACTTGAATAGTCCCCTGCTGACTTGAAGGGTCCAGGGATTCATGAGGTTGTCTCTATACCCATACAAGTCCATTCACTTGATAAAATTTGAAATGAGACTTTTCTGACCAGGTAACATGTTTCCAGTCCAATTTCTGTGTTGACAGGCCCAGGCAAGGTGTAAAGCTTTGTGTCGCGCAGTCATCAAGGGTACACAAGTGGGCCTTCAGCTCCGAAAGCCCATATCGATGATGCTTCGTAAAATGGTTTGCACACTGACACTTGTTGATGGTCCAGCACTGATATCTGCAGCAATTTGCAGAAGGGTTGCACTTCTGTCACGTTGAACAATTCTCTTCAGTCATCGTTGGTCCTGTTTTTGCAGGATCTATTTCCGGCCGTAGTGGTGTCGAGATTTGATGTTTTATCGGATTCCTGGTATTCACAGTACACTTGTGAAATGGTCATCACTACCTCGGAGATGCTGTGTCCCATCACTCTTACACTGACTATAACACCATATTCAAACTCACTTAAATCTTGATGACCTGCCACTGTAGCAGCAGTAAGCGATCTAACAACTGCACCCCTCACTTATTGTCTTATATAAGCATTGCCAACCACAGCGCCGTATTTTGCCTGTTTACATATGTCTGTATTTGAATACGTGTGCCTATACCAGTTTCTCTGGTGCTTCAGTGTAGAATAAAAAAGAAATTATGAGAGTCAGTATGAATTTGTCTCTCACTGCAATTAAATTATTTTCAGTTTTTTTAATAAATAGGTAGTTGACATTGAGAGCTCAACAGTTATACTCTGAGGTATATAAGACAAAGTAATCATTTTCAATTGAGAAATTTGTATCTGCAAACTGATATGGCACCAATTATGCAATTTTTTAATTATAACATGATTGATTCCGAGACTACTAGCCTCATCCTCAAACGTACCTTACACATACACGTCATATCGATATGTCACATGTTTTTCTTAGGACCATGTCTTGCTGTCAACAATTGCCCTGTAGTAATGGGTCCACGACACCACTCAAACAGTGACAAGCTCAATGGCTGGCTACAGAATTCTGAAGATTATTCTCTGGCCAGCCACTGACTGTGTCACTTTGTGACTGATGTTCTAGACTCTTCTTTGATAGTGCAAGTTATTGCAGGACAATTGACAATAACAAGACATGATTCTAAGAAAAACATGGCACACACTAATTTGATGTACAGGTATGTCTAAAGAAGAGACTTGTGGTCTCGAAATTGATCATGTTCAAATTTAAAAAATTGAAGCTCATTTAATTGCAGTCTGCTGCAAATTCATTCTTACTCTCAACATATCATACCACTGCAGTCCCATGGTTCTGTCATTGTGGAACGTTTAAATAATAAAAATTATTGTTGTTGTTGTTGTCTTCAGTCCTGAGACTGGTTTGATGCAGCTCTCCATGCTACTCTATCCTGTGCGAGATTCTTCATCTCCCAGTACCTACTGCAGCCTACATCCTTCTGAATCTGCTTAGTGTATTCATCTCTTGGTCTCCCTCTACGATTTTTACCCTCCACGCTGCCCTCCAGTACCAAATTAGTGATCCCTTGATGCCTCAGAACATGTACTACCAAACGATCCCTTCTTCTAGTCAAGTTGTGCCACAAACTCCTCTTCTCCCCAATTCTTTTCAATATCTCCTCATTAGTTATGTGATCTGCCCATCTCATCTTCAGCATTCTTCTGTAGCACCACATTTCGAAAGCTTCTATTCACTTCTTGTCTAAACTATTTATCGTCCATGTTTCACTTCCATACATGGCTACACACCATACAAATACTTTCAGAAACGACTTTCTGACACTTAAATCAATACTTGATGTTAACAAATTTCTCTTCTTCAGAAATGCTTTCCTTGCCATTGGCAGTCTACATTTTATATCCTCTCTACTTCGACCATCATCAGTTATTTTGCTCCCCAAAGAGCAAAACTCCTTTACTACTTTAAGTGTCTCATTTCCTAATCTAATTCCCTCAGCATCACCCGATTTAATCCGACTACATTCCATTATCCTCGTTTTGCTTTTGTTGATGTTCATCTTATACCCTCCTTTCAAGACACTGTCCATTCCGTTCAACTGCTCTTCCAAGTTCTTTGCTGTCTCTGACAGAATTACAATGTCATCGGCAAACCTCAAAATTTTTATTTCTTCTCCATGGATTTTAATACCTACTCCAAACTTTTCTTTTTTTTCTTTACTGCTTGCTCAATATACAGGTTGAATAGCATCGGGGAGAGGCTACAACCCTATCTCATTCCCTTCCCAACCACTGCTTCCCTTTCATGCCCCTCGACTCTTATAACTGCCATCTGGTTCATGTACAAATTGTAAATAGCCTTTCACTCCCTGTATTTTACCCCTGCCACCTTCAGAATTCAAAAGAGAGTATTCCAGTCAGCATTGTCAAAAGCTTTCTCCAAGTCTACAAATGCTAGAAACGTAGGTTTGCCTTTCCTTAATCTATTTTCTAAGCTAAGTCGTAGGGTCAGTATTGCCTCACGTGTTCCAACATTTCTACGGAATCCAAACTGATCTTCCCCGAGGTTGGCTTCTACCAGTTTTCCCACACATCTGTAAGGAATTCGTGTTAGTATTTTGCAGCCGTGGCTTATTAAACTGATAGTTCAGTAATTTTAACATCTGCCAACACCTGCTTTCTTTGGAATTGGAATTATTATATTCTTCTTGAAGTCTGAGGATATTTCACCTCTCTCGTACATCTTGCTCTCCAGATGGTAGAGTTTTGTCAGGGCTGGCTCTCCCAAGGCTATCAGTAGTTCGAATGGAATGCTATCTACTCCCGGGGCCTTGTTTCGACTTAGGTCTTTCAGTGCTCTGTCGAACTCTTCACGCAGTATCATATCTCCCATTTCATCTTCATCTACCTCCTCTTCCATTTCCATAATATTTTCCTCAAGAACATCGCCCCTCTATAGACCCTCTATATACTCCTTCCACCTTTCTGTTTTCCCTTCTTTGCTTCGAACTGGGTTTCCATCTGAGCTCTTGATATTCATGCAAGTGGTTCTCTTTTTTCCAAAGGTCTCTTTAATTTTCCTGTAGGCAGTATCCATCTTACCCCTAGTGATATGCACCTCTACATCCTTACATTTGTCCTCTAGCCATCCCTGCTTAGTCATTTTGCACTTCCTGTCGATCTCATTTTTGAGACGTTTGTATTCCTTTTTGCCTGCTTCATTTACTACATTTTTATAATTTCTCCTTTCATCAATTAAATTCAATATCTCTTCTGTTACCCAAGGATTTCTACTAGCCCTCATCTTTTTACCTACTTGATCCTCTGCTACCTTCACTATTTTGTCTCTCAAAGCTACCCATTCTTCTTCTACTGTATTTCTTTCCCCCAATCTTGTCAATCGTTCCCTAATACTCTCCCTGAAGCTCTCTACAACCTCTGGTTCTTTCAGTTTATCCAGGTCCCCATCTTCTCTAATTTCCACCTTTTTGCAGTTTCTTCAGTTTTAATCTACAATTCATAACCAATAGATTGTGTTCAGAGTCCACATCTGCCCCTGGAAATGTCTTACAATTTAAAATCTGGTTCCTAAATCTCTGTCTTACCATTATATAATCTATCTGATCCCTTCTAGTATCTCCAGGCTTCTTAAATGTATACAGCCTTCTTTTCTCATTCTTGAACCAAGTGTTAGCTATGATTAAGTTATTCTCTGTGCAAAATTCTACCAGGCGGCTTCCTCTTTCATTTTTTCTCCCCAATCCATATTCAGCTACTACGTTTCCTTCTCTCCCTTTTCCTACCATTGAATTCCCATCACCCATGACTATTAAATTTTCGTCTCCCTTCACTATCTGAATAATTTCTTTTATCTCGTCATACATTTCATCAATCTCTTCGTCATCTACAGAGCTAGTTGGCATATAAACTTGTACTACTGTAGTAGGCGTGGTTTTCATGTCTATCTTGGCCACAATAATGCATTCACTATGCTGTTTGTAGTAGCTTACCCACACTCCTTTTTTTTTATTCATTATGAAACCTACTCCTGCATTACCCCTTTTTGATTTTGTAGTTATAACCCTGTAGTCACCTGACCAGAAGTCTTGTTCTTCCTGCCACCGAATTTCACTAATTCCCACTATATCTAACTTTAACCTATCCATTTCCCTTTTTAAATTTTCTAACCCACCTGCCTGATTGAGGGATCTGACATTCCACGCTCCGATCTGTAGAACGCCAGTTTTCTTTCTCCTGATAAAAATGTCCTCCTGAGTAGTCCCCTCCAGGAGATCCGAATGGGGGACTATTTTACCTCTGGAATATTTTACCCAAGAGGACGCCATCATCATTTAACCATACAGTAAAGCTGCATGCCCTCGGGAAAAATGATAGCTGTAGTTTCCCCTTGCTTTCAGCCGTTCGCAGTACCAGCACAGCAAGGCCGTTTTGGTTAGTGTTACAAGGCCAGATGAGTCACTCATCCATACTGTTGACCCTGCAACTACTGAAAAGGCTGCTGCCCCTCTTCAGGAAACAAGAAAGGTAGTGAGATAATTTCTAATAATTACTGATCAGTTTCAAGGCTTACCTCTTTCTTGAAGGCACTAGCAAAGATTATGCATGCAAGAATAGTAACATTTCTACAGCTAAAAAGAATACTTAGTCAAATTTGGATTCTAAAATGATCTGTCCACAGTATATACCATTTTTCAATTAATGAAAAAGGTAACACAAAATTTAAATGAAAAAATCTTTCCAACTGGCACTTGAATTGTCAAAAGCACTTGATTGCGCATTACAGACTATTTTCCAAACAAAGCTCAAATATTTGGGTATAGGAGATCCATTTTGGAACTGGTTTTCATCTTATCTAATTTAAGGGACACACAGTGTCACACTAGGAAACATAGCGATTATACACACAGATACATCTTCAGAGTGGTTAATACTCACTACAACTTGAGGTGTAACACAGAAGTTGAAACAAAACGATGGATTACACTCTCGGTCCTTCTAAGCAATGAAATTTTTATTAGCAGTTAAGTTTCAAACAGCATAATGTTAGTGAAATGGTTTATTATTATGTGCAGATAATGCAAGGTACATGGGCACAGCACACTGCAAGATAGGACGACAAGTTTCGTGTATCCATCTACAGTGGACCATTTGCTCTTCAGTGTCACAGCTTGGAGGGTTGTTGCATTAGTGGAAGAACAGCACTCACACTCATAATAACAATAGTGATGCCATAGAAGAGGAACAAATGAAATTGTAAAACTATAATTCTGTCTTACGTTCTCAGCCATTTCGCTTGTGGAAATGCAATCTTGTTGTGGAAGTTATTTGTATCTAAATAGTGGTGAAACAACTGTAATATAAATATCTGAGAACAGTTAACTCAATGTATATATAAGCGTAAATAGACTGGTGTTGTCTTGTGACAGCCAGAGCGAGAGCACCAGCAGCAGCGAGTACTGTTTGTATAAAGCGTTTATTTTGCATTTTGTTTACGACCTTCCACTAAGGAAGGGATTCTATTAGTGTTTATCTGCTCTGCATAGTAACTAACAGTTCTTGATAAAACTTTACGTAGTTTTCGTGTTAGATTTCTTAGTGTTTTCTTGATCGTTTGGAACAGAAAGCGCCCAAAAACCGTCTTTTGTTTGTTTCGCGGCCGTTAGCCACTAGTCACTTGAATCAGCAGTTGTCTTGTGACAGCCAGAGCGAGAGCACCAGCAGCAGCGAGTACTGTTTGTATAAAGCGTTTATTTTGCATTTTGTTTACGACCTTCCACTAAGGAAGGGATTCTATTTGTGTTTATCTGCTCTGCATAGAAACTAACAGTTCTTGATCGTTAGGAGAGAAATTTATTTTGTACTTATTTGCTGCGCTTAGCTTTTAAATAGTTTTTCTGGGAAAACCTAGCGTAGTTTTCGCGTCTCGTATTTCAGTGAGTGTTTCTTGATTATCAGAGTAGCTCATCAGAAGATTATCTTGGGAATTTGTCACCGTATAGAGTAGGGTAAACATAGTCATGTGTAGGGACTGTGGTTGTTGTGAGCGGACGCAAGGAGAATTGGCCACTCTTCGGGGGCAGGTGGAGGCTTTGTCTGTTAGGCTCATCGAGCTCGAGGCGCAGGCGTCGGCTCTTAGTGGCGTTGGGGCAACTGTGGTGAGACCTATGCCTACTTCGGTGGCCTTGGAATCACATGGAACCCCTGATGTCGCTGCGTCTTCCGGCAGTGAGCATCTTACCGGTCAGCCATCACTCCAGGGTGAATGGCGGACAGTGGTGGGCTCGCGCGTGCCTGGCCGAAAGGCGAAGGTGGGATCTGGCCGCGTGGCAGCTGCCTTACCCCTTTCCAACAGGTACGGGGTGCTTCCTAGTGGTGATGACATCGTTTCCGAGCCACCACAGGATGCCTCGCCTGTTGGGCCAGTGGCCGATTCTCCGGCAAGGTCCCGACAGTCACAGAGGGCGGGCCTATTAGTTATAGGGAGCTCCAACGTTAGGCGGGTTATGGAGCCCCTCAGGAAAATAGCGGGTAGGTCGGGGAAGAATGCCAGTGTGCACTCGGTGTGCTTGCCGGGGGGTCTCGTCCGTAATGTGGAGGAGGCCCTTCCGGCAGCTATTGAACGCACTGGGTGTGACCGGCTGCAGATAGTAGCACATGTCGGAACGAATGACGCCTGCCGCTTGGGTTCTGAGGCCATCCTTGGTTCCTTCCGGCGGCTGGCTGATTTGGTGAAGACAACCAGCATCGCACGCGGAGTGCAAGCTGAGCTTAATATCTGCAGCATAGTGCCCAGAGTCGATCGCGGTCCTCTGGTTTGGAGCCGTGTGGAGGGTCTAAACCAGAGGCTCAGACGACTCTGCGACTATAATGGTTGCAAATTCATCGACCTCCGTTATTGGGTGGAGAACTGTAGGGCCCCCCTAGACAGGTCAGGCGTGCACTACACACCGGAAGCAGCTACTAGGGTAGCAGAGTACGTGTGGCGTGCACACGGGGGTTTTTTAGGTTAGAGGGACCCCCCCTTGGGCGAAACGATAAAATACCTGACGGCTTACCAGAGAGAACATCAGCATCGTTGATAAAGAACGTCCGTCCTCAGAGACCAAAAACAGGAAAAGTTAACGTAATATTGGTAAACTGCAGGAGTATCCAGGGCAAGGTTCCTGAATTAGTATCGCTTATTGAAGGAAATAGTGCACATGTAGTATTAGGAACGGAAAGTTGGTTAAAACCGGAAGTGAACAGTAACGAAATCCTAGACACAGAATGGAATATATACCGCAAGGATAGGATAAACGCCAATGGTGGAGGAGTATTTATAGCAGTAAAGAATTCAATAATATCCAGTGAAGTTATTAGCGAATGCGAATGTGAAATAATCTGGGTTAAGTTAAGTATCAAAGGTGGGTCAGATATGATGGTCGGATGCTTCTATAGACCACCTGCATCAGCAACCGTAGTAGTTGAGCGCCTCAGAGAGAACCTGCAGAACGTCGTGAAGAAGTTTCGTGATCATACTATTGTAATAGGGGGAGACTTCAATCTACCAGGTATAGAATGGGATAGTCACACAATCAGAACTGGAGCCAGGGACAGAGACTCTTGTGACATTATCCTGACTGCCTTGTCCGAGAATTACTTCGAGCAGATAGTTAGAGAACCAACTCGTGAAGCTAACGTTTTAGACCTCATAGCAACAAATAGACCGGAACTTTTCGACTCCGTGAATGTAGAAGAGGGTATCAGTGATCATAAGTCAGTGGTTGCATCAATGACTACAAGTGTAATAAGAAATGCCAAGAAAGGAAGGAAAATATATTTGCTTAACAAGAGTGATAGGGCACAAATCGCAGAATATCTGAGTGACCACCATCAAACGTTCATTTCTGAGGAAGAGGATGTGGAACAAAAATGGAAAAAATTCAGAAACATCGTCCAGTACGCCTTAGATAAGTTCGTACCGACTAAGGTCCAAAGCGAGGGGAAAGATCCACCGTGGTATAACAATCATGTACGAAAGGTACTACGGAAACAAAGAAAGCTTCATCATAGGTTTAAGAGTAGTCGAATCATAGCTGATAAGGAAAAGCTGAACGAAGCGAAAAAGAGCGTAAAGAGAGCAATGAGAGAAGCATTCAACGAATTCGAACATAAAACATTGGCAAACAATCTAAACAAGAACCCTAAAAAGTTTTGGTCATATGTAAAATCGGTAAGCGGATCTAAATCCCCTATTCAGTCACTCGTTGACCACGATGGCACCGAAACAGAGGACGACCGAAGAAAGGCAGAAATACTGAATTCAGTGTTCCGAAACTGTTTCACTGCGGAAAATCGTAACACGGTCCCTGACTTCAGCCGTCGCACGGACGCCAAAATGGAAAATATTGAAATAAACGATATCGGAATTGAAAAACAACTGCTATCACTTAGTAGCGGAAAAGCATCCGGACCAGACGAGATACCCGTAAGATTCTACAGTGATTATGCTAAAGAACTTGCCCCCTTTCTATCAGCAATTTATCGTAGATCTCTGGAAGAACATAAAGTACCTAGCGACTGGAAGAAAGCGCAGGTCGTTCCCATTTTCAAGAAGGGTCATAAATCAGATGCGAATAATTATAGGCCTATTTCGCTTACGTCAATTTGTTGTAGAATAATGGAACATGTTTTATGTTCTCGTATTATGACGTTCTTAGATAATACAAATCTCCTTCATCATAACCAACATGGATTCCGCAAACAGAGATCATGTGAAACTCAGCTCGCCCTATTTGTCCAAGAAATTCACAGTGCCGTAGACACTGGCGAGCAGATTGATGCCGTATTCCTGGACTTCAGGAAGGCATTTGATACGGTTCCGCACTTACGTTTAGTGAAAAAAATACGAGCTTACGGAATATCGGACCAGGTTTGTGATTGGATTCAGGATTTCCTAGAAGAAAGAACACAACATGTCATTCTTAACGGTTCAAAATCTGCAGATGTAGAGGTAATTTCGGGAGTACCGCAAGGAAGCGTGATAGGACCTTTACTGTTTACAATATACATAAATGACTTAGTTGACAACATCGGTAGCTCCGTGAGGCTATTTGCAGATGACACGGTTGTCTACAAGAAAGTAGCAACATCAGAAGACTCGTACGTACTCCAGGAAGACCTGCAGAGGATTAATGAATGGTGCGACAGCTGGCAGCTTTCCCTAAACGTAGATAAATGTAATATAATGCGCATACATAGGGGCAGAAATCCATTCCAGTACGATTATGCCATAGGTGGTAAATCATTGGAAGCGGTAACGACCGTAAAATACTTAGGAGTTACTATCCGGAGCGATCTGAAGTGGAATGATCACATAAAACAAATAGTGGGAAAAGCAGGCGCCAGGTTGAGATTCATAGGAAGAATTCTAAGAAAATGTGACTCATCGACGAAAGAGGTAGCTTACAAAACGCTTGTTCGTCCGATTCTTGAGTATTGCTCATCAGTATGGGACCCTTACCAGGTTGGATTAATAGAAGAGATAGACATGATCCAGCGAAAAGCAGCGCGATTCGTCATGGGGACATTTAGTCAGCGCGAGAGCGTTACGGAGATGCTGAACAAGCTCCAGTGGCGGACACTTCAAGAAAGGCGTTACGCAATACGGAGAGGTTTATTATCGAAATTACGAGAGAGCACATTCCGGGAAGAGATGGGCAACATATTACTACCGCCCACATATATCTCGCGTAATGATCACAACGAAAAGATCCGAGAAATTAGAGCAAATACGGAGACTTACAAGCAGTCGTTCTTCCCACGCACAATTCGTGAATGGAACAGGGAAGGGGGGATCAGATAGTGGTACAATAAGTACCCTCCGCCACACACCGTAAGGTGGCTCGCGGAGTATAGATGTAGATGTAGATGTAGAAAGAAGAAATATTGTTGGTCAATATGAAAGAATTCAGAAGTAACCCAACTTTCTTTCAGCCTCTAGCATAGAGGACACTGCAAAGGTGAATTACTCTGTCAGTAGGAAAAGAAACACAGCTATCCAGATAGTCATTAATTTTATAAAGTAGGGGACAATGAAGAATATATTAGCAACAAGATGGAGTAAACCCAAAATAATCACTCCAAGGTGAACCACAGGCAGCAATGTTACATTGAGTCATATTCTTGCTATATATACACTATCAGCTATGATATGCCCAAGAAGTTGTAACAGTTCTCTTTGCTGATGGTGCAAATGTTATAACAAAACCTAATAGAGAAACTTCTACACCGGTACTTGAAAATGTAAATAAAATGTTCTTAAGTACAAGCCCTCACAACACTGCTAGAAACAATGCAGAACGGGAAAAAATCAATGAAACAATATTTTAGATTTTACAGTATTTACACTGATAAGAACTTGAAGTAGATCATTACAAATTATGAGACAGAATTACTGGACATTAATGACCATCAGGCCGTGAAATTTTTAGTATAGCCAACTGCCACTACACAAATATAAAAAGGTACAAGAACCTACCTGGTAGAATTTTGCACACAGTATAAATTATCATTGCTAACTCTTGGTTTAAGAATAATGAAATAAGGATTGTATGTGGAAGAGACCTGGTGACAACAGAAGGTTCAGAGTGATTATGTAATGGTAAGACAGAGATTTTGTAACCAGAGTTTAAACTGTAAGACATTTCCAGGGTTAGATGTGGGCTATGACACAATTTATTGGTTGTGAACTGTAGATTAAAACTGAAGAAATTGTAAATGGTTGGATATTAAGGAGCTTGATCTGCATAAGCCTGAAGAACCAGAGGTTATTGAGAGTTTCAGAGGGAGCATTAGGCAACAACTGACTCCAACAGGCAAAAAGAATACAATAGAAGATGAATGGGTAGCTTTGATAGATGATATAGTGAAGGCAGCAGAGGATCATATAGGTAAAAAGACAAGACCTAGTAGAAATCCTTGGATATCACAGGATATACTGAATTTAATCAATGAAAGGAGAAAATATAAAACTAGAGCATCCAAAAGAGGATACAATTGTCTAAAAAACGATAGGAAGTGTAAAATGGCTAAGTAGGAGTGGCTAGAGGCCAAATGTAAGGATTCAGAAGCAAATTTCACTAGGAAAAAGGCAGATATACCTACAGGAAAACTCTTTGGAGGAAATAGAAGCAGTTGTATGAGTATCAAGAGCTCAGATGGAAAAGCAGTCCTACGCAAAGAGGGGAACGCTGGAAGGAGTATATAGAGGGTTTATAAAAGGGAGATGAACTTTAAGACAGTATTATAGAAAGGGAAGAGGATGTACAGGGTGTCCATAATCAAAATTCCAGTTTTAAAATGCCTTAGAAAGAGAACCACTGCTCAGAATAATGTCAAATTTGAACAGCAAATTACTGACAGGGGGAACGTCATGGAAAAAAACTAACTAAATAAATAAATTACCATTTGTGGCACTTTAAGGGTAAGAATATGTTCACCAACAGTTGTATGGCACACAGCCGATCTCAGTTTGCATCTGAGATGCCCAGCATGACTGTTTCCATGAAGGATCACGAGCTGCTGGCAAAGCTCTTTTACAAGAACAGTGACTGTGCAACATTAGTCCTGCAGAAGTTCTGGACATTCAAAGGAATGAAAAAAGCCACTGGTCTGATATCCGCTAAGGGTCTGGAGAAATTGGTTACAAAATTCAAAATGGCAGGTTCTTTAGAAGTGCAATGTGGCAGAGGAAGGAAAGTAGTTGATCCAACATCTGTTGAAGATGTGGCAACAACATTACGGGAGGGATTGAGCAATGGTTTGCAAACATGCAGCGCATGGGAAACCGCTTGAAAGTTGGACATGCCTGCCAGTATGGTGCATAAAATCCTACGAAACATCCTGCATTGCTGTCCATACAAAATCACCCACATTCAGGAGTTGCTTCATGCTGACCTTCCAGCAAGCCAGCAAGATACAGGTCCACTCTTGCTCACGTGGAAATGAATAATGAATGGCCATGGAACATTCTGTGGACACCCCAAGTCCATTTCCATCTTCAAGGGCATGTCAATATGCAGAATTGCAAAATATGGGCAATGGAAAATCTGCACGCACATCAACCAGTACCACTTCATTCTGCAAAGGTGACTGTGCTGGGGGCATCATTTATTGTAGTGGCATGTTTTTTAGAGGAGATGAAACCTGAAAGTACTGTTACCTGTACCATCACTGGTAAGCATTGCGAGAGTCTTTCACACACCAACTTCATTCCAACCCTTCAATAGTGTGGACGTGTCACTATGATCATTTTTATGCAAGATGGCACTCCTCCACACACTGCACAGCCAGTGAAGTGGCTGCTTCAGAGGCATTTCGGAAATGCTACAATTATCACGCATCATGTCCCTCCAGCCTGACCATCCATATCACCTGATATGGGAGGGGGGGATTATCTGAAAGATAATGTGTTCAGTCCTCGAGTTACAAATGTAGTTCAATTGGTGACACACACTGTAAGATGCATTCTCAATGGGACCCCCTGAGACACTCCGATCTGCTGTGGAATGTGCTGCTTCTCCTCGATTTCAACTTGTGATAGAAAACTAAAGACAGCATACTGAACACATCTTGCGCCAGTCTCACAACAACTAGAAGTAGATGTCATTTTGGTTTTTGTGCAGCTTTTGAACCCATAGCAATTAAAAACCAATGACATTTTGCTTTTTATGAGGTTTTTGGCTTCAGAACAATTTAAAGCCAATTTTTTTTTTCATCTGATGTGGTATGACCTTTCCCTGGTAGATGGGATTACCTAACAGTGTCACAACTGTTGACTCCTGAACTTGTGCAGTCAAGTGTAGTGAACACTATGGATGGTGTAATGTGCAACTCAAACCATAGCCATTGTATTCTGATTCATCTGTCATTTATAGCAGACCTCATTCTGATAAGACATTTTCTGTTTTCTTTTTTTCCCTTTTTTCCCATGACATCTCCCCAGTGTGAGTAATATGCTGCTCAAATCTAATGTCATTCTGAGCAGTGGTTTCCTTTCTACAGCATTTTGAAACTGGAACTTTAATTATGGACACCCTGTAGATCAAGATGAGATGGTAAATGCAAAACTGCGAGAAGAAGCTGAAACTACACTCCTGGAGTAGATTAACATTCCTTAAGAACTAGTGATATCCTTGGGACAGCAGCCATGACAACTATTCCATCTGGTGGTGCAAGATGTATGAGACAGGCAAAATACTCTTACAGACTTCAAGAAGAATGTAATAATTCAAATTCCAAAGAAAGCAGGTGCTGACAGGTGTGAATATTACCAAACTATCAATTTGATAAGTCATAGTTACAAAGTGCTAACACAAATTCTTTATAGAAGAGTGAAAAAATTTGTAGGATCCCACTTGGGGAAGATTAGTTTGGATTCTGGAGAAATGTAGCAACTTATGAGGCAATACTGATCCTGCACCTTATCTTAGAAGATAGGTTAATGAAAGGTAAACATATGTTTATAGCATCCATAGACTTAGAAAAAGTTTTTGATGCTATTGAGTGGAATACTCTCTTTGAAATTCTGAAGATAGCAGGGGTAAAACACAGGGAGCCAAAGGCTATTTACAACTTGTGTAGAAACCAGATGGCAGTTGCAAGATCAGGAAACGAGACACTAAAAGCAATAGACACATTTTGCTACCTGGGCAGGAAAATAATTGACAAGGGCCAAAGCAGAGAGGATATAAAATATAGACTAACAATGGCATGAAAAGCATTTTTGAAGAATGGAAATTTGTTAACATCGACTATAGATTTAAGTGTTAGGAAGTCTTTTCTGATAGTATTTGTCTGGAGTGTAGCCATGTATACTAGTTGAACATGGACAATAAACAGTTTGGACAAGAAGAGAATAGAGGGTTTTGAGATCTGGTGCTACCGAAGAGTGCTGAGGATTAGATGGGTAGACCATGTAAATAAGGAGGAAGTACCAAACAGAATTGGGGACACAAGAAATTAGGGCACAACTTACTAAAAGAAGGGATCAACTGATAGGACATATTCTGAGACATCAAGGGATCACCAATTTAGTACTGGAGAGAAGTGCAGGGGGAAGAGAGGTAAAAATAAATTTGTACAGGGAGACCAAGACATGACTACAGTAAGTGGATTCAGAATGATGTAACTTGTAGTTATTCGGTGATGAAGGGGCTTGCGCAGGGTAAAGAAGCATGGAGAGCTGCATAAACCAGTCTTCAGGCTGAAGACCACAAGAACAAGAAGATTAATGTAGTAGAAGACAGTCCTGTAAATGGTCAGAATGTTTCACTGAGAAAGTCTATTACATCTGTAAACTAACTGACATGTTACATTTCCTAGCAAGAGATTACAATTACAATCCACTGAATACGCAAATAATTGACTGACAAATTGCCTTTCTTTCCTCCATGCCTTATGTAGCTTTATAAACAGCTCAAATGGCATTACTTCTGAAATGTCATTATCTTCATGATTAATTATCTGGATTTTTTGTCCATTTTGTTGAACTATACAGACATTTAAAAAAAATTCTGGAATGCCTCATCAAATTTCTCTGTGTTGTTACTGAGCCATTTGAACCAAGGAAATGAGGTTTTCAACCATATATAACATTCTGTTTCATTTTCTTCATCCTTTGTATTCCAGTATCTGTTCGAGTTTTGACAGCCACAGATTGGTGTTATGTTACTTCACTCAAAAAGTGCTGGTCCCGATTTAGAATTTATACAATTCATCATCAGATGATTTTCATTCTTTAGACCAAAACATACAAGGCATTGGTTTATTGGTCAGCTGCTGCAGGATAATTAGCAACTCACAGTTACAAACATCTAATAGAGATGGTTGGGCTAGAAGCTTTTTTTTAGAATGTAACTTAAGTGAAATGTCCATCTGGAGCCTCTGTTTCTAGAGTTTTCCTCCAGTGAATCATATTCGTAATGTTGGTCACATTTTCACAATCACAAATGATGGTTTACATTATTAAAAACTTTCGTTTGATCAGAAAATAAATCTCCATTGTGTGTGTTTTGACACACTTACAATGTATGAAAACAAATACATGAGTGTTTACAATGTATATGACTGTCAAAAGTGCTGCAATACAGTGATACATTACAAAGATATGGCATTTCAAAAAAGGAAGTGCATAGTACTGTTAAATTAAATTGGAAAAATATTTTACATTAAATGTAGACCATCAAATACAGAGAAATGAAAGGGATTTTGTGAATTACAGCTAAAATGTCTTTACATGGTGGCAAGTACAGCACTTAATAAAGTTGACTATCAGGGTACAATGAAAGAAACACATTTATTGGTAAACACATATGAACAGATCACAATTCTGGCATAAAATAGAAAATAATAGCCATTATGGGTAGAATGATAACATCTCAACTGGAGTCTAGCTTAAGTCCTAGTTTGGTGTCAGCTCGATTTCCTAGATAGTATCTGGCTCGGTCAAGCACAGGCTGGTCAGTGGGACGTTGGCAATGTGCTGGTGGCTCATGCTTAAACCAACAGTGGCTGCTGGGGCATGAGGGTACCAATGGGCCCAGCCAGGTGATGACATCCTATGAGATGTCCAGTCATGTGCAGGCTGGCCGGTGGACTTTGGAAGAACACTCTTGGCAAATGGGAAACTTGTGCTTCAACCAACGGTGGCTGTGTGGATGCAATGGTGCAAACAGGCATGGACAGGTGATGACGAGCTAGGAGATATCCAGGCAGCGTCTGTGTTGAAGTACAGTTGGAGTTCTAGGTTGCTCAGGTCTGACATTCAGCTGGAATCCTGGGCTGCACTGGGCTACCACTGGTGAGCACTACCGACAGATGGGCTGCAGGGCACAGTCGGTGCAGAGCCCATAACATGAGCAAATGCTGCTTCAACCAACGGTGGCTGTGTGGATGCAATGGTGCAAACAGGCATGGACAGGTGATGACGAGCTAGGAGATATCCAGGCAGCGTCTGTGTTGAAGTACAGTTGGAGTTCTAGGTTGCTCAGGTCTGACATTCAGCTGGAATCCTGGGCTGCACTGGGCTACCACTGGTGAGCACTACCGACAGATGGGCTGCAGGGCACAGTCGGTGCAGAGCCCATAACATGAGCAAATGCTGCTGAGTAGTGGTCACACAGCATCTTAAATAATCAGGCTGAAGGATTTCCATGACGTGTAATGTGGTGCACAAACACAGCATACTGCCATGTTTGCAGTGCCCTGGTTGGGTGCGAGTGCTGCTGGTGGGCAATGTTGACACCTCTAATGGAGCCCATTGGAGTGTGTTGTGTACACAGAGCAATTTCCTGCTGTGTGCACAAATTGGTGGGTTGCCGTTGTGGTCCACGAATGTTTAGTAAGCATGCAGTATGTCTGGCTGAATTTGGTCAATGATGCCAAGAGTGCTGCAACCCTATGGCTGTGGGTGTATGTACCAGTGGCAGCAGTGGCCAGGTGACTGGCCTCGCCACAAAACTCCTCCCCCTTTTAAAAAAATGGTGGATCCATCAAGGTACTGACATGCTAGGCTACAGCAGAAGTGCTGGCAGATGTCAGGGAAGCTGGAAGCAAGCTTGACAGCCAGTGGCCATCAGCAAAGCTGTCGGGCTTTTACTAAAGGGAAAACGGAAATGCCCAGATGGGCAGAGACAGGATCCGGGGCTGTGGGCAAACTGCTGGCTCTGAAGGGGAACGGATCTTGAAATGAATGTGCTGGAGTAAAAACCCACTGGAGGCAGCACAGTGGGTGGCCAGGAGGGAAGAACTGGATTAGAAATTTGCACCAAAAGGAGAGTGGTATATCTGTGTGCAGATGAGGCACAGGAAAGGCACACAGATAACTGCCCTGAAAGAAGTATCTGATCAGTTAAGGGAGGCCTTACCGGTGGCAAAAGAAACCATACCGGCAGCAGAAGGGGCTGTGCCGGCAAAAAACAATTGCATCAAAGTAGGCACAAAAATGAAAATAATGGAAACCTGTTCACCAGTTGGTGCTGGACTGGGGAAAGGCCTGTACCAGCAGTAGAAGAAGTCAAGCCAGTAACAGAAGGAAAGAGCCTTGCTGGCAGCAGAAGGGAAGAGTCGTGCTGGCAGCGGAATGGAGAGCTGTTCCAAATGCTGAGAATGTGAGCTCAAAGTCCTGGTGCTAAGGAAGTGACAGGATCATGTGTGAAAATGGGGGAAACAGCAGCTAGCAAGTGCAGCTTGGAATGCAGCACTGTTTGCAAAGGGCACGTGAACCTAAAGTGTCCTCACATGGTAGCAAAGACAGCATGTAATACAGCTTGCTCCAAGGACACAATGAAAGAAATAGACTGACAGAAAAAATTGCAACAACAAAAATAATTAATGTAGAGCAATGAAATTTTGGTACTACATTTCTCTAAACAACATATGTAAGTTATTAACACTGCAAGATCACACGTTAATGTAAGCACGAGGTAAGCTACTGCAAATGTAAATGCTGGTACATTAATATCCGGTGTAACTGCCAAAATGTTGAATGCAAGTATTATTGTATCATACAGGTTCAAAATGTCAGTTTGTGATATGGAGTTTCATGCCTGTTGCACTTGGTTGGTCAATAAAGGGACAGTTGATATTGTTTGTGGATGATGCTCGAGCAGTCATCCAATGATCTCCCATATGTGCTCGATTCGAGACAGATCTGGTGATCGACAAGTTCAAGGCACCATGTCAACACTCCGTAGAGCATGTTGGTTTACAATAGCGGTATGTAGGGGAGGGTTATCCTGTTAGAAAATATTGTTCATGACTGGCAGCACAGCTGGTCGAATCACCACACTGACATTCAAATTTGTAGTCAGGGGGCAGGAATAACCTTGAAAATGCTTCAGCTGTCATACGAAATTGCACCCCAGATCATAACTAGACATGTAAGTCCAGTGCGTCAAGCAGGTTGGTTGCAGGCCCTCAACTGGCCTTCTAACGAATACACAGCCCTCTCTGGCATTGAGGCAGAACCACCTTTCAACAGAAAACACAACAGACTTCCACCCTGCCCTCCAATGAGCTTTTGCTTTATGCACTGAAGTTGCAAATGGCAGTGGTTTAGGGTCCGTAGAATGCTGCCCTGTAGGGCAGCTGACTTTGAGCTGTCCTTGACGTAACTGGTTTGTAACAGTTCGTTGTGTCACTGTGGTGCCAACTGCTGCAGATGGAGTACAATACACTTGAGCCATACACTAAACACAATGGTCTTCTCTCCCAGGAGTACTACACGGCCATCCAGAGCCCGGTCTTCTCGCTACCGTACAATCTCGTGACTGTTGCTGCCAGCAGTGATGCACAATGGCTGCATTCCTGCTGAGACTTTCTGCAGTATCACAGAACATCCAGCTTCTTGTAGCCCTATTACACGGCCTCGTTCAAACCCAATGAAGTGTTAATACGTGTCTTTGCTGCCTTAAAGGTATTCTTGACTACTGGTGAATGCTACTGATAGATGGGCTGCAGGGTGCAGCTGGCATACAGCCTGAAGTGAGAGCATATGGTGTTGAGAAGAAGATGTGCAGTGTCTTAAATAATATGGTGGAGGATTTCCATGAGGTACCATGTGATGCACCACACACAACACCATATGTAATGTTCTTGAGCTCGTAGTCTTTATTGAACACATCTATATCCCACCCAAAAGAACATTTGCACCACTGGACTTATTCAGACTATATACAAACATCGCTGTTAAAGAGACTATTAACAGTGTAAGAAAAAAGTCTACTTAGATATAAGAAAATTTGTATTGCAGAGCTCCGTGAGTTCACAGAAATATACACAGTTATAATGCAGTACAATTACTTTAGCTTCCACAACAAGCTCTACCAACAGCACGATGACTTGGCAATGGGAAGTGGCTCGGTTGCGATAATAGCTGACATTAATTAATGACTATGTCTCAAACAAAATAGTCTACAGCAGAATATATTTGGATGATACAGTCTCACTTTTTGATAGTACAAAGAGTGAAAGTGAAGCATTGGCAGCAGACCTCAGCAAAATGAATAAAAATATTAAATTAAAGTTGAAAATGAAACGAATAAGAGCATTAATTTTCTTCATATTAGAATTTATAATAGTAACCATATACATAAATTTAGTATCTACAGAAAACAATTGTCACAGACATCATCAGTGACAACTAATTATGCCATCCCAACTAACACAAAATGGCATATTTCAGAGTGATGGTACACCAAATGCAGAAAGAACCTATGAATCTCTCAGGTCAACAAGATGAAATCAGTGCAATTGAAACAGTTAGTTACAATAATGACTATGAACCTGAACCTATACTACTCGACACTCTCCTCAACAAAATAAAAACAAAAGCCATAGGTCCACTGAACAGCAATTCACACAACATTTACTCCAAAACATACCAATCTCCCACAGAAGCCAAACCTACACATACTGTCATCCCATACATAAGCCTATTATTGTACTAAGTAGGAAACTTATTTAAAGAGAAGAATATTAAAATCAGCTTCTGTACTAACAGTATTCTACAACAAAAAGTAATCCACGATGTAAGTCCTTCGATGAACCCTGATAGTACAACAGGGTGTACAGGCTCCAATGTGATTCATGCCAAAAATTCTACAATGGACAGACAAGCAGAAGTTTTCAGATTAGGAACAAAGAACAACTTGATGCTTTAAGACTTGGCAACTTCAACAAGTCTACATTTGCAGCCCACATTGTTGAAGTAAACCTCTCAGTGAGAAACACTGAGAACAACATGGAAGTATGGCATTTAGCACAAAAAAGTACCGCTATGAATCTGTTAGAAGAAATAGAAATACACATACCTGACTGTATCTTTTTAATGAGCACATTGTGTTGGCTAATACTCCTTTTATAAGGGGCATTCAAAAAGAAACGAGCAATGTGCAAATCGGTGACAGGAAGGTAATATCGTGGCGTGTGTAATGTGGTGTAATTCTGACCAGAGCGTGGACGTTCACAGGCTGTCGCTAGAGGGCATGCGTCACAATACAGAGCTAGCAGCAGCATGCATCAATCATCCAACGCTGCCAGTCACATTGCAAACAGTGACATGGAGGCGTCACAAGAAGAGCAAAGAGATGTCGTTCGTTTCCTAACAGCAGAAGGAGTAGGATGAACGGACATTCATCAACGAATGTCACAAGTGTATGGTGAACACGTCATGTCCCTTGCAAGGGTCAAGGTGTGGCACAAGTGCTTCAGGGTAGGACTGGTGTCGTTAGCCAATGATGCATGGCCTGCAGCACTACGCTGCATTACCGATCACATCATCCAGCTGGTTGATGCACTCATTGCTCAGTACCACTGAATGACAGTGAAAGTCTTAGCCGTCGTGGTCGGATTGAGTGTCAGAAGTGTTCACACCATCATTTAGAGACGACTGCACATACGCAAAGTGTGCCCCACAGTCTTCAACCACACCAGGAAGCGTGTCGAATGGCCCACTATCTTGCTCATCTTCAGTGCTATGCTTGGGAAGGGAATGCGTTCCTGGCATGAGTGGTGGTGGGAGATGAGTCAGGGTGTCATCACTTCAAACCAGAATCAGTGGAAGCATTCAGGGTCAAAAAAAAAAAAAAAAAAAACCAAGGACATCCACACGAGTGCAGGAAAGGTTATGCTGATGTTCTTCTTTCCCTTCTTATTCATTTCCTGTAGCATGGAACAACGGTGAATGCCCACTGTTACTCGCAAACCTTGACCACCCTTCGCCAAGCGATCAAATCAAAACGACCAGGCAATCACACCCATGGGGTCATTCTGCTCCATGTCAGTGCAAAGCCTCATGTGGCCAACACAGTCATGGCACTCCAGACAGGTACTGGTTTCCCTTATATGATAAACTTTCAGAAAGTACTTCCCACACTCCAATATAAATAATTTTCCTACACCTATATGCAGTTAAAGTAACAAATCTTATAATACTGTATATATCTACAATAGTCAATAATTTCCATGACACTAAATATAAACAAATTTTAATGTACTGTCACCATCAATGTTCAAACAGTGCATACAGATTTCAAATACTTTTTATCCACATTTATTTCTCTATCATTTTGTAAATAAAATCATCTTTTATATATCTGTATTTAATGGTGTACATTTAATGCAAAATACTGTTTCAATTTAACATAACAGTAATGTATGCTTCTTTTACCGAAATGCCAAACTTTTGTAATGTATCACTGTATTGCAGCATCTTGACACTCATTTATTTGCTTGTGGGTCAAAACATGTGGCGCACATTGGAAATTTGTTTGTGATCAAACACAAGTGTTTAATAACGCAAACCAACAAATGTGATTGTGAAAATACAACAAACATTACAAATACAATTCACTGGAAGAAAACTGTGAAAACAAATGCTCCAGATGGACATTTCATGTAAGACACATTCTAACACAAGGTGTAGAGCAGCCAACATGTTTTTAACTGTGAATATTTGATTATCCTAGAGCAACTCACCAATAAACAAATGCATCATATGTTTTGACGAAACCATGAAAGCCCGTCTGATGAATTATATAAATTCAAAACCAATAACGGTACTTTTTGAATAAAGAAACTTAAGACCAATTTGTGACTGGCTGCCGATGTACACCACCAAACAGTTTATTTTGCATAATAGCCACAGTCTCCAACCATGTCATCACATGACAAAACTCATTCATTTAATGATAGTAGTATTTTACTCAGGCTTTTAAAGAAATATTTATAACATGATATTTTGACAGTGTAACTTTGCCTTCGTCTTCAGGTGGTACCTGCAGAATGAGCATCTTTGCTACATTCTGTCTCCTTTACACTCTTATCTCCCCCACCCCTTCCTCTACGGTCAGTTGCATGCCATGACAGATGGAGTAGTGGGGCAACAGAACTGCCAGATTCTGGGTGCTTGCTCTGATCCCTCAGTACTCCTGTGCCCAGCATAGGGTGCACAAGTCACCCTCAGGCGATGCTGTGATTTTAGTTGGCTGAGTGCAGGTCCCAAGCTTTGCTAAGAGTGAACTCAGTGTCTCTGTTGATCAGCTATTCAGCCACTCATATTTCAATAGCCTCCTTCAGAAAACAGTTTCAAAATGATGAGATTTGTATTACTGCTTCCATTTCTTCATACTTTGTGGAGTCCCCTGCTGCCATGCAGTGTTCTGAAACTGCAGATTTGGTGGGTTGCTTGAGCTTGGTGCGTCTTCTGTCTTCCTTGCATCTTTCTTCGATTGTCGGTACAATCTCCCCAATATATGCCTTACTGTATTTACATGAATAATGGTAAATGCTTGATTTACGGAGCCACAAGTTATTTCTCTGTATTTAATGGCACGGTTTTGGAGGTGGATGGAAAATGCATTTATGTCAGGCCAAGATCCTGCCGATTTTGTTTGATACTTTGCTGGCACACTGCAGATATGCCATTGCCTTCTCCTTCTAGTTGTTGTTTTCTGTCTGCTGGGCTTGTACTTTCTACCTGAAAGCAAGTCGAATTTGTCTCTCATCATACCCGTTCTTCTTGAAAGTGTGGTGATGGTGGCTGGCAGCATGGAGATACTAATGAGTGTGGGCGGCTTTCCTCTACACACTGTGTCCTACAGTGCTGACTGTTCTGCGCTTGACTAAGATGTCTAAAATGGGGGGGTTCACCACTCTCATCCATCCCCATGATGAATTTGATACTTGGGTGCTGAGAGTTCAGATTTGGAGGAACTCCTGAAGTCTTTCACTCCCTTGTGGCCACACCACAAGTGAGTTATCAGCATATCTGAAAAAAACATGTAGGCTTCAGTGCAGCTAAGACCAACAGTGTGAACAAGAAGACTATTGAGCTCCTGGGCTGGTCCCTGCCAAAGGAAATTGTCAAGAAGCTTTGACCAATAGCTGCTGCACCACCAAGGCTCTATGGCATATCAAAGGTTAACAAATGGGATGTTCCTCCACATCCTCAACACAGACACATGAATGCACCAGCAGGCCAAACATCAGGAACTTAATACATATCATTCAAGAGGTGCAAGAACTACACCTCCATGACCAGGACCTTATGGTGAGCTTTAATGTGGTATCCTTCTTCACCAGAATGCCACGTGCTGATTCCCTCCAACTGATCAGTGGGAAATTCAACCTGACAACGACTAACCTCTTTGAATTAACATTCAGTCTCTTCAAAGGTGAATATTATGAAGAAACAGATGGTGTCACCATGGGGTGCCCTCCGCCACCAGTTGTGGCTCAAGAAACAGCTGCACTGAAGCTTATATGCTGCTTCAGATATGTTGATGACACATTTGTTGCATGGCCACATGAGATTGAAAGACTTTAGGAGTTCCTCCAATGTCTGGACTCTCTGCACCCTAGTATCAAATTCACTATGGAGATGGAAGAGGATGGTGAACTCCCTGTTTTGGACATCTTAGTCAAGCACAGAATGGAGGGCAATATAGGACACAGTGTGTACAGGACTCCATAAACCAGGTGTTTACTGCATTCCAGGTAAATGTGGTAAGGCATATATTGGGGACACTGTATGGACAATTGAAGAAAGATGCTAGGAACACAGAAGATACACCGAGCTTAAGGAACCAACAAAATCTGCAGTTGCAGAACACTGCATAGCTACAGGGGACTCCATGAAGTATGAGGTGCTGAGAGAGACCTAGTCGTTTTGGGACTGTGTTCTGGAAAAGGCTACTGAAATACGAGTGGCTGAACAGGCTGATCAACAGAGACACTGGGTTCACTTTCAGCAAAGCTGGGACCCAGCACTCAACCAACTAAAATCACAGCATCGATCGAGAGTGACTTCCACACTCTACGCAGGCCACAGACGTACTGAGGGACTAGAGTTCGTACCCAGCAGCCAGCAGTGCCCCCCACTACTCCACCTATTCCGGCATGCAACAGACAGCGGAGGAAGGGGTGGGGAGCCGTAAGAGTATAAAGGAGCAAAAGATGCTCATTCTACAGGTATCACCTGAAAATGACGGCAAGGTACCCTGTCGAAATACTGTCTTACAAAAAGAGCTGCACCTGGCTGGACATCCGAGAACAGTGCAAACGGCTGATTTACTGGGAAAACCTAAAATCAAATACCACATTTTTCATTATACTCCACCAAACATATGCACAACTGTATAAACATCACTTAAGCTTAAACAGCTTCAGCTGTCTCAATGGTGACTGTTCACGGTTGTCAAAGAGGTGGTCTCTGCCATGTCTGTTCAGGCACTACCTAGTCAAGGCTTGTCAGAGTCCGTCTGACCTTCTCCATGATATGTGCAGTTTTTTCATCATGAAACAGAACACATGATGGGTTGAAGTAATAATTCTTTTAAAATTGCAGTTAAGTTCAATTTTATAATTTTATGCTTTACAGAAGGCTGTTGTAGAGTTTTTTTTAATGTTTTAATTAATAACAGAGGTTCTGGATGCCATGTTTTCTCTCTCTCTCTCCCCTCCCCCTATTCTGGAAGTGACTACACAGCATACACAGCATATGCAATATTATTTGTTCTCATGTTTAAATTTATTGCATACAGAAAACAATAATATAAAAATTGATATTTTTTTATACTTCTCAATGTTGGACACTAAGTGATTTTCAGAGAGCAGAATTCATATTCCTTATTAATTCAAGGTGGTAGCTAAAATAAGATATAAATCTTGACGGATCAGATTTATCTGTAATGCACTGACAGTGGCTTTTTTTTTCTCCTGAGCAAGGTGAGCAAGGTGCCAATCTGCTGTCACCTATCTTATACTACTTACCAGTGCAGTAGTTTTCCCTCCTTTAAATCCAGTTTGTTTTATCAGGAGTTTAGCAATTTTTTGTATTTCCCATACAATATTTAGCTTTGTTTTTACAACTCCAATTCATTTCAACATCTTCTACATCTTCTTCCCCCCACCCCCACATCATGTCCCTTGTAGTCACAACTTTTTCTGCAAGCTGTAATTTCTCAGGTTCAAATACCAACTGTTTATGGTGTTCCGTTGCTGATTCCCTGTTTTTCTCACATGACTCATCTAACTTTCTTAAGCAGATGATGGTATCATGATATAGGGCAAGTCTTGAAAACAGTGACTAAGAGTGAACTTCCATTCTTTTTCATAACTGAGAACCACTCTTTCTCTCACTCTTTTGTATCTGTTCTACATGCTGTTTTAAGCTAAGGAGAATCTAGTAACCCCTTACCCACAACAATCTCATTGGAATCTCAATCTGTTGATATTGTCCCTTACAATTTATAAGCTTGTCTACCATCTGTACCTATTATATAATAAAGTCCCAGGCCATTTTTTTCTGTTTGCATGTGACAGCTAATCTCAGAAACTGCTGTAGGGATTTTGAGATAATTTTCATTAATAGATTGAATATTCAGGAGGAAGGTTTGTGTACATTAGCGTTATGCCAGACAAGTCATCCTGCTGTCGATACTTAGGGCTACCCACATGAAGCATGGGGATTATTCAGTCAGTATAAAAAGCTGGTGGGAGGGTGTACGGGGAGGCTGGGAGATTATCTTAAGTAGTTATCTCATGGTAGGAAATACTGTATGAAATGTGAAAACTATTTTCATGGAATTTAAGTATTATTAATATTTCTGCACAGAATATCAGACCAAACTGTTACATCACACAATGGTTTTGTTCCTAACAATCTGTAACTCAAAAAAATCACAACTAAAACACAAGTCAGAATCCAGAAGATATTAAGAATATATGGATATTAGTCTTCTTACACTGGCAATTTCATAATGGAATATGGAAATTAAACTATAGCATGGGAGATGTAGCCAGCATCCTACTGTATAAGAAACCTTTTTGGAAAAAAAATGTGTGTACCTGTTGTTCATCATAAACTCCGAAGGATTCAAGAGCTGACATATCTGCTGCAGTCTCCTCAGTACCAGATGTGTTTGTAGCCTCAGCAGCTCCACTTGCTAAAAAAAATGGCACAATAATAACAATACAATTAATAAGAATAATAATTAATAATAATGTTATTCAATCTGTATATTGAGCAAGCAGTAAAGGAAACAAAAGAAAAATTCGGAGTAGGTATTAAAATCCATGGAGAAGAAATAAAAATTTTGAGGTTCGCCGATGACATTGTAATTCTGTCAGAGACAGCAAAGGACTTGGAAGAGCAGTTGAACGGAATGGACAGTGTCTTGAAAGGAGGATATAAGATGAACATCAACAAAAGCAAAACGAGGATCATGGAATGTACTCGAATTAAGTTGGGTGATGCTAAGGGAATTAGATTAGGAAATGAGACACTTAAAGTAGTAAAGGAGTTTTGCTATTTGGGGAGCAAAATAACTGATGATGGTCGAAGTACAGAAGATATAAAATGTAGACTGGCAATGGCAAGGAAAGCGTTTCTGAAGAAGAGAAATTTGTTAAAATCGAGTATAGATTTAAGTGTCAGGAAGTCGTTTCTGAAAGTATTTGTATGGAGTGTAGCCATGTATTGAAGTGAAACATGGACGATAAATAGTTTGGACAGGAAGAGAATAGAAGCTTTCGAAATGTGGTGCTACAGAAGAATGCTGAAGATTAGATGGGTAGATCACATAACTAATGAGGAGGTATTGAATAGAATTGGGGAGAAGAGGAGTTTGCGGCACAACTTGACGAGAAGAAGGGACCGGTTGGTAGGACATGTTCTGAGGCATCAAGGGATCACAAATTTAGCATTGGAGGGTAAAAATCGTAGAGGGAGACCAAGAGATGAATACACTAAGCAGATTCTGAAGGATGTAGGTTGCAGTAGGTACTGGGAGATGAAGAAACTTGCACAGGATAGGGTAGCATGGAGAGCTGCATCAAACCAGTCTCAGGACTGAAGACCACAACAACAACAACAACAACAACAATAATAATACAATTATTGAAAATCTTTGGTACAATATAATCAAAGGACTGAGTAAAACTCTAGAGCAAGGTGTTGCTATGATGAGACACTGGGGCTGCGCTCACAAGAATAAATCCTCTTCCAGCCATCCATATTAAGGATTTCCATGGTTTCCACAAACTGCTTAAGGAAAATCCATGGCTGGTTCATTTGAAAAAGTCATGGTGGATTTTCATCCATCTTTCCCAATTTGAGCTTGTTCTTGTTTTTTAATTACCTCATTCTTGATAGGACACTTAACTCTTATCTTGCTTCCTTTCCTTTCTCCTTTTCTTTCTTACATTCACTGCACCCAGTAGTTACCACACCCAGTGGTGTCACTGTGCCCAGAAATTCTAGACGATACAAACATTGTTGTTAAAAGTAATCACACAGTTATCTAATTTTGATGCAAAGAAAATGTGAAAATATAATTAATATTTTCATCCATTTTCTTCAGTTGTTACTTTAGTTACATTTATCACACATATATGAATAAATATTATTTGACAATGGAAAGTGCAGGATGGAACTAATATTTGCATCTTTTTTCCTCAGCTGTTACTTTAGTTACATTTATCATGCACATATGAATAAATATTATTTAACAATGAAAAGGGCAGGATGGAATGACAATAACAATATGGAAAGAACAGATTGCTACTCATCATATAAGGAGGCATTGAGTTGCAGACAGGCACAATGAAAAAGACTGCAAAAATATTAAAACTTTCACATGAAGTCCTTCTTTGGCACTGTATTTTTTACTGCAGAAGAATGATTTTGTCTGAAAGCTGTAACTACCAGGTGATTATAATTTGAGTACAGCTACTCACAGAGGTCCAGTGTGGGCCATAATTATTGTGTGGCAGCAAAATTTGGTAGATATTTTAATGCATTAATGCAAATCTGATTTATATTGAAAAAAAATTAGTTTCAGTTTCGCCACCAGGTGAGAATCTGGCACTGAGCATGTAAGAAAGACATATAGAAATGTTTCCATATGTAATGGATTAGGCATGGGACATGAATGGAAAGGTCAAACAAGTGTGAAAGGCATAATGTTGATTTTATTATTAACCACTGATTACACAATTTGTTCAATATGAGCACCAGAGATGTTGACAGGATACTGTGCAATGCCAGATTTGCACCTGATGGCCAAAATTTGAATTAATTTTTTTCCAGGGTAAACTGGATATGCAGTAACACCAAGTTTTGCAGCCACATGATAATTACGACCCACATTGGACCTCTGTGAGAACTACACTTTAATTTTAACCACTAGTTACATAAAAATAAAGTGGATCAATGTTTAACTATACATTTGTTATTAAGAGATCATGGAAACACATTTAGATTGTCTAATTATTTACACTACTTAGAGTGATAGAATTGTGGCTTAGAATTACTTCCAAGTCTTCTACTGTCTTTATGTGATCTTATCTGTGGCTCTTGTGAATGCACTATATCAGTGGTAGTCAAACTTTTTTACCTAGCATCCACTTTTGTGTCTGTTAGTAATAATTTTTTTGAACCACCCACTGGTTCCACAGTAATAGTGATTTATAAAGTAGGTAAGTAGCTTTACTTTCTAAAATTTATAAAGCAGAGTTACAGAAAGTTGAAGCATATAGAAATAATTACCAACCAATTACTTTATGTCAAAATTTAATTAAAACCTAATGAAAATGGATAAGGACCAGGTTGACTACCAATGCACTAGATGAACACAGTTATGAATTAACTGTATGTCACAATCAGACATTTCAGTGGACACAACATTGCTTGCTACCAACTATCCTTGGCCTTGCTGCAGCAAGATTGACTGCGGTATTATAAGAACTGTAGAGGGTAACAGTGAATTGTTATGTTGGGGTGGACAGGAAAGGTAGGTCAGTGGTGTGGTAATGGGGGCACTATAGCGAAATTGTGTGTGTGTGTGTGTGTGTGTGTGTGTGAGTGCAACTGTGCAGCCACTGTGATCAAGGCAGTGAAACTAAAATTTCCGTTCTCTAAAAAACACACAGCTCCAACACTGTAACAAAGAACTGGTGGCACTGGACACCTAGCGAACTTGAGGTCAGCAAATGTTATCTAGATGAGGTTGGACACAATAATCAATGCTATGTTAATGTAAGCTCTGGACATGTTTTAGCAATCACTGTTGAGCAGAATGGTAGAACACTATGTGTTTCAGAAAATAAGAATCTGCTTAACTGTCTTAACTGCATGAATCACAGTATCAGGCCGACTTTCTTCTCCTCACACCAGTACTTCTGAATACAGTATCACATAACAGAAGTTTTCTAAAATTGTTCACACTGATATTAACACATATTTAGTTCTTCGTGTTTGTTTTATAGCAAGATAACTTAACAGTTACACAAAACAGACTCAATGCAATAACCGGATATGCAATGTTTTGAATCAAAAACATGTTTGCTAACTTATGTAATGACACCTGACTATTACCAATCTGACAATATTATGAAAAGGATAGATTACTCCTCACTATACAGCAGAGATGTTAAGCCACAGATAGGCACAACAAAAGGCTACTAACACTGCCAGTCTTGCCCCAGCAGCCAGAAACAGTGTTCATGTGTGTGTGAGCTGCATTTGTGTGAATGTGTGTGTGTGTGTGTGTGTGTGTGTGTGTGTGTGTGTGTGCGTGCGTGCGTGCGCGTGTGTGTGTTGTCTATCTCAGGAGGTGGCCTTTTGCCCAAAAGCTTACAACCAGTAGTATTTTTGTTGTGCCTGTCTGCGACTCAACACCTCCACTATATGGTTAGTAGCAATCTATCCTTTTCATAATATTGTCATTATTCCATCCTGGCTCTTCCACTGCTTGATATCACCACTTTGATCTTTTTGTTTTCAAACACATAAGATCAGAGGTATAACATATTCAATACTGGCTTGCCTGCAAAAATAAAAATTCACATTCTCTAAAATAAAATGTATAACCTATCAGTAAGTAATACAACTTGATTACAGCAAGCAGAAGTAGAAATTTAATGCAAAGTGTTTTACAATCCCATGCAATATAAACAAGGGATTATTTGTTTTGTTTTCTGTTTTCAAAGTATCAAACAAAATTATTAATACCGTCATAAAAAATTTAATACGTTATAGTGATTGACACTCAATATCATTAAGCACAGGCCTATACTTTTACCTGTTGTTCAATGCACACACTTAAAAAAGTGACTGTACTTACTTTGATCTCTAGTAAAACTGGACCATGTGGCCTGCTTTCTGTGATGCAAAGGTATTGATGATCTTACTGACATCAAAGGATCTAGCTCTTTCAGTACTGAGGAGGCTGAGTTCATAACATTTGTCTTGGGCCACAGAATTCTGCAGATAGTTCTTGATAAGTTTGGGCTTCGAAAATGAGTGTTTAACCAAAGAGAAGTAACAGGAACAGTTAAAAACACATAAAATACTGTGCATGAATACGGAACGACTACAGCTATGATTCAGATCTGTATTACTAATATTTTGGTAAGCCAACTGCATAGGTTGATGTGGCTAAAATTTTCTTCAGTGTCTTTTTAAAAGCTGTTAGCTGGTCTGGGCATTAACTGGATACATCTTCCTCATATCCATTTGGAGAATTACTGCTGCATTGTAAATCACTTTGTCAGATGCTGAATTTAGAAATTTTAGACAAATTTTTTTGAAGAAATGGTTAACATTATGCATATCCTCAAATCTACTTTTTAACTGGACTACAATAATGTCCAAACAGCGATTAACAACAGTGGTTCTGACATACATCCACTAGCTGCTCATCCCGACAGAATACGTCACAATGTTTTTTTCACTTTTCTAGTTATTTTATCTCCAAATTGTGGTGAAATGCCCAACTTATTTGCTGAAGACATAGCTGATGACCTTTCAACTTCAAAATTCTTTCAACAGCAAGATAAAATATCAGCTGCATTCTCAATAAGAGAACAACACGATTTATCAAGCTCTACATTTTTTGACTGCATAATCTGAGGTTCTAAACTTGTGCATTCACTATCTGAAAATTGAATTCAAATTTCGCTAATTGGTTTTTCAAAACAGCTGCTTGTTCATTTCTTCTCTTATCTTATACGGCAATCTTATTCTTGACATAGCCTTAAGTACATGGTGCGGCAAATGAAAGTGGCCTGGACGAGTGGATATGAATGTACGCTTATACCCCCCCCCCCCCCCAAAACAGAATGGAGCAACTGCCAGTACAGTCAGACGAACCCCAAACCTTAGACCATAGTTACATAATCTTCATGCCTGTCAGAGTTGTTAGCAGAGGTCAGTCTGGTTGCAGCTGTAGCTAGCCAAACAGGTCACTTAGTCTGTCAGTGTGTGATTACTTTGCATGGGGACCCTCAAGTCTAAAGTGTATCATAATAACCCTCATAGTCTTCAAGAACTGCAGTAGAACATTTAGGATAAGACTGCAACAATTCCAGCAGTCCATGTTCGATCTGCCATCAGCACCTTGCTGACTAGGGCCCAAATGTGCCAAGAGAAGAATAGTGCTCAATTTCAACATCTGCTATGGTCAGGTTAGTACAGTACCTCCTTTCCTCTGCTGTGTTTCCTTGTTCCCTGGAACTCTATTCCCTGGATCACTTTTATTTGCCCCATCCTGTACATTAACATAAACATAATGAAGTGGTTTAACAGACTGACATCTCGAAGGCCAAAGTGTTGGGTAAAGCTTTTTTAAGATACAAAAACATACCAAAAGTTCCCATATTTTAATACGAAGACTCAATAAAAGATACAGCATTTCTACTGTGTCACAAAGGGACCTGACTTCTTGAATTCCACATGCAGCATCATTAAGTAATAGATTTAAATAATGCACATTTCTTACAGTTCTTTGTTGAATTCTCCTTCTCACACCTTTGTGTAAGTCTGGTATATTTGCACAATTGCCATAACCCTGACCATGGCATTTAGTTAACAAAAGTCCCTTATTGTCTACTGAGCATAGTACACTCCTGGAAATTGAAATAAGAACACCGTGAATTCATTGTCCCAGGAAGGGGAAACTTTATTGACACATTCCTGGGGTCAGATACATCACATGATCACACTGACAGAACCACAGGCACATAGACACAGGCAACAGAGCATGCACAATGTCGGCACTAGTACAGTGTATATCCACCTTTCGCAGCAATGCAGGCTGCTATTCTCCCATGGAGACGATCGTAGAGATGCTGGATGTAGTCCTGTGGAACGGCTCGCCAGTGTGAGACGACGCTTCATCCAGTCCCAAACATGCTTAATGGGGGACAGATCCGGAGATCTTGCTGGCCAGGGTAGTTGACTTACACCTTCTAGAGCACGTTGGGTGGCACGGGATACATGCGGACGTGCATTGTCCTGTTGGAACAGCAAGTTCCCTTGCCGGTCTAGGAATGGTAGAACGATGGGTTCGATGACGGTTTGGATGTACCGTGCACTATTCAGTGTCCCCTCGACGATCACCAGTGGTGTACGGCCAGTGTAGGAGATCGCTCCCCACACCATGATGCCGGGTGTTGGCCCTGTGTGCCTCGGTCGTATGCAGTCCTGATTGTGGCACTCACCTGCACGGCGCCAAACACGCATACGACCATCATTGGCACCAAGGCAGAAGCGACTCTCATCGCTGAAGACGACACATCTCCATTCGTCCCTCCATTCACGCCTGTCGCGACACCACTGGAGGCGGGCTGCACGATGTTGGGGCGTGAGTGGAAGACGGCCTAACGGTGTGCCGGACCGTAGCCCAGCTTCATGGAGACGGTTGCGAATGGTCCTCGCCGATACCCCAGGAGCAACAGTGTCCCTAATTTGCTGGGAAGTGGCGGTGCGGTCCCCTACGGCACTGCGTAGGATCCTACGGTCTTGGCGTGCATCCGTGCGTCGCTGCGGTCCGGTCCCAGGTCGACGGGCACGTGCACCTTCCGCCGACCACTGGCGACAACATCGATGTACTGTGGAGACCTCACGCCCCACGTGTTGAGCAATTCGGCGGTACGTCCACCCGGCCTCCCGCATGCCCACTATACGCCCTCGCTCAAAGTCCGTCAACTGCACATACGGTTCACGACCACACTGTCGCGGCATGCTACCAGTGTTAAAGACTGCGATGGAGCTCCGTATGCCACGGCAAACTGGCTGACACTGACGGCGGCGGTGCACAAATGCTGCGCAGCTTGCGCCATTCGACGGCCAACACCGCGGTTCCTGGTGTGTCCGCTGTGCCGTGCGTGTGATCATTGCTTGTACAGCCCTCTCGCAGTGTCCGGAGCAAGTATGGTGGGTCTGACACACCGGTGTCAATGTGTTCTTTTTCCATTTCCAGGAGTGTATTTCCTTTTCTATTAATAATGTATTTTGATCTATTATTTCACGAAAATCTAAAAAGCTTTCATTTATCTTCCTGTCACAAGGCTTCCCAGTGAAATTACATGAAACTGTACATATCTAAATATTTCAGTTAATTGTCCTCTTTTCGTAACTGTAATGGTAGAAAAGAATGGTAAAGCTTTAAATGTCATTAATAATTTCTTTTTCAGATGCACAAGGTATGAAATTTATTAACTCATTCTGAGTAGAAGGGCTAAGATATTTTGGTGTGAATTTTGGTTTACTTATTAGACCTCACAACACTGGATTTTAATTTGCAAGAAGTTTGACAGCTGCTACAAAATTACCACTATTTGAATTTTCAGTTTCTACACACTTGGGAAGCTACGAGGGCCGTTCAGAAAGTAACCTCCGGTTGATTTAAAAAAATACACCAAGTTAAATAAAAATATTTTAATATATACATCCTACAACTACATCTTTGCACTATTTTTCTACATAGTCTCCACAGCGATTGAGGCACTTATCGTATCTCTTCACAAGCTTTGAAATTCCTTCTGCATAAAAATCACCCGCTTGTGCCTGGAGCCAGCCTGTGACCCATTGTGCACAGAACTTACGGTAACCCAATCTTGCTGTCACTATCTCGTACAAGAGAGTCTTAGAAATCTGTGGAAAACCAGTAGACAACTCCGACATTGAGAAACGTCGATTTTCACTAACTTTTGCATCAACTGTCTGAACGAGTTCGTCAGTCACCAATGATGGTCTACCACTCCTCTCTTCATCATGAACGTTTTCTCGTCCACTTTTAAATAAACGTACCCATTCACGGACAACTCCTTCACTCATAACTCTTGGTCCGTACACGGCACAAAGCTCACGATGAATAGCGTCTGCAGAATATCCTTTGACTGTAAAAAACCTTATGACAGCACGCACTTCACATTTGGCGGGGTTTACTATTGCAGCACACATTTCAAACTGCCACAAAAACTAAACTAGCGCAGGTACGACGTTCACTCGACCACGGCTTGATGCCGACTGACCTGTTGAGTGCGTGAACGCACAGATGGCGTCGCTACTACCCCCACAACCCGCACTGTGACCAATCGGAGGTTACTTTCTGAACCGCCCTCGTATATTACAGGATCCTAATGTTAATGTCACATTTGCAATGGGCTGCAGGACCTGTTTCCATACATTCTCACGTTTCTTTAATTCCAAATCTATAACTGCGTCAATTGCGGTTTTGTCACAGTATTAACTGGAAATGAGGCATTTCTTCAAACGCACAAGCTAGTTTTGTGCCGCACTATTGATCACCCACCACCAATTTCTTCCCTTCAAGCTGAAAATGATTTCTGTCCTCCAAAGAGCCACCATGGTTTAGAATAAACAGTCATTTTTAGATGAATAACACAACCATTCTCTCCAAATTCTTTGTACGGTCAATGTGAAGGACCTGCTTTCCCGCTTAGCATCTTTGGGAAATGGGCTTGTTGCCTGATAAGGATTTTGTATGACAAAGAACTTTCAGATTTGGTGTCTCCATCTAACTGGTAATCTGCATGACCATTTGAATAATCTGCAGTATTAATAGGCCTAATTATATTTATGGCAATTTTGTTATAATAAGCTTTTTTTGGTTTCATAATTGCTGTTACCTATTTTCACATGCAAAGTGCATGAACTTGTGACACAGCAAACTTTTATAACCACTGAGCTAGCACTGCTTTAGGAAGAGAAGAAAAAAAAATCTTATTTTTACCAATTTGTTTGTTGTTTTTCTAATTCTCAATCTAAACGCTGAACTGTCCAAGTCAACTATCAAGTTTGGAAAATATTACACCATTTAACAGCATATCTATTCTTAACTTACCATGAAGAGTGCTTCTTTGAAACTGAGTTGGCTGTTGACTGATCATTACTACACCATATCATCTTATTGGATAATTGACATTGATGTCAAATAAAGATGTGACAAAAGTTAAATTTTAAGAAAAAATGTGCATATTTCAATCTCAGGTACACTGCACATCCACAAAGAAAAATTTTCTACATAAATGTAATAATTTAGTATAAATTTTCATTGTTGTCACTGGTTTGTGACAATTAATATGCACCACTGTTTTGTGACAATCGAGAGACATGCTGCAGACCAAATGTTAAGAGAGATGTTACAGACAAGCACTGTTTACACACTCTTACAGCTGTGGTAAACTCAACTCCACATTGGCAAGTCTACCAAATCATATTGATCTGACTATTCCTGTGAAGACTGGCATTTGGTTTGACTATTTATCTATTACCTATATCTGTATTTATTCTTGTATGAACTTTTATTTTTGATATATTCTTTTAATCTTAATAATAATTACATAATATTTATTTGCTTTTCTATGTGACCCCTAAAGTACTGGGCCCACCCAGATTTCAGGCACCAATGTTATGCCACTGCACTGATTGAAAACAAGGCAACACAGCAATGTTATATGAGTACTTCAGTGTAGCACAAGTGTTGAAGAAAGTGTACCACAAAGAGTTACAATGCCTACACATCAACAACTGCACACAGAAAACCACTGTGAAGTGGATTTTAGGTGGTACATCATATTTTACCACATATTATTCTTTCACTTCTTTTGTGGGTGAAGCACAGGAAGAATGACCACTTAAATGTTTTTGATTATGTTGTAACTAGTCTAATCTTGCCTTTGTAGCCCTTATGGGACCAATACATAGGGCATTGCAGTATGCCCAAAATTTCTCACTTAATAACGGCATCCAAGAGATAATTAGCATCTATTTTTGCTCTCTCATGGGTTGCCATCCAAACAACTACTACGCACTTCACACTTAAGTGCTTGGCAGAGAGTTCATAGAATCGCTTTCAGACTATTTCTTGACCATTTCACAAACAAACAGCATGTGGGGAAAATGAAGATTTAAATCTCTCCTCGTGAGCTCTGATTTATCTCATTTTGATATGATGTAACTGGGAGTCAACAAAATATTTTCACATTTGGAGGAGAAAGCTGCAATGAAAAGGCCTTTGTTTTAATGATTATCACCCCCAATTCACTCATCATACCTGTGATGCACTCTCCTATTTCATGATAATACAAAACAAGCTGCTCTTCTTCGAGTTATATCAATGTTCTCCTCTCAATACTATCTGGTAAGCATCCCAAACTATGCAGCAGTACTCCAGAAGAGGAAGGACATGACTAGTGTAGGCAGTCTCTCTATGGATATGTTGTATGTTGCATTTGCCCATTTGCCCATTGCCAATAAATCATAACTGTAATCCTTAAGTATTTCTTTTAATTGCCAACCTTTAAATTTGTATCTGAAATTTGATGGAAATAACCCCCCTCCCCTCTCCCCCTGCTCCTCACTCATGGAGGAACTCATACTTCTTATTATTTAGGGTAAATTTTCACACCATGTAGAAATCTCATCTAAATCATTTTTCAACCGAGACCCTTAGAAGCCAAGGAGTATAAGTGACAAATTTTTAATTTTTGAATTAAGTGCAGATTTCAGTAGTTAAAACAGACACAAATCTGTGTGGCTAATAGATACAAGTAATAATCAATCTGGTTCTGACATCTGGTGACTGAAAAGAAAACTGCTAAGATAATCTCTTATTTTCTTTGGGCTTGTATATCTTGGCTACCAAATGATACCAAACAGCTCTCTGTTTTCATGGCTGAGTTTTTAGCAGAAGCTATTTAATTTAAAATTATTATATTGGTTCTTTGTGATTCATTGTTATTCTTTTATTTATTACACAATTCATTAGAGTTATAAATGTTTTTAAACTGTACAAAATAAGTGCGAATCTGTGGAAAACTTCTGAAATAGAAGAAAAAGAACAGAATCTCAATTTAAGTGATCGCAAGTGTTTTGTCATGTTTTTCTGAAATATTTTATTATGTATAAATTTACAACTAATTTATTACTGAGTAACGGAAACTCGATGTTGGGATATCAACAATGTAGGAAATGACAGTGTGCTACTTACCACATAAAGATGACACATTTAGGTGCAGACAGGCAGAATTATAAGGCACTTACATATCAGCTTTCAGCCACAGCCTTTGTCAGAAAAAGGAGGAGAAACAAACACACCATTCATTCACAAAAGCAAGCATACCTCATGCACATATGACCACCAACTCTGGCAGCTTCGGCTTGAATAAGTAAGGTACATTTATTAATATCTATCACTAGCTATTTTACAACTAAGTGATAGCGTCTGGAATACAGTATACTGTATATATTAAAGGTATAGGGCCAGAAAATTTTTAAGAATAGAGGATGCATAATACTGTTTATTTCTTTTGCAGACACTGATGATGATTAAACTTCTGAACCTGATGAATCTACTGGAGCTGAATCACCACACCAAAAGGGAACAAAAAGATTATGAAGACCAAAAAACTGAAAAATAAATAAAAGTTCTAGGCTTCAAAATGATGGGAAACAATATACAAACTTGCAAGGGAAAATTCGTGAACACAAGAGGGTATGGCTGTATGTTCACAATTGCAGATTTAAATGTAAGACAACAAATATTTGATGAATATTGGAATCTGGGATCCCCAGACATCATTCATTAACTTTTCAATAGCCAATCTCCCACAGAAGCCCCCGCCCCCCCCCCCCAAAAAAAAAAAAAAAAAAAAAAAAAAAAGGAAATAAGACTCCTGATGAACAAGTTCATACTGTTGAGGATCACAGAAACTCATTTCTAAAATATAGCCATCATTATAGCAAAAAGAAATTTCCTAACATTAAACATTTGGAACCTAGGCTAAATAGAACAAAAACGTCTGAACTAGATAAAGAATGTTAAGCACAAAATTATTTACCACCTGTTAAAGAGAGTTACTCCAGATTTGTGTTCAATATGGCCTTCACTCTGTGCTTCCACACTCCTTGAATTCATACCTCTGTGACTTGTGATAGGCTGCAGAATTTGATAGTTCATGGGTACCCAAAAAATGTTCAGACACTGACTCTTGAAAAGGAATTACATTTGCGTAAGGCATTGGCAGCTAGAGAAGCAAATACAGGGCAAAAGAATTGTTCAAAATACGAGAGTTTGCAAATAGCAATATGTTTTGACCTACAGAAGACAGTACCTACACCTGTGCTTTCTAGCAGCACAGTATGTTATGCAAGACAGCTATGGACCTACAATTTTTGTATACACAATTTAGCCTCTGCTGTTGCAACAATGTGCCTTTGGCATTGAAGTTAACCTGCTCATGGGTGCCAAGAAATTGATTCCTGTTTTTTACACTATAAGTAGATTGCCCATATCAGTTAAACATATCACAGCTTTTAAGGACAATGCTAGGGGTCAAAATACAAGTTAATACATTGTAAAGTTCTGGTATTACATTACCCAGAATACACAAACTGAAACTGTAGATCAAAATCCATGATTTCTGGTCATATGTAATACGACCAAGATTTTGGAATTACTGAAAATTTGCCAGGAAATATCTTTGGAGTTTTGTACTTGATGAGTGGGCATTGCTTCATTTCCAAGGCCAGTAGAAAATTGAAGATAGTCTAGATGACACATTAAGTGGACTCAATGATTATCTCAGGGACTTAGTGAAAGGCTTGGGAAAAATGCAGTGGTTGCACTTTCAAAAGGAGTCGTCCTTCATCTTGTTTTACAAAGAATCTCTCAATAAAGGGTGAGAAGATTTTCAAAATGGCAATAACAAGAGTGCACTTTGTTGCTAACAAGAAATCACTTTGTTGCGGCAGAAATATCAGTGTCTTCCCTGCTCTAGAAGTAAATAACGAAAACATCAGTTAAAATATCTGAAGTACAGATACCTACAGACTCTACTCTCCTTTGTGTCATCAGCACATCATGAATTTTACCACAAACATTCACACCATGATCTGTAAGAGCACTGAAGCCACTTAATCAAAATCATGAAGAAGTTGATTGTTATTCAGAAAATAAATATGACAGCATGTTCAAAACAGACTCTGAGTAGACTCATAATCATGTTCAACAGTATTAAGTTACTGCATGCTATTAAAGCATTCCTATTAATGTCAGTGTGATCCATGATTTCTAGCTGGTAATAAAAAATTACTAAGTGACAAAATTCAGCACTGATTGTTTTGGGAAAGGTAGGCAATAGTGCTTCAATAATATGGAAATAATTATTTTTCCTCTAAGTTGTTCATGGAATTTTCCAGAGTGTCTCAATTTTGATCATCATTTACTCAAAACTAACATTTGTTATATATATGTCCCTTTGCTTTTAAGGGTCTCCATTGATTTTGATCTTCTGATACCTTTACCAGACAGTAATGACAGAATCGTCTGCAAACTCTGTAAGAGGGCTGTTCTCCTAACTCATTCACACAAAGGAGACAATATTCCATAGGCATGTAATATAAGTACAAACCACTAAGAGGAACGGTGTCAAAAGCCTTTATACACCGTTTCATTCAAAGCATTTCATAATGATCAAATACAGTATAGGTTCCATAATCCCAATGAAATCAATGTCAATGATATGGAACTATAATCCAGCAGATCGCTACTATTTTATCTCTTGTGTATTGGTGTGACCTGTGTAACTTCCTGTATTGGTGTGACCTGTGCAACTTCCCAGTCTTTCTAAGTACTGATCTACTGCCGAGCAAGCAGTTGTTTGACTTGCCTTTATTAAGTGATTTAAGTTGCATCACTACACCGAGGGTATCTACTTCTAAATTACTCACATTGGCAGATGTTCTGATTTCAATCCTGAGAAATTTACTGCATCTTCTTTGGTGGAGGAATTTCAGAAAACCATGTCTACTGACTCCATTTTAGTAGCACTGTCATTGGTAAATTTGACATTGCTATCATGCAGTGAAGGCATTGACTGTGACAAACAAACTCGTGAAAAATTGTGCAGCCCTTCTTCATATACTTTCAGTATCCCCTGTTAGCTCTTTCTGGCATTCTAGGAAATATTGCACAAGTGTTTTATTAGCCACCTCTTTCATAAACTGATTGCATTTTCCCAGTATCATACCAATGAACTTACTCCCGCTACTTGCTGTACCTATGACTGAGCCTATGAGACCATTTTATTCCACAAGCCTGCAAATTGTTATACCTACATATTTGCTGAAGTTCACTGGGTCCTGTTGTGAATTACTAATATTTTGATCATGATTTACTACTTTTATGTGAAGTTTTATAGGCAATGCAACATACTGAAAATTTTTTCAAAACATACCAGTAGTATAATTTGTGGTGGTAGGTGTTTCATCTCCCCCAGGATGTGCATCATTAACAAGTTGCTGCATGGAGATTTCTGTGGCAATCCGATCTCCCAGCTGTTCAGTATCTGCACTTACCACTTGATCTGAAAAGTTAAGCACCATAAATGCAACAGAGTTCTCAACATCTGAAGCTCTTGCATTTAAAGATACACCCTATATTACATTGAAAAGAGAGAATGCATTTCTTTCCTACAAAGGACTTAAACACATAATTTATTCATCTACTACCTCAACACAAATTAAAATAGAATCATCACATTGCTAAGGAACTGTCATGCCACAATAGCGCTTGCTTAAAGTACATCCCTATGCACAGCAGCTTTCATTGAAATCAATCAAGTCAGACACATTCTTGTATAAAATTGGAAAGTTCCTGCTCAGCCTCACAGGAAACAACATGCAGAAATGTTTTGAACAAAAGAAGGAAAGACTCTGATGGCTTGTACTTTGAAGGCAACCAGCACTGTTAAACACATTTGGTAAATATACAAATTTGCAGCACTGGTCTCACTTACTTTGTCTCAATCTCTTACACATTATTTTTCAGAAGTGCACAAGAACATGTCTGTCATAAACAGTTTGTCCATTGTCGCTGTACTAACTGATTTTGAAACTTGTCACAATGTAAGCACATAGTTCAAATCTGAAAAACAGTTGTCCACCAAGATGCCCCAACAAATGGTTCCTTAATAATGTGAGCAATCTAATTTCTTTTGTGTTAATGCAGTATTTCATTACAAATATTAAAAGAAAAATGAAGCACTGATACACTGCAGAAAATAATTAGAGGGGCAAGAATTTGATCGGGAGCAAAATACCTTCTTCTGAATTGGACACACACACATATTCACACAAAAGCAAATCACACACACGCATGTGACCACTGTCTCTGTCTGCCGAGGCATCTGACTGAGGCAGAACATGTTCGTACAGTGACATTACTGCAGAGTCTACAGAGCGTAACATGGCTTCATCTGTTGTTGGAAGGGTTCAGAAGTGATTTTGTAAAACTGGTACATACACAAGAAAGCCAGGGTAAGGAAAAAAAAGAGAAAATATCAGCCTCAGACAACTGATATGTAGTTAATTGTTCTGTCCATTGGTGCGTTGTGAGTACCAGGGACCTACAAAATGACAAAATGATGTAAGAGCAGCAACTACAGTGTCAGTGACCAAACAATATGCAACAGACTCTGATAGACCGGTTTAACATTCCTCAATTCACTGCACGGAATATGACAGATTCACTTTGATTTGCGAAGGAATATAGACACAGGCGGCTGTGTCACTGGAACAATTTATTGTTTACAGACAAGTCCCACTTTTGTCTAACATGGTTCAATAGACTACATGGGTATATTGTCCTCATGGTGGATGTTATACTGAAGCAGCAATTCAGGAAATTGACTGATTTGGCAGCAGCTTAGGCATGGTGTGATGATGCCATCACAACTGATGGCCGATCGGACCTTCAGATACTCAGAAGCCAACTTAATGCTCAAAGCTACATCAGCGAGATTGTACTGGGTCATATTATGTCCACTGCAGTTGTAATGGATCCCCAGTTTATCCCGCAAGAGAACAATGCGAGAGTGCATTCGGCAGCAGTCATCATGGAAACTTTACAGGACCTCATAATTCAAACATTAGACTGGCCTGCTCTGAGTCCTGACCCCAATCATATTGAGTATTTATGGGATATGCTGAGCAGACAACTTTGGCTCTGTCTTGTAGCACCTCAGACTGAAAGAACTTGCAGAGGTCTTTACTGAGGAGTGGGAAAAAAATCCACAAGAAAATGTTTGCAGATTTGTTAGGAGCATGCTTCAAAGATATGAGGGCCTACCAGTTACTGAAATGTTTCTTTTTGTACCTTATGTGACTTACATGAAGGAGTTTCCACTTTGGATTATGGCATTGTGTTGAATTTCTGGCTATAGCACCAACATGTGTGATGAAACGAGAACAGGATACATACATTTATGTTAAATAAAGGTTTCATTTCCCAGTGCAGAAGTCTGTTTCACTCCAAACACTCCCAAAAAAATAATACAGATGTTTAAAATGTTGTCCCTCTTAACTGTTTTGATCAGTATATAAACAATTATGAAGACAAGTCAAAGGATGAAGATTATGTTTTATACTTATGCAGTATCCACGTTGCAATCACACTGCATCTTATCAGCAGAGGAAATGATGGGAATGGGGAAAAATATATATGTGAGCACATGTTTTTGATAACATGACATAAAAAAGCATAACAAGTCATTCTTCATGTTCCATAACTGAATTCCAAGTTTCCCTTTCAGCTATACATCATGTCTGTTTAATTTCACTGCCAGAATTGTTAATTTTTTGATGTTATATGTAGGTTTAAATTTTGTATTACTTTCCTCAGTACAGGATAATATTTCTGACAATATGTCCTGTACCTATGATAGTTCTATCCTTTTGATGGAATTTTCTTTTTTTGTTGAACGTAATGTGAAATACTTTTCTGATCCAACAATCCATTTAACTTTTTATTAGTGTCTTACTTTGTTTTCCTGCCAGAACGGCCATTACAAATAATAAATATTTGTATACAAATAAATTAATTTTATAATTGTTGTACAGAATATTGCACCCAGTATTTTGTTTGTTTTCTATTAATTTTTTCCTAATGATCAGTAATTTTAGTTTTCCCATGATATCATCTTAATGTCATTTGGTACTAGTACTTCCTTGTCCCATCTGATCAGAACTAGTACTCCAGTACAAGGAGTAAATATTTGCAGCATTTGTTATGTTTTCATAAAAATACATACCCTATTGAATCAAATTTTTATAAGAACTGCATTGTGTGAAAAAGTGTGTACTGAGGGCAAATAAACAGTAGCATTGTGTATAACCACCGTGGAAACTGTGGAGCTCCATGTGTTACTGACATCTAAGGTGGATCTTGACTATGATACTGCAAAAAGACTGACCAACATGCTGTACTACAACAACTAACCATCTGAATGAACCAGGGATGGTCAGATAATCAGTAAGCAAACACTGCTCTGCATGGGACTCTGAACTTAACACTGACATTGGACTGCAGCCTTCTCTGATGAGTGGTAGTATCAATATCCGAGGATATGTGGATGTCAGCATGTTTTGTGTGAAATAGCAGAAACAAACATTCCACAAACACTGCTGGAAGAATAAAAGGTGGTGAGGGATAGTGTTATCATCAGAGGAAAGTTTTTATATTAAATACTTTGTTTTATCCATAGTGGAATCCTCAAGGATGTGGAATATGTCAGATACACAAAAATAAATAATATTCTAATGAAAAAGAAGAAAATAACTAAAATAGTAATAAATTGAATTAATGCTAAAATGAATGAATGGATCAGCAGGCATGAAACCAATAAAGATGTCATGATGTAACATCATGATATCAGTGAAAATCATTCAGAAATGCTGACCCTACAATATAATGAATATGCTGTGATTCATGAAACTTTGGGGCAGACCAGGACTTAACCTAGATTTCCTGCTTTACACAAGTAGTTATGTCTACCATTAGGCTAGAGGAGCACGCTTCCAGGCTTGATTCTAACTTCTACTATCAATGATATTCACTTCTATGGTTTCCCACCACAAAAACAGGAGGTTCTCCTGTACTAATAAGGTTTGTTGCACTCTGCATGGTCCAACAGGCACCAAAGGACATTTCCAGTTTTCCTCTTAGGCTTTCTTTGTGCTCATATTACTTTGATTTTTCATAATGAACTCTCTCAATCTCCACATTCAGTGGTTCCAGTCTCCTTAAGTTTTTCTGTCTGGTTAACAGTCTAGTATCTGTGTAATTTTTTTTATCTTCTATTTTATTTTGTGTTATCCCTGATTTTTCAGGTCTTTTACTATTGCAATCCATTTCACCATCTCGATTTTAACCTTTCTAAAAGTTTCACACAATTCTACAAACTGTCTCACTAATCTGGTGATTTTCTTTCTTTTGAAATGCCAATAGAATATTAGTCTGCATTTTATCATAACCAAACAAATGTTAGTACACTTTTTTGCTCTTAGTCTGTATTTGAGACTTAAAATTTTTCTTATTTCTTTTTGTTCTTTCTGTTGTATTTCGCCAATGTCTCCTTTACATATGTTGGCAAGTTTGAGTCTGGCCACATGGCCAAATGGTTAAGTTGACTGCATTTAGAAGACTGGAAGTATAGCATCATTCAGTGTACAATCTCTATCTGTTGCTGATGGTCTTTGGTAAATCATTTATTTATAATGAGAAAATTGGCCGCTCTGATTATGTTTCCTCGGGGCACTCATGTGAAACATTTGTCGTCCAGTACAATGTAATGGATCCTATCAGTCCAAAAATCTTTGTCCCAACCACACACTTGTGAAAATGATTGTAGGTATAATACAGACAAAAATAAGGGATAGTGTCTCTTCAGAAATCTAAGAAGATAAGTACTACATGAGGAAATTAACACTTGGTTCAACAATGTTTATCTGAGTGAAAATAAGATAAACCAGTTACTGAGTACTTTAGATGTTGTGGTCTCAGTCCAAATATGGGTTTGATGCAGATCCCCATGCAAGAGTACCCTGTGCAAGCCTCTCCATCCACTATAACTACCGCAATCTACATCCATTTGAATCTGCTTACTGTACTCAAGTCTTGGTCTCCCTCCAATACCAAACTGAAAATTCCTCAATGCCTCAGAAAGTATCCTGTCAACTGATCCATTCTTCTAGCCAAGTTGGGCCATACATTTCTTTTTTCCCCAATTCAAACCAGTATTTTCTCAGTTGTTATTTGATCTACTCATCTAATCTTAAGCATTCGTCTATAGCATCACATTTCAAAAGCTTCTATTCTTTTTTTACCTGAACTGCTTATTGTCAATGTTTCACTTCTATATGAGGTTATTTCCAGATAAATACCTTCAGAAGAGACTTCCTAACACTTAAATTGACATGAAATGTTAACAATTTCCTCTTTTTCAAAAATTATTTTCTTGCCACTGCCAGTCTGCATTCTACTTCAGCCATCATCAGTTAGTTTGCTGCCAAAGTGGGAAAGCCCATCTACTACATTTAGTGTCTCAGTTTCTAATGTAATTCCCTTGGGATCACCTGATTCAGTTCAACTACATTTCATTGCCCTTGTTTTACTTTAGTTAATGTTCATCTTCTATTCCGTTTTTGAAACATTATCCATTCCGTTCAACTGCTCTTCCAAGTCCTTTGCTCTCTGTCATAGAATTACAACTTCAACAGCATACCTTAAATTTTTTATTTCTTCTTCCTGAAATTTAACTTCCTTTTCAAATTTCTCCTAGTTTCCAACCACAGTTTGCTCAAAGTACAGATTGAATAACATCTGGGAGAGGCTAAAACCCTGGCCCACTCCCTTCCTAATTATGGATTCCCTTTCATGTCCTTCACCACTTGTATCTGCATCCCGGTTTCTGTACAAACTTTAAATAATCATCCACTCCCTGTATTTTATACCTGCTATCTACAAAATGCCAAAGATTGTAGTTCAGTCAACAATGTCAAAAGCTTTTGTAAATCTACAAATACTATAAATGTATGTTTACCTTCTTCAACCATCATGTGACTGTTATTTAAATGTTTGAACATTTAAGCCCACTAGATAATTTCTAAGCTACTGTAGCCCTAGGAAAACAACATTTTTAAGATGTTCCTAGGGCTTAATCACGAAGATCATATTATTGTGGAAATCAAATATTACAATGAATTGCCATTATGTGATATTATAACATATATGTCAACTGATTCTGCTAAGAAAAAGATGAATGCTGTATTCCTGAACAGTGGATAATTTCCTGGACCAAAGCAAGTGATTTAAAGACATTATATCTCTTGTTCTAATATCCAGTGCTGATTCTGAGAACTGAGCAGTTCAATCAATGCAGCTATCATCTACAATAAATTTCATTTAACAATGGAAAATCCAGGATGGAATGTAACAATATTATGAAAAGGATGGTTGCTACTCACTATATAGTGGAGATGTTCAGTTACTGATACGCACAACAAAAAGACTGTCAAAGTGAGCTTTCGGCCAACCAGGCCTTCACCAGAAATATACAGCACATGCACAATTCCCACCCACCCACAGTAAAGAAACTATTGTTTGCATTACAAATTTTTCATTTCAGAAAACTTAAGCCTGGGCTGATGAGTTTTTCCAAAATATTATTCTATACTATATTCTGGTATATAAGCAAGCAAAGTATTTCAGTTTATTATTTCATATTGCCTTTGAATGGCAACAATTGCATTCCAAATAAATATTTGCTTAGTCATTTCTGTTTGCCGTTCTGTGGCATGCTCCTTGAATTTATCAAGCCATCATATGAAGGGTCTCACAGTGCCAGTCTTTTCTATCTACATCTCCTCATATTTTATGTATAAATTGGGTGGAATTCTGCAGCAGATTCGGTACTGCAAATAGTAAGTGTTTTCAACTTCTAATGACAATGATTCATCTACAAAATATCTCATTAAATCATTTCAAACTCCTCCTTTCCCATCCAGTCATGTACTTCCTTCTCACTGACCCCCCCCCCCCTTCCCAGTGGGTATTCTCTCTCTCTCCCTCCCTCTCTCTCTCTCTCTCTCTCTCTCTCTCTCTCTCTCTCCCCCCCCCCCCCCCAACCACTCTCCCTGCTCTCTGCCCCACCCTTCCTCTCCAGCCTCTCTCTTTCACTCCATCCTTGCCCTCTCCTCCTCTCCCCCCTTTTCCACCCCCTCCCTTTGTTTCTTCCATTCCTGTCTCCTCCTCATCTCCACCTTCCTGTTCTTTCCTCCCTCCATTTTTCCCTTCTTCACTCCTCACTCTCACCATCTCTCATATGCTCTACCCCATGAACTCCATAAGTCTTACTGTGAAGTTGCTGAGCCATCTGTGGAAAAGGCTTACATCATACTACACCAACACCAACACCTTGTTTCAAGTGTCCTTTCCTTCCACCTGACTGCCTCAATTTGCCCAGGCATCTACTATCGATAATCAACAGTCAGTCCTGTCATCGCCACAAGCATGTGTGTGCGAGTATCTGTGTGGTTGTGCTTGTGAATGTGCTTACTTTGATTAGAGAAAGCTTAAAAGTTTAAAAGCTAGTATAAATAATTTTCTGTTGTGTGTTTCTATGTGCCACACATCAGTCAGCTATAGGTGGGTGGTTGCCTTTATTTGAGGTATTTTAGGGTAACACTTTATTAAAATCTCTTTTTAAAATTATACTAAGTTTCCAATTTTTGTGGCATTTGTGTCATCTACAAAAAACCCAAACTTAGCATACTAGTAGTAGTAGTAGTAGTAGTAGTAGTAGTAGCGTCTTGTAATATAGGTGCCGAAAGGTCATAAATACACAGAACAAAATGTGAGAGCCACAAGATGGGATACTTTATGCAACAAGTTTGCAGTTGAATGAGGACTTATATCTTAACATGGAACTTTTTCCTATTGAAATCTTTCTTTCCTGTTAAAGAGATGAGACCTGGACCACTTTATAGAATTCCTAGTAGCACTGTAATCCATCCAGATTGGTGAATGACATGATTGTCTGCATGTGGAGGGTAAAGAAACTATCTCATACTACTTTCCTGATCATAAATTCCCCAGATTTCTGGCTACATATACTCATGAGAACTTATCAGCACCTGACTCATTTCCAAGTAGCGTAGCCTCTGTTTGCTGCAAAAACATTTACTCAAGGTACCAATGAATGGTCATGATAATGTTACAGAACAGTGCAAGTTATCTATTAAGATACCACCATTCTGAAACTAGTTCTATGTATTTATTTTATCCAAATTTTCTAAAAGTAATTGTTTTAATAAAGTTGGGAAAAAAAACTTGTTTTGTGCTTGATATTTTTCAAAAATGCCTTGTGTGAATGAAAAATAAGACATACATCTGAAGTTATTTTGCAACCGGGCTAGCAAAAAATCAAAATATTGTCCATTGTTTGGTACAGCAATTTTGCTTCAAATCTGTAACTAGCGCATGGTGCACGAATAGATTTCCGTAATTTTTGTGCCATCACCTACACTCAACCTCACTTATGATACTGTCATCCTTTTTTAATATAACTTTTCATTTTCCTAAATTCCCTATAGTAGATTCTCTAATCTAAATATCTCCCCATTTTTAGTTTTCTTTTATAGGCACTTTTCCAACAGCTAGTGTAATCACCATTTAGGAATCATTTTCTGTTTTCATTTTCTAAATGTTTTTTTATTAATTGAGGGCACCGTGGAGAAAATGAGGTAAATCCATTTAATTCAGAAATGAGTTTATGGCATGTTCTGATGGCCAGCCATTGGTACTACAAAGCAGTTAAAATGATTTTTAAATATTGTGATAAGTCACTGAGATACATAAGGCTTCACTACAGTGGTAATGGAAAGAATGTTCTAAGTCTGTCTTCCCACAGAAAGAATGAGGCAAGTCCAAGGTTTCACTGTTTGCATTACATGTGTTCGAGCAGTTGGCTTGTGAATGCTAACATCACCAGTTGAGTTTCTTACTCCGTGTTTTGCCTTAGAGTAATGTTGTTTAATTTGAAGTGTAATTATAGTGTGGTCTTCTTAGGGTCTTTAAAATGTGTGGATCATCACAAGATGAATGTGAGAAGCCACCAGTTAATCAATCAGCTAAAGAGAAAAGAATTGGTAATGTTTGTAGAGACCTCAGGAGAATGTGTCACGAGTTAGGCAGTGACTGTAAATGCCCATTGTTGAAGTTTTTCATATAAATCAAACCCCATGAATGAGAAGAGCTTTAATTTCTTAGGTAACTGGAATGATCTATCTTCCTACATAAACCAAAATTTTATTCAAGTTATTATTTCATTTGATTCTTACAATACAACGGAAACAGAAATCTTTCCATTATATACTACTAATCAAATGAAATGATACCGAGAATGAAATTCTTGTTGCCAAAAGGCTTTCTGAAGGATACTAGAATCTCCCAGACAAAATATGCATGCATGATAAACAGCCTTGGAAACAATTCAACGAAAAGGAAGCAGCCTTTATAAACCACACAGGTGCGTTTAAGGGAAGAAAAAGCCACTGCAGCATGGAAAAGACAAACAGAATTTACCTTCCAGAAGAAGAACTATCAATAACAAAATGCCTTGAATTATATGAAGGAAAATATTCTTAACGTCTGTTACAAATGAGACATATCGGAAAATATTTAAAAGCAAATTCAACTTTGGTTTGAGAAAAAGAAAACTACAGCAGAGTTACCAAAAGACTGAGTTAATGCTTTTGAAACTGCAAAGGTGAAGCCAAGGTCTTACAAAGTCATTCCTGCTTAACAAGAAATTGTATGAGATCGGACAACCTTTCTAACAGCGTGTTACAAACCTAAGTGTTCTTTCAAGAAAAGACCGCTCAGAGAAGCCCTGGTTTTGAAGCAGGAAAAGCTGCTCGAATACAGGGCTACTTACGATGGAACCTGGAAGCTAGTAGATCTGGAACGTTAGGTAGTCTACAAATAGATGTCACGCCAATCAACACTAGGGTCCTAACAAATTGTTATGGACTTATCAAGTATATAATAGTATGTGTTTTGTAACAAGAAACTTTTTGTAAGGTAAATCAAGAAATTTTTGCAAATAACTATTTCTAAGGGTATATTTTCAGAGTTCCTGCCAATATCTTATGAGAAATATGCAGACCTTCCAAGAGTTTAAACAGATTTGTGATCACTGCCAATCTACCACATAATGAACCAAAATCCAAGACTAAGAAAAAGAAACCTCCAAAGCTAGACAACCCAAAGACGAGACAAAAGCCTAACACAGTGATGGATATACCACGATCTTTTCATGGCAACAATGTAATTTCTCTGCATGTTTTGCCTTTCTAATCACATAATTTCAATTGTTATTTTTTTTAATTTAGTTCCTCTACAACCATTAAATTAAGACATTATAATTATGTTGGTTACCCTCGATTGGAATGTCCCCCCCCCCCCCCCCCCTTGAAAGTTCAAATTTCCTCTCCCAAAATATGTACAAAATGTAACTTAGGCAGTTTCTTCCATGGGCTCTTCAAGTGATACTTACATTGTAGCATCATCCCTGCTTAGTTCACTCCTCTGGCTGTCAAAACCGAAGCCATGGTCAAGTAAAAGCAGTTTGCTTAAATTTAAATAATATTTGTAAGTCCTTGTTGTTGTTGTGGTCTTCAGTCCAGAGACTGGTTTGATGCAGCTGTCCATGCTACTCTAACCAGTGCAAGCTTCTTCATCTCTGAGTAACTACTGCAACCTACGTCCTTCTGAATCTGCTTAGTGTATCCATCTCTTGGTCTGCCTTTATGACTTTTACCCTCCATTCTTCCCTCCAGTACTAAATTGGTGATCCCTTAATAACATGTCCTACTGGCCGATCCCTTTTTCTAGTCAAGTTGTGCCACAAATTCCTCTTCTCCCCAATTCTGTTCAGTACTTCCTCATTAGTTACGTGATCTATGCATCTAATCTTCAGCATTTTTCTGTAGCAGCACATTTTGAAAGCTTCTGCTCTCTTCTTGTCTAGACTGTTTATCATCCATTTTTCACTTCTATACATGGCTAAGTTCCATACAAATACTTTTAGAAAGGAATTCATGACACTTAAATCTATACTCAATGTTAACAAATTTCTCTTTGTCTGAAACAGTTTCCTTGCCAAAGCCAGTCTACATTTTATATCCTCTCTACTCCGACCATCACCCGTTATTTTGCTCCCCAAATAACAAAACTCGTTTACTGCTATAAGTGTCTCATTTCCTAATCTAATACCTCCAGCATCACCTGATTTAATTTGACTACATTCCATTATCCTTGTCTTGCTTTCGTTGATGTTCATCTCATATCCACCTTTAAAGATACTGTCCATTCCATTCAGCTGCTCTTCCAGGTCCTTTACTGGCTCTGACAGAATTACATCATCATCAGCAAACCTAAAAGTTTTTTTTCTTCTCCATAGATTTTAATTCTTTCCTTTACTGATTGCTCAATATACAGACTGGATAACATCAAGGATAGGCTACAACCCTGTGTCTCACTCCCTTCTCAACTACTGCATCCCTTTCAAGTCCCTCATTCTTATACTTGCCATCTGGTTTCTGTACAAATTGTAAATAGCCTTTCGCTCCCTGTGTTTTACCCCTGTCACCTTTAGAATTTGAAAGAGAGTATTATGGTCAACATAGTCAAAAGCTTCCTCTAAGCCTATAATTGCTAGAAACGTAGGTTTACCTTTCCTTAATCTACCTTCTAAGAGAAGTCATAGGGTAAGTATTGCCTCATGTGTTTCTACATTTCTATGGAATCCGAACTAATCTTTTCCAAGGTCAGCTTCTACCAGTTTTTCTATTTGTCTGTAAGGAATTCATGTTAGTATTTTGCAACTGTTACTTATTAAGCTGATAGTTTGATCATTTTCACATCTGCTTTCTTTGGAATTGGAATTATTGTACTTGTCTTGAAGTATGAGGGTATTTCACCTGTCTCATACATCTTGCTCACCAGATGGCAAAGTTTTGTCATTGCTGGCTCTCCCAAGGCTATCAGTAGTTCTAATGGAATGTTGTCTACTCCCAAGGCCTTATTTCCACTTGGATCTTTCAGTGTTCTGTCAAATTCTTCACTCAGTGTCATATCTCCCATTTCATCTCCATCTACCTCCTCTTCCATTTCCAATATGTTGCCCTCAAGTAACTTGCACTTGTGTAGACCCTCTATATACTCCTTCCACCTTTCTATTTTTCCTTCTTTGCTTAAAACCGGTTTTCCATCTCAGCTCTAGATATTCATATGGTGGTTCTCTTTTCTCCAAAGGTCTCTTTAATTTGCCTGTAAGCAGTATCTATCTTACCCCTAGTGATATATGCCTCTACACCCTTGCATTTGTCTTCTAGCTATCCCTGCTTAGTCATTTTGCACTTCCTATCGATCTCATTTTTGAGACGTTTGTATTCCTTTTCACCTGCTTCATTACTGCATTTTTATGTTTTCTCCTTTCATCAATTAAATTCAATATCTCTTCTGTTACACAAGGATTTTTGCTAGCCCTCATCTTTTTGCCTACTTGATTCTCTGCTGCCTTCACTATTTCATCTCTCAAAGCTACCCAATTCTTCTTCTACTGTATTTTTCCCCTGTTCTTGTCAACTATTCCCTACAGTTCTCTCCGAAACTCTCTACAATATCTGGGTTGGCTGAAAATTATTGTCTATGTCAATTCAGTGCAGTCATTCCCAGATAAACGGATAGGAAAATGTTATGACTACAACTAAAGCAGTTTTGTACATACAGATGCAACAATGTTCTGAGAACACTCTGAATAACCACTATGGCATTTGGAGCTCTTGGGCTTCATTCAGCTTTGGATAAGCACTGCATGGACACTCTCCTTGATCAGCAGAGAGTCATTTGCACCCTCTGCTATTTCTTTTTCATATTCTACCTCTGCCTAAAACCTTCCTTCTTTCCCTTTTTGTGTCAAATGTCTTCTGATGCAGACTTTCATGCCCATTTTGCACCACAGTGAGAGAAACTCACAAATCAAGGTATCACTAAATATTAAGAAAAGGAACAACTCACTGGGTAGTAGAGGTACTGAGTAATTGACAGGTATGCAAACGAGACATAACTTTGCTTGCTATTTTTCGGATGAAATCTTCTTTTTCAAGCTAGAGGGCGCGTGCACACACACGCACGCACGCACGCTCGCTCGCTCACACACACACACACACACACACACACACACACACACACACACACCTGTACAGTTAAACTGGCTGAATACATACTATTTCCTTTGCATATGATTTGTTAGCATCCTGAAGATGATTTATTTCTTTTCTTAATATACAATTGAAAATTACTGTATCAAAAATTTACCTTCATTCCGTTGCACCACTACTTCCTCTACCCTGTCATCTTTCCCTTCTTCTGCCTCTGCCTCCTCTTCCTCCTCCTCTTCTTCTTCTTCTTCTTCTTCTTCTTCTTCCTCCTCTTCTTCTTCCTCTTCAGCTTCAATCACATTAACTCTTACTGCCCGAACAGTATCATCATTCTTTGGCTGCAAGGAAATGGAAAACAAAAGCATATAAGACCTCCTTATTTCTGTTTTGTTTAATATTAAACTGCACAACAATAAACACATGCAAATAACTGCTTCTATAGGGCATGTGGGTACTGTAATGGTTCAATCTGGGTGACTTCATTAGATAGATTAGATAAGTTGTAGGGTCAGTATTGCCTCGCGTGTTCCAACATTTCTACAGAATCCAAACTGATCTGTCCCGAGGTTGGCTTCTACCAGTTTTTCCATTTGTCTGTATGGAATTCGTGTCAGTATTTTGCAGCCATGACTTATTAAACTGATAGCTCGGTAATTTTCACACCTGCCAACACCTGCTTACCTTGGGATTGGAATTATTATATTCTTCTTCATGTCTGAGGGTATTTCGCATGACTCATACATCTTCCTCACCAGATGGCAGAGTTTTGTCATGGTTGACTCTCCAAGGCTATCAGTATTTCTAATGGAATGTTTCCTACTCCTGGGGCCTTGTTTTGACTCCGATGTTTCAGTGCTCTGCCAAATTCCTCACACAGTATCATATCTCCCATTTCATCTTCATCTACATCCTCTTCCATTTCCACGATATTACCCTCAAGTACATCACCCTTGTATAGACACTCTATATACTCCTTCCACATTTCCGTATTCCCTCCTTTGCTTAGAACTGGTTCTCTACATGAGCTCTTGATATTCATACATGTAGTTCTCTTTTCTCCAAAGGTCGTTTTAATTTTCCTGTAGGCTGTATCCCATAGTAATATATGCCTCTACATCTTTACATTTGTCCTCTAGCCAACCCTGCTTAGCCATGAATGAGGAATGAAAGAGGAAGCCGCTTGGTAGAATTTTGCACAGAGCATAACTTGATCATACCTAACACTTGGTTTAAGAATCATGAAAGAAGGTTGTATACGTGGAAGAGGCCTGGAGACCCTGGAAGATTTCAGATAGATTATATAACGGTTAGACAGAGATTTAGGAACCAGGTTTTAAATTGGAAGACATATCCAGGAACAGATGTGGACTCTGACCACAATTTATTGGTTATGAACTGTAGATTAAATCTGAAGAAACTGCAAAAAGGTGGTATTTTAAGGAGATGGGATGGGTTGTGAATTGTTCTTGGGTAGCTCAGGTGGTAAAGCACTTGCCCACGAAAGGTAAAGGTCCCGAGTTCGAGTCTTGGTCCAGCACACAGTTTTATCTGCCAGGAAGTTTCATATCAGAGCACTCTCCACTGCAGAGTGAAAATCTCATTCTGGTAACAAACTATATATGCAGTTTAATTAAGTGGAATGTTGGAATTCTTCTACTTAACTTCAAATCATGAAAGGCCAATTATCATTTTCATATGTATACTTAGTCTGTACATTGAGCAAGTTGTAAAGTAAATAAAGGCGAAATTTGGAAGGAGAATTAAAGTTTAGAGGGACACAAGGCTTAATGGAAATAGTTATGCAGACACGCAGGGCTGCATCAAACTATTTCTCCGCTGAAGGTTGCAACAACACATGCTGTTTGGCATTGCAGTTTCTCAAAAGGGCCAGTTCTGCCTTTTAGGGAATAGTGCATTTTAAAAATAGACCTGACTCTCCATTTTATAATGTTCAGGCTAGTTTTGTTTCTCCGTGGTAGAAATAGCTTAAGCAGTCACTGTATAAATGTGCAGAGTTACTGTGTAAGACAAATTCTGGCAATGGTTACTAGCTGAAATTGATAATTCCTGTAAGTCTTACAATAAATGCAAAAGAAATTGTAGGAAACAGAAACTCTAAAAAAAACCATCAGGGTAGTACAAGTAACTGAAAATGTGTTGAAAAAGATGAAAGAGCAAAGAAAATGGAAGAATGTTGAGAACAGAGGAGGAAAAATGATGAATGGGAAACTGTATAATGAATTATGAAGAGAAACAGAACATGCACTAGAAAAATGGATGAAAGGGAAATGCGAGAAGATAGTGGAAGAAGGAAAGTACGAAATTATGCTCACATTAGCTAGGGAGACTGTTTTTCAGACTATGAACAGAAAGATTTATATGCACCCTGAAAGTCTGGATGGGATAATAAGCAAAGAACCACAAGAGGCGTTAACGAGAAGGCGAGAATGTGTGTTGTATCTGTCTGAGATGGATCAAAGATCAACCAGTACAAAGGGTAAAGAAGAGACGAATGTTTCATATGATGAAAAAGAGTATAGTATTTTGAATGAAGAAGTGCAAAAAGCACCTAACAAGATAAAAAAACAAGGTATGTGGAATTGACGAATTGCTAGTAGAAGTGATTGAGAGCTGGATAGGCAAGTGAAGAAGCAATATAGTTCACCTTTGTAATGAGATATACAAAATGGGAAAATGACAACAGGACTCTGTAATGGTACCAACTGAGAAAAAGAAGAATACCATGAAGTGTGCAGAACACTGGACTGTTATGGAGCCAAAATATTATTAAGACTGCTGAACAAAAAGTTGTATGGAAAGCTAAATCGGCACACTGCAGAGTGACAGTATGGATTTAGAAATGATAAAGGAACAAGAGAGACAATTGGGCTACTGAGAAGTATAGGAGAGAGAGGTATATCAAGAGAGGTAATTTATACTATATTTTTAGATTTAGAAAACGCTTTTTACAGATAACAATAGATCATGTTTTTGAGTGTTTTGTAGAATAAAGGAGAAGCTATTAGTACAAAATTTATATTTATAACAAAAGATAAGAGTAAGTGTTGGGAATGAAATGTCTGAGGAAAGCATGATTGGAAGGAGAGTGAGACAAAACTGCTATTTTTGCTATTGTTCTTTAACATCTGAAGATCTTAACTTTGTGATCATGCCCTGAAGATCATGCAACATCAACCTGTCAGAATGTCACCCTATGCCACATGGCATCGTGGATGTGGTGTGTAGAGTCATGGGGTCACAACATCGCTCTCCCTCTCATTGTCAACTTGTCAGACCTTGGAGCCACTACTTCTCAGTCAAGTAGCTTCTGAGTTGGCATCAAAAGACTGTGTGCACCCTCTTTCCATTTCTCTCACCAAGCCAAAATCCCTGGCAGTACCATGCACTGAACCGGATTCTTCGCATGAGTCACTCTTGCTGACTGCTCAACTATATTGGTGGACTCTTTAACATCTATCTATAAGAAATTATTGAGAAATGCCTATACAATAATTTATTATGTCAGATCACCCAATTATTACAAGTATCCATATTACTGGTTTCAGAAAATTATTAGCATCTTTAGATGTGATAATTTATCCACAAACAGTATGCTAAATTACATGACACTGTTAAAACCATGCCTCACATGTCAATTGTTGACAAGGCTGGTGGTGTGTCCCTGCTGTGGCAGAATATGCTTGGAACATCAAAGCAGTTGAGCACAGCACCACCAGAAACGACAAGTGAGCAAACACGACAGTGTTACAATTCCTGTATTGGGCAGCAGACAGTTCAGAGCATGAAGCCAGTGCCTGGGAAGAGAATGGGCAGCTGCTGGCCGACAACACAAGGATAGCAGCGCTGAATGCTCTTGGGCCACACCAGCTGTTTCCGTTTTGGCTCTTGGGTGGACTGTTCTTGGATGCTTGCTGAGAGCAGTGAAATGTCTGGAGTTCGGAGCTAGGGTCATGGACAGCTGCTGGATGACAGCATACAGACAATGGTGCCGAGCACACAAGGATAAACTATTTGGAGTTGTTAGGTTCTGAGAAAACTGTTGGGAGCAGCAGCACAGCCTAGTCTGGAAGTTTACACTTGCTGGGCTGAGTGGCAGTGGTAGCCGTTAACACTGAAAGAGTGATTCCAAAACACATGAAGTGTGACCAAGATCATATATTTCTAGTTCCCAGGAAGACTGTGTCTGGATTGCATAGGTGTAACTGTGACTAGTGCTGTGTGCACTAAAATATGTCAATAACATCTGCATCATTCTATCACATTTATTGAATATTATACAATATTTTCGTGATGTTCAGTATGCATATAACTAGAATTTATACATAATGACAAAACTATTCATTGCTGAATATCACAATGATTTGCTGAAACCATAAATGTGAATATTTGTAGTAACAGGCAATCCCGACATAATAAATCATTAAATGAGCATTTATAAGTCACAAACTTCCATTTAACATTTAACAATATGGCAAAAGTGGAGTCTGTATTGGAGGAAACAGAATAACATAGGTACAATTTCCAGGTGATATGACATTACTAACTGGAAGTGAAAGTAACACAAACAAAGTGCTAAAAAATTTTAATGAGATGGTAAGAAAAGCAAAGTGCATGATGGTTGGCAAAGGTGGAAACTAGTTAATATAAAGATATGATAAACTGAAATTAATCAAGTGACAGCTTCCAACTATCTAAGAAGATTTAAAGTGCCACCAGGAGGTCAAAACCCTAGTTATGGTAGCTAAGGCAGTTTTCAATAGAAAGAGCAACTTATTATTTGGAAAGCTCAGGAAAAGACTAACTAAGAGCGTTGTCTGGAGAGTCGCTCTCTATGGACCTGCAACATGGACAATGAGGACAAAGGGCTGAAGGAGGATGGAATCATTTGAGAAGTGAGTGTGGAGGAGGATGGTAAGAATACACTATGTGATCAAAAGTATCTGGACACCTGGCTGAAAAGACACAAGTTTGTGGTGCACTCCATCGGTAATGCTGGAATTCAATATGGTGTTGGACCACCCTTAACCTTGATGACAGCTTCCACTCTCACAGGCATACATTCAATCAGGTGCTGGAAGGTTTCTTGGGGAATGGCAGCCCATTTTTCATGGAGTGCTCCAAGGAGGAGCGGTATTGATGTAGGTCAGTGAGGCCTGGCATGTAGTCAGCATTCCAAAATATCCCAAAGGTGTTCTACAGGATTCAGATCAGGACTCTGTGTAGGCCAGTCCATTACAGGCATATTATTGTCATTTAACCACTCCGCCACAGGCTGTGCATCATGAACAGGTGATCGATCGTGTTGAAAGATGCAATCGCCATTCATGAATTGCTCTTCAACAGTGGGAAGCAAGAAGGTGCTTAAAACTTAAAACATCAATGTAGGCCTGTGCTATGATAGTGCCATGGAAAACAACAAGGGATGCAAACCCCCTCCATGAAAAACACGACCACACCATAACATCATTGCGTCCGAATTTTACAGTTGGTACATCACACGCTGGCAGATGATGTTCACTAGGTATTTGCCATACCCACACCCTGCCATCGGATCGCCACATTGTATACCGTGATTCGTCACTCCACACAACATTTTCCCACAGTTCAATGGTCCAATGTTTATGCTCCTTACACCAAGTGAGGGGTTGTTTGGCATTTACTGGCATGATGTGACTTATTAGCAGCTGCTCGACCATGAAAGCCAAGTTTTCTCACCTCCCGCCTAACTGTCATAGTACTTGCAGTGGATCCTGATGCAGTTTGGAATCCCTGTGTGATGGTCTGGATAGATGTCTGCATATTACACATTACGAGCCTCTTCAACTGTCGCGAGCTCTGTCAGTCAACAGACGAGGTCCGCCTTTACGCTTTTGTGCTGTACGTATCCCTTCACGCTTCCACTTCACTATCACATCTGAAACAGTGGACCTAGGGATGTTTAGGAGTGTGGAAATCTCACGTACAGATGTGTGACACAAGTGACACCCAATCACCTGATCACATTCCAAGTCCATGAGTTCCATGGAGCACCCCATTCTGCTCTCTCACGATGTCTAATGACTACTGAGGTCGCTGATATGGATTACCTAGCAGTAGGTGGCAGCAAAATGCACCTAATATGAAAAATGTATGTTTCTGGGAGTGTTTGGATACTTTTGATCACATAGTGTATGTGGGTATGAAGAGTGACTGATGAAGAGGTGCAGGAATGAATAGGAGAGAAAAAGACTATTTGAAGTTATAAGAAAAAGAAAGAGGAATTGACTGGGTCACATGTTGCAATAGGACTAGTTTATCGTGAATGATTTGGAAGGATTAGTATGTAGGAGATGTGTGACAGGAAGGGGAAGACCCAAGATGAGTGACAGCAACGGAAATGGAAGCCATGTGGACATGAAGAGAGCATTAGAAGACAGGAGGACATGGAGAACAACTGTGAGAAGACAGCCTTTGGGCACACAGTAATAATAATAATAATAATAATAATAATAACAATAATAATAATAATGTACTAAGCTCCTTCAGAGAAAAAAAGGAAAATAAGAAGTGAATAAGATGATGTTGCATTAATTGTTACAATTTGGGATTGGCATGCTATTCATAAAACTGCTAAGAATCCTATAATAAATGTAGCCTTCTTATAGTATATCTTTTCTGAAGTAAGATGCCCTTCACGAACATTATAGCTTTTGTAGGTCCAGTTGTAACATGGGAAAATAATAATGCATTTCGAGCCCACAAAGATTCAATAGTCCTGAATTCAAAAGTGCAAGTGTAAGTGGATGTGTAACCTAACATTGCACTCTCCTTTAGAAACATTACTACCATAGCTTAGAATTATGTATGAATTTTCTATGTAGTTCTGCAGCTTTCATTTTCATTTTGTTATTTACTATCATAATTGCTGTCACTTGTAAGTATTTCATCTTAATCTTGAGCCTTGGTCTGGCATTTAATTAACTAAAACTAGTAAGAAGAGCTTGGTTAACATGGAATTTCTTTTTCCTACACGTGACGACAAAGGATGACTACTCTCTACGGAGTGGCATTTCTGTATAATACCTTAATTACATTACATGCGACTAAATAAAAATTTGGCTGTTCAGAATTTATGGCTCATATTTCTGCAATAAATCAAACATTTCCTCAGTCTTCTTTTTATTGCTTTACTTTTCTTTCATTTTGAATGATTGTTTGTCACATGTGTTGCATGAATCCTAGTTTTCTAGCATTTGTAAAATTAGAGAAAACTTTTGACTAGGTTGACTGTAATACTCTCTTTCAAATTCTGAAGGTGACAGGGGTCAAATACAGGGAGCGAAAGGCTATTTACAATTTGTACAGAAACCAGATGGCAGTTATAAGAATCGAGGGGCTTGAAAGGGAAGCAGTGGTTGAGAAGGGAGTGAGACACAGGGTTGTAACCTATCCTCGATGTTATTCAATCTGTATACTGACCAAGCAGTGAAGGAAACAAAATAAGAAATTCAGAGTAGGGACATTGTAATTCTGTCAGAGACAGCAAATGACCTGGAAGAGCAACTGAATGGAATGCACAGTGTCTTGAAAGGAGGATATAAGATGAACATCAACAAAAACAAAATTAGGATAATGGACTGTAGTTGCATTAAATCAGGTGATTCTGAGGGAAATAGATTAGGAAATGAGACACTTAAAGCAGTAGATGAGTTTTGCTATTTGAGGAGCAAATTAACTGATGATGTTCGAAGTAGAGAGGATATAAAATGTAGACTGGAATAGCAAGGAAAGAGTTTCTGAAGAAGAGAAATTTGTTAACATCACGTATCGATTTAAGTGTCAGGAAGCCCTTTCTGAAAGTATTTGTATGGAGTGTAGCCATGTATTGAAGTGAAATATGGGCGATAAATTGTTTAGAAGCTTTCGAAATGTGGTGCTACAGAAGAATGCTGAAGATTAAATGGGTAGATAGCGTAACTAATGAGGTGGTACCGAATAGAATTGTGGAGAAGAGGAACTTGTGGCACAACTTGACTCGAAGAAGGGATCATTTGGTAGGACACATTCTGAGGCATCAACGGATCACCAATTTAATATCGTACAGAAGCGTGGAGGGTAAAAATTATAGCGGGAGACCAAGGGATGAATACACTAACGGATTCAGAAGGATGTAGGTTGCAGTAGTTACTCAGAGATGAAGAAGCTTGCAGCAGATAGGATAGCATGGAGAGCTGCATCAAACCAGTCTCTAGACTGAAGACCCTAACAACAACAACAACATAGTTTGTTCCGTTAAATTAAGATTGAATATTTGAGCTTGAGTAACACTTCATTCCATTTAGTGATGTTAGCCAAACAGCAATGCCCAACTCTAACTATGAAACAAAAGTTTTCAATATTATCAATTCTATTCACACCAACTGGAAAAAATGAGAGGGGGGGGATAATAGTAATAATTAATTTATGCAAAAAATATCATGATAAAGTGAGTAAGTTCCAATTATTCACATGTTAATAACAAATAGATGCTGTTATTTCCTTAGTTACTGATTAGGCATATTTCATAAACTGAAAAATGAGCCAATGGCAATAAGCAGTTGCAGGTGTTTCCATGAGATAGCTCAAGATGCTTTTAGTACAATGACAAAGAAATACTTGTCATATGTAGTATCTTTACTAGCCTGTTGAAATAACCAGTTCTTTCAGCACAGGTTTTGATGAAAAAGTGGTTAGTTTTAACACATCAAACTGCCAGAAAAAGTTCACACTTGTTAGTTTTTGCCATAGCAGCAGTCAGTAAAACAGTCATTTTATTCCTACTTGTTGTTGTTGTTGTTGTTGCTGCTGCTGCTGCTGCTGCTGCTGCTGCTCCTCCTCCTCCTCCTCCTCCTCCTGCTCAGATTGCTTCTGCTGCTCAGATTGCTTCTGCTGTTCCTGTTCCTCCTCAGCAGCAAGTGCTTCTTGAAGGCTGATTAGTGAAAGTGTCACTTTTCCACTTAGAACAACAGGAGGATCAGCATCTGCACTACCTGGGGCACCAGTTGGTTCAGCATGTGTCTCAGAATCTGACACAAGTAACTGTGAGTGAGACGGTAAATGTCCTTCCAACATAATGGATCGTGTTTCAGTTTCTACAGGTGCTGGAGTAGCACTCCGACTCCGTGACACTGAGCCAGGAAGTACTCCAAAATCTGGTGGTGGCACCGGTGTTCCAGGCCTGGACCAACGACCTCCACCTTCACAACTTGCTGTCACATCCATTCCTACAACAACAACCTGACCCTGCTGCTGTAACGGTTGTGACTGGCTCTCAATATCTGCTGAAAATTCTACCTTCTGCTTTGGCTTTGTCCCTGCTGGCTCCTCCTCAGTTTCATAACTGCTTGGTTCCACAGCTGGAGTGGACTGGTGAGTGTCAACCTGAAAATCATACGCAAAGAACACTAAGAACTCTTGCAAAAGACTTAAGAAAATGAAGCCTGTTCAAAGACTTCCAGAAGATACGTAATTTTGCTTGGATGGTATGATGGAGCGAAATGTGGAGTAACTGCCACAAGTTTCACTGCTGTATATCTATTAGTTATTGTTCAGTGCTGTATTAAGTAGAACATTGTATCACACAGTTTGCAAATTTTGAGATAGCAGAGTTAGAGGAGCAACACATCTGCATTAGATTTTGCTTTAAAACCAAGAAAACCTTTAGTGAGACACACCAAATGATGCAGGAAGCCTGCAGTGATGAGTCTTTAAATCATACTCAGTGTTACAAATGGTTCACATGGTTTAAAAATGGCCAGACAGAAGTTAAAGATGACCCTCATTCAGGACAGCCTGCTACATCTACCAACGACACTCACGTCAGGAATGTCAAGGAAATTGTGCATGCCAACTCAGGACTAACCATCTGAAAGACTGCAGAAGAATGTAACATTTCAGTTGGATCATGTCATGAAATCTTGACACAGCATCTTAGCATGCATCATGTTGCCACCAAGCTCATTCCACAGCTCATGAGTCAAGAGCTTTGCCTCACAATTTGTGAAGAGCCTTTGGATCATGCAAATGAGAACCTGGCCTCTTTGGACTTTTTTTATTTCCAAAGTTGAAAACCCCATTGTAAGGATGAAGATTTGCAACAATACACAATACAAAAAAAAATTGCAGATGGCGCTTTGCACAGTCCAGAAAGAGGTGTACCAAGACTGCTTCCAGAAGCAGAAACAATATTGGGAGTGCTGTATCAATTGTGGAGGAGAGTATTTCGAAGGAGGCCATGCACAATAAGTAAAAAGTAAGCATAGAAAAATTTTGTGGCCAAAGTTCCGAAATTTTTTGAACAGACCTAGTACATCTTTGGTTTTGTGTCTTCCTTGTCATCTAGGTGTCTACAGTCTACACCCCCTCTCCTCTTCTGTCCAAGCTCAACCCCCCTTCCTCCGCCCCCCCCCCTTCTCTCTCGATCTATCTCTCTCTCTCTCTCTCTCTCTCTCTCTCTCTCTCAGCATAGAGCAAAGTACTAATTACAGGATGCCCCCCCCCACACACACACACACTAGGACTGGTGAATGTTCTCAATTACAATCCATCAATATTTTGAGAGAATACAGGGGGGGGGGGGGGGGGAGGAGAGATGAGCAGTCACAACTACATATCATTAGTTCATGATGTGACTTACCGAACGAAAGTGCTGGCAGGTCGATAGACACACAAACAAACACAAACATACACACAAAATTCAGGCTTTCGCAACAAACGATTGCTTCATCAGGAAAGAGGGAAGGAGAGGGAAAGACGAAAGGATGTGGGTTTTAAGGGAGAGGGTAAGGAGTCATTCCAATCCCGGGAGCGGAAAGACTTACCTTAGGGGGAAAAAAGGACAGGTATACACTCGCACACACGCATCCATCCGCACCTACACAGGCACAAGCAGACATTTGTAAAGGCAAAGAGTTTGGACAGAGATGTCAGTCGAGGTGGAAGTACAGAGGAAAAGATGTTGTTGAAAGACAGGTGAGGTATGAGCAACAGCAAATTGAAATTAGCGGAGATTGAGGCTTGAGGATAACGAGAAGAGAGGATATACTGAAGGGCAAGTTCCCATCTCCGGAGTTCTGACAGGTTGGTGTTAGTGGGAAGTATCCAGATAACCCGGACGGTGTAACACTGTGCCAAGATGTGCTGGCCATGCACCAAGGCATGTTTAGCCACAGGGTGATCCTCATTACCAACAAACACTGTCTGCCTGTGTCCATTCATGCGAATGGACAGTTTGTTGCTGGTCATTCCCACATAGAAAGCTTCACAGTGCAGGCAGGTCAGTTGGTAAATCACATGGGTGCTTTCACGCATGGCTCTGCCTTTGATCGTGTACACCTTCCGGGTTACAGGGCTGGAGTAGGTGGTGGTGGGAGGGTGCATGGGACAGGTTTTACACCGGGGGCGGTTACAAGGGTAGGAGCCAGAGGGTAGGGAAGAAGGTTTGGGGATTTCATAGGGATGAACTAAGAGGTTACGAAGGTTAGGTGGACGGCGGAAAGACACTCTTGGTGGAGTGGGGAGGATTTCATGAAGGATGGATCTCATTTCAGGGCAGGATTTGAGGAAGTCGTATCCCTGCTGGAGAGCCACATTCAGAATCTGATCCAGTCCCGGAAAGTATCCTGTCACAAGTGGGGCACTTTTGGGGTTCTTCTGTGCGAGGTTCTGGGTTTGAGGAGATTGAGGAAGTGACTCTGGTTATTTGCTTCTGTACCAGGTCGGGAGGGTAGTTGCGGGATGCGAAAGCTGTTTTCAGGTTGTTGGTGTAATGGTTCAGGGATTCCGGACTGGAGCAGATTCGTTTGCCATGAAGACCTAGGCTGGAGGGAAGGGACCGTTTGATGTGGAATGGGTGGCAGCTGTCATAATGCAGGTACTGTTGCTTGTTGGTGGGTTTGATGTGGACGGACGTGTGAAGCTGGCCATTGGACAGGTGGAGGTCAATGTCAAGGAAAGTGGCATGGGATTTGGAGTAGAACCAGGTGAATCTGATGGAACCAAAGGAGTTGAGGTTGGAGAGGAATTTCTGGAGTTCTTCTTCACTGTGAGTCCAGATCATGAAGATGTCATCAATAAATCTGTACCAAACTTTGGGTTGGCAGGCCTGGGTAACCAAGAAGGCTTCCTCTAAGCGACCCATGAATAGGTTGGCATACAAGGGGGCCATCCTGGTACGCATGGCTGTTCCCTTTAATTGTTGGTATGTCTGGTCTTCAAAAGTGAAGAAGTTGTGGGTCAGGATGAATCTGGCTACGGTAATGAGGAAAGAGGTTTTTGGTAGGGTGGCAGGTGATCGGCGTGAAAGGAAGTGCTCCATCGCAGCGAGGCCCTGGACGTGCGGAATATTTGTGTATAAGGAAGTGGCATCAATGGTTACAAGGATGGTTTCCGGGGGTAACAGACTGGATAAGGATTCCAGGCGTTCGAGAAAGTGGTTGGTGTCTTTGATGAAGGATGGGAGACTGCATGTAATGGGTTGAAGGTGTTGATCTACGTAGGCAGAGATACGTTCTGGATGGCTGAACCACGCTTGACATTCGAGCAATGACAATGTATTGTGAAGTGGTTTTTCAAGTTTTATAAAGCCGTTGAAGTGCAACATCAGTGGAGGTGGGGTTTTGAACCAGAACCACCAACCCACCTAAGGACTAAACACATCACTGACAAGTTTGAATTGCATGGAATGATTTGTGATATTCAAAAAGTAAGGTCAGGAAGACAGCGTACAGCTACAAGTACTGCTTCATCAGCTCTCATGTTGGAAACATTTGTTAATTCTCCACAGAAGTCTGCTATGCAATGTGCATGTGCAGTGGGGGTTAGCAATACAAGTGTATGAAGAATTCTCAAAGCTGCAAAGTGGAAAGTTTGCATTCCACAATTACTGCACACGATTAATGACGACGATCCTGATTGCCAAATGCAATTTTGCGAATGGTACCAGCAAATAGTAACTGATAATGAACAATTTGTGATGAAGGTAGTATGGAGTGATGAGACACAATTTAAACTTAATGGAACCGTTAATCGGCATAAAAGTGTGTACTTGGCACCGGAAAAACCGCATGTTTATGTGGATAAAGTGGTCAGTCTATCACGGGTTCATGTGTAGTGTGGACTATCATCTAGGCTCTAGGGGCTTAGTAGGACCCTTTTTCTTTGATGCTAGTGTCACTGGAGCAGTGTACCTGGAAATGTTACGCGCATCAATTTTGCCACGTATATGTGTGCTTTATGGGGCTGATGAACAGATCTTCTACCAACAGGTTGGGGTGCCACCACACTACCACCTAGCTGTACGAGCTTTTCTGGATGACAATTTTCCAGGGCATTGGATTGGACAAAGACGGCCAATTGAGTTCCCTCCAAGGTCGCCAGATCTAACACCTATAGACTTTTACTTGGAAATTGTGAAAGATAACGTCTATCGATATAAGCCATGCACACTGGAGGAACTTCGCCAGGAGATTACAGTGACATGTGCAGCAATCTCCACTGTAACATTGACTGACATTGTTGTGGTGACCGCTCGTCGTTCTGTTATGTGTATAGCTGCCAACGGTGAACATTTTGAGCATTTAAAGTAACCATTTGCTAAACTGAAGGTTGTACAACATGTGTGATCAATTATTAAATGTAAAATAAACACATAAGTAACACTTTTCGTTCCTTAAAGTGTGTATACATTTTTCTGTCAGACACTATATATTTGGTCTCGCAATTTGTTACTGATTTCTAATTTGGCTGAGGCAATTATGAAAAGCTCACAGGAAATTTTGTAATATTTCTCAGATGATACACTTTTGACTAATCCTGCAATCCCACACACTTCTGATGACATACACTGGCTACCATATGTAAGTTCCGGTAGTTTTCTCTTTAAACTTTGGCTGTTCTTTATTGTCTAATATACAATGTCTCATTACAGACCATCATAAACATTTATGAACTGAATTTAGTTCAGTAAATTCTTTAGAATGTCTGTTATTATTTACTCATATTTATCTTCTTTTATTATGAACTAATATGTGTTCTCTAAAACTTTGTTCAGTTCTGTCTCGTGTGGTCTCCAAATGAATGTCCATTACACTGTCATTTCCAAATTTAATTCAATGGTTTCATCATCCAGGTTTACAATCAGGGAATTAGTCCTCTTTGACTCAATATCTAATTATTCAACAGCTTACAAATCGGGGGTCTGGACCCAAGTCCAGGACACCTTATCTTCATTCCTCCACGATCTCAACACCTTCTGTCCCTTCCACTTCACCTGGTCCTCCTCCACCCTTTGTGCAACCTTCCTAGATGTCAGTCTACTCCTCTCAGGTGGCTCCATCCACACCTCAGCTCCACCCACATCAAACACATCAATCACCAACAGTTCCCGTACTTTGACAGCCACCACCCCTTCCACACCAAAAAATCCCTTCCATATAGCCTGAACATCTGTGGCAGATGCATCTGCAGTGATGAGAATTCCCTCCCCTGATCCACAGCCACAGGGATCATACCTTGTGGAATACACAGATGCAAGACCTGCCCAATCCACTCACCCAGCACCACCTACTCCAGTCTCGTCACAGGCTTATGCTGCCCCATCAGAGACCCGGCCCCCTGTGACTGCTGCCATGTTATATATCAGCTCTGCTGCAACCACTGTCCAACAATTTACATTGGTATGACAACCAACCAGTGTCGACTAGGATGAATGGCCACCACCAAACCGTTGCCAAAAACAAGGTGGAGCACCCAGTGGAACAACATGCAGCAGACCGTAACATGTGCAATTTCAATGGCTACTTCACAACCTGGACAATCTGGATCCTCCCACCACCAGCTTCTCTGAGATGCAGATGGGAGCTATCCTTACAGCATGTCCTTCACTCCTGTAATCTCCGTGCCCTAAACCCAAGGTAGCTCACTGTCCCCCCACCCAATTTTGTGAGTGTGTGTGTACACAGATCATCCCCTGCCAAAGTAACCCCATCCAATTTATGTCAGCTAGTTGTGTGTTGCTACATCTTGCCCTAGCCTGTGAATTCAAGCCGTCTGCCACCTGCCCCCTCTACCTACCAGCCCACAGATGGCTCCCCACTCTCCTGTGAGCCATTAGATGCTCCCCCCCCCCCCCAACCCCATCCCTGCCTCCTGCCTCTCTCCATTCCTCAACCAATCCCACCTTGCATCGCCCACCCCCACCTCACCCCAGTTCACTCAATGTGGGCCAGGAAAGAGCTGGTAGTTTACTGAGCATAACGTAGGGAGACAGGTGTGTGCATGTGAGTGATGTGCATGCGAGTGTGTGTGTGTGTGTGTGTGTGTGTGTGTGTGTGTGTGTGTGTATTTTTTTTTTTTTCTTCACAATGACTTATGAGATTTTCGAGAGTATTTTGCCTAAAGTAGAAAATAGTAATTTAATAGACTTCGAAAATCCGGACAGGTCAAATGAAATAGAAAGAACCAATCAATTTGATTTAAAAAGTTTTCTTGTAAATTTCACGAAAGAAATCAAACAATCAGTTGACGACAATAAGACTTACTGGGATGAAAAAATTGATAACATTTTGTTGCAAGTCCAAGCAGTCAATACCCAAGGGGGTGATGTTTCGAACAGAGTTGGCAGTGTTGCGGAAAAAATTGCATCTGTGGAAGCAAATGTAAATGAAATAGCTGATAAATTGAGCGATGAAATTAATACTGTAAAAAATGAGTTACTGGCAGATAGGGAAATACATTTAATTGATTTTAATGAGATAAAAGGGGAAATTAAAAATTTGGATGAGAACACAAAAGTTTTAGTAAAAAATGTAGAACAAAAAACTGACAATCGTTTGGTTACTCTAGAAAAAAAGTAGAATGCAATGATTTAGAAAACAAAAAATCTGTCAAAGAACTTAGCGAAAAAATTGAAAGTTTTGACATTGAATCTCAAAGCAAAAATCGCAACATCAACACATGCAATCTTGTATCTAATATTCCAGTGAAGCACTTTTCGGTAGATGGACCCTTACACCCCGTTGATTTTATACAGTATTGTAAGGATTGTTTTTTACCTCACTCACCAGATGATATGAAAATTAAATTTGTGAAAAAATTCTTGGAAGGGGAAGCTTTGACTTGGGCAAACCAGATTGTAACTGTGGGGATGACCTTTTCAGAATCTGAATCAAAATTTCTGGAAAATTTTTGGGATGATCTTAAACAAACTAGAATCAAAAGTGAATTTTTGAATGGGAGAAACTATAGAGAATCAGATGGGAGCATGAAACAATTTTGCAGAAGTGAACTTAAAAAACTTATTCATTTAGCAAAACCTTTGGATGACTTGATCAAAACTGATACCTTAAAGAGAAGAATGTCATCAGCAATGCAGTTGAGTTTAGTTCATTGTCCTGATACTAATGTTGAGCAGTTTCTCAATTATATTGAAAAGTTGGATAGGGTAACAACAAGAACACACAGTGGGTTTACTCAGAAAAGTAGTGGTCAAAATTGGGGAAATTACAACTTTCAAAAATGGGAACAAAACAATTATCATGGTGTCAGTCAAAATTCAGAGGGATATAACAATTTTCAAAAGAAGGACCATAATTTTCATCCAAAACAAGAACAACATTTTCGCGGAAATAATCAACAAAATAAAGAACACTTTAGGGATCAAATTCACAGAAATTTTGCTAGAGATCAGTACAACAGAAACTACCAACAACCAGGTAATGTTTGGCATATGAATGGGAACAGAAATGTTGATCAGAGACATTGGCAGAACCACAATCAGCAGTTTAAACAGGAACCAGTTGTAATTCAGGAAATAAAAAACGAGTAGACGCCCCCTTGAAGGTCCGCAAGGTTGAGGCAGAAGGTGAGCTTGATGAAAGGACCAATGGATGTGACTATCATAAACCCAAACATGACAGTTCCAAACCTAAGCTATCACATGAGGTTATTAGTTGTTACTTATGGAAGAAATTTCAAGAGGAAAATAATGATGATATTGATAAAGATAAAATTTTCAGTACACAAGAACATACAGTAGATAAAAGTAATTGTGATTCATTTAATTTGACAGAGGTTTACACTTGGGCAGAAAAGAACAACACTTTGTCAAATGATGTAATTTGTAGTAGTTCAGAGACGTGTGTGAATGAAAAAGAGAATGCATGCTGTGAGAATGAATGTATTGGTGAAAGGGATCTGGTAACTTTAGAAAGGGGAAATAATATTTTGGGGGATAATTTGAATGTGTATGAGCTGAATATGTATAATGATAATGATGTTGATGATAAAGTTGATAATGATGGTAATGGTATTGATGATAGTGTTGAGGAAAGGTGTTTCATTAGTTTAAATAGGGAGTTGAGTATACACATGGTTGAAAATGGATTAAATAGTGAGAATATTATAGAAATTCCCAGGGATGTTACCAGGATGAATAAGGCTCGCAAGCAGGGTGTATGTGAAAGTGTGAATTTTGATGTTGTTGGTAAAGAATCTGACTACACAAATAATGATGACACATGTATAACTTCTAGCCTAAGTGAAACTTTTACAGATACTAATGACACACACACACACACACATTTCTTATGAATCTATGGCTGAACAGTGAAACTATTTCTTTTGACAAGAACTTTAGAAAGATGCTTATTAATGTATGTGAAACTATATGTCCTGAGTGGTGGAAAAAGATGAGATACTTTATTTTTGAAAAGCTGAAGGATAAGTACTTCAATAGTATACAATGCGATTTGGATGAAAATTCTTGGCTATTTGAGATAATAGAGAGTACAAATGACAATTTTGTATCTTGTGAAAATTTTATAACTGTGACAAATAATACATATAATGGTATACCATATGATTCTGATAAGTATAGGTTTGGGGAAATTGAAAGTCACTTATTACATGAGGATACAAGTTCTGAGAAAAGTGATCAATTTTGCAGTCCTTATATAAAAGTTCAAATTGGGTCATGGATTGGTAAACGTTTAATTGATACAGGAAGTGTTATCTCGGGAATATCTGAAAGGTTAAGCAAGAAATTGAAAGTGGGGAAAGATTATGTTGAAATGCCAGTTGTTGGGGGTAAAGATAAAAGGTGCTACTGGGAAGAGCAGTAAATTGGTAAAAAGTCAGGCTTTAGTGACATTTTTAATTGAAGGCAAGTTGTTCACACATGGATGTTTTGTAATTCAGGAATTTAATGAGGATTTTCTTTTGGGTATGAATTGGATAGTGAAAGTAAATACAGCATTTGATTGGGTTGGAAGAAAACTTTTGATAGAAACTAGTGAAAGGGAATACATTCAGACAAATTTTGTGAACACACTTGGTGATCAGAGTAATGGAAATTTTGACAGTATCAATTTACTAAAAGAAAATAGACTGGAGAATATTGAAATTCATAGATTTGATACTGATGAAGTTGAATTTGGGAATTTAGTAAACTTGAAAATTTCAGAAACACAAAATTTATCTGGGAAGCAAAAACAACAGTTAGAAAATCTGCTGTGGGAATACAGTGATGTTTTCAGTGACGTACCTGGTAGGGTAAAGGGTTATCTGTGTGAGCTTCAGGTAAAACCTCATGAACCATTTTTCATAAAACCATACAGTATTGCAATATCAAAAAGACCTGCTGTTGAGAAAGAGCTGAAATAGATGGAAGGGTGTAATATAATAGAAAGGAGTATCAGTGCATATAATAATCCTCTAGTAGTTGTTTCAAAAAAAAGATGGTGGAGTAAGATTGGTTTTGGACTCTAGACACTTAAACAAAATTTTGTTCAGGCAGACAGACCATCCCGAAAATATTGATGAGTTACTCTATAAATTTACAGATATAAAATAAATGTCAAGTTTGGATCTAACTTCAGGTTTTCATCAGGTACCACTTTCGGTTAATTCTAGAAAATATACTGCTTTCTTGTACAATGGTAAGAGTTACCAATATTGTGTTGTGTCATTTGGGTTAAATTCTTCTGTTTCCGAATTCATAAGAGCTTTGTATCATGTACTGGGGTAAGAACTTGCATCTAAACTGATAATTTATGTAGATGACATTTTGGTTACAGGGCAAAATTGGGAGGAACATTTTTCGATTTTGAAGTCAGTTTGTGAAAAACTTAGAAAAGGGGTATGACATTGAAATTAGAGAAATGTAAATTTGCAGTTTCTGAATTAAAATGTTTGGGTCATGTTGTCACAGACAAGGGAATTTTGGCAGATCCAGAAAAAATTAAAGCAATTTCAGAAATTCCTATTCCTAAGACTAAAAAACAATGAAAGTCGTTCTTTGGGTTATGCGGTTATTACCGAAAACACATAAGTGATCAGAGTCTGAATGCACCATGTTTAAGTCAGTTACTTAAGAAAAACACTGTTTGGGTTTGGGATAAAAGTTGTTAGGAAGAGTTTGATAAAATTAAGCAAGAGTTGAGGAAGCAACACTTATTACACAGACCTGATTTTAATTTACCATTTTGTTTGAATAGCAGTAATTATGGGCTTGGAACAGAGTTATTTTAAGAAAGAGTAGAGAATGGAGTTAAGATACATTGTACCATAGCATTTGCAAGCAGAATGTTGCTCAAGCATGAGAAAAATTATACAGTCACAGAGAAGGAACTTTTGGCAATTCATTGGGCTTTTACAAAATTTAGAATTTACCTTATTGGACATAAAACCATAGTATTTTCGGATCACAAAGCTTTGAGTTACTTACAAGAGTGCAAATTATACCACAGTAGATTGACCAGATGGGCAATATTTCTGCAACAGTTTGCCTTTGAAATCAAGCACATAAAAGGTTCTGAGAATGTAGTAGCTGATTCACTTTCAAGGTTACCAATTGGGGGAGAAAAGGAGATTTTTGAACAAGAGGAGGAAAAGCAATTTAAAATTAGATACTTGAAAGGGGTGGAAAATGAGAAAACAATTAGAGCTATGTGCAACCAAATTAGGAAAAATCAAAATTTAGATAAAAGTTGGAAATTAATCAAAGAATGTTTAGGCAAGAAGGGGTATGAGAAACTTGATAAATTTTACAAATTACATAAGGGGATTTTATTTTGGAGAACAGATGTAGATTCTGATAATTGGAAACTGTGTTGGCCGGAGGCAGATGCTGAAAAGCTGATCATTTACATACATGAAAGTTTTGGTCATTGTGGGATACAGAAGTGCATTCAAAAGATACAAGAAAACGTTTATTTTTACAATATTGGAAAGAAGGTAAGAAAAGAATTGGCAACCTGTGACAAATGTCAGAGAGTTAAAGTGAGCAATCAAAGACGTGGTGGAGAGATGCAAAACATTATTCCGGAAAAACCTTTAGATCTTATCGCTGTGGACTTATATGGAATGCTACCAAAGAGTAAAGGTGGTCACTGTTACATATTTGTTATGGTAGATGTATTTTCAAAATTAATTAAACTATATCCAGTGAAAAAAGCTACTAGCCATGAAATTATAATAAAAATTGAAAGAGATTATTTCGCACACGTGGGTAAACCAAAAGCTATATTATCAGATAATGGTTCACAGTTCACCTCTAAAATTTGGAAAAAGTTTATTGTAAGATCAAAATTGAAGCATATACTTACATCTGTTTATTGTCCATCCACCAATCCTGCAGAATATATATGAGGGAAATTGGGAGACTTTGCAGAACCTATTGTAGCCATAAACATCCAACCTGGTTTGAGCACATTCGCAATTTTGAAGATATTATGAATAGTCTACAACATAGTTCCACAGGATTTTCACCGTATGAGATAATGTTTAATAACAGAGCTCCAAATCTTATATCAGAACTTATTGAATTTCCTAAATGTACACCTTTAACTATGCAAGAAAGAGAGAAGATATTGTCAGGGAAACTATGAGGAAACAAGGGGAAAAGAGGAATAAAAGACATAACAATAGGGTAAAATTAACCACTTTCAAAATTGGGGATCTTGTTCCGGTAAAATCTCATGAAAAATCAAAAATATTAACTTCAGAAATTAAAAAATTCTTTGGTATCTATATTGGGCTTTTTGAAGTCATAGAAAATCCACACCCTAATGCTTATCGTTTGGTGTACCCTAAGTCAAAGAAATTATTTGGTCTCAGGAATGTTGTCTCTTTGAAAATTTATAAATAGAAATCATAATTTCAAAAATTTAAATAACCTATTTTCATCTCAAACAAAAGTCCTCCACTGGAATATGCTTGTTAGAACAAAACTACCTGTACAATCAAGTATGTATATTTGCATGTATAAATTAATAATTTGAAGTCACATGTTAATTGAAACTGACGAAAAAACACTGTTGTAACAAAGAATGAGAGAAAGATTTTTTTTTTACAAAAAAAATTCTCCATAGTGAGCATTTCTGAATTTTTCTAATTTTTGGAAGCTAATTCTTCCCTGTGGGTGAAGGCATGCATGTGAGGACATGCATGCAAAGGTATAAGTTTCAAAACCAATTTTAGATAAAGCCTCATGATATATGAGCAATTTATTGTTCTTTATACTGATTTTGTGGGGAGCGAAAGTACTCTTCACAAGAATGTGACTTGTAGTAATATTTTAGTAGAGAGACAAGTGTACATAAATAAGTGTAAAAAATTTAGATAATACTGATGTATCTTTAGCTGTACTAAAAGAAAGAAAAGCATAAGAATATATATATATATATATATATATATATATATATATATATATATATATATAAATTAATAGAGGGAAACATTCCACGTGGGAAAAATATATCTAAAAACAAAGATGATGTGACTTACCAAACGAAAGCGCTGGCACGTCGATAGACACACAAACAAACACAAATGTTTGTGTTTGTTTGTGTGTCTATCGACGTGCCTGCGCTTTCATTTGGTAAGTCACATCATATATATATATATATATATATATATATATATATATATATATATATATATATATGGTTATAATAGAGGGAAACATTCCACGTAGGAAAAATATATCTAAAAACAAAGATGATGTGACTTACCAAATGAAAGTGCTGGCAGGTCGACAGACACACAAACGAACACAAACATACACACAAAATTCAAGCTTTCGCAACAAACTGTTGCCTCATCAGGAAAGAGGGAAGGAGAGGGAAAGACAAAAGGATGTGGGTTTTAAGGGAGAGGGTAAGGAGTCATTCCAATCCCGGGAGCGGAAAGACTTACCTTAGGGGGAAAAAGGACAGGTATACACTCGCACACACACACATATCCATCCACACATATACAGACACAAGCAGACATATTTAAAGTCTGGGCAGAGGTGTCAGTCGAGGCGGAAGTGAAGAGGCAAAGATGATGTTGAATGACAGGTGAGGTATGAGTGGCGGCAACTTGAAATTAGCGGAGATTGAGGCCTGGTGGGTAACGGGAAGAGAGGATATATTGAAGAGCAAGTTCCCATCTCCGGAGTTCGGATAGGTTGGTGTTGGTGGGAAGTATCCAGATAAACCGGGCGGTGTAACACTGTGCCAAGATGTGCTGGCCGTGCACCAAGGCATGTTTAGCCACAGGGTGATCCTCATTACCAACAAACACTGTCTGCCTGTGTCCATTCATGCGAATGGACAGTTTGTTGCTGGTCATTCCCACATAGAATGCATCACAGTGTAGGCAGGTCAGTTGGTAGAGCACGTGGGTGCTTTCACACGTGGCTCTGCCTTTGATCGTGTACACCTTCCGGGTTACAGGACTGGAGTAGGTGGTGGTGGGAGGGTGCATGGGACAGGTTTTACACCGGGGGCGGTTACAAGGGTAGGAGCCAGAGGGTAGGGAAGGTGGTTTGGGGATTTCATAGGGATGAACTAAGAGGTTACGAAGGTTAGGTGGACGGCGGAAAGACACTCTTGGTGGAGTGGGGAGGATTTCATGAAGGATGGATCTCATTTCAGGGCAGGATTTGAGTAAGTCGTATCCCTGCTGGAGAGCCACATTCAGAATCTGATCCATTCCCGGAAAGTATCCTGTCACAAGTGGGGCACTTTTGTGGTTCTTCTGTGGGAGGTTCTGGATTTGAGAGGATGAGGAAGTGGCTCTGGTTATTTGCTTCTGTACCAGGTCGGGAGGGTAGTTGCGGGATGCGAAAGCTGTTGTCAGGTTGTTGGTGTAATGCTTCAGGGATTCCGGACTGGAGCAGATTCGTTTGCCACGAAGACCTAGGCTGTAGGGAAGGGACCGTTTGATGTGGAATGGATGGCAGCTGTCGTAAAAAAAAAAAAATATTTTCCGCTTTCAACACTACCGCTGCTATAAAATCCACCGTTTCTAGTTCAATAACAGCTGCTTTCACGTATTAAACAACCATTTCGGCCAGTTCTAATAACTTCCACTTTATTTCAACTTCCGTTTTTCGCACATCACTGATCATTTTAGCCGCTCCCCACAGGTTTTAACGTCATTATTTCTTCATCAGACAATTTTTAGCCCCATTTTCGTAATCTTTCACCACAACACCACTCCTTTTAATACGTTTTTTCGAAATTTTCCCGAATTTCTCCGTCCTTCAACGTGTTTTAGCGGCAACACAACCACCTAACCTTTATGCACATCGCTGTCTACCAACCCAAGTTCACCACAGGATCAACTAAACCAACACTTTTTCGCCTTTTTTCATACCAGATCTCCAGTTGCTTTCTTGTTCACCTTTATCTCTCCCCATATATTTTTATCTTTCATTTTCATTTCAACCTCATGTTAAACTTTCCACCTTCAATACCATGTCACCCTCACAACACCCCCACAACAACCCCATTAAGTTTTATTTACATTCCCTCCGCAAACATGCCTTCACGCTAGCCAGATTACGCTCGCATATTTTATTTTCCCAGGCTTGTCTGACATTTGGCATAACCCCCAAAGGCCTCACACTTAAAGTTCCCATCTCTGGCTGCAACCCTTCTTTCCATCAGTCCCTATACCGGTTCCAAACTGAACAATCCATTGCCCTCACCCACCTAATCCTTCACCTACACATCAACTCAGCCAATGAACACACCCGTCAACTCCTATCCTTAATAAAAGTCCTCAATCTTTCCTCTCCCACATCCACACCGGCTATTCAGAGCATCCTCCTACAGGCCAACCGCAAATTAGAGCAGCATGCCACCCTTCACCTCAAAAAACTATCCAATCTCCTGGTTTCCCACCTCCGGAAAGGCAACTCACTCACCCTTCACAACCTTTCCAGCAAACCTCAACCACCTCTCATTGCGCACAAACCCAGTCTCTCCCATCTACTCAATCTCCCACTTCCAGCTCCACTCCCTCCAAAACCTCAAAATTCCAATCAACACAATCTGGTACCACAACACCCTAATTCAGTAGTTAACCTTTCCTCCAAACCTCTCTCCCAATCCGAAACCTCTGTCCTATCCAAAGGCCTCACCTTCAGCCCCACTCCCAGATTCAACCAAACAGCCCTCGTCAAAGATTTACTGTCCTACACTCGTACTCTCTGCTGGAAGTATCACTTTGCCACGAAGAAAAATGATCCTAATCCTACCCCTAATGATCCAACTCCCCAAGACACTATCCAAATTGAACCCTGCCTGGAACAGTTCCGTCCTCCGTCACAGTGGGACCCACCTCCTCTCCCTCAAAATCACCCTCTCCAAACCTTCCAGGAATTTCTGACTTCCAGCCTTGCCTCTCAATCCTTCTTAAAAAACCTTAATCCTACTCCCAACATCACCACTGCTGAAGCCCAGGCTATCCGTGATCTGAAGGCTGACCGGTCCATCGTCATTCTTCCGGCGGACAAGGGTTCCACGACTGTGGTACTTGATCGTCGGGAGTATGTGGCTGAGGGACTGCGTCAGCTTTCAGACAACACCACATACAAAGTTTGCCAAGGTAATCCCATTCCTGATGTCCAGGCGGAGCTTCAAGGAATCCTCAGAAACTTAGGCCGCCTACAAAACCTTTCACCTGACTCCATCAACCTCCTGACCCCACCGACACCCCGCACCCCTACCTTCTACCTTCTTCCTAAAATTCACAAACCCAATCATCCCGGCCGCCCCATTGTAGTTGGTTACCAAGCCCCCACAGAACGTATCTCTGCCTACGTAGATCAACACCTTCAACCCATTACATGCAGTCTCCCATCCTTCATCAAAGACACCAACCACTTTCTCGAACGCCTGGAATCCTTACCCAATCCGTTACCCCCAAAAACCATCCTTGTAACCATTGATGCCACTTCCTTATACACAAATATCCCGCACGTCCAGGGCCTCGCTGCGATGGAGCACTTCCTTTCACGCCGATCGCCTGCCACCCTACCTAAAACCTCTTTCCTCATTACCTTAGCCAGCTTCATCCTGACCCACAACTTCTTCACTTTTGAAGACCAGACATACCAACAATTAAAGGGAACAGCCATGGGTACCAGGATGGCCCCTTCGTACGCCAACCTATTCATGGGTCGCTTAGAGGAAGCCTTCTTGGTTACCCAGGCCTGCCAACCCAAAGTTTGGTACAGATTTATTGATGACATCTTCATGATCTGGACTCACAGTGAAGAAGAACTCCAGAATTTCCTCTCCAACTTCAACTCCTTTGGTTCCATCAGATTCACCTGGTCCTACTCCAAATCCCATGCCACTTTCCTTGACATTGACCTCCACCTGTCCAATGGCCAGCTTCACACGTCCGTCCACATCAAACCCACCAACAAGCAACAGTACCTCCATTACGACAGCTGCCACCCATTCCACATCAAACGGTCCCTTCCCTACAGCCTAGGTCTTCGTGGCAAACGAATCTGCTCCAGTCCGGAATCCCTGAAGCATTACACCAACAACCTGACAACAGCTTTCGCATCCCGCAACTACCCTCCCGACCTGGTACAGAAGCAAATAACCAGAGCCACTTCCTCATCCTCTCAAATCCAGAACCTCCCACAGAAGAACCACAAAAGTGCCCCACTTGTGACAGGATACTTTCCGGGAATGGATCAGATTCTGAATGTGGCTCTCCAGCAGGGATACGACTTACTCAAATCCTGCCCTGAAATGAGATCCATCCTTCATGAAATCCTCCCCACTCCACCAAGAGTGTCTTTCCGCCGTCCACCTAACCTTCGTAACCTCTTAGTTCATCCCTATGAAATCCCCAAACCACCTTCCCTACCCTCTGGCTCCTACCCTTGTAACCGCCCCCGGTGTAAAACCTGTCCCATGCACCCTCCCACCACCACCTACTCCAGTCCTGTAACCCGGAGGGTGTACACGATCAAAGGCAGAGCCACGTGTGAAAGCACCCACGTGATCTACCAACTGACCTGCCTACACTGTGATGCATTCTATGTGGGAATGACCAGCAACAAACTGTCCATTCGCATGAATGGACACAGGCAGACAGTGTTTGTTGGTAATGAGGATCACCCTGTGGCTAAACATGCCTTTGTGCACGGCCAGCACATCTTGGCACAGTGTTACACCGTCCGGGTTATCTGGATACTTCCCACTAACACCAACCTATCCGAACTCCGGAGATGGGAACTTGCTCTTCAATATATCCTCTCTTCCCGTTACCCACCAGGCCTCAATCTCCGCTAATTTCAAGTTGCCGCCACTCATACCTCACCTGTCATTCAACATCATCTTTGCCTCTTCACTTCCGCCTCGACTGACACCTCTGCCCAGACTTTAAATATGTCTGCTTGTGTCTGTATATGTGTGGATGGATATGTGTGTGTGTGCGAGTGTATACCTGTCCTTTTTCCCCCTAAGGTAAGTCTTTCCGCACCCGGGATTGGAATGACTCCTTACCCTCTCCCTTAAAACCCACATCCTTTCGTCTTTCCCTCTCCTTCCCTCTTTTACTGATGAGGCAACAGTTTGTTGCGAAAGCTTGAATTTTGTGTGTATGTTTGTGTTCGTTTGTGTGTCTGTCGACCTGCCAGCACTTTCATTTGGTAAGTCACATCATCTTTGTTTATATATATATATATATATATATATATATATATATATATATATATATATATATATATATATATATAACAGAGGGAAACATTCCACGTGGAAAAAATATATATATCTAAAAAGAAAGATGATGAGACTTACCAAACAAAAGCGCTGGCAGGTCGATAGACACACAAACAAACACAAATATACACACAAAATTCAAGCTTTCGCAGCAAACTGTTGCCTCATCAGGAAAGAGGGAAGGAGAGGGAAAGACAAAAGGATGTGGGTTTTAAGGGAGAGGGTAAGGAGTCATTCCAATCCCGGGAGCGGAAAGACTTACCTTAGGGGGAAAAAAGGACAGGTATACACTCGCGCACACACACACATATCCATCCACACATACAGACACAAGCAGACATATTTAAAGACAAAGAGTTTGGGCAGAGATGTCAGTCGAGGTGGAAGAGTAGAGGCAAAGAAGTTGTTGAGAGACAGGTGAGGTATGAGTGGCGGCAACTTGAAATTAGCAGAGATTGAGGCCTGGCGGATAACGAGAAGAGAGGATATACTGAAGGGCAAGTTCCCATCTCCGGAGTTCGGATAGGTTGGTGTTGGTGGGAAGTATCCAGATAACCCGGACGGTGTAACACTGTGCCAAGATGTGCTGGCTGTGCACCAAGGCATGTTTAGCCACAGGGTGATCCTCATTACCAACAAACACTGTCTGCCTGTGTCCATTCATGCGAATGGACAGTTTGTTGCTGGTCATTCCCACATAGAATGCATCACAGTGTAGGCAGGTCAGTTGGTAAATCACGTGGGTGCTTTCACACGTGGCTCTGCCTTTGATCGTGTACACCTTCCGGGTTACAGGACTGGAGTAGGTGGTGGTGGGAGGGTGCATGGGACAGGTTTTGCACCGGGGGCGGTTACAAGGATAGGAGCCAGAGGGTAGGGAAGGTGGTTTGGGGATTTCATAGGGATGAACTAACAGGTTACGAAGGTTAGGTGGACGGCGGAAAGACACTCTTGGCGGAGTGGGGAGGATTTCATAAAGGATGGATCTCATTTCAGGGCAGGATTTGAGGAAGTCGTATCCCTGCTGGAGAGCCACATTCAGAGTCTGGTCCAGTCCCGGAAAGTATCCTGTCACAAGTGGGGCACTTTTGTGGTTCTTCTGCGGGGGATTCTGGGTTTGAGGGGATGAGGAAGTGGCTCTGGTTATTTGCTTCTGTACCAGGCCGGGAGGGTAGTTGCGGGATGCGAAAGCTGTTGTCAGGTTGTTGGTGTAATGTTTCAGGGATTCCGGACTGGAGCAGATTCGTTTGCCACGAAGACCTAGGCTGTAGGGAAGGGACCGTTTGATGTGGAATGGGTGGCAGCTGTCATAATGGAGGTACTGTTGCTTGTTGGTGGGTTCATTACCTTAGCCAGCTTCATCCTGACCCACAACTTCTTCACTTTTGAAGGCCAGACATACCAACAATTAAAGGGAACAGCCATGGGTACCAGGATGGCCCCCTCGTACGCCAACCTATTCATGGGTCGCTTAGAGGAAGCCTTCTTGGTTACCCAGGTCTGCCAACCCAAAGTTTGGTACAGATTTATTGATGACATCTTCATGATCTGGACTCACAGTGAAGAAGAACTCCAGAATTTCCTCTCCAACCTCAACTCCTTTGGTTCCATCAGATTCACCTGGTCCTACTCCAAATCCCATGCCACTTTCCTTGACGTTGACCTCCACCTGTCCAATGGCCAACTTCACACGTCCGTCCACATCAAACCCACCAACAAGCAACAGTACCTCCATTATGACAGCTGCCACCCATTCCACATCAAACGGTCCCTTCCCTACAGCCTAGGTCTTCGTGGCAAACGAATCTGCTCCAGTCCGGAATCCCTGAAACATTACACCAACAACCTGACAACAGCTTTCGCATCCCGCAACTACCCTCCCGGCCTGGTACAGAAGCAAATAACCAGAGCCACTTCCTCATCCCCTCAAACCCAGAATCCCCCGCAGAAGAACCACAAAAGTGCCCCACTTGTGACAGGATACTTTCCGGGACTGGACCAGACTCTGAATGTGGCTCTCCAGCAGGGATACGACTTCCTCAAATCCTGCCCTGAAATGAGATCCATCCTTTATGAAATCCTCCCCACTCCGCCAAGAGTGTCTTTCCGCCGTTCACCTAACCTTCGTAACCTGTTAGTTCATCCCTATGAAATCCCCAAACCACCTTCCCTACCCTCTGGCTCCTATCCTTGTAACCGCCCCCGGTGCAAAACCTGTCCCATGCACCCTCCCACCACCACCTACTCCAGTCCTGTAACCCGGAAGGTGTACACGATCAAAGGCAGAGCCACGTGTGAAAGCACCCACGTGATTTACCAACTGACCTGCCTACACTGTGATGCATTCTATGTGGGAATGACCAGCAACAAACTGTCCATTCGCATGAATGGACACAGGCAGACAGTGTTTGTTGGTAATGAGGATCACCCTGTGGCTAAACATGCCTTGGTGCACAGCCGGCACATCTTGGCACAGTGTTACACTGTCCGGGTTATCTGGATACTTCCCACCAACACCAACCTATCCGAACTCCGAAGATGGGAACTTGCCCTTCAGTATATCCTCTCTTCTCGTTATCCGCCAGGCCTCAATCTCTGCTAATTTCAAGTTGCCGCCACTCATACCTCACCTGTCTCTCAACAACTTCTTTGCCTCTACTCTTCCACCTCGACTGACATCTCTGCCCAAACTCTTTGTCTTTAAATATGTCTGCTTGTGTCTGTATGTGTGGATGGATATGTGTGTGTGTGCGCGAGTGTATACCTGTCCTTTTTTCCCCCTAAGGTAAGTCTTTCCGCTCCCGGGATTGGAATGACTCCTTACCCTCTCCCTTAAAACCCACATCCTTTCGTCTTTCCCTCTCCTTCCCTCTTTCCTGATGAGGCAACAGTATGTTGCGACAGCTTGAATTTTGTGTGTATATTTGTGTTTGTTTGTGTGTCTATCGACCTGCCAGCGCTTTTGTTTGGTAAGTCTCATCATCTTTCTTTTATATATATATGTCTGCTTGTGTCTGTATGTGTGGATGGATATGTGTGTGTGTGCGAGTGTATACCTGTCCTTTTTTCCCCCTAAGGTAAGTCTTTCCGCTCCCGGGATTGGAATGACTCCTTACCCTCTCCCTTAAAACCCACATCCTTTCGTCTTTCCCTCTCCTTCCCTCTTTCCTGATGAGGCAACAGTTTGTTGCGAAAGCTTGAATTTTGTGTGTATATTTGTGTTTGTTTGTGTGTCTATCGACCTGCCAGCGCTTTTGTTTGGTAAGTCTCATCATCTTTCTTTTTAGATATATATATATATATATATATATATATATATATATATATATATATATATATATATATATATATATATATATATATATATATAATTCAAAAAGAAAATCATAAGCAAAAAAATATACAAAATAAAAAAAAACATGAGTAAAAAATATATAAAATTCAAAAAGAAAATCATAAGTAAAAAAATTATACAAAATAAAAAAACCATGAGTAAAAAATATATAAAATTCCAAAAAAATCAAAAGTAAAAATATATAAAAGGCAAATATATAGGGAAAAAAACAATACACTATATATGTCCAGTGTCATTTTTTATTGTACAATATGTAAGCAAAATGAAATTAACATTAATATGGGGAACAAAAAATTTAATTATGAGAACCAGTTGGTACAGTGTGACCAAAGAAGTGGTTGTAGATATTTTATTCTAGCAAATGAGTTTTACCTTACTATTATTTTCAATCTGTAGAATATTTCTCATGTATGTTTTATGCCATGAATATTCGTACTGTTAAATAATTTCTTTACTTGAATTTCTTGTGTATGAGATTGATGGGGAAGGATCATTGCAATAACAGCCAGTAACAAGTCCACAGATTCAAAGAGTCCAAATTTGGAAGAGGTTATCAGACTGCATCAAAAATGTACTAACTGTGTAATACAGATCCATTACTGAGTGTGGTCGGGATTTTGTTGTATATGTTCATAACAACAAAAGCCCTGGGGAGTAGTTGTAATGGATCTGGGAGATGTGTTATTTTTTACCCGATTTGTCGATACCAAATTGTAAATGTTTTCTTATATTTTTGTCAGAATTTTTTAAAATTGTAATTTGCCTTATTTTATGCTAATGTACTTATATTTTTGAGAGTGGCAGCATATTGATTACTATTAGTAGATGTGACGAAGAATATCAAAGAGACTGATTACAAGTGGAAGCTTGTGTGTTGTGTAAAATGTCTTTGACGCTGGTGTCATCTTTGACTGTAGTCAGTCGGCAGTGAACACTTGGTGTGTGTGTTTATGGTAGAACAATGTGCAGGTCGCCGTTATAAATATTTGCTAGTGAACAGGAAAAAATGAATTATGTTACTACTTGTTTTATATAAACTTTAAGAAGAAACCACATTCGAAGAAATGGTATTTGAAGCACCAAAAATGAGGCAAACGCATTGAACCAGGTCATTTCTGCAGCCGACGAAACTGCATTGTGGAATCATACTTCCACTAGACGACTGAAGCCAAGACAAATATCGTCTTGTAAACATTACTCGGAAAAGGTACTGTCACGAAATACGCCAAATTTAAGTAAATAAAAATAGTGAGCATATTTCAAATGGCACCTGGACAGAGTTGATATCTAAGCTGAGTTGACATCCAACACATGTTCTGTCAGGGACAGGTCTGAAAATCTTGCTGGCCATGGGAGTAGCTCAAAATCCCGCACACAGTTCATAGAAACATGCTATGTGTGGGTGAATGTTGTCCTATTGAAAAATGGCACCACAATACTGTCATGTAAGAGGTAACACATGAGGACTCGGAATGTCCATGATGTACAGTTGTGCGATCAGAGTTCCCTCAGTCCTTACCAGCCATGACCTGAAATCATACACAATGACTTCCTACACTATGGTGCCAGGAGTAACAGCACTGTGACTCTCCAAAGCACTGAAAAAAAAAATGGGATTTCTCCCCAGGTCGCTGCCAAGTGTGGAACCAAGTGCTTCATCACTGCACACAAAGTGATGCCACTCATCAGCAATCCATGCTTCGTGGTCATGGCACCAATCCACAAGCAGCTGTTTGTGTTGTGGTGTTAACAGCAGCCTATGCATGGGATGATTATTCCCTACTCCTTCTGCTGCTAGTCTCTGACTAATGGTGTGGAATGACACAGAATGTTATGTTTTTGGATTGGCAGGTGGAGATGTGAAGGTGTCATGACTTGTTTGGTGTGCAATACGGTGAACCTCCCTTGTGCTGGTCGGAAATAGTCAAATGGAACCTAGATGTCAGGTATGCCTGTACTCATGTTTACTTGAGGTTCAACACTGAGTCACTGTCACATCCGAATGCCCAAAAAATCCTGATACCGCACGATTCGACCTGCCGGCCAAATGCAGATCCCCACTGATGTCCTTTCAAACCCTGTCAGGTGCTAATATAGTTGTTCCAGTTAAGTATGTGGCACCTCCATGTCCTTCACAGAGATCACTCAGCATCTGACACTGTTTTACACCCTTCATATACCTTAACAGATAACAACACTAATGCACTTTGGAGGCTGTCGTACCAATCACATAGAATTGCAACTCTTATACTCTACATAACCCACCAATGGTGTGTATGTGTACAAAATGACACTGACATCTGACCTTGTCTTTTGGCTACTTCATTTTTTTCTCAGGCAGTGTATAACAGAAACATATGGCACGAGTACAGATGGAATCACATGTGGAGAAAAAACTGACTGGGCAGAAGAAGAGTGAAAAATAATACAGTAAAGTTAGCAGATCTGATAGAAGGAAGAAAACTGCAATAGTTAGGAATGGGAAAATCATGGATAGTGATGACAATGTGACAGAAGGAAAACAGCTGGGATATCTGAAAGGGACGTTATGCCAATGACAAAACTTAAATCTTCTCTTGAATGCAGAGTGGTTCCTGCAGATAAACGGACAGTTTGTTTTACATCATAATGTTTATCACAAATTTATTTATGGACCAAGCTGAACAATTAGAGCATTGTTCCCGTTTTGGACAATTGGTTTTCTTTGCAAATATTCTGTGAAAATAATTTTGCAAGTTCCTTTTGTATCACTTTGTCTCCAGCATTAACCATTTTTATTGAAAAACAAGTATTCTCCTTATCTTCATACTTTCCATGGTTATATACACATTTGGCATTGCTATTGAAATTTTATTACTTTTCCCTATCAACTGTGTGATTCCAATTCATTTTTTGAACTAAGCAGAAACTTATAGGATGCTTAGAAAGATTTTACTTATTTTTACTGAAATATCCTCATTAATGAGATCGTTTTCACAACATAACAATAGCTCTGAAAATTTAATGTATCAGCTTGCAAGTATTCAACAGTGTCTCTTCAGTGTTCCTCCATGTACTGTGGTCTTGAATATCCTCTTCTTGTGCACAGAGTCTTCTTATTACCAACTGTAGATTTTGGAGTCAAATAGTCATGGGTTGTTCTGCTCACTTCTTCTTCAGTTTCCCATTCGATTATAGGTTTTGGTATTCTTGTTTCCTCCATTCTTCTTGCATGTCCGTACCGCTAAAATTTCCTTTTATCCGACACATCACATATTGACAGAAACATTCTGGAAAAATCACATATTACTCTTTCCACTTCCAATTTCTTTAACACTTCAAAGTACCTTAATTGTTTTTTTCTTGATATTCATTCTGATCTCAAAAAAATCATCTCTAATACTTTCAGCTTATTAACAGGCTTCTGATTAGTTGTTCAGGTCTTTACTCCACACAAGACTCAATAATATTGACTTGAATCAGATTCTTTTGGTTCTGTTCATCACATTCCTGCTTCATAACAATTAGTTGAGCATCCCAGCGAGCTGTCCATTACTAATTCTTTTATTTATTTCAATATCTGATCATCCCCCTTTTTCTAAAATAGTTCTCAGGTAGCAAATGTTACTGATCTTTCTGATTTTGTTCCCATGTGTATATATTTCATCTAGATTTTTGGTACAGTATTCTGATTTTTTGAAATTAATCTTCAGTTCTCAGGTTTTGCATTCTACTGCTATGTACTTTGCAGCCTCCCCCTCTTGTGCTACGACAGCTTTGTCACCAGCAAATAGTAAATGGAGTAGATATGTTCCATGTATAATGGCTAATCCCATTCTCCTACATTGTTCTAAGACTAACATGTACACGAATTTTAAATGATGATGTAATTTTCTGTGAAACTGTTCTACTGATTCTAACTTGGCATGTGTTATCTTTACATTTATTGTTTGATTCTAACTAAGGTTTCCTCTTATATTTGCTAAATATAATGCTTTCCAAAGTAGATTTCTTGGGACATTAGCCATATGCTTTTTCTAAATCAATGAAAACTAAGTCAACATTTTTTTTTATTTTTCTCTGTAGTTTTCAAAAATTAATCATAATGTCAAAACATGGTCTATACATAACCTATCAGCGGTAAAACCACATTGTTCTTATTGGGTTCTAAAATTAGCTTCCATTTTGTTTTTTATTACTTCCATAAAAATTTTCATTAATGAGTATGTCAGACAAATTTCTTGATGAGTTGAGCAAATTTTGTGATCCTCTTTCTTAAATATGGTAGTAATACAACATAGCAACACAGGTTCATTGGTTAATTTAGGTATTACATCATCATGTTTTCCTTTTCTTTCCATTTTTTAAAATAATCATCTCATCAGTATCACAACTTTGTCATCACCATATTTCAAAATCTCCACACTGACACCATCTGATTCACATGATCTGCTGTGTTTTTTTCTGCATATTAGTTTAAGCATCTTGTTTTCTTGCTCTGAATATTCTTCTCTATTGTTATTTAATAATGTTCTGTCTTATTCTTCCCAGTTTTTGGTGCCATTAGTTGGAGATTTGCTTGGAAATTGCCTCTTCACAGAGCCCTGTTAATTCTGACCATTCTTCTTATGCGCTCCCAAAATGTAGCAAACTATTTGTAATGGCACATTGTTTTTCCCATGTTTCATTCTTTGTTAGTCCGCCCCCAGTAGCTGAATGGTTAGCGTGACGGATTGTCAATCCTCTGGGACTGGGTTCAATTCCCGGCAGGGTCGGGGAATTTTCTCCGCCCATGGATTGGGTGTTGTCCTGTCCTCATCATCATCCTATCATCCTCATCGACTGCAGGTCACCGAAGAGGTGTCAAATTGAAAGACTGGCACCCAGAAAATTGTCTGCCTGACGGGGGGCCCTAGCCATACGATTAAAAAAAAAAATTCTCAGTTATACTTATTTTTTTCACCAGTTCCATATTTCTTTTCTTTTTAGATTAATCTTATTTCTGCCACGTTATCATTTAATGCTAGATTGAACGTATTTCTTTCTTTTTTCATTGCTATCTGTATCTCCTTTCCTATTATAAATGTCCTTAGTGAGGTGGTACATTGTTTTCATTTTGTTTTAATAGCTTCTTTCTCCAAAATGTGTTGTTCAATTACATTTCCTGGATACTTAAAGTTTTTAGTTCTCTCAATTTAGCCATATTTAGTTTTCATTATCTTTGGGGGTTTCCTTAAAATCTGTCATGAAATTGGTTTTATCAAAGGAGATTTGTAAACCTACTTTTTCAGCTTCCTCTTTCAACAATTCTGTCTGTCTAGTGGCTGTTTCCATCGAGTGTGAAAAAACAGCCAAGTCATTTGCAAATGCTGGACAGTCTATTTGCAAGTTCAGGGGTGGAAACCAAATCTAAGACTAAAATTACTGAATATAATAGAGGGAAACATTCCAAGTGGGAAAAATATATCTAAAAACAAAGATGATGTGACTTACCAAACGAAAGCGCTGGCACGTCGATACACACACAAACAAACACCAATATACACACAAAATTCTAGCTTTCGCAACCAACGGTTGCTTCGTCAGGAAAGAGGGAAGGAGAGGGAAAGACGAAAGGATGTGGGTTTTAAAGGAGAGGGTAAGGAGTCATTCCAATCCCGGGAGCGGAAAGACTTACCTTAGGGGGAAAAAAGGACGGGTATACACTCGCGCACACACACACATATGCATCCACACATATACAGACACAAGCAGACATATTAAAAGGCAAAGAGTTTGGGCAGAGATGTCAGTCGAGGTGGAAGTGCAGAGGCAAAGATGTTGTTGAATGACAGGTGAGGTATGAGTGGCGGCAACTTGAAATTAGCAGAGATTGAGGCCTGGTGGATAACGGGAAGAGAGGATATATTGAAGAGCAAGTTCCCATCTCCGGAGTTCGGATAGGTTGGTGTTAGTGGGAAGTATCCAGATAACCCGGACGGTGTAACACTGTGCCAAGATGTGCTGGCCGTGCACCAAGACATGTTTAGCCACAGGGTGATCCTCACTACCAACAAACACTGTCTGCCTGTGTCCATTCATGCGAATGGACAGTTTGTTGCTGGTCATTCCCACATAGAATGCATCACAGTGTAGGCAGGTCATTTGGTAGATCACGTGGGTGCTTTCACACGTGGCTCTGCCTTTGATCGTGTACACCCTCCGGGTTACAGGGCTGGAGTAGGTGGTGGTGGGAGGGTGCATGGGACAGGTTTTACACCGGGGGCAGTTACAAGGGTAGTGGGTAGGGAAGAAGGTTTGGGGATTTCATAGGGATGAACTAAGAGGTTACGAAGGTATTGACCATTTTGATTACAAAAACTGATGTTAGTGTTATGGACATGAAAAAAATAGACTGAATGCTGGCTCAAATTTCTCATTAGGAAATAAAGGTCAAAAGCATTTCTTTTAATCTGGCCTCCAATATCCTCATAGCAAGCCAACTCAAATATATTTATTGTTTTAATTCTAATCGACATACGAAATATTACAGAACTACATATAAGAATAACAAAAAGTAACCGGGAAAATCATTGAACTTTACACTGAGGTGACAGAAGTCATGGGATAGTGATATGAACATACACAGATGGCATTAGTATAGTGTACACAAGGTATAAAAGGATAGTGTGTTGGAGTTGTCATTTGTGCTTAGTCGTTTCATGTGAAAAGGTTTCACACTTGATTACGACCACACAACAGGAATTAACAGACTTTGAACACAGAATAGTAGCTGGAGCTAGAGGCATGGGACATTCCATTTTGAAATTATTAGGGAATTCAGTATTTCAAGATCCACAGTGTCATGAATGTGCTGACAATACTAAATTTCAGGCATGACTTCTCACCACATACAACACAGTGGGCAGTGGCATTCAATTAACAACCGAGAGCAGCAGCGTTTTGTGTAGAGTTCTCAGTGCTAACAAACAAGCAACACTGGGTGAGATAACCACAAAAATCAATGTGGGATGTACGATGACTGCATCTGTTAGAACGATGTGGTGAAATTTGGCGTTAATGGGCTATGTCAGCAGACGACAGACACCAGTGCCTTTGCTAACAGCACAACATTATCTGCAGTGCCTTTCCTGGGCTTGTGACCATATTGGTTGGACGCTTGATGATTGGAAAACCATGGCCTGATCAGATGAGTGCCAATTTCAGTTGGTAAGAGCTGATGGTAGGTTTTGAGTATGGCGCAAACCCCATGAAGGTTGTTAACAAGGCACTGTGCAAGCTGGTGGTGGTTTCATAACAGTGTGGGCTGTCTGTGTTTACATGGAATTGACTGGGTCCTCTGCTCCAACAGAACTGATCATTGACTAGAAATGGTTATGTTCAGCTACTTGGAGACCTTTTGCAAACCATTCGTGGACTTCATGTTCCCAAAAAATGATGGAATTTTTACAGATGACAATGTGCCGTGTCACCAGGCCACAATTGTTCATTATTGGTTTGAAGAATTGGATATTCGAGCAAAGAATTTGGCCATCCAGATTGCCTGACATGAATGCCATCCAACATTTACAGGGCATACTCGAGAGGTCAGTTCATGCATAATCCTGCACCAGTAACACTTTTGCAGTTGTGGGTGGCTTTAGAGGTAACACAGCATAATATTTCTGTAGGGGACTTCTGTCAACTTGTTGAGTCCATGCCATGACAAGCTGCTGTTCTAAATTGGCCATATGTAGGTGTGGAAAGTCATCCAGCCCCATCATTTTTTTTCAGGCTTACTTTATTTTTGCTTCTCTGAAAAAATGTTGTTTGTTGTTTTGCTTATCAACTGCTTTCTCTTGTCCATCTTTAATTTTCTGTACTTCTTGATCCCTATCTTTCTATGCACTCTACAACACTGCTTGGGCCACACTACTTCCCACCAAGACCTTTCTGTTTATTGCTTCTTTTAAAAAGTTGTTTGCATCAACCAGAAATCTGTCAATCTTTTCTCTTTTTCTTCCCATCGCATTTCATTTTTTTCACTATCTGTTCACCGTATTCAATATTTATTGTTTCCTTTTAAAACAAACTCTTCAAACTTGCTTGCAACATTTTTTTCTTTTTATGTTCTTCTTGGTTCCTCAGCCACTCTCTTCTCATCTTCACAGTACTGTTTATATCTGACATGATCTGTGCACACCAATTGAAGAAGTTCCTGAGTGATAATTACAAACTGAGCTTTCCCATCAAACACAATTACCACAGCATCTCTTCTAGTCAAATGAGAATCCACTGCTGCTTCACAAATATCTGCACTGTCTTCATTCATGATCCCCCTGACAATGAGAATCCCCTTTCTATAACTGCACTACCATGCAAAAGTGCAAGTGCAGCCTTCATAATTTTCTTGAGAGGTATATGACTTCTCAAAAAACTCATTCCAGTAAACATCCACTGGGTTCTTGTCACTACCTGATTTTTTTTTCTTCTTACGTAAATAGCTTTCATTCGTCAACTATATCACCTTCACTGTATTCAACAGGAACTGCAGCTATATTTCACTCTGCTTTTATTTAATTGTCCTTCACGCTCTTTGCAGGATGCAAATAACAAAAATACCACAACACAGGACTATCCAACGATGACTTTTCCAAACTGTACTAGTGTGAAAATATCATTTCCTAGGTTCCATGGAAATATAATACATTTCTTATGCATTTAGCTTCTTAAGACATTCACTTCCCATAGTGTTGAACACTATGTTTTTCAATGTCAAGTAACGCTTATTACAAAATACCCCAAGAATCAATGGAGCAGCATTAACATAAAATCGATTCATGAGTGTTATAACAAGGTCTGTGAGCTCATTATAGATTAGATGCATTAAAGGATCCATCTTCTCAAATAAACCAGTGAATCTTGAGCGTGTATGAGCAGTTTCACATGCAAACATCATTTCTGCATTGATAGTCTTTTAATAGTTTAGCAATATTCTTCTACTCCAAAGAACTTGTCAAGGTGCTTTTGTGCTAGGATATGAACTGAAGAACGTATTTTTCAGCAGCTAACTGTTGTTTTAAAAGTCCCTCTAGGTGGAAGCCATCTAGAAGAAATAGGTCTCATAAAACAATGACCCAGAAGTTTCATATCTGATTGTATTTTTTCAAAATCTTCCCAATGAAATTTTTGGTCATCAAAAAATTATAGAGAAACAACATCATCTCTGAAGCATTTTCATCAAAATCTTGTAATTCCTTGTGGAATGATTTTGGATTATGTGTATGTTGGATGTGTCATCATCAACCAAGTGTTTTCTTCCTAACAGGATCAGAGACCCATTAATAAGACGATTCACAATTTTTGTTAACATTGGGTCCATCATAACCCATCACCATGGATCCATTACAACCCATCACTGTAGCTTCAAATGAGAAAGCTGGACATCATCCAATGCACTTTTAACTTGCAGTGTGAATGTGGCTTTACCAATGATGAAAATCTGTAAATGTCATAGCATATCAAAAGCATTTGTTTGGAATCAGACCATTACAGTTTGAAGCTCATTCTCTGTAGGTGCATTCACAGTTTCATCAAAACAAAGAGACAAATCTGCTCCTCCAATTTCACCCACTAACTGCTTTTTAAAATATTGAGTTAATACATAAATACTAAATATCTTGCCATCAACCCTGAAAGAATAAACTTAAAAGGCACACTTCCAGGGAACATTGCCTCAAAATTTTCTCCAACATCTTCAAAAACTGATTGAATACCAAAGTTCCCTCCAGTCATTTTCAAACACCAGATTAACTATGCCCTTGAAGTGGTTTGTCTAGCACACTAATCATGAATTGAAGGTGTAGCTCCAAGAGATGAAATCCTGCCATCATTGGTACATTCACAACGAGGTGAAGACAAATGTAGCTGTGAAGAACTCAGTTTCACTTAACATTATTCTCTGTGCTTCCACGTAGATGCATCCTGGTGTACAGAGCTAAGGCCAGTGCTAATTTTGGTGACTTCAAAAAGAATACGACTAAACTGACAGATATACTTACTTAGGATTTTGGAGGAATTCAGAATTCATAGAAAAGTGAGGGAAATCATAAAACAATCCATGACAGAAATCTCTGAGCCCTTTGAAATAAAGACAGGGATCAGGCAAGAAGACTGATTATCCCCAGTTCTCTTGAACATCGTTGTGGAGGAAATAATGAAAACTTACGGGGGAGCTCTGAAGTAGGAAGAATATGTGGAATACACCTTGGGGAGAAAGGAAACATCTCGGAAATCTAATGTTTAGCTTTTACTAATGCCTTTGCTCTTTTAGGTAGAAACCAATAGGATGTACAAAGAATGCAAGAGATCTTGCATAAAACTGCTGGAAAAGCAAGTCTCAAAATCCTGTATGAAAAGACAATATAATGTAACTGGATGGATAAAAAATCCACTTGCCAAGTGGCAGCAGGAGAACACACATACAAAGGTATTTAGATGTGGAAACTTCTAGAGCCAATGGCTCCTTCTGGTAGGAAGTTGAAGGAGAGGGAAGAGGGGAAAGGAAATTGACTGGTGAAGTTGAGGAATCACATAGAATTCAGAAAAATCATCCAGAACGCCAAGCCAGGGAGACTTACCAGACAGAATGAGAAGGAAAGACTGATTATTGGGGACTGCACTGGGTAATACTGCATTGTATTTGACAGGGGGGAGGGGTAGGTAGGGAGCGGGGGGAATAGACAGGTCAGAAAATGAAAGATGTAGAAAACAAAGCTAGTGAAGAAAAGAATAGTTACTGTGAAGAAATGCTGAGACTGAAGAAATTAACATAAATTAAGGCCAGGTGGATGGCAAGAACCAAGGCCCTGCTGTAACACCAGTTCCCACCTGTGGATTTGGAGTTCTGAGAAACTGGAGTCTGTGGGAAGAATCCAGATGGCAAGTGTCATGAAACAGGCACAGAGATCATGGCTGTCATGTCGTAGAGCATGCTCTGCTACAGGATGTTGTGTGTTGCCAGTGTACACCCTATGCCTATGCCCAGTCATCCTGACAACTTGGTGGTAGCCATGCTGATGTAAAAGGCCAAACAGTGTTTACGTAACGGCTGGTATATGGCGTGTCATTTCACAGATGACTCTCCCTTTGACAGTATACGTTTTGCCAAATACAGGACTGGTATAGGTGGCGGTAGTACGGTGCATAGGGCAAGTCTTAAAGCAGGGATGTGCTCTCCGGAGCCATAGGGCAAGGGAGTGGGCACAGAAGGAGCAAAGGATCTGACAAGGATATTGTGGAGACTGGTAGCATGACAAAAAGCTGTTGTAGGTGTGGTGGGCAAAATGTCAACAGAATGGACTTCATTTCAGAGCATGATTTTAGGAAGTCACAGCCTCAGGAATTACGTTTTACCTAGAAGAACCAGAATATTTCAGGAATTTCATAAAATCTCAGATACTTCTGTGCTTTTAATTTAGCACTGAAATTCAATTTTAAGTGAGTTTTATAAATCACACCTTTTGAAATACTTAATAATCGAAAGCATGTTAACTATACAAATATTATTACAGATAAATTATCAGTGTTTAGAAACTGCAGTTAAACAACTGCTTATGGCTACTATATATCAGCTGGCTGAGAGGAAAGAAAAGTTGTGCCCCCCCCCCCCCTCTCTTCCTCCCAACCTGCTCACTATTAACTATCTTCCTCCCCAAACCTGGAATTTGCAAGGATTTTTAAGTTTGAGTAGCATCCCTGAGCCTTCTTGAAGTAGCTGATCAATACATTCATGACAAGGATAATTCTACATGACATGAGGTGTACTCCTAAGCAGTTTTTTGGAGGAATCAGCACTACCAGGACACAATGTGATGCCCCGGGAAATCTGCTTTTGAACTGGGCTGGTGGGGTAATTACATCCAGCGAAGGCTGAAGTGGGAATGGCGGTGAATTGTGATAAAGAGTCTGCATCTGAACAAATATATTAGGCTCTAATGCCACGGCTGTATGGGAGAAATGTCCAGCATGGAAAGGATGGCAACTGTCAAAATGTAAATACTGTAGTTTGTTAGTATGCTTAATGTGATTAGAAGCGAGGATGAAATCAATGTCAAGGAATGGCATGAGATTTGGATTACATGTGAAGGAAATAAGGTTTTCACCAAAGCAGCATGATTAAATGCAGATGTAGGCCTGAAAGTGAGACCCTTGGATGACAGATGTAATTCAGGATGAGACAGTACCTTAGATGAGAGATTGAGATCACTGTACTGTCGTGACTTGTTCTTGTGACCATAAGTTCTATTGGTCTGTGAGGCAGTGATGAAGGCTGGTTTGTAAGAGAGAAGCGGTGATTGAGGGTGTGGCTGTTTAGGGAGCTGCAGAGGGATAGAAAGGGAAACACCCCTGTTGAGGTAGCTTAGGAGAAGGCTTGATAGCTGCTTGAGGTGAAGTCTGTCTTGCTGATGCAGTTTGAAGTTGGCTTGGTGGGTGACACCATCCAAGGAAACATAAGGGGCAGACAACAGCAGGATTTTGTAGAAGGAGAGAAGTTGGATGGAGTGGAAATTGACAGATAAGGCATATATGTCACATATTAGCTGTGTAAGTGCAAAAGACTGCAGTATTTGAAACTATAAAAGAGGCTTGTGTAGAATAGGATTAAATCCAGAAACAGCTACCTTCAGTGTTAGGCATTTGGGAGAAACTCCCAGGGACAAGCAGGTTTCAAGAAACAGAATGTTGAACATTTGTTTTAATAGTGCAAAAGCATATTTTCAAAAGGAACAAATGTAATATGTGATCTACATGAATATTCTGCAAATCACATTTAAGTGCCTGGCACAAAGTTCGTCTAACCATCTTCACAATAATTCTGTGTTATTGCAATCTTGTACAGCACTTGGAGAAAATGAACACCCATATCTTTCCGTGTGAGCTCTGATTTCCCTTGTTTTATTATGATTATTTCTCCCTGTGTAGTTCAATGTCAACAAAATATTTTCACATTCAGAAGTGAAGGCTGGTGTTTGAAATTTCATGAGAAGATTCTGCCGCAGCAAAAAATGCCATTGTTTTAATAATGTCCATCCCAAATCCTGTATAATTTCAGTGACACTCTCTCTCCTATTTCATGATAATATCAAATGTGCCGTCCTTCTTTGCACTTTTACGATGTATTCTGTTCATCCTAACTGGTAAGGATCCCAAACTGCAGAGCAGTATTCTAAAAGAGGACAAATAATCATAGTGTAGGCAGTCTCTTCAGCAGATCTGTTAGATTTTCTAAGTGTCCTGCCAATAAAATGCAGGACACAAATAAAATCCCCACATTTTCTATGTGTTTCTTCCAACTTATGTTCTTTTTAATTGTAATTCCCAGATATTCAGTTGAATTTACAGTCTTTAGATTTGACTGATTTATCATGTAACCAAAGTTTAATGGATTCCCTTTAGCACTCATGTGGATGACCTCACACAGATATCTTTTCTAAATCATTTTACAATTTGTTTTGATCATCTGATCACTTAACTAGTTGATAAATGACAGCATCATCTGCAAACAACCTAAGACGGCTGCTCGGATTGTCTTCTAAATCATTTATATAGCACTTGGGGATGCCAGAAATACTTCTATTTTACTTGATGACTTTCCGTCATATTACGAAGGATCAAAAAAACTAAAAGCAAGTGAAGAAAGACGAACTCTGAACTCTGCAGGTGGGAACTGGGGTTACAATATGTCCTTGGTCCTTGCAACCCACCTGCCATAATTTACAATACTTTCTTTGGTCTCAAGCATTCCTTCACCATAACTATTCCTTTCTTCACTCTCCTTTAATGTTCTATATCTTTCATGTTCTGACCTGAATATTACCACCTCTATCACATGCAATGCACTTAGCTTTCTGCTTTTATTAAATCATGCATGGTGTTTTGGCAGTAATCTCTGTCTTTCATATAACCATATTGTCCACCTTTAAGCTATCAGGTTTTCAAATCTTGCCCGGCACAGTGCCCAACAATCAGTCTTTCCTCCTCATTCCATCCAGAATGTCTCCCCTGATTTGGAGTTCTGGGTAACTTTCAAAATCTTCCCATTTTCTAAACATCACAAGTCCTCTTCCTTAAACTTCAACCCTTCTGCCAGAAGAAGGGCTCTAAAGCTTGCAAATTTCATTATCTTTTCATGGGTTTGATCCTGCTGTCATTTGGTAGGTGGAACTTTTATCTATCCAATTAAACAATATTTTAAAAAATTGGTTATTTTCATTGATGTACTACTCCGTGTGGCCATCCCCTTGTCAGTCTTTATGGTCATCTATCTTGTTCAAACTGTCATCCTTTTTCAACCTTATGTGGTAGTCCATTTGTTTATTTATCTGTACCACCTATATTAACCAACATCTTGCCCCTGCATCTTTTTTAATATTGATTTCTGTGCATGTAAATGGGTCCATTGGTATTTCAGAATTTGCACTTTGGTTATGGTTTAATACACTGCAGGGCCTTCTCCCAATCATATTTATTTGCAAATTTGGCAGCAGTTTTCTTTCCCACCTTCCACTTAGGGCTTGCTTGTATGCAATTATTTCACTTTTTTGTGTATTTGTTTTTTGCCAAACCTCTGTGGTCGACTTTTACTATTGTCTCCTGCATTATTTTATTTTCTGAACACAGTACATTAATTTTTCCCCAATGACTTCCTCTTTCTGTTTGCCCTGTTTTTAATTTTTTTCTTGTTTCACGACTTTTCCAACTGATTTTTTTCCCATCATAATTTTTTCATACCATATAGGCTACTTATCTGGCAAGAAATTCTCACCCACTCATTACCTCTTGCTCAACTTAGTCTGTTCTCACAATTTTCATACAAATTTTTCTGATCTTTCTCCTTGCTTTTCTTCCATTTTTCTATCTTTTTCCAAACACTGCTGCTTCTTTTCTGCCACTCCTACCATCTCTAACACTCCAAACCCTCCTCTCTTGTGATGATGTATCCCATAACATATTACATTTGTTCCTTTTTAAAACATGCTTTTGCACTATCAAAACAAAGTTCAACATTTTGTTTCTTGAAACCTGCTTGTCCCTGGGAGTTACTCCCAAATGCCTAGCCCTGAATGTCCCTGTTTCTGGATTTAATCCTACTCTACACCAACCTCTTTTATAGTTTCAAATACAGCAATCTTTTGCACTTACTCAGCTAATCTGTGACCTCTATGCCTCATCTGAATATTTCCACTTCAACAGACTCCTCTCCTCCTATAAAATCCAGCTGTTATCTGCCCCCCATGCTTCCTTGGATGGTATCATCCACCCAGCCAACTTCAAACTGCAACAACATGACAGACTTCACCTCAAATAGCTATACAACCTTCTCCTAAGCTACCTCAACAGTGGTGCTTCCCTTTCTGTCCTTCTGCAGCTCCCTAAACAGCCACACCCTCAACCACCACCTCTCTCTTACTAACTGAGCTTGGCTAACCAGCTTTCATCATTGCCTCACAGATCCATGTAACTTATGGTCACAAGAACAAGTCACAACAGTACAGTGTTCTCAATGTCTCATCTAAGGCACTTTCAGCCTGAATTATCTGTATTATCCAACGCCCTCATTTTTTTGGCCTACATCTGCATTGAACCACACTGCTTTGGCGAAGACCTAATTTCCTTCACATGTAATATCAATTGGGAATATCACTTTGCAACCCAAAGCAAAAACCTTTCCAACAGCAAAACTGACACTGAACCCTGCCTTGAACAGCTCCAACCACAATCCCAACTTCATCCCCCACCACCACCTTAGAATCATTCGCTCCAAGCCTTCCAAGAATTTGTCGCATTCAGCATTGCTTCACAACCCTTCCTCAGGTCCCTACAACACGACCATAATCTGTCATCTGCTGAACTTCAGGCTCTTCAATCCCTGAAAACTGATGACTTCATCATTATCCTCCCACCAGACAAGCAATCTACCACTGCCGTACTTGACTGTTCATAGTATGTACATGTAGTTCTATGCCAGCTGTCTGAAACCTCTATGTACAGCATCTGCCATCAAGATCCTGTCTCCGTGATTCAAACTGACCTGCAGTCCCCCTTAAAATCTTGGGCCACCCACATCCATAGAACTTTTTACCCCATCCAAACCACACTCTCACACATATTACCATTTTCTTAAGATCCACAGACCCACACACCCTGGCTGTTTCATACATCTACATCTACATCTAGGTGGATACTCTGCAAATTGAGGTGCCTGCCACAGGGTTCATCAAACAACCTACAAAACAATTCTCTATTATTCCAATCTCTTTCCATGCAAGCTTGATTTCTCTTATTTTATTATGATGATCATTTCTCCATTTAGGTCAGCGTCAAAAATATATTTCTCGCATTTAGAGGAGAAAGTTGGTGATTGAAATTTTGTGAAAAGATTCCTCTACAACGAAAAAAGCCTTTGTTTTAACAATGTCAACCCCAAATCCTGTACTATGTCTGTGACACTCTCTCCCATATTTCCCAAAAATACACAACATGGTGCTCTTCTTTGAACTTTCTCAATGTCTTCTGTTAATCCTATCTGGTAAGAATCCCAAATCATGCAGCAGTGCTCCAAAAGAGGATGACAAGCTTATTGTAAGGCAGTCTCTTTAGTAGATGTGTTGCATCTTCTAAGTGTTCTGCCAATAAAACACAGGCTTTAGTTCAACTTTCCCACAACATTTTCTATGTGTTCTTTTGAATTTAAGTTGTTCGTAATTGTAATTCCTAGGTATTTAGTTGAATATACGGCCTTTAGATTTGACTGATTTATCATGTAACCGAAGTTTAACTGATTCCTTTTAGAACTCATGTCGATGACCTCACACTTTTCATTATTTAGGGTCAATTGCCAATTTTTGCATCATACATATATGTTTTCTAAATTGTTTTGCAATTTGCTTCGATCTTCTGATGACTTTACTGCATGATGAATGACTGCATCACCTGGAAACAACATAAGACAGCTGCCGAGATTGTCTCCTAATTCGTTTATGTAGATAAGGAATAGTAGAGGCCCTATAACATTACCATGTAGAATACCAGAAATCACTTCTGTTTTACTTGGAGGCTTTCCATAAATTACTATGAACTGTGACCACTCTGGCAGGAAATCATGAATCCAGTCACTTAACTGAGACAATATTCCAGAAGCATGCAATTTGACTATAAACCACTTGTGTGGTACAATGTCAAAAGCCTTCTGGAAATCTATAAATATGGAATCAATCTGAAATACTTTGTCAATAGTGCTCAACACTTGATGTGAGTAAAGAGCTAGTTGTGTTTCACAGGAACAATGTTTTCTAAATCTGTATTGACTATGTGTCAATAGACCGTTCTCTATGAGGTAATTCAAAATGTTTGAACACAATACATGTTCCAGAATCCTGCTGCATGTGGACATTAATGATATGGATCTGTAATTTAGTGGATTACTCCCACAACTTTCTTGAATATTGGTGTGACCTGTGCAACTTGCCAGTCTTTGGATATGGATCACTTGTTAAGCGAGCAGTCGTATATGATGGTAAAGTATGGAGTTATTGCATCAGCATACTCTGAAAGGAACCTAATTGGTTTACAGTCTGGACCAGAAGACTTCCTTTTATTAAGTGATTTGAGCTATTTCACTGCTCCATGGATATCTATTTCTAAGTTACTCATGTTGGCAGCTGTTCTTAATTAGAATTTTGGAATATTTAATTCGTCTTCTTTGGTGAAGGAATTTTGGATGGCTTTGTTTAGTACCTCTGTTTTGGCAGCACTGTCATTGATGGCATTTCCACTGCTGTTGTGCAGAAAAAGCATTGATTGTCTCTTGCCGCTACCGTATTTTACGTATGACCAGAATCTCTTTGGATTTTTTTTTTCCTGCAACAGTGTTCTCACCAGTTTTGTGTACCAAGGGGGATCAACTACATCATTTGTTAATTTACTTGGTATAAATCTCTCAATTACTGTCGATACTATTTTTTTGAATTCAAGCCACATCTGGTCTGCACTTACATCATTAATTTGGAAGGAGCAGAGATTGTCTCTCAGGAAGGCATCAAGTGAGTTTGTAACTGCTTTTATGAATAGGTATATTTTTTGTTTATTTTTGGAAAATTTTGGAGTTACAAAATTCAATCTCACTATGACAACCATGTGTCCACTAATCCCTTTACTCATTTTGATGCTCGTTATTAGCTCAGGATTATTTGCTGCTAAGAGGTGAAGTGTGTCTTCATGATGGTAAAGTGGGCTCATGAACTAACTGCTCAAAATAATTATCAGAGAATGCGCTTAGCACAATTTTGGATGATATATTATGTGTACCACCAGATTTAAACGTGTTTTCCCCAACATATCAAAGATACTTTGAAGTCACCACTAAGTATAATTGTATGAGTAGATACATGTTTGAAATTAGACTCATGTTTTCTTTCAACCTTTCAGCAACTGTATCATCTGAGTTGGGAGGTCAGTAAAAGGCTCTAATTATTATTTTATTCCAGTTGCCAAGAAAGACCTCTATCCATACTACTTCACAGGTACTATCTACTTCAATTTCGCTGTGACATAAACTACTTCTAACAGTAACAAACACACCACTGCCAACTGTGTTTAGCCTTTCCTTTCGAAAAACCATTAGGCACTCCACAAAAGACCAACTGAAATCATCTCTGGCTTTAGCCAGCTTTCAGTGTCTATAATGATTTGAGCATCAGTGCTTTCTATTAGTGCTTGGAACTCTGGTACTTTCCTAACAGAGCTACGACAATTCACAACTGTTTTACTGATGGTTCCTGGATCTACGTTCTTTCTGTGTTTTACCAGCACCCTTCAAAACTCAAACCCTTTAGGTGTTTCCCCTGAGACCCTCTAATCTAAAAGCCACCCAGCCCACGCCACACAGCCCCTGCTACCAAAGTAGCTGCCTCCTGTGCGTAGTGGACTCCTGACCTACTCACAGGAACCCAAAACCAAATGACCCTATGGCTCAAGTCAAGGAATCTGCAGCCTACGTGGCCACAGAACTGTCTGAGCCTCTGATTCAGATCCTCCACTCAGCTCTGTAACAGAAGTCTGCAATCGGTCCTGCAAATGGTGAGCTCTGCTTTCATCTCACAAACAAGATTGGCAGCCTTTACTGCTTCTGTTAGCTACTCAAAACCAGAAAGAATCTCTTCCAATCCGAAGTTACACATATCATTGGTAATGTCATGAGCCACCACCTGCAGCTGGCAACAACCTGTGCTCTTCATGGGATCCAGAAGGACCTGTTCCACATCTGGAATGATTGCACATGGAGTGCAGATTGGTTTTCTTCCCCTCCTTGACAGCCATGTTCCTGAGCAGCCTCATAATTGCCTAACACTGGAGCTCCCAGCTATCAATAATCCAATCCTCTGTGAGTGCCTGGATCTTGCAGGCTAAGAGGTTTCCTCTGATACAGGACAAGCTTCATCTGGCTTATGGATTGTGTTGGTCACAGACAGCACCTGCAACTTATTTGTCAGATTAATCGGGAAGGCCTTATGTGCAGCCCCCTGGGAAGTCTTCCATCACCTGCCACACCCTGAGGTGGCCTCCCACTCGACCGTGGGTAGGGGTCAACCTCAGTGTGAGCAGTAACTGCCACCAGTGGAGACCCATTGGTGGACTCAGATGTGCTGAACATCCATTGGATCCCCATAGCTCGCCCACAACAATGATGCCCATCCACTGCAGCTCCAAACTATGTACCCGAAGCCATCACAGCCTGGAGCTGAGAGCAATGTGTCACCAGCTTGGCTCGCATCCACACACAGCTATCACAGTCCCTATCCATACTAAGGAACATGGAGAACTGCACTATAAAGACAAACAAAAGGCTATCGACACATGCTACTGAACTTTACTGTAGACACTGATGAAAATGCAGACACTGACGAAAATGCAGACATTAGTCAAGTCCATGCCACATGGTGTTGGGTCACTTCTGCTTGCTCATAGGGGCACTACATATTAGGCAGGTGTACCAGTTTCTTTGGCTCTTCAGTGTAAAAGGGCAGTGCATTGGTGGAGCTGTCATTTGTACTCAGGTGATTCATGTGGAAAGGTGTCGCGCATGATTATGACCATACAATGCGAATTAACAGACTCTGAATGCAGAATGGTAGCTCGAGCTAAAGACATGGGACATTCCATTTCAGAAATCGTTATGGAATTCAGTATTCCAAGATACATAGTGTCAAGAATGTGCTGAGAATTCCAAATCTCAGGCATTACCTCTCACCATCGACATCACAGTGACCGCTGACCTTCACTTAACGACTGAGAGCAGCGGCATTTGCATAGTGTTGTTGGTTCTAACAGACAATCAACAAAGCTTGAAATAACCACAGAAATCGATGTGGGACATACAACAAAGACATCTTTAGGACAGTGTAGCACTATCTGGCATCAGATGACTAATACTGGTGCCTTTACTAACAGCCTGACATTGCCTGCAGAGCCTCTCCTGGGCTCATGACCATATTGGTTGGATCTTTGATGACTGGAAAACCGTCAGTTGGTAAGAGCTGATTGTAGGGCTCAAGCATGGTGCAGACCCATGAAGCCATGGATCCAAGTCGTCAACAAGTCACTGTGCAAGCTGGTGGTGGCTCCATAATTATGAGGGCTGTGTTTACATGGAATGGACTGGGTCCTCTGGTGGAAATGGTTATATTTGACTATTTGGAGACCATTTGCAGCCATTCATGTTCCCAAACAACAATAGAATTTTTATGGCTGACAACGCACCATGCCACAATTGTTCGTGATTGGTTCAAAGAACATTCTGGACAATTCAAGCAAACGATATGGCCACCTAGATCACCCAAAATGAATCATACTGAACATTTGTGGGTCATAATTGAGAGGTCAGTTTGTGCACAAACCAGCAACACTTTCATAATTATGTATGGCTACTGGACTTTTGTCACCACAGTAACAGTTTTCTTGGTTATTATGTGATATTTGCCAGTTTTGGTCTTTAAAGCAAAGGTCTGGTGAAGAATATTTATTTAAGTTTCTTTCAAAAGTCTTATACAGATTTCTAGTATTGTTCACTTTGAAGTCATGGTCTATTTCTTTTTATTGGTTTTTATCCTAATTTCTCATAATATTTCTACAGTCTGGCTGCTTCCTTTATTTTAAGAAATCTTGTCCTGTTTTCAGCATTCTTGTCTTTATTCCCTTTTTGCCAAGCTTTCATGTTTTTGTCACTGCTTTATCACATTCCAGATTCCACCAAGCAGGTATTTTGATTGTTTCTTTTTGTTGTTTGAGCAAGATATAATTACACTTGTTTCCTATTTTCTGGATTTTTGGTTTACAATTTATCACTAAACTTACTTTCTTGTTTGACTTTATCAATATCACATTTCAGAGTCCTTGGTTTGATTTTAGATATATGGTGGCCAGAATATAACTCAGCATTACATTCCTTAAGATTCTGGATTTTTTGGTAGTATTCTCTAGATATTGGAAGAAGATCTACTTGAAATTACACATGTAAATTGAGATCTGGAGAGCTCCATGTCTTCTGTTTTCTAGAGAAATGCTAAAAGACACTGGATTTCATTATTAGGTTAGCTGCTCTACAGATTTCTGTTAGCCTTCTATCATTCTTGTTTATCCTTTTCTGAGCAGTGTAGTTCCCAACAATGCACCTGAAATTTTTCATAGTGCATTAAAATCCCCCAGCAAAATTATGGTGTATTTCTTTGCACTGAAATGCCATTGTCACTTTGTAGATGGTGACTCCTTATCCTGGAAGTCACTTGGTTCCCGTCTGTTTTAGATGTAATGAAAAAGACATATTTCAGTAATTTCAAGTGTACAGTTACAGGAGGTAAAGATTTTTGATAATGCAAAAGAATAGTAGAACCATCCATACGGGGTTTCCACGAAAAAGTTGCTTAGAGGAACTTCCATGACTAACCAGGAGTGAGAAGAAACTGGTAGAATAAACACTAGATTGGTTCAGTAAGTACAGTAGTGAAACAATATCAAATCTTCTGATCTTTGCATTAATTTTTGTAGGGCATCCTAACCACATACCCTTTCCACATAAGCTTATTTACAGTTAAATCTTCCATTGTTACTTTCATTTCAGTACCATTACTCCTGCTCCTTGATCCAGAGATTTATCCTTTCCTTTAGTACCCAGGGTTGGATACATCATACTCATTCAGTTTCCTCCTTTCCATTCCTCTTGAATGAAGGAAAAATTTAATGATCCAAACACAAAAATTTTAAACTCCAGAACTGAGTGTGCGTGACCAGGGGAGGGGGCGGGAGGGAGCGGCAGGGGGGGGGCTGATGATGTATACATGTGCATGTGCATTATGCATACATTCTTATTTTTAGAAAATAATAAAAACATCATCCACTTTTGTTTTGAATGATTACTTACTTTTTCTTCAGTCTTGTGTTGTTCTGTTTCCTCCTCTGCAGATATTTTTAAAGACTCCTTGGATGTGTCTGGCTGTAACAAATAACCAGAACATGCCCACAATTTCATGATTTACATCTCAGAAATGTAAATGCTTTCAAGAAAAGTAGGAACAGTTCTAAAATGAACTTCACAGCATACATCAGGTACATGCCAATATGCAAATGACATAAAGCTCTGAGTACTCAGCATTGTGTGAAGCCCCATGTGCTAAATGTCATAGCATGCAATCAAAGAGGGGATGGTTATTATGTAATTCTACAAGTATGATTACTGGAAGATCATGACAAACAAATTCACAACCAACAAATTGCCCAAACTATCACCCTTGGATCTTGTCCACTATGCCGCGCAAAAATGCAGGTGCAGGCTGCCAGATTACAGTAACCATGATAGCATCCAACATGTATGCATGCACCAGTATACAGCAGATGAGAGTGGGACCTATCCAAAAACACTACATTTTGCCACTAAGCACGCCACAATACTGCAATGTATTCTTATTTTGACCTGTCCAGTGTCAGCTGTAGTGTTTGTGCAGTATGACAGAATTGGACCAATAAAAAATCAATCGATAAATTAATCAATGAAAGATTTCACATAACCATCGTAGAGTGAGAAGTTTATGGTCCCAGTAATGGTATGCATGAAACCAGTCTAAGTAAACAGCACTGAAGTGGTGATGTTTTCACATTTCCACTTCATTTGTTGCCTCTTCATTGCATGAAACATTGTATAAAACTAACTTTTATTCACACAAGAGAGAGCATTGTTGGACCTGTGCATGTGCCACCACACTACAATCTCTATCGCCTAGTCATATTACATTATTCAACATATCCTCAGAGTTTGAATTCATTTAGAAGAAAAGTAAAATTAGAATTTAAGGTACCACAAATATAGGTTTATTACAGGACTCCACACTCGCATATGTCAAACATGGTGCAGAACATCAGTCACATCCTTTGAAAGGAAACATTTGCTAGAAGTGATTTTGGGTTACCACAAAAAAAAAAAAAAAAAAATATGAATGATCAAATGATCATTTGAAACTCACTCCTCCAAAATGAGAGACCAATGCCTTATCAATTGTGTAACCACATCCACAGGTGTCATTGGGATGCCTTTTTTAGGATAGGGAAGGGGGAAAGAAAACGAGTTTTAAGAGAGATTGGCAGACACACTCAGTTTGAGAAAACAGATGAACAGGAGTCAGATTTTATCATACAGCCTCCATTTAAACAACGTTTAACAGAAAGTAATCAGAAACCGCCAGTTCATCTTCGCCAAAGCAGTTACAATCCCATTAGTATGCAGTATCAGTTATCTTTATTACACCAGAACATTCCGGGACTTAGAAATAAAGTTGATGAACTACTCATTTGTATCGATGAAATGAATTCATCTAACCAAATTGACATAATCTGCCTCTCTGAACATCAAGTGACCACTGATATAGATATGTTAGACATTTCAGGATTTAAGCTAGCTTCCTACTTCTGCAGAGTATATATGGATGGAGGAGGAGTTGCCACATTTATCAAAAACTGCCATAAATTCAAGAACATTGACATTAATAAATTCTGTTTAGACCAGCATCTAGAAGCATGTGCAACAGAAGTAGAGTTCCATAACAGATCCTATATAATAATAACTATTTACCGAGCACCTGCAGGAAATTATAATCTATTCTTAGATCATCTAGAAGCTCTTTTGGGTTATTTAACAGGAAGAAACAAAGAAATTTCGATTGCTGGTGACTTTAATACAGATTTTCTAATGCAATCTTCCAGTAAGCATTCACTGCAGTTAGCAATGTTGTCTTTCAATCTAACTCACACTGTAAACTTTCCAACTAGGATCACTAAATCCTCAAGGACAGCCATTGATAACATTTTTATAGACAAATCAAAGGAACAAAATCATATCATAAAACCTGTTATAAATGGACTATCAGATCATGACACGCAGCCCCTTGTTTTAGATGTAAATTCTAAGCAGATTATCAAGACTGCTAAATCTGAGTACAGGAGAGTAGTCAATCAACCAAAAATTGAGTGTTTTAGAAAACTGCTCAAAGATATGAACTGGAAAGATGTTTATAGTGCTCATGACATGAATGAAAAATATAACACATTCATGAACAATGTCAGTACCATGTTTGAAAACTGTTTTCCTCTAAAAGTTACTCAAATTAAACAGAAGTCTATAATAAAACCATGGATTACACAAGGAATAAAGATTTCCTGTAAGACAAAAAGGAAAATGTATCTGTTGACCAAGAATAGCTCCAATGCTGATGATTTAGCTAAATACAAGGAATACTGTAAAACATTAAAAAAAGTAATTCAGACGTCTAAACAAATGCACTACGAGAAGAAGATAGCAATGTCAGGGAACAAAATAAAAGCAATATGGGATATAGTGAAAGAGCAGACTGGTAGAACCAGAAAGGAACAGGAGCAAATAGCACTAAGGGTAGATGACACATTAGTAACTGATGGGCATAGTGTGGCAAATCTATTTAACAAGTACTTTATATCCGTTACTGATAGAATGGGACTTTCAGGATCAGTAAATAATGCCCTTGAATATCTGAAACTAGCCTTCACAAATAGCTTCAAGTACATGAATATATCACTCACTTCACCAAAAGAAATAACTTCCATAATAAAATCTTTAAAAAACAAAGCATTCTAGTGGGTACGATGAAATATCAACAAAGTTAATTAAGGCATGTTCTTGTGAGTTTAGTACAATTCTGAGTTACTTGTGTAACCAGTCAATTATAACTGGGACATTTCCTGACTGGCTAAAATATGCAGATGTTAAGCCTCTATTCAAGAAAGGGGATAAAGAGATACCATCAAACTACAGACCGATTTCACTTTTGCCAGCATTCTCAAAAATTTTAGAAAAAGTAATGTACAGGCAGCTGCTCAACCATCTGGCCACAAATAACATATTATCAAGAACACAGTTTGGATTTCTGAAGGGTTCTGATATCGAGAAGGCTATTTACACCTACAGTGAAAATGTACTTAATTCATTAAATAACAAATTACAAGCAGCAAGTATTTTCTGTGATTTGTCAAAGGCATTTGATTGTGTGAACCACAAACCTTTTAAGTAAATTAGAATTCTATGGTGTCACGGGCAGTGCTGCAAAATGGTTCAAGTCATACCTCACTAACAGGAAACAAGGGGTGTCAGTGCAAGGGACTAGTGAATTAAGTCATCAGTCATCATCAGAATGGGAAGAAATTACATGTGGTGTCCCACAAGGATCCATCTTAGGGCCATTGCTTTTTCTTGTGTACATTAATGATCTCTCATCAGTTAGACTGCCAGAAGCATCGTTCGTTTTGTTTGCAGATGACACAAGTATTGCAATAAATAGTATGTCAAGTGTAGTTCTAGAAAGATCTGCTAATGATATTTTCATGGATATTAATAAATGGTTTAAAGCCAACTCACTGACATTAAACTTCGAAAAGACTCACTATATGCAATTCAGAACCTGTAAGAGGTTTCCACCCAGCATATGGATAAAATACGAAGAAGAGCAGATAGAAGAGGTTGACAGTCTTAAATTCCTGGGATTACAACTTGATAATAAATTCAGTTGGGAAGAGCACACCACAGAACTGCAGAAACGCCTTAACAAATCTGTATTTGCAATTCGAGTGTTAGCAGACATAGGCGACATAAAAATGAAAAAGCTTGCATACTTTGCCTACTTTCATTCCATAATGTCATATGGTATAATATTTTGGGGTAACTCCTCAAGTCAAACAAAAGTTTTCAGAGTCCAAAAGCGTGTAATACGTATTATTTGTGGAGTAAATTCACGGACGTCCTGTAGAAACCTCTTCAAAGAACTGGGTATACTAACTACTGCCTCTCAGTATATTTACTCATTAATGAAATTTGTCCTAAATAATATATCTCTTTTTCCAACAAACAGCTCAGTTCATACATACAATACCAGGAACAAAAATGATCTGCACAAGGACTTAAAAGCACTTACTTTAGTTCAAAAAGGGGTCCACTACTCAGGAACACTCATCTTCAATAATTTGCCAGTAAACATAAAAAATTTAGTTACAAATAAAGATCAGTTTAAAAGGAGCCTGAAAGACTTACTAGTGGCCAACTCCTTCTACTCCATTGACGAATTTTTTAATAGAAACAAATGATGTATTGTATATATTCATACTATTAGTATTGTTATTTCAGCTTAAAAAAAAATAAAATAAATTGACATGTTCCACATCCACGAGGATCTCCTCAGAACGGATCTATGGAACGAAAAACTAATCTAATCTAATCTAATCTAATCCAGTATTTGGCAATTTGCACAGTTGATGTTTCTCAGTGTTGCAATTTCTGCAATTTCACTAATTTTATAATGAAGTACTTAAATTAAAATTTCAGATTTTAAATTTTGATATAAAGCTAATAGAATTCAAACAATGACAAATTATGTTACTACTTAAGAGACAAGAAGTGAAAAAGTGTGACTTTATGCAATAGTGAATGAATGTTGAGTTCAAACAATGCCAAAACTTTGTGGTATGACCTATGACAGAGGATATTTTTATGATATAAATGAAACTTAATACTCACAATTTCTTACACAAACAATGAATACACAAAAATAAGTTTAACAAGTTAAACTGGCAAGGTAAGGAGTATACCAGTTTATTATTCTGAGATAATGGAGAGGAGAAAAAGTTAACACAAAGAGCACCATGTTGTCAGGAATAATTTTGAATGCTTCTTGACAGATTAATTAAATTGGAAGAAAATGGTCATAGAAAACATATAATGGAACTGTGTCTAAAGTACATCACTTTCAAAATTTCGTAGCAGCCCTAGTGACTACCCTAAGAAAAACTGAGCCAGCAAAATTAATGGAAAAAATAATAACCAAGTCTATTACTGTCTTTTAAATACTGTTTTTTATTGGGAAGTGTACATTTGGAAGTACAAATTCATCTTTATGGCTTTAGTTGGCTGTCAAAGGGATTTGTTTGTGCTACCAATGTGACAGAAACTTTTAACCGGGCTGCTTCATGTTGCAAAGACATTGTAAAGATTTAGCTTCCTTGTGGTCAGGCTGTGCTTTAAAATGTACAACAGCATGTAAAATATACTTTTACTGAAAAGACAGGAACAGATTTTGTGCACTGCTTTAATTTGGGTTAGTTTAACGCAAAATTTTATAAGAGAAAGGGAAAGAAAGGAATAGGGGGAATAGAAATAAGAAGTACAGGTGCCACATGAGACAAAAAATTGCTCCCCCTTCTGAAAATATTCTCAAGTATCAATGGATCGAAAGCTGAGATACAAATTATAAAAGTAATAATAGAGGAATGCGGTTATTAATGGGTAAAAAAGTGAGAGCAAGACTTGAATGAATAGTGAGTGTGTAAACAGAAGTGGAAAATACAGGCAATAAGAAAATAAGAGGAGTGGGGGCGGGGGGGGGGGGGGGGGGAATTAATGAGAGGGAGAATAAAAGAAATAAAATCATTTCAAATGTATATAAAGAAGCAAAACAAACCTGATAAAAAGAATGTGAAAGAGAATTGAGAATCCAAGAGGGAATGGGCCATCATCACAAATGAAGATCATATGGAAGAAAAAGATCATGTTTGTGTTTCAGCTCTTGCACCCTTCTAGAGAGCTTCAAGTTATGGTTTGTGTGTCAAAGTGATGGATCCTGATCTCAACTCTTATATTAGAGAACATATTCAGCAGCAAGATCTTGTATATTTTCTATGTTGTTAGTATGTTACAGTGCCCTGATAGATAAAAACTGGTTATTCTGAAGGTGTAAGACTGCTTTCTGTTAACAATGATTTCATTTTGGGGAATGAAATTAAGGAAGTTGTCCACCTTCAGCATTTAAGTTGATTATCAGATTGCAGACACAGGTAATATTGTGTAATAAAGAGATTAACTTTTTTTAAATTTTTGGGATGCAAGTCTCCTTGGCTTACAAGAAAATGGTATAAAATGCCAGCTTGCATATAGTTTTTTAACTTAACAACTTGACAGTATTGGAATTATCACAAGGAGTGCATATGAATATTGTGGATGAACTAACAAAGATCAAGTAAGTGAACACATATTAGATGAAGTACGAAGTACAAAGGTTATTTGGAAAGTAGCGTCTGTGTGGACACCGAAATGCACATGTGCACCAACTGCTGGCATGCCTTGCATGCTAAATGATGCCATGTACATTTTCAGTGTTACAATGTGCTTTTACAGTGTCATGTCAAAATGTGTAAAACAATTTATCAGCCTGCTGACTATGAATTATGGCCAGTGATTCAGTTTTTGACAGCAAAGAACATTGCAGCAGTGGAAATTATTGACAGATAAATGAGATGTACATGACCGTAATGCAATGTATGACAGGGTAAGTGGGTGAGAGATTTTAAGCACAGATAGGAAAATGTCCATGGTGAACTGTGATCAGGATGGCCATCAGTGATCTCAGAAGATTTGATAAAAGCCATGGACGAAAAGATTCGTGAAGACTGACAATTCACAACATCAACTTTAGCACTGGAATTTCTTAATGCAATCAAACAACTAAGCACAAAATTGTCTTTAAAAAGACACAATTTTACAAATTATGTGCACATTGGAATCCCAGGCTGCTTACCGAGATTCACAAAAAGGAAAGAATGGCTTGCGTTCTTGATTATTTGGACTGATATCCTAAGTTTTTCTACAATTCTGTTCTTTCCTTTGGATGTTTCAGGTAAACTGCACATAACTTCCAGGTAGTATTCCTTACTGACTGTATATCCATAAGGCAGGAACTCATGATGCATTAACCCATTGTAATTGAAGAAAAGAGTGAGAATAACATTCACATATGCCTGAATTTGTTGAATTCTTTTCAATCTTGGCTCTTCAAGACGAACAGGCTTTGGTTTTGATATCATACCCATATACCCATGTTTTGTCACTTGTTATAACCTTATTTAAAAGCTCTGTATCATTGTCCACTTCATTCAGCAATTACTGAACAATGTCCATATGGTGTTTTTGGTCAAAATTCAATAATTTCAGAACAAACTTTGCTGAGGCCACATGTTTCATGCCCAAAACATTCAAAAAACGGCTTGGCCTGAGCCAAAGGATATGTCAGCATCATCAGCAACCTCTCTCATGGCAATTCCACAATTTTCCAGAACCATTTTCTTTACTTATTCCACAATTCTGTCACTAATTGCTGTGCGAGGACATCCAGGGCAACCATTGTCTTCGATGTCTTCTTTACCCTCTTTGGAATGTTTATAACACTCATGACCTCTTTTCTTAGTCATAGAAGACTTGCCAAAAGCCACAGCCAACATTTTGAATGGGGTGCTGCACTTTATTCCATTTTTCACAGAATTTAATGCAAATTCTATGATCCATTCGCCCAGCACTCAAATACGCATATCACCTTTTTGACAGTCCAATAAATTAAATATCCAAAACAGCCAAATCACACCTCATATGCATTACTAATACACGGTAATATATTATCATTTGCCAGAAATTGGGCAAAACCATTACTGAAATGTTTCAAATTATGCAGCAAGTTCACAGTAATAATACACTGGGTCACAGGGTTGTGTTTAGGTGGCACCGATGTTATTTGCAAAACACAAACAGTTTGGAGGATGATGGTTGGCCACAAATGGTTCAAATCGAACACAAGATTTCTGAGGATGCATTGGAGGCACATGCCAACTGCTCCCAAATGGTAGATGATTTCACAGCTGCAGCAGGTCAGCCATGGTACGTGCTACAAAATTCTGCCATGTAATGTGTTAGACAGCACTGTGTGCCACATTTCCTGATGGAAGACCAATATTATGATTGCATGATGATTTGTAGGGACCTAATCAGAAGTGGTGACAATGATCCAACGTTTCTCAAATCAGTCATAACTGGAGACAAAACATGATGTTTCCTGTATGATACACAACTTAAATGACAATCTACCACCTGGAAAATGCCAGTATAGCCAGAATACAATACACCATGACCATACAGGTCAAAAGGCAAGGTGATGCTTGAACTATTTTTGGTTCAAATGGAATTGTTCAAATGGCATCCATCCCAGATGGTGCAATGATAAACAAAACTCACTACAAGGAGATTCTTCGCTGTTTACACAATTCAATTTGTCATAAAGTATCCTGAGCTTTAGCACGGGAGGGCTGCTGTTACATAACAATGCCCCTGAACACTGCTCTGTCCTTGTACAAGATGAACTACGAAGGCAACAGGTCACCAGTTTGTCACACCATCCCTACTCACTTGATCTCACATCATCTGGTTTTTCTCTCTTTTCCCACATGAAAATACTCATATGTGGTGAGTAGATTTTATTCGCCTAAATAAATCATGACGACCATTTTGAGGGAAGACATGGACCTATTTAAATGTACATTGTTGTTGTATAGCCTCCAAGCAACAAGCAAAAGAGTGTACACTGTAGCAATACGGCCTTCAAAAAAAAAAAAAAAGTACATGTTATTCATCCCAGATTGTAAAATTGTAAACAAATACCAGTGCTTGGTTTGTAAAAAAGAAGTTCCAGTATTGTAACCTTCTGGTGGAGGTTTTTTGAAATTTAAATTTAGACATCTTAAAATATTATTTTAATGCTTTTTTTTCATCAAAGGTAATGGTGCAGCATACTGGTGCATACCATCACACACCACCTACAACACAAGAATCCAAAACAGAATGGGCAAATACAGAATGACTATCAGGTGCCTACTATTCACTTCATAATGACTGACCCCTGGCTGCGAGCTCATGTTCTGGAAAAACATTGGATAACAAACATCATTCTGTTGTATCTTACTGGAACCATGAAAATATCTAGTTTTATTTTGTATGTGAACATCATATTTTGGCTGGAAGGGGGTGACCTAAGCAGAAACATTTAAGACAAAGAATCCCTTTTTGAGTTCTTTTTCGCAAGTGTCAACTTTAAAGTGTCACAGAAGCAACATTGTAATTATGTGAACAATTTACTTTTCTATTGTGCTGAAGGAAACATGGATGTAGAGCTTGAATGTTGGTTACATCATGTATCATTACTAATGAATAATGTCCATAGTTACAGTTAAGAGCTCATAAAGCAGCTGCATTAGTAGCTGCAATCTATGCAAGGCTTTGGTTGGTCTTAGTTGTCATATCAGTGTGCTGTCACTTTTATAATGTGCAATAAGTGCCACTTCCACCAGTGAATAGTGGCAAATTTGTTTTCAGGTTCTAATACAGCACTGCCAAATTCAGTGGCTGTTGCTTGTAGAGGACATGCCTCTTCCTTTTCAGAAGCTGTAAAATGGGAAATTGTTTATGAATACTCAATATACAAGTATCACTCTATTGGAGCGATGAACAATGGAAAGAGTTCCACATTTGTAACAGTACATGAAGACATGCGCTGTGATGTGCAGCAATGAGCTCGAATAAATTTACGTCATCAGAATGATGAATCACAAAAATAAATAAATAAAAAATAAAATAAAACTACTTTTATTACTTCTGCTGCTGACTGACATTAGATGAGTATGTGTCAAGCAAGATCGTAACATGAAGTGTCATTGTGAGTGTTCCTGTAGACCTGTTAATTCCTCTTAGCTATGGTAACAAATGAAAGATGTACACTGTTACTTTCCAGTTATTTAGTAATGAAATCCTCCTCCTACTTCATACTCGGATTTTGTGATATTGAATTTATTATTTGTGTTTCAGATCCTTATCTATAACAACCACAGATCAGTTAGGTAAGCTTTGAGGATGCTTCTGAACCACTCTTCATAACATTTAGCATTGTTCTCAGAATGATAATCTGTACACATCTGTGCCCAATATAACAGAAGCCAACACTTTGCATGAAGCCTTCTTCATTTCCAGTGTTGCACATTATATCTCTCCTTCCATGTGTCTTAATTCCACACCTCCGATCACACTACTTTTGAACAGTTCCTCTGGGATATCACCTACATTTTTGATGCATAAAGCATATTCTCTTGTTGTTACACAAACTTTCTGGAATAGTTTACACCACTCCAAATCTCATCAGTGCAATAAACAGTCCATCCAGTATGTCAGCATCATTTTTAATTTCCTACAAGAACTTTCATCTTTTTTTCTGCTGTTTATTTTCCACCAGAACAAGGATTTTGTCCGACTTTTTATTTCTGAAGATTATTTTTCCAACAACACATGAAAGTGTTTTTCTATTCAAGTAAGGAAGGTCTTCCACTTATTTTCCGCATAAAAGTATGGATTTTTCCCCTTGCAACTCCTGCAAAAACTTGTTTATTATACACTTCTATTGTATACAGCTTATTAAAACACTTAAGTTTCTCAATATATTCTCGAAATTCTATTACTAGAACTGCTCACACCCTGTTCTGTTTTAGTCAGATAATAAGAATATGGCCTGATAATCATGCAGCTCTCTCAACTAATGCATGTCTACAAACATGTACAAGGCAACAAACTATATCATGATACGTCACAAAAGTACAAAACAGCAAATGGCAGCATATTTGTTAGTTATCTGATAAGAAAAACTGATGTAAGCATGACGAAAATTACAGAAAATTCAGCTCAGAGGTCACGGAACATGGCTTCGATCAGAACACAAAAACTACCTAAATTAAAAATATGATATTAGTACTTATGTAACAGTATGTCCTGAAAAACAAAGCAGCTGCAAAATGCAACAACAGAACTCACATTTCCACCTTTGGTCTTATTCATATGATTAACCAAAAGGCAAGTTACAACAATCTACATTTGACACTATTATGACAAAACAATAAACTGGACAGCAAATCCAACCGTAAATAGAGAATTGTTATATCCTCGAACTGTCCGCACAAGACTGTTGTCAAAAATATGGTCGATCAATTGTGGTTCTCCAAAATTGAAAATTCCAACAAATGCCCGAAAAAGCATGCTGTCATCTAAAGATTTCTATGTATGTTGCCCCCATTCCAACCAAAATATGATATTTACACATCAGGTGAAAGAGGTAGGAAAGGTGTGACAGACAGATGCTCCAGGAATGTAATAAACAACAGACAAAGTGTTGTAGCAACTTGCAATATCCCATGTTTCTGCATTTGCCAGTAAATCAATTGCAGCAACATATTTATCAAATCTGTTACACACCTATAGCACCTCTAGCTCCTCCTCATACGAAAGCTGCTTAGAGGGGAACATATCCCTTGTCACAATGCAGAAATCTGCATGATAGAAAAAAAAATCGCATATACATCTTAGTTACTATGTATATCTCAAAAAGAGGTGGGCCTGTTCAATTACCTTGTGACCTGTTGCCAACAACTTTTCATTTGTAGAAGCTGCAACATTATTGACTTCTGGAATGTCTTCTGCTGTCTAATGACAGAAAGAGGATATTATGATCAAAAAAATATATTTATCTTAAAAGCAGCATTTATGTGATCCATTCTCTCAAAACAGAGCAACCAATTCACATTCACAGTTTTAATTCCAATTAAGCCATCACATACAAAATTCCAAGTAGCATTATATTCTTAAAAATGAAATAGATATAACTTTTCACTCAAGAACATATTTTCCATCATAAAAATATGAGATTCACTGTCTCCCAAAACTTCAGAATCTCCAAAAATTATATTAGAAATTACTAGTGTGAGTAGAACCACGTTCCAGCAGCAGTATTAACACTGTTAATGTTTTGGAGACTACATATGTAAAAGAATATTGGACCTAGGAAACTGACCATTTTTACTGTCACATATGTAACTGTATCTTCCAGAGTAACATACAATAAAACAGATACAAGCTTCAAGACTCATTTTCCACGTTTAATTTACTTCTTTGATAGATTACAAATTTTAAAATAATGATGACAGAAAGTATAATTATCCTTCCAAGAAAAAAGTGAGAGGTAAGTTACTGAGCAATTTCTTTCACTTGAGCTTCCAAAATTTCTTGCTCACTCAAAAAACTAGACATGTTTGTAACACATAACACAATTACAGCAGTGAAACCTAACCAGTACATACATGAAATTATGTCAGTATTATCTACATCTTATCTACATGGGTACTCTGCAAATCACATTTAAGTGCCCAGCAGAGGGTTCATTGAACCACCTTCACAATAATTCTCTATTATTCCCATCTCACACAGCACGTGGAAAAAATGAACACCTATATCTTTCTGTATGAGCTCTGATTTCCCTTATTTTACTATGGCAATCATTCTCCCTATGTAGGTCAGCATCAACAAAATATTCTTGCATCTGGAGGAGAAAGTTGGTGATTGAAATTTTGTGAGAAGATTCTGCCACAATGAAAAATGTCTTTGTTTTAATGATGATTACCCCAAATCCTGTACCATTCAGTGACACTCTCTCCCCTATTTCACAATAATACAAAATGTGCTGCCCTTCTGTGGACTTTCTCAATGTACTCTGTCAGTCCTATCTGGTAAGGAGCCCACAGCGCAGAGCAGTATTCTAAAAGAGGACGGACAAGTGTAGGGTAGGCAGTCTCTTTCATAGATATGTTGCATCACCTAAGTGTCCTACCAATAAAGTCCAGTCTTTGGTTAGCCTGCCCCACAACATTTTCTGTGTGTTCCTTCAAATTTAAGTTCTTCATAATTGCAATTCCTAGGTATTTAGTTGAATTTATGGTCTTTAGAGTTGACTGATTTATCATGTAACCGAAGTTTAACAGATTCCTTTTAGCACACATGTGGATGACCTCACTCTCTTCGTTATTTAGAGTCAATTGCCAATTTTCACACCATACAGATATCTTTTCTAAATTGTTTTGCAATTTGTTTTGATCTTCTGATGACTTTCTAGTCAATAAGTGACATGGATGCTCAGATTGTCTCCTAAATCATTTATATAGATAAGGAACAGCAAAGAACCTATAACACTACCTTGGGGAATGCCAGAAATCACTTCTGTTTTACTCGATGACTTTCCGTCAGTTACTACGAACTGTGACCTCTCTGACAGGAAATCATGAATCCAGTCACATAAGGGAGACTATGTTCCATAAGTACGTAATTTCACTACAAGCCACTTATGTGGTACAATGTCAAAAGCCTTCTTGAAATCTAGAAATATAGAATCAATTTGACATCCCTTGTCAACAGAACTCAACACTTCGTGTGAGTAAAGAGCTAGCTGTGTTTCACAAGAACAATGTTTCCTAAATCTGTGTTGACTGTGTGTCAATAGACCATTTTCTTCGATGTAATTCATAATGTTTTGAAACAATATATGTTCCAAAATCCTGCTGCACTTCGACATTAATGATATGGGCCTGTAATTTAGTGGATTACTCCTACTACCTTTCTTGAATATTGGTGTGACTTGTGCAACTTTCCAGTCTTTGGGTATGGATCTTTTGTCGAGCCAACAGTTTTATATGATTGTTAAATATGGGGCTATTGTATCTGCATACTCTGAAAGGAACCTAAATGGTATACAGTCTGGACTGGAAAACTTTTTTTTGTTAAATGATTTAAGTTGCTTCACTACTCTGAGGACATCTTCTACTACAGTTTCATCCATTCACAACAGCAGCTGTTATGTTCACCAATGCTTCTTTCAAAATATTCTAGAAATGGACAACAGAAGGCACCACCAGTCGAGGGGCAGGTCGTGAGATGTCTGTACATTGTTCTCATATGAAATGAGCCCAGTTTTCAAGTGACAGGTGGCTTGTGGTGTCAAGAAAATTACAGTCTGACCTATACTTGGCACAGTCTTTTTAAAACAAAGTTGCAGCCTGAGCTATGCTCAGATTTGATCTCCAAAGCATTAAACTCATTACAGCACTTATGTTTCAAGTATATATTGCAGGCTACATTTCGCAAGAAATGGGAAAGAGGAGGGAGTTAACAAATGGATCAGAATGGCGAAAGGCAAAAAAAAGTAGGAATATAAAATTGAAAACTGGCAACACAAAACCTAACATCTAAATTCAACTAAAACTCATAAAAATAATCGAACAATGAGGAAAGATGATATTCATAAATTTATGATGACAAAAGCTGGATTTGAACTCAGTCAGAACACAACCTAACTTTGAAATCTAGTTTCATTTGTGACTAAGAATGACAGAATATCAGTATGCCTGAAAGAAAACACTTAGGTTATCTGCTTTGGCCAACATACAATTTTAACCTACATTAAATGTTCACTGGAAGTAAAATAGTATATTCTAATCCAATCAAACATGTGGTTCCTGGAGAGGGGCAGCAGCCTTTTCAGTAGTTGCAGGGGGAGCAGTCCACATGATTGACTGATCTGGCCTTGTAACATCAACCAAAATGGTCTTACTGTGCTGGTACTGCGAACGGCTGAAAGTGAGGGGAAACTACAGCCGTAGTTTTTCCTAAGGGCATGTAGCTTTACTGTAGGGTTAAATAATGATGGCATCCTCTTGGGTAAAACATTCCCAAGGTAAAATACTTCTCCATTCAGATCTCCAGGCGGGGACAACTCAGGAGGACGTTGTCATCAGGAGAAACAAAACTGGCGTTCTGCGGATTTGAGTGTGAAATGTCAGATCCCTTAATTGGGCATGTAGGTTAGAAAATTTAAAAAGGGAAATGGATAGGTTAAAGTTAGATATAGTGGGAATTACTGAAGTTCAGTGGCAGGAGGAACAAGACTTCTGGTCAGGTGAATACAAGATTACAAATACAAAATCAAATAATGGTAATGCAGGACTGGGTTTAATAATGAATAAAAAAATATATATATTAAAAAAAATAGGAATGTGGATAAGCTACTATGAACAGATTATTGTATCCAAGACAGACACAAAAACCATACCTACCACAGTACAGCAAGTTTATAAGACAACTAGCTCGAAATATGATGAAGAGATTGAAGACATGATGTTATTCTATTATGGAGAGGAATTATAATCAAGTCATAATAATTAAATATGTATTTCCAGAAGGATGTCAAACTATGAATGTAAAAAAAAAGTTACAGGATGATTTGACTCTCACAGCAAATATGATGTGTCAACTTTGCATTTCTGCATGCTAAAGCATTTCTTCTGCTAATTCTGAGTAAGCGACAGAATAAATACCTTAAAATTGAAGTTTTGTGCCATATTTAAAGCATGATAGAAGTTATGCCCTGAAAACTTCAACTTTTAGGTGGTGGTTTATAATTTTGGTCCTTCACACTTGTTACTTTCACGTTCAATAAATGGTTTTGTTGGCATCCACTTTCACATGTTCTTTATCTATACATTCCTAAGAAGGTCAGTGATTATTGCTAGTGCACTAAAATTGAGAAGCTGAGGTAACAGTTGATTCCCCAATAGTAACTCTCAGGCACATTGTACCTTAACTCAGGAACCCCACAGTTGCACAGGAAGTAGGTTTAATAAAGTAATTTACCTTTGAAACCTACAAATTAATCTTCTGCCAACAAAATATATTCCTCCTCTTTAAAATAATACTTTTTTATGCATCTGCCATCTGCTTCACATCTCCTGTGCAGCAAGGTACATAAATTTAAGTATTAACTGTGTTTTTCTTAAGTGTCACTTCTTTTTCCATGTGTTTTTGCTTTTAGTAAGCTTTAATTTTCGAGTACTAGTAATAGTGTTCCAAAGATTTCATGTTTGTTTTGAATACAGTCCAGAGACAGTTAGTGCTTATTTTCATTGTTCCAACAAGAAGTGTCTAGTAACCACAATTAAGTCAGCTATCAGCTGCCTTTAGTGAATTAGCAGTCTAGTTAAAAGTTGATTGCTTAAATCTCTACAGTAAATTGTTGATTTCTTAGGATGGATAGGATGTGTAACTGCTGTGTACGGACGCAGGAGGAGCTGGCCACAGTTCGCGAACAGCTGAACAGCTGAACATGTTGATGGCCACGGTCAGCTGTCTACAGGCTGCTGCCTTGGAGTGTAGCGGCAGTGGGGAGTCTGGTGTGTCGCATGGTACACCCCAGGTGTTACATGCTTCACCCACAGTCTCTGCTGTCAAGACATCTTTGCGGGTATGGGGCACGGTTGGGCCACCCTCTCCCCAAGGGGAGTGGTGGGTTCAACGGCATTCGTGTCGCACGAGGCGGAAGGTCAATGTGGAGGCTGGTCGTGTGGCATCACAGACTCGCTCTGCCTGTGAGTGGACATGTGGCTGCTCCTTCAGCAAGGTCCAAGCAGGCACAAGGGGGAAGGGGCTTATTAGTGATTGGGAGCTCCAATGTTAGGTGAGTGATGGAGCCCCTTAGTGAAATAGCGGAAAGGTTGGGGAAGAAGGCTAGTGTTCACTCTGTGTGCTTGCTGGGAGGTCTCATCCGAGATGTGGAGGAGACCGTACCGGCGGTGATAGAGAGCACTGCGTGCACCCAACTGCAAATTGTTGCTTGCGTTGGCACCAAAGGCTCCTGCCGTCTGGTTTCAGAGGTTATCCTCAGTTCATACAGGCGGTTGGCAGAGTTGGTGAAGGCGGAAAGTCTCGCTCATCGGGTGGAATCTGAGCCAACTATTTGTAGTGTTGTTCCCAGAACCGATCGCGGTTTTCTGGTTTGGAGTCGAGTGAAAGGTTTAAACCAAAGGCTCAGGCGATTCTGCAGAGATCTGGGGTGCAAATTTCTCGACCTCCGCTATTGGATGGAGAAATGTAGTGTCCCACTGAATAGGTCAGGCATGCACTACATGCAGGAAGCGGCTACGAGGATGGAGGAGTAAATGTGGAGTGCACATGTGGGTTTTTAGGTTAGAGAATTCCTTTCCTAGGCCCAACAAGACACCTCCAGACATGCGACAAGGTAGCAGTAGGCAAAACGCAACAGGGAATGACAAAATTAATGTGGTAAAAGTAAACTGCAGGAGCATCTATAGAAGGGTCCCAAGGTCCCAGAACTGCTCTCACTAATAAACGGTCACAATGCCCGCATAGTACTAGGGACGGAAAGTTGGCTGAAACCAGATTTAAACAGTAATGAAATTCTAAACTCAGATTGGAATGTATACCGCAGAGACAGGCTAGACAGTGAAGGGGGAGGCGTGTTTATAGTGATAAAAAGTGCAGTATTATAGAAGGAAATTGACGGAGATCTGAAATGTGAAATAATTTGGGTGAAGGTCACGGTTAAAGCAGGCTCAAACATGGTAATTGGATGTCTCTATAGGACCCCTGGTTCAGCAGCTGTTGTGGCAGAACACTTGAAGGAAAATTTGGAAAATATTTCGAGTAGACTTCCCTACCATGTTATAGTTTTGGTTGGAGATTTTAATTTGCCAGATATAGACTGGGAGACTTAAACATTTATAAAGGGGGCAGGGCCAAAGAATCCAGTGAAATTTCCTTTAAATGCATTATCTGAAAACTACCTTGAGCAGTTAAACCGAGAACCGACTCGTGGTGATAACATGTTAGACCTTCCGGTGACAAACAGACCTGAACAATTTGAAACAGTTAACGCAGAACAGGGAATCAGCTATCATAAAGCGGTTACAGTATTACAAAATTGTTAAGGCTTTCGTGGCCACTTGTTGACAAACTGCCTATTGGCTTCTGTCTCGGGTTCTTCGGCCGACGTTCATCTAATGATTTTTCTGACGTTTCGCCAGCACGAGTGGCTGGCATTGTCAAAGCTTCACCCTCCATTGCCGGTGTCGGGTACGGCCTTTCTGCCATACATTCCCAGAATGACGGACAGAATCGGCCGTATATTGCGCAAACATGGCGTAAAGACGATTATCAAACCGACAAGAAAGATCAAAGAGTGTCTTCAATCGGCGAAGGAGAAAAGAGACCCACTTGCAATGTCGGGAATATACCGTATACCATGCACATGCGGAAAAGTTTATGTCGGAATGACTGGACGATCCATTAACACCAGGATCAAAGAGCATAAGCGACATTGCAGGTTGGGGCAGGTGGAGAAATCAGCCGTGGCAGAGCACGCACTGAATGAGACCGACGACGTAATAAAATTCGCCGACACGGAAGTTCTGGCTGTAGAGAAGCACTATCACACGCGCTTGTTTAGAGAAGCTGTGGAAATACAAAAACACACGAACAGTTTCAACAAGAAAGAGGAAAGCCTTAAGGTAAACAGATCCTGGCTTCCCGTACTGCAGCGAACGACTGTCGCAGGTAGCAAGAGGAGAACCGCACCGGAAACGACCGCGGAGAAGCCCTCGGACGTTGGCGCGCCAGGTACACATTGTCTGCAGCCACGAGCTCGGCTCCAGTTCACCACCGGCAATGGAGGGTGAAGCTTTGACAATGCCAGCCACTCGTGCTGGCGAAACGTCAGAAAAATCATTAGATGAACGTCGGCCGAAGAACCCGAGACAGAAGCCAATAGGCAGTTGGTTACGGTATTGGTGATTTCAGCCGTAATAGAAATATTAAAAGAGGTAGGAAGATTTTTCTGTTTAGCAAAAGTGACAAAAAGCAGATTTCAGAGTACTTTACGGCTCAACACAAAAGTTTTATCTCAAGTACAGATAGTTTGAGGATCAGTGGACAAAGTTCAAAACCACCGTACAATATGCATTAGATGAGTATGTGCCAAGCAAGATCGTAAGAGACGGAAAGGAGCCACAGTGGTAAAACAACCGAGTTAGAAAACTGCTATGGAAGCAAAGGGAACTTCACAGCAAACATAAACATAGCCAAAGCCTTGCAGACACACAGAAATTACACGAAGCGAAATGTAGTGTGAGGAGGGCTATGCGAGAGGCGTTCAACAAATTCGAAAGTAAAGTTCTATGTACTGACTTGGCAGAAAATCCTTAGAAATTTGGTCTTATGCCAAAGCAGTAGGTGGATTACAACAAAATGTCCAGACACTCTGTGACCAAAATGGTACTGAAACAGAAGATGACAGACTACTGGCTGAAATATTAAATGTCTTTTTCCAAAGCTGTTTCACAGAGGAAGACTGCAGTGTAGTTCCTTCACTAGATTGTCACATGGATGACAAAATGGTGGATATCAAAATAGATGACAGAGGGATAGAAAACAATTAAAATCGCTCAAAAGAGGAAAGGCCACTGGACCTGTTGGGATACCACTTCGATTTTATGATTTTACACAGAGTACGCGAAGGAACTTCCCCCCCCCTCTTGCAGTGGTGTACCGTAGGTCTCTAGAGGAGTGTAGCATTCCAAAAGATTGGAAAACGGCACAGGTCACCCCTGTTTTCAAGAAGGGATGTCGAACAGATGTGCAGAACTATAGAACTATAACATCGATCAGTTGTACAATTTTGGAACACGTATTATGTTCGAGTATAATGATTTTTCTGGAGACTAGAAATCTACTCTGCAGGAATCAGTGCGGGTTTCGAAAAAGACAATCATGTGAAACCCAGCTTGCGCTATTTGTCCACAAGATTCAGACAGCCATAGACATGGGTTCCCAGGTAGATGCCGTGTTTCTTGACTTCCGCAAGATGTTTGATACAGTTTCCCACAGTCGTTTAATGAACAAAGTAAGAGCACATGGACTATCCAACCAATTGTGTGATTGGATTGAAGAGTTCCTAGATAACAGAATGCAGCATGTCATTCTCAATGAAGAGAAGTCTTCCGAAGTAAGATTGATTTCAGGTGTTCCGCAGGGGAGTGTCATAGGACCGTTGCTATTCACAATATTTATAAATGACATTGCGGATAACATCTGAAGTTCATTGAGGCTTTTTGCAGATGATGCTGTAGTATGTCGAGAGGCTGTAACAATGGAAAATTGTACTGAAAAGCAGGAGGATCTGCAACAAATTGACACATGGTGCAGGGAATGGCAACTGAATCTCAATGTCGACAAGTGTAATGTGCTGTGAATATGTAGAAAGAAAGATCTTTAATCATTTAGCTACAATATAGCAGGTCAGCAATTGGAAGCAGTTAATTCCATAAATTATCTGGGAGTAGGCATTAGGAGTGATTTAAAATGGAATGACCACATAAAATTAATCGTCGGTAAAGCAGATGCCAGACTGAGATTCATTGGAAGAATCCTAAGGAAACGCAGTCCAAAAACAAAGGAAGTAGGTTACAGTACACTTGTTTGCCCACAGCTTGAATACTGCTAACCGGTGTGGGATCCTTACCAGACAGGGTCGATAGAAGAGATAGAGAAGATCCAATGGATAGCAGCGTGCTTCTTTACAGGATCATTTAGTAATTGCGAAAGCATTACGGAGATGATAGATAAACTCCAGTGAAAGACTGCAAGAGAGACGCTCAGTAGCTCAGTACTGGCTTTCGTTGAAGTTTTGAGGACATACCTTCATCGAGGAATCAAACAGTATATTGCTCCCTCCTACGAGTATCTCGCGAAGAGACCATGAGGATAAAATCGGGGAGATTAGAGCCCACACAGAGGCATACCGACAATCTTTCTTTCCACGAACAATACGAGTCTGGAATAGAAGGGAGAACCAATAGAGGTACTCAAGGTACCCTCCGCCACACACTGTCCGGTGGCTTGCGGAGTATGGATGTAGATGTAGATATAGATGTAGAAATTATCACATGCAAAAATTTTTCAAATCACAGATGATTGTCTATATCTTGTTGCCAATATGAACTTGGCATTTCACAAACAACACATTTGTGCCAGAACAAAGTTTTCGCTCTACAGCAAAGACTGCTGATACACCACTTCCTGGCAGATTAAAACAGTATGGTCTTTCACAATCAAGTCCTCTACCAACTGAACTATCCAAGTATGACTCATGGCCCATCCTCATAGCTTTCTTTCTGCTAGTAACTCATCTCCCAAGCTTCACAGGAATGTTTCTGCAAAACTTGGAGAAATAGCACTCCTGTAAGAAAGGCTATTGTGAGGACTTGGCTCAGCCACAGTCTGGGGGATGTTTCCAGAACAAATTTTTTGCTCTGCAGCACATATTGCATTGATATGAAACTTTATGACAAACTAAAACTGTGTGCTGAACTAAGATTCCAACCTGAGATCTTTGCGTTTCATGGACAAGTGCTCTATGTCCCAGGTTTGAAACTCTATGTCCCAGGTTTGAAACATGTTCTAGCACATAGTTTCAATCTGCCAGACTGTTTTACACATTTGTGGTTTGCAAACACATTCCTAAATAGAAAATATTATCACTATAACTTATGCTCAAATACTTGTGGTCAGTACTACTATCATGCTATTTTAATATACTAACTGTGAATTTGAACGAATGCTTACTCACACAAATTCATGCATAAGCTGCAGCAAGTTCAGTGGGAACATATTGTGCGATTATAACAATTGTGCATAACTGGTGATTTGCACACAGTTCACAGACAACCAAACAATAAATATCCAAATGAAACTAAATATTTTGTTACACATTTTCTATGTTGCAAGAAGAAGCGCTTCATTCACTAATGCAAACAAACTAATCTGGTAAAACTACTGACTGTAAATGCAAGTAACTTATTACTGACTAAAAGGAATTGATCATCATCATCTCCTACAGGACTGCAAATAATACTATCACAGAAAACGAAAATCTAAGTACACTAACAAACACATTGTTATATCACAAGGCTACTGAAAGTTTTTATGCTACAGGATCAAAACCATACTCTAGATGTCAGGTGTCTGAATATGATGGTATAGTACAAGTTGAAGGAATCAGTTAAGGTTTATGAATGCAGTTGTAATTGCAAAAGTTTAAACAGTAAGACCTCAGGTTACTGTGTGTGTGTGTGTGGGGGGGGGGGGGGGGGGGGTACGTGCATGCATGTCAATTCACAACTAAAACTATAACACTGTCTCAATATTTGCATCCTTGAACAGACTGAATGCAAAGAAAGTCATACATAATAGAAAAGCATGCGAGAGATGATTATCAGAAAAATTTCCCTTACATTATACTAATGTAATTGTATGATGTGTTGTATTATTCTGGTATTAAAGAAATATTATTCATTTAAAAGAGTAACCTTTTATAAAGATAAGAAGTAATATTATCCATGAAAAATTGTATTTTGTTAATATTCTGCAGCTGATTAGAGATCAAAAATTCTTTAATCATTAAATATTTTGTACTTGGGCTCTGCATCATAAAGTTGGGTGTTACAATGAGATGAAGAAATTACATAAGTATAAAACATATTGTTTCTTTGGAAATGTATACCAGTTTTCAAGAAAGTTATTCTCTTGTTGTAGCTAGTGAATAGATCATGTAACAATCACAGTACCTTTTAGAAAAATGAACAACAGGGTGAAACATAGATCTATATTTTACAGAAATTTGAGAAAAACTTTTTACATTGTTTTCAAATAGGAATAACTGTTACACAGTCTTAAAAACACTCAGATTTCTACAGCCATGACAAGTAAAGTAAGTATCTCGCAATGATGACAGTGGAGTGCCATAGCACTACTTTCATTCTCAGAGTAAATGAAAAAGGTGACTTTTATAATCTTATACAATATATATTATACTGCTCTCACAAAAAGGAATATGTAGGAATACAAAGAAAAAGACACCATGGGCACTGCACCTAAATTATCTCCATTATATAATGTTGTTCTTCTGGTCATACTTCTTAGCTGCAACAGGCATAAGATGTGCTTTGTTGAGGCTGCACATTTTAGCGATTTTCACCGTAATAAACTCAGGCTGCAGTGTTCTTCTTTGGAATACCAGTGAAAAAGTGTGCACAGAATCAGCCAAGTGAAAAATCATGCAATATGCACATTTATTTATATACAAAAGCAAACTTCAGAATTTTCCTTTGTATGAGACCACGTGTACAAGAACTGTGTGCCAATTCAGAGTTCCGGATTCACTTATTTTACTGATCATGTCGCTTCTGCATGATTTTATATTGATTGTATCAACATCCATTTGTATTGTGATACATTGTGAAATACTGAATATTTGCGAGTGTCGCAATAAACACGTACTGCTATTGTCAATAATAGGCTTAAACTTAATTGTGTTCTTTTAAATTTTTTGAGAACAGAGGCCTATCCTCATTCAAAACAATTGTTCTCTAATTTCATTGCACAATTATGTGAAAAACAGGTTATTTTTGAGAATTTTCAGATGCTTACAAAACTTTATTTTTGTAAGTTTTGGATGTATAATTTATTTCATAGCAGATCAGCACTTGTGGTTCACAGTTCTAGCAAGAATACATCACCCCTGTATTCATTGTATACCAACACAAATAAAGGTGTATTTTTGAGAATTTTCAGACGCTATCATTGTTCTTTGCATAATCAATGAGCAATTTGTAGTAAATCAGCATTTGATTTAGTTACTGTTGCAGATAGTCTAACTAACATACTGTGTTACATCTAGTTTCCCTTAAAGAGGAGTAGCCACACAAGTTATCTGCATCCATCGTAAATAACTCTATATTTAAGTTTGTGAACAACTATATCAACCTCAAAGGAAACTAGTATTTTTACCACAGGTTTTTGTATTGCCTTAATAGAAATCTTATTTTGTTATTTCCTTCTTTTTAGCTCAACTGATTAAAAGATAGTCAACGGGCTTAATTTAAAGTTATTTGTTCACTGCCTTGTAATACAATACACCAGCCAAAATGCAGTCCCACTAAGAATGCTGTTCTCAAACATGGGATTAATTGGTTGAAATTCGTAAGCAGCTGGAAACGATTGGCAGTTGCTGCAAGTCAGTGAGTTGGAAGAGCTCCTGAGAGTTGTGTACCTGTGATACCCATACCACAGATACCTCAAGTACTATCCTCTCCTCTGGATCCTGTCACCTCTGCAGAAAGTACAGGATCTATCATTACTCATCCACCTGACTGCGAGTGGCGTGTCAATGGTAGATCTAGGTGTCCTGTACAGGGTGTAACCAACAAGTTTGAGGTGCTCTCTCTCTCTGAAACTGAAACTTAGGCAGTGGGACTCACTTCCAACTGTTTTGAGGAAACCTGTTTCGTCCAGTGTCAAGAGAAGTTGTCCAGTGTCAAGAGAAGGCGAACACAAAAGGGTAGATGTAAAAATAATGTTCAACAGTAAAGGCATCAAAAAATATAGACCTACAACATATGATCACACAGATATGCTTACCATTTATCCAGTACAAATTGAGGCATGTTCAGAAAGTACATGTACACTAACCGTAACAGGTTGTGACCTTTTGTTTTTTGAGGGTTGGCAACACCGAATAGTATAAGGGGATCCCATGACCAGAGCAAACATCACAAGAACATGGTAGTACACAAACTCTAGTTACAGTGTCCAGCTGCACAAAAGATGTAGGTAAAAAAATCCCATCATGTGTGAGCCACATGCTGTGACCCACTTCCTAATCGTGGAAAGAATAGCACTTAATGAAATTTTTTTATGAATCAAAATGGTTTGTGGCAAAGATGTTATGAACAGAATGAGTGTGTTAACATGGTGTAGAGAGTGTAGTGGAGGCAGAACAAATGTTCATGATGAACAGAGGGTTGGAAGACCTACTATTTTGACTTGAGTTGGTGTAAAAAATGGATGAAATTTCTGCAATGTTTACACAACTCTCTGAAACTCTCTTATACGAGACACTCACAGAAATGTTGGGATACTGGAAACAGTGTGCAAGATGGGTCGCAAAACACCTGACAGAGGAGCACAAGAAAAATAAAGTCAATAGTGCATGCGAGTTTCTTGAACAAATTAAATTGGAAGGTGAGCATTTTCTGAGCTCTATTGTCACCAGAAATGAAATATGGGTGACTCATTACATACCTGAGGCAAAAAGACAGTTGTCACAGTGGCATCACACCAATTCCCCATCTGCCAAAAAATTCAAAACCATAGTTCTGGTCAAAAAAATCATGGCCTATGTGTTTTGGGGCTGGAAAGGCATAATTTTGGTTGAATTTTTGCATCAGGGGGAAAACATCAATGCACAACTATATTGTGAGACCCTGAAACATCTTAAAAGGAGTATTCAAAACAAAATGAGGGGTATGCTGACAAGAGGAGTGCACTTGTTGCAAGGCAATGCCCATCTTCACATAGCCTTTTAGCCACCAATGCGTCCTAGGACTCATTTAGTTGGGATGTTTTGAACCACCCACCATGTTCCCTTGACTTGGCATCTGCAGATTATCATCCTTTTCTTCTCCCTGAAGGCACACGAGAATAAATTTTCAATTGATGAGAGGTTCTGAAGTGGGGGAAGGATCTGACGGGAGAATTCTTTGAGGAGGTCATAAAGAAGCTTGTGCCACAGCTCATCACATGTACTGAATGGGATTGTAATTATGTGCAAAAATAGTCAACAAGTATACCCACAATATCATGTAATTTTTTCAAGTACAATTTTTCTAAAAAGAATGTAAAAATCTAGTACACCTACCTTCTGAACATGCCCCGTACTACAAATTTTAAATTTTTTAGGCAGCATCACTACTGGAATATGTAATGATTGGCAAAAAAACATATTTTCATTAGAAAACAATCAAAATCATCTCTTACAGTGCTACATAACATTTTCATCTTGATGACTTGATTCAGTTAAAACTATTAACAAGTAACAAGGCTTAATTACATGTAAGTATATAAGCAGACCAATTCTTATCTTCAGGAGGTGCAACTCCAACAAAGCCAATAGATGCACACATAAATAAATAAATAAATAAATAACAGCTCAGCTAACTTTCACAGCCAAAGAACATTTCCTCAGAGGAGAAAAGAGAACTAGCTGACAGGAGTGGGAGGTGCAGAGAATCTGAGTGATCTGTCCCTCCTGTCTCCCTTCTTTCTCAACTGTTTCTCTATTCTCCCCTGTAGAAGGAACAAATTGTTCTAAAATTTAGCACCTTTTTATGATCTGTGAGTTTATACCACATGTGTCTGGAATTCCACCTCATGAATTCAATTACTGGCCAGTCCCTCTGACTATTTGTGGATTTCACAAATTTCTTATGGAATTTTCCTTTTCATATGAAGGACATGTTTGGACAGTTTTCTAACATTAAGTTTGACTATGAAACTGTATGCATTAACTTGGTATCATCTTAAACATATATAATGACTTTCATAACTTTAACATTACCAATATTTCTTATTGAAACTCATACACCATAGAATAAGTTCATGAGTACATTCTAATCTGAGGTATCTGCTGCACAAGGTAATGATAAGTAAGCATTATCGATCATTACAAACTAGGAACAACACGTGTGATAGTATGACCACACTGTGGTATCATTAATGAAACTGGTTGCTACAGATTTCACATTCTCTCAAAATTAACCAATACATTACATAAAATCTTACTGCAGGATGTGGAGGCACCACAAAAATACGGAACTAGTGCCACTCAATAATAAGTTGTAACTACAATTGCTTTCCTATATTCTTATTAGTAAAATATATGATACAAATTTCATAGTATTCTGATCCCTTATTTTTGGTACTGCAATTTTTCCATTTAGTAGTGTACGTAAAACAGTAATCACTAGGGACCAGAATAAATAACTTCTCTTTTTTTGGCAAAATTCACACTTAAATTTTTGTTTGTTTGTAAATGATTAGACATACAAATTTAAGGATGAAGCCTTTTGATATTTATATGCAGTAAATAAAGCTTTTCCAAACTATACCTCATAAAACAGTTCATCTGCGTTCAACTGACTAGAAAATAGCATTTATTAGGTAATTTCATGTTTTTGTATCTGTATTCGCATTTATTGCAAATGTAAAATTTTCAGGTCCCTAGTAGTCACTTCAGAACATAAATATATGTAAATAAGTATTATATAAACAGCCTAAAAAAAAAAGAAAAAAAAACCCAGAGTGAAGCATCCAAATGCATGGTCGGATGTCACTATAGTTTCATGCATTTATACATCATTGGCAGGTATGTAAATGATTAGAGTTGCAATTATCTCTGGCAGGTAGTAAGGCCCCAAGAGGGCATTACTCTTGTCCATGATTCCATGATTTAAAGTTGTTACCAGGTTACCAGACTTGGCAGGGTATACAGAGAGGGGTGTGAACAGCATCAGATATTGAGTCATTACTGTGAACAACGCGGAAGCACTGAGTATTCATAAGAGAGGCAGTTATCAGCAACTACAAAGTTTAAAGTTTCAATGAGGCCTCATTGTGGGTCTCAATTTAACTACCTGGTCGAATCGTGCAGTATCCATATTCGTGGGTTATTTGGATGTGATAATTTGGATGTGACATTGCCCCAATGTTGGAGAGCACAGGAACGTTTGGGCAGGCATACTCATTGTCAAGATTCTGGTTGACCACATCTGACCACCACAAAGGAGGATCACTGTATTGTGCACCAAGTAGATCATAACACTTCACATCTGCACCTGCAATCCTAGAACAAGTAGTGGACTTTCTGCAACATGTTGTGTCATCCTGCACAATTGGTCAGAACTAACTGCAGCTGGAACGGTGAATTACCATCCCATGCATACGCTGCTGTTAACACTACAAACACAAACGGCTGCATTTAGAGTGGTGCCATGACCAAGAAGAGTGGACTACTGACAAATAGTATTGAACTGTGTAATATGTTCAGCAATGAATTGAGGTTCCACACTACCCTGGATGATCATCACAGGTGTGTATGGTGGCAGCCTGGGCAAAAGTCACATTCTTCCAATGTTTTGAAGAGTCAAACCAGTGTTGCTCTCACATATGACAGTATGTGATGCTCTCACATATGACAGTATCATGGTGCCTTTTTCATAAGGACAATGCTCATCCAAACATGGCACATGCCTCTTTGAACTGTGTGCCTGATGTTGGGGTACTCCAGTACAAAGTAAGGTACCCAGATCTGTCCCTGACAGAAGTTGCGTGGTACCAATTTAGAAGTCAACTCTGTCCCATTGCCAGTATCCAGGATATCAAAATCCAGTTACAATGGTTGAGGTTCACTTTGGCTCTGGAGAGTATACAATAACTTTATGGCACACATCCCAACTGAATCGGTGCATGCATCCAGGCAGGAGGGATTGCAATGTTATACAGGTAAGTGGGCTCATATTGCCAAGTTCTTTGTAAATTTGGCTCGAATTTGTAATCACTGAAGTAACATCATACAACCTTAAAAAGTTTCATTTTGTTTACAGTGCCCCTACTGGGTGCTTCATTTCTTTTGTTAGGCTGCATATACTAGTTCAAAATTTAGCAATTACTGCTTACATTATACACATATTTTATGACCTCTAGTGCTTATACGACAAACCAAACTGGGAATTATTTTATTTAACACAAACTGTTTTTATTTTCAGATAATCTGAACAGTGGGATAAAAATGGTTACTAATGAAATATCAGAAGGAAAGAAAAACAAATAGGATGCACATAGGCAAACAACATTTACTACAATGAAATTTTCACTCTGCAGTGGAGTGTGGGCTGATATGAAACCTCCTGGCAGATTAAAACTTGTGTCGGACCAAGACTCGAACTCAGGACCTTTGCCTTTTGCGGACAAGTGCTCTACCATCTGAGCTGCCCAAATACGACTCACGAGCCATCCTCATAGCCTTAATTCCGCCAGGACCTCATCTCCTAGTTTCCAAACTTCACAGAAGCTCTCCTGAAAACCTTGCAGAACTAGCACTCCTGGAAGAAAGGATACTGCGAAGAAATGAAATTCTGGAAACTTCCCCCAGGCTGTGGCAAAGCCATCTCTCTGCAATATCGTTTCTTCCAAGAGTGCTAGTTCTGAAAGGTTCGCAGGAGAGCTTCTGTGAAGTTTGGAAGGTAGGAGACAAGGTACTGGCAGAATTAAGGCTGTGAGGATGGGTTGTGAGTCGTACTTGGGTAGCTCAGATGGCCCGCGAAAGGCATAGGTCCCGAGTTTGAGTCTCGGTCCAGCACACAGTTTTAATCTGCCAGGACGTTTCAACATTTACTATTTAGCGCACCATAACGAAACTTCACACAACAGATTTGTGCTTAATATACAGAAACACAGTCAACCTGTGATATCTACTTAAGATGAAATACAGAAGAAAGCAATTCTAAATTTTCGAACAATATGAGCACATCTATGGAACAGGTATCTTGGGTACTACCAATTGTGAGCAATTTATTGTAACACATAATACGAAATCAAAACTGTGATCATACTTTGGAAACTTCTGCATTATATTCACAAGAGAGGATTCTAAATGTAAATTACAGTTCTGTGTTTGCATTACATTCTGAAGAGATGATCCAAACTGTAAATTACAGATTTGATGAATGTAAAATAAGTGGAACTCTTCTCATGTCCTTGGAGAGCCTATGTAGTCAGAAAATGGTTCTACATTCACTTGCGATTAGAGATATGTCACTTTATGGGTCGTGTACAAAATATTTTAATATTACCTTTATTAAAGAAAACTACAGACGTTAAATATTACCACACACTGATATTGTGTTAAAAAAAAATGGTTGAAATGGCTCTGAGCACTATGGGACTCAACTGCTGAGGTCATTAGTCCCCTAGAACTTAGAACTACTTAAACCTAACTAACCTAAGGACATCACAAACATCCATGCCCGAGGCAGGATTCGAACCTGCGACCGTGGCGGTCTTGCGGTTCCAGACTGCAGCGCCTTTAACCGCACGGCCACTTCGGCCGGCTTGTGTTAAAACTCTACACATGAATTACTATGTTGAATTGTTCTATCAGCAGATGAAGCACATGGTTATCTTGCTTTAGGTAAGAAACTATCTTGTTACAATTGTCCCACAGTTTCAAATCAGACTACAATGTCAGGAAGCAGGTAGTGTGCATTGGATGTAGTATTTTTGGGTTGTCACGTGGGACATGCTAACACATTTTAGCATATGAACTGAAATAACTATTGCCATAGTAAATTCTGTACTTTCTGGCAGATAAAGTGAATAAAAGAAATTTCAAAGCAACATTATGTAATTGTTGTTAAAAATCATAGAACAATCCACAAGGAATTAAAGTTTGTGTTTTCGAATTGTTCTATTATGATGCTTGGAGGAAACTAGTGGAAAAAAATTGGTACAAACAGAAAGAGGGGTGAAGCATTAAGACAGTTTGCTTCATCATGAGAATGTTCATCCACTCCCACCCTATTCATCTGACCATGGCTCTAGCCATCTTTATTTTCCCCATGAAATGGAATTCCATTTAACTCTCACTGGGATTGCAACAGTAATCTAACATGTCAGTGGCCTTCCAGTAATGATTTCTTCAACTCCTAGTACAAGAGACCAGGGGGACTATGTTGTGGCGACTGGGGAAATTAAAGTATAACAGCAGTTTTCTCTTTTTTAATAAGAGATGCTAAGAAGATGATGGCAGCACAGTGTACACTCAGATACCACCATGAGAAGATTTAAAAAGCTGATGCACATAAAATTCCAAGGCTCCACTCAATGAGAATGAGAAGTAAGATGAATAAGAATTATCTGAGTCCCAGCTTTAGTTGTTATTGATTTGTCAATTGGTAAGTTGATGAGCAATCATGTTTAGTGTAATGTGTGTGAGATTGAGTGTTTATTCCAAAGTGGTTTTTGTCAAACTGAGCACAAATCAGAAACAGAAAATTGGACAGTTATTTTATGGTGGCACATTCCTGTCTCATAAAGTAAAGAGACTGAAGACAATGTGTGGCTCCAAATGTCTGATATTTCCCCTAATGACAACAGTTGTAAGATCACAGCATCCAATTGACTGCACTTCCAGTTACTAGTAACACATTAGAAAACTTTTGTGAACTAATGATGAAGTCACTTTTCAGAATAAATTATAAATAACTATTATAACAAGAAAAAACACAAGTTTATAAACATAACATTTATTTTTGCAAAAATTTTTATTTTGTTACGAAAAGTCCTACATCTAAGTAATGACTTGATGAAAGTCACTACATCTTCTCTCAGTTAAACTTCTGCATAATTATATCTGAAATCCGCACTTTAATTGTCATTTAATTAACTGGTATACATACATTAAACACATTAAAAGTGTTATCCAGAACTAAAATAATTTCAATAACAAGAGTACGAAAAAATGTAGTTCTTCATCTCATTATAGCTCACACCCACACCGCTGATTGTTACTTGGTTGTAAAGCTACTTAGCCATGCAGGACACTTGACAAATGCCAACAGTGTCATTACACAGTACCTTCTTTTCTGACAGAGAACTGTTTTGTGTTCCAGCTCGCTTTTCTAGAATCTCTCTTTGAAGATCCACTTCAGCTATTAATCCTGTGATTGCTGTCATAACTACGAAAGAAGTAGGTCAAAAGAGGGTAAATGAGAGATAAATTGCAGCAAAGAAACTTCCAATCATTACTGCCACAAGATTCAGGTCTCAAGAATTCTTGTCTGTGACAGTGGATACAATTAATAATTTCACAAATCTATATTTACAGGGTACGTATCTAAACCACATTACTGATGTTTTGACATTGCTGTTTCTATTTTGCACACCATTTTCAGAAATTTCTTGCTTGATGCACAACAATCTTGCTCTAACTTCATGAGTGATGGCTGTTAATACATTTATTTTCAGCTCGATATTCACATCTGTTCTAAGCTGTACAAAATGTGATCATATTCTATTCAGGTATGAAAGTTCATAGTGGTGCACCTACAAACACAAACAGCAATGTTTCCTGGAATTTCTAGCAGTGGACACATTTTCAATGACATGAACTGCAAATGCGATAAAAAATCAAAATGCCATGCAAGCCACCAAGCTGTGGATATGAGCATACTGCCCTAACCTTGGCATGTAATGAACCCAAACACATGCCTGATGAGGAATGCAAGGGAAGAGGAACTGAACCCATCTGAGCTACAATCCTCTCCATGGCTGCTTCTGTCTCCTCAAGCCGCTTGCGCAGGTGATCAATCTCTAGATCCCCTGAAAGACAGACCATAGTAACCTGCCACTGCACCTTTATTCCTAGATGATTTCCAAAACAGGACTATAGTGAAGAGCCAATAATTCTTTACTGTAGGAGTCATACGATGGTGTTTCTCCTTTAATATTACTTTCTTAGACAGGAAACTAAATTTGTGTCATACTTCTTTTGAAACACAATGGCAAAGCATTAACTTTTGCTTAGCATTAAAATTCGTTTAACATCAACTTTCAGTTGGATTCTTCAATGGGACATTGGCTTGCCAGCAAAACTCATGCATGCCCTCATAAGAAAAAAGAAAGATGGACATCTCACATAACTCAATTGTGGACAGCTTATGGTGAACTGAAAGAGATCTGAGAATTAATCTACAGGTCCCACAAATTTCCATTTTTAAAACCAAGCCCCCAGTGTTAACATTAAACAGATCAGTACAGCAATTCCATACAGGTCTCCTCCAGCTTGGGCAACATACAAGTTTATAAGGTTTATGTCAAATACTGGACATAATGCAACTGTTCACTGATTTTGCTGAAGAAAGAATGGGTTAAAAGCTGTTCACAAGTACAAAACAAATGATTCATATGAGAAATAATAATAGTCACAGGACATTCAGATAATGTTTATAACACACAGCAAATATGGTAAAAGAGAATATCAACAACTCAGACAGTAAGAAAAAAATAATAATCTAATATCATTAGCTGCGCAGTTTCCTGACCTGAAAAGTTGAGTAGTCTAGCTCACTAACAGTTGGAAATGTCCAACATATTTTCTATACTAAAACAGATTAATTCTGGACTGGTAAGTCAAATATGCAATCTGATTCAGTAATTATACAAACTTAACTAACACATTTATATGCAGCTGATAGACTGCTTTTTGTGTATCAAAGTAAATAAGAGTTGTTTTCACACAATAATTCAGAAAGTCACTAAGTTGGACAGAATTACTGAAACATTAACAACTAAAGCATGGCTGACAAGCAAGAAACAAATAGATAAACAGTTGTTCATCTGTTACTTCCAGAACTTTTATACAGTTAATTAGCCAGCAATAATTACTAGGGAACCAATGAAACATTAGGAAAAAAATCTGCACACATATCAGATGTACTAGCCTGCAGTAAAATACTATACAACAATTTCCAAAGCCCTGGAATACAACAGCAGATACATCATCAATTTCAAGTCTGTAATATAAACTGCCAACCGCATCGGGTTATTTTTCCTATTTTTTCCATTTTTCATAATTGGTTGTTCCATTTTAACTCCTTTCTCACTTATCATGTCACTCCAATCTCTCTCATTTCTTTTGTATTTCATATTCACCTGCACTTGAATGATATCTTTACAGTTTTCACTCTCAACTTTGATACATTGATTGAATATAACTAATTATTATATACTCCATAGCTAGCTTCAATTCCTACCTTGCACATTGGGGCTATTTATCTTTTCCTTTTGTCAGTTTCACATCAGTCTCTTCCCCCCAATAAAGGAATGACCCCCCTCCCCCCTCTAAAAAAACAAAAAGTTTCAAAAATCCACCCAGCAGATTGACAACAAGGGTTGGTGTGCCAGCCAGCCTCCTTGACTTCATATGATGTCATATGGCCAAACTAAAGGACTAGAGGACTAATAACGTGAGACGAATTTCAATATTTTGACATGCTGTTCACAGCAAGGTTTAATACTTTTGAAGTAGGGAGCTGAAGAGAACACAAGTCAGGATACCATGGGATAAAATTTCTCATCTGGAGGCAATGAAAAACAATCTAAATTTTTCTCAAGCAGATTTAGAGCATTGCTGCAAATATTTTACTGTATGTTTTTTAAAGCTAAAGTATGTCTGTTACACAAAGGTCTACCATATTAATACGTCTGGACAGAAATCAGTCAAGGTATAGTTACACACGCCTTGGCAGCATGGCTTGCTATTGGTTGAATTTAGTTTGAAATTGGACAATAATAATGGCTGAATGTGTACTTTGTGTGACTGTCTTTGCCAGCAACTACTATTATGCGAGTACTGTAAAGGCCAAAATCATAGCTTCCCCTCAATCCAGTGCATATCTTCTCTTATTACAACACAGCAACAGAATATTACATAGTGGGTAAAATGTTCAAACACTAACAGCAATACATCAAATACCACTTGCACTGTTCTTTCCATTTGCAAATATGTCACTGAATGAATACAAATGGACCAATGATTGAGAATTAATAGGATATAATTATTTCAAACCTCCCAATTAAATCCACTTTCACAGACACATAAGTGGCCTGTAGACAGATGGTGGCAATACATAAAAAACACACCTACCGTCCATTTGATTGGCTGCCATGACTTTCTTATTACCACTAATGGTAGTTTCATAAAAATGTTAACCATATGTTCACAGTGGTCTCACAGTTTATTTCTATCAATACAAGTCACACGCACGAGATTTTCTGCTGATTCCACTTTGTGATCCAGTTTAACAATCATAAGTAGAAGTTTGTGAATACATCATAATCCTCTTGGCCTCAATTTCTGTTAAACACTACCCCATAACCAACTCCAACCCACCCCAGGACCTCGACTTCACTCATACTGTCAAATCCTCTTCCTCAGTCTCTCCTTCCTATCTTCTGTCATCCCTTCCCATCCCATTCCTCCTCATTTTGTCATCATTATTGTGTGCTGCATGAACACACCAGTTATGGAGTGTCTTTCAGGGTGTCTAAATTCATATCCAATGCAACTGATGCCTCTAATTCTCACTTTCTCTTCCTCCGAACCATCATCCATGGTCCCCCCACCCTCCCTCCCATTCTCCACCTCCTTTGGTGTCTCATCCACTCCACCCAGCACGAATCCTCACGCCATTCTACCTGCAGAACTGCAGTCCCACCATTGTGTACTCAGCTGGCACAATGTATGTGTGTGTGTGTGTGTGTGTGTGTGTGTGTGTGTGTGTGTGTGTGTGTGTGTTTTTCTCTAGTTCGAAAAAGGATTCATCTGAAAGCTAGCAAAGTTTTCAGCGATTTTTATATGCTTGTCAATGATTCAACATCTCTAATATTCGGTGAGTTGTTACTCTTACCGGTAATTTTTTTTTTTTTTTTTACATTCTGCCAGAACTTTCCATACTACATGAATGTACATTTTTGTTACATTCAAAATATTGTGCAATATTGTTATTGTTGCTTCAAACTTTCACCTTGTCTTTAATAGTTGCCTTGGCCCACATAAGATTTTCTTTCCCTTTCCATTCTTTGAACTTTTAACACTGTAACCTCTTTTCCTTGTTTTCCCAAGTACTTTTGTTACATTATTTGTCCTTTTGCCTATGTCTGTATAACATGCATTTTTTAAGATGCTACATTTAATACCTAGTTTAATCTGTTATTCGTCCCTGTTCTTATATAAATTCCCAGAATCTACATTCCTGCCTGGTGAATCTGTTTCTTTCTAATTCTGATTCATGATTGCTCTACATCTAACAATTTTGTGATCAATATGATGAGACTTCCTTTCACCCACAACCATTTTGTATACAGTAATTTTTAGATTTTAGTTATGTAAATTACTACCCCCTCCCCCCCTCCCCCTTGAGTGTAAATTAGCATTCCCAATTAAGCAATGGTATAAATTCATCAGCATATTAGTAAATAAAGAGTGATTTAACCAACCAAAGATAAATTTAGATACAATCTGATGCTACGCATAAAAATCTGGAAAATTTTTATTATCCCCAAACATGTAGGATTGAGTCAGCACTCACAATTAAAAATATATTTGTCTTGATGGTGACTGCAAATTTCAGATCATTATAAATTGAAACACAAACTCTTGATACTACAAAGAAATAGAACTGCTTTAATTTTATACAGTTGCCATGTGGTTTAAGAATAATGAGAGTTCTGGTGCAATGTAAATAATATGACACTAAAGGATAAAATTCACCAAATAGCAGAAGCACTGAGGTGTTGGTATGCACACAAAAGAGAATGAAAACTTTTATAATTTCATTACATCTTTTGTGGATGACAAACTGTGACTTTGATTTAAATTGTTGATTTATCTGGTAATAAATATGCAACATGGTTGCATAATTTGTTACCAGATAAATCACCAAACTTTTCTAGCTTTTGGATGAATCCTATGCATCTGCAGCTACATTGTACCGGCTATAAACACAATCAGCCAGCACAATGTATCGGCCCAGGTGTGGGTATGTGTGAGCACGCAGGCATGTGTGTGTGGGGGGGGGGGAGTTCACCTAAGACTTCTGCTATTCAGTGAGTAGTCTCCTTAGCGCCTAAATCATTTGCAATTTGCACAAGAATGTGAATAAATACTGCACCTGTCTAACAGTGTCAATGAAAAGGTCTTACCCTTATAGATAAGGGTAACAGAACATTACTTGTTCAAGCCATTCTGTCTTTTACACAGTTGCCTGGCAAGTGGCCTTTACTCACAAACAATGATGTACCAGTTCTGTGATAGATGTTACTTTAGAAATATCTATTATGCATTCATTAATGACCCAATCATTGAAAGTAAACCAACTATGTCCACTTGAAAAATGTTGACATATTCTGAATGGAGATTTCAGTTCTGTGTTCACAGCCAATATATCACTGCAGTAAATCACAGAGTAATGGTTACTCTGTACAGTTTTTTTTTTTTTTTTTAATGGGTATTTGTCTATCACACAGAGCTCCAGATGTGGTATGCTGCTTACTTCCTGATGAAGACAACTGATTCCAGGAAATGTGCTTCTGAGTTTTTGACAGTCAAATAATACACAACATTACTAAACTAGATGGACTAATATACATCAACATTACCCCCTGAAACACTTCAGTTACCCAGTTGGTCTCCTGATCTGTCAGCAGAATGATTTTATATATGGTAAAACTCTTTTGAATAATACCCAGGGACACTGTGCAGTGCCATAGTAAAGGTAAAGAAATAAGATAAAATGCTTAGTTAACTGTATCAAATGGAACATTCAATTGGTAAAGCTATGAAACTACAAGAACATAGTGTTTGTCAACCATTCTACATTCTTGTGATGTTACAATAACAAGTTACTGTTGCTGTGTGTGTGTGTGTGTGTGTGTGAGAGAGAGAGAGAGAGAGAGAGAGAGAGAGAATGTAAAAAGAAAAAAGTGTACTACATATGTGATGCTGAGAAAATATAAAAGTTTTGCTTGATTGTGACATCTGCAAATATAACAGGACTGAAGGCAGTGAGTCTATCATGAAGTACTATCCCCTTATTATAACAATGAGTTGATAAATATACAAGTAAAATTTAAGATAAGACTTTAATTAAAGGAACTGAATGTAAATTGTACTCACTTGTATCCCTCTCTTTCCATCCTGATGCATGAGAGAAAAAAAAACTTTTCAATTTAATCTCACATACATGTATAGCACATACCACAACAAATGAGTCTGACAAAGAAATATTTGCATGGTAGATAAAAACTCACCAAGTCTAGTTCCATTTTCTTCAGGTGCTTTCCATGCAGGTGCTGGTTCATTATTTATTTGTGGCCTCAACTTTTCTTCACAGTTACCATTTTTAGTTGTGTAATCTTCTGCAAAAACAATCTTACGAAATTCTGGGTCTGGATGAAACTCTCCGTAACCTGAACTGTGTTCACTAGGCTTCTTAAACATGACCTACAAACAGAATTAAAACTATCCATCAACAAGGCATCAAACAACTACCACAAGAATATGACAATAGCAATTTTTAAGATTAACTGCTATTCGTGAAACAGATACATAAAAAGTTTTTATGATCCTTAAATCAAGTATTAGCAACTATTAAAATATATGAAAACTATTCCATCCATAGTGGTGGACTGACCTATGACTGTTTTTACAATCAGATTAAAATATGCTCTGTGCATAATATCGCCAAGCAACTTCCTCTTTGATTCCTGTCCCCCATCCATGTTCCAGTACTATTCTTCCTTCTCTTCCTTTTCCTACTATCAAATTCCAACCTCCCATCACAATTAAATTTTTGCCTACCTTAATTATCAGAATATTTTCTCTTATCTCATCACACATTCGTTCAATCTCTTCATCATTAATGAAGCTAGTTGGCATATAATGCGTGGCATATAATATTGTGGTGGGTGTTGGCTTCATGTCTACCTTTGTTAAGATAATGCATTAAATATATTGTTTATAATAGCTTACCTGCATTCCTAGTTTGTTAATCAATAAGTCTTAATCTTGAATTAAGTGTATTTGATTTCTTTATAACCCAATACTCACCTGACCAGAAGTCCTGTTCTTCCTGCCACAGAATTTCACTAATTCCTACTATATCTAATTTCAACCAATCCATTTCCCTTTGTAAGTTCTCTAGCATAGCTTCATGATTAAGGGACCTAACATTCCATGCACTGACCTGTAGAATTCAAGTTTTTTTTTTTTTTTTTTTTTCCTGATGATGACACACTCTGAGTAGTCCCTGCCTGTAGATTTGAGGGGGGTGACATTTTAGCTCTGGAATATTTTACCCAAGAGGATGCAATCACCATTTAACAATACTGTACAGCTGCATGTGCTATGGAAAAATAATGGCTATAGGTTGCCCTTCCTATCACTGTTTACAGTACCAGCACAGCAAAGTCACACTGGCCAATGCTGCAAGAACAGATCAATCATCCACACTGTTGCTCCTGTGACTACTGAAAAGGCTGCTGCCCCTCTTCAGGAACCCTAGGTCGGTCTGATCTCTCCCTCCTTTGATGTTGCACCTATGACACCACTGTCTGTATCACTGAAACACGCAAACCACTCCATCTCAGCAAGGTCTATGGTTCATAGGAGGACAGCATTCTTAAGAAATCAAAAACACATTGGATTGCAAAATCAAAACTATCACAAGTAAGGAAAAGAAAACTATACATAATTGACAGGGCAAACAGTGAAGTTAAGGAAGATTTCATGATGTGCTGTGAGATCAAAAACTTCTGTATAATGTCTGAAATCACTAATTCAGGCAATAAAAATAAATATATAAGCAATAACTAAAAGAGAAATTGGAAAATCTGCTAAGGAATGTGAGGACTTTGCTAATAAAGATAACAGCCATATAATGAATGATAGAAGTCGAATAGCCACCATTTTTAAACATCACTTCATGGGATGTCTCTGAGGATTTGAATGGACAGTTGAAGGTAATGGAAATTATTACGTCTACAAAAAGGAAATGTCGTGTGGCTAGGGCCTGCCTTTGGGTAGACGGTCAGCTGGTGCAAGTCTTTAGAGTTGATGCCACTTCGGCAACCTGTGCGTCAATGGGGATGAGATGACGATGATGATGAAGACAATAGAACACCCAGTCCCTGAGCGAAGAAAATCTCCGACCCAGCCGGGAATCAAACCCCAAACCCAGGCCCCTTAGCATGGCATTCCGTCGCGCTGACCACTCAGCTGTCGGGGAGGACATTATATGCACAAGAACTATAACATGACTATTTCAAAATAAGATACTTATCATATAACTAGACTTCTGAATGATCACTGAACAAAACACTTTTTTTTTTCAAGTCACACATCAGATTACAAAAAATATAAATGATAAAATACTGCTGACTGATATTCTCTGTGACTTACCAAAAGTATCTGATTGTGCAATTCATAGTATTCTCATACAGAAGCTAACATATTACAGTATCAGAGATTTTGCTGGTAACTGGTTTTCTTCCACTCTTGTTCTTGCTATATATAAAAGATCTAACAGAGAGGTAGAAATAGTTCTCTTAGCTGATGATGCAAATATTACAACTAATGCTAATGGAGAAACTTCAAAATCTGTAAATATAAATAAAATTTTCTTGAAAAATGGTTCTCTGCAGATAGACTGTCACTGAACTTGGATAACACGACACTATACGCAGCAATTCAATATTGCCCGAGGCCCGACCACACCATTATAAATAATGCACGAGGGTAAATCAATAAATAGAACAGAATATTTTAAATTCTTAGGTTATATACTGAGAAGAACCTCAGCTGCAAGTCACATGTTACAGATCATCCAGATCATCTTAAACATTATGTAAGTGCTGCCATTTTTTCATTGTAGATAATAACAGATTTAGAAGATAAAGTTCCAAACAACTGACTTAACTTTACCTATATTTAATTCATTACTATCTTATGACATCATATTCTGGGGTAACATGGCATGAGGGAAAAAATAAGCTCATTGTACAAAATATTAGCCATCCATTTAAACGGGCACACCGATCACTTCGGAACACTGTAAATGGTTACGACAATATGATAAATTCTTAACATAACTGTTGCTTTGTATTGAAGGCTTCTGGATGCATTGTTCATTTTAAATTCTCCGGCCTCATTTATTGTCTAGGGGCCAACTAAGCATCTGTCACATTACCCTGTTAACCCTCATAAATTATACAGAATGCAGGCAGGATTGAAATATGACGTGATAAAATTCAAATAATGTTCTCAACTCACTTGTCTTCAGACTTAAAATACATAAAATTTATTAATTCCTTTTCGTGATTGAATTATAGCCGATATTTCTCAAATTTATTGAAAAGGGAAGTATACCATGTTAACTACCAAGTAGTTCTAGTAAACTACCAAAGTTATTCAAAGTCCACCACTGGCCAACAAGTGTTAACTATTATATGTCCAAACACTCAGTGACTCATGGAAATTCCATAAGATCTACACTGAATAACTTATGTGAAATTATGCTTGATGTGAGAATTATTAAAAGCCCAAACTACTTATTTCAGGGACCTTCACCGGGTTGGATTAATAGAAGAGATAGACAAGATCCAATGAGCGTGTTTTGTCTCAGGATTATTTAGTCAGCATGGGAGTGTTCCGGAAATGTTCAATAGACTCTATTGGCAGACACTACAAGAGAGGCATTGAGAATCATGGAGAAGTTTACTACTTAAATTCTGAGAAGGGAACATCCTGGAAAAGTTGGGCAACATATTACTTCCTCCCAAATTTGTCTTTCAAAATGACAATGATAAAATCCAAGAAATTAAAACTAATTTGGAGGTTTACCAACAATCATTCTTCCCAAACACCATTTGTGAACATAACAGGGAAGCCAGGATCAGATTGGTGGTACCAGAAATACCATCCACCACACACCATACGTTGGCTTGCAGAGTAGAGATGTATGTAGATATAGATGAAGACATATAGGCAGTATTATGTGGTATTGGAGTGTTGTCTCTGGGTGGGGGAGGAAGGTTGCCTAATTTTTTTGTCTGGTGTGTTTATGTGGAGTCCACTTTAGAACCTCTTGCACACAGTTCCATAGAGTAGCTTGAAACAATCATGTAAATATTTCTTTGTTGAAAATAAAATAATGTAAATCAGCATGTTTCTCTAACCTTCACTACAAAAGTTTACTATAACTGTACTCCTGACCTGTTTCACATAATAAAAAGAGATTGCAATTATGATACTTTGTCTTTTTGTATTCATAGAATTTTATGTGCTAGGTTTATTTTTTCTATCTTACATCACTTTCTCTGAGGAGTCTAGTATGTGACTGTTGGTCTGTGAGGTGCTTCACTGGTGTCAAATGACAGTTTTAGTCAATCTTTTGCTGACAGAAGGTATGGCTTTCTTGTAAATGTAACAAATAGTTTAAAATGTCGTAACAGATTTACTTAATTTTGTTGCAGACTAGTGACTGCATCTTGTGTACTAGGCAGATGTGACATCACACAGAAGGTGCAGGATGGGCTTAGCAAAGCAAAGAACATGATATTCTTTTTTTGTTGACCACAAGGGTAGCACATATTGCAGCTGAACAAAGTGTGTAATAAACTAGTTTAGATTTTGTTGCACTTAACCTATTACAACAGTTTTCATTACTAGAAAGGCAACAGAACTTCACAATATGGGGGCCTGTCTGGGATTTGTCTGATAAACTCAGACAAGCTGGTAATTGTGATTTATGCAATGAAGTAAGTCTGAATGGTATGCAGAAGACAGGAATTCCAAGAGGTCGGTTATGAAGCTTATACCATTTTTGAAGTGACATCACAAAACCATGAGAACATCTTAAGCCACAGTAAGTTTGGCTTTGGTAAACCACCAGCATAACCGCTCGATGCCACCAGACAGCAGCAGTTCATATCAGGCAACAGGTAACGTGTGTGCTTCAGTTTCACAATCAGCCCCATTGTGGCAGTAACAGAAACAGCAACACTCCTGCTTCATGTATCATATGGGAAACATCAGGACTCTACAAGATCAAGCTGAATGGTGAAAAGTGTGCTGTCATATGTAGCATTTTGTTTTTGAGACTTGTAACCATTTCAGTGAGAATTTACATATGAATAAATCAAATGGAAATCATGTTAACTAAGACACCAGTAACTGGAAATCTTCAGAGAATGAAATCAATTTAGGCCCTCTAAATAGCTGTGAAATCAAAGTGAACGCTTTAAATTTAATATTGGATGCTTTAGTGAAATGAATGACTGATTAATTTAGATGAAGAATCAAGTATCTGAAATTAAGATCAGCATCCAGTCAATGGCAATAGTTGTTTAAACCATTAGCTGATGATGAAGACAAGCTTTTGTTGGAAATAAAATGATTCTGGCTGAATAGCAACATTAGGGATGACACCAGCATCAACAATGGTGAATGCTGACTTCAGGTAAAAATTACATGATTTTACACATAAAAGATGTTGATTATGTGACTGTTATTGAGTTTGGTGTTGGTGTTGGTGATTTATGTGGTAATGCTTTAAAGAGTTGTAATGAAGCATTAGTTACTGATGCTGTAGTTTATTTATTTAATGATGATGAAAATGTTGATGAGGCATGTGCACTTTTCATGATGGAAACAGGTGAAGTTGATGGGTAAAGTGAATTTGAAACTCTGAAAAAAAGTGCATTAAGATCAAATGTTAAAGGAAACTAAATGAGAATGTGAAACAAGTGAAGCGATTGATACTGATGGAATGATAGAACTGAGAGATTTATATGATGTGATTAGGAAGTTGCAGGAAGGAGACATCACCACAGTGGGGGAAAAATGGATTTACAAAACCTACAATCAGAGGCAATGGGAAGAACTTGACTGTTTGTGCAAGTAGATACATATGAATTAGTGCAAAGCTACTCAAATTTTGCAGGGAGCTATTATGCAAAGTAAGACAGAATAAGCCTTGTAGGAAAAATTGAAAGAAATTATTTGATGACAATTTGAAAATTGAGCCACTGGGGAAGCAGTCTGGTTCTTAACATGCTGCTAGCTCCTTATAATTTTTTAAGAACTTCCCATTTTGTCAGGGGAATAGTTAAGCACGTTTTGGAGAAAAGGGGCAACAGGAAGAAACAAAATATATAATAAGAAGGTTAAAAGCCAAGCTTAACATGGGAACCAAGTTTTACTTAGAACTAAAGAAAATCACATATATGTTCATGTTTTCAAAAAATTATAATTTGGATACACACTTTTTTTAACTTTGCCATGTCATGCACTCCAATACCCATAGATTAATTTATCCTCTGTTGATCCACTGTGTAGTAGGGACAGTGGCCAGTCAAATATTTACCAAGGAGAATCACTAAACAGCTGTATGTTTTGAGAAGTTATTTTATTTAATGACAACCAGTTTCAGAATCTCAATAATGCCATCTTCAGACCTTTATGTACTCCATGTACAGACAATCAGATGTATCAATACCTGCATTATCTGGATTCTGTGAATTCACTTTTGGAACCTTTACTTTGGTGACTTGACAACAGTTGTCAAGTCATCAATGTAAGCAGAAATACCTGTTATTTACTGCCATGTTATAGATTAACAAGTGCAAATAAACAGGAAAAATATCTAATTTGCAGTAGGGCTCATATACAAAGTGTTTACTAAAATAGGTTCAAAGGAAAGAGGCAAGTAGAGGACAATCAAACCAAGCAAATAATCTTAACAAATATAGGCTTCAAAACCAAATGTTTCATTGATACAGTATATATGCATTACTGCAGTCATGCCAAGTTTACAACACTGTTGATGTCTAATGCTATGTAGTAGTAGTAGTAGTAGTAGTAGTAGTAGTTGTTGTTGTTGTTGTCATTGCAGTTGTAATAGTAGTAGTAGTAGTAGTAGTAGTAGTTGTTGTTGTTGTTGTTGTCATTGTAGTTGTAATAGTAGTAGCAGAGGTAGTAGCTTTATTTGTCTGTAGATCTCTCTTTACAAGGATATAGGACAAGTCAAAGCATTTACAAGTTTAGACCAATTTAAAATAAGCTTCTAGTTAGACACACTCATTAGATTTATACAATACTTTCTTAAATAATGTAATGCCACACTGTTCACTTGTATCTCACTATCAGTCACTGCACACACTATACACACATTGTTTCATAACACTTCACACACACACACACACACACACACACACACACACACACACACACACACACACACTGGTGATCTCTGGGCCATTTTCTGAATCACAACTTCCCATTTGCTATCCTGGAAAACTGAGTCAGCATCCCTCTATAATGAGTCAGATGTTGGGTGCAGAATGAGGAAGAGGTGTTAGTACTGTGCAATGCATAGCTTGGGGGTAAGATTTTCTAGAAAAGAAAAAAGATGGAAAAACATAGTGTGAAGGTGTCATGTGGAATGTTGGATGTTTTATAACCGATATTATTATTTATTTGTATAACATTTTTTTACCACACTCTTACTCTGTTTTATCTAAGTAATCCTTCAATGTATAAAATGTATTGCATAACAGATACTTTTTATCTGCCTTTTTAAATAAGTGTAATTTTTGCTATTTCTTTAATCTCTTTTGGTAATTTATTGTACAGTTTTATTCATTGGTAGAAAATGCTGTTTTGAGTTTTGTGTTTATTTTTTCTTGGCAAATGTAAGTTGAGTCTAGATCTTGTTCCATGGTGATGGGCAGAACTGTGTGTTCAGTAATTACCTATGTTATTTTCGATGTGTACAACTGACAGGTCAATGTATTCACAAGTAGCAGTTAAAATCCCCAGTGTTTTGAACAGATCTTTACAATGAGCTCGACTACCATTTTTGGTTATGATTCTTATGGCTCTTTTCTGGAGTTTGAAAATTGTGTTCATATTTTGTGCATTTGTTCCCCAAAAAAGAATGCCATAGCTAAGAACTGAGCGTACATATATTAGTATGTAGCGAAAAAGACACTGCATGTTACATATTGATGACAGGAGTCTAAGGGCATAACATGCTGAAGACATTCTGTTTGCAAGTACCTTTGTGCATTCACTCCTAGAAATTTTGCACTTGTTACACAGCCTATAGAGATGCCATCTACATTTAATTTAACATTGTAATTTTCTGTCTTCAAACTGAAATTCATCGCATTAGTTTTCTTTATGTTCAATGTCACTTTATTGCTTATTGACGAATCATGAACTTCCTTTTTTAGTTTTTGAACAGTTTTACTGACTTCATTCTCTGTGGTTGGAAGTAACATCATTGTATTTAGTGCATCATTATTTACAGGTGGTACATTATTTGTTTTGGGGAATTTTTGCTGTAACTTCTCTGCAATACTTGAAAAATGCTCATTTACGTAGTTTACTAAGTGTTGTGGATCATTTATTACCTTATCCCCCTCCCTTAGCAGTATGTTATTCTGGGTTTGTTTGTCTCTCCCTGTTTCATAACTGATTTGCTTTTATTCTCTGCATGAAATATTATTTTGTCATTAAATGACCTTTTTTGCAGCAATCAGCACCTTTTGAAAGTTCTTTTTGTATCTAAGACAGAAATTTAAGAATTCTGGATCATTGTGACTCTTTTTCATTGAACCAAGGTATTTAAATGTTTGGGAGGACATCTTAATATCTGCTGTTAGACATCTGCTTTTGTGAGATGCATACTTTTGTAAATGCCTTTTCAAAGTTCAATTTAAATAATGTGGAGCATTTTAGAGAATTTCATATTCACATTGTTTTCCTTACACACTTCATCCCAGCTTCGTTTTGCTAGTTCCTTTGAAAAATCTTTTATTTTGATTTCTGATAGATGTCATCTGTAGGCTTGTAGTTTAGGGAATTACTCATTGCCTGATTTTATTTTTGTTATTTGGTCCGATAGTCCGAGAGCTTTTACAGCTACAACACAATTTTCCCTGTACATATTTGTGGCCACGTGGTCAATTACTGATGCAGTCATTGTAGTAACCCTTGTTGCACTATTGACCAACCGGCACATGCCAAAACTTTGAAGGATATTTATGAGGGTGCATCTGGATTCATTTATGATATTAGTGTTGATGTTAATGTCCCCACACAGAATTATGTTAACTTTTGTACTTGAGACTTTATCTAGAACTTCTGCTAATTTATTGGAAGAAGTGTCCACACTACCACTGAAAGATCTATACACACATAAAATGAATAATTTCTTGGTGATATCAAGCCCTGCTAATTCAATAGCTGATATTTCAAAGCGTTTGTCTTCACTTGCTGTACTGAGGTTATGTCTTGATCTGAATTGTGTTCCTTTTCTGATATAAATGCACGATACTCCACCCCTTTGCCCTTTCATAAGATGATAACACTGCATGTTGGATTTCTGTCTCTCTACACCACTGCTCAATAACACAAACTACTGTGCAGTTCAAAGATTGGAGCTCAACTTCTAATAGTTATATTTTATTTTTTATTGATTGAAAGTTTTGATGGAGGATTGTTAAGTCTGTGAAATGCCTCATGTCACTCTTTCCAATTGTTTGTTTTTCTTTGTGACATCTAGTATGTGTGATATTTGGAATGTTAAAATCTGTCTTGTGAGTGATTGGTTCAGTATTTTTGAAGTGCTGGAAATATTCTTTAGGCAGGGGAACCTGTCGTCTGGATTTATCCTACAAAAGACTTTCTTTTCATATGTTTATGCTGCATTTTTGAATGACATTCCTCATGTTGAAAGGATGCATATGGTGTATACGGCTATTCAGGAATATGTAGCATGAATCTTTAACAATAAGTGTATGGTCATGGTTCACCAATACCATCATGCCCAGGTCTCCCACCTTGAATCCATTGAATTTTTTGTGAGAGGCTATTTTATAGCCTTGGTGTATTCCAGCCCTGCTAATAGTGTTAAACTCTGGGAACACATTGTAGCTGGTTGTCAATGCATTCAGAACAGCCAGGGATTGTGGAATGTGTACTGCCATCAATGAGATGTGGATGATTTCACATGAAAGATGGCAATTGTATTGGAACTTATGCTGGTTTATCTAAACAGGTACATGTTTTATTTTTTTTTTTCCTGTCAATTCTCACAAATTCATTCATCTAAGCAGTTTATGGCAAAGATTAAAAAGTAGTATTCCCATAACAATCAAGCCTGCAGAGGTAGCAGTAAAAGATGATGAAAATTAATTTTCTTATGTCTGTAAAAACCCTCCTCGGATGTTTCATTGACTTTAAACTGTCTTTCCCTGTACATTGCTGCACCAATATTAGTCTTAGTTGTAGGAAAGGGGAATTTTGTTAAAATTCAGTAAAGGCGCAGTTGGGCGATGAAGTCTGGGGCTGTTGGCACTGTGTGGTAATAGTCTGCAGCCAGTAGGCCAGGTAGAGTAAACATGGCACGGAGCTGCAGCGGCGTAATGCACGTACGATTTGTTTGGAGTGAAGCAATAGCGAGGCAGGGAACTGCAGCATTGCTTTAAGTTATTGCGATGTATGAGGCGAAGCAGTAGGCCAGAGCCGGGAGTGGCCATATGTAAATGGCTGACATAATGGAATTTACCCCTGCCATAGTTTCTGTCTCTCTCTGACACTATGTCAGAAGCGAGGGGAAATGCAGTGTAAATAGTCAGGCACTTTTAGCTTGAGGGGTGTGCCAGGTCAGTTGAGAGTCAGGTCGGACCTGCGCTGGTCTACACTTACAGGGGCCCGTCTGGTAGCAATGTTGTAAATATTTTGTGTAAATGTGTAATTTGTTTCTATGTACTTAATCGGACTGTATTCCGCCTCCGTGGACACAACACCAGGGCAGGATGGAATGGCAGCTGGGAACTTGGAGACTGCACGGATTGCAGATGTGATGCACGCACGAATTCCACTGCAATGGTTACCAGAGGTTTCGAAACATTTCAAGTTTATCGGGATAGATATCTGCGGGCCATATAACAAAACAACAGCAGGGAATCGTTACGTTTTAACTATAATTGATCGCTTTTTGCCGTTTCTAGCCATGGTCACAATACCAGACCAACAGGCAAGTATGGTAGCACAAGCTTTAGTCAATAACTGGTTATTGAACTTTGGCGTGCCTGATACCATAATTACGGATCAGGGAATGAACTTCATGTCCAAATTAATGACACAGTTGCATCGCTTATTGAGAATTAAAAAATTATGGACCAGTCCATTTCATCCGCACGCGAATGGGAGAACGGAGCGAGTACATAAGACAATTTCAAAAATGTTAAGTTATTATGTGAATGGAAACCATGATAACTGGGATGGTTATCTTCTGTATGTGGTATCGAGTTATAAAATCAAAATACATTCGGGGGTTGGAATGTCACCGTTCGAGGTGGTCTATGGAAGAAAGATGCCATCACCATTTGATGTTCTATGTCCGAAATCGGGAGCTAAAGGGAGCACAGTGAGGAAATTTGCACGGACAATACGGGAAGTCTGGAAGAGGGTACAGAAGGCCAATACGACAGTGCTGGAAAGGCTGGAACAACAGAATAAGCAATTAGGTAGGACCTTTACCACAGTACAGGGTAGGTCAATGGGTACTGATCACGAATCCATACACACCTAAGGGAAAGACGAAAAAATTCTTGATGAAGTACTACGGACCATACCAGATCATGGAGATGAATTCTCCTGTAAATGTTAAAGTGCAGCTGCCAACAAAAACATCCATTATCAACGTAAGTAGAGTAAAGCCTTTTACAGGAATGCTGGATGAATTACCTCAATTACAAGGAAGTGATCCAATCGCAAAGGCTAGGCAAAACAAACAGAAGGAGGAGGTCGCGGCGGAGGGACAACAGCGGACACACAGTGTTCCATATGCATTATAGCCATAGAAAAAGTGAATTATTATATGTGTAATATTGTATGACATGTTTACATTTTGTGTTTCTGTATCAAGGGGTATTTTTTTTCCCCCATTCATGTAATTTGATAGGGGCACAGTGAACTATTGGGAATTTCTGAGGATGTCATACGACGTTGTAGTGATCTGTAGTGGGAAGGGGTTCTGGACACATTACCAAAGCAGAATCTGACATATTTAAACTCCATGTTGAATCCAGAGTTTTTGGAAACTTTGCATTCCTTTATTAATGCACAAGAAGGATCAATCATGGTTAATAATGTATTGGAACACATTCGAACATTACAACAGCATTGCACCAACAGAATAATGATAGTGAGCATTTCAGCCATAGGGTGTGCCACTTTTCTATTTTTCTTGAGTATACCTTTGTGGAGAGTGTGGAAACGTGCAACAGCAGAGGAGGTGCCAACACATCAATTGCCTACGGGATGGGTAACCAATGTAAACAGTGTATAGGGGTAGCGTTAATGTTTTTATGTACTCGTTAGTTTCAGTCTGTAGCATTTAAATTTTGTGAACAAGGTATGTTTATGCAGCCACGGCTGTTATATTTCGATTTGGGACGAATCTTGTTGAAAGGAGGGAGGTGTACTGCACTAGTATTAGTCTTAGTCATAGGAAAGGGGAATTTTGTTAAAATTCAGTAAAGGCGCGGTTGAGCGATGAAGTCTGGAGCCGCTGGCAGTGTGTGTCAGTAGCCAGTAGGCCACGTAAAGTAAACATGGCGCGGAGCTGCAGCGGCGTATTGCACGTACGATTTTTTTGGAGTGAAGCAGCAGCGAGGTAGGGAACTGAAGTGTTGCTTTAAGTTATTGCGATGTATGAGGCGAGGCAACAGGCCAGAGCCGGGAGTGGCCATGTGTAAATGGCTGATGTATGGGAATTTACCCCTGCCATAGTTTCTGTCTCTCTCTGACACTATGTCAGAAGCGAGGGGAAATGCAGTGTAAATAGTCAGGCACTTTTAGCTTGAGGGGTGTGCCAGGTCAGTTGAGAGTCGGGTCGGACCTGCGCTGGTCTACACTTACAGGGGCCAGTCTGGTAGCAATGTTGTAAATATTTTGTGTAAACCTGTAATTTGTTTCTATGTACTTAATCGGACTGCATTCTGCCTCTGGGGACACAACACCAGGGCAGGACGGAATGGCAGCCAGGTACTTGGAGATTGCATGGTCTGCCTGAAGGAGGGCAGTGACCGCAGTCTGCAGCGGGTCCAGGACGGGCCACGTTTGCTTCCCACCTGGAGTACCAGGGTCTGGGCGAGGCGTACGCTGCGGGAGGCACAGCAGTGCTAAAACAGCGTTAGGGACAGCAGCGGGTGTTGCCATCTGGCAAGCACCACTAGTGGCAAGTTGCGACATGGCGTCCAGGAGGGTGCGTGTTCGAGTCCAGTCCGGTCTGGTCCTGTCTTGGGAGCAGCAGAGGCCGAGGACCACAGGTGACCAGTACAACCACCTTTGTCCCATGGTCAGACAGAGCAGGCCAAATGGGGCAGAGGGTGGCGGGGACCAGGGACTGTATCAGTCTCCGGAATCACGAGCAGTAGAGTGGCACCTGTCGCTACGCCTCGGCGGATGGCGACCGGGCGAGCATGGCTGATCTCCATCATCGGGTAGCTTTGATGACCGCAGCAGCGGTGTTGGTAGTCCAGGAGTGCTGAGACAGCCGGACTCGCAGGACGGCACGCCGACATACGCTTCTGTAAACTAACTGAATAAAGGAATACTTCCGAACACCACTGTATCACTCTACACTGCCTCTTGATGCTATTGAACTTGCTCGACCTCCTGACAACATACGGCACGGTGGGTCCTGGCTTCAGTGCGGCTATCTGGAGTCCCAGGTTCGACCATTGACGATCCACAACATGATAGAGAGAGGATATGGCTTTTTGTTTTAGTTCATTAATAATGTGAAATATATTAATTCTTATGGTACAAAATCACTAGTTCCTTACTTCATCTGATCTGTCTATCCGCATTACCATTACCTGTAATACTTCAGAGAAGAAAGAAATTTAAGCAGTGCAAGCTGGAACACTGTTTTCAAAGAAGAGGAGGAGGTAAATAACTTCAAGGCTCGAACTATCATCTAGTAATCCAATACTAAATATTACAGATTTTCCATGTATACAAAATGTCATTAGCCCGACTAACTGGAACATGCATCGCTGTGTGTAAATTAGCTGACACTCCTGCTCCAAAGTGAATGCACTGTTGTTGCGCCTCTTGTGCTGCATCAGCAAATTTCCTTCGTATTTTCTATTCTTAAAATTATTAATTTATCAGTAGACCATGTAAACACCTGTTGTAATGTCTTTGTCCTCAAGTGTATACTTGCAGCCTGGATCCTCGGGGATTCTGCTATAAGGTATTAATGTACTCACTCATAATACATCAAACCAAGGAAACCATGGGTTTCTTGATCTATTTATTAGAATTATTTTGATTGTTTCATTGTCTTCTATTTGGCCTCTTCATTTGTACCCATAATAGTCAATTACTCTACATAATTCTCTGTCCAAAATTTATTTTAGGCACCATTTTCAGTTGACAATTACTTAATGTTTTACTTTATTGAACTGCATACCCAATAATGGCTACAAATTAAGAATTTATGCAGTTAATTTTAACCAGGTGGACTCACTGATTTGTAAAAAGTAATGAAATGAAATCATATTGTTTGATATACACTTGCATTTATGATTTAAAATGTAATTGCCTACAGTGATCATAATCTCTATTAAGTTTTTTGCAATATATGAATAACTTCCTCCCGATTTCAACATATTTTCAGATTTCTGGTCTTTTCAGTATTTCTTCATTCATTCACCAACTTCTTTTCTTCTGTTGATACAATGATGTACTTTCTGACATTTTCCTGAGAAGACCCCAAACTACTACATCTTCTTTTGATAAGCTGGCTGAGAATTTCTGTTTTTGTAATGTCAAACACTGGAAAATCCAGGATGGATATTGTTTTTATAATATTACTTTCTTTTCACTTACCTAAAACAAACTGATTTATGTTCTGGGATTTCTCTCAAAATTCATTCAAATCAAGAGAGCATGAAATGAAATTTTACTTTTCCCGAGAGCAGTTTTTCAGTTTGGGTGTACATTTCATCATCACTACTTTTCATCCATGTATTCCCAACTTTTCTTGTGCTGAATATTTTGCACAGTATCTTCCATTCCTTTTCCTCTAACTCTTGAATTTCTACCTTTTTGTTCAGGACTAAACATTCAGCTGCAAAAAGGCACTCCATTTTTGTAACATCATTGTTGTGTTAGCATTTTGTTTTTAGCTAGGAGTGTATTTTTCATTGTAAATTTCTTCACTGACAAGCCATTTCTATTTTATGAGCTCTATTTTTGTTTGCTTCTTTATGTAGATTGCTTGTCAGTATTATCTCCCTAAGTACGTACGTGTTGGTTCCACCATATCCTGCACTTTGGAATTTTGGAGCATTTTTATGTTGGTTATGAAGTCCATATTATATATATATATATATATATATATATATATATAATTGTAATTCAGTTTTTCCTACCATCTCTTTCAACAGGTTGATTTGTTCAGTTGCTGTATCAATGTTTTAGAAAATATTGCTCAATTATGGGTAAAGGCCACAACAGTTTAATCTGATACTTGAGTTTTTATATCCCAATCTGATTTCTTGGATGCTTTTTCCTTTATGTAAAGATTCAATTCTGTTATCTTTTCCAAAAACACAGTTGATGACCATTGGGGAGAGGCTATCACCTTGTCTTACACCACTTTAGATTTCAAATAGTCCAAAATTTCCTCATGGAATTTTATTTTGGACTTTGTTTCTGTGAATGTTTCTTTAATTATTGGCAAAATTTTTTCACCTGAGCCAAATTTTTCTAGTATATTGAAGACTGTTTCCTCTTTCTATGGAGTCACTGGCTTTCTGGGCATTTACAAAAGTTATGACAAGATTTTAGCTTCTTAGATTACACTTCTTAATGACCAATTTCAAATTCATACTCTGTTCTACACAGATCCAGCCCTGTCCAATAAATTTTGAGGGTTCTGGATGGGATTTTGCATGTAACAGCCCTAAAGAGACTCTTCTATAGTTGTTAACACCTGGTTTTTACCCTTTCTTGTGTAAAAAATGTATGAGAGTGAATTTCCATTCTTATTGGATTTTCTCAGTTTCCGAAATTTCTTCCAATTTTTTTTCAAGTTTTTTCCAATCATGTCTCACTTGCATTTTTCCAAATTTCTGTGACAATTTAATCTTCTCCAGAAGTCTTATTTTTTAGTTCTTAATTATATTCTGAATTTCAGTTTTTATCTGGAGGTTTTGAAATTGGACAAACATTTTCAGGGCATTCTTGATCAAAATATATCACTGATTTCTCACAAGTGAGGAGCTACTTGAAGTACTCAGTTAATTCACAGTTTTCTTTGTAATTAACATCTAGTTTGCCATATTTTATTTTTAAACAAACTTGGTGGTTGATACTTCTTTAAGTTTTGAATTTTGTATAAAATTTTCTTGTGCTGTTTTTCTGAAAGTCTGCAATATCATGTAGAAGACTATTCAAAATTTCCCATAGCAGTTCTCAAAATTTTCATCATTTGCTTTCTTTGGTTAATCAGTTTCAAATAATCAGCTTCTTCCTTTGTAGAATATCATATTTTCCATACTGTCAACCCTTCCTCTAAGGTGTCTTCACAGTCTTAATTCCACCATCTGCAATTCTCCAATGGAGCTGTTTCCTTGGCAGCAGCAATCACTAGTTTCTGAGTTGTGTAACATGTTGACTGCCATGGGGGCCATCACTGGTCACAGCAGAGTCTTCTGCCCAACACTGTGGCTTGGCAGTGAAATATCCATTGTTACACCTGCAACAGTTAGTGTGTTAATTTGTTTCTGGAAGATTTGTTGTTTCATAATTTCTCACATTTCTTAAATACTTTATTCTTCTGGCTCCTGGTCTTACATTGAAAGTAAATTTTATATTCCTTGTCACTGAGTAATGGTCTGTTTGAATATCTGCTTCTTTCTTCACCTGAACTTTCATTATTTTTTTTTACTATTTCTACTTGAAATCTCCACATGATCAGTTTGGAACTACCCTAAATTTGGATTTGGTGAGTTCCAAGTTTGTTTCCTTGGGAGCACTGTGTAATATGACATCAACTTTTAAGTTAAAGTTTTGCACAAACTGATCAATCTTTCACCATTTCTGTTGGTTCTCTTGTGTATTCAGCACTCTCAGATGATTTTGCAAAATGTGTTCCTTTTTCTACTTTAGCATTAAAATCTCCTAACAATATTTGGACATTTTCATTTGGGATTTTGGATACTTCATTTTCTAAAGTTTATCAAACATATTTCACCTGATTTGGGTTCTTATAGCCTTCATTTATAAGAGCACAGCGGTTAATCAGCATGTAATACTGTAACACCAGTAGCAATTTGTATACATGTAATATTAAACAAGATAGATGAAGGAGACAAGGTAACAGGCACCTCCCTGGATATGAGTAAAGCTTTTGATACTGTAAATCATACAACTCAACTGCCTAAATTAGAAACATGTGGGATGAGAAGGGTAGCCTTACAACTATTCGAAAGACAGGAAATAGGGTCAATCCAACTTATAAAAGGAACGAACAGTTGGTAACAACCAAATCAACCCACATGATACTTCAATGTGGTGTGCCCCAAGGAAGTATATTGGGGCTTTTCTATTTCTTGTGTACGTCGACAATTTAATTGAACTCCGAAACTGCAAGGTTGGAAGCTATGCTGATGACACATATTTTGTCAGCTGGTGCTGCGATATCATACTACCACAAACAGAAGTGAAATCAATTATAATTTTCTGCCAAGTTATCTTACTGCAAATAAGCTACTTGTAAATAAAGAGAAGACAGTAACTATACAATTTATGCTTAGCTATAGTCAGAACATAAACAGATCTCTATTTACACCTCCATCGGTCCTTAACGACACAAATTTTTGGATATAATTGTTGAATACCTGTCATGGAACAAACATATAGATCATATATGCAACAAAATCTGTATAAATGTGTATCTACTGGAAAAGGTCTCAGCCTTCCTTGACCACGATAGCTTGACAAATATACTTTGGAGTGATACACTGACATCTTCAGTATGATACTGGGCTTTGGTGTCGGGCACCAGCTGTCTTTACAGTCAGGCTCTTCAGACTACAAAAAAGGCAGTAAGAGTGGTGGCTAAGATAAACAGGAGAGAGCCTTGTAGAGAAATTTTCAGAAAAAATAAAATACTAACCATCTACTCTATGTACATCCTGCAGGCAATAATGTTTGTGAAACAAAATCCAGAATATAATATAACAAACAGTAATGTACACAGGTACAAAACATGGGGAAGAGCAAATTTTCACAGAATTGCAAGTTTAAAAAAAAAAAAAAAAAAAAAAAAAAAAAAAAAAAAAAAAAAAAAAAAGAGGGGGGGGGGTACTGTAGTTCACATACAACAGGAAACAGTTTTTAATAATAGACTTCCATCTGACTAAGAAAACTGCTTTAAACACCTTAAAGAATAAACTTAATCATTAAGTAATAGAGAAAATGCTGCAATTCAGTAGAAGATTTCAAGTCATAATATGCTTTTGTAAAACAGTATACATGGCATAAGTTTGTTTTTGCAACACAAAAATAATAATTTCTGATCTTCACACAATATATCAATGTGTGGATTTATATTTCAAGTAATGAAGTCTCTCTGTAAAACAGTGTACACAGCAACAGTTTGTTTTTGCAACAACAAAAAAATGGTAATTTCTGACCTCTGTAGCTATCAATGTGTGCACTTGTGTATTTTAACTAAACCTTTGTATACATGTGAACTAGAATGAATCTATGACATGGTCCAAAACCTGTTATATGGACAGCAAACAAACAAACAAATTAAATGTTGACTATAGGATTGGACAATAGGTCTCAAAATCCTGTTCCGATATGGTGCAGCCCTCAAATTACACTTAATAACAATGAGAGATGCCTGGCATCCATACATGCTACCAGCCAAAAACACAAATGACCCAACTTCCTGCTGTATTCTGAGACTGCATGCTTATGAATTTGTACTTTGTTACCTCCAAACTCTTCTATAACAATGATCAATTTGTGACAATGCAAGCTGGGATCTCTTTCCTTCCTCTCTTGTTTTGCCATTTGCCTTCTTAAATTCATTTTCTTTTCACTTTTTGCCTAATTACCATTAACATGCATGAGTATAAACTGCACTTCCATAAAAGAAAAAGATTGGCCCTCAGTCTTAAGGAATATAGAACCATGTCTAATTTTGTGCTTAGTTTTGTGTATGTAATTAATTTACAAATTTATTTTGACCATTCCTAGTTAATATCTTTTGCTGCAGATTAAAGGGTGAAATCAGTAATTGTTTCGTGACTTATCTTCTATTGTTGACTTATCAACAAATAAAAATGCTGTACTAATTATAAGCATTTGGATAACTACTAGAATTTGGATAACTACTAGAATATTTAATTGGCACTATTCAAAAACATATTAGCAAAGCCAGCCATTAATTGATTCCAAAATAATTACCAGGTTTGTCAAAAATATTATTTGTACAACTATTTGTTAATTTCACTATTTAAACAAATAATTCGGCCTAAACTGTGTGGTAAAAGGAACTGTCAAAAAGAAGGAATTTTTCGATGTATTCCGTTAATTGAATGAGTTATGCTTTTATTCTAATTTCTGTAACTTAAACATTGAACAATGTATAGTTTCTGTGCCTATTATTGTGAGGATATACAAAGGACAAATTTATGGTCCTGATACAGTCAGTCCACAGCTGATTTTTCAGACATGAAATATGTATTAGTTAGGTTAACAACAATGCATCAACTTAACAGTGGAACAAGTGTAACACAAATAGGCCCTGTGTTAGAACAATTAATAATGTCTGTTTAATTTATTTGAAAAATAGTGTCGCACATACCGTATTATTCTGTAAGAACTGTGAACTGTTTGGTTAGGTTTTTACTACTCTTAGATGTTCAACAGCAAACAGCAGCAGTATGCTGATGTTGCCTGCAACCTATTAATGAGGCTTATCGACATTTACCAATAGTGAACTGGCCATATAATTGTGTAATACTGGGAGTGGCGATGGGAGGGGGGGTGGGGGTGGGGGGGTGGGGGGTGAACAGTGAAAGTAAAGAAGTGTGAAACTCAATTGTACAACTGTCAGCTAATCATTTACAGTAGTCAGTGTTGAACTTCCACCCCCCCCCCCCCATTTTTCAGACAGTATAACAGTATACATCAACACCGAGGACTATCAACAAAGAAATAAAGCAGGCGAACATCACAAATTGTCAGACCAATACAATACCTGTTGATGAGAAGCTGATACTATTGCTCACATTTGCACAACACATTGCTTCGAGGGGGTGGGGGCTTGTACTATTGTTTGTATTGGATGAATGGATGCCTAATGGCCAAATTCATCACGTTGGGATGGTCGCATGGTTTGTTACGTACCTTCACTTGCCGTCTGGGTGGCAGTGCACAATGTTCTTGCATTCTCCTTGGGGTATCTAAGTGTAATAATTTATATGTAGGCCGTGGTCAACTGTAGGTGGTATTCAGTACCGACAATGTTACACAACTGTTGTCTAATGGATGACATATTTGCAACATTTTCATTTTTCTTTATTTTACAGCACTTTACAATGGTATAAGATAGCCCCAAAACATGTTGTGGTAAATATGTCACACAGTTGACAACTCAACTGGTGTGCAACATTCTCAGCACTGATTCTTGAGACAGTTGTATTCTGACTTCATAACAGGTAAGTAGCTGGTATTCACTGCTAGTGACCACTACAAGGCAGATCTTCCATATTACGGACAATGAACTGAATGTACGTAAGGTCTAGGCTCAAAAGCGTTCTTAGGGGGACGTTGACAGACTGAACAGTGCACACAAACTGTGTTGTCTCAGTTACGATTTGCATGCTCTACTAAACTAGACTGACAAAGTTTACTTTTACCTCCACTACACAGGCGGCTGTATATAGCACTGTCCAGCAATCAAAAGGGTAATGAGAAAAAGAAAATTCACTAGGCTGTGCAAAATTTGTTTCTGAACAGCTCATGAAAGTAGAAAAACTACCCTAGCTTTTAGAACTGTTCGTTCCTTCTTCATGACTTCGGCTAGGATTTTTATGATCTAAAACTCACCATAATATGCACAAAAAATATGCTGTTGTGGCAAAAATTTTCAAAAATATGAACAAAGACATAAAATATTTGGCCTAAAATATTAGAGGGGAGAAAATTTCTGTTGTGAAATAAATCAGTAAGACAGCATGTGATAATTAACTGTTTATTTAAGAATAAAATGCACATGAGAAGCAAGCTAAACAATAAAATTTAATGTTTTAGTACTATTTTTATTAAAATTATGACAACACAGTTAACCTATGATGAGTGTTTTTGTTTACTCTCATTTTTACTTCAATTTATGAGCTCTGGATTGCAATTTACTACGAATATGCTGAGCAAATTTTCAATTACAAAAGATTTAGTATTTAAAATGGACAATATCCTTCGAATCTAATCAAAGGAGTAAGAGAGAAGTTATGATCCAACAAAATGACAAAGGTACATAGTGCATGATACCTTTGCTTTTGTTTCTTTTTCTTTCTTTTCTTTTCTTTTTTTTTTTTTTTTTTTTTTGTAATAATCTTTCCATTTTTCTTTGACACTTCTCTTCCCACTTCACTATAAACAGTTTCTAATTTCAGAATGAGATTTTCACTCTGCAGCGGAGTGTACACTGATATGAAACTCCCTGGCAGATTAAAACTATGTGCCAGACCGAGACTCAAACTCAGGGCCTTTGCCTTTCGCAGGCAAAGTGCTCTACCAGCTGACATACCCAAGCATGACTCATGACCCGTCCTCACAGTTCCCGAGTTAAAGTCTCGGTCTGGCACACAGTTTTAATCTGCCAGGAAGTTTCATATCAGTGCACACTCCGCTGCAGAGTAAAACTCTCATTCTAGAAACATCCCCCAGGCTGTGGTTAAACCATGTTTCTGCAATATCCTTTTTTCCAGGAGTGCTAGTCCTGCAGGTTTCACAGAAGAGCTTCTGTGTAATTTGGAAGGTAGGAGACGAGGTAATGGCAGAATTGAAGCTGTGAGGATGGGTTGTGAGTTGTGCTTGGGTAGCTCAGTTGGTAGAGCACTTGCCGCGAAAGGCAAAGGTCCAGAGTTAAAGTCTTGGTCCGGCACACTATTTTAATCTGTCAGGAAACTTCAGTTTCAAATTTATTCACAATTTTTTCACTTGTTCAATATGCTTCCCTAGTGGCACTTCTGACTACTCTAGCAGTTATGGCAGAAGGAAGAAATCCAAAATTTTATTTCAAGTACAAATATTTGCCTGAAATTTCAGCACTTGACATTAATTCTTGAGCTAGTTCGAGTAGTGTGGCTTCAGTGCTATTGAATAAGTCAACGGTGCTCTCACAACACTGACATTCTGGCACTGATAGTTGCAGCTTCCATCATGTCAAAATAGGCTAAGACTTTAAGTACTGTAGCACTTTAAGAGGTTTTCAAAAATAGCTTTTTGACACATCCAATAAATTTGTCAACTTTACTGAATTTAAAGTGAATCTCTTTTCTGCAATTCCCTGTAACAAGTGAACTAAACAAGTCACGCACATCATTTTACTGTATAATGCTTTTAATAAACTAGCAGCTTTCAGCACATACAGGCGCAGCATTTGTTATGAAGATTAGCACAGTGTCATGCTTGACACCCATGGGGCTTATGGCACTTCCTGGTCTATTAACAATTTACTAATGGAGGAAGAATGTTTTTTATAATAGATGTTCACAGTTTATTAGATACTTTTCATCTGAACCATCTTTTCCAAAGTTACCATAAATGATATGTGCAATATATCTTCCGATAGTGTGTTTTCATCAACTGTTACCTACATTTTTTATTTGAACCCCACTGTCTGATTTGTTACAATGTTTTTCTTAATGAGGAATAACCAGAAAGATATTCACCTGTGTATTTCTAAGAATTCACCATATTTTGGATGGAACAGTTTAAAGAAACATCACCACAAAGGAAGGCTGTACAAAATTCTTCACAGAATGGTGAATAAGACTGGCAGGATTCCCCTAGTTATTGCTATAGTGTTTTTCTGTTTTCAATCTGTTGTATTGTATATTTGGATTACTCTGTTACCACATGCTGCTGAACATTAAATGACTTATCCACAGTTACTCTTATGTCACACAGTTTACAATACCGTATTTTACCAGCAGTCAAAAATACTCTCTCACCACACTGAGATTTTATTTTAATACTCTGCTTCACTTTCGGCATTTGTTCCTCAACTGTTCTGCACACATGTCCAACTTCAATGAGATTGAATAACACAATGAGATACTTGTCTGTATTCCAGGATCCAAAACAGCTTAAGCAACTGCCTGCACAGATAGTAACAATATGCTACACAAATTTGCTATTGCATATGGGTAAAGTCCATATGGCGAATTCAAACAAAATAAGGGAGGAAGGCAGATATTTGCCATTTTCCAGGAAACAAAATGATATGCACATATCTGAGAAATGTAACATGCAAGAATGAAATTGCCCTTCTTGAAAGAGTAAAAATATTACAAATGTTATCATTTACTTATGAACTTGTGCTCTATCAGAGAGAAATGGGCATTTAAGCATAAATGACTCAGCAAATTACAGTACTTACTTTAGTTTTTTTCATAACAAGTGTTTATATGTATTCAACTCTTTCACAGTCAGCCATTTTTGAGTGCCGTGTGGCAAAAATGTTACGCATATTTATACTGTTATGCTGTGTTTTATTTAAACTCATATCTCATACGGTACTTCAGTTGATTTGAAATACGTAAAAATACCACTTACCCTCAAAAGTATGCAGTCTATTGTGAGTCACCCACATTGTCATAGTTTTTTATACATTAACTCGACTTGACTACGACAAACCAAACAAAAAGTTTCAAAAAATTGTAAATTTGAATGTTTCCATATACCTATCACTGAATTAATTTAAGACGGCTTACTACCATCCACAGAATCTATAAACATTTCTCAGTAAAATAACAGAAGGAAAATGAAATCTGTGTTATTATTTAGAAAGATAATTATTATTTATTTGAAGAGAACATTACAGTATTCTGATGTATCCAGTATCACTTAATATTTATGTTTCGGAAAACATTCACCACATAACCCCTTGTTACACATTGTACAAACAGTTCATTTTTTTCTTCCTTCACTGGAGTATACACGGCGCCTTGAGTCTTTCCTCTGGAAGTTTTCTCCAACATGGAGAACCACTAGGATCATTATTTACATGTTTTTCTTGTGATGACTCCACTGAGAAGGCTTTATTTACCATTACGCGAAATCCCGAAGATTGGCTAAAATTTACAGACGTGCGAAATTTGGCACGGACTTCAATGCAAGATGCCTTTAATAGGTTCCACAACGAAACATTGCCTCGAAATTTGGTAGAAAATCCGAAGAAATTCTGGTCGTATGTAAAGTACACAAGCGGCAAGACGCAGTCAATACCTTCGCTGCGCAGTGCCGATGGTACTGTTACCAACGACTGTGCCGCTAAAGCGGAGTTATTGAATGCAGTTTTCCGAAATTCCTTCACCAGGGAAGAAGTAGATACCTTACGGGTTGCGAAGCAACTCAAATCGCTTGATACGGGCAAGTCTTCAGGTCCAGATTGTATACCGATTAGGTTCCTTTCAGATTACGCTAATACAATAGCTCCCTACTTAGCACTCATATACAACCGCTCGCTCACCGATAGATCTGTACCTACAGATTGGAGAATTGCGCAGGTCGCACCAGTGTTTAAGAAGGGTAGTAGGAGTAATCCATCGAACTACAGACCTATATCACTGACTTCGGTTTGCAGTAGGGTTTTGGAGCATATACTGTATTCAAACATTATGAATCACCTCGAAGGGAACGATCTATTGATACGTAATCAGCATGGTTTCAGAAAGCCTCGTTCTTGCGCAACGCAGCTAGCTCTTTATTCGCACGAAGTAATGGGCGCTATCGACAGGGGATCTCACGTTGATTCTGTATTTCTAGATTTCTGGAAAGCTTTTGACACCGTTCCTCACAAGCGACTTCTAATCAAGCTGCCGGCCTATTTGGTATCGTCTCAGTTGTGCGACTGGATTCAAGATTTCCTGTCAGGAAGGTCGCAGTTCGTAGTAATAGACGGCAAATCATCGAGTAAAACTGAAGTGATATCAGGTGTTCCCCAGGGAAGTGTCCTGGGACCTCTGCTGTTCCTGATCTATGTAAATGACCTGGGTGACAATCTGAGCAGTTCTCTTAGGTTGTTCGCAGATGATGCTGTAATTTACCGTCTAGTAAGGTCATCCGTAGACCAGTATCAGTTGCAAAGCGATTTAGAAAAGATTGCTGTGTGGTGTGGCAGGTGGCAGTTGACGCTAAATAACGAAAAGTGTGAGGTGAGCCACATGAGTTCCAAAAGAAATCTGTTGGAATTCGATTACTTGATAAATAGTACAATTCTCAAGGCTGTCAATTCAACTAAGTACCTGGGTGTTAAAATTACGAACAACTTCAGTTGGAAAGACCACATAGATAATATTGTGGGGAAGGCGAGCCAAAGGTTGCGTTTCATTGGCAGGACACTTACAAAATGCAACAAGTCCACTAAAGAGACAGCTTACACTACACTCGTTCGTCCTCTGTTAGAATATTGCTGCGCGGTGTGGGATCCTTACCAGGTGGCATTGACGGAGGACATCGAAAGGGTGCAAAAAAGGGCAGTTCGAGTTGTATTATTACATAGTAGGGGAGAGAGTTTGGCAGATATGATACGCAAATTGGGATGGAAGTCATTACAGCAAAGACGTTTTTCGTCGCGGCGAGATCTATTTACGAAATTTCAGTCACCAACTTTCTCTTCCAAATGCGAAAATATTTTCTTGAGCCCAACCTACATAGGTAGGAATGATCATCAAAATAAAATAAGAGAAATCAGAGCTCGAACAGAAAGGTTTAGGTGTTCGTTTTTCCCGCGCACTGTTCGGGAGTGGAATGGTAGAGAGAGTATGATTGTGGTCGACGAACCCTCTGCCAAGCACTTAAATGTGAATTGCAGAGTAGTCATGTAGATGTAGATGTAGATGTACAGTAAGCAGATATATGGAGAGAATTTTCCTTTATTAAGTACTTTAATATGTACAATTTCAGCACCATTCTTGACATTGTGTTGAATGATACCTTTTTCTTGTAATGAAGAGTACTCCTCTCATCCAAATAGGCATACAACATCATGTCAGATGTGTGTATTTTATCATCCATGTACTGGTTGAACTGGTATATTATTTCTGCCTTTTTTACTATTTCATTTTTATATTAGACTTCAATTTCACCAGCACCAACTTTACACGACAGTAATCTCGCATTCCACCGACATTATAATAAATATTTTAAGTTAAGATTCCTGCAATTTTGTCTGTGTGCCAGTCTACCACCACCATACAGTAAAAGAGTATGATTACAATTTTGATGACTTATTCTTATTATCTGCCAGCAAGGAGTTTATGTTACAGACATTTTCACAAGATAAAAGATTACTTTGGGAATAAGTCAAAATTGATGTGAAGAGGGAGAACTTTGGTTATTTCAGGAAAGCAATAGAGAACAGTTAACAATAATAATAATGTAAATTATCTGCCTTTCCATAATGCATTAAACCCCTGACTAGCTGTGACTACAAATGCGATGAGCTTCCCTGTTGTATTTTTACATCTTAAGCCCTTGTATTGCCTCCCAGTTTCCAACTGTGAGCAACATTTCTGAGAAAAAAAAAAAAAACCATGCTGACTTGTGGTCTTTGTAATGGCAGAAAGGAAGGAAGAGAGAAAGTAAAGTAGATTAAGGTTGTTAGTTGTTGTTCCACACCTTCAATAGGAATTAGAAATTATCCCAGTACACAGGCAACCTGTCCAGACCATTAACACAGAATATACTGCCCAGTTATTATACAGGTCCATCTTCCACACCAGTTCTTCCCATACCTTCCACAAACCCAATGCCAACACAAACCAGCCACAGATCATCATTGTACTTACTACCCAGACCTTAAACTCAATATTATATTTGCCAAGGCTACAATTACCTCCTAGTATCCCATGATGAGTGATCTCACCAAATACTTATTTTCATCGCCAAGGTTTTCCACAGCATACACAACACCCATTATATTTTAGTTCATTCCTACACTACTCCTGCCACTAGTGTCCACCACTTCCTCACACAAGTTGGCAGTGTTAAATCACAATTCTTCACTACTGCTGAAAGTGCATACCTCTCTGTACTTCCTTACTAGTACTTGCTCCCCCCTTTGGTGCCAGATTACTTTCCTCTCACCCTCCAACAAACAGTTTTTCCATAGCTGCACAGAAGTAGTGCACATAAGCAGATGAATGAAAGCATAAATGCTAGTATAATGTAATTAGATAGATGAAAAACCTATCCACCAAGCAGCGGCAGGAGAACACATACAGAAAAGGTATTACTATTTGCATGCTTTTGGAGCCAGTGGCTCCTCCTAGCAGAAAGGGGGTTGAAGGAAAAGGAGTAGAATTCAGAAAAGTCACCCAGAACCCCAGCTCAGGAAGATTTACCAGACAGGATGAGAAGAAAGGGCTGATTGTTGGGGACTGCAGTGAACGAGATTTGAAAACCTGTGAGCTTAAAAGTGGAAGACAGAGTAATATGCAAGACAGATATTACTGCCAAAATAAAGTGCATGAGTTAATATGTGCGAAAAGCTAAGTGCATTGGATGATATATGGAGGGGAGGAAGACAACGAAAAATAGACAGGTCAGAAAATGAAAGATGTGGAAAACTAAAAGGGAGTTATGGCAGGAATAGTTATGGTGTAGAAATGCTGAAACAAGAAATTAACACAAATTGAGGTCAGATGGGGGCAAGAACAAAGGACTTTTAGTGCTAGTTACCAGCTGTGGAGTTCTAAGAAACTGGTGTCTGGAGGAAGAATCCAGATGGCCTGTGTGGTGAAACAGGCACTGAGGTCATGACTCATGTAGAGCATGCTCTTTAACAGGATATTGTGTGTTGACAGTATACAACAATTGATAACTTGGTGGTAGTCCTGCTAACCATTTTCACTTCAGACTTCACTGAATGTAGTTACCCCACCGGCCTGGTTCAAAAGCAGATTTCCTGGTCATCATGTCCAATTCTGGTACTGCTGATCCCTAAAAAGATAGGAATACACTACTTGTCTGTCAGTATTATCCTGGTCTTCAATGTATTAATCAGCTGCTTCCATAAGGATACGAGTTCCTAAAACCAAGTCCTTAAATGAGGTCCATTCTGTCAGACATTTCGCCCACTACATCTATAGCAGTTTTTCATCAACCTGCCAAAATCTGCAATATCCTTGTCAGACCCTATGCTGCTCCTCTACCCATTTCCCAACCCAATGGCCCCTACCACTGGGACTGTCCCTGTTCTAGCACTTGCCCTATGCAGCCTCCTACCACCACCTATACAAGCCCTGTAACTGGCAGAACATATAGTATATCAAAGAGAGAGCCTCCTGCGAAATGACACCTATACCAGATATCATGTAAAGACTGTTCAGCCTTTTACACTAGCATGACTACCACCAAGTTATCAGTTAGGATGAATGGGTATAAGCAGAGGTTGTATACTGTCCACACACAATATCCTGTTACAGACCATGCTCTAAAACATGAGTGTCATGACCTCAGTGCCTGTTTCACCATACACACCAACCGGTTTCTCCCCCAGACACCAGTTTCTCACAACTCTGCAGATGGTAACTGGCACTACAACATGTCCTTGGCTCTTGCCATCCACTTGACCTTAATCTACATTAATTTCTTTGGTATCAGCATTTCTTCATAGTAACTATTTCCTTCTCAACTCCCTTTTAGTTTCCTACATCTTTCATTTTCTGACCTGTCTATTTTTTGTTGTCCTCCTCCCACCTATATCTCATATAATGCACCTAGCTTTTCAATCTTATGACCTCGTGTACAATGTTTTGACAGTAATCTCTGCCTTGCATATTAATCCACCTTCCACCCTGAGAGTTCTCAGGTTTTCAAATCTCGTCCAGTGCAGCAGTCCACAACAATCAGCCTTTCCTTCTCATCCTGTCCAGTAAACCACTCAAGAACCTGGGTTCTGGGTGACTTTCCAAAACTCTACCTCTTTTCCTAAACCTCACAAGTCCATTCCTTCACTCCTCTTCCTTCCCCTTCAAAACTTCTGCCAGAAGAAGGAGCCATTTTCTCTGAAAGCTCGTGAATTGTAATACCTTATACATGTGAGTTCTCCTGCAGCCACTTGGTGAGTAGATTTTTTTTATCTATCTAATTACACCACATTTTGAAAAATGGATTACTTTCATGGACAAGCGGTAGTATGATTTTCTCAACTTTAACTGTTGCTATGCATCATCTGGTAATGTGTGGCTGCCTGACACCACATTTTGTTTTAAAAATGATTTTTTAACCACAGTACCACTACAAAAATAATACCTACCTTCATTATGGTATACATAAAGAAGATGACAATTCCAATTGTATACATGGGCATAATTATTCCCATTGTACCACCAGTCTTGGGGGCTGGGACCACATGACCGGCACCACCCATGGGAGGTCGCATGCCAGGAATAGGGCCCGGCTGAAATACCAATGACAAATTAGAATCAACTTTTATCACTGTTCTGTTATTTTATACATAATCACATGCACAGATTCCCTTGGTTTATTTTCAGTTTTTACCCATGCATTTCACATTCCTTCGCTCTTTCATACAAACCATTTTATGTGTGGCTGCCTGTAACTTGTTTTTGTTGAATTTATTGGACTCTGTAGACTGCAAAAAGGATGAATGGCAAAGCTTGTGACAATGCAGGTGGATATTTTCCTTTTATTATATTTTTTTTCTCCCAAAAATAACCAAACATTTTTGCTAATTTTTATCTCACTTCCAATACATTTACTTGTTGATTTGTGACACAGAAATCTCAAGTTCTTGTTTGTACCAAATTTTACTGCAATTTGTTATTCAGATTCTTATTTCAAGTGTTCCCATTCCATCTACATAATTAACTTTTAGTAGGATACAGTTAACTAAAAGTTACACTGAAGTTATCACTATAGTTTGAGACATGACAAACTTTGTGAGCTACTACTCATATGAGGAAAGTGACCCCACAGCATTTGCAACTTAAACATTCCCACCGTCCTATAAATTATTTTAAATTACCTAAAGCTCATTATCTTCCAAAATAATTAAATTTAAATTTCTGGCCCACCACTATTTGCCACTGCAGATTTAATCAAAGACTTTGGTAGGTTCTGGACTTCGACAGCATATTTTTGCTACCCAATTTTTTCTGTAATATCTAACACTTAGCACTGGTTAATTAATGCACTGATTCATAATTTATGTAAATGAGGGGTTTCACAAAGCAGCAGAAAAATGGTATTTATGTATTTTTATAAATTTGTAACTAGCAACATTTTCAGTAATGCAAAATTCTGTTAATTCTTTTACATCATCAAATACAGTAAATTACAACCTAGCCATATTTCAAAGCATTGCAAGTTTGTTCTTACACCTACCAATAAGTAGTAAAGTGCCATCCAAAATAGTCCACCTGCTGTTTGAAAGTGAATAGGTCTCATTGTTTGACTCAATTACACATGTTCTGTATACAAAGATATACAGTCTGTTTAGCGCAAAATTCACAAACTTTGAAGTTCAATTACGTATAAGTGATCTTTGAGATCTACATTAATTAACATTCAAATTGAACTGTGATGTGATCCACAAGCACTGTGGGCTATTGTTATCAGATTTAAATATTGTTAGACTCAGTTATTCGTGTGATGGACTCACTTAAATGAAACACTGAAGTGTAATTGTATTTAACAAACTTCCAAAGGATTGTGCTACATTTGAACTGTATTGTCATAACTGAGAGCTGTGGTATTTTCGTATAAATAGGAAAATTATTTTGTGCCACAATAGACTATGTTACTTCAAACTCTAATCGCATGTGATAGCCCATGGACTTGCACTAATTAAGATTTACAGAGAAAAAACTCATCACTGTAATAAATAACTGAACTTCACATCGAATAAAGTGCCTGTTAATGTTAACTAAATTGTTGGCATCATGTACATCAATGAATAAACACCATCTCACACTTATGTGAACTTTCAGCTTCACTGTGGTCAAGAAGTGCTGCTAATGAGGAGAGGCTGCAAATTATTGGTCAGTTCTTGTCACAGGCTCCAGACTGGAAAACACCTCTTCCTATGAGACCTTTATATGGTGAACAGTGCTTCTTTCAAATTACAGTAATAAAAGTGTGGTCACTGAATAGTAATTATGTAGGGAAGATGATTAACCCAGAAAGCATGGAAAATTGTTTCTAATGTGAAACAAAATCTGAACACAATTTTTTTAAGCCATTCAGTAAGATTCAGATAAAAAAAAACAGTTTCTGAATTAAGATACTTGCAGGTCTCTAGTGTATCATATATGAAAGGAATAATCTAAGCAGCCACTGTCATGAGTTTTTCCTTCACAACGGTACATCTTTAAATTTTTTCAATACATCTGAGCTGAAGATAATGACATTCCCCATACCATTACAAGTATTTATGATAGTAATTGGATGACACTTTTGGCAGTTGGGGTGCGGGGAATAAGGCATGGGAAGTAGTTCATTCGTCTTCAGACTGGTTTGATGTGACCTATCATGATTTCGTCCAATGTGGTAATCTCTGCATCACAAAGTAGCACTTACACCGAATGTCCTCAATTATTTGTTGGATATTTCCACATTTTTGTCTTTCCCTACAATCTGTGGCTCCATTTAGTAGCATGGAAGTTATTCCCTGTTTTATCACCCTGTGCTTCCCATTAAGTTAGTGTTTTACATATATTTCTTTCTAAACATGTGGAGAACCACTTCGTTTTCTATTTTACTAGCGAACCCGCAAATGTTTTGTAGTTGCCATCCCTTCCTTGCCCCCCTCTTTGTCCTTCTCCTCCGCCTTCCCCTCTCCCTATGCATCACCTCCTCCCCATTCTCTATGTCTATTTCCTCCACCCCCTCTCCCACATCCTCTTTCCCCATCTCTCTAATCTTGAGTCTTGTTTATTCTAAATAAAACTGGATTGTGAATTGAAGCTGCTAAAAATTAATGGGTCACTCAGTTGGGATCATTAGTATATCAGGTATGAGACTGAGCTCTCCAGTGCAGGGACTGTGAGAATAGTAGCTTCAATGATAGTATTCCACATAGTTTTAATCAGTGAATGATTTGGATTACAAATTTTTGCACAATTGAGAGTACATGGTAGTATTATAATCATAATCCAATAAGCCATGAACACAACTTCCTTGTTTTCTGTAAAACAGATGCGAAGGAAGAAACCAAAACAACACATTTGGTTTGAAATTATATATAAGGACAAAGAATATTTATGCGAAAAAATATGTCTAATGATTTACATGCCCTGCTGTCTTAATTCAAACTGACTGCAACAAAGAAAACTAAACTACAAATTTTTGCAGCACAGAATTTTCTTTACAACAGCTGTTTTTAACAGAAAACTTGTACATTGTTGTTTAAAAAAATATATAGCCTATGTCAATCCAAATGTTTATTACTGTATTGTGTAAGAATCTGAAGTAAATCAGTCAAGTACTTTTAGAGATTTCCAGTAACAATGTTAAACAATGGCTTGTCTTGATGTAGTAGTAGTAGTAGTAGTAGTAGTAGCAGCATAGATTAGCTCATTTAATTTTCAACATCCTCCAGCAACAACACATCTATAACAGTTTCATTACCCTCCCTTTGGCTGCCCCATAATCTAAGATTAATTTCCAATGCTAAACTCCAGATAATTTTGTTAGAAATTTCTTTCTTGAATGAAGGTCTATATTTGATATGTGGGGACTTATTTTGGTAGGTACAGTCTTTCTGCTGTGGTAGTCTACTTCTTTTATGCTCCTTGCTTTGCTTATCCTGCACTACTGTGCTTCTCAGATAGCAACCGTCGTTCACTTTGTCTTCTACATGGTTCCCAATTTTTATTTGAAATTTTTCCTATTTTTCTACTCCTCATTACTTTCATCTTTCTTTGGTTCAGTTTCATTTCACATTCTGTATTCAGCATACTGTTCACTCCATTCAATAGGTTCTTTAATACTTCTTTACTTTCAGCGAATGAGCATCGTAACATATAATGCTGGTGAAACAAGAAAATCTGACAATGGACTTGCAGTACTGTGTGGTTGATGTAGCATGGAAGTTATTGTTCACAAAGTAAAAAATAGTGCTAATATGATGATAAGCAAATGTGTTTTGAGTCATGAAGTATTTGGGAATATTAACTTCATGTATGGTTTCATTTGAATAAATGAGCAATAGATTTTTCAAAAGTCAAGTGCAGTTATTTTAACAGAAAATGCACATCAGTGAAGAAAGGGGGAAAAATTGCATACTGCTTCCCTATAGCATCATACGAACTGACATGCAAGATGGTTAAGCCTGCTTCAGTGCAACTGCATGCCACCTTATTTAACAAGGCAACTAGCAATCGGTTTTAGAATAAGAACATATATCAACCATTGCTATTTCCTGAATAAATACTTACAGAGTTCTTGCCATGTCAGATTTGTATTTAGGCTTAACCTTTCCACAGCTTCTTCTGTCGTCAGCAGTAGGAAATCACTGAAAGGTTGATGCTGAATACAAATCTGATGTGGCAAGAATGTGTGAAACATTTATTCAAGAAAGTTACCACTTTCTGGTTGCTTTTGGAAACAATACAAACTCATCACACACCACCGAATGGTACAGGCTCATAATTTGAGCAATCTTCCAATTTATGACTACTTTGAGAAGAACAGACCATGAGATTCTGCAAAATGTAATAGCTCGTGAGGACTGACAACCTCTAAAGCAGGTTAAGGGGGCAATTAAGATAACAGCATAATGCCAAAACAAAATCTGTATTTCTAGCGTCAACAGACTGCTTTAACTGACATTTTCAACAAAGAGTGCCTGTTTATGTTTTATGTATGTTTAACTGGAGAAATAGCTGAAAATAAAATTAAAAATCTGCAAAGAATGAGTAATTAAAACACTTGCTGTAGCAAATACATTACGAATTTGAGAATTTCTATTCCATTAAACTGGTTTGTGAGCAAAGTTATTGCTAACCAAGGAAAGAGCACAAAAAATGGGTACTGTGATGGATATTTGATAATTAAAGAAAAACCGATACAGGAAAAAAAATTATTTCTACAAAATGAAACTTACTACTTCTCAACACAATCACCACCAATAATAACACACTTCCCCCAGTGATGGATTAGTTTTTTTTTTTTTTTTTATTATACTGGATGCAAGACATCTGTCTTGTTTGAGCCACTTTCCCATAAATTCTTTGATCTGCTTGTTATCTTTCAGACTCTTGGTCAAAATGGTGAAACCAAGCACCATCACACATTTAAAATCTTTTGATGAAAAGGGTCACCTACCCTTTCATAGTGTTCTCTCAAGTCTGTTCACACTTTGTGGCTTGTTTCCTTATGTTTTTGCATTAACTCTTGTGAACTTGTACTTGTTTTGCTGTACTTAAGCTTGTTACTGAGAACAGTATGAATGGTGCCAACACTTACTGCAACTGCTTTTGCTATATGTTCAACTGTGACAAGTTGGTCTTTGTGAATAATGTCATGAACACTGGTTTTAAGTGAAGGAGCTGACACTTCAACTGGCCGGCCAGAATGCTGCTGCTCAGTCTTTGACGTTTGATAGTTTTCGAACTGTTCTATGCACTTATTAACAGTTCCACAGTTTACATACAGTTTATACAACTTTCACCATACTGTAAAATCATTTTGCAAACGAATTTGGATGGTTTTCAACCTTCAGAAAGTAACAAACAAAACACTGCACATTTTTCAACTAATGTGGAAGCTTCAAGTGGACACACCACGGTTAAATGCAGGGATGTAAACAAAACAATTTTTATCTGTCAGCTTTTCTCAGCTCAACCCAGTGATGCCAACCCAAAGGAATTGAAGTACAAAACATTTCCTACAAATTGTTTCATTTCTACAACAATTTGTCTTTTTTAATTACTGAATGTCCCTCATACTTTTACATCTCATAACAATTCTGAAAATAATCCCAATCCCAAAGAAAGCAGGTGTTGACAGATGTTAAAATTACCGAACTATCGGTTTAATAAGTCACGGCTGCAAAATACTAATGCGAATTCTTTACAGACGAATGGAAAAACTAGTAGAAGCCGACCTTGGGGAAGATCAGTTTGGATTCCGTAGAAATATTGAAACACGTGAGGCAATACTGACCCTACGACTTATCTTAGAAGCTAGATTAAGGAAAGGCAAACCTACGTTTCTAGCATTTGTAGACTTAGAGAAAGCTTTTGACAATGTTGACTGGAATACTCTCTTTCAAATTCTGAAGGTAGCAGGGGTAAAATATAAGGAACGAAAGGCTATTTACAATATGTATAGAAACCAAATGGCAGTTATAAGAGTTGAGGGGCATGAAAGGGAAGCAGTGGTTGGGAAGGGAGTGAGACAGGGTTGTAGCCTCTCGCCGATGTTATTCAATCTGTATATTGAGCAAGCAGTGAAGGAAACAAAAGAAAAATTCGGAGTAGGTATTAAAATCCATGGAGAAGAAATAAAAACTTTGAGGTTCGCCGATGACATTGTAATTCTGTCAGAGACAGCAAAGGACTTGGAAGAGCAGTTGAATGGAATGGATAGTGTCTTGAAGGGAGGATATAAGATGACATGAGGATAATGGAATGTAGTCTAATTAAGTCAGGTGATGTTGAGGGAATTAGATTAGGAAATGAGACACTTAAAGTAGTAAAGGAGTTTTGCTATTTGGGGAGCAATATAACTGATGATGGTCGAAGTAGAGAGGATATAAAATGTAGACTGGCAATGGCAAGGAAAGCGTTTCTGAAGAAGAGAAATTTGTTAACATCGAGCATAGATTTAAGTGTCAGGAAGTCGTTTCTGAAAGTATTTGTATTGAGTGTAGCCATGTATGGAAGTGAAACATGGACGATAAATAGTTTGGACGAGAAGAGAATAGAAGCTTTCGAAATGTGGTGCTACAGAAGAATGCTGAAGATTAGATGGGTAGATCACATAACTAATGAGGAGGTGTTGAATAGGATTGGGGAGAAGAGAAGTTTGTGGCACAACTTGACTAGAAGAAGGGATCGGTTGGTAGGACATGTTCTGAGGCATCAAGGGATCACCAATTTAGTATTGGAGGGCAGCGTGGAGGGTAAAAATCGTAGAGGGAGATCAAGAGATGAATACACCAAGCAGATTCAGAAGGATGTAGGTTGCAGTAGGTACTGGGAGATGAAGAAGCTTGTGCAGGATAGAGTAGCATGTAGAGCTGCATCAAACCAGTCTCAGGACTGAAGACCACAAAAACAACAACAACAATTCTGAAACTGAAAAACACATCAGGAGCTCAGGAGCTTGAAAGAAATACAGGTAATCACACACTCCACTAATCTGCCGAGCTTCTCCATGCTTCAAGTTAGGAATGATGGGTACAATCAGTTATATGGTTTAAACAACAAACCGCCATGATCATAGGACAGAAAATGAGTACTGAAAGTAAAAGAGAGTGTTAGCTTCAGACAGTTTTAAAAATACTGTCTGGCTCCCTGCCAATACAGTTACTAGCAAGAAGCAGTTCATAAATCCTAAAATAGAACACACATTTAAATGTGAGGAAATATTTGTAGTGTGTTTAGACAGTAAATAAATACATTGTAAGGTCACTACACTTTTGGGAAGAAAATAATTAGGTATAATTCATGTGGAAACTAATTAATACAGTAAACACCCAAGTGAGAGAAAAATTAAAATATGTCATTATTCAGAACCTACTAATCCACAAAATGCCCAAATACGAGGTAAGCTTACTCTGTTACCAATACATGCCAACCTTCCCCCTCTCAGCCATACAGTTTTGCAAGCTCAATAAGCTTAGTGCATTCTGTTTATTGCTCCCCCTGTCTCCTCCAAATGATGAGTAGCATTAATTTCTCTTTCTTAAGCACAATAAAGTGCCTTAATTACAAATCACAAATTATAAGAACTGATGTTTTGACTTACACGCCCCTCCTTTTCAACAATCCTAGGAACAATGTGGGACTGTGGAATAGCTCGTCCACGTTCCCTGAGAGCTGGATGCAACATATCAGGCCGCAGATGGGGTGGTCGCTCTTGACGTATGGGTCCTGTCACAAAAAATACAATGCACACAGCACAAGATCAGTTGCAGTGAAACAAAGTAATTCTAATCAATCTGAGTGATTCAGACTAATAGAATTTGACAATATCTGGCTATGAAAGAATCATAATATAGTCAACTTTCATATTCAAATACAGTGTCAGCATTATATTAATGACTGAGCAATCTAAGCATTGTGCACTTTCATAATCTAAATGTGAAAAAGTAATTCATAGCAGTAATATAAATTATAGTTAATAATTTCAGACCAAGACAAATGTTTGCAATCTGAAATTATTTGAAGCCTAAAATGGCTTAAGTTTGTTGTATTTCAAATGCTGTTTTTTGAGTTGCATTTCTCCTCTGGTTACATGCGGAGCAGAACTTCGATTCTCCATTTTCTTCCTCTCCACCCACTGCATTTCTTTATTTCTTCTGCTCTCCTATTCTGCTTTGCTTCCTCAATTTTTATCATCTTCACCACATACAATACCTCAGTTTTATTTGCATTAGTTATCAGTAAAAATTCCCCTATTAATACAGTGTGGTGTAACTTCTGCAGAAAATTAACGCAATATATTATATTATACATTAATGTTTGACTTAAGAAACTAGTGGTATTCTATGAATAAGGTGAAGTCTGAATTTCATCAAAGTTGTGTGTGATGGAAAGATTGTTTCAACATCTTGTTAGATATTTTATGATCTCCTGGCAAGTAGCAAATTATACTAATGCAATCAATATCATGCCACAAAGCACTCTTCCAGCACTGGGTCACTAGTTTTGATGGACTACATTGTTAAATTCAAATGTGGTTGCTTTTACCTAGATTGTTTGCTTATGAGGCATTAAAAAAACACCAAAAGATGGAGTTAAGGAGGAAGGGGGAAAGGGAGGGGCATCAAACTGGCCGACTTTGGAGCAGGAGAGGGACCACAGGACATTTTAATTTCCACTGTCTATACTTTCACAAATAAATTCATAAAACAACCATGTCAGCATAGCCAGAAAGGATTCAGGATACCCTCTCATAGCAGTGGAAGTTCTAAAACATTGCAACAATTTTTTTTTTTTTTTTTTTTTTACATGTGAAATTTCATCTTTTTTCCACTTACTATTGCCTGCACTTGCTGCTATAGGTACACTTTTCTTCGTAAATACGGAGATTCTTCAATGAATTTTGCACAGCATACAAACCATACTTGCAGGTGTATGAATCTATAGAATTTTGCAAATCTATTAAAAATTGTGGTAAAAATTGAGAATTAGCTGTAAAATTAGAGGTTTTTCTAAACATGAAGTTTAAAATGTAACAGCTCATTCAATTTTTCATAACTTACATAAGTTCTAGAGTTTCATACACATGTAGTAAGTATTGGTTGTATGCTGAGCAAAATTCACTAAACAATCTCTTATTTATGAGAAAATGTACCTACAGCAACAAATGCAGCCAACAGTAAGTGAAAAAAAGATGAAACCTCACACGTAAAAAAAAAAAAAAAAAAAAATGTTATGTTTTTGAACTTCCACTGCTATGAGTGCGAATCTTGCACCCTTCTTCATGGCCATTCTGACAAAGTTTTATGAATTTATTTCTAAAAGTATAGACAGGGGAAACTAAAATGTCCTATGGTGCCTCCCCTGCTCCAAGTTGGCCTGTTTGGGGTCCTATCCCTCTCAAGTGAGCCTAGTACTTGAAAGGAACATAACCATTTAAGCAGTACAGTGGATTTTCTTCCAATCTGAAGTAGCACAAACATTAATGGTCAGTAAAATTTAAGTCAGTCAATTATATCATCAAGTATTAGACACATGAAATACATGGCACACTGTCAACACTACTGTGGCAGTATCATGAAAACAATATCACCCATATCTGACTGCATAAACAGTATTCACTAAGCAACATTTTAAACAGGGTTCTTTTTAATATATTAAAGATTTCCACACACAATTCACCTATGACCCCATTATGTACAGATTCTTAGGAGGTAACAATGAAAACTCAGTGCATAATGCTACATTCACTGTTGTGTTAAGTAGACATAACACCATAACAAATGCACATGTTTATACCACAATAACAGCTCAAGGAGCCTGTCAACTTCATAAGGTATTTCAGAGGAAACAATAATGAAACTGAGCCATGTATTGGCTATCCTTAACCCAGCTTAAAAAGGGAAATGCATAGGTTAAAGTTAGATATAGTGGCAATTAGTGAAGTTCGGTGGCAAGAGGAACAAGACTTTTGGTCAGGTGAATACAGGGTTACAAATACAAAATCAAATAGGGGTAAGGCAGGAGTACGTTTAATAATGAATAAAAAAATAGGAGTGGGGGTAAGTTACTACAAACAGCATAGTGAACGCGTTATTGTGGCCAAGATAGACATGAAGCCAATGCCTACTACAGTAGTACAAGTTTATATGCCAACTAGCTCTGCAGATGACGAAGAAATTGATGAAATGTATGATGATATAAAAAAAAAATATTCAGATAGTGAAGGGAGACGAAAATTTAATAGTCATGGGTGACTGGAATTCGATAGTAGGAAAAGGAAGAGAAGGAAATGTAGTAGGTGAATATGGATTGGGGCTAAGAAATGAAAGAGGAAGCCGCCTGATAGAATTTTGCACAGAGTATAACTTAATCATAGCTAACACTTGGTTCAAGAATCATAAAAGAAGGTTGTATACATGGAAGAAGCCTGGAGATACTAGAAGGCATCAGATAGATTTATATAATGGTACGACAGAGATTTAGGAACCAGGTTTTAAATTGTAAGACATTTCCAAGGGCAGATGTGGACTCTGACCACAATCTATTGGTTATGAACTGTGGTTATGAACTGTAGATTAAAACTGAAGAAACTGCAAAAAGGTGGGAATTTATGGAGATGGGACCTGGATAAACTGACTAAACCAGAGGTTGTACAGAGCTTCTGGGAACAATTGACAAGAATGAGGGAAAGAAATATAGTAGAAGAAGAATGGGTAGCTATGAGGGATGAAGTAGTGAAGGCAGCAGAGGATCAAGTAGGTAAAAAGACGAGGGCTAGTAGAAATCCTTGGGTAACAGAAGAAATATTGAATTTAATTGATGAAAGGAGAAAGTATAAAAATGCAGTAAATGAAGCAGCCAAAAAGGAAAACAAACATCTCAAAAATGAGATTGACAGGAAGTGCAAAATGACTAAGCAGGGATGGCTGGAGTACGAATGTAAGGATGTAGAGGCTTATCTCACGAGGGTTAAGATAGATACTGCCTACAGGAAAATTAAAGAGACCTTTGGAGAAAAGAGAACCACTTGTATGAATTTCAAGAGCTCAGATGGAAACCCAGTTCTAAGCAAAGAAGGGAAAGCAGAAAGGTGGAAGGAGTATATAGAAGGTCTATACAAGGGCAATGTCCTTGAGGACAATATTATGGAAATGGAAGAGGATGTAGATGAAGATGAAATGGGAGATATGACACAGCATGAAAAGGCAAAATACCCTCAGACTTCAAGAAGAAAATAATAATTCCAATCCCAAAGAAAGCAGGTGTTGAGACAGATGTGAAAATTACTGAACTATCAGTTTCATAAGTCACGGTTGCAAAATATTAATGCGAATTCTTTACAGACGAATGCAAAAACTGGTAGAAGCCGACCTCGGGGAAGATCAATTTGGATTCCATAGAAATGTTGGAACACGCAAGGCAATACTGACCCTACGACTTATCTTAGAAAATAGATTAAGGAAAGGCAAACCTACATTTCTAGCTTTTGCAGACTTAGAGAAAGCGTTTGACAATGTTGACTGGAATAATCTCTTTCAACTTTTGAAGGTGGCAGGGGTAAAATACAGGGAGTGAAGGGCTATTTACAATTTGTACAGAAACCAGATGGCAGTTATAAGGGTCGAGGGGCATGAAAGGGAGTAGGAATTAAAATCCATGGAGAAGAAATAAAAACTTTGAGGTTTGCCAATGACACTGTAATTCTGTCAGAGACAGCAAAGGACTTTGAAGAGCAGTTGAACAGAATGGACAGTGTCTAAAAAGGAGGATTTAAGATGAACATCAACAAAAGCAAAACAAGGATAATGGAATGTAGTCAAATTAAATCGGGTGATGCTGAGGGGATTAGATTAGGAAATGAGACACTTAAAGTAGTAAAGGAGTTTTGCTATTTAGGGAGTAAAATAACTGATGATGGTCGAAGTAGAGGGGATATAAAATGTAGACTGGCAATGGCAAGGAAATCGTTTCTGAAGAAGAGAAATTTGTTAACATCGAGTATAGATTTAAGTGTCAGGAAGTCTTTTTCTGAAAGTATTTGTATGGAGTGTAGCCATGTACGGAAGTGAAACTTGGACAATAAATTGTTTGGATAGGAAGAGAATAGAAGCTTTCAAAATGTGGTGCTACAGAAGAATGCTGAAGATTAGATAGGTAGATCACTTAACTAATGCGACAGTATCGAATAGGATTGGGGAGAAGAGGAGATGTGGCACAACTTGACTAGAAGAATTGGAGGGTGGCGTGGAGACTAAAAATCTTGGAGACCAAGAGATGAATACACTACGCAGATTCAGAAGGATGTAGGCTGCAGTAGGTACTGGGAGATGAAGAAGCTTGCACAGGATAGAGTAGCATGTAGAGATGCATCAAACCAGTCTCAGGACTGAAGACCACCACCACCACCACCACCACCACCACCACCACCACCACCACAACAACAACAACAACAACAACAACAACCACACAGTCCGTCGTGTATCTGGCGGGTGTTAGTTACTACTATACTAAACACCATATTTTACTTGTTAGTTTGTTGAGATCAGACACACGACACAAAGAAATTACTGCTTACGTGGTGCACTGAGTATCCTCATTCTTCTAGGTGCCCCTATTAAAGAAGGCGGGACACCAAAATTTGTTTTCAGGCAAACTGATATATTGAATGATCTTATGCCATCCAACATCTGTTTGTAACTGTGACCAAGTCTAACCCTTTCATTTAAAAAGGCTGTTATGTCGACACCACATTTTTCTAAGACATCAGACCTACAAGTATTGACCATTTCTTTTGACCATTTTCCTTGTAAGAAAGCTGCATTAATCTTTGGATCTAATTCACTGTGGTGGTGTAAAATGTTGCCGCACATCTCCATCATTATTTTTATGGCATTAATATCAGTTTCAAAAATCACATCGCAGCAAGCTGAAAATTTCAAAAAATAAGAATAATGACTTTAAATAACTTACAAGACAAATGTTTTACAATGTACATAAGCCTAAATATTTCTTTTTGTCTAACTGCATATCAGGGTTTGTCTTGCAAAAATTCTGTAAGAAGGAACACTTAATTTACATAAAATATGAAGTTGTTAAACCTACCATATTCATCATACAACTAAAATAAAAATATCGATAATGTAATAACTCAATACCACCTGTGTTACTTTTTTCTACTTTTTCTAATTTCGATTATTCAAGCCACGACATTTTAGTGTGTCATGGAATGTTTGTAAAGGAAAATATATGAAGTAGAAGTGATGGCATTTATCATTAGTAACTGTTCAAAACACCACATTATGCCTAGATACAGTTTCACTACACGCCAGCATGAGCAACCCCATGTTGGGTCCTAAACTTGAAGATCTCCATTGATATTTGTTAAGAGCTTTGGTTAATTAAGTTGAGGTAGTCAATACTACTAGCAGAAAAAAGTAGACCCTTAACACAAAGTTGCAGTTAGGATCAAACTGAGGCAATTATTTTCCACAATGTGGATTATTATGTAATATATAAACCATGTCATCATACCACTTTACTTTGAAGTCTCAAATTAGCCTGAATCACTAAGTCTGGCATTCCCAGACTGTAAATTGACAGTCGCTTGCATCCATAAATCACCCAGCAATTGCTAACATTGTGCTTTTGTTATTACAGTATTTAAGCTTTCAACTGACAGCTGTCAAGGATTAGAAAACCATCATCACGAACTGAATTACTAGCTCAATTGTCCCAAGGCACAGATCACTGTAATGGAGAAGGTAGATAGAAGCTTTGTATGTTGAGGTCTGCAATTTCCAGGTGTATCAGGTGGTTTAGCAAGTCTGCAACATGCACCATTGTGGCTCCAGAAAGTTGTATGCTCTTAACTCTCCAGAATAATTGTACCTATGTTTACAATCAGCCTGGCTCAATGTTTCTAGTTCTCCAATTACCCAACCATATTTTTCTAGTTGTGAATTGTGCTACTTTATTCTACAGGATACTTTGCTTGCCCACAGTTCTGGTTACAATGTCAATATGCTCCCTGATGTTGGGGGAACTATCAGTGAAGCAAAATATACTGAATTTCTCAAACTTTGTGTCCATGGTAAGCATATGTTGATTACATACCACAAAAGGTAAAAGAAGCTGTCTTTACAATTGCAATGTTGTCCAGTCAGCAGTTGCAACACAAAAATACAATACCATAGTCTATGGTAAAAGTGTGTGTAGCTACTGACAAGGGTAATTTCCAAGAACAATCGCCTATCGAAGTCGCGTGGTCCAAATGACACATATCGAACACGCGATCGTAAATCGATCATGCGACTCCAGCGGCGGACGTTGAGAGCAATTATTTGTGATCGTCATTTTTATTTGTTTCCTGTTGTTCCCGTAGTTGCTCTAAATTACATACCTCTGCAAATTATTTGTGAGCTGCTAGCAAAAGCCAAATGATGTATGTTGTTAGTGAGTGGGATGTCTGGTGTTCTTGATGTTTCTTTGGTGGATTCTCTCACATGGAAAACTAATTCCATATTTATCCAGTGTAGAAAATTGTTTAACTTTTTGTTGCAAATATGGAGTACTACCAGATGAGGGAAGAAGGGACTGTGTAGGCTGTGGTGGGGCGAAGTGTGTAAAATTTCGTAAGAAGAGTTTCTGACTCTACCAAATTATCCATCCAGACCACCGTAATGGACTTTAACACAACGACAACACCGACGACAAGGAAGGTAAGTTGCCTCCTTTGCAATTGCAAGTATTATTTAATGCTCGTTTTGTCACTGCTGTAGTGACCACCATAAACATACACACAACGCCTGCCACCAGAGTTGCATGATCAATTTACAATCGCATGTTCGATATGTATCGTTTGGACACTGCGACTTCGATAGGCAATCATTCTTGGAAATTACCCTGACAAGATACTACATATTCAGATTTTAAAGTGATACTGAGAATAGCTGTGGCCAAAATACATTATGATGTACAATTAAAAAGAAATAAAATAAAAATACCAATCAGCCCTGATATTATATGGACTAAAACAAATAAGAACAACGTTGAATCATACAGTGAAAGACCACAGTGCATGGAACAGTCTACAGACCTTTATCCAAAATTGGATGTCATATGATTTATTCCAGGTTTATGTGGAAGAAAGGCACAACAGATCAAAATTGAAGGCTTTTGGCCAAATTTATCTGTGGGAAAGAAAAGACTAACACTCTGGGGGTGCAATGGTGACTTGCTGTCTGATAGAGTTTGCTGTCCATCAAGTTCCTTCCTCTTCCCTTTTTAACATGTTCATACCACTCATAATACCCACCAAGTCAAGATTCTGCTCCTATGAAGACATTGCAATATTATTAGTACAGTAAACTTTTCTTTTTTCCCCATATACATGTTTCCAGGTCTTATCTTGTTACTGGTGGTGATTACGTTGGATTGTGGTTGGACATAGGTTTACCATCACTCAGTTTAGGTTATCTTTAATATTAGTTGTATGAGTGAGTTTTGTTTTGTTGTTCTGTGGACTTTGTTTTAGATAGGGTAGTGAAGGGTTGGATAACAATTTGATACTTTGAATCATTTGTTTTTGTAAGAATGGGCTATGTTTTAGCTACTGTAACAGTCAAGTGAAATTTGCGGTACCAGGTTTTTGAGTTGTATGTGAGCTACTGGTATAGTGGTCAAACGAACTTTGTGATACCGATGGTTATTCAGTAATGCTCAATATTCAGAGTTTCAAGGGCTTTTTTTGTGTCATTATTCTTATTGTTGCATATTCAGTTTGTCCCTACCCAAAACCCCCATACTTCACACATTTACCCTCATTACTTACATTCTATTGTTGGAGTTAAATGTTTCATGTGCTATTTACATTGTTCATGGGTGTAATGAGTGATGTCATAGTCTTCATATGGTATACACTTACAAAAGGTGTTTCCATCATCTTTACATCAACGGTTGAAACAGAGGGTTGGAATCTCAACTTTTTGTGGTGCCTATATTTCAAATTTTTCTGCAAGGTCATTGAACTAAAAGAACTAGAAAAAGAAGCACAGACATCACAGAAGTTCAAGAGTGTACAGGGGAACAGGCAACATCTCCAACAAAAAAGGTCAACACATACGAAAGTTAAACATAACAACAAAGTAATCATTTATAAAGCTGTGTAAGGGAAAGAACCCTTAATATCGGACATGAAAACATATTGAATGACAAATACAGGATAATGAGGAAAATTCTAGTCCAGGAAAAAAAAAAAAAAAAAAAAAAAATAGTGATGGATACAAATCAATACCTATAACAAATCTGACAAGCCACTCCAGATGATGGTAAATACTTCAAACCCACAATGTCTCTTCTGTAACATCCAGGCCATTACGAAGAGGATATGAAAATTCTGCTACTTCACAACAGCACAATTTTCAGATCCACTTGGTGATGGCCTCGATATGAATATACAGTTATGGAATAACTGCAATCTGAACATGGGGAAACTAATAAGAAAAAGTGTTTAATGTTGCATCTGACATTAAGAAACACACTGAAATACACACAAACCGAAGTTCCAAGGTGACAAGGATCTGAATATATATATAGCATTTGCTGATAATACAATCTTCTCTGATAACAAATGAGAAGTAATTCAGTCAGTAGCCAAACATGAAATACACTCCTGGAAATTGAAATAAGAACACCGTGAATTCATTGTCCCAGGAAGGGGAAACTTTATTGACACATTCCTGGGGTCAGATACATCACATGATCACACTGACAGAACCACAGGCACATAGACACAGGCAACAGAGCATGCACAATGTCGGCACTAGTACAGTGTATATCCACCTTTCGCAGCAATGCAGGCTGCTATTCTCCCATGGAGACGATCGTAGAGATGCTGGATGTAGTCCTGTGGAACGGCTTGCCATGCCATTTCCACCTGGCGCCTCAGTTGGACCAGCGTTCGTGCTGGACGTGCAGACCGCGTGAGACGACGCTTCATCCAGTCCCAAACATGCTCAATGGGGGACAGATCCGGAGATCTTGCTGGCCAGGGTAGTTGACTTACACCTTCTAGAGCACGTTGGGTGGCACGGGATACATGCGGACGTGCATTGTCCTGTTGGAACAGCAAGTTCCCTTGCCGGTCTAGGAATGGTAGAACGATGGGTTCGATGACGGTTTGGATGTACCGTGCACTATTCAGTGTCCCCTCGACGATCACCAGTGGTGTACGGCCAGTGTAGGAGATCGCTCCCCACACCATGATGCCGGGTGTTGGCCCTGTGTGCCTCGGTCGTATGCAGTCCTGATTGTGGCGCTCACCTGCACGGCGCCAAACACGCATACGACCATCATTGGCACCAAGGCAGAAGCGACTCTCATCGCTGAAGATGACACGTCTCCATTCGTCCCTCCATTCACGCCTGTCGCGACACCACTGGAGGCGGGCTGCACGATGTTGGGGCGTGAGCGGAAGACGGCCTAACGGTGTGCGGGACCGTAGCCCAGCTTCATGGAGACGGTTGCGAATGGTCCTCGCCGATACCCCAGGAGCAACAGTGTCCCTAATTTGCTGGGAAGTGGCGGTGCGGTCCCCTACGGCACTGCGTAGGATCCTACGGTCTTGGCGTGCATCCGTGCGTCGCTGTGGTCCGGTCCCAGGTCGACGGGCACGTGCACCTTCCGCCGACCACTGGCGACAACATCGATGTACTGTGGAGACCTCACGCCCCACATGTTGAGCAATTCGGCGGTACGTCCACCCGGCCTCCCGCATGCCCACTATACGCCCTCGCTCAAAGTCCGTCAACTGCACATACGGTTCACGTCCACGCTGTCGCGGCATGCTACCAGTGTTAAAGACTGCGATGGAGCTCCGTATGCCACGGCAAACTGGCTGACACTGACGGCGGCGGTGCACAAATGCTGCGCAGCTAGCGCCATTCGACGGCCAACACCGCGGTTCCTGGTGTGTCCGCTGTGCCGTGCGTGTGATCATTGCTTGTACAGCCCTCTCGCAGTGTCCGGAGCAAGTATGGTGGGTCTGACACACCGGTGTCAATGTGTTCTTTTTTCCATTTCCAGGAGTGTAGTAACAAAAAGAAAATGACACTTCCAAATTTCATACTGGATACAGTGTGTGGAACAGATATTATATTACTGTAGCAGACGAATTAATAAGTCAAAATAAAACAAATGCAGTAAATAAATTGTTAAACCCCCCCACATACAAATCATACTATGGTTTTCATACCTACAACGGATGCAGAAGTGTCAAACCTAATAAAACAACTTAAAATTAAACATTCATCTGGCTTGGATGGTGTCACATCACATCTCGTAAAGGAATGCAGAGAATGTATTTTAAAACCATTGACACACATGCTGAATGCTGCGATAGAAGAAGGTATATTTCCAGATTCACTGAAAGTAAGTAAAGTAAAGCCAATATTTAAGAAAGGGAACAGGGATGAACTAGGAATATTACAGGCCAATATCATTGATCTCAACATTTGCTAAAATCTATGAAATGATAAGAATAGAATTGTAAGTTTTATAACAAAGTACAGTATACTGCATTCATCACAACATGGTTTCAGAGAAGGGAAGTCAACAAAAACAGCATCAACAGATATAATTGAGCATATTCTTAATTTACTTGACAGGCAACAAAAGACTTGTGGGATTTTTTATGGACCTATCTAAGGCATTTGATTGTGCGAACCATTCAAAATTAATGATGAAATTATATCAGTATGGAATTAGAGGAAAATGCTATGACATACTTAAATCATACATTACAAATAGGAAACAATGCACAGAAATCAGACATACTAGTGGGGGAAATATAACAAACTACAGATCAGAATTACAAACAGTTAAACACGGTGTGCCTCAAGGGTCTGTGCTTGGGCCAATACTATTTATACTCTACGTAAATGACTTCCCTAGCTATATAAATCAGAAACTTATAATGTATGCTGATGACACAACAATCATTTGCACAGCTGACACAAAGGAGGAGCTTGAGAAGGAAGCTCTCCTGACTATCGAAAATGCAAATAAATATTTAACACAAAACAACCTGTTTATGAATCAGTCGAAAACAATGAATGTAGTATTTCAGACCAAGCATAGTGAAAATTATAATATAAATGTTAATGTAAATGGAAAGACTATTAAAGAAGTAACCAGCACAAATTTTTTAGGAACTATAATAGAACATTTGGGATGGGGGGAGCACATAGATGCACTGTGTAAAAAGATAAACAAACAGATCTTCATCATGCATAAAACAGCTAAGACTGTGGATGATAAAATCCTCAGATCAATGTATTATGGACTTGTCTTCCCACATTTGTCTTATTCAGTTCATGTATGGGGAAGTGCACAAGCTGGCTACCTAAAAAGTATATTCACAATTCAGAAAAGGGCAGTGAGATGCATTGCAAAAATACCACCAAGACAGACCTGTAGGCAAGCTTTTGTACACTATAATATTATGACAGTATATTCACTGTACATATACCAAAGCATAATGGTGGTAAGGTCAAGTGATAAACACCTCCTAAATAAAGATATACACAAACACGGTACAAGAGGAAATGAAAATTACTACATGATAAACAGAAATCTAAAACTATGACTGCCCCAGAAGAAGCAGGCAAAAGGTTTTTTAATAAACTCCCCAAAATCATTAAAAAAGAAACAGACCTAAAAAGGTTTAAAAATTATTTGAAACTATATCTCACAGAGAAATGTATATACAGTTTGAGTGAATACTAAGATGGTGTTTAATATGTTATATCATTACTGAAATGTACGTTTAAAATTATCATGTATGTTGTTTGGATTTGTGTGTACATATAATGTGAAACATGTAATACCTTTGTATGATTATGGACTATTTCTGTTTAATCATTTGTTTCATTTATATATAATGAAATCAAGTATGATGTTAATAGCTTATTGTATGACACACCCAATACTCTCAGCTGAATTATCAGCTGGAGTCCATGGGCAAAGAATAAATTAATAAATAAATAAATAAAAAAGAAACCAAACAGATTCAGAAACCAACCTTCGGTTGTCATAGTAGAAAAACTATCTCAAGTTGACAAATTCAAATATTTAGGTGAGATTATTGAACCAGCAGCATTAAAGGCTAACAAAGAAAAAATTTCAAAATTACAAGGAGTATACATAATCCCTACAAGAAAATAAAATGTGCCTCAGATAACAAAAATAAGATTCTCGTAAATCCACTGAATAGTTTCAGGAAAGGCAAATCTATACAAACAGCTCTTCAATTTCCTAAAACATTTTTATAATGCTATTGAGAAGAAGGAACTGATCTGTGGATTGTTTTTGGAGCTTTCCAAAATGTTTGCTCTTATAAATCATAATCTACTACTGTAAAAACTATAATTATGGCGCCCATGGCATTTCCCACGAGCAGTTCAACTCATATTTAACTAATAGGAAAGAAAAAGTGCAAATTTCTCAAGATGGAAATGTGCACCATTCTGAATAAAAAAAAGTTAATTATGGGCTGCTCAGTATTCAGACTATCGTTAGTCTTGGTTTTTATTAATGACCTACCACAACATTTTTCAACAGCTGATACATTATTTGTTGATGATACCAGCTTCATTATAAACGGGAAGAATGATTGCGAGATGCCCAAAAAAATCGATAAAACAGCAGAAGTGGCAGAAAAATGGTTTAAAGATAACTGTCTAGGTTGTCAATGACAAGAAAACTGATTGGATGAACTTCAACCATATAAGGAACAAAAATAGGACCAAGGTAAAAGCCTCATTATCGAATAGCCAAATTCAGCAAAAGACTCGCATAAAAGTTTTAGGATTATGGGTGGATGAGCATCTAAGATGGGAAAAATATGTAGGAAAATGTAGAAAAAAAAATGTAGAAATGATTAACAAAAATTAAGCAAGTACTGTTGCATATTAAGAATGCTTAAAGATTGCTGCAATACCGAAACAGTGTTAAGAGCTTATTACACATACATACATACATACATACATACATACATACATAGTCTACCAAGATATGGTATAGTATTCTGGGGAAATATCTCTTTTACAAACCAGTCTTTTAAGCTCGAAAAGAAAGGTGTAAGATTAATAAATGATGATGCTTACACAGCATCATATAGAGGCATCTTTAAGGAACTATAAATCATGACCTTAACATCTATATTTATATTTGAAACTATCTGCTTCATTAAAAATGATCAAGTTTCAGCTTTTAATAGTCAGATCCACAATTATCAAATACGGAACAGGGATGACTATCATAAAGACAAACAAAATCAGCAAATAAATTTGTCAAGATAGAACAACATCTTGAGCTGTAATTAATAATCAGGAATTTGCTGAGAGGTCTCCCCAAGAAGCTACAGGACAGAAGATGAAACACAAAGAAACCATGCAAGTAGAGAATATTACATACTGGGTCTAATGTTCAATGTTTCATAACAACACAATAAACAACACATTTGCTCTATTCTCTCTGGACACTAGTATGCAACAAAGTGATCATACTAGCAGAAGATATTTATCTTCCATGTCTCTTTCCATGCTGAGCATTTCTATTTGCTTTCCCTAAAAGCTTAACAAGACCATGCCTACTAAATATTTTGCCCACCCCCCCTTTTTTTTGGCGATTATTACTGTGTCTGCAATCCTAAATATAACTGCATATCATGTCTTCACGAAACACAAGGTTATGCCTAATGTAAAGTAAGTGTTGTGGAAACAAGTAGCATTATTAATGAAACAAATTGTCTTGTCAACTGAGCAATAAGGTTTCCCAAAAGATTTCATACATCAGCCAAATCATTTAGAAAATTCCACAGAAAATATACAAAGTACTCCAGTCTTCCAATTCTCTCGGCATTTTTAAAACGACTGTTCATGAAAAGAAATGATTCTTCACCGCAGATGAAGTACTGTAATACATAACCGTTCACCCAAAAATGTGTGATGGCATCCTTAACTGTTCATGATATTCTACAAGTGGATGCTTTGCAGGGGAAATCTTTAATGTAGGGGCTGTGTATTACTCCAAACCACCAATTATACATCATTCTGAAAAAACAGTTGCGGGCCATTATATGACAGATGCAACGCAAATTTAACACATACATCTCTCACAGAGTGTTCAGTCTCCACTGTACATGACATGCCGTCAACCAATTACATATTTCACTGAAGATTTTTACAGTTCTTTTAATAAATATTGCACAAAGTAAATATGGAAGCATTTTAATATCTGCGTATCGTTAATTAAATAAACAGCCAGTTTAGTGCATCAACTGCCTTCTAAGAAATACACTGATCGAATACCTTGTAGTGCAACAAAACCAACCAGAACCTTATGAAGTTATAGACGTTTAAACAAATTGCCACGCCATTATTTCGTTACAACCGTGTAGTAGAATCGGCATTAATGGGGGCTTCTGCACATTACAACGAAAATAAAAATAAGCCCCAATGAAAAGTTTTTTATACGCTTACCTTGAGATTGATCAAGCGGTGCTCGATTGCTGATGGAAGATTGCAACATTGGATAAAATAATTTTGGCCATAAGACTGCAAAACAGCCCACCACTATTGCCAATATAAAAACAGTTTTCGCGGTTCCGAACTCAACCGGCATTTTCGAATGTTTGTTTCGTTTAGATGTATCAAAAACACTTTCATATGTCGTCTGCTACAACCCTCCTCTGCAACATATCGTTCTGCTTCGAATATTTCAACCAAATCCAAAGATTACGTAGGTCACACTAGATCTCTGACACTCATATTTTAACTCGTTGCTATATTCTGAAAAGCATTCACTGCAGCATAGAAACGTCCTGCCGGAAACAATTGTGGTCCCAGCCACCAAGAGGAAATAAACTCTTCTAAAACTGTCATTCGTAAACCTAAAAATAGTCTCACCAGGCACTGGATATAAAAAGAAACTGCGCAGTAAGGACCAGAGATATACGCACAAATTTTTCTAGTATAGCAATGCTGTTAACCACCTCTACAGAATAAATTTTAAGTACATTAAAGCAAAAAAAATCTCAAAACTGAAATAACATAATTCTATTCTCTTACAGAGGAAATATAACAGGAGATATATATCTATTTAGCAACACTGAAAGTTGCTTTCATGTTTGCCGGAGTAGCAACGCGTCTGTTGCCGTCTGAACAAATTATTGCGTGCGTACTATTAACCGTCGATATAACGAAAGAGACTCTTCACTTCAGAATCAGTAACGCTTTATTCAAATGAACAGAGAGTTGATAAATGAAAATTTTAAATCGAGGCGTTTTACACGGAAATAGAATCGACCCGACATCTACAACATGTAAAAGTCAAAAGCAACTCTGTACCTAAAATAACAACAACGGAATAAGAAACTATTCTTACGCAAAAGTGTCATAGAATACAACGCCTCTGGCGGCTGGCGTAAAGCACTTTGACAGCGTTACAAAACATCCCGCGAAAAGTACACTAACTGCACTGCACTGTAGTGTCACTTCTGTCTGCTACATCAGCCCCCGCCAGGAAAGTAGAGCACTGTCCAACAACCTTTCAGGGAAATGGACTCGTAGACCCTATCATGATGTGCATCAGGGGGCTTTTTCGCGTCGGCGGTTGTCGGAACCAGCCCTGACGAAGCAGTTGGAACTGGTGCGGGACTGTGCTTTGTTGTCCTCCATGGAATTTATTCTTGAAAGAGGTATGCAGGTTTCACGCAGTCCAGTGTGATAGTAGTAGTTTTGCCATTAACGTCGATGGTGCGGTCTCATGAAGCACCACTTTATGCAGTCCTGAGCAGTGGCGGATACAGAAAAACCTCAAGGACAGGCTCTAAAGATATCTGGAGCTACCTTTACTTTTACCGTAACAGATAGAAACGTATAATATACGATGATGCCGACAACTCGACAGTACAGCTGCTCGACAACTCGATTCATTCGAGTCGACTGACGAAAGAAACGAACGAATAGCGTGCGGACTGACTGGCGGAGGCGGCGCGGCTGGCAATGTTGCCAGCCCTGCAAGGGGAGCAGGGTGCGCGTCGCGCGCCGCCCTGCACGCTCCTAAGCGCCCCCGCACTCCCCCCACGCGCCAACCGCGCTCGTCACTCGTCCCCCTCATGGATCCGCCACTGATCCTGAGCAAGGTGGTTGTAATGGGTGTTCGACGCCGTCAGAGTATAGTATTGTGTGTGTGCACTTGTGAAGGTCTTGGTGTACATAATAGCACCAGGGTCTTGCCTGGACTGTTGCCATTACCAGATGTGAAAGATGTTTTCTCTCAACTGACAAATAAAATCACCATATGTCAAGTTGGGTACCTGTAAAGACTGTGGACCCACAAACTCCCCAGTGGACGTAATGTTTCACTGTACACAAGTTCGGCAGCTGAAGTGTCCAAATCTGGATTGTGTTTCTCAGACTGAGCAAAACCATTGGCAGCGCTGTTGTCCAAATTGCATCATGGCTGCTTTCAGTGACTGGTGTCAGCATCCTATCATCCCATTTTTTGAGGGGTGACAGCTCGTCATTCTGATGCACGGTGCCACAGAATTTAGTCAGGTGTGCAAATAGATTGGATCAAACTGGCGTCCACGATCCTTCATGACATATGAAGGGCAGCCAAAGTGTGACACCCAACTAGAAACACAGGCGAAAACTAAAGTCTCTCCAGATGTTGTCTACTGGTATGGCTTCCGGCCAGCAGATGAAGCAGTCTATCAATGAAACTTCCTGGCAGATTAAAACTGTGTGCCGGACCAAGACCCGAACTCGGGACCTTTGCCTTTCGCAGGCAAGTGCTCTACCAACTGAGCTACCCAAGCACGACTCATGCCCCGTCCTCACAGCTTTACTTCTGCCAGTACCTCGTCTCCTACCTTCCAAACTTGCAGAGGCAGGTTCGCAAGAGAGCTTCTGTGAAGTTTGGAGGGTAGGAGACGAGGTACTGGCAGAAGTAAAGCTGTGAGGACGGGGCATGAGTCGTGCTTGGGTAGCTCAGTTGGTAGAGCACTTGCCTGCGAAAGGCAAAGGTCCCAAGTTCGTGTCTTGGTCCGGCACACAGTTTTAATCTGCCAGGAAGTTTCATATCAGTGCACACTCCGCTGCAGAGTGAAAATCTCATTCCAGTCTATCATTGTTAACAAACACCGTTGGTCTTATGGTGGAGGAAAAGGGCCGATCATGTCAGTACGAGCATGTGCAAATTGAGCTGTTGTATCCGGAAAGCTGTCCACTGGCACTTGTACGTCTGTTGACTTTGCTGCATTGACATTTAATACATGCCTGTGCCAAGTTCGGCCGTCTTTCTTGACTCCTGGCAACACAAAATGACTGGAGTCTACTTGTGTTGTCACACAAACTCCTGGGTGGCACGAATTACGTATAGTATTGAAAGCACACCTCCTGCACGGTATGGGTAGGAAAGGGTGAGGTTTGCCACTGTACACATTGCAGTACAACTTGGCTCTGGAGCTGGAAATCTCTACTATCTGAAGTCTGAGTGATGATTCAGAGTCTTCAGGTAGGTCATGCAGCTCCCGTTCTGACTGTTGTGCCAGCGCGAGTTCTGTGAATTCCACCAAACAAGATGCCATCCCCAACAGTCAGCCTGCACACTATTCGTTCACTTCTTTCATCAGTCGACTCGTCTCAATCGAGTTATCGAGTAGCTGTACTTTACTATGTACCATGCGCGTCCATGTTATCGTATTTTATGTTTCTGTCTGTTACGGTAAAAGTAAAGGTAGCAGTTGGCCACTATATTGTCTATTCCAGAAATGTATTTTATATCTGTGCTGGACTGGGAAATGTTGATCAATTAGTTGTGCTGCTGAGATAAATAGTTCATGTTATTTTGTCAGATTGCGTATGCGAGAGGCTTATGGGCTGTAAAGATGCTAAATCCTATGGTCTCCAGTTGAGATCAGAAACATTTAATGGATTCATAGATTGCTAAAAGCTCTCTGTCATAGGCACTCCATTTTTGTTGAAATAGAGACAGCTTGTACAAGAAGAAGGCTCATGGCTGACATGCTCCATCCTGAAGTTGTTGCAACGCTGTGCCAATTTCTGTCCGACTCGCATTAACTATTACTGTCAGTAGTGCAGCTGGTTCTAGGTGTGCGAGTAATTCCACTTCCACTATACTTCACTTGGTTGCTTCAAGAGCTGAGATCATTTCAGTCATCCATGAAACTGATGAATTTCCATTGCTCTTCAGGCTGGTGAGTGCCACTGTTAACAGTGCTTGCAGTGCCACTGAATTAGTAGATGTTGGTGATAGAAACTGAGAACCTGGAGAAAATAATGCAGGTCTTTGGCTGGGTCAACTGCAGGATGGCTTCAATATTCTCTGGAAATAGTTGTGAGCCTGATGACGTGATCCTGTGGTCCATAAAATCAACTTGTGCCTGCCCAAAGACACACTTAGTGGTATTTATAATGACGCCATACAATTCCAATATTCTGAACACTTCAGTAATATCATGTTGATGTTGCTCTGAAGAGGTAGAGAAGACAAAAATGTCACTGGAATAAGCGAAGCAAAAATCTAGTCCTTGAAGCATGGAGTCGATGAACTTTTGCCATGTTTGCACTGCATTTTGTAGACCAAACATAATGAACTGAGTCTCAAAAAGGCCAAAAGGCTTCTTTTGTACATCCATTTCTGCCAACAGAATCTGGATATATGACTTTGTGCAGTCTAAAACACTGAATATAGTTGTGCCACATAATGCATAATTATAGTCCCAAAATAATGATCGGTGACAGTTCTAGTGGGCAGGGTCCACTAATCACCACAAGATTACCATGCGCCACTCTTTTTTAGCACTAAGTATAGTGTTGATGACCTTGGGCTACTCGATGGCTGCATCAGGCATTCACAAATCATGCGGTCAAATTGTGCATTTGCTATCGCAACTCAGTCTGTCCCAAGTGGCGAGGTCTGCAGGAGACTGGTGGGCCTTCTGCAGTCTGTAAGTACTATGTCATCGGGCTTATCTTTCAGTGCTCACAGATGTCTAATCACTGCTGGGAATCTCTTCAATAAGTCGATGTACTTGCTGCTGGTGTCTTGCACTATTTTAGCTGTGTGCACTGCTGCATGTCGACAAAAACCTGCAGCTGTTAACCAGTGACACTGTCGAAAAGCCACATATTTGCCATATTGAGAAGCAGTTGATAATATATAAAAAAAATTCATGGCCATTATGAGTTCCAAAATGTCTGCAATAGTGAAACTCCACGTAAAGTCGCCCTGCAGTCAAAAGCTCAAGCTGATTAGCAACATTCCGTATTTTGATATAGTTGAATTGTTGGTGACAGTCAGATAGAAGGTAGTGCATGGCTGCTTGCTGTGCAACTTCGTACATGAGATCGTAAATAAATCACAACCAGTATGTATGAGATATTTCTGCTCAGACTTAAGGCCAGTTCACGCTGGCAGTCACATCATGTCCCGTGTCCTTCCATCAAAACATTCTGCAATGCGTTTCAAATGGCAGCATCCATGCTGACCGTCCCATCACGTCACATCACAGCACCAGCAAGGGTTCTCTGGAGGAAAGTTTTGACGGCTGACATCATGTGTGCATCGCTGATAAAATGACCCACAAGCTCATTTTCTCCCAATGCACGATCATGGGCAGATCTCCATATTTCGTTTCATCATGGTTTTCAATGGTTGATAATCAGATGTCTGTTGCTTGTTATTTGCTATAAATTGTTTCGTTTCATTATTTCTTTTGACAAAATTTATAATCAATGAAGACATTAATTGAAGCAGTGAGTCAGCAGTTGGAACTATATAATGTGAGTGTACCAAATTAGTTGCCCTCTACTACACTTATAAAGTGAATTTTTATAGATGCCAGTACTATTTTTAAAATTTTACAATGAAATGTATTGCAACATAGCTGCAACTTGAATTCAAAAAAGTATTGTGGGTAGATTGATTAATAGATGGGATTTATTTGTATGTTGTCAGGCATTTTTAGTGTTCTGTAAAGAAATGCACTGAAACCTTCAGACACTGAAACCTGTTTGTTTAAATATTATTTGGGACATGCCCATTTACTGTTAAGCAACTTTATGAATTTCATGAATTATGTATGAAACAGTATGCAGGCATCAGTGGTCAATATTTATGTGGTTTCAGTAGCTAACTCAATGCAAATAAGGCACTTGAACTACTAAAAGCCAAATAAAACATGTAAAGAAAACCTATATATCTTGAAGGGAAAGGTATTGAGGGAGGTATGACTCGTGCACAAAATTCTGCACTGGACAGCAACAAAACTTAACCTTAAACCAAATTTTCATGGTATATGATGGCAGCTCTTAATGCTGTGTTCCTTTTAGTAATCGTGGGAGCAATTTGACATAACGAATGAAAAACTAACGCTTCCACTTTCCAAAACATAAATTACAGATTTCTCTTCCTCAGGCTCTTTGTATGATGTGTGAAATTCCCCTTCTGTACCAAATAATGACATTTTTTTTACCTATGCAATTTCTTTGTGTTGATTTGCGCTTCCATCTCCCTTCTCTAATATACAAGCAATCCCTGAAAACTATTTGAGCACAATAAATATTATCTTTGTACAAATATGGAGTCTGGCATCTGCACGTATAAGCTGCCATGTTGTGTATGTGTACTTCAAGCATAACAACAGTTGAAAATCATCAACAGTTGAGGACAGCATGCAAGTTGAGATTGCATGACTTGAATTGACTTCATGTGCTGTGACGTGACGGACTGTGTGAATACACCTTGACGTGATGGTACTGTGATATGACAGTGCCATGACAGACAGTGTGAATTGGCCTTTATGGTCACTGACGAATAGATGTTGAGATGACGCCTGGTGAACAGTCAATGCACCTACATCCGATTGCCACCGGCATTTGGGTGTGAGCAGGGCACATTTGCTTGCCCAATCCCCAGATATCCTGCAATACCAGCAAATAGTGGGCTAGTCAGTAGCTGATGTCGAGAAGTGGCAGATTGAGAGGCTCCTCGATTGTGTGCGATAACGACCCCGGCCTCTGCTGCAGTCAAGCCGAGTCAGTAATTCTTTCATCTTCTTGGTCAATAAATCCAATTTGGTGGACAGCATGTCATCATTGGCCCTTATTACTGTGAGCAACAAGCTGTTGTACAGCACCACCACTGTACTCACTGGTGCAGGCATTTTAGCGTCAAATATTTCATCACCTAACTCCACTAAGATTCTAAAGGCATGCTTGTTTGTGATGCAATAATGGCTTTCTCCTGGAGTGGCAAACAATTGATCCATAGCATATGCAAAAGACCGTCAGGCACAGTTCCTGTATTTACATTTCTCTACAGGTGTCATAAGTATTGTGAGGGTCTTCCGCTGCCAATGTCTTCTTGGGTTAGGACATGTTAGATGCATTCTTCCTGAAGAGCAGAAACCCTTTGTATCAGTTCCATTTTTAATTTATTATACCTATCCGCTGTGGGCAGGTGGTGATCAGATCTTTGATCTACACTGCGTACTTCTGATCCAGCTGGCTCGCAACAATTGCAAATTTAGTTGCGTCTGTCATTATTCCGGCATAGAGAAAACATGCTTCAACCTGTGCAGACCATAAAGCCAGGTTATGTGACCAAGAGTGTGGCAAACCCACAGTGAGTCATGATACTGAAGGCATGGGATCTGTTGATGCATCCATCATGTCGAACGTGGGTCCTTCCTGTGATACAACGTGGCTAAATCACACCGGGGACACCAACATTGGAGTAGCCTGACATCTGTTGTGTCTGAAAAAATTACTGCATGTGTACTATTAGCTGGTGATACAGCAAAAGAGATTCTTCACAGCTGAATAACAATTTATACAAATGTACAGAGAGTTGGTTAATGATGAATATTAGATTGAGTTTTACATGGAAGCATTGTCGACCCAACAACTAGAACATGTAATAGTCAAAAGTAACTCTGTAAGTAGTAAACAGTGGAATAAGAAACCATTCAAAGAGTAAGTGCTCAAGTGCCATAGAATACAGCGCCTCTGGCAGGTGGCGCAGAAGCAATTGGACAGCGAAAGCCACACAACTTGCAGTGCACTATAGAGTAACTTCTGTCGGCTATATATTCACAAATGCACATAATACACTTACCTGTAACGATTAGAAATTATTGTCAATGTAGTTACACCAAATGTACATTACTCCCATTCCAATTAGGAGGAGTGGCTACATACACAAAAGTGAAAATGAACTCCCGTACTTGCATTAGTGCTACTCTCTTTGAATGCTGTTTTTCAGTAGTAGCCATGGAAATGTACAAGTAACAGTTCTCACCATCTACACACCCCCAACAGCCAATGTTTTAAAGTTAATTAGCCAATTACAGAGGGTTCAAGTAAGACTTAGTAAAAACTCATAAGATATTTTTGGGTCGAAACTTCAATATTAATTTCATCTTGGTAGTTATGATCAAGGAGCTCCTAGAGTTACTGATGTCCAGCCTTGGTTTTATGCACATTTGGTGAATGATTTTGCAAAAGAATAAGACATGGGAAAATGTTTTGCATGTTCAATTATTTCTACAAGTTTGTGTAGAGTTGTTTCCATTTTTTTTTATTTCCAGAGAGTTTTAAAGAACTATATTTGTTTACATGGACTAACCTTTGACATAAATATTGTAACTGGAGATAGTCTTATTAACAGATACTATCTAAGGCATGAAAATAGCCTCACAATGAGGGAACATAACTTGTACAGTCATACAAGAATTAGGACTTGACCCTCTTTTGTTAACATAAATTATATTAATGGTCATATACTCTATGAAACACTGTGTATAAAATTCTACATCTACTTCTACATCAACATCTATATTCTGCAAACCACTGTGAGGTGCGAGGCAGAGGGTATGTCGCATAGTTCCAGGTATTCGGGTTTTTTCCCATTCCATTCAATATGGACTGTAGGAAGAATGATTGTTAAATGACTCTGTGAATGCTGTAATTATTCTAATCTTATCCTCTCAGTTCCTATGTGAGTGATACATAGGGGGTTGTAGTATATTTCTAGAGTCCTAATTTAAAGCTGATTCCTAGAATCATCATTTAAAGCTGGTTCTTGAAACATTGTTAATAGAGTTTCTCAGGATAGTTTACATATATCTTCAAGAGTCTTCCACTTCAGTTCCTTCAGTACCCCTGAGACACTTTTCCATGGATCAAACAAACATGTGACCATTCATGCTGTCCTTCTTTGTATATTTTCAATATCTCCTGTTAGTCGTATTTGGTACAGGTCCCATACATTTCATCAATATTCTACAACGAGTTGCATGAGTGACTTGTAAACAATCTTCTTTTTAGACTGATTGCACTTTCGCAATATTCTACCAATAAACCGAAGTTTATCATCTGCTTTACCCACAACTGAACCTATGTGATCATTCTATTTCATAACCCTACAGAGTGACAGTGTGTTAAACCCAGGTAATTGTACGAGCTAGCTGATTCCAAAATAGTGACTCAATGATATTATAGTCATAGAATACTACTTTTTTTGTTTTATGAAGCATGCACTTTTACATTTCTGAACATTTAAAGCAACTTGCCAATCTTTGAACCACTCTGAAACCTTATCAAGATCTGATTAAATATTTATGCAGCTACTTTCAGACATTACTTCACCATAGATAACTGCATCATCTGCAAGAAGTCTGAGGTTACTATTAATATTGTCTGCAAGCTCATTTCTATACAATATGAACAGTGAAAGCCTCAACACACTAATCCCTTGGGTTCCAGATAAACTGGAGTCAACACATGGATAAACTAAGCAATCAGCTCAGTTCTCAACATGTTATGCCCTCAGGAACATCGCTCATTGTGTTGATCTAAAGAGAAGAGCTCTTGTTTATTTTGCATATTTCTACTCTCTGTGGTATGGAATTATCTTCAGGAACAGTGCACATAAAGTAAATGAATTGTTTTTTTAGCAAACATGAGCAGTAAGAATATTATGTATAGTAGATAACAGTGCCTCTTGCAGACCCATTCTTAAGAAGTTTGAAATTCTTATACCAATTTCCCAATAAATTTACTCCTTTGTAGTGTTTGTTGCTGATACCAAAACTCAGTTTCGGCTCAACTACGTTATAGCCTGCACAGTCAAAATACAAGACACAAAAATTGTATTCATGTAGACTTTGGCTCCTTGTTAAGGGCTCAGAATATTCAACAAGCTGCAAGGGAACGCTAAACCCCAATCTTCCTTCCTTCTTCCTTCAACAAGCTCCCATCTAACTTAAAGCAAGAAATGGGGGACCCCCCCCCCCCCACCAATTAAAAAAAAAAAGCTTAAACATATCTCACTAGCCACTCTTTCTACAAATTAGTTGCATATCTGGATTTAAGGATTGAAAAGTTTTGTTAGTTCCATAGCGAGTTGTAGTGTTTATTATAAAGTTGTATGAAAAGTAATAATTATGTATTATAAATATGCCTCAGTACTTTTCTTTTCAAAATACTATTTTAATCAAGTAAATATTAAGCTACTAACAGCAGATAAACGGCTACTTTATAATAAGACTAAGGAGGCAGCAGTGTTTTTCAAAGTAGCAGCTTCCTTACTAATGTAGCATACCAGCCACATTTGGTCATAAATGCACAAAGTAAGAAGCAGATGTAGCAGAGCCACCCACAGGCAAGTGCAGATGTTATGCCTTATAAAACACAATACAGCTGTTGCACATTGTGGGGTGAGCTGAATCATCACGAAGGGCTGTAGAAAAGGAATTTGAAAAGCACAAAAGTAGTTTACTGACACCAGTCCTCTTTCAGTAATTTACGTGATTGAATTTAGAGGACATAAGTGTTAATAGTATGAAGCAGTATATAGGTAGTTTACTATTAGTACAGTGCACAGATTAAATTTCTTTGGCATCCATGTCAAATGTTAATGTATACCTTGACTAGTTCTACATCCCTGAAGGGTCTCCTTCTTGATGTGGTACATGGTACATGAATGAATAAATGTCACTAAACAGCTGAAAATTATGTAATAGATCCTAAATCAACAATTTTTCAGGTACTTTGGTGTGGATTCCATAGTATTAGTTAATACTGCAGGTGGTCCACAGTTAAACTGTACATACTACACCCTGGCCAACAAAACTTTTGTGGGTTAATTATCACTGGGGGGGGGGGGGGGGGGGGAAGTTTCCTGCACTTCATGAGTCAATTCATACTATTTTTGGGTTGAGAAAAATGAATAAGACAAAATGAAAAATTTTTCTTAGCTCTAGTTTCTGAGATACGCACTAGGTGGAAGTATTTCATATTAACGGATTAAGAGAAACTGGTATATTTTAATTACATATACTAATAACAATGAATGTGTGTGATGAAGCAAGGTGGGATATTTTTACTTCCCCTGTTGTTTTGCCATCTGCCTCCTTAAAATTCATTTTTCCACTTCTGAATAATTACCGTTAACATACGTGAGAATAATCTGCAGTTTCATAAAAGAGAAAGGTCGACCCTGAGTTTTAAAGAATATAACAGATCTAAGTTTGTGCTTAGTTTTATGTGTGTAATTGATTTTCTAATTTATTTTGATTACTCCTAGTTAGTATCTTTTGTTACAGGGTGAAATCAGTAATTGTTTCGTAGCTTAAATTCTACTGTTGACTTATAAACAAATATAAATTCTATAATAATTATAAATGTTTGGGAGATGAAACACTAGCATTCTTTAAGTATTTATTTCACTCTATTCGAAAACTTGTTAGCAAAACCAGCCCTTCATTAATTCCAAAATAATTAACAGTTTTGTCAAAAGTATTGTTATGTAACTCTATATGTTAATTTCATCATTTAAACAAATAATTTGGCTTAACCCTTGTAGAAGAAGAAACTGTTAAAAAGACAGAATTTTTTGATCTATTCAATTAATTTAATGAGTTAAATTTTAATTGTAATTTCTGTAAATTTAACTTCAAACAATGTGTAGTTTCAGGGTCTGTTATTAATGATATAAAAGGCCCCATTTTTGGCCACGAGACAGTCAGTCCATGGCCGAGTTTCAGATGAGAAACCTGTGTTGGTTAGAACAACAATACATCAAAGTAACTGTGAAATAAGTGTAACACAATTAGGCTGTGTTAAAACAATGACAGTGCCTGTTCCATCTGTACCTGATTATCCTGAAAGAACTGTGAATTATGTGATTATGTTTTTTTACTGCTCATAGATATTCAACAGGAAACTATTGTAGCAGTATGTGGATGTTCACCTGAAAACTATTAATGAGGCTGATCGAAAGTTAAACAATACTGCACTCATCATCATCATCATAAACTACTTGTCGATTTAGCCACATCCCTCTCTCCATTGTCATCCTCTTCAATCCTTCATACGATTTTATCCCCATGTCTTCTTTAATGTTATTAAAATATGTTGCTCTTGGCCTGCCTCTTGGTTTTCCCCTAAAACTTTTCCTTTAAATACATTCTTTAGGAACTGGTTGTGTCTCATTATGTGCCCTATCATTTTTGGTTTTCTTCTTCCTATAAAATTTAGCAGTGTTTTGTTCTTATTCACTTCTCTTAAGACCTGTTCATTACTTTTTCTATCGTCATTCTTCTCCATATCCACATTTCCATTGCTTCCAGTCTCTTTTTCTCTGCCTTCCCCAGAGTCCACACTTCACATCTGTATGTTAAGACACTCCAGACAAAAGTTTTAGCAAACTTTTTGCTACTTTCTAGGCTTATATGATTGTCTGTTAGTAAATTCCTTTTATTTTGGAAAGCTTGCTTTGCCAAGGCTATTCTTCACTTTATATCTGTGATACATTTATTGTCATCAGTGATTGTGCTTCCCAAATAACAGAAGTTCTCAACCTGCTCTAGAACATCATCTTCTAGTTTAATATTAACTTAACCATTTTCTTTTGTCTTCCCTACTACAATAGTTTTTGTTTTCTTCTTATTTTTTTAGATTAAATTCTCTTAGGATTTTGGCAAATTTTAGCAACATAAACTCCATTTCCTTTACTGAGTCAGCAAGTACTACTATAACATATGCAAAACGGATACAGTGTATTTGTTCCCCATTAATTTTAATTCCTTTGGTTATTCTTTTCAATTTTTCAATGGTTTTTTCAATAAATAAGTTGAACAAATATGGTGATAATGGGCATCCTTGCCTTACTCTCCTCCTTATTTTTGCTTTCTTCGTCACACCATTCACTTCTATCTCTGCTCCCTGCCTTTTATACAAGTTCCATATTAATCTTCTGTCTCTCCAATCAAGATTTATTTCCTTCATTGTTCGGAATAACAATTTCCAATTAACCATGTCAAATGCTTTTTGTAAATCTATAAAGGTCATGTAGGTTTTCGTATTAACTCCAATTTGTGTTTCTAATACCATCCTCAGATCTAGTATTGCCTCTCTAGTTCCTTTTCCGGATATGAAACCAAATTGGTCTTATCCTAGGTTTGCCTCAATTTTCATTTTCATTCGAATTTTTATTCTGTGTAACATTATTTTGGAAGTGTGGGATAGTAAGGAGATAGTTCTACAGTTCTCACAGTCTAGAACATTTCCTTTTTTTTTTGGGATTATTACTGTTTGACTGTTAAGCAAATCTGTAGGTGGTTCTTTTCCCTCTTCATAGTACTCTTTAATAAGTTTATATAAGTACTCTTTTGTTGATTCTCCAATTTCCTTCAGTATTTCTGCTGGGATGTCATCTGTGACTGTCGCTTTGCCATTACTTAGATCATTCAAGACACTGTTGAATTCCTCTTTAGATATAGGTGGCCCTATAATGTCAATATCCACACTGCTCTCTTCTTCCAGAATTTCCCCCTCATTAGCAATATCTTCTCCTTCATATAGTTCCTCAATTTACTCTTTCCACCTTTCACATACATCCTCTAATTCGAAAATTAGATCACCATTTTTATTCTTGACCATATTTGTTTTTGTTCTTGGCTTTATCTGCATTGATTTAATTTTAGAATAGGACCCATCAATTTGACCTCCACTTAGATCTTGTTGAATGTCCTTATGTTTGTTGTGCACCCACTTTTCTTTTTCAAATCTACATTTCTGTGTAATTGCATTTTTTACTCTTTTGTACTTATCGAAACCTTTCTTCCTCAGCCTGTTTCGTTCTTCAGTAAGGTCTAGTATTTCCTTGGTCATCCATGGTTTCCTCGGTTCTAGTTTCCTTAATCCTACTAGTTCTTTAGCAGCTACTTCTGCGGTCTCTTTGAATCCTTCCCATCCTTCCCTGTTACCTATCAGGTTATCGGTCAATTCTTTCATGTCCGCAGCCACTTGCTTTTCCTTTAGTTTTTCTATAAACCATCTGCATTGGTTAGTTCTTTCATATTTCTTAAATCTGCTACTATAGTCTGCTATCACTAGAACATTGTTGTGACTCGCCGATCATTCAAAGCGCCGCCGCGCAATTACGCACGTCCTCTTCGTGTGGCACTGTCTGCCAGCCATGCAGCAGCTGCGCCACCTAAGCGGACAGCCGAGCAGTGGCCGCTAGACTGGCACTCGGTGCTCATTCGAATGCTAACGTGTACACATGTCTTGCTTGTCAACTTACTCTGTGACTTATATGTGTTGTGTCGTTCTGAAATATATTTGTTAAACTTGACGTTATAACAATTGGCGACGAGGTAGTGGATTTTTCCATTTCACCGTTGACCCACAGTGTTCCATGGCACCTGTCGAGCAACTATTGCAAAATTTCCTTGAACAGCAAACGCTTCTAACAGCGGCGGTTCGCGATTTCGTCGCGGCGTCAAATGCGGGGCGTTTCTTGTCGTTGGCTGTACCTCCTTTTCCTCCTTACGACGAGACTGCGGAAGACTGGTCTGATTACGAAAAACGTCTTTGACAGCACTTCTTGGCATTTCATATCACGGACGAACAACCATGTAAGTCTCTGTTCCTTTCCTGGATTTCACCTCAAATGTATCGGTTGTTGTCGCAATTGGCTCCTTTTAAGGGTCCTGCATCTTTGTTCTTTGCTGAAATGTGCTCACTTCTGTCTGTCTATATTCAAAAGCAAACACATGTGGTGGCCTCTCCTGTTGCCTTTTATCGTTGTCAAAAACAGCCACATCAATCCTATCGCGCTTGGGCTGCTGAACTTCACGGTCTCAGTCGAAAGTGTCAATTTGTTATTGACGTTCACAAAGAATCCTATGCCGATTCCATGGTACGGGATGCTATTATCCGGCTGGCGCCCGACAAAGAAGTTCGGCAACGTGCCCTTCAGTTGGCAAATCTGACTCTAGGTGAAATTCTCTCTATTGTGCAGTCTATTGAAATTTCTCACGCCGCTGGGGCGCAAATAGAGGCGTGGGTGATGTCGGGGGAAATACGACCTCTGTGCGCTGTAAACGACGCATGCGGCGTGTCCCCGCTGGCCGACGTGGTCGCAGTGCACTCCCACGCGCAGCCTCGGCCTAGCCGTAAACAACCCGCTAAGAAAATGCAGCAAAACCCCCAGCAACTTCCTTCATGTCTGCGGTGTTTTACGAAACATTCACACGAGGATTGTCCCCAACGTTGGGCTGTGTGTCACAATTGTAAAAAGAAAGGTCATGTGTCTTCCGTTTGCAAATCCGACCCCATACATGATGTTCATGAACATGACGCTGATTCTGATTCTGTGTTGTCTGTCAATTGCACTTCTTCCCTTTCAGGGAAGTTATTCCTCACTGTCCAAATCCTTGGTCAAGATGTTCGCATGGAAGTGGATACCAGTTCTGCTGCCACTATAATTAATTCTCAGACGTATCTTCAGTTGGGTTCTCCACTCCTGTCACCTGTCACTCGGCAATTACGGACGTACAATAAACAGAAGATTTCTCTCTTGGGACAGTTTAATGCTGAGGTATCTTACAAATCCATCGTTCGCACTGTTCCCATATTTGTGGTCGCTGAAAATCTTTTTGGTTTCGATGCCATTCGCGTTTTTGGGTTCTCCATAGAAGACTGTCAATATTGTCTCTGATGCTATTCCTTATGCTCAACTGGATTCCTTGTCGATGACATTTTCGTCCCTTTTTCTCCTGGGTTAGGCCGTGCAAACGACTTTGAAGCTCATATCATGCTCAAACCCACTGCTCGGCCTAAGTTTTTTTGGGCTCGGCCCATTCCTGTGGCCCTTCGTGATCGGGTAAAATGGGAGTTGGATCGTCTCACTACTTCAGGGGTCTTGCTTCCTGTCACTTCCAGTGAGTGGTCCTCTCCTGTCATTGTCGTTGCTAAGCCAAATGGTGATATTCATCTCTGTGGCGATTTCAAAGCCACTGTTAATGCTCAATGCCTCATTGACACTTACCCTATGCCCCGTCCTGAAGAAGTGTTCACTAAACTTGCTGGAGGCCTGTATTTTTCTAAAATTGACCTGTCAGAAGCTTATCATCAACTTCCTCATGATGCTGCTTCCCGGCAGTTTCTGGTCCTTAACACGCCTTTCGGCCTCTATCAATACCAATGCTTGCCCTACGGGGTGGCTAGCGCCCCTGCTCTCTTTCAGCGATTCTTGGAACAATTATTGCTCCCTGTCCCTGGGTGTGTCAATTACATGGACGACATTGTTGTCACTGGCTCCACCACGGAACAACATCTTCAAAATCTCCACACACTTTTTCATTCTTACAGACTGCCGGTCTTAAGTGTAATCTTCAGAAATCACAATTTTTTCAGGCATCTATCACATACTTGGGGTTTCAACTCTCTCGGGATGGTATTCGTCCGCTTCAGCAAACTGTTGCTGCGATCGATGCCCTTCCTCGCCCTACATCTGTTAAGCAACTGCAGGCCTTCTTAGGGAAAATAGCATACTATCACAAGTTTTCACCGTCTGTGGCTTCGGTGGCTCAGCCGTTGCATCGCCTGTTGCATAAAAATGTGCCTTTTCATTGGTCCGCATCATGCGATGCGGCTTTCCAGAAATTGAAGACAATGTTGAAACAGGCCCCGTGCCTGGCTACTTATCGACCTGGCCAACATCTTGTTCTTGCCACAGACGCCTCTCAATACGAGGTCGGTGCAGTCCTTGCGCACCGTTTTTCTGACGGTTCGGAACAACCCATTGCTTATGCCTCCAAAACGCTCACGGATGCCCAACAAAAGTATTCTCAAATTGAAAAAGAAGCTTTGACCATTATTTATGCTCTTCATAAGTTTGGTGTTTTTCTCTATGGCTCAAAATTTCGTCTTGTTACGGATCACAAATCACTTGTTTCCTTGTTTCATCCATCAACGTCACTTCCCGACAAGGCTGCACACCGCCTCCAGCGTTGGGCTCTTTACTTGTCTTGTCTCAATTATGAGATTCATTTCTGGCCGACGGCTCAACATGCAAATGCTGATGCACTGTCTCGCCTTCCCATGGGTCCTGATCAGGCATTCGATAGGGACGAACTTTTGTGTTTCCACCTGGATGTTGCCGAGCAGCGGGTTGTGGACGGGTTCCCCATTACTGGGGACAGGCTGGTGGCTGCTAAGAGTTCTGACCCTACCCTCTCCCGGGTTTTACGCTGTATTCAGAAGGGTTGGCCAGATCGCCTGTCCACTAAGACTTCTGATCCGCTGCGGAACTACTATGCTTTGCACTACTGCCTCACGGCTAGGGATGGTGTTATCCTCCTCTCCACTGACAATGCTTTGCCGCGTGTCGTGGTACCTGCATCTTTGCGTGCTTCGGTCTTGCGCCTCCTTCACCAAGGGCACTGGGGTGTGTCTCGCACAAAATCTCTGGCGCACCGTCATGTGTACTGGCCTGGCATCGACTCTTAAATAGCACACATGGTCGCTGCCTGCGGCCCTTATGCGTCACAGGCCACTGCCCCAAAGTCATCTTTGTCACTGTGACCTTCGCCTGAGAAGCCCTGGGAGTGTATTCATGCTGACTTTGCGGGACCCTTTTTAGGTACTTATTAGCTCCTCGTAATTGACGCCTACTCTAACTTTCCTTTCATTGTCCGTTGCACGTCGCCTACCACCGCGGCCACCACCAGTGCTCTCGCCCGCATCTTTTCTTTGGAAGGCCTCCCCTCTACCCTTGTTACTGATAATGGTCCGCAATTTGCCTCTTCCGACTTTGCGGATTTTTGTGCTCGTCACGGCCCCACCGTTCCATCCACAATCCAACGGTGAGGCTGAATGACTGGTCCGCACATTTAAGGCTCAGATGCGGAAACTTCTGACTTCTTCTGCGGCTGATGATGCACTTCAGTTTCTGGTGTCTTACCGTTTCACCCCCATGGGTGACCACAGCCCGGCTGAGCTCTTACATGGCCGACAGCCCCGCATGCTACTTCATCTTCTGCGGCCTCCCACCTCATGGCTGCAGGTGCCTTCCCTTGGCCGGTTCACCGCCGACGACCTCGTCTGGGTACGGGGATATGGCAGGCGGCCAAAATGGAGCCCGGGCCGCATCTTAAGACACCGTAGCAGACGCCTGTATGAAATCCAGACAGACACGGGTGTTGGAGTGCGCCATTCGGACCAGCTTCGGCCTCGTGTGCCAGCAACGCCTGTTCCGAATGCTGCTACACCACTTTTGGCCCTACCTGACGCTCGGGATCTTGGCATCTCTCAATACTCACAATGCAGCTCTCTCACCGTCATCGCGATGCCAGCACAAGAACGGACGCCACCAGGAGACGTGCCCATGCAGGAACCAGATGACCATCCTCTGTGAGAGCAAATCTACTCGCCTCCTCCTCCAACGGACGCCGACACATCGCCCATGTCTCCTGTCATATCAACTGGATTTGCCACAACGGGCAGATTGGTGCAGGGGGCCCCAGCAGATTCGACCCCTACGTCTCCTGTCATCTTGACCCGTTATCATCGGGGACACTTCCGTCCGTACGGGAAGCCTCCTCCTCGAGACTTTACGGCGAGTCAGACAACACCTATGGATGTTAGCCACCTCCATCAAGACCAGTGCAACAATTTCAAAGGGGGGAAAAGTGTTGTGACTCGCCGATCATTCAAAGCGCCGCCGCGCAATTACGCACGTCCTGTACGTGCAGTGCTGTCTGCCAGCCATGCAGCAGCTGCGCCACCTAAGCAGCCAGCCGAGCAGCGGCCGCTAGACTGGGACTCAGTGCTCATTCGAATGCTAACGTGTACACGTCTTGCTTGTCAGCTTACTCTGTGACTTATATGTGTTGTGTCGTTCTGAAATATATTTGTTAAACTTGACGTTATAACAAACATGGTTACTGTCTATATCATATCCAGGATATGAGTGGCTAGACTTTGATTCATAAATTTCTTCTTGACTGGGGTATAATCTATCTGATACCTTTTGCCATCTGCTGGACTTTTCCATGTATATCTTCTTCTCTTGGGCATTTCAAAATATGTGTTGGTGACTATCATCTCATACTGTTCACAGAAATCTAGCAACCTTTCTCCTCTAGCATTCATTTTTCCTAGCCCGAACTTGCCATTCCATTATCCTTTGTTATCTTCACCAATCAATGCATTGAAATTACCCATTATGATAAGATTGTCCTTTTCTTTAACCAGTTTCATTAAGTCATCAATTTGCTCATATACTACTTCTACTTCCTCATCCTTGCTATTTGTTGTTGGTAAGTAAACTGCAATTACACACAAATCTGTGGATTGTGCTTTAATTTTAATCATCATTATCCTATCACTATAGTGGTATGTGTTCAACAGGTTGTTCTACATCTACATCTACACCTACATTTATACTCCGCAAGCCACCCAAAAGTGTGTGGCGGAGGGCACTTTACGTGCCACTGTCATTACCTCCCTTTCCTGTTCCAGTCGCGTATGGTTCGCGGGAAGAACGACTGTCTGAAAGCCTCTGTGCGCGCTCGAATCTCTCTAATTTTACATTCGTGATCTCCTCAGGAGGTATAAGTAGGGGGAAGCAATATATTCGATACCTCATCCAGAAACGCACCCTCTCGAAACCTGGCGAGCAAGCTACACCGCGATGCAGAGCGCCTCTCTTGCAGAGTCTGCCACTTGAGTTTATTAAACATCTCCGTAACGCTATCACGGTTACCAAATAACCCTGTGATGAAACGCGCCGCTCTTCTTTGGATCTTCTCTATCTCCTCCGTCAACCTGATCTGGTACGGATCCCACACTGATGAGCAATACTCAAGTATAGGTCGAACGAGTGTTTTGTAAGCAACCTCCTTTGTTGATGGACTACATTTTCTAAGCACTCTCCCAATGAATCTCAACCTGATACCCGCCTTACCAACAATTAATTTTATATGATCATTCCACTTCAAATCGTTCCGCACGCATACTCCCAGATATTTTACAGAAGTAACTGCTACCAGTGTTTGTTCCGCTATCATATAATCATACAATAAAGGATCCTTCTTTCTATGTATTCGCAATACATTACATTTGTCTATGTTAAGGGACAGTTGCCACTCCCTGCACCAAGTGCCTATCCGCTGCAGATCTTCCTGCATTTCGCTACAATTTTCTAATGCTGCAACTTCTCTGTATACTACAGCATCATCCACGAAAAGCCGCATGGAACTTCCGACACTATCTACTAGGTCATTTATATATATTGTTCTTCCATTTTCCTCTCAAAATTGTAATGTAAACCACCTTGAAGCTGTACTGGCCCATTTAACAACCAAAAACAAAGAAATAGTGGTTGCTGGTGATTTCAATGTAGATTTCCTTAAAGACTCTCCCAATAAGAACTTATTTGAGTTAGTAACACTATCATTCAACTTAATTCCCACTGTAAAGTTCCCCACTAGGATAGCCACTTGCTCACAAACAGCCATTGATAATATCTTTATAGAAAAGTCCAATGAACAAAATTATATTACAAAACCAATAGTCAATGGCCTCTCAGACCATGACATGCAGTTCCTTCTGTTAAATGTTAATACTGAACAGGATATAAAATCTGTTAAATCTGAGCTCAAGAGGGTAATCAGTAAGACAAAAATTGATTATTTTAGGACACTCCTCAGAGACATTCACTGGACTGATGTTTACAGTGCTCATGGCACGAATGAAAAATATAACATTTTTGCTAATAAAGTGCTTACCTTATTCGAACACTGCTTTCCCCCAAAACTTACCAAGGTTAGAGTAAAGTCTACAAAGAAGCCATGGATTACTCGAGGAATAGGGGTATCTTGTAAAACAAAAAGAAAACTGTATCTGTCAATCCGAAACATTTCCAATGTTGATGCTATAGCACATTATAAGAAATACTGCAAAATATTAAAGACTGTAATACGGATGTCAAAGCAAATATATTACAAGGAAAAGATAGTCATATCAGATAACAAAATAAAGACAATATGGGATATAGTGAAGGAGGAGACCGGTAGAACCAGACATGAAGAGGAACAAATAGCATTAAGAGTAAATGATACATTGGTGGCAGATGTGTATAGTGTTGCAGAACTTTTTAACAAACATTTTATAACTGTTACTGAAAAGATAGGGTTGTCAGATTCGGTAGATGCTGCTATGAATTACCTTAGACCAGACATTTCAAGTAACTTCCATAATATGAATTTGACCCTCACTACCCCAACAGAAATAATGTCCATCATAAAATCTTTAAAATCAAAAACATCTAGTGGGTATGAAGAAATATCAACAAAGTTAATTAAAGAATGTGATTCTGAGCTAAGTAACATATTAAGCTATCTGTGTAACCAGTCGTTTATCAGTGGAATATTTCCTGAATGGCTGAAATATGCTGAAGTTAAGCCACTGTTTAAGAAGGGAGGTAAAGAAATAGCATCAAATTTCCGTCCAATTTCACTGTTGCCAGCATTCTCAAAAATTTTCGAAAAAGTAATGTACAGTCGTCTTTATAACCATCTTATCTCAAATAACATACTGTCAAAGTCACAGTTTGGATTTCTAAAAGGTTCTGATAGTGAGAAGGCTATCTACACTTACAGTGAAAATGTGCTTAATTCATTAGACAAAAAATTGCAGGCAACTGGTATATTTTGTGATCTGTCAAAGGCATTTGACTGTGTAAATCACAATATCCTTTCAAGTAAACTAGAATATTATAGTGTAACAGGAAACGCTGCAAAATGGTTCAAATCTTATATCTCTGGCAGGAAACAAAGGGTGTTATTAGGAAAGAAACATGTATCAAGCTATCAGGCATCATCCAACTGGGAACTAATTACATGTGGGGTCCCACAAGGTTCCATTTTGGGGCCCTTACTTTTTCTTGTGTATATCAATGACCTTTCATCAGTAACATTACCAGATGCCAAGTTTGTTTTGTTTGCTGATGATACAAACATTGCAATAAATAGCAAATCAAGTGTAGTCTTAGAAAGATCTGCCAATAAAATATTTGTGGACATTAATCACTGGTTCCTAGCCAATTCTTTGTCACTAAACTTTGAAAAAACACACTACATGCAGTTAAGAACTTGTAAGGGGTGTCCCAAGAGTATATGTCTAACATACGATGACAAGAAGATAGAAGAAGTGGACAGTGTTAAATTCTTGGGATTACAGCTTGATAATAAATTCAACTGGGAGGAGCACACCACAGAACTGCTGAAGCGTCTTAACAAATCTCTGTTTGCAATGCGAATTTTGTCAGACATAGGGGATATAAAAATGAAAAAGCTGTCATACTATGCTTACTTTTATTCCATAATGTCATATGGGATTATTTTTTGGGGTAATTCAGCAAGCCAAGCTAAAGTTTTCCGGGCACAAAAACGTGCAGTAAGAGTTATGTGGTGTGAACTCAAGAACATCCTGCAGAAGCCTGTTTAGGGAACTAGGGATACTAACTACTGCTTCCCAATATATTTATTCCTTAATGAAATTTGTCATTAAAAATATATCACTTTTTCAAACCAACAGCTCAATTCATGGAATCAATACTAGAAGTAAGAATAATCTTCACAAGGATTTAAAGTCACTTAGTCTTGTACAAAAAGGTGTGCATTATTCAGGAACACACATTTTCAATAACTTGCCAGCAGCCATAAAAAGCTTAACAACCAATGAAATTCAGTTTAAGAGAAGCCTAAAGGATTTATTGGTGGCCAACTCCTTCTACTCCATTGATGAATTTCTTAGTAAAACCAACTGATTTGTATATAAGTACAACATAACTTCTGCACCATTTCAGTGCAGTAATGTGTTCATTGTAAATAAGTATTACAGTAGTTGTATTACATGTTTATTGCCTTATAAATAAATAAAAAACTTTTTTATTTTAAATTCAGTGCATTAGTATTTGTAAAATGACTCTTAGTGTTCATTAAAAAATGACGATCATTCCACTTGGGACCTGTGGAATGGTACATTAGCTTATTTGTTTTAGTTGTAAATATTTGTCATGTATTGTTGTTTTTCTGACATGTTCCACATCCTGGAGGACCTCCTCACTACGGATCAATCGGAATGAAAGTAAATCTAATCTAATCTAATTATAGTGACACTATTTCTTCCTGTTTGAGCACTACCACTGTGAATGATCCTGAAATCCCCTGACATAAAATCAACGTTACCGCCCCATCTAGTTTCACAGATCCCTAATATGTCCAGCTGTGACTTTTCCATCAGCATCTTAACATCTTCTAGTTTCCCTGCTTTTAATAGGGTTCTGACATTCCATGTTCCAATTCGCAACTGTTCTTTTATTCCTTTATTCCTTACAGCCTTTCACAAGACATTCTGAATATGGAATGGGTCAATTAGCAGATCAAAGATTTTGGTACTGAACTGTTCTTCTTTTCTTCATAGATAATCCTGCCTTTATAGGTAGAGTCAGCCAGAAATAGCAGTCATCTGTATGGTTTGTAGGCTCCCATCAAACCATATGTAATACTTCTGGCTTTGTAGCCATCATATTCAGGTAGAAGAAGCTCTTCATAGAGCAGTTGAGAAGGCAGAAGTGGCTACATGACATAATGTGATGTGAGGTACCAATGACGTATCATACGTTCGGTTTGGGTATCCTAAGAGAAAACACCTAAATTGTGGTACTTCTCCATGATTGGCTGCTGCATTTGGAAATTGCATGCCAAAATCATAATCTTCAGATATTAATAGCAAACAAACTAAACAGCATATTTACTTGCAATTCATATTTCAAGCATCTCTCAATAGCATGCAATGATTCCATTATTTCGCAAGTATTAATAACCAACAGAACAATAAAAAACTGCTACATCTACATCTACATACATACTCCGTAATCCACCATATGGTGCGTGGCAGAGGGCACCTCGTACCACAACTAGCACCTTCTCTCCCTGTTCCACTCCCAAACAGAACGAGGGAAAAATGACTGCCTATATTCCTCTGTATGAGCCCTAATCTCTCTTATCTTATCTTTGTGGTCTTTCCGCAAAATGTAAGTTGGTGGCAGTAAAATTGTACTGCAGTCAGCCTCAAATGCTAGTTCTCTAAATTTCCTCAGTAGCGATTCATGAAAAGAACGCCTCCTTTCCTCTAGAGAATCCCACCCGAGTTCCTGAAGCATTTCTGTAACACTCGCGTGATGATCAAACCTACCAGTAACAAATCTAGCAGCTCGCCTCTGAATTGCTTCTATGTCCTCCCTCAATCTGACCTGATAGGGAGCAGTACTCAAGAATAGGTCATATTAGTGTTTTATAAGTGCTCTCCTTTACAGATGAACCACATCTTCCCAAACTTCTACCAATGAACCAAAGATGGCTATCCGCCTTCCACACAACTGCCATTACATGCTTCTCCCACTTCATATCGCTCTGCAATGTTATGCCCAAATATTTAATTGATGTGACTGTGTCAAGTGCTACACTACTAATGGAGTATTCAAACATTACAGGATTCTTTTTCCTATTCATCTGCATTAATTTACATTTATCTATATTTAGAGTTAGCTGCCATTCTTTACACCAATCACAAATCCTGTCCAAGTCATCTTGTATCCTCATACAGTCACTCAACGACAACACCTTCCCGTATACCACAGCATCATCAGCAAACAGCTGCACATTGCTATCCACCCTATCCAAAAGATCATTTATGTAGATAGAAAACAACAGTGGACCTAGCACACTTCCCTGGGGCACTCCAGATGATACCCTCACCTCCGATGAACACTCCCCATCGAGGACAACGTACTGGGTTCTATTACTTAAGAAGTCTTCGAGCCACTCACATACTTGGGAACCAATCCCATATGCTCATACCTTAGTTAGGAATCTGCAGTGGGGCACCAACTCAAACGCTTTCTGGAAGTCAAGGAATATGGCATCTGTCTGATACCCTTCATCCATGGTTCGCAAGATATCATGTGAAAAAAGGGTGAGTTGCATTTTGCAGGAGCGATGCTTTCTAAAGCCGTGCTGATGCATGGACAGAAACTTCTCTGTCTCAAGGAAATTCATTATATTCGAACGGAGAATATGTTCGAGAATCCTAATGCTAATGCTAAATGCTAAAAGGCAGACAAAGCACTTTGGTGATCTTTGGATCACGCCTAGCTTGGATGGCAGGTGAAGTGGTTCAGCTGTAAGATTTAAGCTGGTTGGGAAGCCTCGGAGGACAGACATGTTGTCTGCCATGGTTGGTGTTAGCTAAGACTTTATTAGCAATTTATGGTTATTTAGAACGTATAGTTGACAACAATGTGACAGTAATTACAGAAATCCACAGTTCATTAATTTGTTGAACAATAGAAATTATTTGTGACTCTAAAGTGGAATGTAATTGTGCTGTTTCTCATGTTCTGCTAAAAAAAAACAAGTGGCATCCTGTATAAACAAACAGCCTCAAGATAACATATTCGTGACCTATGTGCTGTTTTCTGTGCAGTGGACAACAACTGTAGAAGACTGCAGGTTGGTGAACATTTATTAGAACTTGTGCATTCCGCTCAGGGTGGTGAAAGCAAATAGGCACCTCATGTCTACTGCAATCTTAGTACAAATGAGATCAGTGACACATCATCTGTGGTTACACAGAGGAGGTATGAAGAAGAGAATTATTTTGAGGGAAGGGCTTTATCGTACCCACATATAAATATCTCATTCTCTGTTTCTCCCTCTCTCTCTCTTTTTCAACTTGCCTTATATAGGCACAGCAAAAGCCATAGATCATTTATTATTTTTCAGCCATTTTTGCAGTGTAACTGAACATGCTTTGCAACATATATGTGGAGCCCAAGACTTATCTTGGTCCCCTACTTTCATACTGAAATAATGCTGATAGACAGTCTTCACAAGAGGTGTCAGATTGCTTTTCTGTGAGGAAAATGTTATTTCACCACAATGCAATAGCACTCTCAAACCAGAAATTCTGCCTTAATTACAGCAGAAACTATATGGATTTGATGGTAACAGCAACAGTATCTATGTTTTTGTTTATGATTTACAAACATCTTAAGAGCATTTGTGTTTTGTTATTGGAAAGGTGTGCCAACTCCAAAAACAAAATATCCCTAAACTGAAAATTTTGACCGTAAAAATGAAATGTCACTTTATCTCCAAAGCAAGAGCTATCTGTCATTTTTATGGTGATTTTTTTTAATCCAGCAGTTGGAAATACATAGGTATTAACTATTTTTGAACCCAAAACATTTTCATTGTTGGCCAGTATTATCATTTGGACTGTCAGCAGTCAGTCTAGTAATGTCACGTCTAATCAGATGCTTTTCACCTCCTGTCTTCAGTATTCTGACTGGATTGATGTGACCTACCATGATTTCCTCTCATGTGGTAACCTCCATGACATCCCACACTCCAACTCACAGAATATTACCAGTTAGTTGATTTCTCTCTTGATTACCTCCCACCTGGCAGTCTCCTCCTGGAGATCTGAAAGGGGGACTAATCCAGACATGCAGATATCGTCATGCCATTTTTTCAGTTACAGGCCAATTATACTCTGCATACACATTATGTGTCTTTTAACGACCTCCTTTGTTATGCACATTGGATGACCGTTAATTGTAATAATTGTTCATAGTACTGTTGGCCGGGTCTATTGGTAGTTTTAAAGAAAAATAATCATCTTGTTTTTGAGGATCTCCTTAAATCCACTGCTTGAATTTCTTCTGTCTGGAAGCCGGGTTCTCTTGTAGGTCTGGAAGCCCTACTGGTTGACGTGTTTGTAGAATAATGTAGACCACAAAACTGATTCGTACATAATTTTCATATTTAATACTCCTAGATGCCTTGCTGTCATAAATTTACAATGTTTACTCAGTGAAATACATTCAATTTATACACAACTCCAGAAAACTTTACATTTCTCCTTCCTTCCTTCCTTCCTTCCCTCCCTCCTTCGTTCCTTCCCACCACACACAACATACAATACATTGTGTGCACAGTTAACAGTTCCAAAGTACATCAGTAAAGATCTATTCATTCTAAGGTCAAAACATAGAACATTAAATTAAAAATAATTTACAGAAAATAAAATTTACTCAACAGCACAATAAAACAACTATGATAATATATATAACATAAAATATATCTTTTTGTAGTGCAGTAATTTTAAGAATTTTTTTTTAATCACAGGGGTTAATTGTGTTAGCATGACATATTATACAGTCAGAGTTTAAAGCCCTCCAAATAAGATTGAAAAAAGGATAAGATTATAAATTTGTGAATGTATATGGTTCAAATGGCTTATTGTACATTACAGTCTTTAGCCAACTACAGATTATCTCCGTCTGCTAAAGAGATACAACATAGTAGTCAGGCAATAACTTTTTATTTCGTAAAGATCGAACACCAATAAACTGAAAAATCTGTCATTACAAAGAATACTAACAAAAATCAATAAGTAAAGCCGATTGTCCACGCACTCATCATCACAGAATAATGCTGCATTTCACTGTGCATTCACAGATGTTCTTTTGGCAACTTCCACACAGCCCCCCCCCCCCCCTCTCTCCTCAGTACAGTAGAGCTCCAGGAATTTAGGGGTCTTTACATTTCACCCAATGTCCAACTCTTGTGTGTACTGAAGGCATTGCTTGAACTTCTTCAGCCTCCACTGCTGGCAGTGACGGTGCTACTTCCTCTTGTGGTGCCGAGACAGTGTGATCCATGTCCAGTATTGTGGAAGGTGATGGACTGTGTTCAGCATCTACATCCTCCTTGGTTGGTAACACGTGCAGGTCTGATGTGTTCCAACGATACCACTTCAGTCTTCCCATTTTGATCTATATGCATAGTATGTTCATCCCAGGAGAGAACTCTCGAGGGCCCAGAATATGGGGGCTGCAGCAGTGATTTGATAGCATCTGTCTGTAGCATGACATGTAAACATGATCAGAGATCTTTGTGCATGAACATAGTTACTGTCCCATGTCTCGATACAGCATATCGGCGAAGTCTGGCCTTATGCTTGTGCACCATTTGCAGTACACAAGGCAATTCAGTCTGCCATGCCCTGGTTTGATTGGTGAAGAATTCTGTGAGCAGTCTTAAGCATTCACCACAAATCAATTCTGGAGTGGATGCTCCTAAATCTGCTTTTAATTCTGTGTGAAGGCCCAACAAAACCAGTGGCAAAGCTGATGACCAAGACTGCACATGGCACATTAAAGCACCTTTTAACATTCTATGCTTGTTGGGTGGTAAGCCATGGTATGATGATGGTGGAAACTGCAGAGGTTTGCCAATTCTGAGAACAGTATCAATTCGAACTAACACTGCTGGTCTGTGGTGACATGCAAAGCGCAGTTGAAACGTACGATCCATGACAAAAGAAATACCCATGCCACTGTTTCCTTGGGAACGTCTGATAATGGAACCGTCTTCACCCATCTGGTGAAGTGTTCCACTGCATTGAGGAGGTAACGGTATCCTTCCAATGGCAATAAAGGTCCCACAGTGTCCAGGTGCACATGTGTGAAACATTGCTTCATAAGTGGGAAGTCTCCTACAACTTTGTGCATGCGTTGTCCAACCTTCGCCCTCTGACAATCTAAGCATGTTTTTTGCCCAACCACGGCAGTCCTTCTTTATATTGGGCCACACAAATCTGTCTGTCATCAGTTTGATGCTGGCGTTTATTCCCAGATGAGCCAGCCCACGGATGCTGTCAAATAATTGCTGTTGCACTTTCTTAGGTACAATAGGTCTTGGTTTTGCACCAAACTTGCAAACGTTCACCAGCAGGTTGTATTTGCCGCAGACATAAACTGGATGTACTGTCACAACAGAATTCGATGAGTTGTTGGTCTGTCTCTTGTGCAGCAGCTAACTCCCTGTAGTCAGTACCATGAGAGATTGATTCCATCTGAGACAGGAAATCCGCCATGACGTTCTCAGCTCCTTTTATGTGCTGCAAATTTGTCATGAATTGGGCAATGAATTCAAGTTGTCTAAATTGTCTTAATTGCCACGGTGAGCAGCTATCCTTGTTCCTACTGAAGGCGAAAGTAATTGGTGTGTGGTCTGTGGAAACCATGAATGGCCTGTTTCCACTTTTGGCTGGAAATGTCTGACAACTTCATAAATTGCCAGCAATTCCCTATTGTAAGCACTCCATTTAACTTGTGATGACATAAGCTTATGGCAGAAGAAGCCCAGGGGCTGGCCTTTGACATGCTGGTGTAGAGCTGCACCAGTGCTTGCTGGCTAGGATCCACAACAATTACCAGTCATGTCTGAAGAACCGGGTGTGGCAACATGATTGTGTGATGTATACCTGGGCCACTGAAACATTGCACTTGACGTTTGCGTATGAAGTTGGCAGCGTAGCAGAGTAACAAGTGAAGAACGATAGGCGCTAGGCGTTCAGCGTGGGGCGCCAGCCAATAACAGCGCAGTGAGCACTGATGTTACTCACGTGCTGTGACGTCAAACTTCCCGCGTTGCCAGCTTTGTTTAGTAAATGTGTATACAACATGAATTGTATGTTGTTTACCGTGTGTTTTTGTTGTACTGTGTGCTATATCGTTGTGACTTTTGTTACGTTGTGAGTTTACATACTTGGAAAATGCTACCGAAAAGACCTCGTTCACCTAGTGACAATCCTTTTTCGTCGAGGGGTGCCGCTAAACAGCCAGGCACTGGAGTTACTATGCAGAACTCGTGAGTTTTACGAGCAGGAGAAAAACTATATAAGCATTCATGGACAGCCATCAATTCCTGCCGACAAAGTGGTGGAACGTACATCGAAAACTCTTGGAATTAGTGCAAGAACTGTAGTAAGTAAGGGAGTATTACTACAAAACTTGGAAGATACTGAAGTGAGCCGTAATGATTCCGAGCTGTCTGGATCAAATAATACATTTTCAACAACCCCGGGAAAGTAGAAAAAACAGCCTAGTCCTGTCACAGATTTAGATTCTTTCCAGACTGATGCAATTCATAGGCATGTTTATGATTACTACATCAGAAAAGAGTATCTGACTGTAGCTAAGTTATTAGTCTCTTTAAAAGAAAGTGAACTCTTCAGGGGTGGTAAAACATCACTAAAAATTGTGCTAAAAAATATGGGTTTCCGTTACAAAACGCTAGACGGACGCAAAGTACTGTTAGAGAGGGCACATATTGTTACCGCTCATAGCATTTTCTTGCACAAAATTGTGGGCAGAGACATTCATTCCATAATTTGGCTAGACGAAACGTGGGTTAATGCCGGGAAAGCTGTCAGTAAATGCTGGACGGATAACACACCCAGCAGTAGCGGCCATCAGCCGACGGGAAGAGGAACTAGATTAATAGTGGTCCATGCAGGCTCCTCCAGTGGTTTCGTCCCTGACGCACTTTTAGTTTTTAGAGCAAAAAAGACTGGTGATTACCAAGAAGATATGGAACACACACGGTTTGTTGAGTGGTTCAGGAACCTTTTAAAACAATTTCCTGTCCCTACAACAATTGTAATGGTCAATGCTCCATATCATTCGGTGATACAAAACAAAGCCCCAACCACAAATGATCGGAAAGAAGTTATGGTGCAGTAGTTACAGGCTCGAAATATAGCAGCGGATATGAGTATGACAAAGGTTCTATTATATTCTCTTGTTAAAGAAAATAAGCCTATGACACCTACATATGTAGTAGACGAAATTGCCAAGGAACACGGTCATACTGTCACTGCCATTTCAACCCTATTGAGTTAATATGGAGCGATGTAAAAATGTACGTAAGGAACAACAACAAGTCCTTTACAATAACAGAGGTGGAAAAGCTGTTGTGTGAAGCTCTGGTGACTGCGGATGCAGCCTCATGGAGAAAAAAAAGTAGAGCATGTCGAGAAGCTTATACGAGCAGCACAGACAATAGAAGGCATTATCAGTGGCCATCTTGCTGATGACGATGATGAAGACTGTTTTGGCGATGAATCGGACAACAGTGACGATGGCGAGCTGGATGGAATTGCGCCATTATCGCTGTAAATTGGTGAGTGAAAAATTACTAATATTGGTTATTTATTGCAATCTCAGTTATTATTTATTTTGTAAACTACGTACATTATTGATTTTAAAGTACCAGTCGTCAGATGCTTGTTTTTTTGTATTTCTTTGCTCCGTTATCGAAAGGGTGCGCATTGTTATGCTTTTACATGCATTATTATACGGTTGTTTACTTCCTGTCATTGTAGTATAACTAAAACGAGTTTTTATATACACTGTAATTGCTCAATCGCTTGCATTTACGAGACAGGACGGAAAACTGTATCGTCTGCTGTGTGTATAGAGGCTGCTGTTGCAACATCGCTATTACAGTATAGCCAACCTAACTAGACAAAATGCGAACTGTCAAGTGCAATGTTTCGCCAGTGCGGGTATAGACATGCCTTGGTCTTATCGAATGCCATCAACATTTATGGTGTCCATTACAAAGCTCATTTGCCCACTGTGTCCTTGCTGGCTAGTCCTTACATCAAAGGTGCCTGGATGGCCACCGCATTAGGCAGACGTTGGCTGTAGAAATTAACTGCTCCAAGGAACCGATGTAGTTGGTGATAATTGACAGGTTGCGCCATCTCTTTGATAATGGCAAGTTTATCTTGCAATGGGCTCATGATGGCTGTTGTCACTGTGTATCCCAAGAATGGCACCTGACTTCATTGAAGTAAACATTTTGATTCATTGACCAAAATGCCATATGCATCAATGCATTGGTAAACAGTCTTAAGATGCAGTTTGTGCAGTTTCTTGGATGCCGAAAGGACCAGAATATCATCAAGGTACACGAAATAGTATGGTAAACCTCTTATTACTTCGTCAACAAACTGCTGCCAAGTTTGTGCCACATTTGAGTAAGCCGATTGGTGTCGTGTCAGCCGTCTTCAGTATATCAGCAGGCGCTACTGGTATCTGGTGATATGTGTTCTGGCAATCAATGACACTAAAAACGGTCACGCCTGCCAGTGCATGCATAAAATCCCTAATACATGGTACCAGGTAGTGGTCGGCAGTAGGACGGGTATTGGGTGATTGGTACTCTCCACATAATCTCCAGGTCCTGTCTTTCTTCTCTACTAGATGAAGTGGTGATGACCATAGGCTGTCTGATCTACAAATGACTCCTGAGTGCAAGAGTTCTTTGAATTCTGCCTTTGCTGCAGTGAAGTGACCAGGAGTTAACTGGCACAAGCGCTGAGATACTGGTTGATCAGGTGTAGTCCTGATGTGATGGACCATGTTGTGCTTAACTGTCTGAACATGGATTCACAGTTTTTCTATGTGTGGCGTCACTCCATGTCTGTCATCAAATGTAGGCAGAGAACCTCATCTTAGGATGCCTTTAATGCTCTGCTTACTCCAGCGGATGCTCAATGAGCCAACTGCATAGTTAAACAAGAAATATGCACCCAATATTGTGTCTAACACATTGGCAATCACGAATGTCCATGGTAAACGATCTTGGAAATTGAGGTCTACGTCTATGTTGAATTTCCCATAAGTAATTATGGAAGCCTGATTTGCTGCCATGAGCTTTGATTGAGATGGAGGTAGCTTCAGATCGCAACTTCTAACAGGCAATGCATTGACGTCTGAGCCTGAGTTGATTAGATAAGTGCGGCTGGGTTTAGTGTCTGTGACAAAAAGTCAGTGGGACAGTGAGGGAAAAGAGGAAAGGTTACTCACTAGCAGCTTCCTGTCATTGCTCTCATCTCACAGTGGTAGGTGCTGGTGTTCAAACTCGCAACCGGAAGCTCCTATCACTGGCCACTGTCACCATTTGGGTGAGCGCAGAGTGATGTATATCGCGTCACCTTGTTTCCAAAGTGATGGTGGTACCAGCAGATATGTTCTTTAGACACGTTGCCATTTTCCTTGCTCTTCTTGCATGTGGCAGCTTTGCCTCCAAGCAACATCAATATCTGACGCCGCAAGTCATCAATGTGATTTCATAGCTTGTCCAATTGTTAAGTAAAGTCCATTTGTTGGCATTGCTGCAACTTCCTGAACATGTGTACTGCTGCATTTGAGCATCACAGTTGATATATGCCTGCATGTAATGAGGCATAGACCTCATTGGCTAGTGAGAACAACAATGAAATATCATGTGCATCAGAAATTATCACAGCCGTCCTAACTGCCTCTGGCAACTGTATGTGTCATACATGTTGCAGTGTCATACCTGGCAACTCGATGTCGTCAGCTAAGCTTCACAAGTGCCGCCAAAATTCCGAAGGTGACTTATCTCCTCTCTTTTCACTGTGTAGTGCTTGTTGGATACATTGTTCCCCTGGCTGATGAGTCGCTCAAGGAGTAACTGTTTAAAGTGTGTATACTTCTGCGTGGTGGGCAGGCTGAGTATTATATCTGCGCTGTCAAGTGCACTAACAGCTATCATAAATTTGGTATCTTCATTTATAATGCCGTGGTGCTGGAAAGTCAGATCAACCATTGCAAGACATAATTCCATTTTATCACAAATGAACTGTGGTGGGCATATCTTCATCTTGCTAGTGTTATACACCGAACAGCTATTCCTTAATGAAGTAGAAAAGTTCAACACAGCATATTCCTTGTTTTCAATGTTGCATCATAAATCTTCAATGTGTTTCAACAAAGTGTCACTGCAATCAATAGTATTCTGTGTGTTGCGTGGACATGCTGTCTCTGCAGTAGATGACACCGAATGGTGCTGCATTTGCTCATCTAAAACGGAATTTAATATACGGGGTCACCACTTTATCCAACTACAGCTTATCTGCATATGCTAAAGAGATAGACAGGCAATAACTTTTTATTTCCTAAAGCTCAAACATCAATCAACTGAAAAATCTAAGTCAATACAAAGAATACTAATAAAAATCAAAGAGTAAAGCAGATTGTCTGTGCACTCATCACTGCAGAATAATGCTACATTTCACTGTGTATTCACAGATGTTCTTCTGGCGACTCCCACACCTACATTGCCTTCTGCATCTACATGGCATTGATCACTGTGACTCTTCTGCCTTTTAAGGGTAGTTTCCTACCTAATGCAAGGGCAAGAGAGCATCTTGAACATCTGTCTGCCCTATTTAATGAGTCAGGAAAAGGAGGACTGGCAGAACAAGTATACTTCTTACAGCAGAAGTCTTCAGCCACCAACACCACCTTTTGGAATTCTAGGGTGTCTTATCCCAACAATATTTTCCCCAAGTATTAAGGATTTCTATGGATGTTTCAGAGCTTGTAAAGCACCAACCCGATTTTCTGTAATATCAACATTTCCTAGGTAGCATATCCATTCGTTGTCTTGAACTTGAAAATCCTATTGAGTATTTGGTGGTGTTTGCTCCAAAAAAATGTACGCAGACAATTTAAATTGCACTTTTCCACACATTTTATTTGCTTCTAAATAACATTGTTAGGATGGTGGCCAGTTGATTACCATCATGAAATTACTAGCAAACCTGACAATGCTTCACAACTGCTAAATGTGTATGGGAATTGTACACTACTGGCCATTAAAATTGCTACACCAAGAATAAATGCAGATGATACACGGGTATTCATTGGACAAATATATTATACTAGAACTGACATGTGATTACATTTTCACGCAATTTGGGTGCATAGATCCTGAGAAACCAGTACCCAGAACAACCACCTCTGGCTGTAATAACGGCCTTGATACGCCTGGGCATTGAGTCAAACAGAGCTTGGATGGCGTGTACAGGTACAGCTGCCCATGCAGCTTCAACACAATACCACAGTTCATCAAGAGTAGTGACTGGCGTATTGTGACAAGCCAGTTGCTCAGCCACCATTGACCAGACATTTTCAGTTGGTGAGAGATCTGGAAAATTTGCTGGCCACGGCAGCAGCTGAACATTTTCTGTATCCAGAAAGGCCTGTACAGGACCTGCAACATGCAGTCGTGCATTATCCTGCTGAAATGTAGGGTTTTGCAGGGATCGAATGAAGGGTAGAGCCATGGGTCATAACACAACTGAAATGTAACATCCACTGTTCAAAGTGCCGTCAATGCGAACAAGAGGTGACGGAGATATGTAACCAATGTCACCCCATACCATCACGCTAGGTGATACTCCAGTATGGCGATGACGAATACACACTTCCAAAGTGTATTCACCGTGATGTTGCTAAACACGGATGCGACCATCATGATGCTGTAAACAGAAGCTGGATTATCCGAAAAAATGACGTTTTGCCATTCGTGCACCCAGGTTCGTTGTTGAGTACACCATCGCAGGCATTCCTGTCTGTGATACAGCGTCAAGGATAACCGCAGCCATGGTCTCCGAGCTGATAGTCCATGCTGCTGCAAACGTTGTCGAACTGTTATTGCAGATGGTTGTTGTCTTGCAAATGTCCCCATTTGTTGACTCGGGGATCGAGACGTGGCTGCACAATCTGTTACAGCCATGTGGATAAGATGCCTGTCATCTTGACTGCTAGTGATACGAGGCTGTTGGGATCCAGCACAGCGTTCCGTATTACCCTTCTGAACCCACCGATTCCATATTCTGCTAACAGTCATTGGATCTCGATCAACGCGAGCAGCAATGTCACGATACGATAAACTGCAATCGCGATAGGCTACAATCTGACCTTTATCAAAGACGGAAACATGATGTTATGCATTTCTCCTCCTTACATGAGGCATCACAACAGCATTTCACCAGGAAACGCCAGTCAACTGCTGTTTGTGTATGAGAAATCGGTTGGAAACTTTCCTCATGTCAGCATGTTGTAGGTGTCGCCACTGGTGCCAACCTTGTGTGAATGCTCTGAAAAGCTAATCATTTGCATATCACAGCATCTTCTTCCTGCCGGTTATATTTCGTGTCTGTAGCACGTCATCTTCGTGGTGTAGCAATTTTAATGGCCAGTAGTGTATATACCTACTACACTCATTCCACCCCTTCCTTTCTCTTCATAACCTCATTCCCATCTCTTTGTCAATCTCTCTCCTGTGCCCCCTCCCACTCTCTGTTCTCTCATCCCTCTTTCTGAGATTGAGCCACATTATTATTATTATTATTATTATTATTATTTCTTTCCTTTCTCAGACCTTAGGTCTGGTTCGAAATGAAAGTGACGTGGACCTTGATCAAGCGTGACTTCCTTTTAACTGTACGGTATATGTTACATTGCGTTTAGGAACTTTTGGATAATTGAACATGTATCAATAATTACAGATTTCTGTAGTTGTATATATATGTTTGGATGTAGCTGTATTGCGTTGATGTACTGGTGGATATTGTGTGGTATGACTCCTGTAGTTGATAGTATAATTGGTATAAAGTAAACTTTATCCTGATGCCACATGTCCTTGACTTCCTCAGCCAGTTGGATGTATTTTTCAATTTTTTCTCCTGTTTTCTTTTGTATATTTGTTGTATTGGGTATGGATATTTCGATTAGTTGTGTTAATTTCTTCTTTTTATTGGTGAGTATGATGTCAGGTTTGTTATGTGGCGTTGTTTTATCTGTTATAATGGTTCTGTTCCAGTATAATTTGTATTCATCAATCTCCTGTACATTTTGTGGTGCATACTTGTATGTAGGAACGTGTTGTTTTATAAGTTTATGTTGTAAGGCAAGCTGTTGATATATTATTTTTGCTACATTGTCATGTCTTCTGGGGTATTCTGTATTTGCTAGTATTGTACATCCGCTTGTGATGTGATCTACTGTTTCTATTTGTTGTTTGCAAAGTCTGCATTTATCTGTTGTGGTATTGGGATCTTTAATAATATGCTAGCTGTAATATCTGGTGTTTACTGTTTGATCCTGTATTGCAATCATGAATCCTTCCGTCTCACTGTATATATTGCCTTTTCTTAGCCATGTGTTGGATGCGTCTTGATCGATGTGTGGCTGTGTTAGGTGATACGGGTGCTTGCCATGTAGTGCCTTCCCCTTCCAATTTACTTTCTTCGTATCTGTTGATGTTATGTGATCTAAAGGGTTGTAGAAGTGGTTATTGTGATCTAAAGGGTTGTAGAAGTGGTTATGAAATTGCAGTGGTGTAGCTGATGTATTTATATGAGTGATTGCTTTGTGTATTTTGCTAGTTTCTGCTCGTTCTAGAAAGAATTTTCTTAAATTGTCTACCTGTCCATAATGTAGGTTTTTTATGTCGATAAATCCCCTTCCTCCTTCCTTTCTGCTTAATGTGAATCATTCTGTTGCTGAATGTATGTGATGTATTCTATATTTGTGGCATTGTGATCGTGTAAGTGTATTGAGTGCTTCTAGGTCTGTGTCACTCCATTTCACTACTCCAAATGAGTAGGTCAATATTGGTATAGCATAGGTATTTATAGCTTTTGTCTTGTTTCTTGCTGTCAATTCTGTTTTCAGTATTTTTGTTAGTCTTTGTCTATATTTTTCTTTTAGTTCTTCTTTAATATTTGTATTATCTAATCCTATCTTTTGTCTGTATCCTAGATATTTATAGGCATCTGTTTTTTCCATCGCTTCTATGCAGTCACTGTGGTTATCCAATATGTAATCTTCTTGTTTAGTGTGTTTTCCCTTGACTATGCTATTTTTCTTACATTTGTCTGTTCCAAAAGCCATATTTATATCATTGCTGAATACTTCTGTTATCTTTAGTAATTGGTTGAGTTGTTGATTTGTTGCTGCGAGTAGTTTTAGATCATTCATGTATAGCAAATGTGTGATTTTGTGTGGGCATGTTCCAGTGATATTGTATCCATAATTTGTATTATTTAGCATGTTGGATAGTGGGTTCAGAGAAAGGCAGAACCAGAAAGGACTTAATGAATCTCCTTGGTATATTCCACGCTTAATCTGTATTGGCTGTGATGTGATATTATTTGAATTTGTTTGGATATTAAGTGTGGTTTTCCAATTTTTCATTACTATGTTTAGGAACTGTATCAATTTGGGATCTACTTTGTATATTTCCAATATTTGTAGTAACCATGATTGGGGTACACTATCAAAAGCTTTTTTGTAATCAATGTATGTGTAGTGTAGCGACCTTTGTTTAGTTTTAGCTTGATATGTCACCTCTGCATCTATTATCAGTTGCTCTTTACATCCTCATGCTCCTTTGCAGCAGCCTTTTTGTTCTTCATTTATAATTTTGTTCTGTGTTGTATGTATCATTAATTTCTGTGTAATGACTGAAGTTAATATTTTGTATATTGTTGGTAGGCATGTTATGGGGCGATATTTAGCTGGGTTTGGTGTGTCTGCTTGATCTTTAGGTTTCAGATAAGTTATTCCTTGTGTAAGTGTATCAGGGAATATGTATGGGTCTGAAATGTAACTGTTAAATAATTTAGTTAGATGTGAATGTGTTGAGGTGAACTTCTTTAGCCAGAAATTTGCTATTTTATCATTTCCAGGGCTTTCCAATTGTGCGTAGAATTAATTGCTCGGGTGACTTCATGTTACAAAATTATCACTTCAGGCATTTGTGGTATCATCTTGTATGAGTCTGTTTCTGCTTGTATCCACCGTGCATGCCTGTTATGTTGTACCGGGTTTGACCATATGTTGCTCCAGAAGAGTTCCATGTCTGTTATGTTTGGTGGATTGTCTATTTTTATGTGTGTGTTATCTATTGTTTGGTAAAATTTCTTTTGGTTTGTGTTGAATGCTTGCTTTTGTTTCCTTCTATTTTCACTTTTTTTGTATCTTCTAAGTCGTTTGGCCAATGCTTGTAATTTCTGCTTCTTTTCATCTAATTGCTCTATTGCTACTTGTTGTGAGATTTTACCTAACCTTTTTCGTTTTTTGTCTGATATTTCATTTCTTATAAATTGTGTTAGCTGTCCGATGTCTTTTCTCAGTTTTTCTATTCTGATCTGTAGCCTGTGTTGCCATGCTGGTTTTGTGGGTTTCTTCTGTGTGTTGGTTGGTTCTGATCTCTGCCTAGTGTGTATATTTAGTGTAGTGAGTGCTCCTATATAAACCAGTAGTTGTAACTCTTCCATAGTTGTATATTCATTTATTTTGTTGTGTATGATTGTGTTGATAGTTTTTATTGTTGTTTCGACTTGTGGGTTACTTGGCAGTCTATGCAAGAATGGTCTAATGGCTGTATTTGTGTCTTTGTATTCTATATATGTCAGCTGAAATTTTTCTTCTATATCTAACATGTGTGTCACTTCGTGTTCTATTTGTGCTTGTTCTGGTGGCTGTCGCAAGATTTCGTTTTGCTCTGATTGTTTAATTGATGCGTGCTGTTCTTTGTTTGTTTGCTCTGGGATGTTTGAGTCCATTACTCTATTTTCTTCTTCTTCTGTTTGCACATTATTTTGTTCCATTATTTGTTGTACTTGTTGTTTGATGTTTTCTAATTCTGACTGGGGTATCCTCTTATTTTTTATTATTACACGGATCTGATCAGCTAGTCGTTGTTCTGTTAAAAATTTTAATTCTGGGTATCTGGTAATAAATGTTGTCTATACTTGTGATCTGTATCCAGTTGTGTTGGTTCCTAGGTTTGTTGCTTGGTAATAACAGAACATGAGGTGTCGATTAACTTCATCTGACCATCTCATCCTCTGCCTTTGTTTTCCTTCTAGGGTGGTTGTAGGAAGCATATCCTGCAAAACACCTCTATTTGGATTTAAATCATTTTCCAGTTGGCTAGCAGTGTCGTTACCATTGTGGGCGGGCATAGGGTTCAAGCGTCGTCCCCGAACATGACGGCGCTTGTCCGAGGCTTCTTTAGTTCTGTCCTGAACCAAGTAATCACACTAAAAGGAGGGTTAGCCCTATTAGTGGTTTGTTCTTTTCGTCGCCTTTTACGACTGGCAGAACATACCGGAGACCTATTCTTTTCCCGGTCCTCCACGGGGATTATTATTATTTCTTTACTTTCTCAGATGTTAAGTCTGGTTAAAAATGGAAAGTGACGCGGACCTTGATCAAGCGTCACTTCCTTTTAACTGTACAGTATATGTTATATTGCATTTAGGAACTTTCGGGTAATTGAACATGTATCAATAATTACACATTTCTGTAGTTGTATATATAAGTTTGGATGTAGCTGTATTGCATTGATGTACTGGTGGATATTGTGTGGTATGACTCCTGTCGTTGATAGTATAATTGGTATAAAGTAAACTTTATCCTGATGCCACATGTCCTTGACTTCCTCAGCCAGTTGGATGTATTTTTCAATTTTTTCTCCTGTTTTCTTTTGTATATTTGTTGTATTGGGTATGGATATTTCGATTAGTTGTGTTAATTTCTTCTTTTTATTGGTGGGTATGATGTCAGGTTTGTTATGTGGCGTTGTTTTATCTGTTATAATGGTTCTGTTCCAGTATAATTTGTATTCATCATTCTCCAGTACATTTTGTGGTGGATACTTGTATGTGGGAACATGTTGTTTTATAAGTTAATGTTGTAAGGCAAGCTGTTGATGTATTATTTTTGCTACATTGTCATGTCTTCTGGGGTATTCTGTATTTGCTAGTATTGTACATCCGCTTGTGATGTGATCTACTGTTTCTATTTGTTGTTTGCAAAGTCTGCATTTATCTGTTGTGGTATTGGGATCTTTAATAATATGCTAGCTGTAATATCTGGTGTTTTACTGTTTGATCCTGTATTGCAATCATGAATCCTTCCGTCTCACTGTATATATTGCCTTTTCTTAGCCATGTGTTGGATGCGTCTTGATCGATGTGTGGCTGTGTTAGGTGATACGGGTGCTTGCCATGTAGTGCCTTCCCCTTCCAATTTACTTTCTTCGTATCTGTTGATGTTATGTGATCTAAAGGGTTGTAGAAGTGGTTATGAAATTGCAGTGGTGTAGCCGATGTATTCATATGAGTGATTGCTTTGTGTATTTTGCTAGTTTCTGCTTGTTCTAGAAAGAATTTTCTTAAATTGTCTACCTGTCCATAATGTAGGTTTTTTATGTCGATAAATCCCCTTCCTCCTTCCTTTCTGCTTAATGTGAATCATTCTGTTGCTGAATGTATGTGATGTATTCTATATTTGTGGCATTGTGAACGTGTAAGTGTATTTAGTGCTTCTAGGTCTGTGTTACTCCATTTCACTACTCCAAATGAGTAGGTCAATATTGGTATAGCATAAGTATTTATAGCTTTTGTCTTGTTTCTTGCTGTCAATTCTGTTTTCAGTATTTTTGTTAGTCTTTGTCTATATTTTTCTTTTAGTTCTTCTTTAATATTTGTATTATCTATTCCTATCTTTTGTCTGTATCCTAGGTATTTATAGGCATCTGTTTTTTCCATCACTTCTATGGAGTCACTGTGGTTATTCAATATGTAATCTTCTTGTTTAGTGTGTTTTCCCTTGACTATGCTATTTTTCTTACATTTGTCTGTTCCAAAAGCCATATTTATATCATTGCTGAATACTTCTGTTATCTTTAATAATTGGTTGAGTTATTGATTTGTTGCTGTGAGTAGTTTAAGATCATCCATGTATAGCAAATGTGTGATTTTGTGTGAGTATGTTCCAGTGATATTGTATCCATAATTTGTATTATTTAGCATGTTGGATAGTGGGTTCAGAGCAAGGCAGAACCAGAAAGGACTTAATGAATCTCCTTGGTATATTCCACGCTTAATCTGTATTGGCTGTGATGTGATATTATTTGAATTTGTTTGGATATTAAGTGTGGTTTTCCAATTTTTCATTACTATGTTTAGGAACTGTATCAATTTAGGATCTACTTTGTATATTTCCAATATTTGTAGTAACCATGAGTGGGGTACACTATCAAAAGCTTTTTGGTAATCAATGTATGCGCAGTATAGTGACCTTTGTTTAGTTTTAGTTTGATATGTCATCTCTGCATTCTATTATCAGTTGCTCTTTACATCCTCATGCTCCTTTGCAGCAGCCTTTTTGTTCATCATTTATAATTTTGTTCTGTGTTGTATGTGTCATTAATTTCTGTGCAATGACTGAAGTTAATATTTTGTAGATTGTTGGTAGGCATGTTATGGGGCGATATTTAGCTGGGTTAGGTGTGTCTGCTTGATCTTTAGGTTTCAGATAAGTTAACCCATGTGTAAGTGTATCAGGGAATATGTATGGGTCTGCAACGTAACTGTTAAATAATTTAGTTAGATGTGAATGTGTTGAGGTGAACTTCTTTAGCCAGAAATTTGCTATTTTATCATTTCCAGGGCTTTCCAATTGTGCGTAGAATTAATTGCTCGGGTGACTTCATGTTACAAAATTATCACTTCAGGCATTTGTGGTATCATCTTGTATGAGTCTGTTTCTGCTTGTATCCACTGTGCATGCCTGTTATGTTGTACCGGGTTTGATCATATGTTGCTCCAGAAGTGTTCCATGTCTGTTATGTTTGGTGGATTGTCTATTTTTATGTGTGTGTTATCTATTGTTTGGTAAAATTTCTTTTGGTTTGTGTTGAATGTTTGGTTTTGTTTCCTTCTATTTTCACTTTTTTTGTATCTTCTAAGTCATTTGGCCAATGCTTGTAATTTCTGCTTCTTTTCATCTAATTGCTCTATTGCTACTTGTTGTGAGATTTTACCTAACCTTTTTCGTTTTTTGTCTGATATTTCATTTCTTATAAATTGTGTTAGCTGTCCGATGTCTTTTCTCAGTTTTTCTATTCTGATCTGTAGCCTGTGTTGCCATGCTGGTTTTGTGGGTTTCTTCTGTGTGTTGGTTGGTTCTGATCTCTGCCTAGTGTGTATATTTGGTGCAGTGAGTGCTCCTACATAAACCAGTAGTTGTAACTCTTCCATAGTTGTGTATTCATTTATTTTGTTGTGTATGATTGTGTTGATAGTTTTTATTGTTGTTTCGACTTGTGGGTTATTTGGTGGTCAATGCAAGAATGGTCTAATGTCTGTATTTGTGTCTTTGTATTCTATATATGTCAACTGAAATTTTTCTTCTACATCTAACATGTGTGTCACTTCATGTTCCATTTGTGCTTGTTCTGGTGGCTGTCGCAAGATTTCGTTTTGCTCTGATTGTTTAATTGATGCGTGTTGTTCTTTGTTTGTTTGCTCTGGGATGTTTGAGTCCATCACTGTATTTTCTTCTTCTTCTAATTGCACATTATTTTGTTCCAGTATTTGTTGTACTTGTTGTTTGATGTTTTCTAATTCTGACTGGGGTATCCTCTTATTTTTTATTATTACACGGATCTGATCAGCTAGTCGTTGTTCTGTTAAAAATTTTAATTCCGGGTATCTGGTAATAAATGTTGTGTATACTTGTGATCTGTATCCAGTTGTGTTGGTTCCTACGTTTGTTGCTTGGTAATAACAGAACATGAGGTGTCGATTAACTTCATCTGACCATCTCATCCTCTGTCTTTGTTTTCCTTCTAGGGTGGTTGCAGGAAGCATATCCTGCAAAACACCTCTATTTGGATTTAAATCATTTTCCAGTTGGCTAGCAGTGTCATTACCATTGTGGGCGGGCATAGGGTTCAAGTGCCGTCCCCGACCATGACGGCGCTTGTCCGAGGCTTCTTTAGTTCTGTCCTGAACCAAGTAATCACACTAAAAGGGGGGGTTAGCCCTATTAGTGGTTTGTTCTTTTCGTCGCCTTTTACGACTGGCAGAACATACCGGAGGCCTATTATTATTATTATTATTATTATTTCACTTGGAATCACCCATCTTTAGGGTACATCAGGTAAATCACTTCTTAGATGCTTGTGTTCTCTTTTCCTCCCAATAGTTCTTCATTCTATCTGATCCCTTCTTTCTTTCCTCCTCTGATATCTGATTCAGTTTCCTGGTGTTGATCTTAACTTGGAGCCTCTTAGTTTTGTCTTTGGTCCCGGTCTTGGCTGTACAATTCTTTAACATGACTTCAGTAATCTGGAGTTCTCTCAGATCCTTTTCCACTCCCTTAAACTAATTGGGTTTAGTCTTTTTTTTGTAAAAGAAGTCAAATATTTGTTTAATTAGTCTGTCGGGATTCATCCAGAGTATGTGTCCATAGAAATCAATCCTCCTTTTCCTCGTGGTTTCCGAGAGTCTCTCTGACTTTGCATAGAGGGCTTCATTTCTATAGAAAACTTGTTTGTTATTTTGGAATTTGGGATCCATGATCTTCCTCAAAATTTTCCTCTCCTTGATTTCCAATTTCTCCATTTGACCTTTCCTCCCCATGACAAGTGCCTCTGCTGCATAAAGTGCTTCCGGCTTAATTACTGTGTTATAATGGCTTATTTTGGTGTTCCAAGAGAGGGCTTTCTTATTGTATGTGTTTTTGGTTTTCTGGAAAGCTAGTTCCATTTTGCTGTTTCTTATTTCCATTGCTTTCCCTTCGACATTGTTCCATTCAATCCATTCCCCTAGGTCTAACCACCTCTATTTTTTGAGGTCCTACTTTAATTATCTCCGGAGTATCCAGGATATTCATCATAATCTTCATTTTTTTTTGTAAGAAATCTTACGTCCTATCTTCCCTGCCTGCTCTTGTAACTCGGTGATTTTTTTCTTTAGCTTCCTCCCACGTTTCTGCGAGCAGCGCCATGTAGTCATCAACTGCCAACAACTCTCTGTCCATGGAATCATAGCCTTTTTGGAGTCTACAAAAGTCACTATATATGGTTTCGCCCTCTGCTTCTGATATGCTAAAATGTTTCTGAGGTTTAAGATCTGTTCAGGGCAGGATCTTCCTTTCCTAAACCCTGCTTGATACTCCCCAATCTGGCAATCAAACTGGGATTCTGCTCTTTTTAGTAAAGCTCTGGACAATATCTTGTAGGTAACTTCCACCAGGGAAATCCGTCTACAGTTATTGGGATCGGATTTAGGACCTTTTTTGTGAAGATGGTGTACCAGGGCCATTTTCCATTCCTCTGGAATGATTCCATTCTTCCATATCTCCTCATAAAGTTTCTGGAGTAAGACAATTTCATTTTTGCTAGCAAACTTCCATAATTCGGCTGTTATTTGGTTTTCCCCTGATGCCTTGAAATTTTCCATATGATTTAGTATTGCCTGGATCCTACTTACAGATGGGGGGTTTAGAGTCTGGGTTGGGGGATGATTTTGGTCCACCATCGAACGCCATCTTTTGGTGTGGTTCCTCGCAGCTTAGAAGTTCCTTGAAGTATTCTGCTAGTATCTTACAGTTGCTCCTATTACTATACACCATGTTCCCTTTTTTCTCCTGAAGTTGGAGAGTTGGGGAGTCATATCTGTTTAGCTACTCCCTGAAGATCCAATAATAGGTTCTCATGTTGTTCTTAACAAAGTCGTCATTTATCTTCCTGAGCAGCTGGTCTTGCGCCTTCTTAACTTTCTTGATCTCCTTGGACACCATCTTTCTAGTTTCCACTAAGTGCTGCCAGGCACTCTCATCCTTTTGGTTTGCCAGATGTCCACACCATCTTCCTCAGATCCATGAGCCTCATATATTGTTTTTACAAATGAAACCTTTATTGGGAAATAAAGTCACTTAAAATGAATGGCCAAATCAGTTGGGATCATAGGTATACCTCTCCAGCTTCTGTATCTGTGAGGATGGTAGTTTCAGTGACAGTATTTCACACAGTTTTACTCTTCCGAGGTGTAGCATTACGAAGTTTCAGATGATTCAGATTCTGTAGTAGTATTCCAATGATAAGCCAATAAGCCACATATGCAAATTCCCTTTTTCTGTAAAACTGATGGTGAGGAAGAAACCAAATCAACACATTGTTGAGCATACAGTTTTTGTTTGAAAATGTATATCAGAAGAGAAATAATAAGGGAGAAACAATTTGTCTAATGGTTTACATGCCCTGCTATTGTTGTTGAAACTGCTTGGGAGAAAGAAATTGATACCACACCTTTTCACCACACAGCACAACATTTTGTTCCTGGTAGTTGGTAGAAAATCTGTAATTTTTTTTACATATCACACGCATATTTATATATTATATGGAGGGTGAGTCAAAATTATGTGAACACTATTTGAGAGAAAGCGTTTACTCAGAGTTTTCATTACAAAGAGTCTCAACCTGACCACCAGCATGATTAATGCACTCAAATCAATGTTCAATAGCACACTTTAGTGCCAGAACACACATTTCTGGGGAAATGTTGAATATCACACTTTTTATTCTGTCCTTGAGTACTTTGACATTTCTCACTTTTGTACTATACTATCCTTTACCACACCCCATAACCAGAAGTCACAGGATGTGAGATATGGTGATTGGGGAGACTATATCAACAGTCTATTGTGACCAGTCAAACAGTTTTGGAATGTTTGATCAAGATATGCACAAACAGAATGGGCAAAATGGGTCAGTGCACCATCATGTTGGAAACACACTCCTCACCTAAGTTGTAGGGGCACATTATCAATGGCAAACTCTTTCAGCATTTGCAAATAGTCCTGTGTATTCACTGTTGGGGTTGTAAAGAAAAATGGGCCAAGAACACCAATAGCAGTCATGGCACACCGTATACCCACCTTTGGGGATGCTCATTCTTTATTTAGATTTCATGGGTGCAGGCATACATATTTCTGTGAACAAACTGTGCATAGCTGCAGCATGATAAAAAACTGGGAGTGATGATGTTACATGCTTGTTAATTCGACTGGGACTGGGCACACTCTCTCTCACCCTGAGTGACACTAGACTATTTAAAAAAAAAAAACATAAAAATGAACAGATTATTGTTCCAGAAATTATACAATCATTTAAGAACATTCTAGATAATCTAAGAGTTTAGAAAAGTTTATGGAAACACTTTATGCATCTGGGCTAAGAATACCCGGCTCACGAATAATGGTACCACATTAAAAAATTATTTTACATAATGGTAAATTATTCAAAATCGTAGTAAGTGACTTAATTAATTATTTAGGGGTGTTATCTGATTTGGAAAAAATTGAGCAACAGATGTACAGTGTTAAAGTTCAGAACAAAGCAAGTCAAAGGTAAAATAACAATAGAACTGATGACTACAAAGCATTTTCAATGTTAATTATCTCATAATTTAATTACATTCATGCTAAGTAAAATGTGTTATGGAGAAAGTTGGGATGCCAGACTTTATAATGAATGGCCATATTACTTTTACAACTGTGTTAGGTCACTTGACGTTGCCAAATTTATATGGTAGTAAGAAGTTAAATTACCAATATTTGCTTAACATGCCTTATGTGATAACTACTTATATGGTTGGACTCAACGCAATGAAAATATTACTAATTATACTGTTGGACTCAGTGAGATGAGAATAAATTATTGAGTAACAAATTTAAGTGGAGCAAATTCATTACCATCCTTTCAAGTATTTAGGTACATGTCACATATGCGCAGTACATATAACAGTATGATAATTACTGTAATTACTGGAAAAGAATATTATTAATAATCAGTGTGCAATATCGCAAGTATAGCTGTCCCACTTGTTGTGCCACAAGTTGTGCTTGCATGCTACTCCTTTAAAGCCTGCAATCCACTGACTCTTTTTTTCCAAAATAGGAAGTGATAAGTGTATGAAGTTGGTTGAAATGTTTCCAAGCTTTCCACAGTTATGATTAGATGCAACCCTATTTACACAATTCACTACAATCGCTAGGGATAAATTACCTCCACAGTATTTGTCTCCAGATATTAAGACATGTGTAGTAAATTTGGTTGAAATCGCATTAGCCATTACAGAGCTATGCTCGAACATCCAGTTATACACACATTCGCAAGTGTCAATGGGGAAGAAAATTGTAGGTGCTATTACTATAGTATTTGTATACAGATGTGACACGTGCAACAAATTTACTTGATATAGTTCTAGAGAAATTGTGAAAGCTGTATCATACATCCGCAAGTATCAATGGGGAAGAAAATTGTGGGTGTTATTACCATACTATTTGTACACAGATTTGACATGTGCAACAAATTTACTTGACATTGTTCTAGAGAAACAGTACAAGCTGTATCAGATATTTCCCAAAAATGTGCTGAAATCCTTATATTACACAAATAGCAAGATTTCAGAAAAGTATATATGATAAACAAATTTGAATATTCTTTCTTGACATGTGAAGAACAAAAAACAAAACAAAAAAAATACAAAATTTAGTTTTGAATAAAAGATGTAAAGCACAAAATAATAGCAATTTCTCAAATCTTAAATCTAAATTTATTAATTCTACAACTTAGTTACTGCAATAATCATGTCCAACAAACTAATTTTAATCAAATCAGGAAACTAACAGTTACAAAATCATAAAGAATCTTTATTTATTTATATATTAATATCCCTGTACCCCTAGAGACTAGGTGTGCAACTCTCACTGAGTTGAATTCCAAACCACACGTCACTTTCCTTGACACTGACCACATCCTCACTGAGCATCAGCTGCACACTTCTGTTTGCATTAAACCTACTATATTTTGACAGTTTCCATCCTTTCCCTATCAAACCTTCCCTCCCATACCGCCTTGGCAGACTCTTTACAGCAATACACCACCATTCTCACTTCAGCCTTCAATGGATGTAATTATCCCACCAGCATAGTTCAAAAGCAGATTTCAGAGCTCATCACATCCAATCCTGGTACTGCTAATCCCTCCAAGAAAAACAACTTAGAACACCTCTTGTCACTCCGTATTATCCTGGCCTTGAATGTATGGATAAGCTACTGCAACAATGCTGTGAGTTCCTAAAATCATGCCCTGAAATGAGGTCCATTCTGTCTGACATTTTGCCAACCACATCTAGAATAGCTTTTCATTGCCCTGACAATCTCGACAATATATTTGTCAGACCTTTCGTTCCTTCTGCACCCATATCCCTAACCTATATCTCCCACCCATTTGACTGTTCCTGCTGTAAGACTTGCCCTATGCACCCTCCTACCACCACCTGGTACCAGCCCTGTAACTGGCAAAACATATTATATCAAAAGGAGAGGCACCTGTGAAATGACACATCATATACCAGCTGTTATATAAACACTGTTCAGCATTTTACATCAACAAGGTTATTACAGAGTTATCTGTTAGGATGAATGGGCGTAGGCAGAGGGCAACACACAACACCCTGTTGCAGAGTATGCTCTGCAACTTGAAAGTTAAGACCTCCTTGCCTGTTTCATCACACGTGCCACCTGGATTCTTCCCGGAGACACCAGTTTTGCAGAACTCCACAAGTGGGAACTGGCATTACAACATGTCCTGGGTTCTCACCACCCATCTGGCCTTAATTTACATTCATCTCTTTGGTCTCAGCATTTCTTCACAGTAACTATTCCCTCTTAACTCCCTTTTAATTTCCTACATCTTTTATTTTCTGACCTGTCTATTTTTCATTGCCCACCTCCCACCTATATCACATAAAATGAGCTTAGTTTTCTGCTTTTATTAACTTGTACATGATGTTTTGGCAGTAACTGCTGTCTTGCATATTATCTTTCTTCCATCTTTAGGCTATTATGATTTCAAACTGTGTCCAATGCAGTATCCAACTATCAGTCCTTAGGCCTACTTCTTATCCTGCCCAGTAAGTATACCCTGACCCAGGGTTCTGGTGACTCTTCCAAACCCCACATTTTCCATCACCACTCTTCCTTCCCCTTCAATCCTTCTGCCAGAAGAAGTTGCCACTGGCTGCCAAAGCTTGCAAATCTCAATACCTTTATACTGTGTTCTCCTGCTGCTGCTTGGTGAGTGCATTTTTTATCTACCCAATTAAATCATAATTTCAAAAATAATTATTGGTATTTTTACACTTCTGTATATTCAGGATTTTTTCATATGAGCATGCTTTGCTTGATGTTTCTAGAGATATGGTCTTCATACATATTTATCACATTTTAAGAACTTTCTCATCATTATTTTCATATTATCTTTTGCTGCATTCATAATTCAGGATTGAAATTTTTTCTGGATACTTGCTTGAATAGATCTGATGATACTGTTCTAAATTAGCTTTTTTCTTTGTGCAATATTCTTTATAGAGCTCGTCTGAATAAGCTTTGCATGTATTGAAAGCTTTATCTTTTGCTTTCTTATCATGACTGAAATAATCTAAGAAGGAACTCCTCAAGTCCAAGGTCACAAAAGGCCAATGATGTTTGTGTCATTTCACACTCACATATTGTCTACCATTTAACCGCAGTATTGGCTGCTAATGGCAACAGAGGGTGGTACTGGAGGTATCCAATGATGAGCACGGCATGAGGCTATAGAGTGTAGTTAAACTGCTTAGTCGACAAGTAACTCAAAACAGTGCTACATTGATAGTTGTGTTGATGCAAAGCAGAGCAATGGCAGTGATAAACAAATCAAACATTATATCATATCTACAGCAGTTGCCCAAGTTGAAATTTCACCAGAAAGGAACACAATGAATTTTTTCAGAGTGAGAAAGAAGTGGCTATAAAATGATCGGTGATGTGGGAAAAACGGAAATGGAAATAAAGCGAAAGTTGTTAGAACTAATCGAAATGGTTGTTTAATAGGTGAAAGGAACTGTTGGTGAACTGGGAACAATGGATTTTATAGCAGCGGTAGTGTTGAAAGCGGAAAAACATTATTTGGTTATGGTTTGGAAGTAAGTTGCGTATTATTGAGTATATATAGGCAGGATAAAATTGTATGGTAGATTACGGTAAAAAGGGGAAGGTGAATACAAAGCGAAACTACTTGCACAAACAAAAAGTGAAAGTAAGATGACAGAAAAGATTTCAAAATGCAACAGTGACAATAACAAACGTAATTGTTGGGTTCAAATTAATGATATGAATATAATAGAGGGAAACATTCCACAACCTATTTATGGGTTGGTTACCCTAGCCTGACAACCCAAAGTTTGGTACAGATTTATTGATGACATCTTCATGACCTGGATTCACAGTGAAGAAGAACTCCAGAATTTCCTCTCCAACCTCAACTCCTTTGATTCTATCAGATTCACCTGGTCCTACTCCAAATCCCATGCCACTTTCCTCGATGTTGACCTCCATCTGTCCAATGGCCAGCTTCACACATCCGTCCACATCAAACCCACCAACAAGCAATATTACCTCCATTTTGACAGCTGCCACCCATTCCATATCAAACAATCACTTCCCTACAGCTTAGGTCTTCGTGGCAAATGAATCTGCTCCAGTCCTGAATCCCTGAACCATTACACCAATAACCTGAAAACAGCTTTCGCATCCCGCAACTACCCTCCCAACCTGGTACAGAAGCAAATAGCTAGAGCCACTTCCTCATCCCCTCAAACCCAGAACCTCCCACAGAAGAACCCCAAAAGTGCCCCACTTGTGACAGGATACTTTCCGGGACTGGATCAGACTCTGAATGTGGCTCTCCAGCAGGGATATGACTTCCTCAAATCCTGCCCTGAAATGAGATCCATCCTTCATGAAATCCTCCCCACTCCACCAAGAGTGCCTTTCTGCCATCCACCTAACCTTCGTAACCTCTTGGTTCATCCCTATGAAATCCCCAAACCACCTTCCCTACCCTCTGGCTCCTACCCTTATAACCGACCCCGGTGTCGCATGAATGGACACAAGCAGACAGTGTTTGTAGGTAATGAGGATCACCCTGTGGCTAAACATGCCTTGGTGCAAGGCCAGCACATCTTGGCGCAGTGTTACACCGTCCGGGTTATCTGGATGCTTCCCACTGACCCCAACCTATCAGGCCTCAACCTCCGCTAATTTCTAGTTGCCGCTGCTCGTACCTCACCTGTCATTCAACATCTTTGCCTCTGCACTTCCGCCTCGACTGACATCTCTGCCCAACCTCTTTGCATTTACATGTGTCTGCCTGTGTCTGTATATGTGCGGATGGATATGTGTATGTGCGAGTGTATACCTGTCCTTTTTTCCCCTTAAGGTAAGTCTTTCCGCTCCCGGGATTGGAATGACTCCTTACCTTCTCCCTTAAAACCCACATCCTTTCGTCTTTCCCTCTCCTTCCCTCTTTCCTTATGACACAACCTGGGGTTGCAAAAGCTTGAAATTTGTGTGTGTGTTTATTGTTTCTATCAATATACAATGCTTTTGTTTGGTAAGTTACAGCATCTTTGTTTTTAGATATATTTTTCAACTCACACACATGACTGCAGTCTCAGGGAACTGAAACCACACTTTGATATGGATATTAAAGGGAGGACAAGGTGCACTTGTTACAAAAACTGATGTCTGCACTTTCCAAGGATGCTCAATACAATTTACAGGATGTGCATGATAGTGATCTACTATGTTATGCACATCAAATTGCAAGGGAAGCAATGGATGGTTGCATAACTTTAGACAATGCTACAGAATTGGAAGACATAAGCTAAAAAAATTTCAAACAATGCTTCAACTTGATGATGCACAGCAAACTGCAAAACTGACCCAAAAATTTGTAGATGAGGTAAATTATCCCCTTATTTAGTAAGGAATTTTTTTTTCTATTCTGACCAATCAGGATATGAAGAGGAAATGTATATGAAAAGAACCTGTGAAATTAGAAGTACCAAGAGAGTTGTATCAGCATCAACTAACATCAGTCCTGTTAATCTGGATGGTAAATTGGCTGGAATGATATTTATTGTGCTGCGGGAAGCTGAACGTGCTCTGCTCCCTATGATTCTTTCTCATGTGCATGATCTTGCAAGGGCAGTAGGGAATATATATGTCATGGCAAGCAACAGTGGGAAAATGGGTGTAGGATAACTAAAATTATGGTAATGAGTACTGCTTTTGGCCAATAACTGGTGAAAGTAATTTGCTTTTGCTTGAGTCTCAGTCTACATATTAAAATCAAACTCCTTTACAGTAAACTATCCCTCCTGGAAAATGTGCGACATTGCAGTTCATGCCACCTGGAACTACTGGACAAATTCAGCCTCTGGATGTTTGTTTTTTCCTCACCTAAAAAAGATTTTGTCTCACTATCAGCAACTACACCTTAAAGGATAGCCAGTTTCATGATAAGCTCCATGACAGACTGCTTTGTATTTGGTTGCATACCATCACATTCCATCGGTTTGTGAAGACATCACTTGTTTCTTTCTTTTTTCATACTTTTACTTGAATTTCTGGTGATATGGCATAGTGTTTATTTTGTTCTATAATATAATGTGTAACTGTTTGTTGAAAATAATAATATGCAACTGATATTATTTCCCCTCTGGACATGAGTAATTAGATTTTCTTATTAATTGAATATGTAAAATATTTTCATTCTTTGCTTATAATTTGTTGCATTAATTTTGACTGGAATGACTGTGTAAAGTTAAATGTATACTGAGATATTGTACAAGCAGAGCGAGAGCAATCAGAATATCAATTGTGAGAATTGAACAGTGTGAGTAGAGTGTGTGTTGCACTCATGTCTGTACCGAGAAGACATGAGGAGGTTGAAAGTGTGCTGATTATGTTGTGTTGGGAAACAATTGGTGCCAACAAAGCTAATTAATGATGAGATACATTTCTGCTACTTCCTGTAATGGAATGTGAAAATGTTTAAAGTGGATGGAGAAGTTGGACTGTGTAAAACCGCCAAACAAACTGCAAACTGTGTCATGTAACTATGACAATACAGCGATGGATAGATGACATTGTAGTTACGATGTTCTGGAAAAAACTGTGTTTGCTTTGACTGTGACATGCGCATTTTAAATATTTTATAATTTATATTCATATTTGCTCCATCACTGACTACTGTGTGCATGAACCATCAATTGTGCCACAGGCATATAGAATCCGTTTATTATGAGTGTGCATGTTACTGCCAACAGTGGCAATTTTGTGGTTGCATTATTCATGTGATAAATGAACTGACTGTAATTCCATGTTCGAAATAACTTTAAAATCCTCTCCTGAACTGTGTTACTTCAGCACTGTGCCTGAGAGACATAATAAATCACTTGTGCAAAGCTGAATGTTGGCAACAACTGTAACAATGTCCAACTATCCAGTGGCCTATAATATGCTACTGATGAAATTGTTGCTGATTGGAAAGTAAACTTCCACATGAGATAATTCATCTGCATAATTTACACATGGCAGAGCTGATTTCAACACACCATCTGCAACAATAAGCTGCTGACGACATTGAACCTCACTGCCAGCATTGTAACAGATAAGGATAGCTGCTTTAGCTCTCATCAAAGGCTAAAACAACTATTAAAATTGTAAACTTTCTATTTGGATCTTGGTCAAAGAAACTAATCTTTAATTTGTTTCTTCTTTAAAATAAATGTCATGTTACCGAAATTTTGTTATTAATGTAGACATTGTTTACCTCCATTAGTGTAGTTGTTCCAAACCCTATGCCTACTTCTTTCATTCTTAATTTTAGTGCTGCTGCCACTGCCTACTACACTCCTGGAAATGGAAAAAAGGACACATTGATACCGGTGTGTCAGACCCACCATACTTGCTCCGGACACTGCGAGAGGGCTGTACAAGCAATGATCACACGCACAGCACAGCGGACACACCAGGAACCGCGGTGTTGGCCGTCGAATGGCGCTAGCTGCGCAGCATTTGTGCACCACCGCCGTCAGTGTCAGCCAGTTTGCCGTGGCATACGGAGCTCCATCGCAGTCTTTAACACTGGTAGCATGCCGCGACAGCGTGGTCGTGAACCGTATGTGCAGTTGACGGACTTTGAGCGAGGGCGTATAGTGGGCATGCGGGAGGCCGGGTGGATGTACCGCCGAATTGCTCAACACGTAGGGCGTGAGGTCTCCACAGTACATCGATGTTGTCGCCAGTGGTCGGCGGAAGGTGCACGTGCCCGTCGACCTGGGACCGGACCGCAGCGACGCACGGATGCACGCCAAGACCGTAGGATCCTACGCAGTGCCGTAGGGGACCGCACCGCCACTTCCCAGCAAATTAGGGACACTGTTGCTCCTGGGGTATCGGCGAGGACCATTCGCAACCGTCTCCATGAAGCTGGGCTATGGTCCCGCACACCGTTAGGCCGTCTTCCGCTCACGCCCCAACATCGTGCAGCCCGCCTCCAGTGGTGTCGCGACAGGCGTGAATGGAGGGACGAATGGAGACGTGTCGTCTTCAGCGATGAGTCGCTTCTGCCTTGGTGCCAATGATGGTCGTATGCGTGTTTGGCGCCGTGCAGGTGAGCGCCACAATCAGGACTGCATACGACCGAGGCACACAGGGCCAACACCCGGCATCATGGTGTGGGGAGCGATCTCCTGCACTGGCCGTACACCACTGGTGATCGTCGAGGGGACACTGAATAGTGCACGGTACATCCAAACCGTCATCGAACCCATCGTTCTACCATTCCTAGACCGGCAAGGGAACTTGCTGTTCCAACAGGACAATGCACGTCCGCATGTATCCCGTGCCACCCAACGTGCTCTAGAAGGTGTAAGTCAACTACCCTGGCCAGCAAGATCTCCGGATCTGTCCCCCATTGAGCACGTTTGGGACTGGATGAAGCGTTGTCTCACGCGGTCTGCACGTCCAGCACGAACGCTGGTCCAACTGAGGCGCCAGGTGGAAATGGCATGGCAAGCCGTTCCACAGGACTACATCCAGCATCTCTACGATCGTCTCCATGGGAGAATAGCAGCCTGCATTGCTGCGAAAGGTGGATATACACTGTACTAGTGCCGACATTGTGCATGCTCTGTTGCCTGTGTCTATGTGCCTGTGGTTCTGTCAGTGTGATCATGTGATGTATCTGACCCCAGGAATGTGTCAATAAAGTTTCCCCTTCCTGGGACAATGAATTCACGGTGTTCTTATTTCAATTTCCAGGAGTGTATTTTAAGTGTCTTTTGGTGAGTGTGAAACACATGTGCACCATAATTTCCGTGAATGAATTTAATATGCAATTATTTAGGCATTGTATTTGCTGGAATTTTGGCATCTGGCATTAAGCTGAATGCAACAGACAATGACAGCAGAGCTGCTTACACCTGATTCATGCAATATATGCAGATGCAAGTAAACATAATAACAAGTGTCAGACTGAGCAGTGTGTAAATGTCCTATTGCCATATCATCTGACGCATATATGCATGCAGATGTACTGTACTTAACTGTCTATGCAGAGATAAATGTTAGGCAAAATGGTCAAAGTTTTGTTAACAGAAATCAGAGAAAGGTTTTTTTCCCCCCACACCACGTCAGATTTGCAATGAGCAGTATTGACTCAGTGTTTTATGATAGTTTGGAGAACATTTAGTGGAAGGGCTGAGTCATGATCACTACATATGGCTTGATACATAACTGAACTAGATAACATAGCAGGTTAGGATTTAATTTTGTTAGCTGTGTGTAGCTGCATCATTACATATGTTGACCGCGTAGCAACAGGACAGTATTATATTGATGGTGTCCTGTAGAATCTGTTAATCTAAGGATCAAAGTTTTGAAATTTTGGTAATAGGTGAAATTTATTTTTGTTTGTGTTTGCCTTTATTATAAAGGCAATGTCATGGTCAAAGAGGATGAATGAGTACCTAGTTTCAAGGTGTGGGTAGGTGACCAAGGGAAAAGCAAAGCAGCAGAGTTTTTTTTTTTTTTTTTAATGGAAAAAGTGGATAAAGGACCAAATATTAAAGTGGAACCATGTGTCAAAAGACATGTAGATGAGAAGGGAGGAATAGAAAATATGTTAGCAAAAATGGAAGGAATGGGTGGACAGATAGAAGCTGGTTAACAAAGAAATGATTAGACAGATGGAAGTCATTAATAAATCTCAAAAGGAAATGGGGAATGAGCTCAAAAATCTAGATATAAAATTTGAGCAAAGGTTGAACAATTTTAAAAAAAGAATTTGAGGAGTGATTAGAAAGGAGAATTTCTGAGGTCAAGTTAGACATGGGAAAATATGTTGAAAAGTTCAAAGATGAGGTTAAGGAGACATTCAAGGAAACTGAGTTCAAGTTAAAGGAAAAACAAATGAAATTTGAGAAAGGGTGGAGGAAAAGGTAAATTGCTTGGAGAAAAATATTGAAGCCCAAGCTAAATATTGTGAATGGTGAAAGACTGAGGTAAAGCAGTATTGTGGTTATATTTTTCAGAAACACAGTCAAAAGACTAAGGCAGAAGTGGAAGAAAGTAAAGAGACCACTACTGTGATTGAGAATAGAGTAGGAACTTTAGAAAGAACAGTACAAGACAGAAATTGTACAGCTTCAGCTATGGTATTGCATGTGAGGGGTGGTAGTAGTTTTAATAGTGTTTCTTCCAAAGAAGAAGTGCATCTGGTGTCTTTTATAAAGTTTGAAGAGTCAGTTTACAGTAGACTGGATAGAGAAAGATAAATTAAGGAGAGTCAGAGCTTGTTTAAAACATGAGAGTTTAGATTATGGAGTAGATGCACCAAGTAAGTATGAAACTTTTGAGGAATTTGAGTCAGCTTTTCTGGGAGAATAATGATCCAGAGAGAAACAAAGTGATGTTATTGAAGTTTTTAGGACTGCTCCATGATATAATAGGAGAAACAGAGGAAATATGAGACAATATTGTGAAAGGTTCACGAATTCATCCAGAATGTCCCATTGTGGCCAGTCATTGTGGCCTCAATGAGAGAATCTCTGCTGTCATAGACCTACCCTCCTAGATAAAAGACACCAACTATTTCTTAACCTAACTCTCTTCAGTTCCTGTTCCTTTACCACACAGTATCCTGCTTGTCACTGTTGATGCCATCTCCCTTTTTTATGAGCACAAATAAAGCCCTCGGCCTTGCTGCTATTGAACACTCACTTTCACAATGCCCGATGGATTCCAAACCTTCAACCTCCTTCCTGGTCATTCACAATTTTCAAATACATTGATGACTTCTTTGTGATCTGGATTGAGGGTGAGGAGACTCTATCCACATTCTTCCAGAGCATCAACTCCTTGTTCCCCATTTGCTTCATCTGGTCCTCCTCAACCCAACAAGCCACCTTCATTGATGTTGATCTCCACCTCAAAGATGGCTACATCAGTACATTTGCCCACATCAAACCTAACACACACCAGCAATACATTCACTTCGATAGCTGCCACCCATTCCATACTAAGAAGTCCCTTCCATACAGCCTAGCCACCTTTGCTGTTGAATCTGTTGTGATGAGCAGTCCCTCTCCACTTATACCAAGGGTTTCACTGAGGCCTTTACAGATCAAAATTATCCTCCCATCCTTGTACAGAAGCAGATCTCCCATGCCTTATCTATCCTACCCCCCACCTCCCAAAGTTCCACCATCTGGCCATAAAGGAACATTCCCCTCATGATTCAGTACCACACAGCACTGGAGCAATGCAACAACATTCTTCACGAGGGTTCTGACTACCTCTCATGGTGGCCTGAAATGAGGAATCTCGTCCTCACTATCCTTCTCACTCCACCCACAGTGGTATTCTGCCACCCACTGAAACCACACAATATCCTCATTCATCCCTACAGCACCACTGTTCCCAACCCCTTGCCCCATGGCTCATATCCTTGTAATAGACCTAGATGCAAGACACGTCCCATACATCTTCCCATCACCATTTACTCCAGTCTGGTTGCAAGAATCACCTGTTTCTTCAAAGGCAGGGCTACCTCTGAAAGCAGTCATGTGATCTACAAGCTAAAGATGCAACCACTGCCCTGTGCTCTCCGTGGACATGACAAACAATGTGCTATTTGTCCGCATAAATAGCCAGCAACAAACTACGAGAGAGCAGGACAACTCAGTTGCTGAGTATGCTGCCCAGTACAATGTTTTCCTCTTCAATGACTGGTTCACAGCCTGTGCCATCTGCACACTTCCTACCAGCACCAGCTTGTTTGAAATGCACAGTTGGTCTCTCTCCCTGCAATATGTCCTGCATTTCTGTAATCCCCCCTCCCCCCCTGGCCTCAACATTCATTAGTCCCTGTCCTTCACCCATGTTTCCCCTTTAAAGCTCCCACTCCAGAACTACATAGCCTTCTATCCCACCAACACAGTCACAGTCTTTTTTTCCCATCCTCACTGCTCTTTTTTTTTCTGCTCCCCCCCCCCTCCCCCACTCTAACCATCTGACTGCACTGAGCTGCCCCCACTACATTCCACATTCCCCCACCTATAACCTGCTATCTCTTACCATCCACTACCCAGTCTCTTCCTTACCCCCACCACCCAGACTGCTTCTCCCATCATGCACAGTTGCTCACAGTCTGACCTTGGTGGCCAGAGGTAGCGGTCATGTGTGTGTTAATTGTGTTTGCGTGAATGTGTGTGTTGTCTACCTTAGAGGAAAGCCTTTTGGCTGAAAGCTCATGTGATTAGCAGTCTTTTTATTGTGCCCGTCTGCGACTCAGCATCACCTCTATATGGTGATTAGCAATCTAACCTTGTCATAATATTGTCATCATTCCACTCTAGATTTTCCAAAAAAAAAATGGCTCTGAGCACTATGGGACTTAACATCTATGGCCATCAGTCCCCTAGAACTTAGAACTACTTAAACCTAACTAACCTAAGGACAGCACACAACACCCAGCCATCACGAAGCAGAGAAAATCCCTGACCCCGCCGGGAATCGAACCCGGGAACCCGGGCGTGGGAAGCGAGAACGCTACCGCACGACCACGAGATGCGGGCTAGATTTTCCAAGAATTTATGTTGTTATACAGTATATGAAGTGGTGATACTACATCAATCCAGTCTTCTCAGTTGCAAAATAAGGTATCTAATTCAGCATACAGCAGATATAACAGTTTACTTATAGTGTGGGTATTTTTCATTCGCTTTTTTTGGTAATGAAGTTAACAGTTGTGGGACTGTTCCACAATTTCCTTACTTATGCATTGCTGCGAGGTAAAATGTAAAGACAAAAACTTCTTTTTCTGAACATTTTAGCAATGCCTGACAAATGAGCCATGTAGATTCACTGCTTCTGTCTTTCAAAGTTGTCAGCGACAAATCTAAGAAAATGTCTTGAAATCATTACAATTTTTCATTGTTTACTGACTTAAAATTAAGAGAATACTAAGTGATATGGTCATAATCATAATGATTTGCACCACAAGTCCCTTCAAACTTATGAAAATAAAGTTGTTGGCTGAATAAGCAGCAGGAATATAACTCTCAGTATGCCCACAGTGCAGTGTACTCACATGTAGTAACCATCAAACATGATTTGGGATCCTAGTGACCATATTTCTTCCCTCATCCTCACATATTTTCACATCTGTTTTCCACATCTATCTGTGCCACACAGAATTGTGAACCTTGACCTAACTAATGACCCCCCACCCTCCCCCATATCTCTCTTCCTTTTTCTCAATGTGCGCATATTTCAATACCTCAACCATTCCATTGTTTTCTCCATGTTTCTTAATGTTTTTACATATTTCTTAGTGTGTATTTTTACATATTTTTATGAGTTTGTGTGTGAGTGTATACATTTTTAAGTATGTTTTTCTGTTAACCAGCTCCCCCCAGAACCACCTAACCTTCCCATTTTTCCATTTCCCCAATACCATCCCTGCCACAATGGATCCCTGCTCCATATTTCTGCACAAATTCAGAAAATTATCCCTTTCCCTTGCTAAAAGTCAGTCCCATATCCTATTCCTTAAAAACTGCCTTAACTGTAAAATCTGCTTCCCCTGCCCCCAAATGCCTAACCATAAAAATTCCTAATAATGCATTAGGGATGGGTCTGACTTTTTGCAAGTACACAAATGATTGTTCTGTTTCTGTTTTAACGCCCAAACATGTTTCACCATTGTTGTGGCATCCTTAGTGGTTGTTTTTTTCCCCACTTATTTTAAATTGTATGTGTCCTGTGGCTGCCAACCAAAATCGGCTACAGGTCAAAATTAGTACACCATATCATCACTGTAGTATTTGGCTAGTGGAAAGCTCATTTTTTGTGCCAAAAATGTTTTTGTGTTGTTGGGCTGATGTTTTCTCCTGCTCATTTGTGAACACTGCATCTTGCTGTGTTTCTGTGGCTTGGACACATGATTCACTGCCCAAATTTACATTTCTGATGCGCTTACAGGCACAGAAACTGATCTCAAAATTCCAATAAAAATTCCTTTCTGTGGATCCCACTTTTTCTTTCACAAAGACCTCCACCTTTTCAGATTTCATCACTCTGTGTTCCTCATACTGTCACTCCCTGTTTCTCACAAACCTGGTGCTGAAGAAACGCATCTCCATGGCACACAAGTCCAGAACCACCTCTGCAAGATACTACTTCTGCGCAATCCCTACTATGTACATCACATATCTGAAATTGGAATCCCTTGCACTCCAGCACCTGGACAAGCATTCAAGAAACCACCTCCATAACTTATCCAGCCTGCTGATATCCTACTGCCACCTTGGAACACCATCCTACCCCTATCCTACCCGCAGTGTTCATCCTTGTCAAGCCCTCATAACACTCAGACTCTACCTAGCTGACCTTTTCTACTTGCCACATCTCTCAAAACTCCGTTCCAACTCTATGCTAAATCCATCACTGAAACAATCCCAGAACACTGTTGTTAGCCTTTCATCCCCATAGAAGTTTAAGTCCTATCCAAAGGCCTCATCTTCAACCCTACACACAAATTTAGCCATGTTGGACTTGACAAGGATCCACTGTTCTTCTCCTGATTGCTGCAATGGAAATATTTCTTTGCCACCATCCCCTTCGACCAAAGCCAACCTAATCCCAACACTGAACCCTGCTACTCTGAGTTCATACCACTATCCAACCATGATCCCCCCATTTCCACCTAAGCACCCATTGGTCACCATCCAGGAATTCCTTGCTTCCAACTTGGCCTCACCATCCTTCCCCAGATCTCTTCCTAAGAACAGTCACCTTTCAGGTCAAGAGAGGACAGCCACACATGGCCTAAAACAGATGCTAACCTAATGATCATATCTGCAGACAAAAGCTGTACCACCATCATCATTAATCACACTGAGTACGTGGCACAAGGTCTCCACCAATTATCTGACTCTTCCATCTATAAACTCCGCCAGAGTGATCCCATCTCGAAAGTCCAACATAACCTTCAGTCCCTACTTGAAGCCTTATGCCCTTTCCAGGACCTCTCCCCTGAATCATTTCACTCCTAGTCACCATCAAATCCCACACATCCACCTTCTACATACTCCCCAAAATCCACAAACCCAACGATCCTGGACACCCATTGTAGCTGGTTGTTTTGCTCCCACTGAAACAATTTTTGCCTTCATTGACCAACAACTCCAACCTATTGCTCAAAATCTAGCCCCTCCCCCCCCCCCCCCACATCAAATATGCCAACCACTTCCTTTACCAGCTATCCACCATCCCCATCCCTTTTACCTCCTCGACCCCTGTTGTCACTGTTGATGCGACTTCTTCCATACATCAACATCCCTCATGCCCATGGTCTTGCTGCTACTGAACACCACTACCCCCAATGTCCTTCAGATGCCAAACCCACTACCTTATTCCTCATACACTGTACTAACTATGAGTGTTGTACCAAAAGTAAGGTTCCCAATTAGCTACAGCCTCGAGGGAAGGTGCTAGGCTAAATCCGACAACAGTGCCATGCGCAGTGGTTCCCCCACTCTCCAGCCTGCCCATCCATGATTCGCTACATCATTCAGTGTTGGTTTTGCAGCCATTGGAGATGGAAGTGTTGATCGCCACCCCCGCCACATGCGAGGTTCGAGCAGTAATCCGGTTTCTCCACGCAAGTAAGTTACCGCCCGTGAAGATTCATCGGCAACTGACTGAGGTTTATGGGGAAGAGTGCATGTCCATTCAGCATGTTTGCAAATGGTGCAGGGCTTTTGCTGAGAGTCACATGGAAGTTCATGATGAAGAACAGAGTGGAAGACCTATGGTTTTGGATGTGATTGTCCGAAAGATCAACAGTGAGCTGCTCAAAGATCAGAGGGTCACTGTGTGTGAACTTGTTGAATGCATTCCTGAAGCTTTTCACAGCACAATTGAAAGAACTTTAACAGAAACAGAGTTATCACAAGGTGTGTGCTCACTGGGTCCCCTAGATGCTGACTGATGGACATAAGGAGCAATGCCTTGACTGTGCTCACAAGTTTCTTCAACAATGTGAGGGGGAGGCAACAAGAAGAAGTTGTTGGACTCTATTGTCCCCAAGCTAAAGGAATACTTAGGTGGCAAACGCTTCATGAGGGATGGTGAAATCTGAGCAGAGGTCACATGCTTCCTCAATGGGTTGGTGGGAGACTTCTTTGACTTAGGAATACAAAAGCTGGAGCACCAACTTGAAAAAGTGTCGAAAAAAATGGAGATTATGTTGAAAAATAGACAAATGTGTAAGATTTTCAACAATGTATAAATTAATAACAATAAACAATGTTTTCTATTTGTGAAAAATATGGGAACCTTTCAGAATGAGATTTTCACTCTGCAGTGGAGTGTGCACTGATACGAAATTTCCTGGCTGATTAAAACTGTGTGCCAGACCAAGACTCGAACTAGGGACCTTTGCCTTTTGCGGGAAAGTGCTTTACCAACTGCTCTACCACCATCCCCCAGGCTGTGGCTAAGGCATGTCCCCGCAATATCCTTTCTTCCAGGAGTTCTAGTTCTGTAAGGTTTGCAGAAGATCTTCTGTGAAGTCTGGTAGGTAGGAGATGATATACGGGCAAAATTAAAGCTGTGAGGACAGTTTGTGAGTCATGCTATGGGAACCTTACTTTTGGTACAACCCTCTTATACTGAAACACACAACGACTTCTCCTTTGAAGGGAATCCGCACCACTGCCATGGGCATCCATATGGCATCCTCCTATGCCAACCTGTTAACGTGCCATCCAGAGGAAATCTTCCTAGTCTCCCAAAACCCCAGATCCCTGATCTATTTCAGGTTCATTGATGATATATTCACGAACTGGACTCAGGGCCAGAACATTCTATCCTCATTCCTTCACAATCGTCTCTCCCATCCACTTCACTTGATCCTTTTCAATGCAGCGTGCCACCTTCCTGGACATTGGCCTCCTCTCTGAGGGCTCCATCCACGTCTCTGTCCACATTAAACCCACCAACCAACAACAGTACATGCATTTTGACAGTTGCCATCACTTCCACACCAAAAAATCCCTACCATTCAGCCTACCACCTGGCACCCATGGACAGAGTATCTGCAGTGACGGCAGCTCCCTTGCCCAGTATGCTGAAGGTTCCACAAACGCCTTCATAAACAAGCATTACCCAGACCTAGTCCCCAAACAGATTTCCCATGGCATATCCACACACGTACCATATCCTCCCACAATCCCAAGAACCAGCTACATAGGAACACCCCCCTTGTCACCCATTACCACCCCGCACTGGAACAACTGAACCACATCATTCACCAGGGCTTTGATTACCTGTCATCATGCCCTGATATCAGGGACATCCTACTGAAGATCCTTCCCATCTCCTCTGGAATGAGTCCCGTCACCCACCCAACCTCCACAGCATCTTATTCCATCTATATGCCACTCCCAATCCCAACCCTTTCCTCAGAGATCATATCCCTGTGGAAGACCCAGGTGCAAGACCTCCACAGTCCACCCATGCAGCACTTCCTATTACAGTCATGTCACAGGCTTATCCTACCCCATCAGAGGCTTGGACACCTGTGAAAACAGCCAGGTAATGTATCAGCTCTGCCACAGTTGTTACTCACCTTGTTATATTGTTTTGACTACCAACCAGTGATCCACTAGGATGGATGGCCCCTGCCAAATTGTGGCCAAGAGCAAAATGACCACCATGATACACAACATGCAATTGAACATAGCATGCTTGATTTCAATGACTAGTTCACAATGCAGACCATCTGCATCCTCCCCTCCACCAAAAGCCCTTCTGAACTGTGTAGATGAGAGTTATCCTTAAAACACATTCTCCACTCCCAGAATCATCCCAGCCTCAACCTATGGTGATCTACTGTCCCCACACCATCCACTCGATAGTTTCTGCCCCCTCTGTCCTGTCACCTCATCCCCACTCACATTCCCACCCATACTGTGCACAGCCAATGTACCCACTGATCATTTCCTTTTTTCTACTCTTCTTCTTTTCACTGCCATTTCCCCTTCATTCCCTCCCCCACAGCCTCTTGGCACTGCACTGGATAGTCTTATCTGCCATCTCTAGTCCCTGCATGCTTCGCCAGGCAATACTCTTTCCTCTTCTCCCACCCATCCTCTGGTATCCCTTCACTTTCTCCACTTCACTATGGATTGTTGCTCCTGTTCAATGCATTTCAGTATCACTCTGGCCAGAGCAGCCAGAGATAATGGTCATGTGTGAGTGTTGAGTGTGTTTGCTTGTGTGAATGCATGTGTGCTCTTTTCTGATGAAGGCTTTGGCTGAAAGCTTAATGTGCAACATTATTTTAGTTGTGCCTGTCTATGGCTCAACATGTCATCTTTACAGTGAGTAGCAATCTATCCTTTCCATAATTGTTGAAAAATAGTTTCATATGCTACATAGCATTGTACAAGCATATGAGTGATTAGAGCATTTGTTCTGGTATTGCACCAGTAGTGAAAGTGTAATCAGAATTTGGAAGTAATCCATCTTTTATTTATTTTATTTTTATTTATTTATTGTATTTTTTTTTTTTTTGCATGGAGACACCAACTGGTGTCTTTTGCAAAAGTCATAGCATTTTTTTACAAGTTTAGTACACCCATCTTTGCCTCTGCACTTCTGCCTCGACTGACATCTCTGCCCAATCTCTTTGTCTTTAAATGTGTCTGCTTGTGTCTGTATGTGTGTGGATGGATGTGTGTGTGTGTGTGCGCGAGTGTGTGCCCGTCCTTTTTTCCCCCTAGGGTGGGTCTTTCCGCTCCCGGGGTTGGGGTGACTCCTTGCCCTCTCCCTTAGGGCCCGCATCCTTTCGTCTTTCCCTCTCCTTCCCTCTTTCCTGGTGGGGCGGCGGTTTGTTGTGAAGGCTTGAGTTTTGTGTGTGTGTTTGTGTGTCTGTCGACCTGCCAGCGCTTTCATTTGGTGAGTCACATCATCTTTGTTTTTAGATGTGTTTTTCCTACGTGGAATGTTTCCCTCTATTATAACTGTATATATATATATAGTTATAATAGAGGGAGGCATTCCACGTGGGAAGGATGTATCTGGGAACAGGGATGATGTGGCTTGCCGGGTGGGGGTGCTGGCGGGTCGACGGACGCATGGGCGGGCACGGACATGCACACGAGGTTCGGGCTTTCGCGGCAGACTGTTGCCTCATCGGGGGGGAGGGGGGTAGGGGGAGGGACGAGGGGATATGGGTTTTTTGGGGGACAGGGTGGGGAGTCGTTCCGGTCCCGGGAGCGGAGGGACTTCCCTTGGGGGGGGGGGGGGGGGGGAAGGGACGGGTGTGCGCTCGCACACACACACGTGTCCATCCGCACGTGTATAGGCGCAGACAGACGTGTTTAAGGACAAAGAGTCTTTAAATACATCTGCTTGTGTCTATGTATGTGTGGATGGATGTGTGTGTGTGTGTGCGAGTGTATACCCGTCCTTTTTTCCCCCTGAGGTAAGTCTTTCCGCTCCCGGGATTGGAATGACTCCTTACCCTGTCCCTTAAAACCCACATCCTTTCGTCTTTCCCTCTCCTTCCCTCTTTCCTAATGAGGCAACAGTTTGTTGCGAAGGCTTGAGTTTTGTGTGTGTGTGTTTGTGTTTGTTTGTGTGTCTGTCGACCTGCCAGCATTTTCATTTGGTAAGTCACATCATCTTTGTTTTTAGATATATTTTTCCTATGTGGAATGTTTCCCTCTATTATATATATATATACAATAATTTATTTTAGTTTAATATTAATATTCACTTAAAGAGTATAAACATTTGTCAATCAAGAAATGTTTCAGTTTCACTCTGAATAAGTTCCCTTTGTGGCACCTAATAGAGCTCGGTAATCTGTTGTACCATATTTGACCACTAATGCATGGACTATGGTCTGTTGTTTTTAATTTTGTTCTTTGTCTGTAGTAGCAGTCTTTATTTCTTGTATTATAGGCATGCATATCAGAGCACTTTGTTTCTTTGTTTTGATGTGTCACAAAAAGTATAATTAATTTGTAAAGATACAGTGAGTAGCCTGTGAGGTATTTATGATGAACAAAGATTTCCCTGCATGAATCTCTATACCCTAATCCATGGATAATTCTGATTGCTCTTTTCTGTAGGGTTAATATTCTGTTCATATGTATGTCGGCAGCACAACCCCATATCTCTATCCCATAATTAATCTGTGGAAAAATGGTTCCATAATAAATTGTTTTTAATGTCTGATGTGGAACTACTTTTGATAACTGGCTGATTAGATGTAATGAACTGCTGATTTTATTGCATAAAAATTTGATATGGTTTACCCATCTTAGATTTTCATCTAGGTGAATACCTAGAAATCTGCAGCCTTCTGTGTCCACTACTTCAATTCCACCTATGTTACTGATAGAGGTTTGGTGTGAGTTTGTAAGTTTAAATGGCAATAACTGAGATTTACTGATATTAACTTTCAAACCTTGATCTTGGAAATAAGTAGTTATTTGCTGTAGTCCCTCAGTGGCTACCAACGTTAACTCATCATTTTGTTTACCAAGAAATGACAGTGAGGTATCGTCTGCATAGGTTACCAATTGGGAGTTGAAAGGTTGCTCTATATCATTTATGTACACTAGGGAAAGGAAAGGGCCCAAAATTGAGCCCTGGGGTACACCTTGTGTGACTGTCTTATATTTGGACTGGAAATTAATGATCTGATTATTGATTTTGTAAGTCAGCATTGTAAACTGCATGCGGTTAAATAAATATGTAGCCAGCAATTGCATGGATGCAGCATTTATATTGTATGACTCAAGTTTACTTAAAAGTAACTCGTGGTTTACCGAGTCAAAGGCTTTAGTAAGGTCTAGAAATATGCCAGCTGTTTGCATTCCTTGATCAAGGGCACCATACATTTTGTGAAGAAATTCCGTAATTGCTGTGATAGTACTATGATCTTTTCGGAATCCGTGTTGTGTCTCTGTTAGGAACTTATTTTTCAAGAAATAGTCACTAAGTTGTGTCAGCAGCACAACTTCAAATACTTTGCTGAAGACAGGTATTAATGATATGGGCCTGAAATTTGAAACCTCTTCCTTGGATCCTTTTTTATGCACTGGTTTAACTGTGCTCCATTTCAATACATTTGGAAATGTATGCTCTCTGATACTGCAGTTTACCAGGTGGGTGATTATTTTAACTAATTCCTTATTACATTTTTTAATCACGATACTACTCAAACCATCCCATCCAGATGAGAACTTATTCTTTAGGTTATTTATTATCCTGCCTATTTCTTTTTCACTTACTTGTTTGAATTCAAAAGGCGGCTCTTCAAAGGGGCAGAGCTTTACCTCACTACTCACAACTGTGTTATTAATTGGACTAACAGCTGCAGATATAAAGTATTTATTGAAAACATTGCAGACTTTATTAGGATCTTTAATTGTGTTTCCTTCATGTCTTATAATTAAAATTTCAGTTTCTGGCTTCGGTGTGGCTTTGCGAAATTGATTTACAATTCTCCATGAGGTCTTGGCTATATTGTCTGATTGAGCTATTTCACTGCTGTATATCTGTTTTCTTAGATTTGAAAGCTCTTTCTTAAAGATTTTCTTGGCTTCGTTGTACTTGGCCTTAAAAACCTGCAGGTTTGTTGACTTGTGTAACACATCCAGGTCCTGGATGTTTTGCCTGAGTTTTATCATATTTGCTGGAAGTATCAGTCTGTTGGTTTTTGCACTTTGGTTATGGGTGAACACTCTTTGTATTTTCTTAACAGGGCAGCATCTGTCAAAGTGTCTTAGCATAGTATCATAGAATTTGGCCCATTTGTTTTCAGATCCTTTAGTCTGGTAAACCAGATCCCAGTCCTCTATAGCTAATTTATTTCTTAAGGCAAGGATGTTACCCTCTTTTAGGATTCTTTTATTTTCGATAACTTTTGTCATTTTTGGGATGCTTGTGTTTACATACTCTACAAGCTGGCATTTGTGGTCAGAGTAGTGAAAATCCATATTCCAGCACCTAACACTGTCTTTAATATGTTTACATAGTATAACGTAATCAATTCTGCTAGATGTGGACTTTGTTACCCTGGTATCACTATTTACTACATTTACGAGATTATATGAGTTAAGAGTATCTATTAACCTCATATTACACAAACTGGAAGATTTTGCCTCAATATTCAGATCACCAAGTATAGTTAGGTCCCTGGGACCACAACGTCCCACTACTCTACTAAATATGTCTATGAAGCTAACTACATCAGCCTTTGGTGGATGGTAAATCCCAATAACTTTATGTTTTCTCATAACCTGTCTACACTCTTTGGTGTGGACTTCAATGCCTGTCACTTCAATCAAGCCTTCTTTGTTGTACTGGTCTAGATAGTTTATTTTCTTGTACTCGAGATTCTCACTAATGTAAACTGCCACACCACCACCCTTATGTTGCTGTCTACAATAACTATTTGCTAAGGAGTAGCCCTCTAGTTTACAGTAAATAATTTCATCAGATTTTAATCCATGCTCAGTTAACACTACTATATGAGGTGACTGTTCACTTACAAAAACCTGTAATATATTAAGCTTATTTCTAAGGTGCTGTATGTTTTTGGTGCATGAGCCTTAGTGGTATTTTTAACTGGTCACTCTGATTATCTTCCTTTAAAATGCACTGAGTTGGTTCACTTCCATAAGTTCTGAATCCAGGCACTAAAAGTGTTCCTGTTCTTTGGCGATCTTGCATTTCTTGATCTACTACCCAACCTGGCTTCTGTCTGTCTAGTTGTCAAGGTAGCTGTTGAGGTGCCTTCTTGCTCCGTACAGTCCGAGGAGGTGCCGAGCTGCCTGGTGTTGCAGTAACTGGAGTTGTATACTCCACCACATTTGATTGAGTAAGTGATGCTGAGGAGTCTGCAGTTGATGCAACAGCTTCTGTTGTTTTAACTAGCTGGCTTGGCCAGTTGTTTTTACCCAGTCCTGGGAATTTGTTAGTTGCTTTACTTTCCCACAAAAACATGTCACTTTGAACTCTGGGTTTTATTGGTCTTGAGGATCTTCTAGGAGCACAATGTGTTTCTGGACTTTTGAATATCCTGTTCCTGCTAACTGATCTTCCTACTCCATTGTTCATTACTGTCCTCTTGACAACATTGTGGTTGATTTCTGGTACTGTAATTTTTTCTTGCTGTGGTATTATTTGCTCAGTTCCATCTGGATCCTTCCACTCAAGTGATATTGCAGGCTTTAGTTGATTTTTTGGAGAGATGGCTGCAAGTAGAGTTCTGGCCATTTCTTCCTTGCCATTAGCATTTAGGTGTAGTCCGTGAGAAGTGTACCATTCTCTGTTCTCAGGGACTGTTACAAACTGAGTGTTTTGGAAAGATTTCACTATTTTGGCTATTTTCCTATTTGTTCGCCTGGTTTCATCGTTCACACAAGACCAGCTTTCAAGATCATATCTATGGGGTATCCCTACTATGATTACATTTGTGTGCTGAAGCTTAATTAATGCTGATGTTATAGCATTTAATGCCTTGTCTGCTTCATTTTTGGCTACATCATTTGTGCCACTCCAGATTATAACTGTGTCATTCATTGTGAGATCTTGTAAGTTGTTACAGCTTTCAAGTATTGAAGTTAATGGTGCACCTGGCATAACATGTCCTTGGATTACGAAATTATTATGACTTTGATGCATTAAGTTAGCTGCAACTGATCGGCCATGGCTGTCTGCAAACACTGTTATTCTTTTTTTGTGTTTAGGTGAACTTTTTGTGCTAGTGCTGTGCCTGTTGTACGAATGTTTCTTGCTACTTATGCTGTTTTCTTGAACTATGAAGTTTTTATTTACCCCAGTGCTTTGTTGTTCACAATTTTCATCTTTTTGTAGCACATCAAACCTGTTTCTCTCGTTAGAACACACAGATGATCTAGATTCACTTTCACTTGTCTTATTTTTTGAGTTCACATTTCGTCCTGTCGTGTCTTTATTACCCGTTTTTCTTTGCACTCTATTTACTGACAATGTCATACCGCCAGAAAGATTTCGTTTACTACTAGCAGAAGTTTTGTTTGAAACGAAAATTGCCGGTATGTTTTCATTACACTCGTTTTTTAAATCGTCATAATTCCGCTGCTTTATCAGTTCCTCTAACTTATTTACGTAACGATTTGCAAGCACAAGGTCTTGCTGAAGCAATGTAGTAACACTTTCTTCTATGCAGTTATCGTATCTTGACAAAGCTACCGTTAGTAGATCGCAGCATTCCATGCCACAGTCACATTTCGTGTCCCATTCTTCCGTTCCCGTGACACACTTTGTATGAATCCATTTTTGCGACACTGCACATAACTTGATACGTTTCGCGATGTAGTTATTGGTGGAAAATGACATCACTGGCACGACTTTTTATTTAAAGACAAATGTCAAACCTTATACTAGATCCGTTAAAAAATAAAAAATAAAAACTGGCGCAAGAAGCAGCAGCAGCCTGGGAGAAATTGCCCAAAACTTCAACAACACCAAAAAGCTAAGTATAAATTAATTCAGCTACACCTTCTTCACTTTGTCCACATTTAAATACCTTAGGGTAGAAGACGAGTACTGGAATTTGCTAATACCCAAATGGTATTACGACAGGTTAATGAGGTGATGTTAGATAAGGTTGACAACAAATTTAATATAGTCATAAATAAAGAGGTTTCTCAAAAAATGTTTGTTAAAAACAATACATTGCCAGTGAACAAACTCTTGATCTGAAAGGGAATTAAACGATCAAGCAAAAGAAAGAGGAAACTTTACATTGTAGTTAGGATGTGTATGAAACAACAAAAATTAGTCACTTTAAAATTTACTGTAAAATCCTAAAGTAGTTGAAACAAAAATTAGAAGCATGAACAAGAAATTGATAATTCCAATAATAAAATGAAGATTATATGACTTATTGTAGAATGGAGTTTGGAAGGAACAAAAGAACTTCAGAAAATTTCACAACTAAACAGCTAGGAAATCTTGTATCCAATCCTGAACATGTAGTCAATATTTACAGCAAACACCACTTGTTAGAATCAGAGCTGGTTAAAACATAAAATTAATGGTAGCGAGAGTTTTGCAGAAAATTTAAGTGTATATCGAAAGGATAGGAAAATGGGAAATGGAGGTGGTTTCATCAAAACTGGTATCAGTGACCATGATGTGACTTTGACAACAATGATTACCAAAGTATAAAGGACAACTAAAACAAGCAGAAAGATCTATACATTCAGTAAACTAGATAAAAAAAATCACTAGTGTCATATCTCAATGAGGAACCTGAAATTTTTTAGCACAGGACAGGAGCATGTAGAGGAACTATGGCTCAAGTTTAAAAGAATAATTGACAATACACTGCATAGTTACCCAGTAGAACAATTCAAAATCGGAGGGGCCCTCCATAGTATACTGTCACTGTAAAGAAACTTCTAAAGAAACAGAGATACCACATAATAGTTTTAAAACAAAGCATAGGGCTATAGATAGAGAGATGCTAAATGAAAAGTGTTTGGCTGGCAAGAGAACAATGCATGGAGCCTTCAGTGACTACTCTGGCAGAATATTACCAAATGATAAAAACCCAAAGAAATTCTACTTGTGTGTAAAGGCTGTATGGGGAACCAAAGTTAGTGTCCATTCCCTAGCGAATGTGACAGCAACTGAAACAAAGTAACAAAGCAAAAGCTGGAAATGCTTGACTCTGTCATCAAATGTTCCTTTACAAATGAAAACCCAGAAGAACTGCCCCAATTTACTCCTTGTTTCACTGAAAAGATGAGTGAAATAAGTATTAGTGTCAGTGGTATTGAGAAACGGCTGAAATCGTTAAAACTGAACAAAGCTCCAGGGCCCAATGGAATCACTATCAGATTATGTACTGATTTTGCAGCTGACATAGCCCATCTTCTAACTATAGTTTATTGCAGAGCCCTCAAACAAAAAAACAAAAAACGGTGCCCCGTTCTTGGAAAAAGCACAGGACACACACATCTTCAAGAAGGCAAGTAGAAGTGGTCCATAAATCTAGCATCCAATATCCTTGACATTGATTTTTTGTAAGACTGTACAACATATTCTCAGCACAAACATAATAAGGTATCTCGAACAGAATGTCCTTCTCAATGCCAACCAAAATGGATTCCGAAAACATTGATCATGTGAAACCCAACTGCACTATTCTCACATAACTTACTGAAAGCTTAGGCTGAAGGCCATCAGGTACATGCAATATTTCTTGATTTCTAAGCAGCATTTGACACAGTATCATACTTATGCTTATTGTCAAAAGTACAATCACGTAGGGCATCAAGTGAATTTGTGACTAGATTGAGGACTGTTTGGTAGGGAGGATTCAGCATGTTACCTTGGATGGAGAGTCATTATCAGATGTAGAGGTAACTTTGGGTGTGCCCCAGGGAAGTATGTTGGGACCCTTGATGTTCATGCTGTATATTAATGATCTTACAGAAAATATTAATAGTAACCTCAGACATTTTGCAGAGGATCCAGTTATTTATTATGAAGTACTGTTTGAAACAAGCTGTGTAAATATTCAGCTAGATCTTAAAAAGACATTACAGTGGTGCAAAGATTGGTAGCTTGCTTTACATGTTCAAAAATATAAAATTATGCTCTGCACTAAATGAAGCCGCACGGGATTAGCCGAGCGGTCTAAGGCGCTGCAGTCATGGACTGTGCGACTGGTCCCGGCAGAGGTTCGAGTCCTTCCTCAGGCATGGGTGTGTGTGTTTGTTCTTAGGATAATTTAGGTTAAGTAGTGTGTAAGCTTAGGGACTGCTGACCTTAGCAGTTAAGTCCCATAAGATTTCACACACAGTTGAACATTTTTGAACACTAAATGAAAAAATTTGTATTCTAGGACTATAATATCAGTGAGTCACTGTTGGAATGGGCCAACTCGTACAACAGCTGGGTGTAACACTTTGTAGGGATATAAAATCGAATGATCACATATGCTCAGTCATGGGTAAAGTAGGTGGTAGACTTCAGTTTATTGGTAGAATACTGGGGAAGTGCAACCAGTCTACAAAGGAGACTGCTAAATCACTCATGTGACTGGTTCTAGAGTATTGCTCAAGTTTGTGGGAGCCATACCATATATGAATAACAGGGGATACTGAACATATACAGAGAAGGGCAGCATGAATGGTTACAGGTTTGTTTGATCCATGGGAGAGTGTCACAGACATACTGAAGAATCTGAACTGGCATACTCTTGAAGATAGATTTAAACAGTCCACAGAAAGTCTACTAACAAAGTTTCAAGAACCGGCTTTAAGTGATGACTCTAGGAATATACTACGACTCCCTAGATATTGCTCACATAGTGGTTGTGATGATAAGATTAGAATACTTACCCCATGCACAGAGCCATTCAAACAATCATTCTTCCTGCACTTAATATGTGATTGGGATGGGAAATATCCTAATAACTCATACAATGAGATGTACAATCTGTCATGCACTTCACTGTGGTTTTTTAAATGTAGGTTAGGTACAGATATAGAGCAAATATGCTGTAAGGGCTCAGTTAATGAAGGACTGAGTCTTATGTGGAATACTATCCCCAGAAATATAAATGAAATTCATATTAGCCCTGATACAGTATCTGAAACTGAAAGAACAATCCTCTCTAAAGAATAAATATTCCACTTAAGTAGATAATATCTCTAGCAATTTGTTGAAACGTAAGTTATGTTATTAGCCACATTTTCAGTGCATGCTTACGTGAAGAAACTGTGCCTGACAAACTCAAATATGCATCATGAAAGGTGAAAAGAGATTTTACAAATTACAATTAAATATATCTCCTGACGGTTTTTTCCATGATACTGGAAAAACTCATGTATACAAGAATTTTGAAACATCTAGATAGACTTACTATTCTCAGCAAAAGACAGTGTGGTTTCTGAAAGGTTCTGTCAACCAAACAAGCAATCTGTGCTTTTATAAGTAAAGTTTTGGAGTCCCTAAATACCAAAATTGTGAGAGCAGGATTACATTGTGATTTATCAAAAGCCTTTCACACAGTGAACCATCAAATACTATTACAGAAAGCTAACCTTGTAGGAATAAATGGTTTATCAAACAGGTGGCTATAGTCATACCTGAAAGATAGGAGCAGAAAGTAGTATTAAACATAACAGACAGCTGTTGTGATGATGAGGCTTTCCCATGATGGAGATGCATCAAATGTGGGGTGCCACAAGGATCCATTTGAGGTCGTTCATTGTTTCTGATACTTAAAAAAGACTTACCATAATGTACAAAGCTACACAACAGTTTTAACACTTTTGCAGACAACACTGACATTATGACTGGTGGTCATACTTGCAAAAATATTCAAGGATATATTAAAAACATTATCACTGATTTAATAAAATGGTTTAGTGCCAATGGACTCTCATTAAACTTTGATGAAACAAACTGTGTTAAATTCAATGCAACTGTTGAAACTAAGGAAGAGCTAACTGTTAAGTGATGCTGAATCAATTAAGTTCCTGAGTTTTATGATTGACTACAGAGCAATCTGATCTCATCATAAAGTAAACCAACACAATACTATGGATATATCCATTGTCTAATGAATAAGGAATTACATTTGAGGAAACTAACCACTAGTCAATCCCAAAAACGTGTTGTTAAAAAAAAAATTTAAAAAAATGATGTAGACTGTAGAAACCTTTTCAGGAAAATGAAAAATTATTACTCCTACTGTTCAATATAAATGTATTTGCTCATATGTTTCATTAGTAAAAACACTGAGCTGCACAATATAAATAGTGAATATTATGAATAAAACACAAGGAGAAAGTATGATTTCCACAGTGATTGTAAAAATCTAAGGATGTTACAGAAAGTTGTGCAGTGCATTGACACAATAGTTTATACTGCTCTCCCTCCAGATGCTAAATGTAAGTCTGTTAGTAAGTCCAAATTCAGAAAGCAGGGTATGATACCTCAATATTAATGTTTTAATATCATGTAGACAAAATGTCTCTGTACCTATGTATGTAGCAGTAAAAATATAATAGAATCAGGCACTTTCCCAGACAGGCTAAAAACAGCCCAGGTAACACCAATCCTTCAACAAGGTGATAAATAAAAAACTAAAAACTACAGACCAATCCTGTCTTTCCCAAAATAGTTGAAAAAGTTATGTACAATAGAATTATACATATTCCCAACAAATGCAACCTAATGTTTTAAAATCAGACTGGATTCCTATAATACAGATCAACTACCACAGCAGTTGCTTGGTTAACTGAAGAGGTATTAAGTGGCATCAAGAATAAGGTACATGTTGCAGATATACACCTAGACCTTGAGAAATCTTTTGACTGTGTGAATGTTACTGTCCTATTAGATAATCTATGGAACACTGGCATTAGAGGCACTGCTTATGATTCATTGAAGTCCACATGAGTAACCAAAAACAGTTTCTCCTGTGTAAAACCGAAAGTGGTTTTCAAAAATCTAAAATTGCTAATATAAGATATGGAATTCCATAGGACTCAGTATTAGATCCTCTTCTCTTTATGATTTCTGTAAATGACATTAAATATTGCTTTAAGTTCCAAAGCATTCTGTATGCAGGTGATACATTCAATGTGTATAGAAATGAACCATTTGATGGACTGGAGAGCCACTGTACTCATGTGACAAATTAAACTGTTAAATACTTTATTGGAAACCACCTTCAATAAAAGTACCAATAAGACATGTCTCATGGAGCTCAACAACAGCAGTTTCAATAATGAAATTAAACTATACATAGGCATGTAAGAATATATTTGCAATATATTTAGCAAGTTCTGCAAAGACACTGCTGTCCTAAAGATGGCATAAATACAAAATAAAAATTTTTGGAGTAACAACCAAAGCAAATGTAAATAAGCTATTGACATTTCAAAAAAAAAAAAAAAAAAAAAAAAAAAAGTGCCAAAAGAATCATCTGTGCAGAGAAATAGAAGGAATCATGCCATGACTTGTTTTCAAAAACTGATGTGCTAACCATTATAAACACATACATTCTAAAAGCCTTATTGCTCACTTAAAGTCTGAACCTCAATATTTACTCTGATTTGCATCAAGGCCCACAGAACAGCATTCTATGAAAAGTGTCAACAGTATGCAGGGTTAATGTTAGCCAGCACACTGTCCAGTGCCATTATGGCTATTCCCACAATGAAGCTTAAGTTTCAGTTTAGACAATTCCTGTTACAAAATCTTTTTACACATTACAGGAATGTTATACTTACATGCAGAATGAAAAGTGCTTTGGTGGAATATATACAATAGAGGGAAACATTCCACGTGGGAAAAATATATCTAAAAACAAAGATGAATTGACTTACCAAACGAAAGTGCTGGCGGGTCGATAGACACACAAACATACATACAAAATTCTAGCTTTCGCAACCAACGGTTGCTTCGTCAGGAAAGAGGGAAGGAGAGGGAAAGACGAAAGGATGTGGGTTTGTCTGCTTGTGTCTGTATGTGTGTGGATGGATATGTGTGTGTGTGTGTGCGCGCGCGCGAGTGTATACCTGTCCTTTTTTCCCCCTAAGGTAAGTCTTTCCGCTGCCGGGATTGGAATGACTCCTTACACTCTCCCTAAAACCCACATCCTTTCGTCTTTCCCTCTCCTTCCCTCTTTACTGACGAAGCAACCGTTGGTTGTGAAAGCTAGAATTTTGTGTGTATGTTTGTGTGTCTATTGACCTGCCAGCACTTTCGTTTGGTAAGTCACATCATCTTTGTTTATATATATATCCTAGAAGATTATTACTGAATTAAAAAGTTGTATTTTTAAACATGTACATTCTTATATTTAAAATGTTTATTGAAAGCAGTTTTTCACTAGTTTACTGTCTTATTTAATTTTTCCTGAGACTAGTATGACCTGCCCCCCCCCCCCCCCCCCCCATTTCAGATCCTGGGTACGCCCTTGTATATACTCGAACCTCAACCCTACACCAGGGCACTTCGCTACCTGACCCGTAATAATTTCAACAACTTGGAGCCAGTCTTTTAAATGTGCGTCTTGAAGCCACGAATCCCGAAACTTTTGCTACAACAAGCGCTCGGTGGTTATTCGAAGCGACAGTAAAATAAGTGAATACCCATTGTTTGCAACCGGTTGCTGTACTCCTTACACTGCGCAAGCCGCCTTCACTCCTGAAATTAACTGTAACTAGTTGCAGTGAATCCCCTCATGTAGTCTATCGAGTGTGATGGTTCGTTTGATGTAATTGTAATGCACCAGTGCAGTCTTCGCAGTAAACGTTGAATACTCCTGAAATCAAATAAAGTAGAAATAACATATTACGAAACATATAACTAGCTTAGTGGTTGAGAGATTGCATTTTCAGTAGCTGAAACTGAATTCTACTAAACCACTACAAAATCCAGCAGTTTTAGTGGAAAATCCACTAAGTTGGCAACAGTAGTGCGCTTAAGTAACGAGGTGTAGAATCGTTTCTCGCTAGCACGAGTTGACGCGACTGCCGCGTGATAGCGCTGCGGTCAGTAAGCGGTTGACTGATCCACCGCGTGATGGCAGCACAAGTACAAATCATTTTCAGTAGTAAATGTGAGACTACCACAGCAAACAGATGAAAAAATAATCATTTTTACTTCTTCAGTTGTTATATTATTTTAGACGGTTAGCAAAATTCTTCAAAGAACTCTATTTCCTACTGCTCTTGTAAGAGAATGACTTAGGCAGCCACATGCACCTTTGACATTAAGAAGCGATATAAATCTGTAAGAAACGAAGTACGGACGGGATTTCAATGTGTATTAGGACAATTTTTGAAGAGCTTGGGTCTGCAAGTAGATCCAAGCCCATTAATAACTGATATATAAAGTTTGAAGCTCCATGAAATTATAATTGTTGTGAAATTTAGTATGGCTGTAGTTTATAGTCGTGTACGAGCTGTGGATACCCTAGATAAAGGGAATGCTTTATGAACAAGAGCCTGCTGACAAATCACAAACAATGTTCTAAACTGTTATGTAAAACAGACAATAAGAAAATAGATTGATTCCCAAATCCGGGGTACGGACCTTGGTCCCTTTCTCTTCCTAGTTTATGTCAATAATATGACACAACCCTTCTACTCACATCTAATAAACTATGCTGATGGCACCTCTCTTATTTTATGAAAAAGGCTTGGAGACGTTACACTCGGTTGCAACTAAGGGTGCGACGGGAGTAACGACGTATTTTCCACATCAGTGTCTAAACATCAACATCAGTTAAACCCAGCCATACAGTTTTAATCTGCCAGGAAGTTACAATATTTGTAGTATTACAGAAGCAGAAACAGATAACATTAAATATCTTTGTGTCCACCTGCACAAAAATATCCGTCGGCTAGCCACATTACTTTGTTAGTCAGAAAATCAGCAGTAGCTTGTATCTTATGAGTCAGTTGGCAGAAATAGTAACAATCTAAACACTAAAAATTGTCTGACATGGAACAGTTTATCCATTTCTTAATTATGGTATTGCGCTGTGGGTTTGTGCAGCAGACCTGCACCTGAACAGAATATTAGTGTTACAGAAAAGAGCTATTAGGTTAACCTTTAACTAACGTAGTGGTAAACATGGGACACTAGCGTCGTGGTGCGGTCAATCTGATCTCTTAATTATAGGTGAGTGTGAAGTTAACATTTTGAATCCCTTTGAAATTCTGTTTCGCATATGGCAGAGTTTTTAATACAATGTAAATAAACATGAAAATACAAAACATCGATATTAAATAATTGCTGATAAACTGGCATTCAGATATATTTATTGCACATCTCGTAAACTAATACATTTATATATTTTTGATCAGCTAATAACCAAATTAATGCTTCGATAGATTTTGCATTTCTTCTTGAAGAACTAATGGAACAAAATCGTTTTTAACATGAAAAAATACCTCATGAAAAATCAGAGCCCTTCAAATCACAATTTTTCACAACAGTGCTTGCAGACCTGGGAACAGCACTGCATGCATATTGGTCTCTTGGAGATGTAGCAAACATGCGAAGTTTTCCTTTCCTTGCTGGCTGGGCAGATTCTGCGCGTTTTCCTATTCCTAGGAGCATCGGGGCCAAAAATCCGGCGGATCATTAGTCGTAATTCCTTCGGAAGTCGTGGCTTCTGAGCTCGCCTTTGCATATGTTTCAGCAGAAGACTACGGGCCAGCTCTTTCAGGAAGATACCTCTGTCTACAGGAGCTTCATCTGATCCGCTCTTCTGAAGAACACATGCATTTACTGTACTGATGTACAGTAAACGGTAGAATAAAAACATTGGCCAACGTCGAGTTCTTCGACTGCAGCAGTACATGGAGCACTGTTTGCCCAGTTCATCGACACGTCCTTTAATGGCGTTGTAGTATGATATTATTTCTGGTTTCTGAGAAGTCAAATCCTTAGCGGGGCTATGATGCATGGAAGAGACAAGAACTGCTTTGTTTGTCTATGGCACAAGCGACACCAGAGTGGTGCCGTGCGGAAAACCGTACAAAGACGAACCAACTGGCCTATGCTTATTTGGCAGGAAAGCTTGCGGAATCTCTCTCTTATTATTGTTTGGAGTTCCAACAAAAGACAATCCTCTTTTCCTTGACTCTTCTACAGCCTGTATTGAGTTGAACCAATTGTCAGCAGTAATGTTGCAAAAAATGTCTCTGAGCACTATGCGAATTAACTTCTGAGGTCATCAGTAGTAATGTTGCGATTACTGCCAAAAGTTGGTTTACACAATTGCAACAGAGACTGTTGGTATCATCAGTTTCTTATCATTGTCCGGCAAAGTATCGCCATCAGAGCCTTTTCCAGTGTACGTGAACCGTATGTGCAGTTGACGGACTTTGAGCGAGGGCGTATAGTGGGCATGCGGGAGGCCGGGTGGACATACCGCCGAATTGCTCAACACGTGGGGCGTGAGGTCTCCACAGTACATCGATGTTGTCGCCAGTGGTCGGCGGAAGGTGCACGTGCCCGTCGACCTGGGACCGGACCGCAGCGACGCACGGATGCACGCCAAGACCGTAGGATCCTACGCAGTGCCGTAGGGGACCGCACCGCCACTTCCCAGCAAATTAGGGACACTGTTGCTCCTGGGGTATCGGCGAGGACCATTCGCAACCGTCTCCATGAAGCTGGGCTACGGTCCCGCACACCGTTAGGCCGTCTTCCGCTCACGCCCCAACATCGTGCAGCCCGCCTCCAGTGGTGTCGCGACAGGCGTGAATGGAGGGACGAATGGAGACGTGTCGTCTTCAGCGATGAGAGTCGCTTCTGCCTTGGTGCCAATGATGGTCGTATGCGTGTTTGGCGCCGTGCAGGTGAGCGCCACAATCAGGACTGCATACGACCGAGGCACACAGGGCCAACACCCGGCATCATGGTGTGGGGAGCGATCTCCTACACTGGCCGTACACCACTGGTGATCGTCGAGGGGACACTGAATAGTGCACGGTACATCCAAACCGTCATCGAACCCATCGTTCTACCATTCCTAGACCGGCAAGGGAACTTGCTGTTCCAACAGGACAATGCACGTCCGCATGTATCCCGTGCCACCCAACGTGCTCTAGAAGGTGTAAGTCAACTACCCTGGCCAGCAAGATCTCCGGATCTGTCCCCCATTGAGCATGTTTGGGACTGGATGAAGCGTCGTCTCACGCGGTCTGCACGTCCAGCACGAACGCTGGTCCAACTGAGGCGCCAGGTGGAAATGGCATGGCAAGCCGTTCCACAGGACTACATCCAGCATCTCTACGATCGTCTCCATGGGAGAATAGCAGCCTGCATTGCTGCGAAAGGTGGATATACACTGTACTAGTGCCGACATTGTGCATGCTCTGTTGCCTGTGTCTATGTGCCTGTGGTTCTGTCAGTGTGATCATGTGATGTATCTGACCCCAGGAATGTGTCAATAAAGTTTCCCCTTCCTGGGACAATGAATTCACGGTGTTCTTATTTCAATTTCCAGGAGTGTATTTTAGCATTGTCCATAGTAGGATGTGATCGAAAACTTCGTCATCAAAATAGAGATGCCATAATGAAAATGGGTGTTTTGGATCTCCTATAGTCAACGAAGTGGATTGAAATTTCATGATGATGTTATGCGAGAAGTTTTGACAGCTCGGATCGGAGGTGCTTTGGCCCATTTGTACTGATTCTTGCCATAAAAGTAATTGCTTCTCCGTTGCTCATCAGATGGATCACTATTTTCACTGCTTTTATCAGAGTAATTTTCTTTTGCACTTTGTTCTGACGAAGTGTCATGTTTACTCACAATGGGTTCAGTTTCTTCAGGACTATCGTCACAGTCACTATCGACTGATTCCTCCAACAATTCTGCTCACAGTTTCCACAAAGTTTGGATTTGAAGTGTTCACATGTTGTCAGCTACTTGCATCAAATCCTTTACCTGTAGAATTACTAGGTTCCGCCATATTTCAAAAGCTGTGAAATTTAAAATATCGAGAATACGTAAGGAAAGTAATTTCAGAAAAATATCACACAAACTACGTAGTGCCGTCAAAATGACAGCGAGCGATTTTCAAAAGGACGTCACTCACAGTATAGAAGTTCTGGAATAACACCACATGCTTTGCCGGTCCGCTCACAACTAAACTCGAAGATAACGAGCCGATGGCCGCAATAATGGGTAGGGACTGGCTAAATCGCAATTGTTGACGAAAGCGCGCGGTCAAATAGACCGCACCACGTTAGTTGAAGGTTAATGCATCGACTAAAGTCCAGAGAGTTCTGTCGTGAAACCTTTATCCAACATAAATATCTAACAGTATATTCCTTGTATTTGTACAAACTTATTGTATTTTGTTGTGAATAGTAAAAACAAACTAAATAAATGAAATCTTCTTCAAATCTCTCTATCTGCTAATCGTCTTCTTCCTGAATCCCTATTGCCTTCATTTTCTTATTGGATTTGAGAGGTAATCCTAATGAAATCTATACTTATTCCACGTAACTAAAAAACTTTTTGTCATAACTGAGATTAAACCCACTACGTATACCTATTAAATTTTCAGTCATAGCAAAAGCCTCATCTACGAATACATAATGTTGTAATGTGAATAACTGTTTTTATAACAGTGCTGAGTCTTTGGGTATGTTCAGAGAATCGATCCTCAGTTTCTTGTAAACCAAACTGTCTTTGAAAATTGCCGAGTTCCTTCAATAAACTTCGACATCTAAAAAAATGCAATTACAGTTTGTATCTGGCATGGATGTGTGTGATGTCCTTAGGTTAGTTAAGTTTAAGTAGTTCTTTATTAATTTTCTGATGAAATTAAATTTTCCTTATTATTATCTTCGATAATGATAGAAGCTGAAGAAATGAATTCAAATTTTTGCTCATACCAGGATTTAAACCTTTTTTTTACTTGTATAAACTTTTATTTACAGAATAACAAATTACGTTCCGTCTCTAATGACCTCGTTGTCGACGGGACGTTAAACACTAACCACCACCACCCATCGAATTGAGTTCGTTAGTTGGTTCAAATGGCTCTGAGCACTATGGGACTCAACTTCTGAGGTCATTAGTCCCCTAGAACTTAGAACTAGTGAAACCTAACTAACCTAAGGACATCACAAACATCCATGCCCGAGGCAGGATTCGAACCTGCGACCGTAGCGGTCTTGCGGTTCCAGACTGCAGCGCCTTTAACCGCACGGCCACTTCGGCCGGCTGAGTTCGTTAGTGCTCGCTTATGCAGTTTATTAGATTAGTTTAGCTTTTTGTGAGAAAGGAAACACTACATTTATACATATAAAACAAAAGTAAATTTGGCTGCAATAAGATGTTAAATTACACAAAAGAAGCGAATAATAACAACAGTAATGTCTTTTCACTCATCACTAGTTTGTCTATAGTGATATTTCATGTTTTTTAAAAAAATCACGGGAGAAGGTAGGTGGATCAATGTTTCTGATTAAATCATGGGAGAAGGTATGTGGACCTGTGTTTTCAAATACATTATGTGAGAAGGTAGGTGACTCAAAGTTTATTAATAATAAAGTTTCATATTCAATATATTAGTAAATATTGGTTACTTAAAAACATCGATTCACTTCCGGAATACAGAGACGAGATACTGCCAGAAGTAAAGCTGTGAGGAAGGGGCGTGATCGTGCTTGGGTAGCTCAGATGCTAGCCGGAACGGTAGCTCAGCGTGTTCGGTCAGAGGGTTAACTGCCCTCTGTAATAAAAAAAAAAAACTGAGTTGATCGATCAACAACGAACTTAAACGGATGTCTTAAGATGGCCTCCCCGAGCAGATGCAACGAACTAAAGCGAACAAAATGATATAAAAAAAAATGGTAGAGCACTTGCTGCGAAAGGCAAAGGTCCTGAGTTCGAGTCTCGGTCCAGCACACAGTTTTAATCTTCCAGGAAGTTTCATCGATCCACTTACTCAGTGGTTACGCTGCCACCTACAAGTACAGTTTAATTTTTATGACATATTCTGTTTTATATGAAAAGATTCTGCACAACAATTTTCATTGTGCCACCACGTAATTTCGTAGACTCCACATTATGACAACTGTAGCACATTAAATGCTACAATAACATACCTCACAAACACACCACAACCACATAATTTAACTGCTAGAGCATGCCATCTCTTCATACACCATGCCCTCTACATCTCATTTCCGCTCCAGAATAAGAACTCCACAGCTCGATGACATCACACAGTCCATCGCCGCACAGTGCATCTACATCAGGTCAAAGCAGATGGGTGGTATCCTACAAGCAAGTATACCCAAGGATTTATTTCTGCTAGGCCTCATCGTTTTAGCTCTTCGGTTCTCTGCTGGCTTCACCATTTCATCACTCAAAGCTACCCATTCATCTCCTATTGTATTCATTTCCTCAGTTTCAGGCAATTGTTGTCTAATGCTCCATTGAAACTCTCAACAACCTCTGGTCCTTTCAGCTTATGTATATCCCATGAAGCAAGGTAGCACAGAGGTTAGCACACGGGTTCAAATTCAGGAGGATGATGGTTCCAACCGCGTTTAGCCATCCAGATTTTTGTTTTCTGTGATTTCCCTTAACTGCTTAAAGCAAAGGCCGGGATGGTTCCTTTTTAAACACATGGCCACTTTCCTTCACCATCCTTCCCTAATCTGAGCTTGCGCTCATCTCTAATGACCTAGTTGTCAATGGGACATTAAACACTAATCTCCACCTCCTCTTCCTCCATCCTTTATTCCTTACCGTACTACAGTTTCTTAAGTTTTAAGCTGTAGTTTGCAAACAACAAATTATGGCCAGAGTCCACATTTGCCCTTACAGCCTGCCTCTTACAGTTTAATATCTGGTTTCAAAATCTCTGTCTTTCCATTGTATAATCAATCCTTCGAATGTCTCCATGTCTCTTCCATGTACATGTTCCATGTTCTTCCACTATTTTTCCTTCTCTTTCTTTTTCTGCTACCGATTTCCTATGCAACATCACAATTAAATTACCATCTTCCTTTTCTATCTGAATAATTTCTTTCTTTTCATCATAATTCTTTTAATCTTTTCAACATGTGTGAAGTTAGCCATTATGTAAACTTGTACTGTTGTGGTTTACGTTGGCTTAGTGTCAATCTTGTCCACAAGAATACTTCACTACTAGGCAAAATCATCAAACAATGGAAATGCCAGGTTGGGTCATCAACAATCTAAGGAAAAGATAGATTGCTACTTACCATAAAGATGACATGTTAAGTTTCAGATAGGCACAACGAAAAGACGCTTACATATTAGCTTTTGGCCAGAGTCTTCTTCAGAAAAATTCATTCATACAAGCAACCACGCCTCAAGCACACAGGACCATGGGCGTACCCAGCGAGGGTAGGGGGGGGGGCAGCTGTCTCCCCCCCCCCCCCCCCCCTAGAAGATATTCGAACTCGTTCGCGCAGATCCGGGAGTAATATTTTCGTCTTCGGCACGCTACTGTAGGCAGGGAAGTTTATAGAAATAATAAATTGAGCGATAAGCAATCCGCTCTGCTATTCGCAGGCATGATACGTCGCCAAGGAACAGCATATTCACTTGTAGGCAGTAAGGGATCATGACTATGTGAAGTTTCTAACGAACAACATCGTTTCGCCTACCATATTTAAATGTAAAATGCTTTTCTGCTCCTAAACTATTATTTTTTTTGTTACAGCTGACGCTAACTGTAGATTAATAGCAGTTGACGTGCAGGTTACGACAAGCAGTAGATGGCGAGACATTTAGCGCAAGTGATTTATAAAATAATCTTTAGAACGTTCCACAAAACTGGCCATCACCGAAAAAACTATCGGGAACTTTAGTAAAAGCCCCATTAGGGCTGCCTGAAGCCCTTGCTCACTTTCATAATTTAATGAGTCCATTCTCTGGATTGTTGCTAAGTGACGAAGAAAGATTATTTACCAAGGAATTATCAGCGGCTAGAGTGCTAGTGGAACGCACGTTCGGATTTTTGACGAGCAAGTTGCATATTCTCCCAAAGAAAAAAAAAACCTCCTTTAGAACACGAAGACATTGTTATTCAGTGCATCTCCTTCTTTCACAACATATTAATCGATAAAGGTAGACCCAAAATCTACCTTCAGTTGAGTTTTTACTAGGACATAATCGAAAACAGCGCTTTGACGCATGCTTTCAGAAGCAAACAGCGGAGCTTCAAGAAGGATGAGGAGCGGAGGAGAGGTGTTCAAAACCTGCCAGATGTCATTATTGCAAATTTACCTCATGAATCGTTTATTGAATACTGTAACTACTGGGGCTATCATTTCTTTATTAAAATGATAAAATTTCTACGTAACTCAAATATGATAATATACCAAAGTTTATGCGTTTCTTGTCTGTAGTATTTTTGGTAGTTATTTATTTTAATTTTTTGTACTTACACAGTTCATTCCAAGCTTGGCATACCAGACCTCTGTCGTGGCAGTGTTTGTTTTTCCGATCACACAACACAGGATGTTGACGTACATATGGGACTTCCGATGTCCATCGCAAGAAATCGCATCCAACGATCGCACGAAACAAATCTCGGAGCTACCGTGCAGCACTGTTCTGCATCGCTCTGCTCAGCCCGCAGTCTAAACGGGCACCTCGCTGTGCTACTGTTCTTATATTTAAAATGTTTATTGAAAGCAGTTTTTCACTAGTTTACTGTTTTATTTAATAAGAAATGCTGCATGTTTTCTCGGATTATATTAGTGCATTCTTGTATTTAGAATGTTTATTAAAAGCAGTTTTTCACTGGTTTACTGTTTTATTTAATAAGAAGTGCTGTATGTTGTCTCGAGTCCTTGTTTCCTGAGACTGGTATGACCTGCCCCCTTCCCCCCCCCCCCCCCTCTAGTTCAGATCCTGGGCACGCCCTTGCACAGGACGGCCACCTCTGGCAGCTGCCGGCTCGTGTGGCCGTGCGAATCTAGGCGCTTCAGTCTAGAACCGCGTGACCGCTACGGTCGCAGGTTCGAATTCTGCCTCGGGCATGGATGTGTGTTATGTCCTTAGGTTAGTTAGGTTTAATTAGTTCTAAGTTCTAGGCGACTGATGACCTCAGAATTTAAGTCGCATAGTGCTCAGAGCCGTTTTTTTTCTGGCAGCTGATACCGGTTCTTTCAGAAAATCGGTTTGAGTCCAGAGGGGGTAAAAATCATACCTCACCATTTCTTGACATTGTAAACCAGTTTATCATAGGTTTTGAAAATAAGTACAATGCTTCAGTCATTTTTTGTGACTTAAATAAAGCCTCTGATTGTGTTAAGTGCAAAATATTTTATGGGATTCATAATATACATAAATGAAAACAATGTCTTCGTAATTCCTCTGCGAGAAAGACATACTCTAATGAAAATTGTTGAGATAGCGGTACCATAGAAATGCCCGCTCGGTTAGCCACGCGTTCTAACGACCTGCTTTCCGGGCGGGAAAGCGTGCCGGTCCCCGGCACGAATCCGCCTGGCGGATTAGTGTCGAGGTCCGGTGTGCTAGCCAGTCTGTGGATGGTTTTTAAGGCGGTTTTCCACCTGCCTCGGCGATTGCGGGCTTATTCCGCCTCAGTTACACTACGTTGGCGATTGCTGCACAGACGCTTTCTCCATGTACGCATACACCACAATTACTCTACCACTCAAACATTGGGGGGGGGGGGGGGGGAGGCGTTCCTTTTTGTAAGTTAAGTTTTGACCCTTGAATTCCTTTGTTGTAACATGGTTCACACCCGTCAATTGATTGTTTTCATTTCTGTGCAGGGTTGTCAAACGTACGAGGTTCCTTGCACAAATACGAGATTTGTGGCCTCCTGCACGAGGTACGACACAGGACATTTTATAACATAATATTTTATTGAGGGAAACAATTTATAGCGAAAATTGGGATTTACACTACGGCTACACTGGGTGTGCTACATAAAAAGTAGATACATTGGGTATGTTCGCGAATTTTTTTCATTTCAACGTACCTTTTAAAGTTTTCTTAGTATCCTTAGCTCCCTCAGTTTTCCTCGGAGCTCGTCGGCGGAGTCCGGAACGTTCCGTAGTTTTATGCACTGCTGCCAACGAATGCGATTTGCAATGTGCGGCACTACAATGAACAGAAGTTCAGTGTGTAGTGGACGCGATAGTGTTAATGATGATGATAGTGACGATGATGATGATGATGATGATGTCACTGAAATCTAGAGTCCAGAAGAATGCAGTGCCTGCGACTGACTTGTTAATGATTGTATTCGCATTCGGGAGGACGACGGTTCAATCCCGCGTCCGGCCATCCTGATTTAGGTTTTTCGTGATTTCCCTAAATCACTCCAGGCAAATGCCGGGATGGTTCCTCTGAAAGGGCACGGCCGACTTCCTTCCCCATCCTTCCCTAATCCGATGAGACCGATGATCACGCTGTCTGGTCTCCTTCCCCAAACAACCAACCAACCAACCAACCAACCAATGATTGTATCCGTCCTGAGTATTAAAATAAACTTTTACCATAACTTAATATAAACTTGCACAAATATGCTCTTTCAGCAAAGGTTTGACTTTCGAGCTGTTTCACCGCAATAAGCGAGGACTGCGTGCCCGTTGGCAAAACTGCGTAGAAGCCATCCCACTATTAAGCGTTGGCTTTTGCTTTCGTTCCTCCTTCCCGCGCAACCCCCTCTTCCCAGGAAACTAGAAAAACTTTATAGGGAATGGTGGCCCATGCCCATGCGTATTATAAATTATATTTCTAATTTGCATGGAAATGACATATGCACAACAGATTGTTACTCAGCAATTCAAAAACTGTTGAATGTAATACTCAAGGAGAATAGATCTATTCTCCTTGGTAATACATTAAACTCGTTCGTTTCCTAAATATGGCGCAATATTCTCTAAAATTAACGCTTCTGCTGGTAGATTTTTCCCGTGACTTTCCTATTACTAAAGAAATTAAAAGTTTTATTGTAATAATGACTTTAATCAATCTTTATTTATAAAAAAATAACTAGTTGTTACAGCCTATCTCTAGAATTCATTTTAACTAAGTTTCGTATTTTGCATACTAGAGTACATGATCATGAGCACGGGAAAGTCCAATGGAAATTAAATAATTTTTTTCTCATTGATAGTAATTTTCGTTTCAATGGCCTTCAATGACACAAAAATTGACGTAACAGCTGCAATCGTATACTGAAAGTCTGGTCTAAGCTATCCCTAAATAAACATGTCATCATTTGAAATAAAAAGCAGTCTACTCTATGGTTACTTAGCCGGGAATCCACGAGGAACAAATTCCGTTCTTCGTATTTGTCGCCTCTGCCTATCACTAACCGAAAGTACTACTCAGCCAAAAATAAATTGCCCCTTCCTTCGACGCTTACCGACAATTACCGAACTCAAATCGTAGCGCTGCCAACACATGCAGTCTAACAATGCGTGGTGCGGTATTATTTCAGTAGGTATTTCATAATGAAATAGCCACACATTTGAACATGAACACATATGCAACGCTCTTAAACGAAATCAGGCGATCGTCACGGCCTCCGAGCTCACTTTGCATCAATAGTTCAACGCTGGTGTGTTTCTGGCACTGACGATAGCACGCCACGGCGTATGTATAGCATCTACTTTTCTCTGTTCCATACGTGTTGTATTGTGTCTCTTGCGTAGTTGTTTGTGCTACCCATTTAGCTATAATTATGATGATTGTGATGAAGACAGTGACCGTTCGTGTACTCTAACACGCCGGCCGGAGTGGCCGAGCGGTTCTAGGCGCTACAGTCTGGAACGGCCCGACCGCTACGGTCGCAGGTTCGAATCCTGCCTCGGACATGGATGTTTGTGATGCCCTTAGGTTAGCTAGGTTTAAGTAGTTCTAAGTTCTATGGAACTGATGACCTCAGAAGTTAAGTCCCATAGTGCTCAGAGCCATTTGAACCATTTTACTCTAACACCACCAAGTAAAATACCCAAAAAAGGCGGCTGGATAAGAAAAAAGGAATGTAACACATCGTCACAGCATTGCTCATAAAATTTTAGACATCAGTGGTTAAAGGATCCGGCTTTTAAGGACTGGCTTTTGCCAGACACCAATGATTCAATTGAGGCTAACTGTGCATTTGGCCCGGGAACATCGATGGTAGCTGAAATATCTAATTTGAAAACTCATGCCACTACCAAAAAACATAAATAACAAACCTGGTTCTTGTGGAAAAACGCAAACATTAACATCGCTTGGATTCCAGAAACGCGTAATTCCACAAAAAAAAAGAGAAAGCACGTGCACAAATTAAACTCGTTTCTTTTTTTGCAGTGCCTAACATTGCATTTTCGGTTGCTGACCATTTGATACCTTTCTTAAAAGAAGTTGTGACGGATCCTAAATTAATTAAGGAAATAGAGCTCAAACGATCTAAAGTAACAGCAATGGTAAAGAACGTTCTTGGAGAAGGTCATAAAGTAGAATAAGCCCAAAACTACAAAAAAAAAAAAATCGGTCATGACGGATGAGAAAACCGACATTTCAGCGGTCAAAACTGATTGCGTTGTGTTGCGCTATTTTGATCAAGAAGCTCAAAAAATATGTAGCACCTTTTGGGAGGTGCACAAAGTTTTTAAGGAAATAACCGATGCAGATGATATTTCCACAGCCAGTGCCGAGATTTTATACAGATCTTTTATCGATTCATTCACACGCTATAATGCCCCACTGAAAAATGTTATAGGTTTTGGTTCAGATGGGTGTAACGTCACGATGGGTGAAAACGACTTCGTAAAAAATAGATTACAACGAAATTTTAAAGGAATCACAATAGTGAAATGTGTTTGTCACTCAGCCCATTTGTATGCCATCGAAGCGTTTAAACAGTTAGCCGGCCGGGGTGGCCGAGCGGTTCTAGGCGCTACATCTGGAACCGCGCGACCGCTACGGACGCAGGTTCGAATCCTGCCTCGGGCATGGATGTGTGTGACGTCCTTAGGTTAGTTAGGTTTAAGTAGTTCTAAGTTCTAGGAGACTGATGGCCTCAGAAGTTAAGTTCCATAGTGCTCAGAGCCATTTTGAACCATTTAAACAGTTACCTGAAAGTTTTGAGCAACTAGCTCGTGATGTTTATAACTTTTTTCAACACAGTGATAAACGCCAGTTTGATTTCCGCAACTTCCAGTCATTTGTTGAAGTGGAGCCCCACAAAATTCTTAAGCCATCTCAGACAAGATGGCTTTCATTGTCAGCAGTGGCTGAAAGAATATTAGAGCAGTGAGAAGTCCTACATCTATTTTTTATCGATTTCACGAAAAATCGTGCACATAAAACCAAAGCCGACGTGCGAAATCGAGCAGTATTTATTTCTGGAAAACTCAGCAACCCATTACACAAACTTTATTTTTGTTTCCTTGAATGGTCGCTCCCTTTATTTCATAAATTCAGTCTGGAATTTCATAATCTACACGAGAAAATACGTGAACTCTATCAGGAAATCCCATTGCGTTATTTACAACGCGAATGTGTCATGAGGCCAAACCTAGGTGAAATAGGCCCTGGAAGTAAGCGACATCAACTCCATAACACTGAACTGTATCTTGATGTAAAAGTGTACGAGCTCTTAAAACATCCAGATGTGGTCAGACATCCTGCAGATATTGAAAAATTCTTCTCATGTTGCAAAAATTTCTACAAATTTGCTGCCACAGAAATAAAAAAACGATTCAACATGGAGGACCTTGTCTTGTCAAAGTTACAAGTTTTCAAACCAGAATCAGTGCTCTCTGACAATTCCAGGAGCCATTACCCAACAGTAATGTCTCTTATTGAAGTGGTTCCGCGTATAATTGCACCAGATGATCACGCACAAGCTCGGTATCCTGAAGGACTGAATGAAATTAGTGAGCCAGATAAGTTTTGGGATCTTTTACTGAAAACTGAAGATTTTTCTGAGCTGGCTCTTTTTGCTCAACTGCACTGTCCCTGCCGCATACAAATCCTGACTGCGAGCGAGTTTTCAGTAAGGTTAATTTGATAAAACCAAACATAAGAAACCGGCTAACTGTGGAAAGTGTGAACGGCACACTTCCTTGCTGCAGAGAGCGTACAAGGACCAAAACGTATTGGAAATTGCGTCAATTTTGAACCGAAAAAAGACATGTATAACCGTATGAATAGGGAAAAATTATACGGCAACATAAATAAGAACGATAACAGTGAGGCAGAGGATATACCTGATATTATACACTACTGGCCCTTAAAACTGCTACACCAAGAAGAAATGCAGATGATAAACGGGTATTCATTGGACAAATATATTATAGATAGAACTGACATGTGATTACATTTTCACGCAATTTGGGTGCATAGATCTTGAGAAATCAGTACCCAGAACAATCACCTCTACCCGTAATAACGGCCTTGATACGCCTGGGCATTGAGTCAAACAGAGCTTGTATGGCGTGTACAGGTACAGCTGCCCATGCAGCTTCAACACAATACCACAGTTCATCAAGTGTAGTGACTGACGTATTGTGACGAGCCAGTTGCTCGGCCACCATTGAACAGACGTTTTCAATTGGTGAGAGATCTGGAGGATGTGCTGGCCAGGGCAGCAGTCGAACATTTTCTGTATCCAGAAAGGCCCGTACAGGACCTGCAACATGCGGTCGTGCATTATCCTGCTGAAATGTAGGGTTTCTCAGGGATCGAATGAAGGGTAGAGCCACGGGTCGTAACAAATCTGAAATGTGACGTCCACTGTTCAAAGTGCCGTCAACGCGAACAAGAGGTGACCGAGACGTGTAACTAATGGCACCCCATACCATCACGCCGGTTCATACGCCAGTATGGCGATGACGAATACACGCTTCCAATGTGCGTTCACCGCGATGTTGCCAAACACGGATGCGACCATCATGATGCTGTAAACAGAAGCTGGATTATCCGAAAAAATGACGTTTTGCCATTCGTGCACCCAGGTTCGTCGTTGAGTACACCATCGCAGGCGCTCCTGTCTGTGATGCAGCGTCAAGGGTAACCGCAGCCATGGTCTCCGAGCTGATAGTCCATGCTGCTGCAAACGTTGTCGAACTGTTAGTGCAGATGGTTGTTGTCTTGCAACGTCCCCATCTGTTGACTCAGTAATTGAGACGTGGCTGCACGATGCGTTACAACCATGCGGATAAGATGCCTGTCATCTCGACTGCTAGTGATACGAGGCCGTTGGGATCCAGCAAGGCGTTCCGTATTACCCTCCTGAACCCACCGATTCCATATTTTGCTAACAGTCATTGGGTCTCGACCAATGCGAGCAGCAATGTCGCGATACGATAAACCGCAATCGCGATAGCCTACAATCCAACCTTTATCAAAGTCTGAAACGTGATGGTACCCATTTCCCCTCCTTACACGAGGCATCACAACAACGTTTCACCAGGCAACGACGGTCAACTGCTGTTTGTGTATGAGAAATCGGTTGGAAACTTTCCTCATGTCAGCACGTTGCAGGTGTCGCCACCGGCGTCAACCTTATGTGAATGTTCTGAAACGCTAATCATTTGCATATCACAGCATCTTCTTCCTGTTGGTTAAATTTCGCGTCTGTAGCACGTCATATTCGTGGTGTGGCAATTTTAATGGCCAGTAGGGTATTTGGAGACATAAACTAAGACTAGAAATTACTAAAAAAATATTTCATAGTTGTATGCAAATGTAGGTTAGATGGCGCCACAGTTGAGTGAGCTGTGGCGGTAACGTGGCCTAGGTCACACCTCCAATGGCAGGCCACGAACGAAAAACACTTCAATGTCACCAAACATTTGCCAAAGCAACCAAGAGTTTTTCCCGCCAGTGAGAGGGGAATATATTGCATTCAGCCAACAACACAGTTAACTAAAGTGCCTTAAAGGTCGTCTAAATAGTAACAATGTATCATGTACATAAGTTCGTGGCGCGGCACTGCACACGCTGGCAGATGACGTTCACCGGACATTCGCCATACTCACACCTTGCCATCCGATCGCCACATTGTGTTCTATGATTCATCACTCCACACAACGTTTCTCCACTGTTCAGTCGTTCAATGTTTACGCTCCTTGCACCAAGCGAGGCGTCATTTGGCGGCATGATGTGTGACTTATGAGCAGCCGCTCGACCATGAAATCCAAGTTTTCTCACCTCCCACCTAACTCTCATAGTACTTGCAGTGGATCCTGATGCAGTTTGGAATTCCTGTGTGATGGTCGGGATAGATGTCTGCCTATGACACATTACGACCCTCTCCTACTGTCGGTGGTTTCTGTCAGTCAGCAGTCGAGGTCGGTCTCTATGCTTTTTTGCTGTATGTGTCCCTTCACATTTCCACTTCACTACCACGTCAGAAACAGTTGCCATAGGGATGTTTAGGAGTGTGGAAATCTCGCGTACAGGCGTATGATACAAGCGACAACCAATAAACTGATCACGTTCGAAGCCGATGAGTTCCGCGGAGCGCCACATTCTGCTCTCTCACGATGTCTACTGAGGTGGCTGATGTGGAGTACCTGGCAGTAGGTGGTAGCACAATGTACCTAATATGAAAAACGTATATTTTTGGGGTGTCCGGATACTTTTGTACACATAGTGTACCTGTGTAATTTTATGAAGTAATAAATTATCGCCGCGCGAGGTAGCCTTGCGGTTTAAGGCGCCTTGTCGCGGTTCGCGCGGCTCCCCCCGTCGGAGGTTCGAGTCCTCCCTCGAACATGGGTGTATGTGTTGTTCTGAGCGCAAGTCAGTTTAAGTGAGGTTAAGTAGTCCGTAAGTCTAGGGACCAAAGACCTCAGCAGTTTGTTTACATAGTTCTTATCAGAAATAAATTAATAAATTATCATCTAATTGTTATATCTCGCGGTGAAATTATTTATTAATGTGCATTCTCATTTAACCTAAATGTATAATGCGCTTTTGCGAATCCTTGTTACTTTCGAGAGTGAAATAAACTTAATCATAGCTGTTAGTCAATATTAAGCATTGACTCATTCCAGTACGTCTCATCTCATCACCTCGATTCAAATCTCAGCTGAGTAATTTTTTTTCTCGAACAATTTGAAACACCTACATCTTGTAATTGTAAAATTCATCACCATTTTTATGAATAATGTACATGTTCTTGTTACTAATTACATATTGCACACAAAATTCATGTTCTCATTTCAAATATAAATTATTAATTGTCGATGTTTCATGAAAGACTGTTCATGAAAGTTGCTTAAATTATGAAACCATAACAATTAATTTTTAATGCAAAAATAAAAAACCAAATACTATTTATTTGAAATAGGGCCATCGTTTTATACCACAGATTGGGTAAATGTCGTAGAAACATGAAAAAAGTCATCTTCACAGCATTGAGCATACCATACAAATGCTGCATTTCTACTATAATCCGTTCATCATACGAATAAACCTGGTGTAAACACACACAAACGCGATGGTTGGTCAGAAGCCGTAGCACACGTACCGTACACTGGTGTTCTTACGACCGTGGAAGTAGGTCCTACTTTTGTATTAGCTATATTATTACTAAGTTAGTTAGATGAAATTTAAAGGTATTCAAATGTATTAACAGCCATCAACTTTTTGTTAATCACGCTTTAGCTACGTAGTTTTTATTTCAAAAATAGTGTACAGTCACAGCCCCTGCAGTGTTGTGCTCTGATCGTCACGCTGTTACCGCGCAGTATGAAAACAGCTGAGGCTGCTTTCTGTTCCGTAGTGAAACATGCGTCTGGAGTACGGTTAAAAAGTGTCAATATATAGGCTGTTCTTAATATTTATCATAAATTTACGGAAATAAACGTTTATTTTTTCCAGCGACTGTATGTAATGCAGTAAGTGTGGCGCAGTTGGTGGCGTAACGGAATCTTCTCAGTAACATTTTTCTTTTTTTGCTCGTTCGATTTGAAATACCTACATTCCGTAATTATAAAACTCATCAAATTTTCTTATGAATAATGCATGTCTTCTTGTTTCTAATTACATACTGGACGCGAAATTCCTGTTTTCATTTCAAATACAATATCTTAATTATCGATGTTTAATGAAAGACAGTTCATAAAAGTTGCTTAAATTAAGAAAACATAACAATTTAATTTGTATGGCAAAAATGAAAAACCAAATCCTCTTTATCAGGACTACGTCCATCGTTTTATACCACAGAGGTAGTGTAGTGGTTAATAAAAAAGAAAAGAGAGAAGAAAAGAAAAAGAAAAAGATTGAAAATGTGGGAAGAAATCGTAAGTGAAAATGGGTTTTTTAAAATCGTTAATGACCGTGAAAAAGGGAAAGAAAGAAAGAAATGCAGATCGGACTTCGTATTACAGAAAAGCCATCGGACTTCGTGATTCGGAAAAGCTATTGTTGGGGTGGTCCCTGTGGCGTTTTTGAGCAAAAGTTAACCAATTTCCACTACAAAAATTATTGAAAAGAAACAGAGAATAACAAAATGTAACTGACAGGGGGATGGTGGCGTAGATAAGAGTTCATCCTTTACCAAGGTTAACTTGTCTTCTTTCGTGCGGCGTCCAGGTCTTCAAAAATCTCCTTCATTTCTGCGTGAAATGTCTGCTCCGAAATCTTGCAATCGTCCAGGAATCACTAATTTACACCAATTAAAATCATCTTGATACTGTATGCAATTTAATTTACTTTTCTACTTCCATCCTCCGAATTTCTTAACAACTTCCACAATATGTCTACACATTAAAATCAGATCAAGACTAGCTAATAAATTTTTTTTACGTCTTCATCAGATCACGTCTGCCTTAAGCTTCGGCTATCAAGAGACAATCAAGAAACGGATAGAAAACAAAAAAAAGTTACAATTTTAGTATTTTCTCTGCCGTCGAGCGCTCATACCGCTGCGACGGGATATTTTTTATCTGAGGGAACGAGTGTAGCGCGGCGAAATTCAAAGTCCTGCTACATCGCCCCCTCGACTGTCACGCTAAAACATTTAGCGTGGCAGGCTAGCAAACAATAGAATAGATATACCTAAATGTCTATTATACATATTTTCATATGAAAGGCCACGTGCATTCATAGGGGATTATCTTTGTCAATACTTACTTTCTAAATCTATATACTACATACAATTGTTACAGTTTTGATCCTTTTTACACAATTAATATATATTTACATACAGTTTGTTTGAACAAGCTGCTCGCCAGCGCAGTTAATGTTGTGCGCTTCCAACGTTGGTTTCCCAATGCATCTCTGGCAGCACGTAGTCTGTGCGCATGCGCAATAGCATCACTGAATTTCGCGTGCGGCAGTTTCAAAATCGCTGTGTTATGACAATTTTGCACAGTATTCACTTTCACATATTGTTCATTACAAGTTGTTATTCCAGCATAAATGGCGTGTTAAGTCCGGTGCAACCAAAGGTTGAGCGTGTGCGTGATCTGAAGCAACGCCCATGTCTTCTGTTACGACACAACACTCCAGGTCCTTGTGCGTTTTCATGACTATTGTTCCCGGGGCATATATGGTCGATGTAGTTTTTAACCTCCACATCGCCTACGACAGATGCTGAGTTTATTGTCTCTAAAGCATGTGAAGGCCGGCCAGGAACAACGGCGTCGATGTTCGCAAAGGTAGGTGTTTCATCACGTTGTTTACACTCGCCAACAAACGTTCAATTGCAGTGTGAAAATCCTCATTATCGTCGAAGTAAATTGCAGTTTATATCGATTTACAAACATTTATTTGGTTTATGCACCATAAGTTTCACAAAATTCGTCGTTTATAACGTTGACAGTTTGCAACACTTTTTTGCAATATTTACAGTTTAACAAAGTTCACTGTGTCCCAGCATGTTTACATCGTTAATTGTGAAAGCTTACATTTCGTGGTCACATTTCAAAATATGTTGACAATATGCAAAGTTTTAACACATACACAAATACATATAAATTTACAAGAATATGAATGTGAAATATTTACACTAATAATTATACTAAGTGCCATTGGCTACTTTCTTTTATTGGGGTTTATGGTCATTTTGATTTTCTTTATTAATGTTTTGGCGTGCCAAGGGATATAAGACTTAATGTTTAAAGCACGGGCTTTCCTTCATTCATTATTTATTTCTTTCTTTTGATTCCATGTCTTGGCTGGCTAGTGGTTGACCAGGCTTGTAATGCCATCAATATTCATGTCTTTTTATTCATACCTGAAAGTTTACTGTCACACAGTATATTCTTACATTCCATAAACAAACAATACCCGGCTGCAGGAGGTGGTAGGATAATGGAGAAAGAAAGACAGATAGACTGGAAGAAACTATTCACTACCTATAAACTACCAAATCCTACAGCTACTACATAAAAAGAGAACACAATACATTATAACGTTTGCATCACCTACAAGGGGTGTGTGAAAGGAGGTGCTTACAATTTACCAAATGATGGGTAAATGTAAGTGTCCTTACGTCAAGTCTGTGTAGTGTAACATCATGACAGATTCTCTGTTTGTGTTCTGACTGTTCATTTGACTAAGTGTATTATACATTAACAAATCCTTGCATGAGTAAATCGCATATCTGCTCAGTACTTCCTCGATATCTCCACTTCTTGTGGATACCGTCTATACAAATGGAAAATGTATCTCACAGAGATTGTCTCTCTCATAATGTGTATTATATAATAACATACCAAATTTCCTCTCAAGAGTTCAACCATGAACTTTCTTCTACTTTAGTGAAGGTTAAACATCATGTATGTGGTGTATATATATCATTTCTTTCTATAAAACATAAATGAAGAACATAGTATTATAATTGACAGTATAATATCTCTTCCCAGTGTCCTTTGCTCGACGTCGGTTGCACGGGTGGTCACTGCTCCTTTGCACTTACCTTGCATTACCAGGAAAGTCAAATGTTGTCTTTAATGTAGATGTAATTTTGTCATCTGTTCGCTTAAGTGGAGGTGTTGTATGAATCGCAAAACGGCCTTAATAGCTCTCCTATATTTTGTTTCCTCAGGGTTTTCTGTCGTGTGTAAGTATAATAAAGGCTAACATGGCACTAAATTTCACTTTCGTAAAAAAAATTTTTGTTTTTTTTATACATATGTATTCACATGAGGGCTGTGTAAAAACTATATTTCTTTCAACTTAAGTGTCTTAAAATATCATTCTCCTGTCTGAACACGAACTATAAATGTTTTCTTCCCCACAATGGCTTAACAAAACTTAACGAAAGGTTACTATGTTACACTTCTGAAATAAATTAAAGCTTATGTGTTTACGAGGCACATTCTTATTACACTTCTTTCAACAGCTGTAATCATCATTATGTTCACTCTGCTTTTCTTGCATTCGTTCATTTTCAATGGCACTGTAAATAGATTCACCTTTAACGCCTTGTACTCACGTGTTCTAACTCATCACAAATGTTTTCTTTCAAACTGAAATTCTTATGTAATCTTAAAGATGTAGACTGTTTACTCACTTCTCTATGTAGCACAATATTACCAAACATTCTCACTCATTCCTTACTCACATATTCATCATAATATATATATCCTTATACATTAAACATATTCCTCATCAAACATTAATATATCACATACGTGGGGCCATTTGGCACTTCCATTCTCATAAAACTCCAATAATATTTTCCTCAAATAATCTCTTGTCTCCATCGACTACTTCACAGTAACTTACCTTCTTATATTAACGTAAATATTAACTCATTCATACTGATCATTCATTCTTACGTCCTCATTCATTCTGCTACATACCTATGTCATTACTGATATCAATAGCTATTATTTCCTCTCATTATAGTGCCTTGAAATAACTAACTAGTTGTTGATTCACCTTATAATTTACAATTAACAACCAATGTAACCCGCGTAGACCTCATTCCTATATGAATATCTTTTCTCATTCAGTAAGTGTACTCACCTGGGTTTACATTCTCTTCATAATTATGTGTACAAGTGTAACTGCAGTATATAATTTCCATAAATTAATGTTTGTGTTCTTAGGCTGTATAACTTAATGTTCGTGTATTCAATACAAATATTTATGATCTCGTTTTCACAGCAACTTGCTCATGTTCAACTTAGTTATCATTATATTATTTTGTTTTAGTGCACAAAGGGTTTCAAATGTCTGTGGGGATGCAGCCCCCTCGGCTTGTGAGATAACGGGTATTCTAGGGAGTAACAACCTGGGTGAGGTATGCTTGCTATTCTGAAAGGACCTGAATATAATAGCTGCCATTTTCTGTTCAGTTGTTTTAATTTTGTAGACTTGGGATGTGAACGCAAAAGAACAAGGTCATCAACCTGATAGGTTTGTTAATTCCTTTCCGCTGTCATTTTGTCATCGTACCTGAGGAAACAAACCGTCTCAGCCGTTGTGCTCTTACAACACCTCACGACCGAAGCACGAGCGCTTAGCTCGGTCGTCGACTGTTTTCCGTCGGCTGCTGTGTTTGGCCTAGTTCATTGACTAGCTCCACTATGTTTACATTCCGGCCGGTTGGCGCCCACGCGTCAGCTGATGGCGCGCCGCAATTGTTATTGCTACTTCGTGGCGGGGAGTGCAGAACTATACTGGGGAACGGCGGCGGATTCCGTGGAGGGTAATGATTTGTCATGCGTGAATGTTTTGTGTTCCACATATTCGGTCGGTGATTGTTGGGATTGTTATTGTTTTGGTGGTAATTATGTCTGTTATATGACATGTTCCTGTCAAAGTAGCCCGGGTTGTACCGGTTATTCTCACGTCTCCTATTGCTGCTGTTGTTGTACTGTCTGTGATTTTCATTTTGCTTGTAGTTACCATTTTGATATGGGTGATAATTATTGTTGTTATTATTATTCCACGAATTTCTGCGGTTGTTCCTACCGTCATACACGTTTCCATTTGAATATGTTTCGCGCGCAGGCATCGTATTGCGTCGCGGCGCGGAGGGATGGTTCCACCAACCACCGTCACTACGGTTCCTTTGGGGTGGGTGCTGATTTTGGTTACTAATATGAGTAAAATTTGAATTGCGTGAATCGCCTCTGTAAACTACGTCCATTGATCTAAGAAGTTTAAGAAACTCTTAATGTCATTCTCCGGTACTCCTATTAATCTGTCTCGGTATGGAAAGGGTAAGTGGCTCTTTAAAGTGTCAATTATCGCTGGTAAGTCGGCTGGTTTGGACCAGTGCAGTGTCTTGTCTAGGTACCTCTCAAAGTATTGTCTTAATGTCTCTTTTTAGGGTCATAGGTCTCGGGGTTGCACACTTCTCTCCTTAGACTCTGTTGCTCATTCTCGGACCAGAATTCGTCCAAGAAGGCTTGTTCGAACTGTTCAAACGTAAGGCACCGCCGTTTCATAGCGGCACCCCACTTAGCTGCTCGTCCTCTCATGAGATTGGTGACGTATCTGATTTTATCGACTTCTGACCAACTACGTGGAAAAACACCGTCAAATGATCTAATAAACACAATAGGGTGGACTTTGTGCTTGTCCTCACCGGAAAATGTCTGGAAATACCCATGCCTTACAAACGTGTCATCGGCCATGCCGGTTGGCGTAACTGTATTGACGTAGTTTGTGTTACTTGCTACTCTAGGTGTCGTAACGTAATATTGCTCGTTTGGTGGAAAAGAAAGCAGCACATTGTAATTTTGATTGGTAATAGGTGATTCCACAATAGGTGTTCTGTCTGTGTCATTAGCCATGGTTTTAGCTGTTCTGTCGTTCCCTGACGATGCGTTTACACCAATTGCCAAACACGGCACAACATTGTCTCGTAATTTTGTCACTTCGTCTTCTATGTGTTTTGTCTCGTCTTTAACATGTGTCTTTGTTTTTGAAAGTGTGTCCTGTGTAATTGTTTCAAGTTTTTTGTCCAGATAGTCGTCACACAATTTACATTCATGTACAATTCTCTCGGTCATGTTGGTGTCGTTGTTTAGTGACGCGAGGTCTGCTCGGTCTTCTAATTTTTCTATCTTTTCTTTGAGGTGGGTTTGTTCAAGAACTACCATTGTGAGTTGTTGGGTAATATTTCCCACTTCTTCAATCAGCTTTTCTTGGGTGGAGCTAGCTGAAGTGTCGGCCTGAGCTAACTCTTCCACACGGGTATTCACTTCCTGCTGCACATTAACTATTTGAGTTAACTGATTCTCACGTCGGGTGATATTGTTTTTTGTTTCATGTGTGAATGTAACCAAAGTTTCTTCCTGTTTAGTGACTCGGTCGGACAATGTCTCAAATCGCTGGCTGAGCTGTTGAGTGGTGTTATTTAATTCTGTCATCTGTTTTGTCGTTCGTTCAAAATTTTCGGTCATAGTATGGTTTAATATGTCAATTTTCTGACTAACGTCTCGTTTCATGTCTGCAAATAACTCCAATAGTCGGTCCAGTTTGTCAGTTTCCTGTGTCCGATTTGTGTCACATTGCTGAATTTGTCTCATATTCGGTTCTGACATTGATGATAACAATGGCGCTGACGGTCTAGTCTCGCGTCCATTCCACATTTCGTCATTTAAAGTCGCCATCTGTGTATTATCGCAAATGTTGCGAGTTTGAGGCAAAATCATTGCATTGATCTGTGAACTCGTCCATGTAGGGAAACGCGGACCTTCTTGTTGGTTGAACGATGAATCTAGTTCACTTAACTCATCTGCCGAAACTATCTCTACCTTACCGCGTTCCATTGTAATAGTATGTATAATCGTAAATCAAAAAGGGAATAATATAAGTCTGATTAATAAAGATTTGACTCAAATTTAGGATGAAATATTTTCTCGTCAATGTAAATGATTGCTCTATTGCAAACAATGGTTGAGAAAGATGCAGCAGGGCGGACAAAATTTTTCGTAACAAATGACTGTTCGGCGGTCAAATTCACGATCTTCGTATGCTACAACAATACTATAATTACCACAAACTACAATAGAGATAGATAATTTTGGAAAAATCTAGAAGAAAACTACAGGATGCGTGGAAAGAGAAAAATGGATTCTGCAGTTGGCTATTGAATGTTTGAATGAAACATAATTGTGTGACTCACCATTAAATTTTCTGTCCTGCAGCGGCTGGTCAAACACTTCTGCGTAAATCGTATTCGTCAAAATATGGATTTTCTTAATACATCTCCATCGGATAATCACCAAAAGGTCTCAGAATAACAGTTTTGCATCAATATATGCCATGAAAAGAAAAACAGATTGAATTAGTTACAAAAATTCTTTACAATATTGTTGTATAATCATTTGCTTAGGTACAATAAAGTTGGTGTTTTAGTTACCCTTTAAACTTCAGGATTTTTGGTTATTCTCTGTTGGGAAAAAATACAAATTAAAGTTTCAAATTTGCTCAAAAACGACACATCCGAAAATTGCGTCCTGTCATGGTCGCCAGTTGTAGTGGTTAATAAAAAAGAAAAGAGAGAAGAAAAGAAAAAGATAAAGGTTGAAAATGTGGGAAGAAATCGTAAGTGAAAATGGGTTTTTTAAAATCGTTAATGACCGTGAAAAAGGGAAAGAAAGAAAGAAATCCAGATCGGACTTCGTATTACAGAAAAGCTATCGGACTTCGTGATTCGGAAAAGCTATTGTTGGGGTGGTCCTTGTGGCGTTTCTGAGCAAAAGTTAACCAATTTCCACTACAAAAATTATTGAAAAGAAACAGAGAATAACAAAATGTAACTGACAGGGGGATGGTGGCGTAGATAAGAGTTCATCCTTTACCAGGTTAACTTGTCTTCCTTCGTGCGGCGTCCAGGTCTTCAAAAATCTCCTTCATTTCTGCGTGAAATGTCTGCTCCGAAATCTTGCAATCGTCCAGGAATCACTAATTTATACCAATTAAAATCATCTTGATACTGTATGCAATTTAATTTACTTTTCTACTTCCATCCTCCGAATTTCTTAACAACTTCCACAATATGTCTACACATTAAAATCAGATCAAGACTAGCTAATAAATTTTTTTTACGTCTTCATCAGATCACGTCTGCCTTAAGCTTCGGCTATCAAGAGACAATCAAGAAACGGATAGAAAACAAAAAAAAGTTACAATTTTAGTATTTTCTCTGCCGTCGAGCGCTCATACCGCTGCGACGGGATATTTTTTATCTGAGGGAACGAGTGTAGTGCGGCGAAATTCAAAGTCCCGCTACAGTAGATAAGTATCGTAGAAACATGAAAAGCGATCATTTTCATAGCAACGAACACATCACACAAATGCTGCATTTTTACATTTGCTACTGTACCATTACAAAACCCAATAGAACTGATCTGGAGCCAAGTTGCGGGATTTGGCCCGAGAAGTAAAAAGACTGTTAAGCTGCCACATGCACTGGAACTAACGCACGCAGCTTTTTCACAATTCACTGCCGAACGCTGGTGGGATATAGAACGGCTCGTCATAAAAGAAGAAGAAAAAAATGCGGGCGGCGCCTGGTTGGTTTCGTGGATACTGTTTTGATAAGCTCGTCATCAACACAGCAGGTGACACTTCCAGAACTGAAATGTATTTCTCGGATTCGGATAAATAAGAAGCTAAAAGATTACCAGAATACTGACTGTAATTAATACCTTCAGTGGCTTCAGAAGTCAACAGTGCGGTGAAATCCCTGCAGTATGCTTTTGCGTTACACACAACTCGTTCAGAAACATTACCCTATGTTTAAGTTAGAAATTTTCATTACTCTTGTTTGTAATTAGAACACTATGTCAGGTGAGAAAGCGCGCATTTCATGCTTTCCGTCTGGTCATCTAAGAAGCGCGTGGTAGTCCTGGAGTTGCACCGAATATATTTCATTCTCTTTAAAAATTAAATGACATCGAAGCTCTATTGTTTCCTGTCTCTTTTTACGTCTGAACTTCAATTGCTCACATCATTGCAGGTTAGTTGGACCAGCTGGGTGGCCAGTGCTGTCCAAGTTTAATGCATCAGTAAAACTGTTGTCTCGCACATTATCGCTCAGTCTATGTGAGTGTAACACGGCATAAAACGTATCCTCATTACTGCACTTGATTGTGCTGGTCACAGCTTGGCTTCCGCTCCACCTGAAACAAAATCCAATGAGATTCAAGCAAACGCGGAAGAATACATGGCGTAATGTTTACATCAGGTTTATTCTTATGATGAATGGAATATACACGAGCAAAGTTGACACTCGGCGCGGTGGCTGATGGGAGTGACCGTAAAGGCATTTCCCATTTACAGTCAGTCCCCACCTGCCACCGTGCCGAGTGTGACTGCGCGAACCATCATTTGCCACTGTACCATTTCAACATGAAACCAGAAGAACTCATGTGGAGCTAACTTAAGGGATTTGGCCCGAGAAGTAACAAGACTGTTAGGCTGCCATAAGTACAGGAACTAACGCACGCAACCTTTTTGCATCTCACTACCGAACACTGGCGGGACAGAGAATGGCACTTCATTAAAAATGCGGCGCCTGGTTGGCTTTGCTCTGTGGATTTGGTTGTTGATAGACTCGTTATTAACGTAGCAGATGACAGTTCCAGAACTGAAATGTATACCTCGGATTCGGATAAGGAAGGAGTGAAGAGATTATCAGACGACTGACTCTTGTACTTTCAGTGGCTTCAGTATTCAACAATAGGGTGGAATCCCTACAGTATGCTTTTGCATCACACACAGCTCACTCAGAAAAATTACCTTATGTTTAAGTTAGAAATTTTCATCACTCTTGTTTGTAATTAGAATACTGTTTCAGGTGCGAACGAGAGCATTTTATGCCTTCTGTCTGATCACCTAAGAAGCGTGCGGTAGTGCTGGAGTTTTGCCGAATATTGTTTCATTTTCTTCAAAAATTAAATGAATTCAAAGGTATATTGTTTATTTGCTCGTCTCCTTTTACGTCTGAACTGCAAGTGCTCACATCATTGCAGGTTAGTTGGACCACTGGCTGGCCAGTGCTGTCAAACTTTAAAAAATGGTTCAAATGACGCTAAGCACTATGGGACTTAACATCTGAGGTCATCAGTCCCCTAGACTTAGAACTGCTTAAACCTAACTAACCTAAGGACATCACACACATCCATGTTGAGGCAGGATTCGAACCTGCGACCGTAGCAGCAGCGTGGTTCCGGACTATAAATAAATAAATGTCGTGTGACCGGACTGAAGTGCCTAGAACCATTCAGCCACAACGGCCGGCAAACTTTAAATTACCGGTAAAGCTGTTGTCCCGCATTATCGCTCTATGTGCTTGTAACACAGCATAAAACGTATCCTTATGATTGTGCTTGAATGTATTGGTCACAGCTTTGCGTCTGCCACACGTGAAACGAAATCCAATGAGATTCAAGCAAATGCAGAAGAATACATGGTGTAATATTTATATCAGGTTTATTTTTATGATGAATCTTCACAATACTGAACAGTCTTATAAATTGTCCTACATGTCAGAGACACCAGAATGATGCAGTAAGTGTGGACGCATGGGTACAGGAAGTAAATGCTGGTGTCAAACTTCGTGTGTTGTTTTGCAAACTACAAGATGTCGTCAGCCACTAATATCCGCAATTCAAGAACTCAGATTTTGTGTTCATTATAATGAACACTACTCAAAGCGAATTATCACAAAAAAAAAGGAAATGACAGTGTTTGCAGAGACAAGATCTGTGGTCTAAAAAGCTATAATTTGAATCTTACATTACTGTTCTGGACAACATGAGGCAAATTTTTCCATTAGCATTCTTAATATTGAACAGAAGTGTATTGTATTGTATTGTATGTTAACCGGGGACCTAGAAATGACAGAAAGGCTCCGTCCCCGCCGCAGCCACAGTGGTCCACAACCCCACGACGACTAACCGCAGTCCACTTCACACTTCTGCCACCCCACACAGAACCCAGGGTTATTGTGCGGTTCGGCCCCCGGTGGACCCCCCCAGGGAACGTCTCACACCAGACGAGTGTAACCCCTATGTTTGCGTGTAAGAGTAATGATGGTGTACGCGTACGTGGAGAATTTGTTTGCGCAGCAATCATCGACACAGTGTAACTGAGGTGGAATAAGGGTACCAGCCCGCATTCGCCGAGGCAGATGGAAAACCGCCTAAAAACCATCCACAGACTGGCCGGTTCACTGGACCTCGACACAAATCCGCCGGGTGGATTCGTGACAGGGACCAGGCGCTCCTTCCCGCCCAGAAAGCCATGCGTTAGACCGCACGGCCAACTTGGCGGGCGAACAGAATCGACTCTCAGGTGTTTCCTTTTCTTTTCTTTTCTTTTTGAACACTTACGAAGGCAGGTTTGGCAAACAGCACCTGTAGGTTTTTAACAGATACAGCAGAATCTTTCTTCAGTGCTTGGCCTCAGGTCATGACAGCTCCAACAATGAGGTTATTTTGTACCTGGCATGTAGACAGACGTTGGAGGAATAATATAAATAAAAATAAAGGTTGCGCCATATAGGCACTTGTGTAAAAGCTTCCGAGAACTTTGATGCAAGAGCTAGATGCAGCAACATTTCAGCAAATGCTAGCTGTAATATTAGATATGTGGAAATCTGACTGAAGCATTTGCTTCGTGCTTCCGTGACAAGTATGTCAGTAACGCAAAATGCTGAGCATACTGTTGCAGATGCAATGCTGGAGTGAATAAAAATGAATCAGTCATTTCGAAAAGGCCATTTGTCCGTCCCCACCACATTTCCACTTAAGTTCAAAATTTGGAAATACTCTAAGAAATGCGCATTCTCTGTGAAAAGGCTATATCCCGCTGACTCCTACGTGGGTGATATTAAGAGTCATATTTCACATTGCACAGGAAAGAGCCATACCTCCTGTGATATGGCCTTTTTGGAGTTGCCAGCTATTAGGTAATGTGTTGCCCCAGCAAGTGCTGCATGCTGAGCATATGTTTGCGTAGGCAATGGATGGTACTTCCTTGTAGGGCTATGTTATACTTTAGTTTACAGTGACTGAAAGTGATAGTTTCAGTGACTGTGCAGACGTGTAAGAAGATGAAAAAAGAGTAGTTTGAGTGAATGTGATGGAATAAAAATAGCAAAATTCCAAGAGAAACAGCACGTCAGTCATTTTGGAAATGTCATAGCAGCACAAAAAATGGGACTTCTGTTCAGTTAGGTGTAGTTACTTATGTTGAGCCTTGGGCGCAGTAGCTATACATTGGGTGATAACTTATTTTCATGTTGGGCAATACTCTTAGAAATCCTATCTTAATTAGCCTGCAGTTGTGCCTTGAAAAATGGGCTGTTTGATAACTAGTTGACTGGTTGTGTTGGTGTTTTCAGGAGGCTAAGAAAGTGTCTCGAGACTGTGACAGAGGAATCACAAATGCAAATGTTGATGCATGTGAATAATTTTGCTTAGATACTGAGTGTGGTTACTTACATGGTCTAATTGTTGCACATGTGGTGAAAAAGAGAAAAGATATTAAATACTACAAATCCCACACAGTAACTGGCCACTTTTCATTATAACGTGAGCAGTAATGGAAGAAAAACCAAAGTTTGTAAAAATCCTTTCTTGAGTCTCCATGGAATAGGTGAGAAACATGTTTTTCATTAAGATCATCTGCTACTGTTAGCCATCTCATTAGTTGACATACAGGGCAAGCTTGAGGATTCGAGATTATAACTTAATTCCTGGAGAGGCATGTTCTCTGGAGAAGCATGCTTCCTGATTAAGGACCATATTGAATCATTCCCCATACATGACGGCCTTTAATTGAACAACACTTGAAGAATATATTTATAAGCACAGTTGGATGTCGAGCAAATGCGTGAGTTATTTAAACAACAATTGCCTGATGCTAAAGTGAACTACAAATTCCATTTGATATTCTTCAAAGTAAATATTGATTATAAATTTTGAAAACCGCAGATTGATATGTGCTGGACATGTGAGGAGCTGAATCAAAAAAATTAAAGGCCTCCCTAAGCATTATAAAAAATAAGTTCTATCAGGAAAATCCTGGCCAGATTTCCAAGCAAACAGAAAGTGACCCTACAACTGTCACAGTATATGATTTTTGAATATTGTGAAGTGAATCTGCTTTGTTGAAAACATGTCAGTGGGTCAATCGTGAGAAAATTTTTTGTTAGGAAAGTCTGCGTAGCCCACACTTGAACTACCAAATACTTCTGCATACAAAGGAAAACTTCCTATCAATGTGAAAAAAATGCAGACATTAGGAAATTGATTCAGTACATACCAAACAATAAATTAGACTTCTACAATGAACTTTGTGAATAGCCTACTAATGCCCTGAATGACCATGAAGATGACTTTTGATGACAAACAGCTTTTCTGATTTGTATTGCTCTAAACTGAACAGATTGTGCAATAAAAAGCATACCAACATATGCATCATCTGCATTCTTTATTACTTACATTTTTAACACTTATTTACTTGACACAGCTGCAAGTTGTCAACAATTCGTAGAATTCATGAAAACAATTCTGCTGCAAAATGGCATATCTCCACATCTGTTGCACAACCGTAACGTAGGTCATGCATTGTTTTGACACACAGCTTCTCCTGAAAATTTTACTTTGGTAGATATGTCCCCTTTTCATAATGACTGATTAAAATATGCACATGAAAGATTTCATCATACTATCAGAGACTTACTCAAGGATGGAAAATATTGTTAGAGTTTAGGGAAGACCTATTTGCATTCAGGTCTTTTTTATGAAGATCAATCCCAGATAGCACAGTAAGCCGGTTTCAAACTTGTTTCCAGATGTAAAGTTCAAGTATATAAGCTTGATCAAAGCTGGAATATTCAGGCCTGTTAGTTGGATTCAAGCTTGAAACAAACATCAAAGTTCGCAGAGTTCAAGCTATATTTCAAGCTTGACTTATCAAGTTTGGCTCTAGCTGTATCTACACACGTGGACTACAGCCTGGTATTTACAGCCTGTTTTAAGCTACATAATTATTAATCTGAATTTATTGAACCTAATAAATTAAATAAATATCACAATGGAAATGGTGTGAAAAAAATTATCAAGACATGTATGTTTAAATTTTTTTTATTTTCAAAGTGTTTAAAATTGTTTTATTTTAAAATTTAATTATTCTGAAGCCCCTCTGGCCCCAGCACACAGACCAGAGCAGGATCAAATATCGTTGACTTCTGCCGGTACAATGATCCTGTAACAGGTAAAATAAAATGTTAGCCATACCTAAACATAAAAAATGTAAACAGTTGAAACTGATCAACCTAAATATAATTTATGCCCCAGATTAGCAAAATAACTTCAAACTCACTGATGTAGTAAGAATCATTAACTAATATAAACATCACTGAGTAAGCAGCTGCCTCTGGTGACTTCATTCCAAAGAGTTTTTAAAGTAATTTGAAATAACTTTTTGTTTGAAATTTTTCAAGTAAAGATGACATTTGCATAATTTTGCGATGACTTGTGAAGAAGCCACACATCACTATTTCTAATAGTTTCAGGGCCATTTAATCTGAATTATAAAGAAAGAATGACTTGAAATCATATACACCTCATACTGTAAGCTTGTAAGGAAACTACCGTTTAGAAAAATGTAGACGTTTTATTCTATCCACAATTATTTTTTGGCGAGTAAAACTGAATCAAAATGAAATAAAATATGAAATCGAAATGAGTTTAAGAAATTACCAGTTCAGTGGAACTGAAATGTAAAAGAACAAAAAATGTTCTCCTTGTCATGTTTTAATATTGCCTTTTATTGGATTTCAGCCACATTACAAATAACAATAAAAGTAAGACATACCAGTAGGCCTTGCAGTATTATTTCACATAGGAAACAACAAAATTAAGAGCAATTGAAGACCAGTCAAAGCTACGCAAATAAAAAAGACTGACACCTATGTAGTGACTGGTTCTTGATGCACTTTTTCCCGTTCACCATGTCATTACTATTTGTATTCGCAAAGAAACTTTTCACACTTCACGATTATTCATTCATGGTGTGACACACACGAGTATTTACAAGTAAACAAATGTAATAGGGTGATATATATAAAAAGACGAGATTTTAAAAAGGTAAAATAACATTAAGTTTTAATATATTGGTGCCACATACTAGAGAGCTAGTTTAAAATGACCTCTTTTTGCTGAACAACTTGTAATATGTTTTCTTAGCTGGTAATCCATTTCACTTTCTTTACGTTACGTAATAATATTTAACATTTGTAATATTAACGTACCACTAGAGAAAAATGCACCAGCGTACCTGTAATACAGTATATATCTTCTTCAGACACGGTGTAGCAGTAAGGCAGGGGACGCCACACACTTTCCAAACTATTTTCCAGTATAAAACAAACTTCACAACAGTCAACAATCATTAACGCACGTCACAAAAATAAAATGGCCGTAAACCTTGCAAAGTCAGTGCAAGGCTTATAAACGCTTGTGGCGCTTCCCGTGGACATCTATGGAAGCTATGCTGCGCGCGCATCTGCTGTACAGCCTTCCAGGGAAATTACAGTTTATTTCAAGCTTGAGAAAATTATTTTAATTCAAGCAAAATTTTTACAGCTTGATGTAAACTGTGTAACAGGTTGATTTTTCAATCTTGAATTTTCAGCTGAACCTAAACTCAATATCCACCTTGAAATAAGCTGTGTAACAGGTTGATTTTTCAATCTTGAATTTTCAACTGAACCTAAACTCAATATCCACCTTGAAATAAGCTTGAGTGCTAGCTGGGATCTCTACGATAGACAGATTTGCTAGAGGCATAAATCTGGAAATACAAATAAGAAAAACCTCATTACCAAACAAAATTCTGGTTGGAGAGTGTATACCTTATCAAAAACGGAAACCATTTATTTTGTAAGAGTCGGGGATGCTCAATGTAACAGTAAATTAATGTGCATAAAATGTAGCATTTGCTTACATAGGTACTCTTGCATGCGCCTTGACATTGCCTCTAAGTGGAATATGTTCAAGCATTTTTTAAGGGCAGAGGGAAAAAGTGCCAAGGCAAGTGCCTAGATAAAAAAACCTCTGCAATAGTCAAGACATGTAGTAAGAGCATTGTGGATTTCTTACTATGTGTGACAGATCATGCAAGGGTAGGTTATATTACTGGTGGGTATCAGGCATTTTGATACTGAGTCAGAGCCAGTGTTTGTCATAGTAAGATCGATACGGTGCAGCTATGCATTATGCTGCTGTGAGACCTTCTGCTGTGCCATGTCAGTGGCAACTTGGCGCAGCATTGGACCAAGGTATGCAGGCTGCTTGATGTAATTCAATCAGATTTAAGTGGGGGATTACGGTGTCATTGGTAGGCCAGGTGCACTACATTTTTAAACAGTGACAGGGTTATATAATGAAAAGAATAAACAGAAATGGACTAAAAATAGATTGGTGGTAATGTGAATAGTAGTTTTACCTTCCCTTAAAATCTGAATATCAAAAGTTTTAAAAGTGAGCTGTTAATTGTCATTAAAACTGACATGGGTGGGACACTGAATATCTGCTAATGTTTTACAAGAGCTCTGTGAATTTTGTGTTTACTTTCTGTTGAAAATATTGAATTTGTACTAATAAAACAATTCTCTACATTAGGAAATACCAATAACTTTAATGTTATTAATATTCATTTATAAAAATTGTAGTAAAAGATCATCATGATTGGCACTCATGTGATCTTACATCATGAAAATTAGTAGCCACACTTTTAAAAGTGTATGACCAGAAAAGACGTCTACATTAGATACAATAACTCATATTCTTCAGTATTATCTGTAAACAAAATATTTGTCTCGGCTTATAATTTTATTAACTTTATCATCTATACTGAAATTAATTTTATAAAATAAGAGGAGCTTTCTATTGTTCATATTTTAAAAATTTGCAGCCTTTGTTATTAATCATGAAATCTATAAATTTTCACTTAAATTATTAATATTGGAAAATAATATATAAATTAAAACTGATAAACAGTTTTAGTAACAAAAGTTTCCTTAATGGTTATCTGAATTACTACCTGGTCTAGAAGATACTGGAAGCTGGGTTCGTAAAATCTGTACTATTTTTTGGCACCAAATGCATCAGGATTGTATTAGGCTTCCTCAGAGTGGGACTAGCATTTTTAGAGTTTGGTTTGGATAGTTTTTAATTTTGGTTTGGACAGTTCAAGTTAAGGTTAGTAGTAATCGGCAGGTTAGAAAGAAGGTCCTTCTGCTACAGAGTAGTCACAGGAGAGGATTTTTAGATGAAAGTCTCTAGATTGTCTGAATGAGACACATTTTTTATGTTTTGCTATTGAGAAAGTGTATGTAGTATTTGTGATTATATGTGTACTCAGATAAGAAGATTAAAATAAACAACTCTTGTGAACTGAAACTGTTAATTCCTTGGACAAAGCTAATGGTAACTCCCAGGTCCTCCTTTTATAGAATATTATGCAGCAGGAGAAGAAACTCAGACACTCAAATTATCTTCAAAAGATAAGTACCAAATTCTTACTGCAATGTAATGAATCATACCTTTAATCTAGGAAATTACTGGTGCAACATGAGAGACATTACATAGCAATGTTCTTATGAAGAAAGAAAACAATTAATGTGGAACATTTAAGGATGGGTTCACTATAAGTGGTTATTGTAAGTACTGGGAACAGTTTTAACTGCAGCATGAAGTACTAAATGGGGATGACTGCGAACGCTCCTCACACAAATGTGAAGGTTGTGCTACTCATTGAGTGATATGACAAGTCCTGGATGCAGCGCTACATTGAACATGTATATGCAGGTGTTTATGAGTCACTCAACAGATTGGGGAGATCACACAATGTGTGATTGATGCATTGTCCCTTACACAGTTGCATCACGCACACAGTGTGGTCACTTCTGTATGTTTCCCTTAAGAGGTTACATGCATAACTAATTTCCAGGCTCATTGAACACAACCAGAACCCTAACTGTCCAGTTCCTGTGATATTCAATTTTTCTCCTAGGTCCTTTATTGGGAAATGTTTCCAAAGGTAATGCTGCCAAACAGTAGCAGATATGATTACAATAATAAATGGACAAGCTAAAAATGACAGCATAGACAGTACAGAGGTTAACAATCATGATACACTTGGAATTTTCCATCACAACATAACAAACTGTTAAAGAACAATGAGTTTCTCTTATCAATACGGGACATGGAAAAATAGAAAGATATTTCTACATATCTGCTATGGATAATAAACATGATATAGAAGTTACAGAATTTGAACAGATGCACCTAGATTGATACAAGTTAGGCGATACACAAAGATTGGAATAAACTCCCAGGGCATAGAACTCTGTGAATACTGCACTGGACAGCTATTTGAATGCTGCACTTCAGCATTAACTGCAAAAGCTTAGAAGATAGACGTTCTGACATTCTGTAGGTCCCAACAGGAAATATGTTAGACTTCTTTAAGCAATTAGGTATGGTACTAATAAGACAGTGGAAGGAACTGGGAAATGATTGTATTTGGGGATTTAAATATAGATTTCATCTTGGATAGTTTTGATCAACAGTAACTAGAGTTAATCATGTCCAGCTTTGATTTGGCCCCAGTAGTAACATTCCCAAAAAGAACAGAATGACATAGGGCAACAGTGATTGTTAATATATTCCTAAATCTGTTTTTAATGAAGTAGATGTGAGCCCATAATAAATGGTTTATCTGACCATAATGGTCAAATGGCAGAAATAAAGCATCTCCATTAACAGATTTAACTAATAAAGCAAAAGCAAAATTTCACACAAGAGTCAATGCTGACACTGTTACACTATTCAGAGAGAATTTACAGAATGCAAAAGGGGAAAAATTTACCAAGGATATGTACCAGAAAAGAAATTTAACTATTTCCTTAAAATGTTCTCACAACATTATGAATTGAATTATCCTTTACAATAGGCCAGGTACATTTACAGTACCTTTGAAGAGGGAAGAGGAGCGGGGTGGGGGGTGGTGGGGGTGGGGACAATACAAACCCATATAGGCAAAAAACACATACCAAATTTTTGAACCAACTGCTTTTGATTCAGGAGTCAGCCACTAGGTTGCATGTTTGTCTTATTGTAACTTATTGCTTAATGAAAATACATACTGTCAGGTCCCTCCAGAGGTAAGAAAATAAGGTAAGTCTGTATTTTTACTATTCACATGTAACTTTCCTGACATTTTACTTGAATATTGCCTAAGATAGGATATGAAAGGAAGGATCAGTGAGTTACTCAGTGACACTACTGCATCTGAGCTTCACTTTTGTGTGGAAATAATTGTTCCATTTGGCCCCCAAAATCAGCGATGGCACATTTGTCAGAAAATGGCAAAATTGGGCAAATCCCTGCAGCTGTTTTGGGATAACTTACTGCAACTCCAACAATCTATGGCAGTTTTTCTATGATTACCTCTGAAAAAGATGACATTCAATGCACCTGTGCGAGATATGATTCAACTGTCAGAAGCAAATATTTATTGGAACCTTTCTGGCAAAGCTCTGAAGTCTTTACTAACATTGACACCCAATAAAAAACAAAGGGAAGAAAAATACATGGGAAAAGGGAAAGCTTTCTGCCAACAAGGAAAGACTTCCCAAACAAACAGAAGAATGTGCTGTGGAAATGAAGCAATATAATCTAGAGTTCATTACATCAGTGCCAAATAAAGGAAGAAAATAGATCAAAGAGCCAGTTGATTACTCTTGAGAGTCAGATCCAGATTTCTCACATCATGACAGTAACTCATATATAGATATCAACTTACTATCTGGTGAAGAAGTATCTGAAGAAGAAGAAAAAGAGAAAGAAGAGTAGGAGGAGGAGGAACAGTCTGGGACTTCAAGGAAGCATCAGGGAACCTAACAAAATGCACTATTTGATAGGTATATAGATAGCTTAGCCTCAGTAATTGAACTCTTTCAGGTTACTTTTCTAATTGTTTTGGGAAGATGAAAGTTTTATTTTTATACAACTATTTTTAAGCATTATGTTAAAATTTATGAGATTTCTTAGTTCAATATTGTGTTGGGTAACCTGGCTACAATAAAACAATTCTACAAAGTGTTATTTCAAGTGTTTTAATTATTCATTCATGTTACTCATTTTGTGGGTTAAAACCCTGCAATTATTGTTTTAGTTAAATTTTAAATTTCTCTGTAATTAATAATCAGACAGAATTGAAATTTGTAGAGGTTATGGGTAACAACCCAGCCTAAGGCTTAAATTTCACATCACAGGAAAATCTGCCCCTCATTGACCACAACATTAGAAAAGCTGAAAATTTCAAGCCTTTACTCCCACCTCTCTTTAAGCTGAGGAAAGCATGGTTAACATCTGGTATCAAAATATTGTGTACTGTGAAGACAGAAGTGAATTTGATACAAAGGGCTGTATACCTCTGATTGAGACAAAATATGCACTAACAGCAGTATTGCCAAGTTCTCAATTGCCCTAAAAAATTCAAGAAACATGTACAACGAACAAAAATTCCACAAATAAGACAAGGATAGTGTGGGCCAATTAATCTCAGCAAAGCAAGTGATATTGAACTCCCTGATGACAGTAGCAGTGAGACAGTTGAATGACAAAAAATGATCAACTGAAAGCAGAAGCAATAAACTTAGTTAGACAGGAAATGCATACTCCATCCACCATTAGACATTAGTTTTGTCAAGTCACTGTTAGAGAGGAGACAAAAATCATCAGGTCACTGAAATGTAGTAACTCTTCTGACCTGATGGTATTGCAGCCAAAGTAATGAAATCTTGTGCTTACTTTGTAGCACCAATCTTGAGCTACCTTAGCAACCAGCCAATGAATCAAAGTGGATTTCCTAAGGGACTGAAATATACAGTAGTAACATTAATACTGGCAGGGAAAGTATTTCTGAAGAAAAGAAATGTGTTAACATCAAGTATAGATTTAAGTGTCAGGAAGTCGTTTCTGAAAGTATTTGTATGGAGAGTGGCCATGTATGGAAGTGAAACGTGGACGATAAATAGTTTGGATAAGAAGAGAATAGAAGCTTTCGAAATGTGGTGCTACAGAAGAATTCTGAAGATTAGATGGGTAGATCACATAACTAATGAGGAGGTATTGAAGATAATTAGGGAGAAGAGAAATTTGTGGCACACCTTGACTAGAAGAAGGGATTGGTTGATAGGACATGTTCTGAGGCATCAAGGGATCACCAATTTAGTATTGGAGGGCAGCGTGGAGGGTAAAAATCGTAGAGGGAGACTGAGAGATGAATACACCCAGGAGATTCAGAAGGATGTAGGTTGCAGTTGGTACTGGGAGATGAAAAAGCTTGCACAGGATAGAGTAGCATGGAGACCTGCATCAAACCAGTCTCTGGACTGAAGACCACAACAACAACAACATTAATATACAAAGTTGAGATAAGCAAGTGACATCTACTCGTAAACCAACCTCCTTCCTTCCATTGTGCTCAGAGAGTTTTGAGAAAGTAGCATACAACAGAATATTGAACCATCTTTTCGGGAATAACCTTTCAGAAATGGTTAGTTTGGCTTCTGTAAAAGGTTCTTTACTGAGAAGACAATATATGAGCTTACAAATTACACCCTAAGAGAAATAAGCAATAAAAACTACTCTGTGATTTCGCCAAGGCCTTTAAAAATGTAGTTCATAAAATACTGCTTTGTTAACCAAAATTGTATTGCAACAAAGGTCTTCCCCTTGCATGGATAGACTCACATTTTAATAGAAATCAGAGGGTCACATTAGCAAATGATACAATAGGAAAACAATTAAATTCAGAGTGGTGAAACACTGAATACAGTATAATGCAAGGTTTGGTGCTTGACTCACTCTCATTTATTTAAATAATTTACTCAACACATTGGAGGACTTTTCGAAAACTGCAATGTTGGCTAGTGACATAAGTATATTGAGAGAGGACACAAAAACAAACAAACCAGACACAACCAGGAGATTAATGGAACAAGCCAACAGCCTACAAAGTAATTCTTAATCTTGCAAAAGCTCTTATTGCGTAATTTTAAACAAATAAAACTTACAGGTACCAGAGGAAGAATTCAGTAAGCAAACACTGGATGAGTCTTTGGTTGTGAAGTTTTCAGAAGTCCAGGTGGATAATGAACTGGGAAGGTGGTAGCATGTGAATAATTTAACTGTAAAGCTCAATTCTGTCTGGCTTGCATTGAATCTATGTCACTGTGATAGCCCAAGGACAGGACTGCTAGCATATTATTAATACTTTCACTTTGTTCTGTTTTGTGGCATAATCTCTTGTCCACAGGAGCTAAAGTGAAAAATGTTTGTTTTTATAGAACCCTCTTCAGGCACCTAAGGATTCTTATGCTTACCCAACAAACCATATTTGCAGTTAATAATACACTCCTGGAAATGGAAAAAAGAACACATTGACACCGGTGTGTCAGACCCACCATACTTGCTCCGGACACTGCGAGAGGGCTGTACAAGCAATGATCACACGCACGGCACAGCGGACACACCAGGAACCGCGGTGTTGGCCATCGAATGGCGCTAGCTGCGCAGCATTTGTGCACCGCCGCCGTCAGTGTCAGCCAGTTTGCCGTGGCATACGGAGCTCCATCGCAGTCTTTAACACTGGTAGCATGCCGCGACAGCGTGGACGTGAACCGTATGTGCAGTTGACGGACTTTGAGCGAGGGCATATAGTGGGCATGCGGGAGGCCGGGTGGACGTACCGCCGAATTGCTCAACACGTGGGGCGTGAGGTCTCCACAGTACATCGATGTTGTCGTCAGTGGTCGGCGGAAGGTGCACGTGCCCGTCGACCTGGGACCGGACAGCAGCGACGCATGGATGCACGCCAAGACCATAGGATCCTACGCAGTGCCGTAGGGGACCGCACCGCCACTTCCCAGCAAATTAGGGACACTGTTGCTCCTGGGGTATCGGCGAGGACCATTCGTAACTGTCTCCATGAAGCTGGGCTACGGTCCCGCACACCGTTAGGCCGTCTTCCGCTCACGCCCCAACATCGTGCAGCCCGCCTCCAGTGGTGTCGCGACAGGCGTGAATGGAGGGACGAATGGAGACGTGTCGTCTTCAGCGATGAGAGTCGCTTCTGCCTTGGTGCCAATGATGGTCGTATGCGTGTTTGGCGCCGTGCAGGTGAGCGCCACAATCAGGACTGCATACGACCGAGGCACACAGGGCCAACACCCGGCATTATGGTGTGGGGAGTGATCTCCTACACTGGCCGTACACCACTGGTGATCGTCGAGGGGACACTGAATAGTGCACGGTACATCCAAACCGTCATCGAACCCATCGTTCTACCATTCCTAGACCGGCAAGGGAACTTGCTGTTCCAACAGGACAATGCACGTCCGCATGTATCCCGTGCCACCCAACGTGCTCTAGAAGGTGTAAGTCAACTACCCTGGCTAGCAAGATCTCCGGATCTGTCCCCCATTGAGCATGTTTGGGACTGGATGAAGCGTCGTCTCACGCGGTCTGCATGTCCAGCACGAATGCTGGTCCAGAGGCGCCAGGTGGAAATGGCATGGCAAGCCATTCCACAGGACTACATCCAGCATCTCTACGACCGTCTCCATGGGAGAATAGCAGCCTGCATTGCTGCGAAAGGTGGATATACACTGTACTAGTGCCGACATTGTGCATGCTCTGTTGCCTGTGTCTATGTGCCTGTGGTTCTGTCAGTGTGATCATGTGATGTATCTGACCCCAGGAATGTGTCAATAAAGTTTCCCCTTCCTGGGACAACGAATTCACGGTGTTCTTATTTCAATTTCCAGGAGTGTACAACTGAATTTAGGGTGATCTGTGTTTTCATGACCAGACTACCACAAGTAAAAATAATTTCCATGTAAACTATGCATCTCTTTCTAGAGTTCAGAATACAGTTTCATACCATGGTGTAAAGGTATGTAACAGATTGGTGGTCAGCATTTGGTAGGTAATTGAAAATCCATAGATATTAAAAATATAAGTTATAGAACACCTTATAAGCCATTTCTTAAACATTTTATCAGTTTATTTGATCTCAGAAATGTAAATTACTCATAATTCTAATATTTAGAACTCTTGATCCTGCCAGTATATTGACAACTGATAATGATCTGTGAAAGTAAATGCAATGTTTGAAGTATTTGATAAAAACAGAAGTTGGGTAGTATAACAGAAAGAGCAGTTCACTCCATCCAAAAGGTTTTTCTGATAATATGCTTACATAATGTAATCTTGAAGTAAATCTCATAATTGTCAGTGTGAGTAGAGTAACAGCAGTCAAAATTTGTTTTTAGTTTACATTACTGAAGTACTTAACAATGGCAAACTGAGACACTGAAGGTACTAGTTGAGTTTGCTACTTGGATAGCAAAACACTGACACTGGTGGCAGTAAAGATACTGGCAATAGGGAAAAAAAGTTTACTGAAAAAAGAGAAGTATGTTAACACCAAATATGCACAAGATTGTTAGGGATTTTTGTAAAAAAATGATTCATCTGAAAGCTAGCATAGTTTGCAGTCTTGTATGTGTGCCTGTTGGTGACTCGATGTCCTCTACTATCTCGTAAGTTGTTACCTCTACTTCTAACTAACTAACTCCATCTGAACAGGCCTTGGAAAGCCCACCAGTATGACTGACCACCACATCACCCTCGGCCGATATGTATCATTGGATGCAGATAAGGAGGAGCATGTGGCCAGCACACCGCTCTCCTAACCATTGTCAGTTTTCATGACTGGAGCTGCTATTTCTCAGTCAAGTAGCTCCTGAATTGACCTCACAAGGACTGAGTGAGTCCCACTTGCCAGCAGTGCTAGGTAGACCCAAACAGTCACTCATCCAAGCACTAGCCAAGTTCAACAGTACTTAACTTTGGTGAGAACCAGTGTTACCACTGTGGAAAGGGTGTTGGCTACCTGCACCTTATATCTTTGCAACCAATAATAATTCAAAGCAAAATAAAGTTTGTGATGCAGGCCTGGGAACAGGCTATTAGCCTGACTGCATTTAGAGTGCAAACATTATTTCAACAATAGGTAAACTAAATTTTAAACAATAAGGATCAGAAAAATGTATCTTGTAAAAGAATTCTGGAATTTCATGTAAATACTGTATATGGATTAGATAAAAAAGAAATAGAGGAATAGTATTTGTGTTAGGATATTTGTGTTAGGACAGGTATCAGAGTAATTGGAGCCATTCCAACTGCTTACATTTCAAACTTCCTTACCTACCCGATTAAACTGGGGGAAAAAGAACAGTATACCAAAGCCTGACTAAAAGAAGGCACAAACTGACTTCGTGAGGCATAACAGAAAAGTTAATTTGGTAATGAAGGAAAGTGTGGGGAGACTAATGCTTGAATAATGTAAGGAGGTTAAGTTGGACATAGGTTGCAGGAGTTATGTAGAGATCTGCACTGGGTAGACTAATATGGTGCACAGTGATAAAGCAGTCTGCATGCCAAATATCATGACAATGTATGTTTGCTGATGGTACAAGCAAACTAATAATGTGCTGTAACTCAGGCATATAAATCAGAGCAGAAATGGTAGCAGGACAGGCCTAAAACTGGCTTACAGCAAAAAGCTTAAGTGTTAATCTTGTAAAGATCTATATTATACTAACTTCTATCCATAAATTGACATACTGGTGTAGGAAATAGATTTAACTGATTTTTAACAAAGGAAACTGCAAAACCCCACAGTGTGTGGATGGATGTGAATTGCACTGCTAATACTCTGTCACGCACTCCTTAAAGACCCAATGTTAAATTTTAATTGCCTAACCAAATCACTATCTCAAAAATCACCCTAACATGGAACCCTAAGGTGAGGTACTGCTACAAAATTCTACAGAATAACTATTTTTACTCGTAAGTAAGTTTACTCAATCAAAAATAACAACAACAACAACAACAACAATAATAATAATAATAATGAATGGAAGGAAACTACAAGTTAATTCAAACGAAATAAAAATATTAAATTGACATTTTCTTATATTAAAACAATCACATAGATTAAGACTCAGTGACATGACTATTGGAAAAAGTGATTGCCATGAAGATATGAAGCAATTGATGGGGGGGCACTAATGTGTCCTAATTGCACACTCAATCACTAATACAAATGCAATTCACCAAGTGTCTTAGTTATTTCAGTGGTTGATCGAATAATAAATGGAAACGATACTATCTCTGGAAGTGGGATTAACAGTACTGTGGCAATGGTATGTCACCTTTGCAAACATCAATGTTGACCTAACACCACTGCTGATGCATATTCTCATCATCTGCTGTGCCAGTAAGTCAGCCATACATGGTCACATGTGAAGAACCAGAATCTCACCCATCAGGACTTTGACACCCTGAAGTCCCATCTGATTTCAGAGCCCTTGACATCTAAAGCCAGCGAACATCACCTTCCACATCCAAATCAAGAGGTTCTCTCTTCACCACACATCTCTGCTCCCTACTCTGCTGTTTACACCATTCTGGCCACAACTGACAATCAGGAAAAATGTTACTGATTTCCACCAATAGTGTGAAAACTGGCATGTTTTATAAATTGTCAACACAGAATGTCTCCAGACATGTGCCAATCAGAGCACATATTCCTTGCCTATTTTCTCTAGAAATTCCCATTTGATGTCAGTAGGCAAATGGCGAATCAGTGTTTCTTTTACACATTTCTGAATTTCCAGAAGCCTAACTAACATGACAGGAATCTACAGAGCCCAACTGTGGCAAATACTGTGAACCTTGTCTTAGCTTGATTGACAGGGGAGTTCTGTGAACCCTCTCAGGTGACTCCTTGGCATGCATAAGCTGGAACAAACCCTTTGAATGTGGTTTCCCCTGTCATTCTTAGAGTGCTGTGCAAACTGAGCAGTTCTCATACCTACTTAGAATAGGTCTACAAGCCTCAAGTGGCAGCCAGTGCAGTTTTATAAAATGTATCCCCTAGCATTAAGTAATGTGATCACCAGTTGTGTCATTGGAAGTAGGTAAGTGAGACAGCTTGTAACCTCTCACAATAAATACTTCATATTTGTCACTGGTCACTGTGAACTTGCCTGAATAAACCATCTAGATTGCTTAATATATTCTCATTTATTATTCAGCATTAGCTACTGATACAAGATTTGCAATAAGGATAAAAACAACAAATGAATGAGGCATATTAAGAACACATTACCAGTCACCATAAGGAAAAATCTCACCAAACCTTAAAACATGTGGAACAAAGTTCAATGTCAGTTGCAACAAAACCTTTAGCCATGTGAGGGAAACTATCAGCTTTGATAAAAAATTTACCAGAATATGAAAGCTAACCACCAGATGGCACTAGTGGGGAATACCTCACCTTTTATTTTTCGGTCATATACATACAAAGTGACAATTGTCAAAACTACAAGCACTCTAAATTAAATTATAAAGCTTGATTTAAATTTATAGTGGTTCACAATCACAAAATTAGCATTTCAGAATTTAAGGATGATGGACCTAAATGTACAATACCTCTGAAACAACTTCAGATATTCAAGTTATTTCTGGAGGGGCATTCGCCAAATGTATTAGTAATAACTGAACTTCAACTAAAAACCAATGAAATCATGTATTATAAAGTAGAAGGCTGTTCTCTGTAAAACAGCTATTGCAGATAGCTCTATAAATGTGGTGCTGTGCCAGTTTTTGCCATGGACATGTTGAAGTTAAGAAAACTCATATATTGAACACCACTCCAAAGAATTAACAATTAAATTGCAGATATTGTGCTCTACTGTAATGGAGAAATATGTAAGTTAACTAAACAGAAAGTGATTGGGGTTCATCACCCACCAAATGCTGTTTAATGTATTTCAAGAATAGAATTAATAGTGTAGTTGGTCAGACTGTTTGTAATTACCTTAATATATTTGCAGCTGTAATGTAGATGAAAACTGAGATAGTATATAAAGATGAAACTCATGATTTGTTCTCTCATAAAATTATACATATGCTAAATGGAGACTACAGAGAAATTAAAACAAACTCAGTCAGAACAAATGCAGTATTCAGCAAAAAAGTTAAACATAATTTTAATTACAGAAGCTTAGTTTTTAAACCATTACTGTCAGATTACAAAGTATGTAAATTAAAATTTGTTCAACAGATATTAGCTCTGAATAGCTCTAAGATCAACACTTTTAGAAAAACACTGCAATGACAAAGGTCATGGGATATCAATATGTGCATATACAGATGGTGGTAGTATCATGTACACGAGTGCAGTGCATTGACAGAGCTGTCATTTTAACTCAGGTGATTAATGTAAAAGGTTTCTAGTGTGATTGTGGCCACACGATGGAAATTAACAGACTTTGAACATGGAATGGTAGTTGAAGCTGGATGCAAGAGATATTCCATTTCAAAAATCATCAAGGAGTTAATATTCCAAGATCCACAGTGACAAGAGTGTGTCAAAAATACCATATTTCATGAATTACCTCTCATCATGGACAATGCAGTGGCTGCTGGTCTTCACTTAACTACTGAGAGCAGCAGCATTTGTGTAGAATCATCAGTGTTAACAGACAAGCAACATTGCATGAAACCACAAAATCAATGTGGGATGTATGATGAACATATCCGTTAGAACAGTGTGGCAAAATTTGGCATTAATGGGCTATGGCAGCAGATGAGCTGACTTCAATGGTAAGACCTGATGGTGTGGTTCAAGTGTGGTGCAGACTGCGTGATGCCATGGACCCAAGTTGTCAACAAGGCACTGTGCAAGCTGGTGGTGGTTCCATAATGGTGTGGGTCATGTTTACACAGAATGGACTGGGTCTGAACATTGACTGGAAATGGTCATGTTTGGATACTTGAAGATAATTTGCAGCCATTCTTGGATTTAATTTTTATGGATGACAATGCACTATGTCACTGACCAATTTTGTTCGTGACTGGTTTGAAGAACATTCTGGACAAGTCAAGCAAATGATATAGCCAACCAGATCATTCAATGTGAATTCCATAAAAAATTTATGGGGATTAATTGAGAGGTCAGTTTATGCACCAAATCCTGCACCAGCAACACTTTCTCAATTGTGGATGGCCATTGAGGCAGTATGGCTCAATATTTCTGCAGGGGACTTTCAGTTACTTGTTAAGCCCATGTCACATTTAGTTGCTGCACTACTCTGAGAAAAAGGAGGCCTGACATGATATCAGGAGGTATCCCATGACTTTTTTTCGCCTCAGTGTAAGCTAGAAGAGGAGAAATGGGATACTGTTTACTGGCAACAAATGGAATGAGCTTACAACATTCAAGTATTCTTACAATAATAAATACACCTACATACACATTAGGATATGAGAATCAAACCAAATATTAAAAGAACACAGATATTATACATTACATTTTGGAAACCATTCTATAGTGTAAAAATCAGCTTTGCAGCAGAGTACAGTAACTATTAAACAATTCAGCCCATTTCAAGGGAAAAAGGAAATTACTCTATAACTCTCTTAGATTTGGGAAAATAATAATAATAATACCTGACCCATCTTTTCCTGGAGACACCTGAATGTTTCTTAAAGTAAACCATCTGCTGTCAGACAAATGATTCTATAAATACTGCTCAAAATTGTAACTAGACAGAATAAACTATTGGTGAACTAAACAGTTTATTCAGAATGACTGATGACATGTCACCCACAAAATAAATACGTTTCTTAAAAAAAACATAGTTTTACACTTTACTTAAGTATGTGCTCAAATTGTTTACCATCGACTGTAAGTCACATTTGCAATTGCCATTTGAGAGATAGATGAACAGAAGAAAGTACACTGGATGACATGCCTTCATATCTTGGGATTATTTGATGGCACATATCATCTGACGTAGCTGGGGCTTTATGATATTGCTTCTTTCTGAGCTCCTCACAGAAAGAAATCAAAGGGAGTCAAATCAAGAGATGTGGTGAGTCATTGTACTACAGCATTTTGTCCTATTCAACTGTCAGGAAACTTTTCATTCAGTATTTGTGTTGCAGCTCCGAAAGAGTGTGATGGGCAGCCATCCCATTAGAATCACATACACTGTTGCTTATGCAATGTTATCTGTTCTAGAAGAATAAATACAATATTTGTAACACAGTGTGTATATATATATTTCTATTTAACATCCCTGTGATGAAGTAAGGTCCTACAGTGTATTTACTATTATTCCACACGATAGATTTACACTTCACAGTCATTTTTGTTGTACCTGCTGAAGCCAGCATGCATTTTCAGCTGCCCAGTAGTGTATGTTACATAAATTTACATTACTGTAGTCTGAAACATTGCTTCATCAGTAAAGAGCACACTTTGGATAAACAGAATATTGATAAAGACCACAATTTGGATAAACAGAATCTTAAGTTCCAAGCAATGCAGAGCAAACCAACAAAATTCCACATGACTTTTGAATCACATCCACCGAATGTCTGATGTAGTGACAGATGGAAAAGGTGGAAGTTATGTCAATGCAAGATGTGAATGACACTCCACTCGCTCATCCCACATTGCTTGGCAATCTGTTTCATGCTATCCTTCACTGTATAAAAGTAGCATTCCTAACTTCTCCTCATTGGCATATGTGTCTGGTGATAGATGAGACAGTTCCTGCTGGTTCTGCAGTGCAGACAAGTAAACCGTCAAAAGACTTTACATACTGACGTAGCCTGGCATGAGCATGTTTAAAATGCATTAGACGATTCTGGACCACTTGCCATTCAGTTTCTCAGATTCTTTTGTGAAGTGTTTCAGTCTCAAAAAGAATGATCATCATATTAATATAATTATCTTTTAAAGTACTTTTGGATGCCTTGAAAGGATTGATTTGATTTTATAAGGGAAGCTAAAACGATATTGGTCAAGCCCGCTGCTGACCCCGCTGAAACAGGGTTTATTGTGCGGTATTGTTCCCTTTGTCTCTAGTAAAGCCAACCAATGCCCTTAAACAGTGCAAGGAGATCATTTACCAGTACTTTGCTAGACACAATTTCTTCAGGGCTGGTTGATCCGAGTATTCTGTGTCTTTTAACCTCCAATGCCTCACAATCAAAGATCAAATGTGATGTGGTTTCCTTCCCCACACCTACATCTGGGGTCTTCTTCTATTTACCAATTATATGTAGGTGTTTTTTGAAATTCCCATGGCCTATATATAGTCCAACCATGAGTTTCATTTCTCTCGTGTTCAAGTCCAGGATTGAGAGACTTCTCTTAGAACATGGCTTTGGCATCAATACCTTGCCATGTTTTTGCTTTTGGACCTTAGCCCAATATTCTAAGTGATGTCTCCTTATCCAGTCTCATAGTTTTATTTTGATCATTGCCTTGGTGATTGTCAGGACAGGTTCTGATCCAATAAATGGTGTCTTTGCCCCTATACTGGCCAACCTATCAGCTTACATGTTACCACTAATCCCTGAGTGACCAGGGACCCACAATAGGTTTACCCTATGGCTTTCCCCTAGCTCCACAAGGACTTTGTGGAATTCTGCCATAACTTTGATCTTGTTGCAGAGGGTGCCAGTGCTTTCATGGCTGTTTGGCTGTCTGAATAAACGAAAATGCTATGACCTCTGTAGCACTTCTGCAAATTCTCCTCCACCCTGATAGCAGATATTTCTGCTTGAAACACAGTGGCCATCTTCCCTAGAGTGACTGCACTCTCCAGCCTTGGGTGCACCTCATATACCCCGGCCCCAACACCTTGGTCTGTTTTTGAACCATCAGTGAACCTGACCATGTCCTCAGTATGGTGCCAAAATATGTTCTACCAGAGCTCTCTACTTCCAATTATACATTGAAAGACTTGTTGAAGCAGTTGGGAGTTATTATATAGTCGGCAGACATTTTCCCAACCATACCCATGTTTATCTCACTCAGTATTTTAGTGTGAGATCCTGGATACTCCAGTGAATTCCAGTTTTTTATCCTGTGTGCTCCAGCTGCTACCTCCATCTTTATCCACAGATATAATGGGGGCATGTCCACATGGTTTCCATCCTAGCAGTTGGTGTGCTGCTAATTCTGCCTGTAATGGCTAAGCAGGCCAATCTTTGCATCTTAGCAAGCTCCTTAGCAGCTACCTGCTGTTCTGCATGTTTCCACAACACTGTAGCCCCGTAAGTGATATGGGGTACATCCAGTACATACTCTTGGGGCTTAAGCCCCAGGTTTTGCCACAAGCTCTCCTGGTACTGCCGGCTGTTGTGGCTGAGCGGTTCTAGGCGCTTCAGTCTGGAACCATGTGACCACTACGGTCGCAAGTTCATATCCTGCCTAGGGCATGGATGTGTGTGATGTCCTTAGGTTAGTTAGGTTTAAGTAGTTCTAAGTTCTAGGGGACTGATGACCTCAGACGTTAAGTCCCATAGTGCTCAGAGCCATCTCCTGATACTCATTAGAGTACCTTTCATCTTGGAAAAGGTGCTCCTTACGTGAGAGGTCCATGTTTCTCATCCAGGTTTCCCCCAAGATATTTCACTATACCCTTCACTGGTAGAGTTTCATTGAGAAGCTTGAGATTCTAACATGTGTGTTGGATCTGCTTCCTCATAAATGATACTACAACAGTCTTCTTAGGACAGACCCTTAGATCCTGTTGCCTGCACCACTTTTGCACAATGTTTAATGCTCCTTGTGTCATAGCTCTGACTGTACTTGAAAATTTGCCAAGTATTACTATGACAGGATCATTAGGGTTGTTTTGGGGGAGGAGACCAGACAACGAGGTCATCAGTCTCATCAGATTAGGGAAGGATGGGGAAGGAAGTTGGCTTTGCCCTTTGAAAGGAACCTGGAGCGATTTAGGGAAATCACGGAAAACCTAAATCAGGATGGCCGGACGCACGATTGAACCATTGTCCTCCAGAATGTGAGTCCAGTGTGCTAACCACTGCACCACCTCACTCAATGACAAGATCGTCTGTGTATCCCTGGCACTAGTATTGTCTAGAGTTTAATTCTACAATGAGTTCATTCACCACAAGGTTCCACAGTAGAGGGGGCAGGACTCCTAATAGCCTCTGGTGGTGTTGATTACCATTTTTTTCTTGCATCACAGGCTTCTACCTTTCTACCACTGAGCATGGCTCTAATCCACCTGCAAATGGTGGTCTCCAAGCCATGCACCTTTGCTACCTTAACCATGGATTCAAGGTCATGTTGCTGAAAGCCCCTTTGTTGTCCAAGAAGATGCAGAGGGCTATATCACATACCACAGCACATGTCCTGTAGCATACTATAATTTCCTGAAAACCTTGTCCCAATATTTGGAAGTGTTCACAAAATAAAAGGGGTATGTGACTCACCTTGTATATAACTGTGATCATTTTCAGTTCTCTGAAATATTTTCTGTATGTGTTTGTAACAAAATACACAACGGATTTTTCATTATTTGATTTCTGTATGTGTTTCTAGTATGAACTCCATTCATGATTCATATGATTCATCTCTGTGCTTACATCACTTTCCAGTTCAGTGACTGATACCATAAAAGAGCACATGCCATATTTAAGGAAAGTACCCAAATTGGATTTGTATCATATGCTTTACTTGTACTTTCTATAATTTTGGGAACAGCAATTTTATTATGATATTGGACCGGTCAAATATGTATGACATAATACATACATTCAAAACACCCAAAAGTTATCATATAAATTGAAAATGACATTCATTCGCCGGCCGGTGTGGCCGAGCGGTTCTAGGTGCTGCAGTCTGGAACCACGCGACCACTACAGTTGCAGGTTCGAATCCTGCCTCGGGCATGGATGTGTGTGATGTCCTTAGGTTAGTTAGGTTTAATTAGTTCTAAGTTCTAGGTGACTGAAGACCTCAGAAGTTAAGTCGCATAGTGCTCAGAGCCATTTGTCATTCATTTTTTAAAAAATCTGAAGATATTTGCATATGTAAATATTTGATTTTCATTACAGCTGATAATGGCTCTATGTAAAAAGATGCAACAAATTCAACTACTTCTCATTTATCAAAATCTCTAGAAATTTTAAACTATCATTACATTTTGACAGTAAGAATGCACACATTTAGATTTTTGTCCTAATAGATACTCAGCTATGCCATACTAACACTTTTGGAGTGGATGTGCATAAACGGCTGTTTTAATTGCTGAAATATCTTTTATCATTTTGATTTCAGAAGGTGGTTTGTTGTACAGTTTGTTTCATGTTTGGAATGGTCCATTTTGTTTTAGCCTTGTATTTGAATATTGGACATATATATATCCTAGTTCCTTCTTGTGTTTTGTGACTGTATATCATAGTTTTTAACTGCAACCTGGTTATTATTATCTAAGGTTTTTCCAGTGAAAATTATTGCCTTGCCAAATATATAAATAAGGCAATGGAAGGAATTGAAAATAAAGGCTTGCACAAATTGTGAGCTGCACTTTTGATGGCTCATGCAATTCCATTTTGGGCTGTGAAACAACTTATGCTAGCACTCAAGTTTTCCCAGGAGGTTACACCATATCACAGTAGAGATTCTGCTTTGGCAAAATTCAAATTTTTTTTGTATCTTTTGCGGTGCAGCTTGAGGGAATTTTTGTATGGTAAAAGATGGTATTCAGTTTATTGGTTATATTATTTTAAGAAATACATCAACCTGCCACATTTTTATGTATTTTTATTTAAGCTAATATGCATTTCAAGCTGCAATACATCTTCAATTAGCATAAAACATATCTAAATCTTCAGTGAGTATATTGTTAAAATATTGACAGTTGTGCAAAATAATAATTTTGTTTGGTTACTACACTTTGCAAATTGTGTACTATATGTCATTAATGCAAGATGGGAAGTCAAAAAGAAAATTGAATTTTGAGAAAAGGTATATTTATTCCAATGATAGAAAACATGCATTTTGTGCAGCATTTCACAAGTTTTTTGATTCTGTTGGAAAAAATGTTTTTGGTTGCAGCTGTAACTAACTTTTCAATGCATCAGTGACTTCTGAATTGGTTGCAAATCTTCTTTCCCTGAGCATTTCTTTTAAAACATGTGGAAATCACTTGGAGCCAGCAATTCAAACCCTAACTTAATTATTGTTTTGGCTGTCCATTTGGCAGAATGTGGCCAAGCATTACCTTGCTGCAGGATGACACCTTCTTGCAGTTTACTACAATGTTTGGATCTGATTGCAGGTTTCAGTTTAGTTTACTGCACATCACAATTGTTCTCACTATTCACAGTTTCACCTCTTGGGCTGAAACGAATGGCTACCTTATCTTTCACATCCCAGTTGTGTTATCTTAATCTTAGCAGCCAATGGCTGATGTTTAAACTTCTTAATTTCTGGTGACAATGGGTGTTTCCAAAACATGTTCACAGCCTTACTTTCTGGTTCATGATAATGCACCCACATTTTGTGTGTGGTAATGATTTGCTGTAAAAATCCATTTCCCTCACAATGATAAGGGGCAAAATATTTACAAGAGATGTCCATGCCTTGCACATACTTTCTGAAAATTTAGAGTGTCATATAAGATGGAATACTTTGAACCATGACTGACATTTACAGAGTTGACAATTTTATCCTCTGTTTCCCATTACCATACACTCAACAACTTCCAAATTGTCCTCAATTGTTGACATCAATTACTTGCCTGATCTTTCCTTGTCACATACAGAAGTTCTTCCCCATTTAAAACACTCTATCCTATCATAGATCTTGCTTCATGATAAACAGCTGTCACCATATTGCACTTGCATTTAACAAATAATTTCTGCAGGTTTAACAGCTCTCACAGACAAAAAGCAAATCACTCCACTCATTTCCTCCTTGGTGCAGATTGACAATGGAACTGCCATGTTTGGCGGTCTGCTACAACACGATGGCTAATACAGGAATAAGGGTGCCACGTGTATAGAAAAGTTGCAGGTGACAATACTTCAACCCTGGATACTAGCAGTATTACTAAGCCCTATGGCAAGAAACTGCAAAAGTCCCTTTGCTTTTTGATTTCCTCTCATACATATTGTGAAGCATAGTAGTTAAACAAAATTGCTGTTTTGCACAGGGGAGCTACAGCATCCAATTTGCTGTCCATGTTTTAATGATGTACTTACCGTACTGAGGATTCAGACATGTATTATGCTAACTGAAGACGGGTGAAAGCCTGAAACAAGCATTGGCTTAAATAAAGAATAAATAAAAAAGTGGCTGGTTTGTGTAGTTTTTAAAATAATGTAACCAACAGCAACAGAACTCAACAACCAGAAAATGGATAAATTATTATTGGTTTTAAATTTTGCACAGTTGGATACAGTTCCTCCTGGATTCATACCCCCACAAAACTTTATAAAATTTAGATTTACTAGGGTTCTGATGAATAACATGATAGGTAGAGTTAATGGATCATTATTCTGTAATGTGTGCAAATTCATAGTAACTTTTTTGTGTATTTATTATCACACTGTTTCTAGAAAATAAATTTGTAATGTGCGAGGTGCAGAATATATTTAGTTCGATGTATGTAAGGATGTAGAGGGTTATGTCACTAGGGGTAAGATAGATACTGCCTACAGGAAAATTAAAGAGACATTTGGAGAAAAGAGAACCACTTGTATGAATATCAAGAGCTCAGATGGAAACCCAGTTCTAAGCAAAGAAGGGAAAGCAGAAAGGTGGAAGGAGTATATAGAGGGACTATACAAGGGTGATGTACTTAAGGGCAATGTTGTAGAAAGGGAAGAGGAAGTAGATGAAGATGAAATGGGAGATACGATACTGCGTGAAGAGTTTGACAGGGTACTGAAAGACCTGAGTCGAAACAAGGCCCCGGGAGTAGACAACATTCCATTAGAACTACTGACGGCCTTGGGAGAGCCAGTCCTGACAAAACTCTACCATCTGGTGAGCAAAATGTATGAGACAGGCGAAATAGCCTCAGAATTCAAGAAAAATATAATAATTCCAATCCAAAAGAGAGCAGGCATTGACAGATGTGAAAATTACCAAACTATCAGTTTAATAAGTCACAGCTGCAAAATACTAATGCGAATTCTTTACAGACGAATGGAAAAACTAGTAGAAGCCAACCTCAGGGAAGATAAGTGTGGATTCCGTAGAAATATTGGTACACGTGAGGCAATACTGACCCTACGACTTATCTTGAAAGCTAGATTTAGGAAAGGCAAACCTACGTTTCTAGTATTTGTAGGTTAGAGAAAGCTTTTGACAATGTTGAATGGAATACTCTCTTTCAGATTCTGAAGGTGGCAGGGGTAAAATACACGGAACGAAAGGCTATTTACAATTTGTACAGAAACCAAATGGCAGTTATAAGAGTTGAGGGGCATGAAAGGGAAGCAGTGGTTGGGAAGGGAGTGAGACAGGGTTGTAGCCTCTCCCCAATGTTATTCAATCTGTATATTGAGCAAGCAGTAAAGGAAACAAAAGAAAAATTTGGAGTAGGTATCAAAATCCATGGAGAAGAAATAAAAACCTTGAGGTTCGCCGATGACATTGTAATTCTGTCAGAGAGAGCAAAGGACTTGGAAGAGCAGTTGAATGGAATGGATATAGCATCTTGAAAGGAGGATATAAGATGAAAGCAAAATGAGGATAATGGAATGTAGTCGAATTAAGTTGGGAGATGCTGAGGGTATTAGATTAGGAAATGACACACTTAAAGTAGTAAAGTAGTTTTGCTATTTGGGGAGCAAAATAACTGATGATGGTCGAAGTAGAGAGGATATAAAATGTAGACTGGCAATGGCAAGGAAAGCTTTTCTGAAGAAGATAAATTTGTTAACATTGAGTATAGATTTAAGTGTCAGGAAGTCATTTCTTAAAGTATTTGTATGGAGTGTAGCCATGTATGAAACATGGACGATAAATAGTTCGGACAAGAAGAGAATAGAAGCTTTCGAAATGTGGTGCTACAGAAGAATGCTGAAGATTAGATGGGTAGATCACATAACTAATGAGGAGGTATTGAATAGGATTGGGGAGAAGAGAAGTTTGAGGCACAACTTGACTAGAAGAAGAGATCGATTGGTAGGACATGTTCTGAGGCATCAAGGGACCACCAGTTTAGCATTGGAGGGCAGTGTGGAGGGTAAAAATCATAGAGGGAGACCAAGAGATGAATACACCAAGCAGATTCAGAAGGATGTAGGTTGCAGTAGGTACTGGGAGAAGAAGAAGCTTGCACAGGATAGAGTAGCATGGAGAGCTGCATCAAACCAGTCTCAGGACTGAAGACCACAACAACAACAACAAGCATATTCAAAGGACATGCTGAAAAGTAATGCCTCCAAATTTTTTACATGAAAACTCTTAAAGCTTTTTAAATAAAACAAATGTTATCAACATTCTACATCTTTATTCTTCATGTCTACATATTTGCAGTTCTCTGTCACTAGAGGGCATTGCATTGTAGCATATAACATGGCAGTGTGTGACGTCACAACGTCAGTGTGTGAGACATGGCATGCTATGATCAAGTTTTGAATTCCAAGAGTTTGTCCATGCATTAAGCCCTCTCTCTTTCAGTGTGATGATGCCAGACCACACACAAGAGCTGTGACATCTAGAACAATCTGATGTCTTAAGTTAACTGTCATTGATCATCCTCCATACTATCCTGACTTGGCTCCCATCCAATTTTCATCTGCCTCTAAAACTTAAAAACACCTTCAATGACTTCTCTTTGTTAGTGAAGAAGTGGTGCAAGCAGGAATCCTTTAAAAAAGTCAATCATTCTACAGTGACAGTATCCACAAAGTGATCTCTCAATGGAAGACATGTGTTTGCTGCCAGGGTGACTATATTGAGAAATAAATGTGTGTACATGAATACCAAAGATTTTGAAAGTTAATAACATTTGTTTTAATTGAAGAGCTTCAAAAGTTTTCACATAAAACACGCAGAGGTATTACTTTTCAACATGCCCTCATATTTGTTACATAGATACCATGCTGAAGTTTTTTAACAAAAATGCCCACCTAGTGTATGATGTGGAGAAACCACTATCAGCAGTTTTCTCATCAAGACACTCTTCTAATATAAACAATAATGATATATTTTTTAAATTAATTTTCTAATAGTACTCGAATATCATCTACTTTACGTGGTAGCAACTACACATTCTAATGAAATACAGACGAATTTTAATTTATTTTTGTGCTTTCATCTACATCTGCATCTACATAGATACTCTGTAAGTCACTGTATGGTGCATGGTGGAGGTAAACTGTACCACTACTTGTCATTTCCTTACCTGTTCCACTCTTAAAAAGAGTAAGAGAAAAACAATGGTAGAATTGTTTGGCAGTCAGCTTCAAATGCCGTTTCTCTAAATTTTCTCAATATTTTTTCTTGATAAGAATGTCGCCTTCCCTGCAGGACTTCCCATTTGAGATTCTGAAGCATCTCTGTGACACTTATGTCTTATCCAAACCTACCGGTAACAAATCTAGCAGTCCATCTCTGAATTGCTTCGATGTCTTCCTTCAATCCAACCTGGTACAGAACCAAAACACTTGAGCAGTAGTCAAGAATAGGTCACACCAGTGCCCTGTATGCGGTTTCCTTCACAGGATTTTCCTAATATTCTCCCAATAAACCAAAGTTGACCATTCACCTTCCCCACAATTCTCACATGCTTGTACCACCCTGTATTGCTTTGCAGCGTTATGCCCAGATATTTAAATGACTTGACTGTGTCAATCAGGACTCTAGTAATACTTAATCTGAATAGCACACTTTTGATCTTCATACTCATCTGCATCAACTTACATTTTTCCACATTTAGCACCAGCTGCCATTAATCACAGCAACCGGAAATTTTGTCCAAGTCATCTTGTACTCCCTACAGTCACTCAGCTTTGACACCTTACCGAACACCACAGCATCACCAGCAAACAACCACAGATTGCTACCCACCATGTCAGCCAAATCATTTGTGTATATAGAAAGCAACAACGGACCTATCACACTTCCCTGAGGCACTCATGATGATTTGTCCCTGATGATAATTTGCTGTCAAGGACAACATACTGGGTTCTATTATTTAATAAGTCTTTGAGCCACTCACATATCTGTGATCTCATTCTACACTCCTGGAAATGGAAAAAAGAACACATTGACACCGGTGTGTCAGACCCACCATACTTGCTCCGGACACTGTGAGAGGGCTGTACAAGCAATGATCACACGCACGGCACAGCGGACACACCAGGAACCGCAGTGTTGGCCGTCGAATGGCGCTAGCTGCGCAGCATTTGTGCACCGCCGCCGTCAGTGTCAGCCAGTTTGCCGTGGCATACGGAGCTCCATCGCAGTCTTTAACACTGGTAGCATGCCGCGACAGCGTGGACGTGAACCGTATGTGCAGTTGACGGACTTTGAGCGAGGGCGTATAGTGGGCATGCGGGACGCCGGGTGGACGTACCGCCGAATTGCTCAACACGTGGGGCGTGAGGTCTCCACAGTACATCGATGTTGTCGCCAGTGGTCGGCGGAAGGTGCACGTGCCCGTCGACCTGGGACCGGACCGCAGCGACGCACGGATGCACGCCAAGACCGTAGGATCCTACGCAGTGCCGTAGGGGACCGCACCGCCACTTCCCAGCAAATTAGGGACACTGTTGCTCCTGGGGTATCGGCGAGGACCATTCGTAACTGTCTCCATGAAGCTGTGCTACGGTCCCGCACATCGTTAGGCCGTCTTCCGCTCACGCCCCAACATCGTGCAGCCCGCCTCCAGTGGTGTCGCGACAGGCGTGAATGGAGGGACGAATGGAGACGTGTCGTCTTCAGCGATGAGAGTCGCTTCTGCCTTGGTGCCAATGATGGTCGTATGCGTGTTTGGCGCCGTGCAGGTGAGCGCCACAATCAGGACTGCATACGACCGAGGCACACAGGGCCAACACCCGGCATCATGGTGTGGGGAGCGATCTCCTACACTGGCCGTACACCACTGGTGATCGTCGAGGGGACACTGAATAGTGCACGGTACATCCAAACCGTCATCGAACCCATCGTTCTACCATTCCTAGACCGGCAAGGGAACTTGCTGTTCCAACAGGACAATGCACGTCCGCATGTATCCCGTGCCACCCAACGTGCTCTAGAAGGTGTAAGTCAACTACCCTGGCCAGCAAGATCTCCGGATCTGTCCCCCATTGAGCATGTTTGGGACTGGATGAAGCGTCGTCTCACGCGGTCTGCACGTCCAGCACGAACGCTGGTCCAACTGAGGCACCAGGTGGAAATGGCATGGCAAGCTGTTCCACAGGACTACATCCAGCATCTCTACGATCGTCTCCATGGGAGAATAGCAGCCTGCATTGCTGCGAAAGGTGGATATACACTGTACTAGTGCCGACATTGTGCATGCTCTGTTGCCTGTGTCTATGTGCCTGTGGTTCTGTCAGTGTGATCATGTGATGTATCTGACCCCAGGAATGTGTCAATAAAGTTTCCCCTTCCTGGGACAATGAATTCACGGTGTTCTTATTTCAATTTCCAGGAGTGTATATGCACATACCTTCGTTAACAGCCTGCAATAGGGCAATGTGTCAAATGCTCTTTGGAAATCTAGAAATATGGAGTCTGTTGCTCTTCATCCATAGTTCTCAGTATTTCATGTGAGAAGGAGGGGAAGCTGAGTTTTGCACAAGCAATGCTTTCTAAAGCCATGCTGATTCATGTACCTAAGCATCTGAATCTCAAGAAAGTGTGTTATATTCAGAATGCTGATTCATGTACCTAAGCATCTGAATCTCAAGAAAGTGTGTTATATTCAGACTGAGAATAGACTATGTTAAGGATTCTGCAGTATACAGAAATTAGGGATATTGGTCTGTAATTTTGTGGATCCATTCTTTTACCTGTTTTATATACTGGAGTCACCTGCACTTTTTTGGTAAGAACCAAGGACATGTTGTAGTCCTTTATGCAACATGGACCATGGTTAAATGAAAGTAAACAAAAATAAATCTGATGACCTTCACACGAGACAATGGAAAAAAAAAGGTAAGTGGTTAAAACATATTAAACTCAGCTTTCTTTGGGGTAAAGGACCCTAGGATCATATTAAAATGAGTGAAATTAATGAAGATGGAAGTGAAGCTTCAGTGGGGGTCTTAGATGTGGGTTGAGATATTTTTGACAATTTAAACAATTTGGAAGCTGATGTAAAACCTGACCAAGATGACATACTAAAAATTATATTGAGGAAACTGGGAGGTATGCAAACAGAAAGGAAATCTAATGACCCTCATTTAGAAACCCAAATAAAGTCTAACAGTGATACACTAAACGTACAATTACAAGGCATACTGATGGAGCACTGTGAACATCTACATTAAAAAAAGAAAAAAAAGAAAAAAGGGATCTAAATTGAGATGAACTGAATCTGCCATAAAGCCTAGTAAGGAATAAATTAAGAATAAAGTATGGAAATGAAACTTTCTTCAGATAGTAGTAGAAAAAATTGCTTCCAAAGTCAGACATGTTGTTAATGAATAGACTATAATTGAAATAGTCACTAACTTCTTTGTGGTACAGGAAACTTGTGTGATCTAACTTTGCCATCTGTGAACTTACCTCTGATTGAAAATAATGAAATCTCAAACTATATTTACAGCTACTTAGAAGAAAGGGTATTAGGGACAAAGCTGAATTAAAGGCAGAACTAGACACTTAATGTATTTATAGAGAAAGCAGCAGCTGCAACTTTTAAATGAAAAACAACCACACCAACAAATTGGGACTTGTGACAGGCTACTCTGAAAACTTTTGTTTTAGAGGCATTCAAATAATCTTGCAATTTGAAATGTGGGGAAATGTGTGTTAGAAAAATTACTGGCAGTGTGTTATGGTGCAAAGTCACAAACTGCTCAGGCAAAAAGCTTGGAGGGTGTTAATAGGCAATTGATGTTAGAAATAGCAGTCAGAGTGGTGATGGAAATTGAATTTGCAACTGACACAGTCTATGAAATAAATGGAAATCAAAGGAATGACATAGATGAACCATTAAGTTGTGTCCTAAGTGGATCACATGTGCTGTATGTGATATGGGCGCGAGTAGATTGTACAAGGCAGTATTTACAACCACATCTACATCCACATGATTACTCTGCAATTCACAATTAAATTCATGGAAGAAGGTAAATAATGAATGCACTGGATACATATACATAAACTTTATTAGCCAACATATATGCAACTGCATCAGACCAAGGCTCAGACTGCAATACACCACACTCTCTCTGTGCACTCCAAAGATTGTTCCTTCTCCTGGTGGATGTTCCCTGGAGATCGCATTGAGATCAGTATGCCCCCAGAGCCCCCTACTGGGAGTGTGGAGCACTTTGTGTTATTGCATTAATGTGTTTGGCTGGCACATGTGTGCGTTACCGGCTCTGTCATGACTGGCACACAAGCAGACATGGCCAGACCATTTCGCAACTGATACTTGGAACTGATGCATAGATTGTAGATGGGGTACAGTGCCAGATGCTGCTGCGAATGTCATGGGCAGCTGTAGCATGACCTGGACAGCAAACCCGGGGGTAGCGATAGTGATGGTACATCAGCAGGCGATCAGTCATTCAGAGATGACCCTGCTGATGGGGAAGAAAGATGCAAGTGCTTTCACTGACAGCAGTGTTGACCAAAGTGTCGTCCTCTGAATGTGATGTATCCAGAGCATCTTGTAGGACCCAGGCAGACTTGATGTGGGAGAGGGAGACTGCTCCTAAATATCACTTAGGGGTGAGACCAATGTCAATTTTGATAGTTCTCATACCCAGCAACAAATGGTAACACTTATCTCTAAGCTTTTACATTTGAGGGTTAGTCAATTTTTCCACACATGTTTTCATATTGTCAGCGAGCAAGACTCATTTTTCGAGAGATTTATTCTCAATAACAATAGGTGTTAGTCGTAGTTCCATTAGTACTTTAACTATCCACATTGTCCATATTACTGTGTCCAGCATGAGAGCATGGTCAATGGTTGCCCAGAGAAGTTGCCAGAGGTGTGATGGAGTGTTGTGTAGCCTCTTGTATTTGTTATACAGGGTATGTGAGAGGCATTGCAGGAATGTGAATGTGTTATGGGAATGTGAACTTTGCTACATTGCACTTGTTCATTTGAGGCTGTGACAGTATGATGTCATTTATAACGTCTGCTTGACCTGTTAGATGGCAGATTAAACTGACGTGTCTAGCAACATTGTTGAGGACTCCTGTTGCCATAAAAATACTGTCAGTTATCGCAAGCCACAAGGTGGGGCTGGATCATCAAAAGGTGGCAATTTGAGGTCAGTACTAAGCTTTGGACATACAGCATTGTCTCTTGTGGCAGGCAAGGTGGCTGCTGATCATGCAAGCCTAGTTTGTTGCAACGAAATGTTAAACAACTGGACACTTGTATTTCATGACACAGAAGACACGGGAGGTATGCAATTTATGTCACACGTATGTTTCACTCAGTTTTGAATGAGAGCATCACCGTGAAGGCACTATCCTCCAAATGTAAAAGCAAGTCCATAGTGTGAGCCAACATGACTGGCTATTGTCTGTGATACATGAATGGTTGTTGCAGGGCAGTATGTGAACTTTCATATTACACACACGTTATGGAAGGCATGGATGATGTGAAAACATTCCTATGTACACTACATCTCTACATCTACATCTACATTTGTACTCCGCAAGCCACCCAACGGTGTGTGGCGGAGGGCACTTTAAGTGCCACTGTCATTACCTCCCTTTTCTGTTCCAGTCGCGTATGGTTTGCGGGAAGAACGACTGTCTGAAAGCCTCCGTGTGCACTCGAATCTCTCTAATTTTACATTTGTGATCTCCTCGGGAGGTATAAGTAGGGGGAAGCAATATATTCGATACCTCATCCAGAAATGCACCCTCTTGAAACCTGGACAGCAAGCTACACTGCGATGCAGAGCGCCTCTCTTGCAGAGTCTGCCACTTGAGTTTGCTAAACATCTCCGTAACGCTATCACACTTACCAAATAACCCTGTGACGAAACACGCCGTTCTTCTTTGGATCTTCTCTATCTCCTTGTCAACCCGATCTGGTACAGATCCCACACTGATGAGCAATACTCAAGTATAGGTCGAACGAGTGTTTTGTAAGCCACCTCCTTTGTTGATGGACTACATTTTCTAAGGACTCTCCCAATGAATCTCAACCTGGTACCCACCTTACCAACAATTAATTTTATATGTTCATTGAACTTCAAATCGTTCCACACTCATACTCCCAGATATTTTACAGAAGTAACTGCTACCGGTGTTTGTTCCGCTATCATATAATCATACAATAAAGGATCCTTCTTTCTATGTATTCGCAATACATTACATTTGTCTGTGTTAAGGGTTAGTTGCCACTCCCTGCACCAAGTGCCTATCCGCTGCAGATCTTCCTGCATTTCGCTACAATTTTCTAATGCTGCAACTTCTGTGTATACTACAGCATCATCCGCGAAAAGCCGCATGGAACTTCTGACACTATCTACTAGGTCATTTATATATATTGTGAAAAGCAGTGGTCCCCTAACACTCCCCTGTGGCACACCAAAGGTTACCTTAACGTCTGTAGGCGTTTCTCCATTGATAACAACATGCTGTGTTCTGTTTGCTAAAAACTCTTCAATCCAGCCACACAGCTGGTCTGATATTCTGTAGGCTCCTACTTTGTTTATCAGGTGACAGTGCGGAACTGTACTGAACGCCTTCCGGAAGTCAAGGAAAGTAGCATCTACCTGGGAGCCTGTATCTAATATTTTCTGGGTCTCATGAACAAATAAAGCAAGTTGGGTCTCACACGATCGCTGTTTCTGGAATACATGTTGATTCCTGCAGAGTAGATTCTGGGTTTCCAAAAACGACATGATACGTGAGCAAAAAACATGTTCTAAAAAGTCTACAACAGATCGACGTCAGAGATATAGGTCTATAGTTTTGCGCATTTGCTCGACGACCCTTCTTGAAGACTGGGACTACCTGTCTCTTTTCCAATCATTTGGAACCTTCCATTCCTCTAGAGACTTGCGGTACATGGCTGTTAGAAGAGGGGCATGTTCTTTCGCGTACTCTGTGTAGAATCGAATTGGTATCCCATCAGGTCCAGTGGACTTTCATCTGTTGAGTGATTCCAGTTGCTTTTCTATTCCTTGGACACTTATTTCGATGCTGGGATCATTGTACACTAGTAACATGATTAACAGCAGAGTTGTACTCACAGGGTGAGAATTGATTTGTAGGTAGTAGGCATTGATGATGTACCAACGGTTTTCAACATCATTTGTGTATATTGAGAACACTCCACATCCTGCAGTGCCACCCTTTCGCCACTGCAATCCTGGAGTGGTGCACTGGTCAAAGTGTTGGGTGCTGGCCACATTGGCATGATGAAAAAGGGCAAAAAATCAAAGATTTGGGCATTTCACAACTGATAGATGGCGAACAATGTGTGTTGATCATAGTACGGGACATTATTTACGAGTAAAATAGAGTAACAAATGCAGCAGATACATCTACATAAACTTTATTAGTCAATGTAAATACATGTAACTGCCTCATACTGCACTACACACTCCCAACACAGTGTGAATATTGTTTTCTTCTTGTGGAGGAGGGTCTTTGGAGACTGTCAAAACTGATACCCCCATGTGGTCTTAGCAACTCCAGGGCCATGATGCTCTTACAGTATTTCTTCAGATTTATTTACTGCATGTCTTCTTCGATTCATCTTTATGTCTTTTTGCCACAATATATTACTATAAATCTTTCTTATACATTTTACTAGTTTAATAATCATGTGGCCAAATAATCTCATAGCAAACATCACATATAATTAATTGAAAATGTGTGTAAAGCATTGAAAGTAAGGATAATATTCATTACTGTTTATGCTTGAAGAAACTTTAAAAAGCAAATAAAATGATTTATATTTTTTAAAGAATTTTATGGTGCAAGTGCAAAATGGCTAAGCATGAATGGCTAGAGGACAAATGTACGGATGTAGAAGCATATATCACTAGGGGTAAGACAGATACTGCCTACAGGAAAATTAAAAAGACTTTTGGAGAAAAGAGAAACACCAATATGAATATCAAGATCTCAGATGGAAAACCAGTCCGAAGCAAAGAAGAGATGGCAGAAAGATGGAAGGAGTATATAGAGGGTCTTTACAAGGGAGATGTACTTAGAGCAGTATTATGGAGATGGAAAAGGATGTAGAGGAACATGAGAACATGATGTGATACTGCATGAAGAATTTGACAAAGCATTGAAAGACTTTCATCAAAACGAGGCCTTGGGAGCAGACAACAGTCCATTAGAACTACTGATAGCCTTGGGAGAGCCAGCCATGACAAAATTCTTCTATCTGGTGAGCAAGATGTATGAGACAGGTGAAATACCCTCTGAAAGAATATAATAATCCTAATTCTTAAAAAAGCAGGTGCCGAAAGGTAAGAAAATTACAGAACTATCAATTTAATAAGTCACAGCTGCAAAATACTAGCACAAATTCTGTACAGAACTACTGTACAGAAAAACTAGTAGAAGCTGACCTCAGATAAGATCAGTTTGGATTCCAGAGAAATCTAGGAACATGCGAGGCAATACTGACCTATGACTTCTCATAGAAGATAAGTTAAGGAAAGGCAGACCTAAGTTTATAGCATTTGCAGACTTAAAGAAAGCTTTTGACAATGTTGACTTGAAACTCTCTTCCAAATTCTAAATGTAAAATACAGGGATTGAAAGGCTATTTACAATTTGTACAGAAACCAGATGGCAGATATAAGAGTTGCGGGGCATGAAATGGAAGCAGTGGCTGAGAGGGGAGTGAGATGAGTTTGTAGCCTCTCCCCGATGTTATTCAATCTGTATATTGAGCAAGCAGTAAAGGAAACAAAAGAAAAATTCGGAGTAGGTATTAAAATTCATGGAGAAGAAGTAAAAACTTTGAGGTTCGCCGATGACATTGTAATTCTGTCAGAGACAGCAAAGGACTTGGAAGAGCAGTTGAACGGAATGGACAGTGTCTTGAAAGGAGGCTATAAGATGAACATCAACAAAAGCAAAACGAGGATAATGGAATGTAGTCAAATTAAATCTGGTGATGCTGAGGGGATTAGATTAGGAAATGAGACACTTAAAGTAGTAAAGGAGTTTTGCTATCTCTGGTGTTATTCAATCTGAAAATTGAGTAAGCAATAAAGGAAACAAAAGAATAATTTGGAGTAGGAATTAAAGTCCAAGGAGAAGAAATAAATACTTTGACGTTTGCCAATGACATTGTAATTTTGCCAGAGACCGCAAAAGCACCTGGAAGAGTAGTTGAACAGAATGGACAGTATCTTGAAAGAAGGATGTAAGGTGAACATCAATACAAGCAAAATGAGGTTAGTGGAATGTAGTCATATTAAATCTGATGATGCTGAGGGAATTAAATTAGGAAATGAGACAAAGTAGTAAATAAGTTTTGTTATTTGGGAAACAAAATAACTGATGATGGTCTAAATAGGGAGGGTATGAAAGGTAGACTGGCAATGACAAAAAAGCATTTCTGAAGAAGAGAAATTTGTTATTATTGAGTATAGATTTAAGTGTCAGGAAGTCCTTTCTTAAAGTGTTTGTATGGAGTACAGCCATGCAAGGAAGTGAAACATGGGAGATAAACAGTTTAGACAAGAAGAGAATAGAAGCTCTTGAAATGTGATGCTACAGAAGAATGCTGAAGATTGGATGTGTAGATCACATAACTAATGAGGGGGGGTACTGAATAAAATGGGGAGAAGAGAAATTTGTGGTACAACCTGAGTAAAAGAAGGGATTGGTTGGTAAGACATGTTATGAGGCATCAAGGAATCACCAATTTAGTACTGGGGTGAAGCATGGGGGGTAGAAACCTTAGAGGGAGACCAAGAGATGAATACAATAAGCAGATTCAGAGGGATGTTGGTTGCAGTAGTTACTCAGAGATGAAGTGGCTTGCGCAGGATAGAGTGGCATGGAGGGCTGTGTCAATCTAGTCTTTGACCAGAAGACAACAACAACATCATGGTGTCTGAGTGATATGTCAGAAATATGAAAATTATTATGCTTCTTTCTAAAAATACTTTATTGTTGATCTGGGTTATACAAACTGTCTGAAATGTGTAAAAGGTAAATGGTAATGAAATTTGAATATTTTGTGAAACTTAAATACATTTTGAAAAGAAATTTGGATTTTTACATAGTGATTATAGTCAGCTGGTGTTAGCATCACAAAAATATCTAGTGTCTTAGTGGATGAAAAATGTTTACGGTAAATAATAACTGTTAGATTTTTGCAAGCTATATCAGTTCTGTTACTGTTATGGTGTTATTATTAGAGAAAGGCTCAATATAGAATGATGTTTGCCAGACCAATGCAAGCTATAGGTTATATGAGATACTTGAAACATCAGTTATGATGTATAAAATATATACGTTTTCATTCAAAATACATGATGTTGTTACGAACGGAGAACATGGATTATATTCAGAGCAAGTTTTCTATTTGTCAGGAGTTATGTGCAATTAATGGAGATTCTGTAATGTTTATGTGGTTTATATTGAAATGTGTTTTGTGAAATACTCTGCATTTAAGTAATTAATGATGATGTTGTTAGATGATTCTGCAATGTTTATGAGGTTTATATTGAGATGAGATTTGTGCAGCATTTTGTGTTTATGAGATACATAAAGATAATGTTAGGATGATGATGTATTAGGGACTTACTTGTGATCCATTTTATAAAGTATTGTACTTTTGTTTATAATGATATGCTGTATAAGATTCTGAGGAATGACTGTGGGCAATTTATGTAACACACTTATTTTCAGTATTGGTCTGTGGTTATGATATTACATATTTGAGCAAAATGTGAAATTGTTTGGTTCATTTAAGACATTTACTTGAAAATCAGGAATATTGTTTGTGCCTCTTGAGAATTACTGCTGTGTACAATATTTTTTCTGATTAGATTGCATTATTACTCTCTATGTTAATTGTTCATAACTGAATTAAAACAGTAACACTTGAAAAATTAATTAAATTCAAAAAGTTTAATAATCTTATTTCCTTTATGCTTACTAAATTATCTGAGGTTACATTGTAACTTTCAGAAAAATCAACAACATACAGGGCCCAGATGCAAAGACTACAGTGTAAGGAAAACACCAACAAAACTGTAATATGAAAAAGCCTGAGATGAAGTAAGACATATTCCATATGAAAAGATAAAAAAGTACTGATAAGTACACAGTTGTATTATACTGTTATTACTTGTATGAATTATTAAGCATGTGCTGTTGTGTTATGAATTCCATGAACAATCTTGAACATAAACAAGTAGTATTTCAAAAAGTTGTTATATGGAAAAAAGGAAAAAGAATCCTTAGATGAATAGATAATTTTGGAGAAAGGTGGTATCTAAGACAAAAGAGACTTTATTTTATCCTAGACTTTTTACATATTCAAACATTATTTTTCATCTAAGTATAATCTAAGTATAAACATAATTGTCAAGTAAAGTTATACCTCTTATGAATTAAACATTGGGAACTGCAATGTTTCCTTTGGTATTTGGAAATATTTTTCATATACATCTGTTACAGTTCACATGTTATAATTTTTTTTATAAATTTTCCTACTATTTCCTCAAATATTCAATAAGCTGTCTTAATTAAACTTTGGTTGCAGTTGATGTTACACATTTTCTGTATAGTTACTTACAAGTTTATGTTAGAGAATTTCGTAATTTTGCTTTATGTATTTCTGAGTTGCATAGTACTGGTTTTACAAGACAAAATTTCCAAGTTTAGAAGCTTTCAAAACATTCATTTTCAGTTAAAAACCTTTCTTAGGACAATCAATTGCCATGTGCAATAGCTGAAGTCACACAGCCTCAAACAAATTTTGTGTCCGATATTGTGTGAGGCAGATACTGTAATAAATCAGTATGTGATGGAACTTTTGCTCTGCTAATGAACTATGCAATACCACCTAAATTCTGGCCAGATATGGATTCATTTCCATTTATAATTATGGATGTTCAGAGTTTTCCAGGTATTGGGTGCAACTTTTCTGCAAATCTGATTTTCAGTTTCTGTATCCAGATATTTGCATACTTCACTCCTATGCTATGAAAATTAGTTGGTAAATTATTGAAAGCAAATGGTCCTAAAACAAAACTGCATTATTTTTTCTATTTTTACTGTTCAGTTGTAAAAGCACACAAAACATGGGTTTCTATTTATATTTATTTATTTAACTGCCAGTATGTAATCTGTATTGTAACATAACAGAAAGTTTTCAATTTTTATATTTGCAAATTATGTAACCTTTGTTATACACTGAGGTGACAAAAGTCATGGGATAGTGATATGCACATATACAGATGGAAATAATATTATGTACACAATGTATAAAAGGGCAGTGCATTGGTGGAGCTCTCATTTAGACTCAACTGATTTTTGTGAAAAGGTTTCCATCATGATTATGGCCATGTGATGGAAATTTAAAGACTTTGAATGTGGAATGGTAGTTGGAACTACGAGCATGGGACATTCCATTTTGGAATGTTACTCAATTCATTATTCTGAGATACACAGTGTCAAGAGTGTGCCGAGAATACTGTTTGAGCAAACTTGAAACATCCAATTTAGGAATTGTTTGTGATGAAACTTGCGCAATTATGAAAAAAACATAGAAAAGAGACACATACAGGCAATTAAAGAAAAATGTTAAAAATTACAACCACAGCTACAGGAAAAAAAAAAAACATCTGCAGCCAGAAAACAAAATAACCGAAAAAGATTTCCACCAACAAGGAACGAGGATTTTTTATGGCCTCACCAGAAAAATAAGACCAAGCAGACACCATTGGTGAATACAAACAGGTGAAAAAGAAGGTAAGTTGTCAATTACATACATCTGAACTTGACAGCAGTGCAAAATTCATTCCTTTCATTAGAATGTTCAATCTTTTCTGAATAAAATCAGTGAATCTGAAATACTCTTGCCAGATGATCTCAAGGAAGCTTCTGCTATATGTTTAAGTGAACATTTGTTGACAAAATTACCAGGATTAACATTATCCTTGTCGTTTTGTAGGACATCCTCTGCCCATGATGGGACATGCATTTTCGTTAGCAGTAAGATTGAACATTGCTGCTTAAAATCCTTAGAGATACTGGGAAAAGAGAAAGACTTTGAAATTTCAGCTACAGAAATAATATCGCTAAAAACAATAAAAAATTGGATGTACGTAAACCCAGATGGGACTCACATATTTTCCTAAAGAAACTAGACAATGCACTCAGCAAACTCAAAGCTAACAATTAGAAACTAATTGTATGTAGTGACTTCAACATAAATTTCCAGAAAAACTCAAATGATATTATAAAGGCACAGCAGGTAGGTGATGAATTTCATGCTTATTACAGAAAATACAAGAGAATACTTAAAAAAGTTGTCAAGAAAGCAAAAATGAAGGCAAATGATCTATATATTAAGTCTGCTGGAAACAAGGCCAATGCCATGTGGAAAGCTCTGAAACAACAAACAGGTAATGTCACTATCAGAAATGCCAATATCATGCTATATCAAGATGGAGAGAAAATAACAGAGCCAAGGAAAGTAGCAAATACCTTCAAAAGCTATTTTGCAAACATAATTGGGCAACTAATCAGTAAGATTACTCCAAGTAATCAAGATACAACAGCATCACCACTTAAGAGCAACAGCTCTACTACCTCATTCTATCTGTACGCAACGAATGAAGAAAAAATCCTGACCATCACAAGAACTTTAAAAAGAAACAGTCCTCAGGAGTAGATAGTATAACTGATAAAATAACAAAAAGATGTAGTGAACGCACTGTAAAACCACTAACATATTTATGCAATAGTTCACTGACATCAGGGACTTTCCCTTCTTGTCTGAAAATTGAAACCAATCTACTAAAAAGGAAACACGGAAGAAGTTGTCAATTACAAGCCAATTGCCCTATTGTCTAGCTTCTAAAAAATTCTAGAGAAAGCCTTCCACAAAAGACTTAAAGCCTTTATGGAAAAATATCTTATCCTATCCATGTAGGACATCCTCTGCCCATGATGGGACATGCATTTTCGTTAGCAGTAAGATTGAACATTGCTGCTTAAAATCCTTAGAGATACTGGGAAAAGAGAAAGACTTTGAAATTTCAGCTACAGAAATAATATCGCTAAAAACAATAAAAAATTGGATGTACGTAAACCCAGATGGGACTCACATATTTTCCTAAAGAAACTAGACAATGCACTCAGCAAACTCAAAGCTAACAATTAGAAACTAATTGTATGTAGTGACTTCAACATAAATTTCCAGAAAAACTCAAATGATATTATAAAGGCACAGCAGGTAGGTGATGAATTTCATGCTTATTACAGAAAATACAAGAGAATACTTAAAAAAGTTGTCAAGAAAGCAAAAATGAAGGCAAATGATCTATATATTAAGTCTGCTGGAAACAAGGCCAATGCCATGTGGAAAGCTCTGAAACAACAAACAGGTAATGTCACTATCAGAAATGCCAATATCATGCTATATCAAGATGGAGAGAAAATAACAGAGCCAAGGAAAGTAGCAAATACCTTCAAAAGCTATTTTGCAAACATAATTGGGCAACTAATCAGTAAGATTACTCCAAGTAATCAAGATACAACAGCATCACCACTTAAGAGCAACAGCTCTACTACCTCATTCTATCTGTACGCAACGAATGAAGAAAAAATCCTGACCATCACAAGAACTTTAAAAAGAAACAGTCCTCAGGAGTAGATAGTATAACTGATAAAATAACAAAAAGATGTAGTGAACGCACTGTAAAACCACTAACATATTTATGCAATAGTTCACTGACATCAGGGACTTTCCCTTCTTGTCTGAAAATTGAAACCAATCTACTAAAAAGGAAACACGGAAGAAGTTGTCAATTACAAGCCAATTGCCCTATTGTCTAGCTTCTAAAAAATTCTAGAGAAAGCCTTCCACAAAAGACTTAAAGCCTTTATGGAAAAATATCTTATCCTATCCATGGTATAGAGTAGCAACTCGACACAGCATGGACTCAACAAGTTGCTGGAAATCCCCTGCAGAAATAATGAGACATGCTGCCTCTATAGCTGTCTATAACTGTGAAAGTGTTGCTGGTCAGTATTTAGTGCACAAACTGACAATTATGCCCCACAAATGTGCAGTGGGATCATGTTGGGCAATCTGGGTGGTCAAAATGTCCAGAACATCCTTCAAACAAATAGCGAGCAATTGTGGCCTGATTGGTTTCAGTTTTGTAGCTCAGTTCCAGACTGTTTTTGGTGTGGATTTAGCTCTTTACAGTGTAACAGATAACAATGAAAAAAGAGCTGTGTTTTATGTGTTGAAATGTTTATATGGAAATGCAAAAATATGTGTAAATTTTATGTGAAGTGAAAAATAAACCACATTATCTGACAGAATAACTATTATTTCCATGCCATGTCATTCAAAACCCTGGACGTCAAATATGATATTAAGCAACATTAGAATTCCTATAGAAATTGAAGCCGTCTTGGAGAGCTAAGTGAACAGTTTATTATTGTTTGCAGTAACATTCCTTCACCTAAATAACTATTGCAGGAGAACTTCTGTAAAGTTTGGAAGGTAGGAGACGAGGTACTGGCAGAAGTAAAGCTGTGAGTTTGGGGTGTGAGTCATGCTTGGGTAGCTCAGTTGGTAGAGGACTTGCCCGCGAAAGGCAAAGGTCCCGAGTTCGAGTCTTGTCTTGGCACATAGTTTTAATCTGCCAGGAAGGTTCATATCAGCGCACACTCCGCTGCAGAGTGAAAATCTCATTCTGGAAACATCCCCCAGGCTGTGGCTAAGCCATGTCTCCACAATATCCTTTCTTTCAGGAGTGCTAGTTCTGCAAGGTTCGCAGGACAGCTTCTGTAAAGTTTGGAAGGTAGGATACGAGGTACTGGCAGAAGTAAAGCTGTCAGGACAGGGCGTAAGTTGTGCTTTGGTAGCTCAGTTGGTAGAGCTCTTGCCCGCGAAAGGCAAAGGTCCCAAGTTCGAGTCTCAGCTTGGTACACAGTTTTAATCTGCCAGGAAGTTTCATTCTCACCATTGTCTATCCACTTAAAAGCATTCAGTTTTTATTTATAGTTAACATTGTATGTTTCCATTTACTCATGACAAAAATACATACACCACTACACCTGAACGAATACAATACAACTGTTAAATAACATAACCAAGTGCTTTGTGTGCCAAGTGGCAGTGAACTGATCTCAGATAATACAAAGGCCTCAACAATGCACAACAACAAGGGCAGGGAGTGAGAGTGAGCCACTGTTCCCACACTTGGTCCCATTTGTTACCATGGTGTACCTATTTATATGCTTGGTGTACTTCATTCTAGAAACTCGTCACCGTAGTTCTGGCTAATCTGAACAATCGGTAATCTGAACAAGGTCTGGTCCCAATTAGTTTGGATTAATGGGACTCTACTGTACATGTACATGAATTAACCCATACAGATGTATGTTATATTGTTTACTCAAATATGGAAATACAAATCTAAAAATGTGTATTTAAATGTAATTTATGTTTGACTTATGAGGGAGGCTCGTACACTTCTTAAAGAAGAGTGTGTGCTTTCTTGTCTTAAGTGTGCTGCTTGGTGGTGAGTGTACAATTTACTATTTCACTTGCGACATTGTTACTGCCAGTATGCTCTTATACTCAATATGACCAAGCACTATTTGATGTAATACAATAAACTGATTTTTTAACTTGTGGTCTGTGTCTTTTATATCTGTACACTGTAATTTTCCTTCATCTATTAGTGACCATATCTTCTTCCTAGTACTGTGTGAAACAATGTGTGTCCCATGATTATCCCTTTTTTGTCTTAAAGCAGATCTGAGGAGTTGCCTCAAATGTGTTATCCATTTGAAGAAATAAAGTGCAGTCTAGATAGACAATTTTTGTATAAATGTATCATGGTCACAGCCCTCTGTAAAAACTACCTGTCTTCCATTATTAAAGCAATTTGTGCTGTGTTTGATCTTAAACAGAACATGTGTACATTTGTTAGATTTCAACTAACTGTTATATTCATCTTTTGAATACAATTTTAGTAACTGCCAATTATTTCTAGCAACCACAAAAATCTGTTGGCTCTCGTGACGTAATTTTTACATCTGAAACTGTTATCACTGTAAAAGCATCATGGTTATCTGTGCAGACTAAATTAAACATACTGTAGTAAAATTAATGGAAAACTGCTATTTTAAAAAAGATTTCTACTTCTTTAGTTGTATAAATATCTGCTGTTGGTTTACTAAATGGTTCAAATGGCTCTGAGCACTATGGGACTTAACTGCTGTGGTCATCAGTCCGCTAGAACTTAGAACTACTTAAACCTAACTAACCTAAGGACATCACACACATCCATGCCTGAGGCAGGATTCGAACCTGCGACCGTAGCGGTCACGCGGTTCCAGACTGGAGCGCCTAGAACTGCACGGCCCACTCTGGCCGCCATGTTGGTTTACTACTAATAGTAGTTTTTATATATGACTGCAATATTTCTCATGAATAAAAATAACAGTTAGAAACTAATGTTGTACATTATATTAATGATCAACCACCACAAAAATTATCAGTACTTTGTAGATACATATACAGTTGTTACATGGAATTCATTCATTCATTCCATGAATGCCAGCAGGTATCAGGTGCTTCAGGGATGTGGAAGGAATTAAGTTATACATTAACAAAGAGAAGCAGGCTATTTCTGTACTTGTCGTGTTGGTGGTGGTGGTGGTGGTAGTAGTAGTAGAAGAAGAAGAGGTAGTACATCTCTAATGACCTCATTGTTGAAGAGATGTTAAACGTCAATCTTCTTTCCTTTTAGTGGTAGTAATGTTCTACTGAAATGGTTCCCTCTTTCATTCCTATTCACAATCAGTAATCTCCTACTACTTTTCCTCCACTTCCTTATTCTACTAACAAATTCCAGTCCCCCATCACAGATAAATTTTCGTCTCCCTTAATTGTCTGCATAATCTCTTTTATCTCATCATACATTCTTTCAGTGCCTTCATCATCTGCAGAGCAAGTCAATTTATAGACTTGTAGTACTATAGTGGATGTTGGCTTTTGTAAAATTTACAATTGCAGTAGGTTATAAAACAGGGCATTTAGTACTTCATTTAGCGTATAATGTACCACTAGAGATCTATTAATGGTAATTAACTAATACGTAACCTAAGAATTATCATACCATTTAAATAAAATGTGGAGTAGTAAACTTTACAATGGTTTAGTAGTAATGCAACATTTTCCCCCTTTTGTGTTCTAGAGTTAACAAGTGTTCCCTTAAATTTTACTTAAAAATAACACTGCTGAAATAATTTCTATTTTGTATAGAGGAATATCGTCAATTTGTATCGCACAATTTGTAGTGGAAATTTCAAAAGGTGATGTATCACTGACTAAACAGTATGATACCCTTTCCTTACTTTAACCTTTAGGTATTAATATTTACAGTTAAAAGCATTTATTTTTTAACAAGCAATGGTTATTTAAGTGAAGAAATTTGACTGCAAACAATAGTAAAATGTTCAGTTAGCTCTCCAAGATGGCTTCAATTTCTATAGGAATTCAAATGTTGCTTAATATCATATTTGATGTCCAGGGTTTTGAATGACATGGCATGGAAATAATAGTTATTCTGTCAGATAATGTGGTTTATTTTTCACTTCACATAAAATTTACACATATTTTTGCATTTCCATATAAACATTTCAACACATAAAACACAGCTCTTTTTTCATTGTTATCTGTTACACTGTAAAGAGCTTAATCCACACCAAAAACAGTCTGGAACTGAGCTACAAAACTGAAACCAATCAGGCCACAATTGCTCGCTATTGGTTTGAAGGATGTTCTGGACATTTTGAGCAATTGATTTGACCACCCAGATTGCCCAACATGATCCCACTGAACATTTGTGGGACATAATTGTTAGTTTGTGCACTAAATACTGACCAGCAACACTTTCACAGTTATAGACAGCTATAGAGGCAGCATGTCTCATTATTTCTGCAGGGGATTTCCAGCAACTTGTTGAGTCCATGCTGTGTCGAGTTGCTACTCTATACCATGGATAGGATAAGATATTTTTCCATAAATGCTTTAAGTCTTTCGTGGAAGGCTTTCCCTAGAAATTTTTAGAAGCTAGACAATAGGGCAATTGGCTTGTAATTGACAACTTCTTCCATGTTTCCTTTTTAGTAGATTGGTTTCAATTTTCAGACAAGAAGTCAGTGAACTATTGCATAAGTATGTTAGTGGTTTTACAGTGCGTTCACTACATCTTTTTGTTATTTTATCAGTTATACTGTCTACTTCTGAGGACTGTTTCTTTTTAAAGTTCTTGTGATGGTCAGGATTTTTTCTTCATTCGTTGCGTACAGATAGAATGAGGTAGTAGAGCTGTTGCTCTTAAGTGGTGATGCTGTTGTATCTTGATTACTTGGAGTAATCTTACTGATTAGTTGCCCAATTATGTTTGCAAAATAGCTTTTGAAGGTATTTGCTACTTTCCTTGGCTCTGTTATTTTCTCTCCATCTTGACATAGCATGGTATTGGCATTTCTGATAGTGAAATTACCTGTTTGTTGTTTCATAGCTTTCCACATGGCATTGGCCTTGTTTCCAGCAGACTTAATATATAGATCATTTGCCTTCATTTTTGCTTTCTTGACAACTTTTTTAAGTATTCTCTTGTATTTTCTGTAATAAGCATGAAATTCATCACCTACCTGCTGTGCCTTTATAATATCATTTGAGTTTTTCTGGAAATTTATGTTGAAGTCACTACATACAATTAGTTTCTAATTGTTAGCTTTGAGTTTGCTGAGTGCATTGTCTAGTTTCTTTAGGAAAATATGTGAGTCCCATCTGGGTTTACGTACATCCAATTTTTTATTGTTTTTAGCGATATTATTTCTGTAGCTGAAATTTCAAAGTCTTTCTCTTTTCCCAGTATCTCTAAGGATTTTAAGCAGCAATGTTCAATCTTACTGCTAACGAAAATGCATGTCCCATCATGGGCAGAGGATGTCCTACAAAACGACAAGGATAATGTTAATCCTGGTAATTTTGTCAACAAATGTTCACTTAAACATATAGCAGAAGCTTCCTTGAGATCATCTGGCAAGAGTATTTCAGATTCACTGATTTTATTCAGAAAAGATTGAACATTCTAATGAAAGGAATGAATTTTGCACTGCTGTCAAGTTCAGATGTATGTAATTGACAACTTACCTTCTTTTTCACCTGTTTGTATTCACCAATGGTGTCTGCTTGGTCTTATTTTTCTGGTGAGGCCATAAAAAATCCTCGTTCCTTGTTGGTGGAAATCTTTTTCGGTTATTTTGTTTTCTGGCTGCAGATGTTTTTTTTTTTTCCTGTAGCTGTGGTTGTAATTTTTAACATTTTTCTTTAATTGCCTGTATGTGTCTCTTTTCTATGTTTTTTTCATAATTGCGCAAGTTTCATCACAAACAATTCCTAAATTGGATGTTTCAAGTTTGCTCAAACAGTATTCTCGGCACACTCTTGACACTGTGTATCTCAGAATAATGAATTGAGTAACATTCCAAAATGGAATGTCCCATGCTCGTAGTTCCAACTACCATTCCACATTCAAAGTCTTTAAATTTCCATCACATAGCCATAATCATTATGGAAACCTTTTTACAAAAATCACTTGAAGAATCTGCAGAGAAAGAAAAAGGTAAAGGTTTCAGAGAGGCAGAAGAGGATTTGGTGTATGAAGATGAAAACACTGATACTTGTGACACATACGAGAGTCGATAAATTTGTGTTCAAATTGACAATTGGAGGGGTGATTGCCTGGTAGTCTCTGGACATCAGAAAAGCTAAGAGATAGAATAAAAGATGGGATGAATTTTGCTGAGTTCCCTGTAACTGGAGTCACAATTAAAGGTGCTACTGGAAAAAATTATGAAGTGATTTTTTTCAAAATAAATGATGTTTCTTTTGTGCAGGGATGTTTAGTGATTGTGGATTTGAATGAAAGTTTAACACTGGGAATGAATTGGAGTATCATAGCTAATGTGAGATGAAATTGTCATTTACTGATCCTAAAATGGGAATTTATGGGGAGGCAGATATTATGATGATAAATAACAGTAATAGGAATCAGATTAGGGTGGAGAGGAATTTGATGACAGAGAATACCATGAGGAAGGTGAAGGATTTTGTAATGGAAAAATAAATAATGATTCTTGCAGTGCACTTGTAGCAAAAAAGTAGTGGAAGCTGAAACTCTGAGTACAGAGGACAAACAGGAACTAGAAACTTTTTTATGGGAATATGGAGATGGTTTTGATGAGAGACCAGGTAGAGTGAAGAATTATCATTGCAAACTAAAGTTGAAACTCATCAACTGTCTTTAATTAGGCCTTATGCTGTACCCATCTGTAAAAGAAATGCAAAAGTGGATGATAGTGGAAAGGAGTTGTAGTCAGTATAATAACCTAATTATGGACTCAAGACATTTGAACAAGTACTTGGAGGGAGATACTGATCACCCATAAAATATAGATGAGTTACTGAATAAATTTGAGAATGTAAAATACATCACTAGTCTTGACTTAACTTCTGCTCTTTTTTTTTCTTCTTCTTCTTCTTCTTCTTCTCTCTCTCTTTTTTTTTAAATTAGAATATGAATCCAGAACTGTACTGCCAGTTTTATATAATGGCTCACTGTACAGGCTCTACACTAGAGGGCCATTTAGATCCTCATTGTGTGTGGATTGAATGCCAAATAAGACCCTTGGCAAGGCCTCGGACCATGAACCACCATGGCACATCAGGGCCCTCTTGAGTGTGCAGTGCCAGTGCTCCATATACTCTTTGCTTTGTGAGTGGTAAGCAGTGGTATGAAATTTATCCATGCCACATGTGGCACATAATGTGGCAAAGAGGGACAACTCAAAATGGTGTCACTGATTGTTCATTACTGAAGAGAGGCACCCAAGCACGAGACTCGTTTGGTGACGAAGGCATCAGCTGTGATATCCACCAACAGTACAGCTTCAACCTATCTTGTTGCACAATCAACAGCTGAAAGTATATGGTGGTACCTAGCAGACAGCGATAGGGGGCCCACAGTGTCCAGGTGCATGTGTTGGAGTCTCTGTTTCTACATCTGCAGCTACATCTACATCTACATCCATACTTCACAAGCCACCTGACGGTGTGTGGTGAAGGGTACCTTGAGTACCTCTATCGGTTCTCCCTTCTATTCCAATCTCGTATTATTTGTGGAAAGGATTGTCAGTATGCCTCTGTGTGGGCTCTGATCTATCTGATTTTATCCTCATGGTCTCTTCGCTAGATATACGTAGGAGGGAGCAATATACTGCTTCACTCCTCGGTGAAGGTATGTTCTCGAAACTTCAACAAAAGCCTGTACCAAGCTACTGAGCATCTCTCCTGCAGAGTCTTCCACTGGAGTTTATCTATCATCTCCGTAATGCTTTCGTGATTACTAAATGATCCTGTAACGAAGCGTGCTGCTCTCCGTTGGATCTTCTCTATCTCTTCTATCAACCCTATCTGGTGCGGAGCCCACACTGGTGAGCAGTATTCAAGCAGTGGATGAACAAGTGTACTGTAACCTACTTCCTTTGTTTTCAGATTGCATTTCCTTACGATTCTTCCAATGAATCTCAGTCTGGCATCTGCTTTACCAACGATCAACTTTATATGATCATTCCATTTTAAATCACTCCTAATGCGTACTTCCAGTTAATTTATGGAATTGACTGCTTTCAGTTGCTGACCTGCTATATTGTAGCTAAATGATAAGGGATATTTCTTTCTATGTATTTGCAGCACATTACACTTGTCTACATTGAGATTCAATTGCCATTCCCTGCACCATGCGTCAATTCACTGCACATCCTCCTGCATTTCAGTACAATTTTCCATTGTTACAGCCTCTCGATATACCACAGCATCATCCGCAAAAAGCCTTAATGAACTTCCGATGTCATCCACAAGTTCATTTATGCATATTGTGAATAGCAACAGTCCTACGACACTCCCCTGCGGCACACCTGAAATCACTCTTACTTCGGAAGACTTTTCTCGATTGAGAATGACATGCTGTGTTCTGTTATCTAGGAACTCTTCAATCCAATCACACAATTGGTCTGATAGTCCATATGCTCTTACTTTGTTCATTAAATGACTGTAGGGAACTGTATCGAACGCCTTGCGGAAGTCAAGAAACACAGCATCTACCTGGGAACCCATATCTACGGCTCTCTGAGTCTCGTGGACGAATAGCACGAGCTGGGTTTCACACGATTGTCTTTTTCGAAACCCATGCTGATTCGAACAGAGTAGATTTCTAGTCTCCAAAAAAGTCATTATACTTGAACATAATACGTGTTCCAAAATTCTACAACTGATCGACGTTAGAGATATAGGTCTATAGTTCTGCACATCTGTTTGACGTCCCTTCTTGAAAACAGGGATGACCTGTGACCTGTGCCCTTTTCCAATGCTTTGGAACGCTATGCTCTTCTAGAGATCTACGGTACACCGCTGCAAGAAGGGGGCAAGTTCCTTCGCGTACTCTGGGTAAAATCGAACTGGTATCCCATCAGGTCCAGCGGCCTTTCCTCTTTTGAGCAATTTTAATTGTTTCTCTATCCCTCTGTTGTCTATTTCGATATCTACCATTTTGTCAACTGTGCGACAATCTAGAGAAGGAACTACAGTGCAGTCTTCCTCTGTGAAACAGCTTTGGAAAAAGACATTTAGTATTTCTGCCTTTAGTCTTTCATCCTCTGTCTCAGTACCATTTTGGTCACAGAGTGTCTGGACATTTTGCTTTGATCCACCTACCACTTTGACATAAGACCAAAATGTCTTAGGATTTTCTGCCAAGTCAGTACATAGAACTTTACTTTCAAATTTATTAAATGCCTCTCACATAGGCCTCCTCACACTACAGTTTGCTTCATGTAATTTTTGTTTGTCTGCAAGGCATTGGCAATGTTTATGCCTGCTGTCAAGTTCCCTTTGCTTCCGCAGCAGTTTTCTAACTTGGTTGTTGTACCACGGTGGCTCTTTTCCATCTCTTACGATCTTGCTTGGCACATACTCATCTAATGCATATTGTTTTGGTATGTTGGAGTTGTCCAGCAGCGTTTGCACATCGTATCCTACCTTACTACAGACTATCTGAAAGTAACAGTACCTGTTTTTTGTTATTTGAAAGCTGACTCATGTTCGTGTTTGTTTTCAACTTACTGCAGTCATTCTTCTTAACCATTTTTAAATTACACGAGAAGTGTACTAACAAAAGAAATGACGCTCCATTGAAGAAGAGTGAACATGAAAAATGTGAAACAGTAAACAAAGGTAAGAGTGAACATGAAAAATGTGAAACAGTAAATAAAGGTAACCTACAAAGTGCTTCTGAACACTTCTCGTGTAATTTAAAAATGGTTAAGAAGAATGACTGCAGTAAGTTGAAAACAAACACGAACATGAGTCAGCTTTCAAATAACAAAAAACAGGTACTGTTACTTTCATATAGTCACGGTAGGAACTGTGCAGAAGTACTGAACGAAATTTCAACAACCAGCTATAAATTTACATCTTGGATAAAGCCAAATGCTATATTCAAAGAAACAACATGCAATATACAAAACAAAACGTCTAGTCTAGGACAAAATGATTACGTTGTCGTCTTAGCTGGTGCAAACGATATTAATGGATCAAAACGTGGTTTTATGACATCACTAGATGAAACGATCGCAAAAACTAGGCACACACAACTAATTCTATGCACAATACTGTATAGATATGACATGCCAAATGAAAACTGCAAAATCTACCAAATGAACAGTTACTTGATGCAGAAGGCATCCTACAGTGAACACATCAGAGTTTTAGATGTAAATAGCTTCCTCCACCGGAAAGACTTCACCAGGCATGGGCTTCACTTACATAAAAATGGGAAAAAGAAACTGTGTGTTAATCTGCTGAATGCCATCAAAAGTCCACTGGTAACAAGAAGTGCCATAAAACGTGTTACACCAGGACATCAAACATATTCATGGTCCAATGAAGCTAATTTGGTGGACAATCCCAGAAGAATGAGCAATACTGCAGCTGAACCAACAGCAACACCAGGAGCTGAAGAGCCATCAGTAACAACAACAAAAGTGAATATGCAGTCAGGGTCATCAAGGAAAACACCAGAAACAGTTTTAGAAAAGAAGAAGGTATCCACAGTCAACACTAAGTCACCAACAAAATCCTATGCAAATATCTCGTCAAGTGCCACAAATCAGCCAGCCCATGACATCCAAGTGGAAACAACAAAAAATGTGCAGCCACACTCCAAATCAGTATCACTGGAAACTGTGCCAAGATCTTCAACACGAAAACGCAGACCTCCAGCCCACAGCCAGGATTTTTTATGGGCAAGAACACCAGTAGCTCCCTGCTAGCAGCAAACCAAAGGAAAACAGGTGCAGAGCAAAATTCTCATGAACCAAAGCTACAAGAAAACCCGGTGAGTGGTGTCAAAAATCATTCCATTGGAAAACAGTCACTATTATCCTTTAAAATATTACACCATAATGTGCAGTCAATGTTTAATAAGTTACTAGAAATAGATCTCTTCCTAAAAACAAAGCCACATTTAGATGTTCTCTGTATTACTGAACACTGGTTAACAGAAGACAAAATTAAAAAAAACCCACTTGGCGAATTTACTCTAGCTGGTTATTCTTGTCGGAACAAAAGTAAGGGAGGTGGTACAGCAATCTATGTCAAAAAATATTTAAGATACAAAAGCCTCACAAAGTACAATAATATGCAAATAGAAACAGACTTTGAATTCTCCTTAATTATCTTAACAGACTCTAACCTATTGATACTGAATGTATATAGAGCCCCTGATGGGAACATCCAAACCTTCAAACACTCCCTCGAAGCACTACTCACAAAAATTTACTCACTAAACAAAAATCTATTAATAAGTGGAGACTTTAATATTGACTTCCTCACACCTGGAAAAAACAAAGACGAATTGTTGAATATTACAAATTCATTCAACCTATCCCCAACTGTAAACACACCAACCAGGATCACAAAAAATTCAAAAACAGCTCTAGATCAGATTTTCATAAACACAGACAAACTGCACCACTCAATCGAAGTCATCAGCACAGGTTACAGTGACCATGAAGCCCAAATACTAACAGCGAATTTAAATTACATAGGACAATATCCCACAATAACTAAAATGCAAAGGCAATTTAATGACGATAATATAAGGCTTTTTAACTATCTGTTAAGGGCTGAAAACTGGGCAGAGGTCTATAAAGAAAATGATGTAAACTACGTATTTAATTCCTTCCATGAAACATTTCTCCACCACTTCAATACTGCATTTCCACTGAAATCCAGGAAAATCGGAAACAAACACACAAACTCATGGGTAACAAAAGGGATAAGGATTTCCAGCCAAAAAAAGCGTGACTTAAAAAATCACATGAAACACCATGACATCGATGATCAGTTTAGGTCATATTGTAAGACTTATTTTGCAATCTATAGGAAAGTTATCCAACAAGCAAAAAAATTATACAATGATAAATTTATAAAGGAATCTAACAATAAAATGAAAGGCTTGTGGACAGTTGTAAAAAATGAAACAAACAGTAAGCAGCATGTCATAAACAAAACATTAAAACTAAACCTAAATGATGAAGTCACATCAGATCCCCAAAAAATAGTAAATGGTTTTAATGACTATTTTAGCAAGATAGCAGAAAACCTGATAAAGAACAACTGCCACAGACCAAATGCTCAACACCAAACACTAATAGAAACCGCACCGGTACAGGCATCAATGTTTCTTCACAAAGTCTCCAATCCTGAAGTACTTACAGTTATAAAAGGACTAAAGAATAAGTACTCCAGTGGTAGTGACAATATTCCTGATATAATTGTAAAGAAATGTGGAGAATCCATTGTAGAACCCCTAACCCACATAATAAATGCATCCTTTACAAATGGAGTTTTCCCTGACCTACTAAAGACTTCTAAAATTACCCCACTTCACAAAAAGGGCTCTAAAAATGATGTAGCCAATTACCGGCCCATAGCACAGCTCAGCTCATTCTCAAAAATATTTGAAAAATTATTTTACACCAGATTGGAAGACTTTACTAATAAACTATCCTTATTGACAAAACACCAGCATGGTTTTAGAAAGCAAAAGACAACCACCACAGCTATTTATGAGTATCTCAACGAAACCTTAAAAGCACTGGATAATAAGGAAATCACTACTGGTATCTTTTTAGATTTATCCAAAGCGTTTGATGTAATTGACCATACCATACTCCTTAAGAAGTTAGCAAATAAAGGTATAAGAGGAATTGCAAACAAATGGTTAGAATCTTACCTGTCAAACAGATTTCAAAAAGTTGAAATTAATTTTGAAAAAAAGAATACAACCACCCATCAATCTACTGTCCACTCCTCTGACACAATGCCTATTAGATATGGTGTGCCACAAGGCTCAATCCTGGGACCCATACTGTTTCTGCTATACATTGATGATATAAGCACAAAGCTTACTACAGGACATACCACACTATTTGCCGATGACACAAGTATTCTAATAACGGGTACTGATACAGAGGACCACAACCAAAAAATTAAACCGCTTATGTCGTCACTCAGCAAATGGTTCAACGAGAACAAACTGATTATAAACATACAGAAAACAACCTACATCAACTTCAGACTCTCATCCCAAAAACAAGAAATGCCTGATGTGATTCTAAATAACCAAGAGCTTATGTGTGTGGACTCCGTCAAGTTTCTTGGCATATGGCTTGCAGAAAATCTTAAGTGGGAGACACACACAAATTATATCTCAAAAAAGCTCTCAACTGTGTGTTACATTTTAAGGGTACTCAAAAAATCAGTCACAAAATCTGTTCTCATACATGTATATTATGCTTACTTCCATTCTACATTACAGTATGGAATCATATTTTGGGGGAACTCACCTGGAGGTAGATATATTTTCAAAATGCAAAAAATGGCGATACGCATAATATGTAATCTAAGACATAATGAATCATGCAGACAACATTTCAAAACAAATGGCATTATGACACTGCCTTCTGCTTACATTTATAATATCGTCTCATTTGTCAAGACATACCTGTTAAACAATGACTGCACACTAAAATTCAATGGAGATATTCATAACTATGCAACAAGGCAGCAATCTGACCTGCATATGATTCAGTCCAGAACTACCTGCTACCAAAAAAGTGTTTTAAATGTTGGGATAAAAATGTATAATAATTTACCCAATGAAATCAAAGCAACAAAGAACCCAAGAGCCTTCACACATAAGTTAAAAAAATATCTCTTGGACCATTGCTTTTATGCAGTTGATCATTTTTTTGAAAGGGGTTAAAAATGTAAAAAATATGATAAATGTTCAATTAGGTCTGAAAATTATATACTGTGCACGTCTATGAAATACACTGGACTACTTTACTATTACATTTGTATTGGCTGTTTGTATTTTACCATACAACATTTGCATTTACTGTTTTGTTAAAGATAGCTAACTTCCTCATTGCAAAATGATGTAAAATCAATTTATTAAATATTAGCTGCAAATATGTTCCCTTGACCTATCCAATATCATATGTAAAATCTTACATCTCTTTGATTTGTATTAACAGTTTTATTGAAGATAGATAATTTCCTTGCTACAAAATAATGTAAACATCAATTTGTAAAAATTACTGTAAATAGCTCTCTTGACCTATCCAATATCATATGTACAGCTGTACAATACTATGATTGCCTGGATCAATAAAAATACAATAAAAAATACAAGGCCTGCTGGTTCGAGACCACATATGATAGTCCTTTTTTATATCAGGCCAAACAAAGCAGTGTGACAAGGCATACAGTGGCTAAGTGTGCAATATCATGGAGTACTTAAAAAGTATTATTTTGGAGGGGAGCTGGAACAAGAGGCCAGGAGCTACCAGTAGATGTGTCACACAAAGCTGGAAGAGATTAGATTAGATTTACTTTCATTCAAATTGATCCATAGTGAGGAGGCCCTCCAAGATGTAGAACATGTCAGAAAAACAACAATACATGACAAATATTTACAACTAAAACAAATAAGCTAATGTACCATTCCACAGGTCCCAAGTTGAATGATCGTCAGTTTTTAATGAATACTATATGAAAGAGTCATTTTACAAATACTAATGTACTGAATTTAATATGAAAAAAGTTTATTTATTTATTTATTTATAAGGTAATAAACATGCAATACGACTCCTATAATACTTACTTACAATGAACACATTACTGCACTGAAATAGTGCAGAAGTTAGATTGTACTTATACACAAATCAGTTGGTTTTACTGAGAAATTGATCAATGGAGTAGGAGTTGGCCACCAATAAATCATTTAGGCTTCTCTTAAACTGAATTTCATTGGTTGTTAAGCTTTTTATGGCTGCTGGCAAGTTATTGAAAATGTGTGTTCCTGAATAATGCACACCTTTTTGCACAAGACTAAGTGACTTTAAATCCTTGTGAAGATTATTCTTATTTCTAGTATTGATTCCATGAATTGAGCTGTTGGTTTGAAAAAGTGATATATTTTTAATGACAAATTTCATTAAGAAATAAATATATTGGGAAGCAGTAGTTAGTATCCCTAGTTCCCTAAACAGGCTTCTGCAGGATGTTCTTGAGTTCACACCACATATAACTCTTACTGCACGTTTTTGTGCCCGGAAAACTTTAGCTTGGTTTGATGAATTACCCCAAAAAATAATCCCATATGGCATTATTGAACGAAAGTAAGCATAGTATGCCAGCTTTTTCACTTTTATATCCCCTATGTCTGACACAATTCACATTGCAAATAGAGATTTGTTAAGACACTTCAGCAGTTCTGTGGTGTGCTCCTCCCAGTTGAATTTATTATCAAGCTGTAATCCCAAGAATTTAACACTGTCCACTTCTTCTATCTTCTTGTCATTGTATGTTAGACATATACTTGTGGGACACCCCTTACAAGTTCTGAACTGCATGTAGTGTGTTTTTTTTTTTTTTTTTTTTCAAAGTTTAGTGACAAAGAATTGGCTAGGAACCAGTGATTAATGTCCACAAATATTTTATTAGCTGATCTTTGTAAGACTACACTTGATTTCCTATTTATTGCAATGTTTGTATCATCGGCAAACAAAACGAACTTGGCATCTGGTAATGTTACTGATGAAAGGTCATTGATATACACAAGAAAAAGTAAGGGCCCCAAAATGGAACCTTGTGGGACCCCACATGCAATTAGTTCCCAGTTGGATGATGCCTGATAGCTTGATACATGTCTCTTTCATAATAACACCCTTTGTTTCCTGCCAGAGATATAAGATTTGAACCATTTTGCAGCATTTCCTGTTACACTAAAATATGCTAATTTACTTAAAAGGATATTGTGATTTACACAGTCAAATGCCTTTGACAGATCACAAAATATACTAGTTGCCTGCAATTTTTTGTCTAATGAATTAAGCACATTTTCACTGTAAGTGTAGATATCCTTCTCAATATCAGAACTCTTTAGAAATCCAAACTGTGACATTGACACTATGTTATTTGAGATAAGATGGTTATAAAGCCGATTGTACATTACTTTTTCTAAAATTTTTGAGAATGCTGGCAACAGTGAAATTGGACGGAAATTTGATGCTATTTCTTTATCTCCCTTCTTAAACAGTGCCTTAAACTTCAGAATATTTCAACCATTCAGGAAATATTCCACTGATAAACAAATGGCTACACAGATAGCTTAATATGTCACTTAGCTCAGAATCACATTCTTTAATTAACTTTGTTGATATTCCATCATACCCACTAGATGTTTTTGATTTTAAAGATTTTATGATGGACATTATTTCTGCTGGGGTAGTGAGGGTCAAATTCATATTATGGAAGTTACTTGAAATGTCTGGTCTGAGGTATTCTGTAGCAGCATCTACTGAACACTGGGAAGCCAACATGTCCCAATAATAAGTGCCGAGCTGGGGTGCCACTGGAAGGTTAGAAGCTTGGGGTTCTCCCTTGCAGTTATACTAGCTCTTTGAGATCTAGCAGGGAAGAGATAATGTTAACCTGTGAAAGGTAATCTACCACCATGTTGTCTACCTCCCCAGATGTATCTCACATATGTGATGTATTGGATGATTAGGTCCATGTGTCAGAAGCTCCAAGGGGGAGGTCCTGGTCAGCATTATGGATAACATCCACAAGTGGCTTGTGGTCTGTGAAAATTGTGAACATGCACCGTTCTACATTCTGACAGAAGAATCTCACACCTCATACACCATTATTGATTCTCAGTCAAATGCAGACCACTAATATTGCAACAAAATAAGTTTCCTGGAATAAAAGCAGTGTGGCTGCATGTGTTGCCAATGTGGTGCTGTAGGACCACACCAATGGATCAGTCACTTGCATTGGTGGTGATAGCAATTCATGTGTCTGCGGGCTTTTGAGTGAGAGCAGTCTTGAGGAGACTAAAAGCTTGAATCATATTCTCTATCCATGTTAACTTGTGCCTCCAAAATGTGGTCTATCCAGGCAAGACATCTGTGAATGGAGCCTGGATCTCAGCGGCATGGTGAAGAAGCCTGCAGTAGAAGTTCACCATGCTAACAAAACAGTGTAACTCATGGTAGCCCTCAGAGAGAGGAAGGTCACTTATGTACGTGATGTGTTCAGAGGTCAGGCAGATTCTGTTAATGGTAACCGTGTGGCCTAGGAATGTAACACTTGGGAGATATAGTTCAGACTTGTCTTGGTTGTTTACAACAACTGTGAGATTCTTGGATGTGTTCCTCACTGGAAGCGGACAAGATCAAGATATCATCAAGATATGCATAGCAGAAGGGAAAAGTGACTTCTATTTCTCTGGTACTTCTTGGGATCACCTATATTCTGTGTATTCATCATGCTATATAATTACTTGCAAGTTGTAAATAAATTGTGTTCTTACTCAGAAATTTTGAGTTCATATTATTTATTGGGTTAACATACTCACAGGTATCAACTATTTAAATGAGTGGTGGCTTGTCTGTTTGCTAAAAACATGTTCAGTAGATTTCAATTCTAGTCTCTATCTCTGTGATCATTTGATGTGATTTTAAGTTCATATTGTTTGTTGCAGAAAATCTTTATTTCAAAAATCCCATAACTCAAAATCTGTTAACATCAAGAAAAATGAAATGCACATTCTTTCCTTCTCATCCTGTCCAGTATGTCTCCCCTGACCTGGCATTCTGAGTGACTTTTCTGAACTGTACCCCTTTCCCTAAACCTCTCCAGTCCTTTTCCTTCACTGCTCTTCCTTCCCCTTCAACTATTCCGCCAGAAGAAAGAACCACTAGCTCCACAAGCTCATAAAAGTTAAACCCTTTTGTGTGTGCCACCACTTGGTGAGTAGATTTTTTATCTATCCACTTACTTCAGACAATGTTTGTATGCTGGTAGGTAGAGTGCTACCACCATATTCTGACATTTGAAAATGTGCCCAACTACAAAAGTTTCAACTGCAGCAAAAATCCATATAAGGAGTTATCAGTCACCAACAGTTGTCAGAAATGAAAGTTAAGCCAAATTCTTGTTAGTCCAAACTTGGTATATTTTGGTAGACCGAAAAATATAATTTAGGGCAGTCATATATGTTGGAGTTACCCCTGATCTGCTGAAAACACTGGAATCAACTTATAGATTCATACTTGTAGCAAATGTTGGAACTTGGTTTTACAAGGATAATAGAAATTATTGCACAAATCAAAAAGTTATACTGCTGGCAGAAAGGACTAGAAATGGAACAGAGTGATTGTTTGAAAAATCAGTCTGGAACCTCAAAATCACACAGGATGAAAGGTAAGAACAAATAAATAGGCTTGCTGTATTTTTTGTTGTGTCCAACCCAAGACATATTTTTGAATTTTTTAAAGTCTTAACAGTTCACTGAAATATTAAACTTTATTTATTCAGTTGTATTTTTTACAAGACATGACTGTCAGAAATGGTTTGCTTGTTTTAATTACATCATAAAATTCACAACAAGAAAGTTCTGAATTAATTTTAACATTTAGCAGATGTTCATGATGAGTATGCTGTGACATTTTTGTTCTCAGACAGCAATGTCAATAACTCATGATCATCAGTACTGAGCAGTCTGCTAGCAGGCGACTGGAAGTACCTGAAGACTGTAATTTGGGAATGACTCCTCAAATTTTGCAGCACACACAGCTGATTGCTCCACAACAGAATGACACTTCGCATCATGCTGCACTCAACTATGTCTCATTTGCAATGCTCTTACATTAACTGGCTGTTTATATCGACTTCTCTATGGATACTCTCACTATTGCTAAGTACGCTGGTGTTGGAGGACTTGGTATCGTAATGGACCATTTGGGTAACTCTCTATGTTTGTTTTCTACAGTGTCACAGTGAGCTGACAGACTGGATTTTGTGAACAGTCTAAGTTATTTGTGTAGCAATCGAAACTGTGCATTAAACTATATTTATTACATTGAAGCAAGTGTAATATTTGAGTTTCCCAAGATGACATCATTTGTGTTCAGAGGGCTGCACAATAGCTTCATAGTTTGATAAATGCTCAGGTGCTCTTCTCCACCTGGGCTGGCCTTAATTCCACAGGAAATGTCAGATTATTTGGAATGGTGAGTGAAATGTAGTTATCAATATGCCTGCAGTTTAGTTGCTCTGCAGAGTCTACTCTTAAATGAGTAGTTTCAAATGGCTATAGCATTTGATAAAGAACTTGTGGACCTTTCCTCAATGAAGTGTGACCATTAGGAGTCTTGACACCCACCTCCTCTCAAATTTAGTAGAAGTGTCTATATTTTTACACACATCCATTGCTATATTTTGTCACTAACTTATAGAGAATGCTACATATACATCTACATCTATACCCCACAAACCACCTTGCGATGTGTAGTGGGGGGTTCTTTGTGTATCACTGTCACTTCCATCCTTTCTTGTTTCAGTCACAAATGGTTCATAAGAAGAATGACTGCTGGTAAGCCTCCCGGGTGGGCTCGAATCTCTCTAATCTTATCTTCATGGTTTTTCCATGAGATAGACATAGGCATTAGCAACTTATTTGTTGATTCTTCTAGGAATGTACACTCTTGGACTTTAACAGTAAACCACACTGTGATGCCTCCCTCACAGTGTCTGCCAACGGTGTTGGTTGATCACCCACATCACACTTTTGTGTTTATTAAATAAACCAGTAACAAAATGTGCTGCTCTTCTTTGGATCTTCTCTATTTCCTCAGTCAACCCTGTCTGGTAAGGATCCCATCCTGACAAGCGATATTCAAGTATTAATCAAACGAGGATTTTGTGAGCTACCTCCTTTGTGGATAGACTACATTTCCTGATAATCCTTTCAATGATTCTGGCATCTATGTTTTCTGTGATTAGTTTTATGAGGTTGTTCCACTTTAAATTGTTCTGTGCACATACTTGTGGATATTTTAACGGAAGTAACTATTTCCAGTGATTGTTCTACGATCATGTAATCATACAGTAATGAATCTTTCTCTCAATGCTTATGCAATACATTACATTTGTTTATGCCGAGGGTCAATTGCCAATCCCTGCAGCAAACTTCAATCCTCTGCAGGACTTGCTGAATTTTGCTGCTATTTTCTAGGGTTGTGACTTCTCTGTATAATTATGTAAATTAGTGTGTGTGTGTGTGTGTGTGTGTGTGTGTGTGTGTGTGTGTGGGTGGGTGGGTGGGTGGGTGGGTGGGTGGGTGTGTGGGTGGATGGGGGGAGGAAGAAAGGAAAGGGAAGACACTACTGATATCAGCTGCATCAGAACCTTATGCGCAATCAGTGGCAACAAGTGAAAATGTGTGCCTGACTTGGACTCAAACCTGGGATCTTCTGCTTACTAAGCAGATGCATTAACCATTGCCCCACCTGGACACAGTGTTTATCACAAATGCATAGAGTGTCTTGTCATGCTCCCCTGCTGACCCTCTTTCACACCTAATGCCACCTTTCTGCAGTCTCTGTCTGTGTCCTTCGTGATTGTTAATTTTAGATTCCAGCTGGAGATTGAATGAAATATGCATCTGCACTAAAGATTATGGATTCATTGCTAATCAAGGCAAATCAATTAGATGAATGCATAGTGTCTGTTCTTTCAGACATGTCCAAAAGAACAAACATCAGGCATCACCTGTGAGAAAACAATTGGAAATTTGATGTTGTCTGGTATATCATTTGCATAAAAAAGTAAAGTAGTTGTGAATCTGAACACTATTTTGAACACCTCAGTGCTTTACTAGCATTGTCCTGTTCAAGGCAGTATGCCATTGCCTTCCTCCAACATTTAATTTATAGTTTAATGTGGGCTCCAAACCATGGTGCAACTCTGCAGTTTTCACATTGACAAACATTACTAGAGGTGAAAGAAGTGACAAGTGACCGATAAAAATCATAGCACTGACCCAGCATCAAACCCAAGAACTTTGGCTTTATTGTCTGGCACTTTACCACTGAGCTGTGAGAAGTAATGGACCTAAAGAAGTTTGAAAAATAAAGTTCTCACAAATTACAAGGAATTCTAGAAATCACAAGCTACATTTAACAGAGGATACTTTTCAGTTGCTTGAGTGACTGCCCACATGGATGGGCCTGCAGCCTGACCAGCAACATTTCAGCCAGATGAAGCCACACATTCATAGGCTGGCTGCACCTGCTATTGACAACAAATCCAATACAGTTTCTGAATCCAGAAGTAGAGCCAACAAACCACAGCCAATTGAGTAAGTGAAGGCATGAGGAAAGACCCATACATAGAGGGAAAAAATAGAAAGACTGACTTTCCGAATCTAGACAGAAAAAACTGAAATAATGTTCCTCTCATTTAGCCACAGGACATGGATCTGTGTTAATAATCGTAGTGCTGAGGAGAATACTGATTGTGATGAGTGAACACTTTGATATTGTGTAGAGTGAATTATGACACTGTCAAAGCTGTGCTATTATATTTCTTAAATAAACTGCGTGACACACCATTCCCATTTTTTTGGAATAATACCTTTCCAATGTCATATATCTTCAAATTACAATTTCTTGGACATTGTGCTACAGTGATGTACTAAACACTGATGTAAACAAATTATTTTATTATTATGTTAAAATATTCAATAAATTATTCTTCTTCTTTCTCCGTTTTGGCCAGGTAGGGGTCAATAAAACTGCCTCTTTTCCTGAGCTATGACAGCCTCCTAATGCTTCTGCGTTACTTTCGTTTGTCGTTCTTTTCTGTCTTTGGTCCATGCTTTCCCAGTCTTTAGCTTCAGCTCTTCCTGGAAACCTTCCTATGTCTACATCTTCATGTCCAGCTATACTCTGCAAACCACTGTGAAGTTCATGGCAGAGGGTACCAGTACCATGGTACCAGTTCCTATGGTTTCTACCTGTTCCATTCACATATGAAGCATGGGAAAAATGACTGTTTGAGGGCCTCTAATCATTCTCTAATTTTCTACTCTTGTTCTCACGATCCCTATGTGAGAAATACATAGTGGGTTGTAGTATATACTCTTAGAGTCATCATTTAAAGCTGGTTCTTGAAACTTTGTTATTACTTTTTCTTAGGATAGTTTGTGTCTACCTTCAAGAGTCTGCCACTTCAGTTCCTTTAGTATCTCTATGACACTCTCCCATGCATTAAAGAAACCTATGCTGCCCTTCTCTGTATACATGCAATGTCCCCTGTTAGTCCTATTTGGGAATAGTCCCACCCAGTTTAGGAATATTCTAGAATGGATTGCATGAGTGATTTGTAAGTAATCTCTTTTGTAGACTGATTGCACTTTCCCAGTATTCTCAGACCAGAGCTCATGATCTAATGATTAGTGTTGCTGCCTCTGGATCCCGGGATCCCGGTACGGTGAAATAAGCACTGTTACATGGTGAGAGATACAGAGGCAAGTGAGGGTGCCGGAACATATCCCAGTTCACTACTATCAATGCCACATCAACATAATGTGCCTGTGCTTAGCATACAAAGAACACACTATAATCTAAGAGTGAATTTAAAATAACTTTTCCAAACTTTGTCAATGTAATGCTTCAATGTATTAATGTTAGCATTGTGAAGTCTCAGAATGATCTAATGAACATGTTTCGCTAAATATATTCGGAAAAAAATAAGTGGCGCTAAATTATGAATGTAAAAAGCTGAAAATTGTTCAGAATGTGCAAATGTATGTGACTATCAAAAGTTATAAGTCTCAACTTGATTGGGGCAATATTTCGGTCAAAATCGCCGTTTTTATGTAAATTTGAGGGCGCTAATATTGGACTCAGAAAGACGAAAATTGGTACATAGACTCACTTTCATACAAACATTAACTATGTGGCTGCATTAAGCTACCTCTATTAGTTTTCAAGTTATTTACTAAAAAAACAAATTTGGAAGAAAAACATTTTTATTCATAATAAATTATCATTTGTACTCTTTGTAGAAAAGTTTGTGGCACCTGTGGTGTAAAGCGCCATATCTTTGGACTCGATCATCTTTTATTTATCTTTGTCTAGACTCTCAGCACACTACATTTGTACAGCCATGTTGCACTCGCTTTCTTATGTGTTTAAATAAATGTATATTCGACATCTAAAGGGTGTTATTACCGCTCTACGACACGTTATATCCAAAGTGGTGACCCCAACATTGTCGACGTGTGTTCGTGAATTATTTTGTGCATCTTTCCATCATTAACGGACTTCATGTGTTCTTTGGAACAACGGATCTACCAGTGCCTTTCTGTGCTAGTGCCTCGCTTCCTATTAACTGTGCTTACATACTTATAAGTGTACCTAATGTGTGTTTGGTTAAAAGTGAACAATTACCTATGCCCAACCACACCAGTGGCCACTTAACTGTAACCGGCCCAACATGGCCCTGTCAAGTACAACTACGCAGCAACAGCAGCTGCTACATGGACAGTGCACGCCACTTAGTGACATTACGAATGATAAGCGAGTGAAGGATGTTGTGGTTCACCCCTCAGCTACACAGTCTCCTTGGGTTTGGTTTGATGTGCCTACGAAGTTCAAGAACTGTAATTCGAACATTCAACTGCATGGGTGTCGCACATTCTTATATGCCTGACGTTATAACACCCCCCCCCCCCCTCCCCTGCACGTCGTCCTGGCGATGCTGGTCGCATCAGCCACACTGGTTTCCACGACCATCGCTCCGTGGTCACACCACGATCACCTTCTGCCCACTTTCGTAAAGGCACCGGCCGTCCCAGCTGCGCTGGTTACCGGATCGGCCTCCACACTGTTACACCACGACCATGCTCCTCCCACTGTTGCAATGGCACCGGTCATTACACCCTCACAGCGTTCGCCATCGGGCCTGCAGTAGGAACATATCATGCCATCAGTGCACTGGCTCACTCCACATCGTGTGCTGCTTGGTGCTGCCCCCCCCCCCCCCCCCATGCAGACCTCGGGTGACGCACCTCTACTGCATTCCCAGTGTCAGGGGCTTCCTACCTCTCTGACAGAGATCTTCACCTTCCAATGCTGCATCAGCATGTGTTACCTGGCAGGTTTCCTAAGCTTCTTGCTTTGCAAACAATTAACCCTAAGACTTGATTCACATTGGTGGATCACCTACTGGAAATCCACGGGATTTCAGATGACAATGCATGTTTTGTCTGACTGGTGAGCCACCTCCACACTCATTCAGACCTCATCAGTGATCTGCTCCTCTCACCGCCCAGTTTGCCTGAGTATTTAACGGCGAAAACATTGCTCATCGAATGCCTTTCTCGCTCAGCAGCAAAGGCTACCAACCACACCATCCATGACGAGCACCTCAACAACCGCACACCTTCACACACCATCACAGCTTTGGTGGTGCCTTTGTGCATTAATTGATGATGAAGCTCTACCAGACATCGCACTTTTAACTTTGTGGCTGGTCAAACTTCCATTGGACCTACAACTTTACCTGCTATCTCACATCATTGACCCTCTCAAGGTTTGCCTACACATGGCTGATCAGGCCTACGCAAAGATTCGTCACCAACACTGCCTGTCATGGATGACATCCCCATAGCCATAAGTTGGCACGACTGCATCTTCGATTTCACACTGCCGGCAGAGGCCAATATGCTCGCCCAGCACCTCAGCAGCCTGTTAGGAGCCTACATGGGGTACTGCCTGCAGCCTCCCGACACCAGCCGATCCTGCCTGAGCAGCAGCCCGAGTGGTCTCAGGCAATGATGCAGTCAGCTGCGTACCCCTCCCACCCTACACCACCTCGCCTCCAAGCTTACCTGTTATGCTGGTACCATGCCATTTATGGGGTTACCACCTGCAAATGCCACATGCCTTGTGCATACCCAAACAATTCCGGTGGGCATGTTTAGGCGCCACATCCCAGCACGATCATCCACAGCACCTACCGTCCAACTAAACACCACTTCCTCCAGTGGCACAATGCCTCTACGTCATGGACTTGTCATGGGGCACTCGTTTTCTGATCAACACCAGTGCTGACGTCAGCATTATCCCAGCTAAGCATGTGGGCAACATGCTTTCTCCTGCTAACCTTGCTTTGATCACTGCAAATCACTCTCTTTTTGTCATCCTTGGCTCCATCAAGATGTTACTTCACCTATCATATCACCAGTTGCCACCTTCCCTTGGACTTTCCAGATCGCCAACATGGATGAACCTGTGATGGCATTGGCCTTCCTACACCATTACAAACTTTCGACAGACCTACAGGGCACCACACATCTGGTTCTATTGCTTGAACGAGTTCAGCACGACATTGCTCTCTGCCTACTTGGCTATGCTTTCCACATATGCACCTCTGCTCGAGGGTATTGCTGCACAACTCTCTCAGTTATCGGACATGCGTACACAAATCGACAAGCTCCGCGCACATAACAAGGTGTTACACACCCGCATTGTTGGCTCCTCTGCTGGATTATCACAGGCATTTAGGCATTTAGTATGATTCACAGCCTGTCCACAGAGCCGCAACACATGAACCCATCACTTACATCTACTGCACCTTCGCACTACATTGCTCCTGTGACAAGCTTCCCTTCTCCTGCTGCCATGTCCGTGCCGTCACAGTTGAATCTACAGGATGCTCATGTTCTTGCTTTGCAGGATCCATCGCATCATGTGGCTGCCACGCCACACTCTCCCTCATTGTCTGCTGACAACACTCCGCCCACTCCGTTCTAGCCTGGCAAGGTCACTGAACCGTCATCGCACCTGGCCCCCCTCTCGCCCCCCTGCCTGCCTCCCTTTGTGGGAATCGGCCATCAGCAATGGCACTTGTCATAGAATCTGCACCACGGATGGCCCATGTGTATGTTACAAAGCTAGGGTCGTAACGCTTGCAAACTTCTGTGCATGAAAGAAATCGTTCAGGATTTACTGGCTTCCGGCATGCTCCGACTATCGGACAGCAACTGGTCTTCACCTATCCACCTTGTTCCTAAGAAGGATGGTTCCTTATGCATGTGCAGGTACTACAGGTCCCTTAATGCTCGAACAATTATCGATAAGTATCCCATTCCTCATATCCAGAATTTCGTGCAATTACTCCATGGCTCGAAGTTCCTCTCTATCATAGATTGTTCCAAGGTGTATCACCAAATTCCCATGCACCCACTGGATATTCTGAAGATGGCCATCATCACACCCTTCGGCTCATTTGAATACTGTTATATGCCTTATGGCTTTAAAAATGCTGCGCAGACGTGGTAATGGTTCATTGAGTCCCTTTTGCTACCTCTGACTTTCGCTTTTGCTTATTTGGATGACACCCTGATTTTTTCCTCGTCTGCTGAGGAGGGTATGGTAAACTTTTATCGCTGGCATATCCCTTGGGCTGCCTCTGTGCGATCAGCCCTTACCAACGCCTTCTCCATTAAAAATACCATGGGGGAACGAAAGTTGGACTAGACTGAACACATGCTCAATGCATTTGATAATCTGAAAACTGCCATCGCAAAACCCATGACCCTCACCCACCCTGATCCTATTACAACTGATGCAAGCGAGTCAGCTGCAAGTGCTGTTTTACAACAGCACACCACCGACTCCACCCAGCCACTATGTTTCTTTTTAAAGAAACTAACCAGGAGTCAATGTAAGTGGTCATCTTTCAACCATGGTTTATGAGGCAATCAAACAGTTCTGGAGCAATGTGGAGAGGTGCCCTTTCACTGTCTACTTGGACCACAAACCATTCATGGATGTGATATGCAACCCGGAGGACCTACAGCCGCGATGCTTCCGGCACATGGACTATATCTGCCAACATTCCTCGAACACTTGTTATATCCGCGGTGCAGAAAATGTTGTAGCTGACTATCTATCTCATATCTTGGTGCTTACCACACTCTTGACCACACCCTTGACCTCGCCCAACTCCAGAGTGAAGACATCGATAGACAGAGGTTAGTTTCAGACAACAAGTCTTCGTTCACCATCCTACTTCTTGTCCTGCATGGGTCGACGACCCCGGTCCTCTGCGACTCAACGACGAGACTAATCACTGAACATTTCATCTGGCCCAGTGTGCGACACAATTGCTGAATCTGGATCTGTGCATGTGACTCTTGCCTACGTAGTGACGTAGGCAGACACAGGCAGCCTCCTTTAGGCCAGTTCGACATCCTAAGGTGGCATGTCCACATTGACATTCTCGGTCCTCTCCCCCCTCCCAAGGGGGTACAAATACATTTATCTATGATTGAAGCTTGCACAGAGTAGCATGGAGAGCTGCATCAAACCAACCTCAGGACTGAAGACAACAACAACAACAACAACATGATTGACTGTGTAACCCGTTGGGTTAAGGCAGTCCCTCTAGTCGACATAACAGCAGGGACCATAGCTCACGCTTTTTTATCCCCGTGGGTCGCGAGATTTGGCTGCCCTCTTTCACTCATTACCAATCAAGGACGACAAGTCGAGTCCACGCTTTTTGCTCAACTGTGCAAGCTGGCCGGCCGCGGTGGCCGTGCGGTTCTAGGCGCTCCAGTCTGGAGCCGCACTGCTGCTACGGTCGCAGGTTCGAATCCTGCCTCGGGCATGGGTGTGTGTGATGTCCTTAGGTTAGTTAGGTTTAAGTAGTTCTAAGTTCTAGGGGACTAATGACCACAGCAGTTGAGTCCCATAGTGCTCAGAGCCATTTGAACCATTTGTGCAAGCTGTGTGGTGTAGCTAAATTCTACACTATGGCCTATCACCCGCAGGCGAATGTCCTGGTCATGTTATCTATGGTCCGAGGCACTCCCTTGGGTCTTACTTGGCATCCGTTCTGTCCACAAGGAGGACCTGAATGCTTCGCTGGTGGAGATCCTATATGGAGAGCCCCTCCTCCTGCCAGCAGAATTCGTGGTGGATGCAGCGCTGGCTGACGCCATTGGCCTTCCGGACCTTGTAGAATGGGTGCATGATTACTTTTGTAATACATCTCAATGAACGACCTCAGACAGTTTCTGTTAGCCGCTTAAAACTGTCGTGGTCCCTCTCCGAACCGCATTCTGACGCATCCGATCTGCCTGCCATCATTGCCGCCACACCTGCTGACGCCGCCGACATGATCCCGAGCGACGTTCTGCCACCTACGCAGCAGTCCAACGCACGTGACCCTGTCGGCGCGGTTTCCGAGGTGACCACTTCTCGCGCTGGAGGCCGCCTTCAACCGCCGCGCTGGCACAAAGATTTTGTGTTCAAGTGAGAAAGCTTCCTCTACACTCTCGGAACGCTACGTTTGTACAGCCATGTTGTATTCGTTTTCTTATGTCTTTAAATAAATGTCTGTTCGACATCTCAAGTGTGTTATTATCGCTCTACGACACGTAATATTCACAAGTTCTAGTTACAGCACTCGATTGCATTGATGAAATAATACAGCTGTACCAAGTTTCAAGACTTTACTGCAAATAACGATCACTACAAGGAATCTTACAGAGGCAGTGCAGAAGTCATATTCCACTAGTGGTTCTGTTCTAAAAATTCTAACTCGCAAAAAAAATGGTTCAAATGGCTCTGAGCACTATGGGACTCAACTGCTGAGGTCATTAGTCCCCTAGAACTTAGAACTAGTTAAACCTAACTAACCTAAGGACATCACAAACATCCATGCCCGAGGCAGGATTCGAACCTGCGACCGTAGCGGTCTTGCGGTTCCAGACTGCAGCGCCTTTAACCGCACGGCCACTTCGGCCGGCTAACTCGCAAACTTTAAATGCAGTCAAGCCAAAACTTTTCCAGTCCCTAAAGCTCGAGTCATATAAAAATTAAGATGATTATAAGTAACTAAGAGATAGAGATATTAATTATTACGTATCCAAGAAAGGCGCCATTTAGATGCTGCTACCTGTGCCGGTTGATAACAGATATTCCGTTCAGCAATCTGCTGCACCCATATATAAATAAGGCCAGAGAAGCGGTGACGGGAGACCTCGCACCGAGATATCAATTTTTCCACGTCAGTCAAATGCCTGTGTAAGTTCTGCCTCGGATGACGTCACCTTCCAAATGCGTTTTTGATACAAGTAGGAAGTGATCTTGCGAGGACTGTACTCCATCTTGCATCGCTCGGATTTCACTTAAGTATCTGCTTGTGTGCCGCTCGTAATGTTGACTATGTTGAGATGATTTTCTACTTTTAAGGTGAGGAATTAAGACCTGTTAACAGTGCTGTTTCCGAAAGTGACATTATTATTATTTCTTTCCTTTCTCAGACGTTATGTGTGGGGTGCGTACTGTAAGACCTTCGGTACACACACCATCAGATTATTTGACTTGTCGCTCTAACGAAGTAGGCAAGTGTCAGCAATATGTCTCGTGGTCTTATTGTGTTGTGTTTATCTTCTGCCGTTAGGTAAGACGATAGAAATGCCACTTGCACGCTTAGAGTAGCAGATTGACGGTGACCAACTTGAAACAGAACTGGATTAATTTTCATACACATTTATTAAAATAATAAAAATCATAGATATTATGTAACTTGATTCTGGATGCTGTTTACAATTGACAATCTGAAGTTCCTTTGGTCTTGGTACGTTAATCTTATTCTCACATATCTCTGATACTTGACAAAGTGTCTATTCATTTAGCTTCATGGCTATGTACAGGAATATGATAATCTTATTAGGCGCAGACTGAAACCTGATGACAGACTAATGCAGACTAATGCAGACTGGTACAGACAGGTGCAGATAAATGCAGACTAACTAATCGGAGGTCTGTACACTCGTTACAATATCTCGAGCAATCAGGTATCACTGAGAGAGTGTGATCCGCGAGGAGAAAAGGTTCTACGTCAGCAGCAGTCTCATTGGCTGCGTTACATATTAATACACGGATCGGCGGAAGCAGAATTTGGTCCGTCTCTAAGACAGCACCATCTCGTAGTGCTGTGATGGACGAGCACTGAGCCTGCACTGTTGTGCTTAGTGGGGCGCGCTCTATTGGGAAAGTGGTGTATGCGCTGACTACGCAGAACTACGTACACAACATTATGTCTGGTTAAAAATGGAAAGTGACCCGGACCTTGATCAAGCGTGACCTCATTTTAACTGTACGGTATATGTTAAATTGCATTTAGGAACTTTCGGGTAATTGAACATATATCAATAATAACAGATTTCTGTAGTTGTATATATACGTTTGGATGTAGTTGTATTGCATTGATGTACTGGTGGATATTGTGTGGTATGACTCCTGTAGTTGTCTGCAGCTCGTGGTCGTGCAGTAGCGTTCTCGCTTCCCACGCCCGGGTTCCCGGGTTTGATTCCCGGCGGGGTCAGAGATTTTCTCTGCCTCGTGATGACTGGGTGTTGTGTGATGTCCTTAGGTTAGTTAGGTTTAAGTAGTTCTAAGTTCTAGGGGACTGATGACCATAGATGTTAAGTCCCATAGTGCTCAGAGCCATTTGAACCATTTTGAACTCCTGTAGTTGATAGTATAATTGGTATAATGTCAACTTTATCGTGATGCCACATGTCCTTGACTTCCTCAGCCAGTTGGATGTATTTTTCAATTTTTTCTCCTGTTTTCTTCTGTATATTTGTTGTATTGGGTATGGATATTTCGATTAGTTGTGTTAATTTCTTCTTTTTATTGGTGAGTATGATGTCAGGTTTGTTATGTGATATTGTTTTATCTGTTATAATGGTTCTGTTTCAGTATATTTGTATTCATCTTTCTCCAGTACATTTTGTGGGGCATACTTGTATGTGGGAACGTGTTGTTTTAGTAGTTTAAGTTGTATGGCAAGTTGTTGATGAATTATTTTTGCTACATTGTCATGTCTTCTGGGGTATTCTGTATTTGCTAGTATTGTTCATCTGCTTGTGATGTGATCTACTGTTTCTATTTGTTGTTTGCAAAGTCTGCATTTATCTGTTGTGGTATTGGGATCTTTAATAATATGCTTGCTGTAATATCTGGTGTTTATTGTTTGATCCTGTATTGCAATCATGAATCCTTCTATCTCACTGTATATATTGCCTTTTCTTAACCATGTGTTGGATGCGTCTTGATCGATGTGTGGCTGTGTTAGATGATACGGGTGCTTGCCATGTAGTGTTTTCTTTTTCCAATTTACTTTCTTCATATCTGTTGATGTTATGTGATCTAAAGGATTGTAGAAGTGGTTATGAAATTGCAATGGTGTAGCCGATGTATTTATATGAGTGATTGCTTTGTGTATTTTCTGCAAGGTTCGCAGGAGAGCTTCTGTAAAGTTTGGAAGGTAGGAGACGAGATACTGGCAGAAGTAAAGCTGTGAGACCGGGCGTGAGTCGTGCTTCGGTAGCTCAGTTGGTAGAGCACTTGCCCGCGAAAGGCAAAGGTCCCGAGTTCGAGTCTCGGTCGGGCACACAGTTTTAATCTGCCAGGAAGTTTGTGTATTTTGCTAGTTTCTGCTTGTTCTATAAAGAAGTTTCTTAAATTGTCTACCTGTCCATAATGTAGGTTTTTTATGTCGATAAATCCCCTTCCTCCTTCCTTTCTGCTTAATGTGAATCTTTCTGTTGCTGAATGTATGTGATGTATTCTATATTTGTGGCAGTGTGATCGTGTAAGTGTATTGAGTGCTTCTACGTCTGTGTTACTCCATTTCACTACTCCAAATGAGTAGGTCAATATTGGTATAGCATAAGTATTTATAGCTTTTGTCTTGTTTCTTGCTGTCAATTCTGTTTTCAGTATTTTTGTTAGCCTTTGTCTATATTTTTCTTTTAGTTCTTCTTTAATATTTGTATTATCTATGCTCAATTTTTGTCTGTATCCTAGATACAGTCGCTGTGGTTATCCAATATGTAATCTTCTTGTTTAGTGTGTTTTCCGTTGACTATGCTATTTTTCTTACATTTGTCTGTTCCAAAAGCCATATTTATATCATTGCTGAATACTTCTGTTATCTTTAGTAATTGGTTGAGTTGTTGATTTGTTGCTGCCAGTAGTTTTAGATCATCCATGTATAGCAAATGTGTGATTTTGTGTTGGTATGTTCCAGTAATATTATATCCATAATTTGTATTATTTTGCATGTTGGATAGTGGGTTCAGAGCAAGGCAGAACCAGAAAGGGCTCCTTGGTATATTCCACGCGTAATCTGTAGTGGCTGTGATGTGATATTATTTCAATTTTTTGGATATTAAGTGTGGTTTTCCAATTTTTCATTACTATGTTTAGGAACTGTATCAATATTTGTATGTTTCCAATATTTGTAGTAACCATGAGTGGGGTACACTATCAAAAGCTTCTTGGTAATCAATGTATGCGTAGTGTAGCGATCTTTGTTTAGTTTTAGCTTGATATGTCACCTCTGCTTCTATTATCAGTTGTGCTCCTTTGCAGCAGCCTTTTTGTTCTTCATTTATAATTTTGTTCTGTGTTGTATGTATCATTAATTTCTGTGTAATGACTGAAGTTAATATTTTGTATATTGTTGGTAGGCATGTTATGGGGCGATATTTAGCTGGGTTTGGTGTGTCTGCTTGATCTTTAGGTTTCAGATAAGTTATTCCTTGTGTAAGTGTATCAGGGAATATGTATGGGTCTGAAATGTAACTGTTAAATAATTTAGTTAGATGTGAATGTGTTGAGGTGAACTTCTTTAGCCAGAAATTTGCTATTTTATCTTTTCCAGGGGCTTTCCCATTGTGCGTAGAATTAATTGCTCCGGTGACTTCATGTTGCAAAATTATCACTTCAGGCATTTGTGGTATCATCTTGTAGGTGTCTGTTTCTGCTTGTATCCACCGTGCAAGTCAGTTATGTTGTACCGGGTTTGACCATATGTTGCTCCAGAAGAGTTCCATGTCTATTATGTTTGGTGGATTGTCTATTTTAATGTGTGTGTTATCTATTGTCTGGTAAAATTTCTTTTGGTTTGTGTTGAATGTTTGGTTTTGTTTCCTTCTATTTTCACTTTTTTTGTATCTTCTAAGTCGTTTGGCCAATGCTTGTAATTTCTGCTTCTTTTCATCTAATTGCTCTATCACTTCTTGTTGTGAGATTTTACCTAACTTTTTTCGTTTTTTGTCTGATATTCCATTTCTTATAAATGTGTTAGCTGTCCGATGTCTTTTCTCAGTTTTTCTATTCTGATCTGTAGCCTGTGTTGCCATGCTGGTTTTGTGGGTTTCTTCCAAATGTTGGTTGGTTCTGATCTCTGCCTAGTGTGTATATTTAGTGTAGTGAGTGCTCCTATATAAACCAGTAGTTGTAACTCTTCCATAGTTGTATTTTCATTTATTTTGTTGTGTATGATTGTGTAGATAGTTGTTATTGTTGTTTCGACTTGTGGGTTATTTGGTGGTCTATGCAAGAATGGTCTAATGTCTGTATTTGTGTCTTTGTATTCTATATATGTCAGCTCAAATTTTTCTTCTATATCTAACATGTGTGTCACTTCGTGTTCTATTTGTGCTTGTTCTGGTGGCTGTCTTAAGATTTCGTTTTCCTCTGATTGTTTAATTGATGTGTGTTCTTTGTTTGTTTGCTCTGGGATGTTTGAGTCCATTACTGTATTTTCTTCTTCTTTTGATTGCACATTATTTTGTTCCAGTATTTGTTGTACTTGTTGTTTGATGTTTTCTAATTCTGACTGGAGTATCCTGTTATTTTTGATTATTACACAGATCTGATCAGCTAGTCGTTGTTCTGTTAAAAATTTTAATTCTGGGTATCTGGTAATAAATGTAGTGTATACTTGTGATCTGTATCCAGTTATGTTGGTTCCTAAGCTTGTTGCTCGGTAATAACAGAACATGAGGTGTCGGTTAACTTCATCTGACCATTTCATCCTCTGTCTTTGTTTTCCTTTTAGGTTGGTTGCAGGAAGCATATCCTGCAAAACACCTCTATTTGTATTTAAATCATTTTTCCATGTGGCTAGCAGTGTCGTTACCATTATGGACAGGCATAGAGTTCAAGCGTCGTCCCCGACCATGACAGCACTTGTCCGAGGCTTCATTAGTTCTGTCCTGAACCAACTAATCACACTAAAAGGGGTGTTAGCCCTATTAGTGGTTTGTTCTTTTCGTCGCCTTTTACGACTGGCCTATTCTTTTCCCGGGCCTCCACGGGTTTTATTATTATTATTATTATTATTATTATTACTATTACCACCAGGAATATTGTTATGTTTTGTGCATGTGAACTTTTACTGAATACTGCATGTTAATGTTACAACTCAAAACTTTATAGTCATAGTTCCTGATCCTGCTGAGTAAATAGCAAGCAAGAACATTTTATTTCAGTGAGTACGAAGAGTAATGTGGACTTGCAGACCGGAAATTACGGTCAGTATGTTCTTCATCACTTTCAGACTGATTGCAAGAATGATTTTCAATCTTTTGTGAAACAGCGAAGAAGATAATTTACCTGCTGCTCCACACCAGATTCGATTCCCAGCCCCTTTGGGATTTTTTCCACTTGGGGACTGGATGTTTGTATTGTCCTCATTATTTCACCATCATTCCGGAACGTGGCGAGACTGGACAGTGAAAAGATTGGGAAACTGTATGGGTCTTGATAACCAAGCCGTTGAGCGCCCCACAAACCAAATCCATCATCTTCCCCAGTTTTCTACCAATAAACTGAAGTCTACCACCTGGTTTACCCAGTACTGACTGATTCCATCTATGACTCACTGATATTACAGTCATAGTTTCTCGTTTTTAAAGTGCACAATTTTACATTTCTGAACATTTAAAGGAAGTTGCCAATCTTCACACCACTTTGAAATCTTAACGAGATCTGACTGAATATTTATGCAGCTTCTTTCAGATAGTACTTCATAACAAATAACTGCATCATCCTCAAAAAGTCTGAGGTTACTATTAATATTGTCCACAAGGTCATTAATATACAGCATGCACAGTAAGGGTCCCAACACACTACCCTGGGTCAAGCTTTCAGCATGTCACGTGAGAAAAGTTTGAGTTGGGTTTGACACAATCAGTATTTTCAGAATCCATGCTGGTTGGCATGGAGCAGGTCTTGATGTTAAAGAAACCTCCTTATGTTAGAGCTCAGAATATGTTCTAAGAGAGGGTAACTCAGCCTAAATTCAATATAGAATCTGATAGGGATTCCAACAGGCCCTGAAGCTTTATTCAATTTGAGCGACATCAGCTGTTTCTCAATACCACTGCCACTAATACATATTTCACTTTTCTTTTCAGTGGTACGAGAATTAAATTGAGGAAATTCTCATAGGTTTTTGTTTGTAAAACAACACTTGAAAACAGAGTTAAGCATTTAAGATTTTGCTTAGTTATTCTACATTTCAGTTCCTGTCTCATTCGCTAGTGATATTTGATGTCACTAACAGCCTTTCCACATGACCAGAATTTCTTTGTATTTTGTTGAATATTATTTGACAATGTCATTAAGGGCCTCATGCATTGCGTGTGCATGGTTTCCCTTATAAGGATCACTCTTCCGAATATATTTTGGAGAAATTTCCACTTCTTGTAAATCTTTTTCTACTTATGTGAACCATCACCCTTTCATTTTGTTATCTTGAAAGTGTATTAATATCCTTTTAGACACCCTTCCTGGGCTCATTCGTGTTACATTGCCATAAAAGGCAATCCTCCTTTTCTAAAGCGTGTTACCTACCTTCTTGACGTGTTTACATAGTTTGTGGTTTTGACAGCTTCTGTTTCGCTGTTTTCTTTGATGGTATCCTGGATTTTTCTTGAAAACCTGTCTTTCTTTGCCCTCAGACTTTTCCATTAGACCTTTCCTGTTCACTGCTAAGAGTTTCCGTAGCACATAAAGCCTCTGGTCGAATAACAGTGCAGTAGTTTTTAATTTTGGCGTTTAAGGATGCTAATCTCTTATTTCAGATGCCTTTAGTTAGTTGGTAGGCCATTCCATATACCACTACCTACGGATTATGGCTCGGAGGAACCCTGACAGCAACGCCACCATGTTGAATAATGCTTTTCGTGCAGCCACAGGACGTCGTGTTATGACTCAAACTGTGCGCAATAGGCTGCATGATGCGCAACTTCACTCCTGACGTCCATGGTGAGATACATCTTTGCAATCATGACACCATGCAGTGCGGTACAGATGGCCCAACAACATGCCGAATGGATCGCTCAGGATTGACATCACATTCTCTTCACCGATGAGTGTGCCTTCAACCAGACAATCGTCGGAGACGTGTTTGGAGGCAGCCTGGTCAGGCTGAACGCCTTAGACAAACTGTACAGCGAGTGCAGCAAGGTGGACGTTCCCTGCTGCTTTGGGGTGGCATTATGTGGGGCCGACGTACGCCGCTGGTGGTCATGGAAGGTGCTGTAACGACTGTACGATACGTGAATGCCATTCTCCAACCGATAGCGCAACCATATTGGCAGCATATTGGCGAGGCATTCGTCTTCGTGGACGACAATTCGCGCCCCTATCGTGCACGTATTGTGAATATCTTCCTTCAGGATAACGATGTCGCTCGACTAGAGTGGCCAGCATTTTCTCCAGACATGAACCCTATCGAACATGCGTGGGGTAGATTAAAAAGGGCTGCTTATGGACGACGTGACCCACCGACCACTCTGAGGGATCTACGCCGAATCGCCGTTGAGGAGTGGGACGTTGTGGCCCAACAGTGCCTTGATAAACTTATGGATAGTATACCACGACGAACAGACGTATGCATCAATGCAAGAGGACGTGCTGCTGGATATTAGAGGTACCGGTGTGTACAGCTGTCTGGACCACCTCCACTGAAGGTGTCGCTGTATGATGGTACAACATGCAATGTGCATCAATGCAAAAGGACGTGCTACTGGATATTAGAGGTACCGGTGTGTAGAGCAATCTGGACCACTACCACTGAAGGTCTCGCTGTATGGTGGTACAACATGAACAATAAAAATGGCGGAAATGATGTTTATGTTCATCTCTATTCCAATTTTTTGTACAGGTTCCGGAACTCTCGGAACCGAGGTGACGCAAAACTTTTTTTTATGTTTGTATGAGGTGTCTGTTCTTTCGGACTGCAGCCACTATAAATCAAGACATAAAGGAGTTAATGACATTAGCTGCCAGACACCACACGTGAAATTAAGACAATGGCGGACAATGATATCTTGAGTGCAGATGCGCACCAAGCTCGATCTCTTACGGGAATTGGCAAGATGCCGCGAGTAATGAAGCTAATGAGCAGGAACACTACATCAGTAGAGTACGGTATAAGTTGAGAATTTGGGACTGACGATAGGCGTGCTAGGGTAGTCCATGTAATTGTGGTGATCACTGTGTCTGGATGGCTTACTCGCCAGTGCATCTGCCTAGTAAGCAAGAGACCCAGGTTTGAGTCCTAATCCGGCATAGATTTTCAACTTTTGCCATTGATTTAAATCAGTGCCCACTGGCATCTAATGTAATTAACTGCTTTGTGTTTCCATTTCCATTCTGTTAATGCGTGCCACGAAGGATTCTTCCTCAAAGAGGTTAGGCTCTATCCATTAACCTAGGTGTTTAAACATTTCTGCCTGTTTAATTTTTCCTAGTCTGACCTCCAGTTCTCTTGGTGCTGATTTTATCTTTGTCATAAAGTGCATGTTCTCAAAGGAGATTTGAAGTTCAACCTTCACTGTCTGCGTTTTCAGTTGGTAATTTTTTTTTTGCTTCCATTTCTATGGAGTCCGAAAAGATTACTGGATCATGTGCAAAGGCTTGACAGTAAGATTCATATACAATAGCCTATAGTCTGGGAGACGAGTCTTTGGTATTGACAGCTCGGTTGCGTCTTTCCGTTGCCTAGCGACCGCAGGCAGGCAGCCAATGACGGCCTGACTTTGAGCGGGTAGCAAGGGCCACGTTGCCGCTCTGAAACCCGGTCGCGCGCGCTTATGAAACTTACCAGTGTCTCGCGTGCAGGCGGTGAGGTCGTTCGTCGTTTGTCTGAAGTTGAATTCGCAGTTTAGTTCGCTTTTGTTGTTTTTAGTGTTTCTTTTTTTATGTTTCGTTGTAAACAATGTCTAGGGCGGCGGGTAGTACCAGCCCAACACAAGAAGTGAAACGGAGGAAGAAAAGTGTGCTACACACCCAGGCCCGTGAATTCGTGTGCTCTGTGAGGGATTACTTTGAGAAAGAAAAGGACAAAGGTGGGCCCTTAATTCCTGTTGTTCAGGTTGTGAAGAGAACTGCAGCAGCATTGAAAATAAGTAAGAACACTGTTGTAAAGATAGGGAAAGAACAGTATAGTGTAGATTGTGACGAGAGTGGCACAACAAAGCTGCACACACCAGGAAAGAAGCGACCGAGAAATAAGCAGGTGACAGCTTTGGACGATTTTCAGAAAGACGCTATTCGTCGTCATATATACAGCTCCCCCCATGAACCATGGACCTTGCCGTTGGTGGGGGGGCTTGCGTGCCTCAGCGATACAGATGGCCGTACCGTAGGTGCAACCACAACGGAGGGGTATCTGTTGAGAGGCCAGACAAACATGTGGTTCCTGAAGAGGGGCAGCAGCCTTTTCAGTAGTTGCAGGGGCAACAGTCTGGATGATTGACTGATCTGGCCTTGTAACATTAACCAAAACGGCCTTGCTGTGCTGGTACTTTGAATGACTGAAAGCAAGGGGAAACTACAGCCGTAAATTTTCCCGAGGACATGCAGCTTTACTGTATGATTAAATGATGATGACGTCCTCTTGGGTAAAATATTCTGGAGGTAAAATAGTCCCCCATTCGGATCTCCGGGCGGGGACTACTCAAGAGGATGTCGTTATCAGGAGAAAGAAAACTGGCATTCTACGGATCGGAGCGTGGAATGTCAGATCCCTTAATCGGGCAGGTAGGTTAGAAAATTTAAAAAGGGAAATAGATAGGTTAAAGTTGGATATAGTGGGAATTAGTGAAGTTCGGTGGCAGGAGGAACAAGACTTTTGTTCAGGTGATTACAGGGTTATAAATACAAAATCAAATAGGGGTAATGCAGTAGTAGGTTTAATAATGAATAAAAAAATAGGAGTGTGGGTTAGCTACTACAAACAGCATAGTGAACGCATTATTGTGGCCAAGATAGACACGAAGCCCACGCCTACTACAGTAGTACAAGTTTATATGCCAACTAGCTCTGCAGATGATGAAGAAACTGATGAAATGTATGACGAGATAAAAGAAATTATTCAGGTAGTGAAGGGAGACGAAAATTTAATAGTCATGGGTGACTGGAATTCGTCAATAGAAAAAGGGAGAGAAGGAAACATAGTAGGTGAATATGATTTGGGGGGAAGAATTGAAAGAGGAAGCCGCCTTGTAGAATTTTGCACACAGCATAACTTAATCATAGCTAACACTTGTTTCAAGAATCATAAAAGAAGGTTGTATACCTGGAAGAATCCTGGAGATACTAAAAGGTATCAGATAGATTATATAATGGTAAGACAGAGATTTAGGAACCAGGTTTTAAATTGTAAGACATTTCCAGGGGCAGATGTGGATTCTGACCACAATCTATTGGTTATGAACTGCAGATTGAAACTGAAGAAACTGCAAAAAGGTGGGAATTTAAGGAGATGTGACCTGGATAAACTGAAAAAACCAGAGGTTGTAGAGAGTTTCAGGAAGAGCATAAGGGAACAATTGACAGGAATGGGGGAAAGAAATACAGTAGAAGAAGAATGGGTAGCTCTGAGGGATGAAGTAGTGAAGGCAGCAGAGCGTCAAGTAGGTAAAAAGACGAGGGCTAATAGAAATCCTTGGGTAACAGAAGAAATATTGAATTTAATTGATGAAAGGAGAAAATATAAAAATGCAGTAAATGAAGCAGGCAAAAAGGAATACAACCGTCTCAAAAATGAGATCGACAGGAAGTGCAAAATGGCTAAGCAGGGATGGCTAGAGGTCAAATGTAAGGATGTAGAGGCTTGTCTCACTAGGGGTAAGATAGATACTGCATACAGGAAAATTAAAGAGACCTTTGGAGAGAAGAGAACCACTTGTATGAATATCAAGAGCTCAGATGGCAACCCAGTTCTAAGCAAAGAAGGGAAGGCAGAAAGGTGGAAGGAGTATATAGAGGGTTTATACAAGGGCGATGTACTTGAGGACAATATGATGGAAATGGAAGAGGATGTAGATGAAGATGAAATGGGAGATAAGATACTGCGTGAAGAGTTTGACAGAGCACTGAAAGACCTGAGTCGAAACAAGACCCCGGGAGTAGACAACATTCCATTAGAACTACGATGGCCTTGGGAGAACCAGTCATGACAAAACTCTACCATCTGGTGAGCAAGATGTATGAGACAGGCGAAATATCCACAGACTTCAAGAAGAATATAATAATTCCAATCCCAAAGAAAGCAGGTGTTGACAGATGTGAAAATTACGGAACTATCTGTATAATAAGTCACTGCTGCAAAATACTAACGCGAATTCTTTACAGACGAATGGAAAAACTGGTAGAAGCGTACCTCGGGGAAGATCAGTTTGGATTCCGTAGAAATGTTGGAACACGTGAGGTAATACTAACCTTACGACTTATCTTAGAAGAAAGATTAAGAAAAGGCAAACCTACGTTTCTAGCATTTGTAGACTTAGAGAAAGCTTTTGACAACGTTAACTGGAATACTCTCTTTCAAATTCTGAAGGTGGCAGGGGTAAAATACAGGGAGCGAAAGGCTATTTACAATTTGTACAGAAACCAGATGGCAGTTATAAGAGTCGAGGGGCATGAAAGGGAAGCAGTGGTTGGGAAAGGAGTGAGACAGGGTTGTAGCCTCTCCCCGATGTTATTCAATCTGTATATTGAGCAAGCAGTAAAGGAAACAAAAGAAAAATTCGGAGTAGGTATTAAAATTCATGGAGAAGAAGTAAAAACTTTGAGGTTCGCGGATGACATTGTAATTCTGTCAGAGACAGCAAAGGACTTGGAAGAGCAGTTGAACGGAATGGACAATGTCTTGAAAGGAGGCTATAAGATGAACATCAACAAAAGCAAAACGACGATAATGGAATGTAGTCAAATTAAATCGGGTGATGCTGAGGGGATTAGATTAGGAAATGAGACACTTAAAGTAGTAAAGGAGTTTTGCTATTTAGGGAGTAAAATAACTGATGATGGTCGAAGTAGAGAGGATATAAAATGTAGACTGGCAATGGCAAGAAAATCGTTTCTGAAGAAGAGAAATTTGTTAACATCGAGTATAGATTTAAGTGTCAGGAAGTCGTTTCTGAAAGTAGTTGTATGGAGTGTAGCCATGTATGGAAGTGAAACATGGACGATAACCAGTTTGGACAAGAAGAGAATAGAAGCTTTCGAAATGTGGTGCTACAGAAGAATGCTGAAGATAAGGTGGGTAGATCACGTAACTAATGAGGAGGTACTGAATAGGATTGGGGAGAAGAGAAGTTCGTGGCACAACTTGACTAGAAGAAGGGATCGGTTGGTAGGACATGTTTTGAGACATCAAGGGATCACAAATTTAGCATTGGAGGGCAGCGTGGAGGGTAAAAATCGTAGAGGGAGACCAAGAGATGAATACACTAAGCCGATTCAGAAGGATGTAGGTTGCAGTAGGTACTGGGAGATGAAGAAGCTTGCACAGGATAGAGTAGCATGGAGAGCTGCTTCAGACCAGTCTCAGGACTGAAGACCACAACAACAACAACAACAACATATACAGCTATTATAAGAGAAGGGAACATCCCACTCTATCTAAATTACAGGTGTTGCTTCAGAAAGACGATCTTCTTAAAGGGAGCAAATTTTCATTGCGTACAGTGTTGAAAGACATGGGCTTCAGCTATTCACTGTTTAACGGACGCAAAATATTAATGGAAAGGATAGATGTAGTTGCATGGCGGTGCAGATTTCTGTGCAGGATCATGGATGTGGAATTCGAAAGTATAGTGTGGTTAGATGAAACTTGGGTCAATGCCAGCCATTCTTTACGTAGAGGCTGGAATGATGGAACGCCCGAGGGGACAATGGCAGTGCCTGTTGGCAAAGGAGGGCGTATTATTGTCTTACATGCAGGAACATCGAAAGGTTTTGTGCCAAACTGCTTGAAAGTGTTTCGGTCAAAAAAGACGGGAGATTACCATGAAGAAATGAACAGTGTAGTATTTCAAGAATGGTTCGAGACATCGCTTATGACGAATCTGACAAGTCCATCAGTGATTGTTATGGACAATGCTCCTTATCATTCCGTTGTTCACGATAAGGCACCAACCTTGGCAACAAAAAAAGACGATATCATTCAGTGGTTGAAACGGCGAAAAGTAGATTTCAGAGAAGATTTAAGGAAGGCGGAACTGCTCGAAATTGTGGCACAAAAGAAACCCCAATTTCCAACATATGTAATTGACGAGATTGCTAAAAGGCACGGGCATGAAATCGTTCGGCTTCCTCCATACCACTGTCTCTTCAATGCAATTGAAGGAGTGTGGGGGCAGATAAAAATTTACATTGCTGCAAACAATAAAAAATTCACGATCTCTGAAGTGGAAACTCTCCTTCCAGCAGCTATCAATGAAGTGACAAGCGAGACGTGGGCTAAAATTGTAAACAGCACTGCAAGTGCCATCAGAGAGGCGGCCAAAACCGAAGGGGTTGTGGAAGAATGCATCGAAAATTTAATTATACATCTGGGAGAGAGCAGTGATAGTTCGAGTAGTGCTGAGGAAGACAATGTCAAATCAGATTCTGACAGTGATGTGAGTGGTGTTTTTCCATTACAGTAACTACAACGTATTCAGGAATGTAAGGAGGGAGTTTGCTATCGATCTACAACCAGATCATCATATTGTGAGTACTTTCTTCAGATTATAACTCTTAATACACCAATTATTCTGTAGCTTGTAGTAGAACAAATTAATAATGATAATACTTAACAATGTAAACCAAAACTGCTAATGTTCAACAACTTGCGAAAATAGTTTTCATTTCAGTTGTGAAGTTTAACAAATAACTTTATTATGTTTCAGCATCTTAGATACTTGTACTAAATAGCTCTTATCAGTTTTCGAGTTAATATATTTCAAGCATCAACTTTAAATAAATTCACGCGTACCAATACGACTTGTATTTTGTCTCGCTTTTATTTCTGCTGCTAGAGAATGCGTGTAGCAGACAGGGCGCCGCGTGCTGTGAGCCACGTTCGGCAACAGCGCCGTCTGCCCGCCGGAACTGTCAGTACCAATCACTCGTCTCACGGACTATAGCTGTTATCATTGTTGTTGTTATCGAAATCGAAGGATCTGTTGTACTCTAAAAATGAATGTGATGGCAAATTATATTTGAGGCAGGGGACGGGAGAGACCCTCCCAGAACCTAAGGCTTGATCGTCATCTGCTTAAGGTCATGTCTCTGGGATGTGACTAATTTTTTTTTGTCCGGTGTGCTTGTCAAAGCCGTGGGGCACCACTTACCAAACAATTCTCCTGTTTTAATATCTCTAGCACGTGTAAACGACGTTCAGTTTTCCGCGAAGCAGCGTTAATACGAAACTATGTCGCAAAAAGGGGTGTAGTCATTTACCTGGGCTCTTAAGGGTCGAAGTGTGTTATTTAGCAAGCGGCGGCGTGTATTTGCACAACTGTTGAGGACGGCGGCGGCGCCAGCACCAGAGATAAGACACGCGCGCAAACTTGCCCGCTAAAAATGTTACGTGTCCGCGCATTCTAAGCGGCCCGGCTGCAGGCTGCGGGAGCCAGATTGTCCACAGCGAGCCCGCTGCGACCACCGCAGGTACGGGGTGCCGCATTAAAGTTCAGCCACCGCGATAGCGGCAGGCAGCTTTCGCATTAAGCGGCAACTTCTTGCGGGTATCAGTCGACTGACGCCTTTGACAAGGCTACGAAACTTCTCTCCCACACCGCATCTAATATCGTTCACTGCACAACTTTCCGTTGTGGCGTGCAGACCTGCTTTGCGTCTAAGTACCTTGTATACCTGGGTTGGGAGGGGGGGAGGGGGAAGAGAAAGAAAATATGTGTTTAGCTAGCGAGATCTCTCTCTCTCCCTGTCTCTGTCTCTCTATAGAGCGAAAGATATCGCTAGTAACTTTTTTTTTCTAGAGAGAGAGAGAGAGAGAGAGAGAGAGAGAGAGAGAGAGATCGCTAGCTAAACACATTATCTTTTGTTCTATTTTTCAAAGAGAGAGAGAGATCGCTAGCTAAGCACATTTTCTTTTGTTCTCTTTCTCAAACGGGAACCGAGTTTTATCGAAATAATATGTAGACCGGACAAGGTTGTTAGCAGACTATACAGAAAAGGACAGAGTCGCAGTGGCGAAGTGTGAGGTATTCGTTAACTCTAATCGCTTTTAAAAATTGTTGAAAGTATCTGTATTTTGTTGTAATTATTATTATTATTATTATTATTATGTTACTGTTTACGGTTATCCGTTATTGCGTCGCATCACACGCTAGTATTAAACTGAGCAATGTCGCATGCCGATTATAAAAGTTCAAGGTCCAGCCTCGTAAAGATGAGGCCTCCTGAACGAAATAAGATACTCGGAAAATACCTGTTACTGTATGTATATGAATAAGGATGTTATTAAAAGTTCCGGTACTTACAGTTTTATTTATATTTGAGAAGAATTCTGTTATGCTTCTAGTCGAAAACTTCAACCATGGAGTCGTAGAATGACTGTTGTTGTTTCACGGACTTCAGTAATCTTTTTTCAGTTGACAACAAAGAAAGGTGAGAAAGTCTGGTTTGCGACTGTGTATTTCGAAAGTAGGTTTTGATTCTCTTCAACGCCGAAAATGACTTTTCTGCCGAATCACTGGTTGCAGGAATGGTTAAAATTAATTATATTAATTTTGATGCTGCAGGTACTGCTTCACTGAGACCACAGAAGGTGAGGTATTGGCTTTGTCTAAATACTGGCTGGTTCCGGAATTCTTCTTAAGAACATATCGCTTATAGTTCCGTCCTTAGTCGAGGGATGTCAAAATGTCCACCGCAGGATACCATCAATGAATTAAATGCAGCCTCAGCTAAGTTGTCTGTGTATTGGCTATACTTGTCATAATCCATAAGTGAAAGAAAATCCAAATTAGTCAGGTCAGCATACCTGCGCTAGACAGTCACCAAACTGACGACGTTTCTCTGTCAGTCATGCCATCCACTGCTTGTTCCTCAGACGCTCACTATCGCTTTCTTCTGGCTTTATTTTAGACCACAGTTCTTCAAATTTACCGCGAAGTTCCTGCAGCTCAGTGTTAAAGTAGCCAACTTTCTTCAAACAACAGCCGACATCAAACAGTTTCGTTTGCAGTATTTTGAAAAGAGCTGCTGACTTAGGAAGTATACACCAGAAAACATGAAGTAGGAAACTGAAAGTAAATTGCTTAAGTATCAGGTAAAAGGCTTTGGCACACGCTTGTATTTCGCCGCCCCACGCATTAGGTCTCAATGTGTCTGTTTATCTTTACTTTTTCGTTATGCTTCTGGACATTTAATATCACAGCATTGTTCAAACAAAAATTTATCGTCGTAATGCCAAATTTAATTAGTGTCCATAAAGATGTAATATGGTCCTTGGAGTTTTCGTGCTGTTTCTTTAGGTTGTTGAAAGTGGTCATGTCGCACCATTTCTTGTCCACAACACTTCGGAGGAGAACAAGAAATATGGATGACAGTACATGTCTCTTTGCAGCCACGTAACCATATGTAACAAGATTACCAAGAATCTTGAAAATGTTTGATACAATTTTTAGTTACTGTATTTAAATGTCGAAGAATGGGTGTAGGCCGTCCTTGTTCAATCACGTCACGTTTCCTCTCAAGATTAAAACCTCCAAATGAATGTTCCCACAGACTTTCCAGCACACTTTACAATATGATATGTTTGCATCTGTTGAGGAGCCCGCTAGTAGTGGAGCAAAGTGTGTACAGCCCCACTCTCCACTGTTGCCAAATTTATTCAAGATCCAAGATGGCGGCGATAGATACGGCAACATCGCAATGTCGTCATGGCAGGATGTTCAAATTTTGGCAGGAAGATAGGTCAATTGGACTTCCTCCACTAACCTAACACCCCCCCCCTCCACCCCTCTCCTCCCCTCCCCCAGAAAATGGCGGGAATTTCAAATTCCATCAGGACAATGCAACACACCATGGCTACCTCTACTAATCTAATAAAATGGCGGGAAAAAAGGGCACTTGGGCTACCTCCACTAACCTAAGTGATCTGACCGCCACCTCTTCCTAGGAATTGGTGGGAAAAGCACTCAGCCTGTGCTGGATGTGATGGACACAAGCCTTTATTTAAACAGTTTTTATTTAAACAATTTGAGGCAGGACCACCATCAGGTGTGTTCATCATGGGTCCGGAGTCCAACTCACCTAGTACACAGTACTGCGACCAGAGGGTGCCATCACCACTCTCATGATGTAATACAAGATGGCAGTCTGGAGGGGAAAAATGGGCGGAAAAGGACTCAGCCTGTGCTGGATAGGATGGATGTATGTCTTTATTTAAACAATCTTTATTTAATCAATTTGAGGAAGTGCCTCCATCCAGTGTGTTCACCATGGGGTCCGGAGTCCAACTGACCTAGTACACAGTACTGCCACCAGAAGGCACTGTCATCCCTCCCATGACATAATAAAATATGGCGGTCTGAGGTGGGGGAAAATGGTGGGAATCAATAGGAACCCTTAATCCAGTCATGTGTTAGACTTCGGCCAGTAGGATGGCGTTGCAGTATCTGGTAATGTCACTGGAGGGATATGGGGCAGGCTCTGCAGCTCTGGGACCTCAGTCTTGCTCAGTCAGTCAGCAGCAACAGAAGAAGAAGAAGAACAAGAAGAAGAAGAACCATGAAGTGTCAACAGCATCGCAATCCAGCACAGCCATGCAGGAAAGGAAGAAGTGGAAAAGTAAGTATCCTATTTATTAAAAAAAAAGTCAGAAGCAAAAAACATTTTTAATAATAATTTTTAAGCATTCTAAGGAAAATAGGATTCAGCTGTTGATTAGAAAATGCAAGGCTGTATATGAAAGAGGCAGCAGCTATGCAGTTTGATAAAAGTGAAATTCAACCCACCTCTCCCACTGAAATTAGGAAAATAATAATTTCATTCAAAAGTAAAAGTTCACACGGAATTGATGGCATTTCCAACAGAGTTCTAAAAGCTTGTTCCCAACAGGTAAGTAGGATTCTCAGCCACATGTGTAGTAGCTCACTGAAACAGGGCATTTTTCTGGATAGGCTGAAATTCAGAAGTAGTTTCACAGTTTGTAATAATGAAGTGTCAATTTGGTTTTCAGAAAGGCTCTTTGAGAGAAAATCCAATATATGCCTTTACTGATCAAACATTAAATACTCTGTATAACCAGACATTACCCTTTGGGAATTTTTATGACTCTCAAAGGCTTTTGACTTTGTGAATAATGAAATTCTTCTAGATAAGCTTAAGTATTGTGTATGAGTGGGTCAGTGCACAAATGGCTAAATTCATATTTAACTGGAAGAATGCAGAAGGTTGAAATTAGCAGTAGAGATAGTCCACTAAAATCAGCAGAGTCTTCTAACTGGGGAGGTATTGAGAACAACGTCCCACAGGGTTCAGTCCAGGATCTGTTAGTGTTCTTAATGTATATTAGTGACTTGCCACTCTGCACTCATGAAGATGCAAAGTTAGTTTCTTTTTATGATGATACATGTATAAGAACCAAACCCAACAAACAAGAATTAGCTGAGGAAATTGTAAATGATGTCTTTTATGAATTTATTAAATGCTTCTCTGCAAATGTATTTCCGCTAAATTTTGAGAAAACACAGTATATACAGTTCTGTACAGTAAATGGCAAAATACCAGTGATAAATACAGACTTTGAACAGAATATTCAAAACGTTTGGGTGTGTGCATTAATGAAAAATTGGATTGGAAGAAACACGTTGATGATCTGACGAAACATTTGAGTTCAGCTCTTTATGCTACTAGGGTTATGGCAAATTTGGGTTATAAACATACTTTTCGTCTTAACCTCAAAGACAGGCCTCTCAGGCGAGGCCTACGAGAAAGACAGGCCGCAGCACGTACGTCACGAATGTAGTCCTGCGCTTGCTCGAATCAGCAGACAAATTACGTTTCTGCACCTGTTAACTCGTAACTAGGCGTGTCGATACACACGAAAACTGAATCTTCTAATGGAATCCGCTATTATGGAATCTTACTGTTATTAGTCCTATAATGATGGGAAGTCCGTGGGCCTACTTATAATTTGTTACAGCTGTACTGGCATACAATAAAATAAAATCATGCTAAAATGATTATCAGTTGCATAAGGCACCACTTTCAGCAGGTAACGAGTACTGTTAAGCAGAAGAGACTAAATGCTATAAACAAGCCATTATACCATTTATATCGAGAATTGATCTTCAATTACATTTTGCTGTAGTACTGTTAATCAGTAAGACTTCATAATAGCAGATTCCAGTGGAAGATGCAATTCTCGTTAGTACTTACACGCCCAGCTGCGAGTTAACAGGTTTAGAAACGCATTTTGTCTGCTGAGCTGAGCGAGCGAGCTAGTTCAGGACTACCTTCGTGACGTACGCGCCGCGGCCTGTCTTTCTCGTGAGCCTCGGCTCAGGTCATTGGCATCCATGGCTTTCCGCGCGTGGGCGACCTCGCTTGGTGACAGCAAACCTCAGGCCTCGCCCTCGCTACAGTGCAGTGACTCCTGCTGGTACCAACAACTATTGTTTCCTCTGTGAAAGCTTCCGACTGCGTTTTCCATCTTGACAGAATAAAGTTTTCAGCGCCTGCCTTTATCATGTTATTTCCATGATATATCTCAGCTAGCGCGATCAGTTCTAAAGTTTCGCTCAAGCCTTTGGAATAGGTTTCACAACAGAAACCGAACGAATTGAGAGACTTGCTGATAGAGTAATGACAGGTCCCCATGCAAAAGTGTAACAGAGAGGCTTGGGGAATCTAGATGGGAATCTTTTGCAGATAGTCGACGTAATTCACGCGAAACTTTGTTGTGTAAATTGAGAAAACCAGGATTCGAGGAAGACCGGCCATACTGTTACCACCGTCGTATATCTCGCGCAGAAATCGTGAGAATAAGATAAGATAGATTAGCGAACAAGCAGAAGCGTACAGCCAGTCAGTTTACTCGCGCCAGGTATGTCTATGGAGTATGGCACATTTTCACTAAAACTGGTGCGCTGTACACTGTGCCACACCACGCAACGTAGAGTGGTTTTCCGAATACACCTTCTGATAAAAAATATACGGATACTCCAGCGTAATGCGGAATTGATCATTAGGTGTCAGCAGAGGCGGACTCGCCGGTATAAAAGGTGGCAGGGAATATCGTGTTCTCAGGTTATACTAGACGTACGCCCAATACATTTCCGAGAGAAAGTCGGATATCTTGATGTCTGGCTGGATCGGAAACTTACATGGGGGGACCACACTGATTGCGTTGCCAACAGAGCGCACGCGAGGCTCAAACAACTCTGCCCAATTCTAAACAGGGAAAATACACTGAATAGGAGGGTGTCGAGGTCCATATACACGACACTGATTAGACCTCCGATGACGTACGCAGCTCCCACCTGGGGATACGCATTTCCTACACGCCTGCGCCACCTGCAGATCATACAGAACAAAGTGCAACGCTCCGCACTACACACACACTGTGGACCTTCACAACGAATACCGCCTTGAAACACTCAAGGAAGTATTCTAAAAACACGCTAGACGACTATACAGGAACTCGAGACACTCGAACAATCCTTTCATCCTTACTCTGGGAAATTATGATCAGAACCATAGGTGGAAGCATAAGCGGCCAAAGATTCTACTAGGTAGGGCATGATCACCTGTGGCAAGCTAACATTTATCCACAAGCGAAAATATTGGCAAGCCCCTGCATAACAGCAACGTTGGCTGGATATGCCAGCTGCTATTAAAGGCGATACAGATAGGCGTAGCAACGTTGGCTGGATATGCCAGCTGCTATTAAAGGCGATACAGATAGGCGTACCGTAGGTGCAACCACAACGGAGAGGTATCTGTTGAGAGGCCAGACAAACGTGTGGTTCCTGAAGAGGGGCAGCAGACTTTTCAGTAGTTACAGCGGCAACGGTCTGGATGATTGACTGATCTGGCCTTGTAACACTAACCAAAACGGCCTTGCTGTGCTGGTACTGCGAATGGCTGAAAGCAAGGGGAAACTACAGCCGTAATTTTTCCCGAGGGCATGCAGCTTTACTGTATGGTTAAATGATGATGGCGTCCTCTTGGGTAAAATATTCCGGAGGTAAAATAGTCCCCCATTCGGATCTCCGGGCGGGGAATACTCGAGGACGTCGTCATCAGGGGAAAGAAAACTGGCGTTCAACGGATCGGAGCGTGGAATGTCAGATCCCTTAATCGGGCAGGTAGGTTAGAAAATTTAAAAAGGGAAATGGATAGGTTAAAGTTCTATATAGTGGGAACCAGTGAAGTTCGGTGGCAGGAGGAACAAGACTTTTGGTCAGGTGAATACAGGGTTATAAATACAAAATCAAATAGGGGTAATGCAGGAGTAGGTTTAATAATGAATAAAAAAATAGGAGTGAGGGTAAGCTACTACAAACAGCATAGTGAACGCATTATTGTGGCCAAGATAGACACGAAGCCCACGCCTACTACAGTAGTACATGTTTATATGCCAACTAGCTCTGCAGATGACGGAGAGATTGATGAAATGTTTGATGAGATAAAAGAAATTATTCAGATAGTGAAGGGAGACGAAAAATTGTGACTGGAATTCGATAGTAGGAAAAGGAAGAGAAGGAAATGTAGTAGGTGAATATCGATTGGGAGTAAGAAATGAAAGAGGAAGCTGCCTGGTGGAATTTTGCACAGAGCATAACTTAATCATAGCTAACACGTGGTTCAAGAATCATAAAACAAGGTTATATACATGGAAGAAACTTGCAGATACTGAAAGGTTTCAGATAGATTATATAATGGTAAGACAGAGATTTTGGAACCAGGTTTTAAATTGTAAGACATTTCCAGGGGCGGATGTGGACTCTGAACACAGTCTATTGGTTATGAACTATAGATTGAAACAAGAATCTGCAAAAAGGTGAGAATTTAAGGAGATGGGACCTGGATAAATTGACTAAACAAGAGGCTGTACAGCGTTTCAGGGAGAGCATGAGGGAACAATTGACAGGAATGGGGGAAAGAAATACGGTAGAAGAAGAATGGGTAGCTTTGAGGGATGAAGTAGTGAAGGCAGCAGAGGATCAAGTAGGTAAAAAGACGGGGGCTAGTAGAAATGCTAGAGTAACAGAAGAAATATTGAATTTAATTGATGAAAGGAGAAAATATAAAAATGCAGTAAATGAAGCAGGTAAAAAGGAATACAAAAGTCTCAAAAATGAGATCGACAGGAAGTGCAAAATGGCTAAGCAGGGATGGCTAGAGGACAAATGTAAGGATATAGAGGCTTATCTCACTGGGGGTAAGATAGACGCTGCCCACAGGAAAATTAAAGAGACCTTTGGAGAAAAGAGAACCACGTGTAAGAATATCAAGAGCTCAGATGGAAACCCAATTCTAAGCAAAGAAGGGAAAGCAGAAAGGTGGAAGGAGTATATAGAGGATCTATACAAGGGCGATGTACTCGAGGACAATATTATGGAAATGGAAGAGGATGTAGATGAAGATGAAGATGAAATGGGAAATATGATACTGCGTGAAGAGTTTGACAGAGCACTGAAAGACCTGAATGGAACCAAGGCCCTGGGAGTAGACAACATTCCATTAGAACTACTGACAGCCTTGGGAGAGCCAGTCCTGACAAACCTCTACCATCTGGTGAGCAAGATGTATGAGACAAGCGAAATACCCTCAGACTTCAAGAAGAATGTAATAATTCCAATCCCAAAGAAAGCAGGTGTTGACAGATGTGAAAATTACCGAACTATCAGTTTTAATAAGCCAATGTTGCAAAATACTAACGCGAATTCTTTACAGACGAATGGAAAAACTGGTAGAAGCCGACCTCGGGGAAGATCAGTTTGAATTCCGTAGAAATGTTGGAACACGTGAGGCAATACTGACCCTACGACTTATCTTAGAAAATACACTCCTGGAAATTGAAATAAGAACACCGTGAATTCATTGTCCCAGGAAGGGGAAACTTTATTGACACATTCCTGGGGTCAGATACATCACATGATCACACTGACAGAACCACAGGCATATAGACACAGGCAACAGAGCATGCACAATGTCGGCACTAGTACAGTGTATATACACCTTTCGCAGCAATGCAGGCTGCTATTCTCCCATGGAGACGATCGTAGAGATGCTGGATGTAGTCCTGTGGAACGGCTTGCCATGCCATTTCCACCTGGCGCCTCAGTTGGACCAGCGTTCGTGCTGGACGTGCAGACCGCGTGAGACGACGCTTCATCCAGTCCCAAACATGCTCAATGGGGGACAGATGCGGAGATCTTGCTGGCCAGGGTAGTTGACTTACACCTTCTAGAGCATGTTGGGTGGCACGGGATACATGCGGACGTGCATTGTCCTGTTGGAACAGCAAGTTCCCTTGGCGGTCTAGGAATGGGAGAACGATGGGTTCGATGACGGTTTGGATGTACCGTGCACTATTCAGTGTCCCCTCGACGATCACCAGTGGTGTACGGCCAGTGTAGGAGATCGCTCCCCACACCATGATGCCGGGTGTTGGCCCTGTGTGCCTCGGTCGTATGCAGTCCTGATTGTGGCGCTCACCTGCACGGCGCCAAACACGCATACGACCATCATTGGCACCAAGGCAGAAGCGACTCTCATCGCTGAAGACGACACGTCTCCATTCGTCCCTCCATTCACGCCTGTCGCGACACCACTGGAGGCGGGCTGCAGGATGTTGGGGCGTGAGCGGAAGACGGCCTAACGGTGTGCGGGACCGTAGCCCAGCTTCATGGAGACGGTTGCGAATGGTCCTCGCCGATACCCCAGGAGCAACAGTGTCCCTAATTTGCTGGGAAGTGGCGGTGCGGTCCCCTACGGCACTGCGTAGGATCCTACGGTCTTGGCGTGCATCCGTGCGTTGCTGCGGTCCGGTCCCAGGTCGACGGGCACGTGCACCTTCCGCCGACCACTGGCGACAACATCGATGTACTGTGGAGACCTCACGCCCCACGTGTTGAGCAATTCGGCGGTACGTCCACCCGGCCTCCCGCATGCCCACTATACGCCCTCGCTCAAAGTCCGTCAACTGCACATACGGTTCACGTCCACGCTGTCGCGGCATGCTACCAGTGTTAAAGACTGCGATGGAGCTCCGTATGCCACGGCAAACTGGCTGACACTGACGGCGGCGGTGCACAAATGCTGCGCAGCTAGCGCCATTCGACGGCCAACACCGCGGTTCCTGGTGTGTCCGCTGTGCCGTGCGTGTGATCATTGCTTGTACAGCCCTCTCGCAGTGTCCGGAGCACGTATGGTGGGTCTGACACACCGGTGTCAATGTGTTCTTTTTTCCATTTCCAGGAGTGTAGATTAAGGTAACGCAAACCTACGTTTCTAGCATTTGTAGACTTTGAGAAAGCGTTTGACAATGTTGACTGGAATACTCTCTTTCAAATTCTGAAGGTGGCAGGGGTAAAATACAGGGAGCGAATGGCTATTTACAATTTGTACAGAAACCAGATGGCGGTTATAAGAGTCGAGGGACATGAAAGGGAAGCAGTGGTTGGGAAGGGAGTGAGACAGGGTTGTAGCCTATCTCCGATGTTATTCAATCTGTATATTGAACAACTAGTAAAGGAAACAAAAGAAAAATTCTGAAAGCCGGCCGAAGTGGCCGTGCGGTTAAAGGCGCTGCAGTCTGGAACCGCAAGACCGCTACGGTCGCAGGTTCGAATCCTGCCTCGGGCATGGATGTTTGTGATGTCCTTAGGTTAGTTAGGTTTAACTACTTCTAAGTTCTAGGGGACTAATGACCTCAGCAGTTGAGTCCCATAGTGCTCAGAGCCATTTGAACCATTTTTTTGAAAAATTCTGAGTAGGAATTAAAATCCATGGAGAAGAAATAAAAAGTTGAGGTTCGCCGATGACATTGTAATTCTGTCAGAGATAGAAAAAAGATTTTGAAGAGCAGTTGAACTGAATGGACAATGTCTTGAAAGGAGGATATAAGATGAACATCAACAAAAGCAAAACGAGGATAATGGAAGGTAGTCGAATTAAATCAGATGATGCTGGGGGTATTAGATTAGGAAATGAGACACTTAAAGTAGTAAAGGAGTTTTGCTATTTGGGGAGCAAAATAACTGATGATGGTCAAAGTAGAGAGTATATAAAATGTATACTGGCAATGGCAAGGAAAGCGTTTCTGAAGAAGAGAAATTTGTTAACGTCGAGTATAGATTTAAGTGTCGGGAAGTCGTTTCTGAAAGTACGAGGGTTGTTTTTTAAGTAATGGCCGTTTTTATTTTTAAAAAATGATACAAATACTTTTGTAAAAAAACTTTTATTTTCTGTTTCTACACACTTTCATTTATTTTTCTACATAGTTGCCTTGTTTATTGAAGCACTTGGCATACCGTACAACTAAGTTTTTAATTCCCTCTTCAAAGAATTCGGCCGCCTGCTCCGACAGCCAAGAGCTCAAGGCCGCTTTCACTTCATCGTTGTCATTGATGCCCTGCCCGCCAAGATGGTGTTTCAGGTACCGGAAAAGGTGAAAATCGCTAGGAGCAAGGTCGGGGATGTATCGTGCATGGTCCAAAACTTCCCAGCCAAAAGAATCAATCAAATCCCGAGTCTTTTGAGAGGTGTGAGGCCTAGCGTTTTCGTGCAGGAGCAAAACTCCTTTTGTCAGCATGCCGCGCCTTTTGTTTTGAATTGCTCTGCGGAGCTTCTTTAGAATTGCACAGTAGGCATCTGAGTTGACTGTCGTTCCTCGTGGCATAAAGTCCACTAGCAAAACACCGCGCCGGTCCCAGAACACAGTTGCCATAATCTTGCGCTTTGACAGCGTCTGTTTGGCTTTGACCTTGACGGGTGAGGTTGTGTGTCGCCATTCCATCGATTGTCGCTTGCTTTCGGGAGTGATATGGGATACCCATGTTTCATCCCCAGTGACAATATGACTCAACATGTCATCCCCTTCTTCCTCGTAACGAATCAAAAAGTCCAATGAAGTGGCAAATCTCTTCCCTTTGTGGTCCTCTGTGAGGAGTCTAGGTACCCAGCGAGAACACAGTTTTTTAAAGTTTAGGTTTTCAGACACAATTTTGTACAAAACCTATCTTGAAACTTGTGGAAGTTCCAAAGAAAGAGTGGAAATCGTGAATCTTCTGTCCTCACGAATCTTGATGCCTTGCAGAAAATAAAGGCGAAACGCGTATAGCATTAAAATTGTGTTTTATTCAGTTTCTGTCAGACGGTCCATAAGTAAAAATCATCAATATACCGTAATAGTTTACACTTGTACAAATAGATGAGCTGGTGCAGATGTATGAATCATAACCATATCAAAAGCTTTTCAACATGGACGTACACAACCGAAGTTACTTACAGAATATTTTTCAGCTTGTCAAGGAAACAAAATGGCTAATTAAGCAACAGCGAGCAGCCAGCAGTCGTGGGAAGTCAGTGAATGTGACATCGGTCGTCGGCTGCTTAACCAGATGGCGACATTTGCGTCCGTGCAGACTTAGTAAAAATGCGCTCCTGACCCGCTGACATTCACACCGGCGCAACCGCGCCGTGTGGTACTGCGGTGATGACGTGATGTCGCTCCTTCAAACACCTGTCGTCTAGTGCGGCAGTTTTGCGTGCGGAAACACTGCGCTTGTGATACTGACAAGGGAACCTCCCCATCGCACCCCCCTCAGATTTAGTTATAAGTTGGCACAGTGGATAGACCTTGAAAAACTGAACACAGATCAATCGAGAAAACAGGAAGAAGTTGTGTGGAACTATGAAAAAAAAAAGCAAAATATACAAACTGAGTAGTCCATGTGCAGGATAGGCAACATCTAGGAAATTGTGAGCTCAGCAGCGCCGTGGTCCCGTGGTTAGCGTGAGTACCTGCGGAACGAGAGATCCTTGGTTCAAGTCTTCCCTCAAGTGAAAATTTTAATTTCTTTATTTTCGCAAAGTTATGATCTGTCCGTTCATTTATTGACGTCTCTGTTCACTTTAATAAGTTTAGTGTCTGTGTTTTGCGACCGCACCGCAAAACCGTGCGATTAGTAGACGAAAGGACGTGCCTCTCCAATGGGAACCGAAAACATTTGATCGCAAGGTCATAGGTCAACCGATTCCTCCACAGGAAAACACGTCTGATATATTCTATACGACACTGGTGACGGCATGTGCTCCACTTGACAGGAATATGTTGTCGACCCACATAACTTGTACACTTGGCGAATGGGTAAAAAGATTCTTCTACCTTTCCCGATTTAGGTTTTCTTGTGGATGTGATAATCACTCCCAAAAAAGTAATGAAAACATAAGAGTTTGTCACATAAACTGCAACAAATGAATGCAACAGTTTCACAGTCGCACAGTTTTCCCTGTGCTGTGTCAAAACATATGTTTTTAACGTTTTTAAATTTTTCCGTGTGTAGACCGTCAAATCCTGCATATGTCCAAGCAAATCTGAACATGTCCTGGAATTTTGGAGAGCGAGGTTGATTATGTGTGAGTACCTGAACTTTGATAATTGTCTGAAAACAAAAATTTAAACTTTTCACTTGAGGGTAGACTTGAACCAAGGACATCTTGTTCCGGAGCTGCTCACGCTAACCACGGGACCACGGCGCTCCTGAGCTCATATATTCCTTGATGTTGCTTATCCTGCGCATGGACTACTCAGTTTGTATATTTTGCTTTTTTTTTTTTTCATAGTTCCACACAACTTCTTCCTGTTTTCTCGATTGACCTGTGTTCAGTTTTTCAAGGCCTATCCACTGTGCCAACTTATAACTAAATCTGAGGGGGGTGCGATGGGGAAGGTTCCCTTGTGACCATACAGCCCGCAAGCTGTTGACCTCGGAACCGCAAATTCTTGTGTAATCACAGATATCCTATGACTCACGCGTCTTGCACCGGTTATCAACTTGTGTTCAGAGTCGGTTAACTCGTGACTTACTGCTACGTTCACTACACACCTGTCTGTAACGGACCGTTCAGGTATCGTGACTACAATCGCCACATGCGCCGCATCCAATCGCAACGTTCGGCCTCATTCACAGTGCTTCTTAAAACGAGACAACCGTTCGAAGTGCCTTTTGCCACGATGTATACACGGTGATTTTACTAAATGGGGACAAACTGCGGTCCCTGAGAGGACGAGGAGCAAGAAAGGTCATATGGACGTATGGCCGGAAATGCATTTCCAGGGAGGTACACGAACATGGAGATGAAGATAAAAGACCTTTAACAGTGTATGTTTCAATGATTGAAAGCACACATGGGAAAACAACTAAAAATTTCATGTTCCCTCTGTACCAGTGTTTTAGCTCCGCACTGAAGTAGGCAGCTATTTGGAGCACCATCAGGTAGTAGCAACATTACTCTTCGTACCAACTTTACCAACTTCCAGTTGGGAGTCGGGTTCACCCGCAGGAAGTGCAGACGTGCATCGTGTCTGAGGCGTTATGGCAGAATGACTGGTCCCACGGAGTGGTCACCAACAATGCTCGCCACACACTGAGGCTCAATAGATGTTGATGGTTCGCTGTTACCATACCATGGAGTTTCTCCGCAACCCACAGTTGTGAGATGACGATACTGCCCTTGTAATGACAGTGTCATCTGTGGATGACAGAAAGCAGAACACGTTGGTGGCCTGTGCGACGAACCAGCGACAAAATTGGCGCCACAGAGGCAAATCCGTAGACACTAAGGCTTGCATGCACTGTAAGTGATACGAATAGTGGCAGTTGTCGCGGAGAATGTTCCACACGATACTCTGGCTTGTGCCACACTGGCAGTCCATTTGCTCAGTGCTGACACCACAGGGGTCGCTGTCAAAGATCTTTTATCTCCATCTTCAAGTGGGTGGAGCTTCCTTGGAACGTATTTCCTGTCATATATCCATATGACCTTTTTTGCTCTTTATCCTTTAGACATCGCTTCCTGCAATTTGTCCCCATTTAATAAAATCACCCAGTTTATTATAAAGGGTAGAAAAGCGGAAAGAGGTGCAGTGTTACGCCTTTAGCATGTCAGAGCTGATTTCATCTTCTTAATGACTTCGCAGGCACCGGTGAGAGATCGCAACGGCAGTCGGCTCTCCTAGATTCTACTAGCTAGGGCATAACCACTTATGGCAAGCTAACATACACCCACAAAGCGACAACATCGGCAAGCTCCTCTATATCAGCAACGTTGACTGGATATGCCAGCTGCCATTAAAGCCGACCAACAGGCTACAGCAGGCAAACCGACAAGCTCGCACACTAACGCACAAACAAACCGCCAACACTAACCTACACTGTGAATCAGATATACCGCAAATAGGACACAAAACGATGATGAATCTAACTGTTACAGGCATGCCGACGCTGACCGAGAAACCAACACAGGCACTCAGCAACAGCCGTCGAATAACACTACCGCACAACGTCAAAGGTATCGACCTGCATGATACCCACTACTACAAAGCCTGCCCTTGCATGACCTGTCGCAGGCAGCAAGAAGACCGCTACTGCTCTTTCAACCCGACCCAACTATCGCAGAGGTTTTTTTTCCCTTGGCTCTTGCCTTGGCACTTTTTCCCCCCTCTGCCCTTAAAACTGCAACCCTTCGTTCAACTTTCGACCCAATCTATCTCCAGATGAGCGCGTATTAATGGTTAACCTTAACCAGACGTACGAAATCATCACAGTACCCACATCCTGAGGGGCCTCACTATAGTGAAAACTTACCCTTATGCAGAGGTGGCAGAAGACCTTTTGTGTTGGCCATGATGCCGGTGTGGGCGTGGAGGGGCTCCACCTCTTTTTTTTTTTTTTTTTTTTTTTTTTATAAAGAAGTTCTCCCAGTGGAGGCGGCCTTTTACCGCTCAAGCAATAATTCGTTTTCCAAGACGATCATGTGGCAGTAAAAGGAAATGTGTAACACTATTTCTAGATGTAGTGAACAAACCTTTTTGCTTCAGAGCCACTTTTGACATTGTAGGACGACTTGAGGACGACACCTTGTGGGCCGCATAGGACGAGCGGGGGGGGGGGGGGGGGGGGTTGTAGAGTGGCCACTCAAAGAGAAATTCAATTTTCACAAAACCAAACCATGCTTATTGGTAGATGTTTACGATGTACACAATTCGAATCTACATGTAGCAAGATGACACACAAAATATTTTAAGTGAAAGAGTAAACAAGATATTCAAATTGCATGCATTTTTTTTGAAGGATTACGTAGTGAATTTTGCGTACCCCTAAGCGGGTGCTGCGGCCAGTGCCATCGCAAAAGGATCCCATGTTATCTGTACCGATTTCCGGGCACATTTTCTAGGCATCTTCACGCCCTAGTACCTGAAACAATACCTAACGGGTGCCGCAGACTGTTTCCAATAGGAGTTTTGAATTAGGCCAGATATAACGAATAGATACGGTTTTAAACAAAATAATTTAATTAATCTAAAACCGTCACGAAGGTATAGAATGGAGGGTGATAGCTTTGTATGTAAAAGGGCTTAGAAGTCAGTCTCATCTGTTGTACTACGCGTGTTTTTTGGAAGTAACTACTCTTATTGCTGTGAACACCCTCGCCACGACGAGTAGTGTGGCCACTTTTCCCGATCGGGCGCCATGTCCGCATTAGTGTCCTACTGAAGAAACTATCAAACTGAAATAAATAAGAAGATACTACATTTGTAGGCCAAAAGACGTTGTTTAAACTTGGGTATTGCAAAAAATTATTACTTTCCATACAACTGAGGTAACAACGGTAGCATAAATGACTTATCTTACGTCAGACGACTCCAAAAGGAAAACGATTTCTCTAAAAAAGGGTAACGGAACAAGCTTCCTCTATCAATTTCACTGACAGCTAAGGCGATTGTATTAGAACTGATCTGATCACTTCTTGGCAGACAGAAGGGCAGTTCAGGGCAAATAATATGCAATGGGCACTTTTCCCGTCTGGCCACTTTACCAACCTTCCCCTACCGATCTTACTATTAACTGGCAAACAACATAAATTAGTATGTTACGTTAATTAGTAACAGTAATTTCACTGAGAGGCAACCAAAAATGTTTACGAACCCGATTTAGTCATTGAATTGTATCACAAGAGCCTTAATTTGATTTCATATTACTTGCTACAAACATGTACCTCATCTGAAACACGTACCACATTTGAAGATGACTGTCTCTGTAATTCGCATTCACGAACCCATGTTACTTCCGCTACCGTAGCAGGTGATCAGTGCTAGGTGCGCACGTTCGTGTGTTGTCAGCAATGGAAAACAAACAACAAAAAATATTTCTGTTCTCACTTATGAATTGTCTGAAAGAGACACGAGAAACAATGAGAATGGAAGACGCACGGAGAGGTGCTCGTATTAAAAAGGGTGCGGGCCAGGGATGTATTTCGCCTCCACATCGCCATCTTGACCATTTGGGAATCCTGCCTGCTTTATCGTACTGGATAAAGGAAATTGATCAGTTAATAATACACGTGTGAACAGTTTCCGCCCTGACCAACAAAATAGCTCCAGTTAAAATTTTAGGTGCACCTCGTATCTTAATACTCACTTTATAAGTCGAACATATTCAAATTTTGATTAAAATTTGGATTTTAGATTAGGGTAGAGTAATTATTTTTTAGATATAGTTGCCTGCTGACAATTTACAGATAGGTTTATATGAAAAAACGTATTTTGTTAACAGCTGAAGGCAAAGAGTACAGTAATCCTTTCGTGATGGAGAAGCAACTCGTTTCTAAATAAAAGTTGTTCTGAGAAATGGAAGTAATTACCCAGAAGAAACTTCCAACCTCTCAACTTCAGCTTCTCTCATCTGTAGAATGTTTTGCATCATTTGGTTATTTATGAAGAATTATTTTTTTCCATCTTTAGTCATCGGTTTATGAGCTAAAGTCGGCTTATATGAAGAGTAATGAAGTTCATTCTTTATTAGCTCGCTTTTGGGTTACAAATGTAGCATTACGAGGCATTTATATTCAGTTTACTCTTTCAGTACAGTCTTATTTAGATTTGATTTACTCCCAACGAGCGAACGGAATCAGTCGCGGCGGAAAAAGTTTTTGTACCATCCAGGGTTTCAACGTTCTCTCCGCCACATACTTCGCTATAAAACACTACTCCACCGAAACAGTGGGGGTTGTATTGTTGGCATAGGAATAATCTAGGAAGGCGTCACCTCCGAAATGAGAGTTAGCTTTTAGAAAATTGCAAACCTAAACGCCAAGGAAAGTACTAAGCCAAAAGATTGTGAACGACGGCGTTATTGACGACGTCGATGTGGAGACGCCAAAATACATTTTTACAAGTTACACCTGTGATAGTGAACCCAATGAGTACCGAAATGCTCCCCGAAGCTGACAAATCGATGTGATACGGGGGACAACGATGGAAAACTGAGAAGTTGGTGGTTTGTCCCCGTGTCAGAAACAGTAACAGAAGCTCCAAAGCTAACGTAAAAATAACGTCCTCGTCACGCGTCTTCGTGGCGTAGAGACATAACTAGGATATTATGGCAGCCTGGGCGTGTGCCCTGCGCGCCGTTTCTCTGGGGATGAAATTTTGTGACAGGCGCAAAAATGAGGAGGGGCGAAGGAAGAGGGAAGGCGAAGTGGCATGAGGGCGAAGAAGGGAAATAATTGGAGAGGGACGGAGATATGTGAAAAGAAATCATGAGTGGATTCGTGATGGACTGCGTTAAGCAAAAGTTCCATAAAACAATCGTTCCCTGAAAAGAGATACTTTTTTCTTACTACTATACGTGGATCGGAATAGAAAAAAATGATTGACAGACACAGAAAGGAGCGATCTTGTCTGGTCGTCCTTACTCGCACACCCAATGTGGCCACAGCAGAAACAGCTATTCAGTTCTGTGCTGAATTTCTTCATACGTTTTGCATTAACTTGTGCAATGATTGGAAGCGATGGCTCATAATTCTCCGTCTTGGGGGGATGATTACTGAAATCCATTGTTGCTTTGAATAAAAATAATAAAATTGTCTGATGAATCATATTTAAAATAACTTAAGAGTTAGTCGCAGGTGCAGCAAATCTAAGTATACACATTAACAAAAATGTATCATCCAGGTTCCCAGAACTCCTGAAGACAGACGTTGATGTGGATATTGTGTCACAGACACAGTGCCTTTGACTGTTCTGGGATGTCACTAAACCCGCCCAAAGATGTAAACAACTAACCATGAACAGCGCCTATTAGACGGAGGGGTCCGACAGCCCTCAGTTCCAGTTGTTCCACCAGGAAGGAGGTACACGGCTCGTGTTGCCTGTAGTTCAACCATGCCTAGACAGTCAATACCGCGGTTCGATCGCGTCCACATTGTTACTTTGTGCCAGGAAGGTACTCAACAAGGGAGGTGTCCAGGCGTCTCAGAGTGAATCAAAGCGATGATGTTCGGACATGGAGGGGATACAGAGAGACAGGAACTGTCGATGACATGCCTCGCTGAGGCTGCCCAAGGGCTACTACTGCAGTGTATGACCGCTACCTACGGATTATAGCTCGGAGGAACCCTGACAGCAACGCCACCATATTGAATAATGCTTTTCGTGCAGCCACAGGACGTTGTGTTACGACTCAAACCGTGCGTAAAAGGCTGCATGATGCGCAACTTCACTTCCGACGTACACGGCGAGATACATCTTTGCAACCACGACACCATGCAGCGCGGTACAGATGGGACCAACAACGTGTTAAATGGACCGCTCAGAATTGGCATCACATTCTCTTCACCGATAAGTGTCACATATGCCTTCAACTAGACAATCGTCGGAGACGTGTTTGGAGGCAACCCGGTCAGGCTGAACGCCTGCAGCGAGTGCAGCAAGGTGGAGGTTCCCAGCTGTTTTGGGGTGGCATTGAATGGGGCCGACGTACACCACTGGTGGTCATGGAAAGCGCCGTAACGGCTGTACGATACATGAATGCCATCCGCCGACCGATAGTGCAACCATATCGGCAGCATACTGCCGAGGTACTCGTCTTCATGGACGACAATTAGCGTCTCCATCGTGCACGTCTTATCAATGACTTCCTTCAGGATATCGACATCGTTGGACTAGAGTGGCCAGCATTTTCTCCAGACTTGAACCCTATCGAACATTCCTGGGATAGATTGAAAAGGGCTGTTTATGGACGACGTGACCCACCAACTACTCTTGAGGCATCTACGCCGAATCGCCGTTGAGGATTGGGACGATCTTGATGATCTTGTGGATAGTATGCCACGACGAATACAGGCATGCATCAATGCAAGAGGACGTGCTACTGGATATTAGAGGTACCGGTGTGTACAGCAATCTGGACCACAACCTCTGAAGGTCTCGCTGTATGGTGGTACAACATGCAATGTGTGGTTTTCATGAGCAATAAAAAGGGCAGAAATGACTTTTATGTTGATCTCTATTTCAATTTTCTGTACAGGTTCCGGAACTCTCGGAACCGTGGTGATGCAAAACTTTTTTGATGTGTGTAATATACGACAGCTAAAGGCGGCTGAATTTAACAAATAAAGGTTATTGTTCTTAATATTACACAAATTTTCGTAGGCTGATAATAAACTATGTAATTAAGTGGACTGAAATGTAGCGTGAGACATCAATAGTAGCGGCTGGCAAACGCACTATTTATATAAAATAATCTAACAAGAAGTCAGTGTCCACAGCTATAAATCGAAGCCAGACTCCACACTATATAACACAAATAAATGGTAGCTTAATCAAGAAACGATGCACTAATCTTCAGTGCCGATCAGTGAGGAAAATAATCAAAGTTCCCACAGACAAAATGAGCTAAAAATTAAACTCTGTGCAAATAACTCAAAGTGCAAATCGGCTTCACTCGCAAAAATACAAGCTCTGCGGAACAACTGGCAGGGATAAAACATTCATGACCACTGCAGAATATCTGAAAGTCCCCACTTAACTGACGTGAAATATTTCTAAGTGTCGTACGTGACGATGCGAAAAATTCTATCATCAAAGAGCGTGCAGCTGGATCACCGCTCAAACTTTTGGCTCTACCAGTCCGTCCTGAACAACGCGAAAGAGTAAGATGGCCGCCGCCCTTTTAAGGCCTCGGCATACTTCTCCCCGCAAAATCCAAACCTCTATTCACTTAATGACTTCACGCTATCACCAGCAGCTCGTACAACTGTTCGTCTACGAATACAATTAAAAATCGGAATGTGCCACTAGATGCACACTAAACTTTAAACAAAATTGGTATCTTATACTTAACTGTATGTACAGTGGTTTGCCACCAATACATTTGAAACACTTGCAGAGTTTTAGCTGCAGTAATCAAAACAGCTCATTATCTCTGCTCCTTCTTTAATTACATATAGACATGTACAGCAGCTTTATCTTATAGAAATTTGCTTGGTCTTTTCACTGCCACAATCAGAACTGACATAGCTCTGATCAGTTTCCAGGTATGGGCGAAACACTACAGATTTATGGACAGTTAATTGAAGCTGGCACTTAAAAATAGAAATCTTTTAAACTAAATGATGTAGGTGATATGCACTCACATCTGCCAACACATACTGCCTTGCTATTAGTGTAACTGTTCTGGATAAAATGAATTGCTGATTTTAATCGAAAGTTCATTTAAAATGTCTCTTACAGGTTATTTAATTACGTTTGAATAGCAAAGTCGATGCGCATCGTTAAACACTACACATTACTTGCTCGATCTCTTTTTTGTAATAAAAACTGTAAAAGTTATTATTTACTGGAATTCAGTTAAACAAATCTTCCCACACAAATTATCAAGAGCATATCTGCGTATCAACAGAATCGTCTTTACTTGCACTTTAAAATGACAAATCGTGCTATTCCATATCTATAACAGTTAGCGCTGCTCGTGCACAAATGTCAAAGTTATAAATCTACCCTTTATGCGTACCTCCAGGAGGAACTGACGTCATGTACTGAGCGCCGAGACCACGTGAAAGACAAGCCGCGGCGTGTACGTCACGAAGGCAGCCCGGAACTCGCTCGATCAGCTTGTACGTACTAACGAGAATTGCATCTTCTACCGGACTCTGTTATTATGAGGGCGTACAGATTAACAGAATTACAACAAAACTTAATTTATGATCAATACTCGATATAAATGGTATAACGCCTTGCTTACAGCATTTACTCCCTTCTGATTAACAGTCCTCATTTATGCAACTGATAATCATTTTGGCGTGATTTTAATTTTATTGTGTCCCAGAACAGCCGTAACAAATTATAAATACGCCAATGGACTTCAGATCATTGTAGGACTAATAACCGTAAGACTCCATAACAACAGACTCAAGTAGAAGATGCAGTGGGATAGCTAAGCTGAAGATGAGAAGTAAAGTGCCTGACTTGCCTTGAACAGGAGTGACCGTATTTATCACATTTAAAACCCACTGATATGATGGCATTGAAGCGAAGGCCGCAATCGTCAAATATAAACATAGGAAAACCAGAAATAGCAGGTGAAAACCTGTAAGTTAAATGCGTAAAATTACAACACTAATACCAAACAAAACCTGCATGAGAGCAGGATTAGGAACGAAAGAGAAACTCATCAATCAATGAAACTTCCTGGCAGATTAAAACTGTGTGCCCGACCGAGACTCGAACTCGGGACCTTTGCCTTTCGCAGGCAAGTGCTCTACCAACTGAGCTACCGAAGCACGACTCACGCCCGGTACTCACAGCTTTACTTCTGCCAGTACCTCGTCTCCTACCTTCCAAACTTTACAGAAGCTCTCCTGCGAAACTTGCAGAACTAACACTCCTGAAAGAAAGGATATTGCGGAGACATGGCTTAGCCACAGCCTATGGGATGTTTCCAGAATGAGATTTTCACTCTGCAGCGGAGTGTGCGCTGATATGAAACTTCCTGGCAGATTAAAACTGTGTGCCCGACCGAGACTCGAACTCGGGACCTTTGCCTTTCGCGGGCAAGTGCTCTACCAACTGAGCTACCGAAGCACGACTCACGCCCGGTACTCACAGCTTTACTTCTGCCAGTACCTCGTCTCCTACCTTCCAAACTTTACAGAAGCTCTCCTGCGAAACTTGCAGAACAGTTGCTTCCATGCCACGATGCGTCGCCGCTGTTATCCGTGCCTAAGATGGATATAGGTGAAAATGTTCTGGCTGATTAGTGTGCTCTACTTACTATATACCTGCTGTACAACTGCAAATCTCGAGCATTTGATGTAAGCTGTACCTATGCAACTGGCAATTTTCCTTCTTTATTGCTGTCATCTCGCGACATTATGGTTTACAATCTGGCTCGCTCACGATGACGTTTCTCACTGCATACTGTCAGAGTCTTGTTGGCCCACAATACGAATACATTTCATTACATGCCTATAGTTAATGACGATGTTTTATAATACATGTTCACTGCTTTTTTTGTGATTTGAACAATCTGAAGACAGTTGTAAAAACAGCCAAAACTAGTCATTGAGCTGTCACTGTATACTGAAAACTGCGGTCAAGGCAAGGCATAAAATGTCTTTTACATTACAATGTTTTATTTTAAAAATTATTTCGCGTTGTATGCAATATATGAGACAGCTACCCTCATACTTAAAGTAGAACGTAGTAAGTCAAATTTCAAAGAAGGCAGATTCTGATAGGTGTTAATGTTACTGAACTATCAGTTTAATAAACTATGATGGGAAATACACGAATCATCTATAGAAGAATGGAAAAACTGGTAGATACTAACCTCAGGGGAAATTAGTTTGGATTCCAGAGAAGTGTAAGAATTCGTGAGGAGATACACTACGACTTATCTTAGAAGATACTTTGCAGAAAGGCAAACCTACGTTCATATTCATAGTATTCATAGACTTAGAGAACGCCTTTGACAGTGTTGACTGGAATACACTCTTTGAAATTGTTGTTATGCTGGTAGTCTTCAGTCCGAAGACTGGCTTGATGCAGCTCTCCGCACTAGCCTCTCTTGTGTAAGCCTCTTCGTACTTGCGTAACTACTGCAACTTACATCCATTTGAAACTGCTTATTTTCTAATGTTGGGGTGGGTCGTGATTTTAATACTTTTGTGACCTGACAAGCCATGATATGGTTGATCGCCCTCAAACGTTAGATAAAAATTATTTAATTGATTAATGTTCTTAAATAACCTATTCAGGATCACTGTGGTAAAGACTAATCGTAATTAAATAAGAATAGTAGGATGCTACCAAGATATTTATTACAAAAAAATCACGGAAACTGCAAAACAGAGTCTTTACAATTACAACATTCGATTAATTCTACTGATCAGACTAACCTATTTTCTATGCAAAAATCGCCAACCCCCCATTTTCATCTAGCCACTTTGGAAGGAAAACCTCCACCCAGACGAGTGCTGCCAACAGGGAGCTCGGGGAACAAACTAGTGAAACTGAACACATTTATTGTTACGATTCCCTATTTCGCACAGTCTGCCGCGTCGATCTGTGGGAACTGCAGTCGTCAGTCATGGAGACATTTTGATGTGCAGGTGTGAATTTAACTACACAGAGGACGTGTGGTTGCGTCCGCAATCTCTTATGTTCGGAGTTACTCAAGTACAGAGTTTGTTCACGTGTCAAGACAATCTGCTTGCAAACTTGCCAGGAGCAGACAGCCTTGACTCAAGCGAGTGGTCCTAAGTAAGCACTTTGGAATGCTTAAAGTTGCACGTAGAAGCACCGATTTGTTCCTCTGCTCACGGAGAAACGAACTGATTTTGCTTCAAGTGGCACAATAGTCACTTTCTCAGACTTTGGACGCTTTGCCAGCAATGTCCAAAACAAATTATATGTTCTCCAGCGATTAGCAAACCTCGGTTCTCTAATGTGGACTCTCGACTAGAGGTGGCAAAGAGTATTGTAACTGATAGAAATAACAGGTTATTGAGAAGTAGCAGTTACTGTGATAATCGCTCATCTGATTCTAGCAGTTATCTATGTAACTTCCAAAAGTGCCTCGCGGCATCTATTTACTGAAGGTTGTACTACGCTTCGTGTCAACTCATCTGAGCTCTGGCTACAGTGAAGAGGGACAGACCATCTGGAAGGTCTTCTATACGCCATGGAAATAACTGTGACACTGCGCGCCATTGCTGATAGAACGGTATACTATTCCGCTCGCTGTCAGTACTTTCAGCACAAACAAATAAATAAAGTTACTGTCACAGCGGTGGCTGATAGGAGCGGGCGTAAAAGCATTGCACATGTACGCTCGTGCCCCTGAGTCACCTCCCTGCATGTCAGCTTAGCCTGGGCGGATGGTACAAATAGTTACCATAAGGAATTCGAGCGACTACGGAAATAAATGTCAGAGGTCGGTAGCTTTCCCTTCCCACCTATCCGAGGCCTTCTCCGGCCCTGATGAAAAATGGTTCAGATGGCTCTCGGTCGCTCCACTTGCTCCTAGTCTTCAGTACTTAGGGCAATTGCCCCCCTCTAACATCAACACTCCAATCACAGCACACGACATTAAACTTATCAGCCAGTCCAAACGCAACACTGCCCCTGGTCACGACAGTGTCACCAACTGCCAACTTAGAGAAAGCCCTTTCTCCTTCCTGATTGTCCTTGCCGATCTCTATAACATCATCCTCTCTACCGGCTTCTACACCGACCTGTGGAAGACTTCCCACGTCCTCTTAATCCTCAAACCCAACAAACCCCCTTCAATCATCTCTTCCTATCGTTCCATCTGCCTCACCTCCGTCTTCAGTAAGGTCTTCAAATCCATCCTTTCCCATCTATCCATCAGCATCTTAATCAACACCACCTCCTCCCCCTTACCCAGTGTAGCTTCCGACCCTCCTTCTCCGCCAAAGACCAACTCCTTAACCTCATCCATCTTCTCTCCCTCCAGCTTAACTCCCGTCACTCTGCCATTTTTGTTTCCCTCGACCTCAAAAATGCCTATGACTGCATATAGCATCCCAGTCTCCTCTTTAAACTCCAAACCTACAACCTGCCTATCAACTTTGTCCATCTGGTCGTGTCCTTCCTCTCACACCGTCCTTCATATGTCACCCTCCACAACACCAACTCCCATATCTTTTATCCCACTGCTGGTGTCCCCCAGGGCTCCGTCCTCTCCCCTCTCCTCTATCTCCTGTACACCGTCGATATGCCCAAGTCACCCCCACATGTCCACCTTCTCCAATATGCTGATGAACTGCCTTCCTAGCTCTCTATCCTACCCTTCAATGGTCCCAAAGCACCTTCCAAACCCATCTTGACCAGTTCACCACTTGGTGTAACCAGTGATTCCTTCGTCTCAGCTGCTCCAAAACCCAGGCAATCATCATAGGCCACACACCTGATCCTTCCATCTCCATGATTACTACCACAGCATTTAATGTTGGCCCATCCAGCTCACCCCCACCCTGAGTTACCTCGGCCTCACCCTCGACCGTCACCTCACCTGGACCCCTCACCTCCTGACCATCCAGAAGAAAGCCCATTCCCACCTCCGCCTCCTGAAACTCCTGTCTGCCTGCACATGGGGATTGCATCCTTGCACCATCCTTCACAACTACAAATCCCTCATACATCCTATCCTCTGTTATACCAGCATTTCTTGGATCTCCACCCCCACCTGCTTTTGCAGGGCCATCCAAATCCTCAAACGCCATGTGCTCCACCTTCCCTTCTGTATCCGCCTTCTTTTCCCCACACAACTCCTGTATGACCTCAACCCCTTCCCCCACCTCCTCCTTTTCCTCCAACATCTCTGCATCCTCGACACTGTCCGCACATTTGATCCACCTCCCCCCTGGTTTCCTCCTTCCTCTCCACTCCCCGCCCATTGCTGCACCTCTATCGCTGTATCCCCACTTTCCACCTCCACACCCTCCATCTCTTTCATCAGGGCAATATCCAGCACCTCCCCCTCCCAGATGTTCAGTGTGACTTCTACCCTTCCTTCCAACTGTAATCTGGCCTTGTTCCTTCCCCTCCCCAGGGCCCCCTTTTTCCTCTCCCCTCCTTCTCCCAGAGTGGATTTTTCTCCTTCACTTACTGAGTCCGCGCACCCCCTCCTCGACTGCATCCCTCCCACGTACTTCCCGCCCTGGCCATCTTCAGCACGCCCCCTGCCTGTTCCCCCCTCTTCTCCCCTCCCACCCTTCTTCCCCTCTCCTCTCCTACCTCCCTTCTTCGCTCCTCCCCCCTCCCCTCCCTCCTTCCCTTCTTCCCCTCTCCCCCTCTCCTCACCCCCTCTCCTCTCCTACCTCCCTTCTTCGCTCCTCCCCCCTCCCCTCCCTCCCTTCTTCCCTCCCTTCTTCCCTCCTCCCTTGTCTGTATGCCCCTGACAGATACTCTCTGTTTGCTTATTGTCATCAGTGTACTACATAAGTATTGTGTTTGGTACTGTTCTCCTGTGCATCAAGAGCTGTGATTTATGTGCAGGACTTGTATATAGTGTTATTGTCAGTGATTGTTATGTGCTACGCCGTCTGTCGATACTTTTATGATCCAGTGTGTGGTTTTGTTTTGTGTGTGCTAATGTTTTATGGTTTTTAGCTGCATTTTATAGTCGCCCCCTTTTGTCTGTTCTCTTCCGTATTGTTCCCCATTTTTATGTATATGCACAACATATATTTTCCCTTCTGTTCTTTCAAATGTCTTCCTTTGTATTATTAATGTCTTTCGGCTGAAGAGCAGCGCATATGCTGCAGCCAGCCTGCCCCAGATGGAGCACTGAAATACAATAAAGAAACAAAAAATATTTTTCCCTGGCAGTTATCTTATTTGTTCTTGTTCTCTGGCAGTTAACGGGCTACCACTATAGGTAACCTGGAAGTTGCTAACTCTGTTCCTGACTCCAGTTATAGGTCGCACAATCTGGTGATATTCCCAGAGAGGATAGTTACTGGAGTGAACAAAATATTTACGTTCTGGTAATCGCTGGCTATCGGGAGTTCCCGAGAGTTGACAAATAATGGGATTCTATTCTCTCCATTTCTTGTAGTTCCGGAACAGGTGTCGCTCTCTTTCCGACCTTTGGTTGCGTTAGAGGGTAATGACTTTTCTTTCGTGTTTTTTGTTTTTCTCTGTGTTGTTGCCACTAGGCTAGTAGTACTAGCAATTGTACACAGAAAGCTATGAAATATTGTAAAGAGTGTGCAACATGTTAATATTTTTTAGGGGCTTGGCTTTACACTTACTGAAATATTTGAGTATTGTAGGTGATCAAAAAATGGAAAATAGTTCAGTAGCTTCTCAAAATATACCATAACCCTTACGCTTGGCGGCATCATTATGATGAAAAAGTGCCGGTGCTATATCAGATCAACTTCATTAAAGTGTATCTTATCAACTTGGTACCAAAAAACTCGTGCAGTTCGGCGAAACATAGCTTTGTGGCTTTACTAAGAGAAACATGAGTTTTCTCAACTTGTACACACCTATTGCAAATGGGCTTTTTTTAATTTAATTACCTTTTGGTCATTGATTTTCAAATATTTTCTACGTAGTATTGAGAACATCAATTTTATACAGGAAAATTGTACAATGGAATATTTACACTTCGGATGCATGTGTGGCAAATTAACCATTTGATGGGAGCATATCTGGAATGAACACAGGTATGCTTACAACAATAACCAGATCAGATACTTTGTCAGCGGTATTTAAATAAAAGAATAGATTTCCTTGTATTAGAGGCCTACTAGTAATTGTGCACAATACATGAACGTTCTAGAATAATATATGCTTTTTTGTTTGCCTCATATGTATAACAGAAGGAGAAAAAAACAAATCATAGAATCGACAGGTAAAGTATTCCTCAGGACAGTAAATTTTGTTATTGAGAAATTTCTGAAAACGTAATGTTAATTCGTAGTCCAACATCAATACTGTTAATTCAGTCTTCCACAATCTGGATACCCAAAGAAGAATTAGTTAAACAGAGGAAAAATGGTATCGTAATGACATCTGAGGCGTTTAAATCTGTTACCATTACGAGTTCAACACAACCAATCATCCACTGGAATTCTGCGTACAATAATGCAAACGTACGAGGTACACAAAAAACTGATGGCTTGAAGAAATGTAATTTAGTCATTCGCCCACCAAAAAATGAAGACCCTCACGGTAGCTGAAGAAACGAAGCACTTTTCCAAATCTCTTATAAAACTTGGATTAACGTATTCACGCTTTCCTCAAATTGACTATCTCGTACAAGAAGAAACGAATCTATCACTTTATGTATTACAAGGCCATACACTTATTCTATTAAGTGACCAGCACAAGAAATTAAGCTTCGAATTTTAGCTACAGTAGTCAGCTTACATAATAGTCCATACTTTAAAAAGCACGTTTTTAACTTTTTACTTAAACATTGCGGTGGCGAAGTTTCGCCTACTTTCTGTTGCAGCTGCGGGGATAATGTCACTAATGGCCACCGATTACCTACATACGTATAATATGAAACACCAATAACTGTCCAAACATCAACTGAAATGTACCGGACAATTAATTAGCTAAGGTTATGGCACGGTTCATACGACATTCCTGCCACTTTTCACTACTCGCAGTTATAATTCACTGATAAATAAACTGATGGAATCCACCTACGTCGTTATCTAACTGTAACCCCATCTGGAGTATTCGGTTGGCCCACCTCTAATCTCGACTGAGCCCAGACGATCTTCGTTACAACCAGATTTCCCCCCGCTCTTTCTGGACATGAAACTGCTGGCCAACCCTGAGCAGTTTATGCAAAACGTTCTAGAAGCTATTCGAACAATTTAAAGCAACGTCCATCCGAAGGGCTTAGCCAATCACCTGGCTTCCCTTTCTTAACCGTTAACTCCCGGGCGCCTGTGTGGCGACAGGAGACGCATTCCAACGCAGTTGAAAACACTGCAGGCGATTCTTGTTAGATGGCTATCTTTACTGCCCTCTTTCAACTTTGGCCCGCGCCTCTGCCACCAGGAGGCGACGCTCGACGGACCGCTCCAGAGGACGGCATTGCGGCCACTGAGAAAAAACTTCTAGTTTGCCCCCGACCTGCCGGAAGTCGGCAGCTTCCTCAGCCGCTCTCGGTATCACAGCCAGCGCAAAAATTACTTTTGTAAAGCATGCAGTACTACAGTTGTTTGTTGAAGCTGACCAGTATCAACTAGTACGATCAATAAACTAATCTTCGGTCCCAAATGATACAAATACTGTATGTTAATGTAATCGATCAAATTAATTACATTGATTGGTCATGTAAAGAGACAAATACCGCCGCATTACAGCTGTATTCAAACTTTGGTGTCCCTTTACAATTTTTCGCCCCCACACTTCCCTCTCCCACCAAACTAAAGATTCCTTTATTTATTTGTCTAATCTGATGTTATTTGGGCCATCAGACCCTCTCTTACACTGGAACAGGATTTCACACATAAAACACCTTTTTGCATCATAGTTGTCTGAGAAACATTATTAATAGGACAAATAGAATTATACGAGTGTATCGTGACAATGTGAGTAAATAATGCTGCGTATGAACTCAGTATGTGTTCTTTCATCAGGTCCCTTATTTTAGTCAAGTTATGTCACATCTGTTAGTATCCCAATTCAGTTCAGCATATCTTTATCTGTTATTCGATCTACCCAGCTAATTTTCAACACTCTTCTGTAGCACCACATTTCGAAAGTTTTTATTCTCTTCTAAGTAGTAGGGATATAGTATAGGGAGCAAAAATTATCCACAACTTGTACAGAAACCAGCCTGCAGCTATATGAATTCACAGGAAGGAAATGAAAGCAATAGTTGGGAAGGGAGTAAGACAGGGCTGTAGCCTCTCCCCAATGTTATTCGATCTACACGCTGAGAAAGCAGCAAAGGAAACAAAAGAAAAATACAGAAAGGAAATTAAAGTTCAGCGATTTGACAGTTTTCTGATGATGCAATTCTGTCAGATATTGTAAAGGACTTGTAAGAGCCGTTGAACGGAAGGGGCATCGTCCTGCTAAGAGGTTATGACACGAATAGCAGTAAAAGTGAAACAAGTTTAATGAAATGTAGTCGGATGAAATCATGTGATGGTGATGGAGCTGTGGATAGTTTTCTGATGATGCAATTCTGTCAGATATTGTAAAGGACTTGTAAGAGCCGTTGAACGGAAGGGGCATCGTCCTGCTAAGAGGTTATGACACGAATAGCAGTAAAAGTGAAACAAGTTTAATGAAATGTAGTCGGATGAAATCAGGTGATGGTGATGGAGCTGTGGATTCAGAAAAACCCTTGATGCTATAAATAGCAAATATAATTTTACTGACTACTAGTTTCGGCTCGTCTACAAACCGTCTTCAGATTGTGACAAAATACGTTGATTATTCTACAAGTGCCACTTTGTCACAATTTGTGTGAGCAGTGAACCCTATGCCAGGCACTTAACTGTGAACTGCAGAGTAATCACGTACATGTAGGTGTTTGTTGTGCAGTCCAACCCAACAAGCGAACCTGCTCATACAAATTATGACGATGTGTCCCGCCGTTTGGCAGTTGTACACTAATCAACGTACCAGCCATGATCAGAAGATGGCTTGTAGATAAGCCGAAACTAGTAACAAAAGATTATATTTGCGATGTTGACTTGAGAATTTTTCTAAATCCACAGCTTTCACAGAACAGATCGCTTATCTCCACATTTGACCACGTCAGATAATAAGATGGTGATAGAATGGAAATTGAGACACTAATGATTTTTGAAGAATTTTGCTATTTGGGCAGCAAAATAACTGATGACAGCCAACGTAGAGAGGATATAAAATGCAGAGATGCAAAAATGAAAAGGGGTAATTTGTTGACATCGAATAGTAATTTAAGTGTAAGGACGTTTTTCTCTGAAGGGACTTGCATAGGGCTTCAGTCCGGAACCGCGTTGCTGCTACGGTCGCAGGTTCGAATCCTGCCTCGGTCGTAGATGTGTGTGATGTCCTTTGGTTAGTTAGGTTTAAGTAGTTCTAAGTTTAGGGGACTGATGACCTCAGATGTTAAGTCCCATAGTACTAACAAGGGAACCTCCCCATCGCACTCCCCTCAGATTTAGTTATAAGTTGGCACAGTGGATAGGCCTTGAAAAACTGAACACAGATCAATCGAGAAAACAGGAAGAAGTTGTGGGAAACTATGAAAAAAAAGCAAAATATACAAACTGAGTAGTCCATGTGTAAGATAAGCAACGTATAGGACACAGTGAGCAAAGGAGCGCCGTGGTACCGTGGTTAGTGTGAGTAGCTGCGGGTCGAGGGGTCCTTGGTTCAAGTCTTCCCTCGAGTGAAAATTTTACTTTCTTTATTTTCGCAAAGTTGTTATCTGTCCGTTCGTTCATTGACGTCTCTGTTCACTGTAATAAGTTTAGTGTCTGTGTTTTGCGACCGCACCGCAAAACCGTGCGATTAGTGGACGAAAGGACGTGCCTCTCCAATGGGAACCGAAAACATTTGATCGCAAGGTCGTAGGTCAACCGATTCCTCACAGGAAAACACGTCTGATATATTCTATACGCCACTGGTGACGGCATGTGCGTCACACGACAGGAATATGTTGTCGACACACCTAATTTGTATACTTGGCGAATGGGTAAAAGGATTCTTCTACCTAGCCCGATTTAGGATTTCTTCTGGATGTGATAATCACTCCCAAAAAAGTGATGAAAACATAAGAGTTTGTCACGTAAACTGAAAATAAAAAAATTAAAATTTTCACTCGAGGAAAAGGCTTGAATCCACTACCTCTCGTCCCGCAGCTGCCTACGCTAACCACGGGACCACGGCGCTCCTCAGCTTACATCAGCTTTGATGTTGCCTATCATACGCATGGCCTACTCAGTTGGTATATTTTGCTTATTTTTTCGTAGTTCCACACAACTTCTTCCTGTTTTCTCGATTGATCTGTGTTCAGTTTTTCAAGGCCTATCCACTGTGCCAACTTATAACTAAATCTGAGGGGGATGCGATGGGGAGGTTCCCTTGTAAGAGCCATTTGAACCATTTGAACACGCATAGGGGTAGCCTTGTATAGAAGCGAGGTGACCGATAAACACCTCAGACAGTTTTTTGAATCTTAAGTGCTTCAACAGCATGTTAAACATTAGATAGAAAGGTCGAATAACTAATAATGAGGTACTGAATCGAAATGAGGAGAAAAGAAATTTTTTGCCACAACTTGACTAAAAGATGGAAACGGTTTACTGGACACACCCTAAGGTAACAAGGTTGCAATATTTATGCAGAGATGAAGAGACTTGCACAGAGTAGACTACCTTGGAGAGCTGTGCCAAACCAGTGTTCGGACAGACGACCATAACATCCATCACTATTCATATGGTAAGTTCGTAGATTCAGACGTTTTCAGCAACTGTGTTACCTGTTGTAGTTAGCAATCTCCCCAAGACGACACGTCTGGTAGAACGCTGTATTTTGCAGTTGTCCACAGCTCGTAGTGTCCTTGACTAGAAATTTTGATGTTTCTGGTGGAAGCTGTGTACTAACTGGTGTTTAAGTGGGCTCTGTGAATTATCCTAGGAGGAAGACTGAAAAAACGGCAAATCTACCGTTATATCATTTGCAGCCGGCCTAGTGGCCGAGCGATTCTAGGCGCTACAGATTGGAACCGAGCGACCACAACGGTCGCAGGTTCGAATCCTGCCTCGGGCATGGGTGTGTGCGATGTCCTTAGGTTAGTTAGGTTTACGTAGTTCTAAGTTCTAGGGGACTGATGACCTCAGAAGTCCCATAGTGTTCAGAGCCATTTGAACCATTTTTTATAGCATTTGCAGATTTAGAGAACGCATTTGACAATGGTGACAGGAAGAAATTCTGAAGGTAGCAGGGGTAAAATACAGAGAGCGAAAGCCTATTTACAACTTGTACAGAAACCAGACGGCAATGAAAAGAGTCGAGGGGCATAAGAGGGAAGCAATGGCTGAGAAGTGATCGATACAGGAATGTAGCCCCTCGTCGATGTTATTAAATCAGTACATGTGGTAGGGCAAGCAGCAAAGGAAACTGAAGAGAAATTTGGAAAACTGACGTTCACAGAGGTGAAATATAAACCTTAACGTCTGCAGATGGCATTGTAAATCTGTCAGACACAGCAAACGACGTGGAATATTAGCTGAAAGGATTGGATAACGTCTTAAGAGATTATAAGATCAATAGCAATAAAAGTAAAACAACAGAAATGGAATGCAGTTGAATTAAATCGAATGATATAACTTCAGTCGGTGTTGGGATACGTCTTCGCCAAGTCTTTGCAGTTTGAATAACTTATTTCCTTACATCTGCCGAATCTGGAATGAATACGACCATCCTTTTAGGATCCCTCATCTTTCACAAAATTTAGGTAAAAAAAAATGCTGCAAACAAAAAAGGTATAGGGTCTTTTCTTTCCTTAAATTATTTCTCTCGTTCGTTTCATGGAGAAAAACTAACGAACTTGCATTGAGGGTGACGTCAGTGCCGCTAGGACGACGCTGCACCCTCGTGATTGCGCTTCCTGCTGCTGGGGAAGAGAAACCAGTGATTCAGCGCATTAGCTGAGGATGTGTCGCGAATGTACCGACGTCAGCGTAAGGGTACGCAAACGCCCTGACAAATGATTTCATTAAAGGCGTCCCTTTCCACGACGCGGCTAAAATGGCCCCGATGGCGACGTAGTGGGCGTGGAAGTGCCCGAGTAGGTTTCCGCCATCGTGTCTCCGCATTTTGTGGCGCCCACAGTCGTGGCAGCGAAATTCTGACGGAGTGGAGAACCAGTAGCTACTTCAAAATTTATTGTTCCCGTAACATTACAGGTCCGGTCAGATTAGTATTACCAGATGCTAAATCTCTCATTTACAGCCAAGCTGAAATAAAATACAGGGAGCGAAACATTATTTATAACTTGTACAGAAATAAGACTGTAGTTGAAAGAGGCGAAAGGCATGGAAAGGAAACAGTGGATGATAGGGTAGTGGGAGAGGTAAAAGCCTGTCCCTACTGTTATTTATCCTACACGTTGAGCAAGCAGTGAAGGAAACCAAGGGGAAATTTGGAAAGGATATTTAAGTTCAAGGATGAGAAATTAAAAGTTTGATGTTCCACGATCACATTGCAATTCTATGAGAAAAAATGGAAATGAGCGTTTGGCGTCATTGGCCGGGGGGCCCCTTACGGGGCAGGTCCGGCCGCCTTGCTGCAGGTCTTAATACAATCGACGCCACATTGGGCGACCTGCGCGCCGGATGTGGATGAAACGATGATGAAGACAACACAGCACCCAGTCCGTGAGCGGAGAAAAATCCCCGACCCAGGCGGGAATCGAACCAGGGTCCCTTAGAACGGCAGTCCGCTACGCCGACCATTTGTTTTTTTCCTTCACTTTGTTCAGTATAGTTCGTTGCGTTTGGTCTGTGCGGACGCCACATGGCGTCCGAGTTGATCGTTGATTCCTTTACTCAGTTTTTTTATTACAGAGGACAATCGGCCCTCTGACCGAACACGCTGAGCTACTGGGCCGGCACCAATCAGCTATCGGGGCGGACAGTTCTATCAGAGAAGGAAAATCGCTTTGAAGACCGCATGAATGAAACTGATAGCTCAAAAATAGCGAAAATAGCCAATAGAGCTTTTTTCTCCATTTCAAAAATCAACACCACTCAGCCGATAAAACTGAAAATGCATTGCAAATACTGCACAGAATACCAAGAAGCCCCATAGTGAACATTTTTGAAGAATTAAAAATTTACATACATATAAGAAACTTTACACGCGACCATTTACTGTCCACAAACGTGATGCCCATGGGTTGGCAGGTACGACCCCTGTCTGACCTCGGTATAGTCCGTAGTGCCAGCCCATAGAGCTGCTGTCGACTAGTGTTTCGAGCGCGGCTAATCGATTGTTGTGCGGTACTACCTGGAATCGTGAGAATCGTCACCACAAACAACGTTGTAGTCGCAGGTTAGTCAAATTGGCAATGAAAGCCGAAATAGATCTATCGTGAAATAAAGACTGAGAATTAAATTGCAGCTATTCTCTCCCTTCTTTATAATAACGCAACTGATAGTGACTTGAAAAGAAATTGTGCGATGAACCACCAACAAAATTGAAACAAATGTAACGGAATCCATTTGAATTAAATCAGGCGATGCTGAGGGTGTTAGACTAGAAAAAGGTATACTAAATGTTTTACTATTTGAGCAGCAAAATAACGATAATGGCGGAAGTAGAGAGGATTTAAAATGCGGACTGGCAATAGCAGCCGGCCGTTGTGGCTGACCGGTTCTAGGCACTTTAGTCCGGAACCGCGCTGCTGCTCCGGTCGCAGGTTCGAATGCTGTCTCGGGCATGGATGTGTGTGATGTCCTTAGGTTAGTTAGTTTTAAGGAGTTCTAAGTCTAGGGGACTCATGGCCTCCGATGTTAAGTCCCATTGTGCTTAGAGCCATTTGAACCATTTGAACATAGCAAGAAAAACAGTTCTGAAAAACAGAAATTTGCTAATGTTCAATGTAAATTAAGCGTTAGGATGGCTTTCCTGACGGTATTAGTCTCGAGTGCAGCATTGTTTGGAGGTAAAACGTGGACAATGAGCGGCTGAGACAAGAAGTGACCAGAAGTACAGATTGATTCCTGCAAAGAAGACAACACAGCCAACAAATAGTAATAATGCTATTTGTTGCTGTTGTCATCTATGCAAGAATCAATCTGTATTTTGTACTCAGCCATGGTCTCAAAATGTCAGTTTTTGTAGTGCTGGAAAAGAATGTTGAATATGGGTAGATCGAATAACTGACAAGGAGATACCAATCGAACTGGGGAGAAAAATTTATGGCACAACATGACAAATGTGCTGGAAAAGAATGTTGAATATGGGTAGATCGAATAACTGACAAGGAGATACCAATCGAACTGGGGAGAAAAATTTATGGCACAACATGACAAATAAGGGATAGGTTGACTGGACACATCATGAGGCGTCAAGAGACATTGTTTTTGATACGCGATAGGAATGTGTGTGTGTGTGTGGGGGGGGGGGGATATCAGAGTTGTGGAAGGATGCCTATAGTGCGTTTCAAATTAGTTGCGATTTTTGACGTTAGGCTCATCGGAGAGGACGTGACGCCATTGCCCAGGTAACACCAATGGAGAGCCGGCTTTCCCTACCACTCCGCCAGCAGTTCGGTTGGTAAAGCGCCCCTGTTGCCACGCCGTGGATAAACAGTAGTAAGTGGTGTCGCGCATTACAGGCACCTACGATCATTAGCTCTTGTTGTAAAGTGATATTTTCTGGCAGTGAAGCGTTCTACAGTCGCCAATTATTGTGAACAAGTGTTTTGTTTTGGCACTGCGTTAATAAAAACAGTGCAGCGCGCACGAACACGATATTGGGAATAAAAGGCTCTGAAGATTATGTTCAGTTGCAAATATAGTAATGGACAATGCGCAATACCACTCCAGAATGTAGTCGAGGAAAGCGGCTTTTTTTCCCCTGGGTACAAAGAAATGTTCGTTTGGATAAAGTTAAACCTAGCTTGTGTAAGGCGAAGTTAATAGAACTTGTAGTACTGTAAAAGCTAAAAACTCCACACTAACAGGTCGTCGAGATGGCTAATGGTAGAGAGCGTAGTTTTATCAGGCTTTCTTCTTATCATCCGACTGAGAATATATGGGGCTAGGTGAAAAGTAATGTGGCAAAAAACGAGAAATTTACGCTCAGTGAGAGCGAAATGCTGTCAAAAGAAGTCATTGCAATTGTTACATCACAGGACTGGTCTCAAGTTGTCAGCCATACCAAGAATGTAATTGAGGAGATATAGATTCGTGAAGGACTGTGTCGCGTTTTGAATAATGTGTTACCTATGTTGTTCTGAACATGTGCTTCTTTTACCTAAACACAGCAGAGTTTACAGGTATACATCTTTCTAACATTCTAATGCAGTTGAAATTGTGGAAGCATCTTAAAACAGCGTATTATTAAACTAGCAACTGAGGCGAGACACATCAACATTTGTGAGAAAACCTATTCTCAGTATAAAAATAAATGTGCTGCTTCTTCATTTATATTGCTGCAAAACCCACAGAATTCTTGTTTCACAGTCTATTATTGATGGTCCTTCAAAACTACATCATTTCGTTTGTTTGCGTGGCCATCTTCCGCAGCAGCTGTTGACATGTGTTATTATAGGTTATCTGTCTTGAGCTGACTGCAGTCTAATTAAAAAGAATTACACCAGATGTATTTCGCATTTGTTTACAAATCATCTTCCGAGGTATTCTGTATATTTGATACACACGTTTGTACATATTTTTTATTGTTTTAGGTTAAAAACAGCGTTTTCTTTATAAAGTTGGCCTGCAAGTTACTTGCACTATTTCTTTACATAATCTGCTCCTTCCCTTCGTGATAGCAGTGGTTGGTGTCGACAGGCTTCATTTCACATCTGCACTTGGCAGCTTTTGGCAATTTGCGTTTTTTCCTGCGCTGCACTATTTACAATTGACTTTCTTAACTGTTTGTCATTCATCACCGCCACAGTGTTTATGCCTATTGGTTTGTCTTCGTGCACATTATGAGTGTTGCCAACCTATCAAGCGATGTTGTGTGTGTAAGAGAGAGAGAGAGAGAGAAATTATCTTGTATGTAGGTAGAGGCATGAGAGGAGTGTTTTTTTTTTCTTCTTTCGCTTGCTATCATTTGCCAAAATATTGTTCGATATCTCAGACCGTTTATGGGATACGAGGGATTTATGAATACTTCATTATGGCTTTCTCACTCGCAAGTGCGTTCGTGAAGGAGCCCTTTACATAAATTCCATTTTCTCGGCACTGGAGACAATAGCAATACCTTTAGAGGTTTAAAGAATAATCTAATATGTTATCTACGTTTTATATGCAGCAACATGCGGCCTGATACACACCAAACACAAATTCATAGAGACCTCTGTTTCTCGCTACAAACTTTATAAACATTTCTTTCAGTAGTTGAGAAAGACTGCAGATAGCCAGCTTGCGTGTTTAAACTCAGAAGAGTGTTCCTGGAGCCTCTCTGTAGCAATTCTGGACGTGTGGGGTGTCACATTGTCCTGCTGGAATTGCCCAAATCCGTCGGAAAGCACAATGGACATGAATGGATGCAGGTGATCAGACAGGATGCTTACGTACCTGCCACCCATCAGAGTCGTATCTAGACGTATCACGGCTCCCATATCACTTCAACTGCACGCTGACCACACCATTACAGAGCCTCCACGAACTTGAACAGTCCCCTGCTGACATGCAAGGTCCATGAATTCATGAGGTTGTCTCCACACTCGTACACATCCATCCGCTCGATACAATTTGAAACGAGACCCGTCCTACCAGGCAACATATTTCCAGTCATCAACAGTCCAATGTCGGTGATGACGGGCCCAGGTGAGGCGTAAAGCTTTGTGTCGTGCAGTCATCAAGGGTACACCAGTGGGCATTCGGCTCCGAAGGCCCACATCGATGATGTTTCGTTGAATCGTTCTCACGCTGACACTTGTTAGCTCAGCGTTGAAATGTGCAGCAATTTGGGGAAAGATTGCACTTCAGTCGTCGTTAGTCCCATTATTGCAAGATCTTTTTCCGGCCGCAGTGATGTCGTAGATTTGATGTTTTGCCGGATTACTGATATTCACAGTACACTTGTGAAATGGCCGTGCGGGAAAATCTCCACTTCAACGCTACCTCGGAGATGCTGTGTCCCATCGCTCGTGCGCCGAATATAAAATCCCATTCAAACTCACTTAAATCTTGATAATCTGCCATTGTAACAGCAGTAACCAATCTAACACGCCGGTCGCGGTGGTCTCGCGGTTCTAGGCGCGCAGTTCGGAACCGTGCGACTGCTACGGTCGCAGGTTCGAATCCTGCCTCGGGCATGGATGTGTGTGATGTCCTTAGGTTAGTTAGGTTTAAGTAGTTCTAAGTTCTAGGGGACTGATAACCACAGCAGTTGAGTCCCATAGTGCTCAGAGCCATTTGAACCATTTGAACCAATCTAACAAGTGCGTCAGACACTTGTTGTCTTACGTATCGGTTCCCGATCGCAGCGCCGTATTCTGGCTGTTTACATATCTCTGTATTTGAATATTCGTGCCTATACCAGTTTCTTTAGAGTTTCAGTGTAGATGCACTGCTGCAGGTGTCTGTACAAGGTGACTCACAAGACGCGTTTTCTGTGCTACTGTATAACCATAAACTGACCGGGTGCCGCAGTAATGCAAGTGAGTCGTGAGTAGATTGATACATTCAGCGTGAATAACTGTCGACGAAACAGAGCCAAATGTAAACTAGAATGGCGTCTGAATGCAATCGATTTGCTGTATTGCCATAGATCTCCACTCGTATAAAGCAGTGGTATAAGCTCACTTGTCTGGTACAATTCTTTAGCAGTCACTGTTGTATACGCGGTTCCGAAGCGGAAGGATGGCGTCTGCACTCGTGGGAAAGACAACAGATCGACGGAAGGAAACTGAATTTTCTCTGCGGTATCAAAACCGCGCTTCTATCGATGGAAAACAATTAAATCATATTTTCCCCTACTTTCTATTCTCTGTATAGAGTGAGCCCAAACTCCGTCGACAAAATTTGGGATAATTATTCAGGTTTATTTTCTACGTCTTTGTTGCCAGGGTTCAGCGATCTCCGTTTCTCGTTACAGAGTAAAAATGTAATTATGATTCATTTACTTTGTTACGTCAGTTGCTTTTATTTATGTGAAAATACTTTCACGGCAGTGACAAAAACCATAATATACAATCAATAAAGTTGCTATGTACGAGGGTGACACAATAAATAAGTCGCAGCGTCAGAATACCGATTATCGTTTTAAATTTCGTTCCTGTATGGAGCTAGAAAGTAGCAGCACATGTCGCGTGGAAGACAGCAGATAAACAATATTCCGTGACCAAAAGTTAATGATCTGCAGCCAGACCAAGATGTAGGTGTGCTGTGAGTGTGCAGAACTGTATCTCATAGAATTTTATTTATTTATTTTTAATAGTTCGATACAGGAATTCAGCAAAGGACAAACAAAGTCATAAACGAGGAGCATCCTGACCGCCCAAGTTATCCAGTGACAGCACGTTGTTTACACGTATAGGGACATTTCGCTAGCCACTGGAGACATCGGTCTTGTAGACTGCAACAATTTAAGGAACCAAACAAACTTGCTACATCCCGAGAGTCACTCGTTAGATGTGAGCGCTGCCACACGAATTCTATGCTGCAGGGTTTTAACGCCTTCTCGTACTCGCGGCTCTGTTGTCTCTGCCCAGTTTGTGATATACTTATTGCCTCACCTTTATATCACTGATGAGGTATGTGGCCGAGCGGTTCTAGGCGCTTCAGTCCGGAACCGCGCGACCGCTAGGGTTGCAGGTTCGAATCCTGCCTCGGGCATGGTTGCGTGTGATGTCCTTAGGTTAGTTAGGTTTAAGTAGTTCTCAGCTCTAGGGAACTGATGACCTCAGATGTTAAGTCCCATAGTGCTCAGAGACATTTATTTGAACTGATGAGCTACAGCTAATACTGACGGAAAAACAAACTCGAGACGAAACAGAGAAGTACTGAGTGCAGGCTGAATGTCGAAAAGAATGTGACCGTTATTTTCTGCATTGTAATTAGAATCGTAATCCATGATTCAACAGTTTAATACAAGTTGAGACATAACATGTTTCAATTCTTTTTTTGACATACAAATGGCAAACATACGCTGATCGCCAGAACATTATGACCACCGACCTACTATGGGTATACACCCGCCCTGGCGATAGCAGCATCATCTGGTGAGGAATGACTGCTAGTCAGACACACGCACGGTGCATGTAGTATCAGTGAGCGTGCTGTCCTTGTGTAGAATAGGGAAGATGCGCGGCTTATTTGAGTCTGACCGAGGGCAGATTGTGATGGCCCAGAGGTTCGGCGCGAGCATTTTGGAAACTACGCGACTTTTCGAGTGTTCAGGGACTCCTGTGGCGTGTCTTCAATACGTGGCGAAACCTAGGTGAAACCACGACCATACGTCGAGGTGTTGGGCGGGCACTCCTCATTACAGACCTCGGACGTCATGGGCTGGGCAGACTGGTGAAACACGACGGGCGGTGAACTGTGGCGGAACTAACATCAGATTTCAATGCAAGGCAGAGTACAAGTGTGTCTAAACATACAGTGCACCGAACACGATGGGCCTCCATAGCCGACGACCCGTGCGTGTGCCGATTTTAACACCACGACATCAGCAAGTACGACTGAAACGGGTACGTGACCGTGGACACTAGACGTTGGCGCAGTGGAAGAGTGTTGCACGGTCTGATGAATCTCGATATGTCCTTAATCATGCCGATGGGAGGGCGCGAATCCGTCGTTTTCCATGGGAACAGCTCCTTCACACTTGTACTGCGGGACGGAGACAAGTTGGCAGCGGCTCTATTATGCTCTGGGGAACATTCACATGGGCATCCCTGGATCCAGTGCAGCTCGTGCAAGGCATCGTGACATCCTAGGAGTATCGTACACTGGCTGCAGGCCACGTACACCCGTTCATGACGATCGTGTTTCCTGACGGCACTGTCATTTTTCTACAAGATAATGCGCCATTTCACAAGGCCAGGAGTGTGATGGAGTAGTTCGAGGAACACAGCGGCAAGTTCCAATTGATGTGCTGGCACACCAGCTCTCCAGATATGAAATCGATTGAACACATCTGGGATGTGATTTAACGTGGCTCATCTCCCCCTCCCCGGAATTTACGGGAATTAGAAGACTTGTGTGTGTAGATGCGGTGCAAGCTCCTTCCAGCTATTTAACATGGCCTTATTGCTTCCATGCCAAGTAGCTTCACCGCTGTTAGCTGCGTCAAAGGTGGACATACCGGCTGTTAGGTACGTGGCCAATACGCATGCTTATTGTATTACATATTCGATCATATGTAAAATTCTGTTTAATATCATCTGTATGCTATGGCCCGATGAGGTAAAGTTATATCACTGTAAATAAAAATTGATATACTGACAGCCGAAAGTTAGGACTCGAAGTGAGAGGCTGTGAATTTTGCAAGAGTCGTGTTCACGGGAGTATTTACATTAGAAAATTACAGAAAGAAAAGTTAATTTCAAGTCAAGAAACAGACAGTAAAGAGAATACTAGAACCAAAAGGAGGGAAGATTCGAAAAAGCAATTAGACTGTTACCGTTCTCTGAAGATCATCAGAAGGGTAACAAAGAATCTTCCAGAGACTCATCATTCTGTCATTGCTGTAATAATTCGTTAAATTTCGTGAAGAAACACCGAGTTTTGAAGTTTTCATCGGAGAAGAGGGCCTGACGAAAGAGAAGGCGTAAGAGACTGGACATAAGAATCGATGCCTACGTAGATTTAGAATGCCGAGTCAAGAGACGACAGAACAAAGAATTTAATACGTCGAAAGAAGGAGAGTTGAGTGGTTTTCGTCAAACAGGCGCGAGTATGCGGAATAACAGCAGTGGCTGTGTATGGAAAAAACAGATAACGGAATTGGCTTTAGACTGAGAGGAGGATAGAGCCAGTGAACGATAATAATAGCAGACAGCACAAAACTAAGTACCTGTTTAGCGGTCCCTTGTGTTTTGAGAAAGTTAACTGGTGTGATTATTAACATATTATTTATTCCCAGGACAAGCACATGCTAGTCTAAAAGTGAAAGTGTTAAGTAAACGCAAATAAATTCTTGTGTATTCATGAAGTAAACCGCCAAACCTCATTTAAATTTCTCCTGAATTTTCGAAACTCGACGGTGAAAAGACATACTAATTCGAGTTGTTAATATTTTCAAATAAATCTGTTCATTTACAAAATTGGTTACCGCCATCTTAGTAGCTTTCAACTATAGCGAAACATCTGTCGAGCCACGGTCGGCGATCTTTCTCAATCTGAGTCATAACTACTGTCACAGGTGAAAGAGAATATAATAAATAAACTGCACATCTTTGGTGAAGCCATTTTCAAAACAGACAGAAGATTGTGATAAGCGAATTTAATAAAACGCTAGTATCGGCACATCAATATATTCTACTGCAAAGTAATTCAGAATAATGATACAAGTTGGTAGGCTTCTGCGACAAGTATCACTTTGAATAAAATAATTCTGGGTAACAGTACACGTCATTGTAAAACACTAAAGCAACTAAACGCCGATATTACTACATATTTGCTGCTGTTCTTCGTGGCGGTTAAATGCCCTGAAAAGCTCGCAGAAAGCCGGTTGAAACGTCGGCAATTTAGTTCTTTATTGGTTTACAATGACGCAGCCTGATATCCAAATATTTCATTTAGACCAAGGACACACTTATCTCTTAGGTCTCAGGGAAAGGAAACAATATAATAGTCACGTTCTTTCTTTCAAAAAAATTATTTCAGAATCGGCATGAGGCAGGTGTTTGATATGGTCGGAACTGGACCTTTTTAATGATTACTCACAAGTACTCACACTGCACTCGCATTCGGGAGGACGACGGTTCAATCCCGCATCCGGCCATCCTGATTTAGGTTTTCCGTGATTTCCCTAAATCGCTCCAGGCAAATACCGGGATGGTTCCTTTGAAAGGGCACGGTCGACTCCCATCCCCATCCTTCCCTAATCCGATGAGACCGATGACCTCGATGTCTGGTCTCCTCCCCCCAAAACAACCCAACCTCCTTAGCCCTTGCAGAGTCTTTAATATAACAAATATTATAAAGCGTTAAAACCCAGATATTCATTTACAAACACCCTGTATTGTAAACAGCAACGGTTCCCTGTGGTGCTCTGACTATTACTTTTACATCTGTCGATTTAGTTCCGTTAAGAGACACGTGTTGAGTTCTGTCTGCAAGAAAGTCTTGAATCGTACTTTTTTCATTAAACGGCAGTGCGGGAAGGTGTCAAATGCGTTACTGAAATCGAGGAACTCGGCATCAACCTGAGCGCCGTTGTCCACTGTCCTGTGGATCTCATGGACGAACAGAGCGACCTGAGTTTCGCAGAACCTCTGTTTGCGGAATCCATGTTGATTTCTATAGAGGAGATGTTCATTTTCCAAGAAGGTCATAATTCTTGAGCATAAAACATGTTGCATAATTCTACAACAGACATACGTCAACGATATTGGTCTATAATTGCGAGGATCTGTCTTACGGTCTTTCTTAAAAACGTGAATGACCTGTATTTTTTTCCAGTTGTTAGATACCTTTCGTTGCTCAAGCGATCAACGATAAATTAGTGCAAGAAGGGGAGCAAGTTCTTTCGCATAATCTTTATAGAATCTTATATGTATCTCATCTGGTGTTAAAGCCTTTCCGTTACTAAGCGATTGTAGCTGCTTATCAATTCCGCGATCGGTTATCCCAATATCTGCCATTTCGATGATCGTACGACGATTGAAATGAGGGACAGTGGTATTGGCACCTGGCACCTAGGTTGACGCAATATGGCAGTAGGAGTCTAGACGAATTTGTTGTAAGGCCATAATTTGTCTTTCGGCGACGATTGGCCGAGCTCTGGCACAGCAGAACGGTCGCTGTCTGGGCGCGGGGTGGAAGAAAATTTTGAGGGGCTTAGCTACCGTTCGGCGCACGAGTCGGTCACATACTTTTCCGTCCTCGTTGTAGTCATTTCATTCGCAGTTTCACTTGTCCAGCCGCCCGGACATCACTTCTCTCGCGCTCGCGCTCTATGCAGCGGCCGACCACGAGTAGCAGCCGTCATCAGTTTGCCGCCTTGCGCCGTATTGTCGATAAGATACGCTGCTCTGGCCTGTAGGATTTCAGTTGATTTTTCAGCCGCCCAAAATTCGAAGTGGGTTTTTTCAGCAGTGGCATCTGTAGAATCACCGTGGTACTGCAACCGATTATCCATTTCTCGCTCGAACAGTCCACGGGTGTACTGCCGGTCCGTAGTGTCCAACGGGCACAATATTTCGGCGATCAAACATGCCGCCATCGTCAGGTGCTCTGACGAACTGAGCACCTGAGGGCGGGCGGCCGTCTTCAATCCCCTCCTTTCGCGAGGCGTTCTTTCCGCGGTCCGCGCTCGCGCGCCAGCCGTCACTGAGACGCTGGCGCCGGTATCTGTGGTGGCGTCGGTGTAATTGCCTTGCCCGCCCCAGTCGCCCGTTCGTTTGCTGAGCGTCTTTTTAATTAGTGCTGGTTCCCATGCCTTGCTGAGGTTGTAGCCGCAATCTCGGTTGATGAGTCCGTCCCTGGTGCGAATTTCGATAGCCTCTCTAACGACGCTGTCCCAGTATTTAGATGTCTGTGACAGGACCCTGTTATGTTGGTAGCCCATTTTGTGATTTTTCGGACAAACAGTGCTCTGCGACAGCCGACTTGTTGGGATGCCCAAGTCGAGTGTGCTTCTGATGTTCTCGACAACGATCTTCGATGGTGTGCACTGTCTGTCCAATGTAAGTCTTCCCACACTGACACGGAATTTGGTATGTGCCGGCCTTCCGCAAACCGAGATCGTCTTTGACACTTCCCAATAATGCTCGTGTTTTATTTTGTGGGCAAAAGACAGTTCCTACTCGGTGTTTCCTCAATATTCGTCCTATTTCCCCTCAAAGTGCGCCAGTGTATGGTATATAGGCAGTGGCTATCTCTTTCTCCGTGACTTATTCCGTCTCCACACGCTGTACTGTAGAGGCAGGGGCAGAGAGCGCGTCTGATCTGCCATTCCGAATACCCGTTTTTCCGGAATACAGTTTTGAGGTGTTCCAGCTCTTGGGGCAGACTCTCTGCGTCAGAGATGGTGCGCGTCCTGTGCACCAGTGTTTTTAGCACCCCATTCCTCTGCGCAGGATGGTGGTAGCTATCCGCAAGCAATTACAGGTCGGCGTGTCTTTCCTTCCTGTATACCCCGTGGCCTAGGGTGCCATCCGCTCTTCTTTTGACCATGACGTCCAGGAATGGTAATCTTCCTTCTGCTTCATAGGAATGGTAATCTTCCTTCTGCTTGGGCCTCCACAGTGAATTTAATGTTCGGACGTATGGAGTTTAGATGCGCAAGGAAGTCTAGGAGCTTGTCCCTTCCATGAGGCCAGATCACGAACGTGTCATCCACATAACGTAGAAAACAATTTGGATGACGCCAAAGATTCCTCCTAAAAGTACTCCATATAGAAATTCGAGACCACAGGCGAGAGTGGCCTCCCCTTGGGACTTCTTCTGTTTGTGCACAGTATTCATTAAAGAGAAAATACGTGGAGGTCAGAACGTGCTTCAAAAGGTCGGTCGTCTTCTCGTAAAATTTCTGTGCAATAAGCTCAACTGACTCTCGAAGAGGCGCCCTGGTGAATAATGGAACAACGTCAAAACTCACCATGATATCGAGTCTTTCAGCTTGAAGTTGTCGAGACGTTTTACGAAATCCACAGAATTACGAACGTGATGAGGGCATTTACCCACATAAGGGCTTAGTAATTCTGCCAGGTATTTGGCCAGCAAATACGTATGTAGGTGCCCTAATGTTGCTGACAATTGGGCGTAACGGCACCCCCTCTTTGTGGACTTTAAGGAGTCCATAAAGTCTTGGCTGTACAGGTCCTTGAGGTGTCAATTTCTTGGCGACACCCTCTGTTAAATCTGCATCCCTGAGAAGAGCTCTAGTCTCCACCTTCTTTGTGAGGTCAGCGCTGATCTTCCTGGAAGATTCGTCATTTAGCAGGCTCTGCATCTTCTCAATGTAGTCCTTATGGGAAAAAACAACCTTAGCATTGTCTTTGTCAGTCGGCAAGACAAAAATCTCAGGGCTCTGTCTCAGGTCTCGAAGGACTCTAAATATTGTGCCCGTTGGACACTATGGACCCGCAGTACACCCGTGGACTGTTCGAGGAAGAAATACGCCAGGAGAAGCTGAAGAATCACATCGATTATCCATTTGTTTATCGATATTATACATTTTACCTTTGCTCTTTGCTTCCCCTTCTGATGGCACAGAAGCACTCTAGATAGTCATTTTAATAGGTTCTCACCACCTCTAATAAGTAAGGACTATTTACATGTTCGGTTTACGTTAATATACATGATTGTTCCTTCTACAAATTCATGATCAACTTTGTGTTACATTTAAAGAAAATAAACGTAACTAAATTTTTAGGCTGGCTTTTATCAGCTAAACAGTCACACTTACCACAATCCATTCCCATCGTCGTTTTTGGAAAAAATCTCCGATCAATTAATTTAATTAATAAATTATATGAGAAACTAGCCACCCCATATAGCATTTGTATCAGCACCAGTGTAAGATTGCCTTACACACCTTGTGCAGATTCAATATAAGCCCGCTTTGGTATGATTTGCCTAAGAGCGATTCTGCCCCCTAACACGCATATCAGATAAGGTCACATGATAGAAAACATACGGCTAGTTTCCACTTTGAAGAAATGTTTGAACTGAACGAAATTAACATCGGGCTCATTCCAAGGAAATGTAATAGGATCACTTAAGTCTTTGTAATACATCAGTTATTTATCATATAGAATCAATAGCACTATTAGACTGTTCGCTGTCGATGTTACCTGCAAGGAAAGCATCTTCATTAGATGACAGGAAAAAATGCAGAGCAGTTAAAGAGAGAGAAGAGGAGAAGCCAGGCCCAGAGTTTCACCAGCTTCAGCATACTAGTCGGGAGTCACTCGAAAGTAGTTCCCGTGAAAGGATTTAGGAGCAGTTTCTAAGAAAATGAGATCAAAGGTCACGTCACAGAATCCTTTGTGTCTAGGTGGAATCGTTAGAATATTCAAAAATAATAGATTTTTTATTTATTCATATCAACGGCGCAGCCTTATGGTTTCCGAAGAAATACACACAGAAATGCAGTTTTATCTACATAAATTTTGTTAATCACTGATTAAGCTTCTCATTAATTATCATAATTATGTGCGGGCACGTAATTAGCATAACAACACAGTGTCATTATAGCTCAAAACATCATTGTGTACCTTAACATATTCTGAACAACAAAATAACATCTTTCAAAAAACTTATTACGTTTGAAATGGTTCATGGGTTACGAAAATTTCATGTCAATACTGTACAACAGAACGTAAGTAACATACACTACTGGCCATTAACATTGCTACACCAAGCAGAAATGCAGATGATAAACGGGTATTCATTGGACAAATATATTATACTAGAACTGACATGTGATTACATTTTCACGCAATTTGGGTGCATAGATCCTCACAAATCAGTTCCCCGAACAACCACCTATGGACGTAATAACGGCCTTGATACGCCTGGGCATTGAGTCGAACAGAGCGTGGATGGCGTGTACAGGTACAGCTGCCCATGCAGCTTCAACACGATACCACAGTTCATCAAGAGTAGTGACTGGCGTATTGAGCCGAGCCAGTTGCTCGGCCACCATTGACCAGACGTTTTCAATTGCTGAGAGATCTAGAGAATGTGCTCGTCAGGGCAGCAATCGAACATTTTCAGTATCCAGAAAGGCCCGTACAGGACCTGTAACATGCGGTCGTGCAATATCCTGCTGATATGTAGGGTTTTGCAGGGATCGAATGAAGGGTAGAGCCACGGGTCGTAACACATTTGAAATGTAACGTCCACTGTCCAAAGTGCCGTCAATGCGAACAAGAGGTGACCGAGACGTGTAACCAATGGCACCCCATACCATCACGCCGGGTGATACGCCAGTATGTCGATGACGAATACACGCTTCGAATGTGCGTTCACCGCGATCTCGCCAAACACGGATGCGACCTTTATGATGCTGTACACAGAACCTGGATTCATCCGAAAAAATGACGTTTTGCCATTCGTGCACCCAGGTTCGTCGTTGGGTACACCATTGCAGCCGCTCCTGTCTGTGATGCAGTGTCAAGGGTAACCACAACCATGGTCTCCGAGCTGATAGTCCATGCTGCTGCAAACGTCGTCGAACTGTTCGTGCAGATGGTTGTTGTCTTGCAAACGTCCCCATCTGTTGACTCAGGGATCGAGACGTGGCTGCACGATCCGTTACAGCCATGCGGATAAGGTACCTGTCATCTCGACTGCTAGTGATACGAGGCCGTTGGGATGCAGCATGGCGTTCCGTATTACCCTCCTGAACCCACCGATTCCATATTCTGCTAACAGTCATTGGATCTCGACTAACGCGAGCAGCAATGTCGCGATACAATAAACCGCAATCGCGATAGGCTACAATCCGACCTTTATCAAAGTTGGAAACGTGATGGTACGCATTTCTCCTCCTTATTCGAGGCATCACAACAACGTTTCACCAGGCAACGCCGGTCAACTGCTGTTAGTGTATGAGAAATCGGTTGGAAACTTTCCTTGTGTTAGCACGTTGTAGGTGTCGCCACCGGCACCAGCCTTGTGTGAATGCTCTGAAAAGCTAAACATTTGCATATCACAGCATCTTCTTCCTGTCGGTTAAATTTCGCGTCTGCAGCACGTCATCTTCGTGGTGTAGCAATGTTAATGGCCAGTAGTGTAGTTACAGGCAGACAAAAGAATAAGTAAAAGAATAAGGAACAAGATAAGAAATCACTAATTACAGGGTTTAATCGGCCGAGGTGGCCGAGCAGTTCTAGGTGCTCCAGTCTGGAACCGCGCGACCGCTACGGTCGCAGGTTGGAATCCTGCCTCGGGCATGGATATGTGTGATGTCCTTAGGTTAGTTAGGTGTAAGTAGTTGTAAGTTATAGGGTACCAATGACCTTAGAAGTTAAGTCCCATAGTGCTCAGAGTCATTTGAACCATTTTAAGCCAATTACAGGGTTTACTTAACAGTTTTTCATAAATATCACAATCATTAACAGACTGCATTTCTCGTTATGAGAGTTCATGTGTCTCAAGCAAGCGTCGAGCTCAAACTTAAATATTTACACCAAAGTTTGTGCTGAAAAGAGAAACATCGTGTTAGACACGCTTAGTTACAAAGGACGCCGCAGCGTTTTAAGAGCCCGCAGTGGCTCAGTCCAGATATGGCACTTCAGCGTGCGCCACAGCGGCACGCGTGATCTGTCTGTTTGTTTCTGCTGTGGCATTCTTTGAAAACTCACTCCCGAGTAATCTCAATGACCCCTTATGTTTCTATCACAGTAGCTAACTCAACACTGTCCATATTCACAAGCGTACACAGACCTGAAACTTATACACCATCTGAGTGCATCGGTATTCTCTTACATAGTACATGGTATAAAAGAATTTTTAGAACATATTATTTACAAAATGACAAGTGATACTTATACCAGACTGACCTTTGTACACACTGGTCATGACAAGGGTTTTTCTTTCATTTCAGTTGCTTTCAGAACATCTACTCTATAAGCTAAATTTCCCGTTACAGTTTATGTAAATTCATTGATGTCCGTCCGGCCAAATATTGAAAATTACAGTAATAATCAAGTTTTCACTGGAAATTCTTTCTCAATTCTTGATTGATGCAATTTCAAGTCAACAAGGTCACATACACCTGACAGCTTGCCAGAACTAGGAAAATCTAAACAGAAAGCATTAGTGTGATGAGGTATACAGACGATCTTAAATGGGTCATTATAAATAAATTTAAATATTGAAATCTCGTTATCAGTGTCGCCCGATTTCTCGTTCGCTTTAACACGAGAACGAGGTCACCAATTGCAAATTTAGCAAACCGCGCTTTCGCATCGTGAGCCGTATTCGCGCCCCGTCCTTCTTTTTCATTACCTCTAGTAAACGTTCTTTCTTCATGTCAATGTCAATTATAGCTTGCGGAAGAAAGTCAATTATTATTTCCACCAAACTCATAGACTTAAGTTCTAATAGAATTTCCTCTGGAGTGAATTCTGCAGATTCGTGCGTCAAATCATTCATAACGTTTTCAAAATCGTTTATATGCTTGTCCCACTCCCTGTGGTTGTGGTGACAATACATTCAGTAAAGTCTCCTTAGCTCACGCATGTACCGTTCCGCTGAATTGCCGGCCGGGCAATAGGCCAAGATGTAAAGGTCAGGATGGTACAGTATGTTCCTCTGTGTTTCAGTCTCTCAGATGCGGTGTGACACTCGTTAGTCCACAAAAACGGTGTATTCTTGAGTAACAAGTTGCTTAAGTTTGGATCAGTGAACGCTTGCCCCTGCACGAACTTGTCATAAAATCCGGTTAATTCTAGAAAACTTTTTAATTGTCTTCTATTCTTTGGATGTGAACAACTCATTATTGCCTCTGTCTACTGTGGATCTTTGGCGATTCCTGCTATACTAATTACGTGCCCAAGAAAATTCAATTCTTGCTTCATAAACACTTTTTCAGTTTCAGAGTCATCCACCTTTTCGTAAGGCACTGAAAATCTCGTCTAAAAGATCGCAAAGTTTTTTCCAGTTCGCATTCGGCAACAGCAAGTCGTCTATGTTCACTGTCATTCTGAAACTTAGGGCAGTGCCAAGTACTTTATCGAGCGACTGATCAAGACAGACACTGATATGTTCAGTTCGAATGGCACTACCTTATACTGGTATCACCTGCCCGCATACGAGAAAACAGTATTTACCTAGATTCTACCTCAAGAGTGATCTGCCAATAGCCAGCCGTAAGGTCGAGGCGAGTCATAAACTGTACATTGTGAAATATTTGCATTATCTTCTCCATACTTTCTGATCTATCTGTTTCATGTTTAACAACTTTGTACAGCATATGTGCATATATCACGATTCTGACACTACCATCTCTTTTTCCTACTACGATCGAGGGATTGTTAAAGGAACTGGTACTAAAAAATGGCTCTGAGCACTGTGGGACTTCCTTGGTCATCAGTCCCCTAGAACTTAGAACTACTTAAACCTAACTAACCTAAGGACATCACATATATCCATGCCCCAGGCAGGATTCGAACCTGCGACCGTAGCGGTCGCGCGGTTCCAGACTGTAGCGCCTAGAACCGCTCGGCCACTCCGGTCGGCGAACTGGTACTTCTCTCTATAACATTCCTTTCCACTATTCTATCTACTTCTTGTTGTACGGCCCGTATTTGATCAGTGATTCCGCGGGCGGTCATACAAAAGAACGGTTCGTAGCATTTGCTACACCGTCCACAATACTCTCCAACTTGTCTTCCAAACCATTGTTAACATTTAGATTCCGCATACAGTACTATTCCATATTTATGCCTAAGCCAATCTCATCAGTAAATAAGTAACAATGTGAATTGGTTGGTACTGAATACTCACATCATCAACTGTTTCATTAGAGCTCACACTAATTTCGGTCTCATGTTTTGAAATGCACGTCATTGTTTTGTTATTGCAGTCAATTGCTGCGTCATATTTAAGTAACCAATCTAAACCAATTATTAAGTCGGTGCTCAAATCTGGCACGACGATAGATTCATGTACAAATTGTTCCCCTTGAATTTCGAAACAGACAAATATTTGATGGGTTGCAGGTTTGCTACTCTTTCAGGTAGCACCGATTATGTTAACTCCCATTACGGGCAGTTCTTCTATTCCTGGGCTTTCTTTTAATAAATCGAAAAGTTTTCCGAACATAGCACTTAACTCTCACCCGGTATCAATTAGAATGTGCATATGCAGGCCGTTCATGTCGAGGGGCACTACTATACACATCAAAAAAAGTTTTGCATCACCACGGTTCTGAGAGTTCCGGAACCTGTACAGACTATTGAAATAGAGATGAGCATAAACATCATTTTCGCCCTTTTTATTGCTCTTGAAAACAACACATTGCATGTTGTACAACCATACAGTGAGACCTTCAAAAGTGGTGGTCCAGATTGCTGTACACATCGGTACCTCTAATACCCAGTAGCACGTCCTCTTCCATTGATGCATGTCTGTATTCGTCGTGGCAAACTATCCACAAGTTCATAAATGCACTGTTGCTCCAGATTGTCCCACTCCTCAACGGCGATTCGGCGAAGATCCCTCAGAGTGATTGGTGGGTCACGTCATCCATAAACAGCCCTTTTCAATCTATCCAAGGCATGTTCTATACGGTTCGGGTCTGGAGAACATGCTGCCAACTCTAGTCGAGCGATGTCTTTATCCTGAAGGAAGTCATTCTCAAATGTGCACGGTCGGGGTGCGAATTGTCGTCCATGAAGACCAATGCCTCGCCAATATGCTGCCGATTGGGTTGCACTATTGATCGGAGGATGGCATTCACATATCGTACAGCCGTTCCAGCGCCTTCCATGTCCAACAGCGGCGTACGTCGGCCCCACATAATGCCACCCCAAAACAGCAGGGAATGTCCACCTTGCTGCACTCAATGGACAGTGTGTCTAAGGCATTCAGCATGACTGGATCGCCTCCAAACACGTCTCCGACGATAGTCTGTTTGAAGGCATATGCGACACTCATCGGTGAAGAGAACATTATGCCAATCCTGAGCGGTCCATTCGGCACGTTGTTGGGCACATCTGTACCGCGATGCATGGTGTCAAGGTTGCAAAGATGGATCTCACCATGGACGTTGGGAGTGAAGTTACTCATCATGCAGCCAATGCGCACATTTTGAGTCGTAACACGACTTCCTGTGGCTGCAGGAAAAGCATTATTCGACGTGGTGGCATTGCTGTCAGGGCTCCTCCGAGCCATAATCCGTAGCTCCTGGGTGGCCTGAGCGAGGCATGTCATCGACAGTTCTTGTTTCTCTGTATCTCTTACATGTCCGGACAACATCGCTTTGGTTCACTCCGAGACGCCTGGACACTTCCATTATTGGGAGCCCTTCCTGGCACGAAGTAACGATGCGGACACGATCGAACAGCGGTATCGACCGTCTAGGCATGGTTGAACTACAGATAACGCGAGCCGTGTACCTCCTTCCTGATGAAATGACTAGAACTGATCGGCTGAAAGGGTCTCTGTCTGTGATACAATATCCACAGTCAACGTCCATCTTCAGGAGTTCTTGGAACCGGGGTGATGTAAAACTTTTTTTGATGTTTGTATTTGTCTACACTTATCTGTTTCTAGTTCTTTGTTTTCCCATAACAAGTCCTCATCCACATCAAGGTCACTGGAGAAAAATCCGCCCGGCTCTGATACCGACTGCGGTTTATCTGAGATTTTTAAATTTTCTGTTCTTGGACCTTTTACTTTCTATCTGCCTGTCCTTGCGGTCGTTTCAACCGTTTTGACCCCAACACTTTAACGTTTTTATCAATTTCTTCGATTAACGAACCTTGTTTTACCACCTGTTCGCTAACTCTCACGTCAAGTATATTTTCTCCAGAAAGATTGCTATCATCTTCCAAATTGCTTGGAGAAATGTGCTCCGTTTCTGCTTTAAGCCGGCCGTTGTGGCCGAGCGGTTCTAGATGCTTCAGTCTGGAACCACGCGCCTGCTATGGTCGCAGGTTCGAATCCTGCCTCAGGCATGGATGTGTGTGATGTCCTTAGGTTAGTCAGGTTTAATTAGTTCTAAGTCTAGGGGACTGATGACCTCATATGTTAAGTCCCATAGTGCGTACAGCCATTTACACATTCTCCAATCACCGATTAATCCATTCGGATCTGTCAGACGGACGTTGCCTAGGCTTTCTTCTGGGCCACTAAGGTCTTCTCACACCCGGTGGGTCCCAAACTGACGCCGCTAATCGTTTCCCTGATTAAGTACGACAGGCCGGTTTTATCAGGCTGTCGCAACTTCTGATTTTGTTCCTGCCTACTATCGTCCTGCTGAGAACTGCGTACCATATTCACATGACACCGGCCTCCGCCATTTCTACTATTATTGATTCCACTGTCACTTGTTAATGTTGCAGTGGTGTGATTCTTATTAATGCCATGTTAGTGGTTGCCATTATTGTCATAGTTATTGTTATTATGGTTGTTGCTGTTGAGGTAATGGCTTCTAAAATTTTCGTCGTTATTCCATCAATTATCTTCATTTTCAAAAAAAAATGGTTCAAATGGCTCTGAGCACTATGGGACTCAACTGCTGTGGTTATCAGTCCCCTAGAACTTAGAACTACTTAAACCTAACTAACCTAAGGACATCACACACATCCATGCCCGAGGCAGGATTCGAACCTGCGACCGTAGCAGTCCCACGGTTCCGGACTGCGCGCCTAGAACCGCGAGACCACCGCGGCCGGCTATCTTCATTTTCACCTTTTCTAAGAATTCCGTAACTGTTCTTTAGTTACTACCTATATACTCCTTGGAATCACTTGGAAGCTTATTCCACAACTCCCAGACAATCACGGATTTAGTCCGTCGATCAAGCAAATATTCTAATTTGCGGATCCAATTTTAGCAAAATTCTTTCATTGAGCCGCACGAGTTGGTATTGTAGGATTGTGACACTGCGAAATTGCGCCATACTCTTTCCTGCTTCTACTCTGACCAATATTCTTTCAAAAACGCATTCTTAAATTCTTGAAAGCTCAAGTTCGCAACATTGAGGTTTTAAACCCAATGCCCCCCCCCCCCCCCCCCCATTCGCCAGCACGTCGATTACAGCATTAATTTTTCTCTTATCCGTCCACGATTCACTCAATACCCTTTCGCAATTTTTAATGAACTCGGTAGTGTGCAATCCACCCAGCTTTTTAAGGGATCGAAACGCTCCCCCGTCGTCAAAATTTCAGTATTCTGTGTATGTCACGACACACGGTGCTGCTTTTTGTCTAATCTCTTTTCTAGTTCGGTTACTTTCGTAACTAATCGGGAAGTGGTGGTCACTAACGTTTCCATTTCTATCTTTTTCTGATCACACGTAATCAACAGTTTTATCACTCTAGTAGGTACGTCTGATACTAAAGTTTACAAATTCGTAACCTTTTCCATGTCATCTTTTCGCGCTAATTCTATCTTTTCAATTACTTTATTTTCAATAATGGGATCAACAGGCTCTTCTAGTTCCTGTTCGATCCTCTCTATTTCCGGCTCAAAACGATTATTCCTGTTTTTTACTGAAGATTTGTCACGTCCTGCATAAGATTACCGATTTCGCTATTCATTAAGTTATTTCTTTCCTGATTTCACCTACGTTCGTGTTAACAACTCCGATATTATTGTTAACAGTCTTGATTGCTTTGTTCTGATGATCCATTTCACTTGATTGAGCATCAGTTTTACTGTTAATTGATTCGGATTGAGCTTTTGTTGACTCGGACTGAGCATGAATTTTGCTGAATAACCTGCTCAACAAATCGTTTATAATTCCATATATTACTGGTTTTGGCTCTAAGTTTGGCACTTTCTGAATGGTTTCCTCGTATCTATCGCCAATGGAATCCGTTTTGATTTTTATTCCGATTTCCGTAGCATCTGCAAATTCCTGGAATTCTATTCTTGTCAGTTCATGTGTTTCAGCGGTATCGTCTGTGATGCTAGCGGCCAGTTCCTGAACAGCTGGATCCGCAGCCAGCGTTTCACTTAGTTATATAGACTGATCCATTAAGTATAGGAAGAGTATCAGTTTCATTTATGTTCATCCTGTTGCCTGTTTTATTGATAAATGCAATTTTAGAAATTTTGTGGCTTTCTTCCAGCACTTACTATTGTTGTGCGTGAGCGAGTTTATTCGTAGCGACAGGGTTTAATTCGCTACGGATCTGCACAATGCAGAATATGTACCAAGAAAATTATCATACTGATGCTGTACTGTTACTAACATCACGACGTGTAACCTCCCTCTTCTTAATCGGCTTATTGGATTGCGATATAAATGACGGTGATCGTGTATGTCTGATGAAATTTTACGAGTGTAGGCTATCGTTACCTAAGGAAAATAATACCGATTAGTAGGAAGGAAGAATCTACTCTAAACCTAATCTAAGTACTGATAATGATTCTGAATTTTAGTGCAATCGCTCACAAACCACTCAAGACGGAAAAGGGTTCTACGAAATATTTAATACAAAAATACTGATTAACAAAAAAAAGATAGTTAAACGATCGACAGCCCACAATGGTAATGAATATCCAAAATTCTAAGAAAGATAATGACAAAGAAAATCAAGCAAATAATCACTGGCGTGGCAGCAGAAGGTTGTCACACTTTTCCACAACATAACAGCTCACGAGGAAATAAAGGAATCAGGAAGCTGTGAGTTTGCACTTAGTTATATCTCATGGTAACATGTCAAAATATGGACAACGGCAAGTAATTTGCTTTTAAGTATTTAAAGATTGAACTGAATTTACTGTAAGCAAATGATTTACTTTTAACATAAGAACAATAAAATATGTGCCATGCCAGTGGTAATCACTCGCTAAGCTAAATACAGAACAAATGAAATTGCACTCTCTCAAATTGTGCTTTATCTTTAGATATTAGTTTTGCCAGTGGAGCCGGCCGGGGTGGCCGAGCGGTTCTAGGCACTACAGTCCGGAACCGCGCAATCGCTACGGTCGCGGGTTCGAATCCTGCCTCGGGCATGGATGTGTGTGATGTCCTTAGGTTAGTTAGGTTTAAGTAGTTCTAAGTTCTAGGGGACTGATGACCTCAGAAGTTAAGCCCCATAGTGCTCAGAGCCATTTGAACCATTTTTTTGCCAGTGGAATGTTACGTTACTTTGAGTGAGCGAAGTTAATACTCAAAATTGCAAATCAGTTAGGCCTCTGATATGCAATACAATTCTGAACAGTTACTGAAGCAGCAAAATTTAGACTCAAACTGGTCATTAGCAAACAAAGATCTGGCAGTAAGTCCGCTCCTGACAGCCGAGTGGTCAGCGCGACGGAATGTCATACCTAACGGCACGGGTTCGATTCCCGGCTGGGTCGGAGATTTTCTCCGCTCAGGGACTGGGTGTTGTGTTGTCGTTATCAACCATTTCATCCTATCATCACGCAAGTCACCGAAGTGGCGTCAACTCGAAAGACTTGCACCAGGCGAACGGTCTACCCGACGGGAGGCCCTAGCCACACTGCATTTCCGTTGTAATACTTGATCAGTTTTCATATTTTTACGACACTATCTGGTACCATGTAAAGCAAAGGGACTCCGCTTGGTAATAATGGTTAAGGCCAATAACGACACAGGTGCCCTATAAGTTTTAAGTATTGCAGTTTATTTTTCAAGAAAGTTAGTCATTAAAGTTTGTTAAAGAAGTGGAACTGGGTAACGTCTGTTCAATGTTAGCTATATTTAACAGTCTTACAATGTTGTAGCTGTGTGGACAACGAAGAATGTAGCAAACGACAGTGCTGAGCTGCTGCTGCTGCTACTACTACTGCCTGAGAACCGCGAATCATCCCCAGCGCCACGGATAATTATGAGACAGACAATAGTTAAAAAGGCAGCTTCCTCCGCCTGTCCACTCCAGCCGTGTTCTCAATACTCGCTGGTTGACAAGTAGCTGCGCCTACATTGGCGCGAACACAACTGCACACCGCGTCTGCGGGAGCGGCCAACTAACACTTACACACTCTTTCAAAGACGTATGTTGCAGTGTGTTTCCTCTGCTCGCAGGGCGACAGAGACTCTCCATACGCAAAGATAAACAACGGCACAGCTACTGCCATTTCGTTGATGCTATCGATACATTTAAACGAAGTTTCTTTGGCGATTACCATAGAGTAAATATCTCTGGAGTGAGCGTTCACCTGCGCAGAACAGATTTTGTGTTGTCAACATACATTGCCGGCCCAGTCACGTATTCTCGGGACGTCGTGTGTTTGTCCGTATAGTGCCCTGTATATTTAGACTGTCATTACATCCCTAGTACAGACGGATTCTTTTCGTACGTGTCGTGGATTATTTATATATGTTGCGCAGACATTTTAACAGTATCCATTTGATACCGGGAATGAACCAGCTACGTAACTTTTAAGGGCAAGTGATATTACATCCTGCTTCTTTGCGATAAGTGTCACAGTTCAAATGCACTCGATTTTTGGTAGTTTTCGGTATGATACGGCACTTTATAGTATTACAGAGCCTGACGTACATTTTTGCGGTAATAGTCTTGTAAAACGACTTGACAGTACGCTAGTACTTTTGCAAGTGTCCGAAAAACACCGAATTTGCCACACATTAGCGATTATATCCCTGCTAATTCGCCCTTTTTTCTGCTATTTCTGCGTATTTATTTTCTCGTTTTTGCGACCTAAAGCACAATTTTTCTTAGTGGTATCACTTTGAAGTATTTATTTCACGCATTTTCCGTACTTGCTCCCAGTTTATTAAATAAATAGTAGACTGAGTAATCTATATACATAATCGACAAGTCACTGATAAATGCATGGAGGATAGTATTTGCTGAAACAACTAACCATTCCCTTTCCTGTTCCACTAGAAAATTTACGAGGGGAAGCGATTGTTTGTAAGCTCTTTTTCAAAATGACTCAAATGGCTTGGAGCACTATGGGACTTAACATCTGACGTCATCAGTCCCCTAGAACTTAGAACCACTTAAACCTAACTAACCTAAGGACATCACACACATCCATGCCCGAGGCAGGATTCGAATCTGCGACCGTAGCGGTCGCGCGGTTCCAGACTGAAGCGCCTAGAACCGTAAGCTTCTGTACGAGCCGTAACAACTATTATATAGTCATAAAATCGTAGAAAAATAGGTCTACAGAATCAAGCCTTAATTATAATGCGTCTCGAAATTTTTAAACATATACAGTGTCTCTTATTAATATGATAACTATAATTAGAGCTAATGGTATGTATCCATGAAAAGTTACTATCCCTCCTTTCACATATTTTTCTTTGCATCTGTAGCAACAACAGTAATTCACCATCGCTATTACACTATCAACAAACGGTGAAACACAACAAGAACTCTTGATATTATAAACTTCAAATGCTGCAGAAAGCACACACGAAAAGCGAAGTCTCGAAAACACGTGACAATCCATGTTTAATATTGACAACATGCGCAGAACACAACGCTCACTCCCGAGATATTTACTCTATGGCGATTACCCAGAGATTTGCAATATTTACATTGTAATTACAGCCAGTTATATACGTTCACAAATAAATACACTATTACATCCATTACGCATTACGAAGTTTCTATAACAAAGCTTACAGTTTAAAAAATAGCAGTATATTACAAGTTATCAACAGATGTTAAATGGCGGAAACTTTTGGGTGGTGCAGAGGGTATTTTACCTGCATTTTCGGTGTTACAAAGGGACGCATACAGGGTGGCCAACAATATGGAAACACAAAAAACACTTGAAACTTCCTGACAGATTAAAAGTGTGTGCTGGACCGAGTTTGAGTCTCGGTCCGGTACACACTTTTAACCTGTCAGGAAGTTTCATATTAGCGTACACTCCGCTGCAGAGTGAAAGTTTCATTCTGGAATCAAAACCACAGTCCACATTACAATTCCTAATGCGGTGTAGGAAATCTGTTAACATTCAAAACTACTTACAGTCGTCTCAGAATGGATAAATACAGGTCCTGTATGGGTTTCGAGGGAATCTTATATCATTCTTCCTGCACAATAAAAATGGTTCAAATGGCACTGAGCACTATGGGACTTAACTTCTGAGGTCATCAGTCCCCTAGAACTTAGAAGTACTTGAACCTAACTAACCTAAGGACATCACAAACATCCATGCCCAATGCAGGATTCGAACCTGCGACCGTAGCGGTCGCGTCCTGCACAATACTGGCAAGTACTGGTACTAATGATGATGGAGGGTGATAGCGATGACGCACCATTCTCTCCCAAGTAGATCGCAAAGCCACAAAGGCTGGATAATATTGAGATCTGGTGATTGTCGTGACCTATGTAGATCCGACCAATCATTCTCGTACTCACAAAACCAGTCCACGATGTGAACTGCTTCAACAAGGACATTGTCGTCTTGGAACACAGAATCACCATACGGGAACAGACATCGTGCCACGAGATGGACCTGATCAACCAAAATGGTCACATAATCCTCGGCAGTAATGCGACCTTGCAAAAGTAACAATAGGGTCCGTGGAATACCATGGTATCCGAATCGCCCTTCCCCCCTTATGTTTCACTAATGGGATGTAATCTCGGCCAGAAGTTGGAAACAGTGTGCATCAAGACTCAACTGACCAAATGACTTTCTTCTATTGCACCATAGTCCCGGCGTAAGTCTTTAGCATTATGTTACGGGCATTTACACCACTGATAAGTAACTTTGGGTTTCCAGCTCGCCTTCCAATTCCCTCCTTATGGAGTTTCCTTCGTGTTGTGTTGGTGCTGTCAGGGTTTGCGAGTGCGACATCCAATTCTGCAGTGACTGTTACAACTGTCGTCCACTTAATTTTTCGCTTTGCCTGTATGCGACATATACACTACTGGCCATGAAAATTGCTACACCAGGAAGATGACGTGCTACAGACGCGAAATTTACCCGACAGGAAGAAGATGCTGTGATATGCAAATGATTAGCTTTTCAGTGCACTCACACAAGGTTGGCGCCGGTGGCGACACCTACAACGTACTGACATAAGGAAAGTTTCCAACCGATTTCTCATACACAAACAGAATTTGACCGGCGTTCCCTGGTGAAACGTTGTTGTAATACCTCGTGTAAGGAGGAGAAATGCGTACCATCACGTTTCCGACTTTGATAAAGGTCGGATTGTAGCCTATCACGATTGCGGTTTATCGTATTGCGACATTGTTGCTCGCGTTGGTCGAGATCCAATGACTGTTAGCAGAATATGGAATCGGTGGGTTCAGGATGGTAATACGGAACGCCACGCTGGATCCCAACGGCCTCGTTTCACTAGCAGTCGAGACGACAGGCATCTTATCTGCATGGCTGTAACGGATCGTGCAGCCACGTCTCGATCCCTGAGTCAACAGATGGGGACGTTTGCAAGACAACAACCATCTGCACGAACAGTTCGACGACGTTTGCAGCAGCATGGACTATCAGCTCGGAGACCAAGGCTGCGGTTACCCTTGACGCTGCATCACAGACAGGAGCGCCTGCGATGGTGTACTCAACGACGAACCTGAGTGCACGAATGACAAAACGTGGTTTTTTTCGGATGAATACAGGTTCTGTTTACAGCAACATGATGGTCGCATCCGTGTTTGGCGACATCGCGGTGAACGCACATTGGAAGCGTGTATTCGTCATCGCCATACTGGCGTATCACCCAGCGTGACGGTATGGGGTGCCACTGGTTACACGTCTCGGTTACTTCTTGTTCGCATTGACGGCACTTTGGACAGTGGACGTTACATTTCAAATGTGTTACGACCCGTGGCTCTACCCTTCATTCGATCCCTGCTAAACCCTACATATCAGCAGGATATTGCACGACCGCATGTTGCAGGTCCTGTACCGGCCTTTCTGGATACAGAAAATGTTCGACTGCTGCCCTGGCCAGCACATTCTCCAGATCTCTCACCAATTGAAAACGTCTGGTCAATGGTGGCCGAGCAACTGGCTCGTCACAATACGCGTCACTACTCTTCATGAACTATGGTATCGTGTTGAAGCTGCATGGGCAACTGTACCTGTACACGCCATTCAAGCTCTGTTTGACTCAATGCCCAGGCGTATCAAGGTCGTTATTACTGCCAGAGGTGGCTGTTCTGGATACTGATTGTTCAGGATCTATGCACCCAAATTGCATGAAAATGTAATCAGATGTCGGTTCTAGTATAATATATTTGTCCAATGAATACCCATTTATCATCTGCATTTCTTGTTGGTGTAGCAATTTTAATGGCCATACGACGCCTCTTGAAACATCGTCCGCAGCTCGTGATCTAGTGGCTAGTGTTGCTGCCTCTAGATCACGGTGTCCCCGGTTCGATTCCCAGCCGGGTTGGGGATTTTCTCTGCCTGGGGACTGGGTGTTTTTGTTGTCCGCATCATTTCATCCTCCTCATGATCATTATAATTCGTGACAGCGGCTCGGTTGGAATGTGAAAAAAAAAATTGGACTGTGTAAAACTTTGTATGGGCGCTGATGACCATGCAGTTGATCGCCCCACAAAGTATACATCATTATCATCATCATCATCGTCATAACCAACATCTTGAAACATCAATCATTTCGTTCCCTTCGTTACGGAAGCACCTACCATACGGGCACCAACAATTTGCCCAAGTTGGAAACCACTTACCTCCTACATAATGCAGTCACAGCTGCACAACATACTGTTTTGACCACGACTGACACATGCAACGTATTGTTAGAGGTCGCACATGGGCCACTGTGGTCAAATATGAGGGTCGATCAATAAGGAATGACTCACATTTTTTTAAAAAAAGATATTAAAATACATAGACAAATGTCCTTGTTGGTGCTTCATATTTGATGTTTGTTCTGTGCGTTGGTGAAGTTACGAACCATGCTGACAGATGGCAGAGTCGTAGTAGAGCATCAAAATGGCGTCTACATACGGCACACACTACAAGCAGCGTGCTGTTATTGAATTCTTGTGTGCAGAAAAAGAAACCGTGGTGAACATCCATAAACGTGTCTGTACGGTGTATGGCGATGCTCAAGTTGACAGGAGTAGGCAGTTGGGCGATGGGTAAAGAAAGTTAGTCTCAGGAAATGCAGAAACAGAGCTCCAGACATGCTGAATCGTGCGTACGCCATTATTCATGCCGACCGGCGCATCACAACTCGACAATTGGCTCTGCAGTTATCGGTCAGCATTGGAGGAGCGTCTGCAATGATTGAGACTCTCGGATATTCAAAGAGGTGCTCACGATGGGTTCCACGAATGCTCACAGCGGACCACAAGATCCAAAGAAAGGCCATTTCATCTGTGTTGTTGGAGTGTTTTGAGACCGACGGAGGGGCCTTTCTGTTACTGGAATACACTTCGAAGATGACGAGAGTGTCAGTCATGCAGTGAAAACATGGCTACGCCTACAGGACAAGAGCTTTTACCAGCAGGGAATACATGCTCTTCCATAACGTTGTCGTACGGCCATAGGACGTGATGGAGACTACGTAGAAATATAGGACATGAACAAGACGTGTTGCTGTATATTGTCACCAAATTCTGACTCTTAACAATTAACATGTTCTGAGAAAAAAAAAGTGAGATAATACGTATTGAACAACGCTCTTACAACCGCGCGCCCTGCAGACTTGGCCAGCACCTGCATTTATGTTCCAGCACACATTTATCGCAGTGTTTCCATATTTTTGTCGAACCTTTGTCCTTACATACATGCGGCATTAAGCAAGAGAACATTACAAAGATGATTATCAAATTTCGGTAATACACGCTACAAGAGAGGCATTGTGCTCTGATACCACAGTTCATCATTGGGACGAGCCAGTTGCTCGGCCACCATTGGCCAACGTTTTCAATTGGCGAGAGATATGGAGAATGTGCTGGCCAGGGCAGCAGTCGAACATTTTCTGTATCCAGAAAGGCCCGTACAGGACCTGCAACATGAGGTCGTACATTATCCTGCTGAAATGTAAGGTTTCGCAGGGATCGAATGAAGGGTAGAGCCACGGGTCGTAACAAATCTGAAATGTGACGTCCACTGTCCAAAGTGCCATCAATGCGAACAAGAGGTGACCGAGACGTGTAAGCAATGGCACCCCATACCTTCACGCAGGATGATACGCCAGTAAGGCGATGACGAATACAGGCTTCCAGTGTGCGTTCACCGCGATGTCGCCAAACACGGATGCGAACATCATGATGCTGCAAACAGAACCTGGATTCATCCGAAAAAATGACGTTTTGCCATTCGTGCTCGCAGGTTCGTCGTTGAGTACACCATCGCAGGCGCTCCTGTCTATGATGCAGCGTCATGGGTAACCGCAGCCATGGTCTCCGAGCTGATAGTCCATGCTGCTGCAAACGTCGTCGAACTGTTCGTGCAGATGGTTGTTGTCTTGCAAACGTCCCTATCTGTTGACTCAGTGGTCGAGACGTGGCTGCACGATCCGTTACAGCCATGCGGATAAGATGCCTGTAATCTCGACTGCTAGTGAAACGAGGCCGTTGGGATCCAGCACGGTGTTCCGCATAACCCTCCTGAACCCACCGATTCCACATTCTGCTAACAGTCATTGGATCTCGACCAAAGCGAGCAGCAATGTCGCGATACGATAAACCGCAATCGCGATAGGCTACAATTCGACCTTTATCAAAGTTGGAAACGTGATGGTACGCTTTTATGCTCCTTATACGATGCATCACAACAACGTTTCACCAGGCAACGCCGGTCAACTGCTGTTTGTGTATGAGAATTGTGTTGGAAACTTTCCTCATGTCAGCACGTTGTAGGTGTCGTCACCGGCGCCAACCTTGTGTGAATGCTCTGAAAAGCTAATAGTTTGCGTATCACAGCACCTTCTTCATGTCTGTTAAATCTCGCGTCTGTCGCACGTCATCTTCGTGGTGTAGTAATTTTAATGCCCAGTAGTGTACATATAGTAAAGAGCAGTTTTCCTTTCATTTAATAAAGAGGAAATGACAAACCCACATGTCTGGGTAAAAAGAAGATCAAAAGTTGTGTTTACTCAAGGCGAAACCCATCCAAAAACGAAAGTAAACCTTTCGTTGTTCAGAGGCAGTTATAGAAGGAATTTAACAGAATTAATGTTTATATATATCCCTCACAGCCGTTGTATTCTCGTAACAAACGAGATATATGTTTGTGATAAAGTTTCTAATAATGTTGTAGGTTTTGAAAGGTAATTAGAAACTAGTCTAGGAAAAAAGTAAAGTTCCTCAAAATCTTGCAGATATTTAACAAATTCTTTTCACAGTATCATGTCTGTAGCATTCTCAACTAGCAGCGAGGTAGCATTTCCACGAAATACTAAAGAATTCATCTGTGCGGGGAGCTGTCCTGCCAGAGAAAAACACGTGCAGGGGAAGAGGTGTCCCAACAGAAAGGAGAGCGCCTGGGTGCGAGAAACAACTTGTTTCGGCGAAGTGCTCTTCAGGGATGGATAACGGCTCACCGAGGAAATTAAATGTCCTCTGAACAATGGATAAGGACGCAATAAAAGCGCAGGAGAGTAGTAAAATGGGAACACTTCCTCTTCTACCCGGTTTGGCTATCAACTTAAGTTTACTTCATAGCTTTAGATTAATTTCCGTGATTCTTGATATATTCTACGTTGCAAAAATATGTTTAAGTAACTAATGAATGTCATTAGGTGGATCACTCGTTCAACATAACCAACGTAACGTTCTAACATGCGACCATTTAGTGCTAAAAGCAATTGCGGGCAGCATCTCGTGACTGTTAGGATACGCGGCCCATTCCCGGTCAGCACATTTAATTTTAGGTTAACCGTCTCTTACTCGCTCCAGGAAAATACTGGTATGTGTTCTCTCAAATGGATGCCGGTACCGTTTTCCCTCGTTCTAACTAAATAATAAAGTAGCACTCAATAATACAATGAATGCTTTCACGACCGGATGTCTTTGTTACTGATGAGTCTTCCGGGTTGTATGGCCGTGGTACAAGAAACCTTTAATTTCCTGACGTTTCGTTCAGAGCTTCGCTGGACGTCTTCAGAGCTGCACCTGGCGACGCCCAGTCATGGCAACTTACGAGTCGGACGTCTGAAAGCGAAATAAATACTATGTAAAGTGGGCATGGTCCATTTTACGCGTAATCAGTGCAGATAATCCTTGTCAGATATAAAAATTAACCATCGATGCTCGTCTGTCAAGAGCAGAGCCACTGTCCATATATCATTAAATTTCATGGTTTCCCCTATTCTCTTGTAATCATTCCCATGCTTATACGAGGGGCGTTCAGAAAGTAAGCTCCGATCGGTCGCGAAATGGAAACGACTATGAAAATCCGATAAAGCTTTGCACAGATGTGTTGGGTAGTGTCTCTAGTATAACCCCAGTTAGCATCACGTCGCTCTTCTCATTTCTGAGCTCGCAGTGAGTGCGTAAAGATGTCTAGAAAATAGTGTCTGCCGCCAAGTACGAGGGCCTGGTGAGAAATTTCGCCTGAAGCTATGCAGCTAACATTACATAACTGTCGTGCTGTTTCTTCTTCAAGACAATTATCAGCCGCATTCTGCAGGGGCAATGAAGATGCTCCTGCATCGTTTTCAAATGGAAATGTGAGATTTCCCGCAATACAGTCCGCAATTGTCTCCCCCTGAGTTTCATCTCTGGTCACATGAACCGCTGTCTTTGAAGACAACATTTTGACACAGACAACGAGGTGTAGGCCAGCGTGGAGAATTGGCGGAAAGCACTGGCGGCTGCCTTCTATGATGAGGCTATTGAAAAGTTGGTACAACGCTATGACAAAAGTCTAAGTCAGAACGGCGACTACGTAGAGAAGTAGCTGAAAGGTGTAGCTAATTGTTACAAGTAAAAAATTTCTGATGTTCACTGTGGTTTCAATTTGGCAATCAATCGGAGCTCACTTTCTGAACAGGCCTCGTATAATGAAGCGCTAAAGAAACTAGTATAGGCAAGCGTATTCAAACACAGTCCTATGTAAACAGGCAGAATATTGCGCCCGGTCGTCAACACCTGTATATAACAACAAGTGTCTGGTGCAGTTGTTAGATCAGTTACTGCTGCTACAATGGCAGGTTGTCATGATTTAAATGAGTTTGAACGTGGTGTTATAATCGGCGCATGAGCGATGGGACACAGCACTTCCGAGGTAGCGATGAAGTGGGGATTTTCTCGTACGACCATTTCACCAGTTTACCGTGGATATCAAGAATCTGGTAAAACACCGAATCTCTGACATCGCTACAACCGAAAAAAGATCCTGCAAGAACGGCACCTACGACGACTGAAGAGAATCGTTCAACCCTTCCGCAAACTGCTTCAGATTTGAATACTGGGCCAACAACAAGTGTCAGCGTGCGAACCATTCAACGAAACATAATGGATATGGGCTTTCGGATCCGAAGGCCCACTTGTGTACCCTTGATGAGTGCACGACGCAAAGCTTTACGACTCGCCTGGGCCCGTCAGCACAGACATTAGACTGTTGAAGACGGGACACCTGTTGCCTGGTCGTACGGGTCTCATTTCAAATTGTACCGAGCGCATGGACGTGTATCGGTATGGAGACAACCTCATGAATCCATGTACCTTGCATGCTAGCAGGGGACTATTCAAGCTGGTGGAGGCTCTGTAATGGTGTGGGGGTGTGCAGTTGGAGTGATACGGGCCCCTGATACGTCTAGATGCGAATCTGAAACGTGACACGTACGTAAGCATCCTGTCTGATCACCTGCATCCATTCTACATCTACATCTACATTCATACTCCGCAAGCCACCCAACGGTGTGTGGCGGAGGGCACCATACGTGCCACTGTCATTACCTCCCTTTCCTGTTCCAGTCGCGTATGGTTCGCGGGAAGAACGACTGTCTGAAAGCCTCCGTGCGCGCTCTAATCTCTCTAATTTTACATTCGTGATCTCCTCGGGAGGTATAAGTAGGGGGAAGCAATATACTCGATACCTCATCCAGAAACGCACCCTCTCGAAACCTGGCGAGCAAGCTACACCGCGATGCAGAGCGCCTCTCTTGCAGAGTCTGCCACTTGAGTTTATTAAACATCTCCGTAACGCTATCACGGTTACCAAATAACCCTGTGACAAAACGCGCCGCTCTTCTTTGGATCTTCTCTGTCTCCTCCGTCAACCCGATCTGGTACGGATCCCACACTGATGAGCAATACTCAAGTATAGGTCGAACGTTGTCTTGTGACAGCCAGAGCGAGAGCACCAGCAGCAGCGAGTACTGTTTGTATAAAGCGTTTATTTTGCATTTTGTTTACGACCTTCCACTAAGGAAGGGATTCTATTTGTGTTTATCTGCTCTGCATAGAAACTAACAGTTCTTGATCGTTAGGAGAGAAATTTATTTTGTACTTATTTGCTGCGCTTAGCTTTTAAATAGTTTTTCTGGGAAAACCTAGCGCAGTTTTCGCGTCTCGTATTTCAGTGAGTGTTTCTTGATTATCAGAGTAGCTCATCAGAAGATTATCTTGGGAATTTGTCACCGTATAGAGTAGGGTAAACATAGTCATGTGTAGGGACTGTGGTTGTTGTGAGCGGACGCAAGGAGAATTGGCCACTCTTCGGGGGCAGGTGGAGGCTTTGTCTGTTAGGCTCATCGAGCTCGAGGCGCAGGCGTCGGCTCGTAGTGGCGTTGGGGCAACTGTGGTGAGACCTATGCCTACTTCGGTGGCCTTGGAATCACATGGAACCCCTGATGTCGCTGCGTCTTCCGGCAGTGAGCATCTTACCGGTCAGCCATCACTCCAGGGTGAATGGCGGACAGTGGTGGGCTCGCGTGTGCCTGGCCGAAAGGCGAAGGTGGGATCTGGCCGCGTGGCAGCTGCCTTACCCCTTTCCAACAGGTACGGGGTGCTTCCTAGTGGTGATGACATCGTTTCCGAGCCACCACAGGATGCCTCGCCTGTTGGGCCAGTGGCCGATTCTCCGGCAAGGTCCCGACAGTCACAGAGGGCGGGCCTATTAGTTATAGGGAGCTCCAACGTTAGGCGGGTTATGGAGCCCCTCAGGAAAATAGCGGGTAGGTCGGGGAAGAATGCCAGTGTGCACTCGGTGTGCTTGCCGGGGGGTCTCGTCCGTAATGTGGAGGAGGCCCTTCCGGCAGCTATTGAACGCACTGGGTGTGACCGGCTGCAGATAGTAGCACATGTCGGAACGAATGACGCCTGCCGCCTGGGTTCTGAGGCCATCCTTGGTTCCTTCCGGCGGCTGGCTGATTTGGTGAAGACAACCAGCATCGCACGCGGAGTGCAAGCTGAGCTTAATATCTGCAGCATAGTGCCCAGAGTCGATCGCGGTCCTCACGACTCTGCGACTATAATGGTTGCAAATTCATCGACATCCGTTATTGGGTGGAGAACTGTAGGGCCCCCCTAGACAGGTCAGGCGTGCACTACACACCGGAAGCAGCTACTAGGGTAGCAGAGTACGTGTGGCGTGCACACGGGGGTTTTTTAGGTTAGAGGGACCCCCCCTTGGGCGAAACGATAAAATACCTGACGGCTTACCAGAGAGAACATCAGCATCGTTGATAAAGAACGTCCGTCCTCAGAGACCAAAAACAGGAAAAGTTAACGTAATATTGGTAAACTGCAGGAGTATCCAGGGCAAGGTTCCTGAATTAGTATCGCTTATTGAAGGAAATAGTGCGCATATAGTATTAGGAACGGAAAGTTGGTTAAAACCGGAAGTGAACAGTAACGAAATCCTAGACACAGAATGGAATATATACCGCAAGGATAGGATAAACGCCAATGGTGGAGGAGTATTCATAGCAGTAAAGAATTCAATAATATCCAGTGAAGTTATTAGCGAATGCGAATGTGAAATAATCTGGGTTAAGTTAAGTATCAAAGGTGGGTCAGATATGATAGTCGGATGCTTCTATAGACCACCTGCATCAGCAACCGTAGTAGTTGAGCGCCTCAGAGAGAACCTGCAGAACGTCGTGAAGAAGTTTCGTGATCATACTATTGTAATAGGGGGAGACTTCAATCTACCAGGTATAGAATGGGATAGTCACACAATCAGAACTGGAGCCAGGGACAGAGACTCTTGTGACATTATCCTGACTGCCTTGTCCGAGAATTACTTCGAGCAGATAGTTAGAGAACCAACTCGTGAAGCTAACGTTTTAGACCTCATAGCAACAAATAGACCGGAACTTTTCGACTCCGTGAATGTAGAAGAGGGTATCAGTGATCATAAGTCAGTGGTTGCATCAATGACTACAAGTGTAATAAGAAATGCCAAGAAAGGAAGGAAAATATATTTGCTTAACAAGAGTGATAGGGCACAAATCGCAGAATATCTGAGTGACCACCATCAAACGTTCATTTCTGAGGAAGAGGATGTGGAACAAAAATGGAAAAAATTCAGAAACATCGTCCAGTACGCCTTAGATAAGTTCGTACCGACTAAGGTCCAAAGCGAGGGGAAAGATCCACCGTGGTATAACAATCATGTACGAAAGGTACTACGGAAACAAAGAAAGCTTTATCATAGGTTTAAGAGTAGTCGAATCATAGCTGATAAGGAAAAGCTGAACGAAGCGAAAAAGAGCGTAAAGAGAGCAATGAGAGAAGCATTCAACGAATTCGAACATAAAACATTGGCAAACAATCTAAACAAGAACCCTAAAAAGTTTTGGTCATATGTAAAATCGGTAAGCGGATCTAAATCCCCTATTCAGTCACTCGTTGACCACGATGGCACCGAAACAGAGGACGACCGAAGAAAGGCAGAAATACTGAATTCAGTGTTCCGAAACTGTTTCACTGCGGAAAATCGTAACACGGTCCCTGACTTCAGCCGTCGCACGGACGCCAAAATGGAAAATATTGAAATAAACGATATCGGAATTGAAAAACAACTGCTATCACTTAGTAGCGGAAAAGCATCCGGACCAGACGAGATACCCGTAAGATTCTACAGTGATTATGCTAAAGAACTTGCCCCCTTTCTATCAGCAATTTATCGTAGATCTCTGGAAGAACGTAAAGTACCTAGCGACTGGAAGAAAGCGCAGGTCGTTCCCATTTTCAAGAAGGGTCATAAATCAGATGCGAATAATTATAGGCCTATTTCGCTTACGTCAATCTGTTGTAGAATAATGGAACATGTTTTATGTTCTCGTATTATGACGTTCTTAGATAATACAAATCTCCTTCATCATAACCAACATGGATTCCGCAAACAGAGATCATGTGAAACTCAGCTCGCCCTATTTGTCCAAGAAATTCACAGTGCCGTAGACACTGGCGAGCAGATTGATGCCGTATTCCTGGACTTCAGGAAGGCATTTGATACGGTTCCGCACTTACGTTTAGTGAAAAAAATACGAGCTTACGGAATATCGGACCAGGTTTGTGATTGGATTCAGGATTTCCTAGAAGAAAGAACACAACATGTCATTCTTAACGGTTCAAAATCTGCAGATGTAGAGGTAATTTCGGGAGTACCGCAAGGAAGCGTGATAGGACCTTTATTGTTTACAATATACATAAATGACTTAGTTGACAACATCGGTAGCTCCGTGAGGCTATTTGCAGATGACACGGTTGTCTACAAGAAAGTAGCAACATCAGAAGACTCGTACGTACTCCAGGAAGACCTGCAGAGGATTAATGAATGGTGCGACAGCTGGCAGCTTTCCCTAAACGTAGATAAATGTAATATAATGCGCATACACAGGGGCAGAAATCCATTCCAGTACGATTATGCCATAGGTGGTAAATCATTGGAAGCGGTAACGACCGTAAAATACTTAGGAGTTACTATCCGGAGCGATCTGAAGTGGAATGATCACATAAAACAAATAGTGGGAAAAGCAGGCGCCAGGTTGAGATTCATAGGAAGAATTCTAAGAAAATGTGACTCATCGACGAAAGAAGTAGCTTACAAAACGCTTGTTCGTCCGATTCTTGAGTATTGCTCATCAGTATGGGACCCTTACCAGGTTGGATTAATAGAAGAGATAGACATGATCCAGCGAAAAGCAGCGCGATTCGTCATGGGGACATTTAGTCAGCGCGAGAGCGTTACGGAGATGCTGAACAAGCTCCAGTGGCGGACACTTCAAGAAAGGCGTTACGCAATACGGAGAGGTTTATTATCGAAATTACGAGAGAGCACATTCCGGGAAGAGATGGGCAACATATTACTACCGCCCACATATATCTCGCGTAATGATCACAACGAAAAGATCCGAGAAATTAGAGCAAATACGGAGACTTACAAGCAGTCGTTCTTCCCATGCACAATTCGTGAATGGAACAGGGAAGGGGGGATCAGATAGTGGTACAATAAGTACCCTCCGCCACACACCGTAAGGTGGCTCGCGGAGTATAGATGTAGATGTAGATGTAGAACGAGTGTTTTGTAAGCCACCTCCTTTGTTGCTGGACTACATTTTCTAAGCACTCTCCCAATGAATCTCAACCTGGTACCCGCCTTACCAACAATTAATTTTGTATGATCATTCCACTTCAAATCGTTCCGCACGCATACTCCCAGATATTTTACAGAAGTAACTGCTACCAGTGTTTGTTCCGCTATCATATAATCATACAATAAAGGATCCTTCTTTCTATGTATTCGCAATACATTACATTTGTCTATGTTAAGGGACAGTTGCCACTCCCTGCACCAAGTGCCTATCCGCTGCAGATCTTCCTGCATTTCGCTACAATTTTATAATGCTGCAACTTCTCTGTATACTACAGCATCATCCGCGAAAAGCCGCATGGAACTTCCGACACTATCTACTAGGTCATTTATATATATTGTGAAAAGCAATGGTCCCATAACACTCCCCTGTGGCACGCCAGAGGTTACCTTAACGTCTGTAGACGTCTCTCCATTGATAACAACATGCTGTGTTCTGTTTGCTAAAAACTCTTCAATCCAGCCACACAGCTGGTCTGATATTCCGTAGGCTGTTACTTTGTTTATCAGGCGACAGTGCGGAACTGTATCGAACGCCTTCCGGAAGTCAAGAAAAATAGCATCTACCTGGGAGCCTGTATCTAATATTTTCTGGGTCTCATGAACAAATAACGCGAGTTGGGTCTCACACGATCGCTGTTTCCGGAATCCATGTTGATTCCTACATAGTAGATTCTGGGTTTCCAAAAACGACATGATACTCGAGCAAAAACATGTTCTAAAATTCTACAACAGATCGACGTCAGAGATATAGGTCTATAGTTTTGCGCATCTGCTCGACGACCCTTCTTGAAGACTGGGACTACCTGTGCTCTTTTCCAATCATTTGGAACCCTCCGTTCCTCTAGAGACTTGCGGTACACGGCTGTTAGTAGGGGGGCAAGTTCTTTCGCGTACTCTGTGTAGAATCGAATTTGTATCCCGTCAGGTCCAGTGGACTTTCCTCTGTTGAGTGATTCCAGTTGCTTTTCTATTCCTTGGACACTTATTTCGATGTCAGCCATTTTTTCGTTTGTGCGAGGATTTAGAGAAGGAACTGCAGTGCGGTCTTCCTCTGTGAAACAGCTTTGGAAAAAGGTGTTTAGTATTTCAGCTTTACGCGTGTCATCCTCTGTTTCAATGCCATCATCATCCCGGAGTGTCTGGATATGCTGTTTCGAGCCACTTATTGATTTAACGTAAGACCAGAACTTCCTAGGATTTTCTGTCAAGTCTGTACATAGAATTTTACTTTCGAATTCACTGAACGCTTCTCGCATAGCCCTCCTTACGCTAACTTTGACATCGCTTAGTTTCTGTTTGTCTGAGAGGTTTTGGCTGCGTTTAAACTTGGAGTGAAGCTCTCTTTGCTTTCGCAGTAGTTTCCTAACTTTGTTGTTGTACCACGGTGGGTTTTTCCCGTCCCTCACAGTTTTACTCGGCACGTACCTGTCTAAAACGCATTTTACGATTGCCTTGAACTTTTTCCATAAACACTCAACATTGTCAGTATCGGAACAGAAATTTTCGTTTTGATCTGTTAGGTAGTCTGAAATCTGCCTTCTATTACTCTTGCTAAACAGATAAACCTTCCTCCCTTTTTTTATATTTTTATATTCCTATTAACTTCCATATTCAGGGATGCTACAACGGCCTTATGATCACTGATTCCCTGTTCTGCACTTACAGAGTCGAAAAGTTCGGGTCTGTTTGTTATCAGTAGGTCCAAGATGTTATCTCCACGAGTCGGTTCTCTGTTTAATTGCTCGAGGTAATTTTCGGATAGTGCACTCAGTATAATGTCACTCGATGCTCTGTCCCTACCACCCGTCCTAAACATCTGAGTGTCCCAGTCTATATCTGGTAAATTGAAATCTCCACCTAAGACTATAACATGCTGCATCCCGATGTACTTGGACAATTCCAGCAAGACAATGCGACACCCCAAACATCCAGGATTGCTACAGAGTGGCTCCAGGAACGTTCTTCTGAGTTTAAACACTTCCGCTGTCCACCAAAATCCCCAGCCATGTACATTATGAAGATCTGGGATGCCTTGTAACGTGCTGTTCATAAGAGATCTTCATCCCATCGTACTCTTACGGATTTCTGGACAGCACTGTAGGATTCATGGTGTCACTTCCCTCCATCACTACTTTAGACATTAGTCGAGTCCCTGCCACGTCGTGTTGCGGCACTTCTGCGTTCTCGCGGGGGCCCTACTCGAGATTAGGCAGGTGTCGCAGTTTCTTTGTCTCGTAATACCGTCAGCTCTTACCAACTGAAATCGGGACTCATCTGATCATTGACAGAACAAACATATATACAAACAGTTGTTTGTGTGGCCATTATCCACAGCAAGTAATTAAATAATCGTTGCGTAAATCAACACCCCTTTTTTTTGCTGCAGTGTTGTCAACCTAACGAAGTATATGATGAAAAACATGTACGTCAACGAATTAAACACTGTGAGACAGACTGAACAGTGTAGTTGAAACTGTAAAGCTCAGTTTTCGGTAAAATATCTACAACTAGGGACAGAAGAATAATAGTGCTCCACAGCAATTAGGACAAAAATATCAAAATTACGACAAAAAAGTTCATATAGCATGAAAACGCGCTTATTTGACGTTATAGTGTAACCACCATCATGCGACCAGATGAAAGGAAACGTAGATGCCAACAAAAAACGCGAACTGTGAGTAATCACTTATTTACGTAAAAAACAAGACGTGAACTGTGTTATAATCCACAAATATCGCATATTAAAACAAAACGGTATCATTCTAGATTCCGCTCACGATGCCTTGCTTAAAGTAAAAGGCGAAACGCTTCTGGAAGAAATAAAATACATTGCACCAAGAAAAGGCGATTTTTATTTACAAAACAAACATATGCATGTCTAAAAATCGGTTTGATGTCGTGTTTCTGTAAAATCTTTTGGATCTAATGGTTTACTTATCTGACAAAGTCAGGCATATGGAGAGACTTTGCATGAGAGCTGCAACTATCAATCGCAACAAAGAGACGTGCCATTAAAAGTCTTGTTGATAGAACTCAAAGAATTTGCACGCCGGATGACCTGAACACCGAACTGAAACTCTGAAGCAGGCTTTCGAGTAAAAAGTGTTATTCAGGAAAGGAGGTAAACAGGGTTCTGCGACCAAATAACTGTTGGCCAGTGGACAACGATAAGATACAGCGATGGGAGAACATGGTTTCCCGCCCCTACATCAAAAAAGTCTGTGGAGGGGAACTGCGAATAGAACATTCTATAAAAATTCAAATTAGCTTATCGATTAGATCTCTTCATGGCTTGTCAGTTCTATTTCGTCGAGTGTTATAGTATTGCACGACGAAATCATCACTTATTGTACAAAAATACGGATAACTCATTCATAAGCACTGATAACGTCATCTCTGTGCAACTGCAGAGTCACAATTCACTTAGAAAGATATGAAGACTTCTACTTTAATGATCTATCACCCTAAACACAGACACTGCATAACCTGCAGGCAACCCTTTCACAGCCGTTTTGTGAATGGTGTAACGTTCTGGTTGAAAGTAATGTGTAAAAACTTGTTTTGATATCGAAATATGTAAGTCTTAGTCCGGAGCGACTGAACTATGTGAAAATTTAATTCTGAACGGAAATATGTGGAGCTCAAATACACGATGCGTAATACAGTCGAACCGATAATCAAACAATTCGCCTGCGAGAAACCAATCCGTTTTCAATGAAATTCAGATATGCTATCTGACTGCAAAACAGATGACTCCTATTGAACTATTGGCCTTGAATATAGCTAATCCTTATATATTTATCTTAGTCTTGTAAACAATCACTGTTTTGTGTTACAGAACAAATGAACATAAAAATTGACGCATCTGACATTCTGATAAAACTGCTTGAAAACTCACAAGATAGCACTTTAGTGAAACCTTTACTGGCATTAAGACTCAGGACTGATACTGATATTTTCACAAAAACACTTTGACAATCATTGTGCCTTACAATGACATGAGCTTTGATGATAATTAAATTTATAGACTTACTTGTGCGCACGGGACGCTCGGCTATTCTGCAACCTGTGGCTTTTAGGAATATTGATGTGTCTCTCCAAAACCAATTTGATTTAGCGTACTTGCGATTTGCATTGCAAGACGGTATCTTAGCAATTCTCACAAAAATGTTTCTCAGTAAACAGCTCGCGAATTGCAATGTGAGTGTGCAAAATAGTTATCAAAGCATATAAAAGTGGGTAACTAATCTTAACGACTGATAAATTAGAACAAGACTCCAAGTTTAGCCATACATCATTAAGCCATGACAGCAATACTAAAAACTAAAAAAAAAAAAACTCCGAACACGCCTTGGAAGGCCCACGGTACCAACCATCCGCCGTGTCATCCTCAACCACAGGCGTCCATGGATGCGGATATGGAGGGGCGTGTGGTCAGTACACCGCTCTCCCGGCCGTATGTCAGTTACGTTTACGTTAGAGGGTCTACGGAAAACATAAGAAGGGCTTCAGTCACAAAGGGTGCAGGCTGAACACAGGAAGAACGTTGATACAGGAACCATTGGTATAACAGTTGTAAATTGTCGTATCTGTGTTGGGAAAGTACCAGAGCTCCAAGCGCTAATAGAAAGCACTGATGCTCAAATCGTTATAGGCACTGAAAGCTGGCTAAAGCCGGATATAAGCTCAGCAGAAATTTTTGCGAAGAACTTAACGGTGTTCCGAAAGGATAGGCTAAACACGGTTGGCGGTGGCGTGTTTGTTGCCGTCAAAAGTGGTTTAACTTGTCGCGAAATTGTAGATACTTCCTGTGAGTTAGTATGGGCAGAGGTCATTGTTGGCAACCGGAATAAAATAATAACTGGATCCTTTCACCGATCTCCCAATTCAGATGATACAGTTGCCGAAAGATTCAAAGAAAACTTGAGTTTGATTTCAAACACGTACCCGACTGATATGATAATAGTTGGTGGTGACTTTAATTTACCCTCGATATGATGGCGAAAATACATGTTTAATTCCGGAGGTACGCATAAAATATCATCCGAAATTGTGCTAAACGCATTCTCTGAAAATTATTTCGAACAGTTAGTTAGCCCACGCGAATAGTAAACGGTTGTGAAAACACACTTGGCCTCTCAGCAACAAATAATTCTGAGTTAATAATGTACATCAAAACCGATTCAGGGATTAGTGAACACAGGGTTGTCGTAGCGAGGTTGAGTATTGTAATCCCCAAATCCTCGAAAAATAAGCGAAAAATATGCCTATTCAGAAAGCAGATAAAAATTAACTTAACGCCTTCTTGAGAGACAATCAACTATTTCCAAATTAATAATATAAGTGTAGACCAGATGTGGTTTAAATTCAAAGAAATAGTATCGGCAGCAATTGAGAGATTTTACCAAATAAATTAACAAACAACGGAGCTGGTCCTCCTTGGTACACAAAACGGGTTAGAACACTGTTGCAGAAACAACGAAACGAACATGCCAAATTTAAACAGACGAAAAATCCCCAAGATTGGCGATCTTTTACAGAAGCTCCAAATATAGCGCGGACTTCAATGCGAGGCGCCTATAACAGTTTCCACAACAAAACTTTATCTCGACACCTGGAAGAAAATCCAGAGGTTCTAGTCGTATGTGAAGTGTGTTAGCGGCAAGAAACAATCAATGCCATTTCTGCGCTATAGCAATGGAGATACTATGGAAGACAGTGCTGCCAAAGCAGACTTACTAAACACAGCCTTCCAAAATGCCTTCACAAAAGAAGACGAAAATATTCCAGAATTCGAATTGAGCATAGTTGCCAACATGAATAACGTAGAAGTAAATATCCTCGGAGTAGTGAAGCAAGTTAAATCACTTAATAAAAGCAAGTCTTCCGGTCCAGACTGTATACCAATTAGGTTCCTTTCGGAGTACGCTGATGCATTCCTCCATACTTAACAATCATATACAACCGTTCGATCGACGGAAGATCCGTACCCAAAGACTGGAAAGTTGCACAGATCACACCAATATTCAAGAACGGTAGTAGGAGTAAATTACAGGCCCATATCGTTAACGTCGAAATGCAGCAGTATTTTAGAACATACACTCCTGGAAATTGAAATAAGAACACCGTGAATTCATTGTCCCAGGAAGGGGAAACTTTATTGACACATTCCTGGGGTCAGATACATCACATGATCACACTGACAGAACCACAGGCACATAGACACAGGCAACAGAGCATGCACAATGTCGGCACTAGTACAGTGTATATCCACCTTTCGCAGCAATGCAGGCTGCTATTCTCCCATGGAGACGATCGTAGAGATGCTGGATGTAGTCCTGTGGAACGGCTTGCCATGCCATTTCCACCTGGCGCCTCAGTTGGACCAGCGTTCGTGCTGGACGTGCAGACCGCGTGAGACGACGCTTCATCCAGTCCCAAACATGCTCAATGGGGGACAGATCCGGAGATCTTGCTGGCCAGGGTAGTTGACTTACACCTTCTAGAGCACGTTTGGTGGCACGGGATACATGCGGACGTGCATTGTCCTGTTGGAACAGCAAGTTCCCTTGCCGGTCTAGGAATGGTAGAACGATGGGTTCGATGACGGTTTGGATGTACCGTGCACTATTCAGTGTCCCCTCGACGATCACCAGTGGTGTACGGCCAGTGTAGGAGATCGCTCCCCACACCATGATGCCGGGTGTTGGCCCTGTGTGCCTCGGTCGTATGCAGTCCTGATTGTGGCGCTCACCTGCACGGCGCCAAACACGCATACGACCATCATTGGCACCAAGGCAGAAGCGACTCTCATCGCTGAAGACGACACGGCTCCATTCGACCCTCCATTCACGCCTGTCGCGACACCACTGGAGGCGGGCTGCATGATGTTGGGGCGTGAGCGGAAGACGGCCTAACGGTGTGCGGGACCGTAGCCCAGCTTCATGGAGACGGTTGCGAATGGTCCTCGCCGATACCCCAGGAGCAACAGTGTCCCTAATTTGCTGGGAAGTGGCGGTGCGGTCCCCTACGGCACTGCGTAGGATCCTACGGTCTTGGCGTGCATCCGTGCGTCGTTGCGGTCCGGTCCCAGGTCGACGGGCACGTGCACCTTCCGCCGACCACTGGCGACAACATCGATGTACTGTGGAGACCTCACGCCCCACGTGTTGAGCAATTCGGCGGTACGTCCACCCGGCCTCCCGCATGCCCACTATACGCCCTCGCTCAAAGTCCGTCAACTGCACATACGGTTCACGTCCACGCTGTCGCGGCATGCTACCAGTGTTAAAGACTGCGATGGAACTCCGTATGCCACGGCAAACTGGCTGACACTGACGGCGGCGGTGCACAAATGCTGCGCAGCTAGCGCCATTCGACGGCCAACACCGCGGTTCCTGGTGTGTCCGCTGTGCCGTGCGTGTGATCATTGCTTGTACAGCCCTCTCGCAGTGTCCGGAGCAAGTATGGTGGGTCTGACACACCGGTGTCAATGTGTTCTTTTTTCCATTTCCAGGAATATATATATATATATATATATATATATATATATATATATATATATATATATATATATATATATATATATATATATTAGTAGCAAACTGCTTGCTAATTTTAATTGCATGAAGCATATTTAGTTATACCTTTCTCTGTAATGGCGCCTACATGAAAAAATAACGTACTCGACACTTGTGGCCCGGTACAGCAAAATTGCCGTCCGAAGATGAGAATAATAACTGAGATACTTTAATACTTTCATAAATGCATAAATTGAATAAGTTATCTCAATAATATATATAATACAGTGCAGTACATGCTACTATAACAACCTAATTACGTATCTAAACCAGTTTAATGTTATCAGAGTCGATATCTGGAGACTGTTAGATCTTTTGTGTTTGCAATATTTCAGTATTTCACAAAGTATCAGGACGGTAAACATCATTACAAATAACATTAAGTTAAAATCAGTGCAGAAAAATACACTTGTATTTGCCTGTGTGGCCCAAAACACGCGCTGATGAAAAAAATGTGGCCCAAACGGCGATGGGTGCATTCCCTTAAAAATTTGCTCAAAATTCTCTCATTAGTAGCCCAAATTGCAAAATATCACCCAGTCTGGTCACCCAGGAGGTACTCAGTTATGAAAACCAGTTCCCATGCAGAACGATGGGCAGGAGTTTGTGAAGAGTGGAAGGGGTGTGTGAAGGCAGCACATTCTATGGTTTGTTCGTTTCTAAAAGATCTTTTCAGCGAGTTGCTTTAATTCGTCCGAGCCGATTGCATCCTGCATCCCCATCCTCCTCCCATCTTTCGTCCAAAAGCTGTTCACTGTTACCAAAGTAAAGGATTTTCGTTACTTTTTTATTTATTTCTCAGGCAGGAAGGCTTAATTTGGGTAAGATTTCGACAATATGCGTGGTTCTTCGATATTTACATTGGAAGTCGGCTGGCGATCGTCATTTTGTACTATATATCTGTGCGTACATAAAGCTGGGTCGTTGGAGGATGGCAGTATATGACGTATTCAAGGTTTACTACACAAACGGTATTTTGCTGTGAAATGTCTTATCCATCACGGCTCTAACGTATTTGTAAATAAATGTCATATAAATAACAATGTATGTTGTACATCGTAGTGGACATTGTTAGCATCAAATATTGTATAACCATCTTATCATGGATAAATACAAACTCATTTATGAGATTACATATATTAGAAGCCTAGCTGAAACCAATGCATGAATCTATGCTAAGATCCCAAAATTGTAACTCATAGTATATGTGTATTGCGTTTTATTTTATAAACAAATTTGTTTGCTACAGTTCCAAGTTGACTATTGAAATAATAATTTAAAAAGAAGTTAGTGATCACTTAACGAAACTGAAGAACTTTAATGTTATGGAAGATACTATAGCAAAATTTGAGATTGAATTGAGGAACTTGGGATGCCTTATGTGTTGAAGGATTTCTGAGTTGGTTTCAGATTAATTGTAAATTTAAATACAAGACTGTAGTAAGATAAAGATAGCTGTTGTCAAAAGAGGTTTGAACCCATTTAACTTGACCAATTTATTCAACCGAATGTTAATATTAGAACATAAGTTATACTTTCTTAAGAAAAGTTTTCCTTGCGTAATTTTATAGACCAAATACAATTTCTGTGAAGATATCCCGAAAGCAAACTAAGCAAACAAAATTAAAAAATTAATCAACCCGTTTTCGGAATAAATGCAATGAGGCTTTTTAAGGTCCCCCTTTAGCAAACCGGCCCCCTTTCACAAAATCCTGGCTATGTCCTTTCTACATATTTGGGCTACTCTTAAAAATTCTGAGCTAACATTGGAAAATCTCAGTAAGATGAATAAGAACAGTTTATTTAAAGAATACAATATTAGAAACATTTTATAAAGTAGCTGAAAATATATCGCGAACTTTTACTTTTATAATACTGTTGTTGTTGTTGTGGTCTTCAGTCCTGAGACTGGTTTGATGCAGCTCTCCATGCTACTCTATCCTGTGCAAGCTTCTTCATCTCCCAATACCTACTGCAGCCTATATCATTCTGAATCTGCTTAGTGTATTCATCTCTTGGTCTCACTCTACGATTTTTACCCACCACGCTGCCCTCCAGTACCAAATTGATGATCCCTTGATGACTCAGAACATGTCCTACCAACCGATCCCTTCTTCTAGTCACGTTGTGCCACAAACTCCTCCCCAATTCTATTCAATACCTCCTCATTAGTTATGTGACCTACCCATCTAATCTTCAGCATTCCTTTGTAGCACCACATTTCGAAAGCTTCTATTCTCTTCTTGTCCAAACTATTTATCATCCATGTTTCACTTCCATACATGGCTACACTCCATACAAATACTTTCAGAAACGACTTCCTGACATTTAAATCTATACTCGATGTTAACAAATTCCTCTTCTTCAGAAACGCTTTCCTTGCCATTGCCAGTATATATTTTATGTCCTCTTTACTTCGACCATCATCAGTTATTTTGCTCCCCAAATAGCAAAATTCCTTTACTACTTTAAGTGTCTCATTTCCTAATCTAATTCCCTGAGCATCACCCGACTTAATTCGACTACATTCCATTATCCTCGTTTTGCTTTTGTTGATGTTCTCTTATACCCTCCCTTCAAGACACTGTCCATTCCGTACAACTGCTCTTCCACGTCCTTTGCTGTCTCTGACAGAATTACAATGTCATCGGCAAACCTCAAAGTTTTTATTTCTTCTCCATGGATTTTAATTCCTACTCCGAATTTTTCTTTTGTTTCCTTTACTGCTTGCTCAATATACAGATTGAATAGCATCGGGGAGAGGCTACAACCCTGCCTCACTCCCTTCCGAACCACTGCTTCCCTTTCATGTCCCTCGACTCTTATAACTGCCATCTGGTTTCTGTACCCGCGCGATCGCTACGATCGCAGGCTCGAACCCTGCCTCGGTTAGTGTGATTTCCTTAGGTTAGTTAGGTTTAAGTAGTTCTAAGTTCTAGGGGACTGGTGACCTCAGAAGTTAAGTCCCATAGTGCTCCGAGCCATTAGAACCATTGACAAAAGTCGCAAATATAAACGTGTTTAGGAGCTCTTCAAAATTCGTTGTATGTCTACACATTACAAAAGATGTACATGACTCACAGTTCTCCTCGCAGGTCATCAGGAAAGTTTGCTTCACAAAAAATACATTCTGTATCATCATCAGTGACTGACATGTTTTTTTTTTTAGTAAGGAAGTCTAACTCACTCGTCATCAATGAGTGACGTGGACGGTTCATCTATCTGCGATTTTTGAACTATCTTCTTGCAATTTTCGTACATTTCCGTTTGTATTCTTTTTTTTATTTTTCTCACCCTTCACGTTTTTGGATGAGATTTCATACGTTTATAAATTTAATTTTTTTCACAGCGTTTTGCTTGCGAGGATTAGGAGAAAAGTTTTCTTTAGTAGTACCTTTTTATAACACTGTTTTCAGGGGATCAGCTTATCAGACAAATCCTACAGCTTCATGTTATTTGTTGTGTTTCACGTAAGCATCCTCCAACAGATGAAACAAAAGCTTAACGTTTTCTTTATTAAATTCCAGAGCATGTAAAAAAAGAAGTGCCACAGGGATTTTGGAAAAATACATGTGCCCGAGCTCTTCCTGTCTCTCCGTTCTTCAACATATGTTGTAGACCATTCTTGGAAATAACAGCTAATCCACATGACGTAGGTCACTGAGCCTGATACCATAAACTTTCTCTTCTGTGTGAATTAAGTAAGACAGATCCTTTTCAATTCAGCACCTAATACAAATGTCTTCCGGTTTCCTGTGAAATTAATTTTGAAGGAGAAACAGCTTTGCTAATTGCCTGTAACGTCGATCGTTAGCAGCTTTCAGAGTCGCCCCAGTTTTAGTTCTGACTGCACGAATTGTCTTGGTCACATTTCTTTCATTCAGTTTCTTTCTATTTCCCTGCGTGATATGTTTTGGCTTTGTTCTCGGCAATGTAGAACAGAAACGGCACAAGTTAGTCATATTAACGAAATGGTCAAAAGTCTAACTATAGCTCAAACTTTGACTATAGGTAACTGTCCGGATTTAGGCCATCAATGCTACATAATTGTTAAGTTAATTACAAAACATGGAAAAATAGTAGCTAATCAAACTAAAGGTATTCAAGAAGCTAATATTTGCCTTAACACGACATGTGATCGAAATTGAGTTTACGTTAACTACAATCGCTTGCGTCAATGAACTGACGTGGTGGTTTTGCAGAACAGTTGACGTGGCCTGAAGCTCTGTCATATTGTTTCCGCTACGCTGCACACCTCCCTGTACTATTTAGCTAGTCAAAATTTAAATCAGAGCCAAAATTTTGACCACTTCCTCTAGTAGAGTCATTCTGCAGTCAACTACATACATCATTTCTCTAGATTTTCTCGATAATTTTTTGCTAAAAGAACATTGTTTTCTATACGAGGACTTAAATTTGAGTTTACGAAGCATCTCCTTAACACTCGCGTGTTGATCGAACCTACTGATAACAAGTTTATCTGACACAGCATTATGTGGAAATCACACTATGGAAAATCCAGGATGGAATGTAACGAATGTAACAGTATTATGAGAAGGAAAGTTGCTACTCACCATATAGCGGAGATGCTTGTTGCAGATAGGCATAGTTGAGAGAGACTTTTTGTTGTGCCTATCTGCGACTAGCATCTCCGCTATACGGTGAGTAGCAGCTTTCCTTCTAATAATACAGCATTATGTGACTGATTTAGAGAAAGCCTTCTACAGAGTTAGCAGTGCTTAAGGAATGTTGCAGCATTTTCATATTTTCGTAAGCAACAAAATATTTGCTGCTACCAAATACTAATTTTCCAAAGTCCAGATAAGAGATATATGTCAGCAACGTTGCAAACCGCGAAATTTAAATTAGCGAGGGTACTATTATCAACGAATGTTATTGAAATAAAGGACCGAGCGAGGTGGCGCCGTGGTTAGCACACTGGACTCGCATTCGGGAGGACGACGTTTCAATCCCGCGTCCGGCCATCCTGATTTAGGTTTTCCGTGATTTCCCTAAATCGCTCCAGGCAAATGCCGGGATGGTTCCTCTGAAAGGGCACGGCCGACTTCCTTCCCTAATCCGATGAGACCGATGACCTCGCTGTTTGGTCCCTTCCCCCAAAAACCAACCAACCAATGAAATAATCATCGAGAAATAACCGTTTCCAGCTTCCAAGACAAGACCATAGGCATGTTTTTTTCCGAGTGTTAGAGGGATATGTGATAAAAATATTAGAATGTGTCTAATACTGTTCTGCTGCAGCACACCTTCGACTGTTGGCGACTTATCAAGCCCCTGCTTCCGGCGATCGCAGGTGTCTGCGGTGCATTCCACCTGTGTACGTATCATTTAACTGCCGCTGAGTGCTCTCTCTTTGTTTTGGAACTTGTCTGTTGCGACCAGAGAGTTAACGTATGTAGTTAGTATCCTGCAGATACCTTGACAGCATGTCATCCCTTCGCCAGCCAGCTAAGAAGGTAGGTTGCGCATATTGAGTTCACCACAGTTGTTACTTCGTTTTTTTTTAATAACTTACATTTCTATACCATTCCTATCCAATGGTGGGGTTTCTATATTTATCACGTACTTGTGAACCCAGCAATGCTTCGCAATTACTAAATATGGGAATTGCATATACATCCTACATTCCTTGCTCCCCTCTCTTTGCTCATAATTTCATCACCCTCTCTCTCCATACATCTCCTCCTCCCCACATCTCCCCGTACATAACCTTCTCCTACTCACCGAACGAGGTGGCGCAGTGGTTAGCACACTGGACTCGCATTCGGGAGGACGACGGTTCAATCCCGCGTCCGGCCATCCTGATTTAGGTTTTCCGTGATTTCCCTAGATCACTCCAGGCAAATGCCGGGATGGTTCCTTTCAAAGGGCACGGCCGACTTCCTTCCCCATCCTTCCCTAATCCGAGCTTGTGCTCCGTCTCTAATGACCCCGTTGTCGACGGGACGTTAAACGCCAATATCCTCCTCCTCCTTCTCCTACTCTCTCTGTTCATCTCCTCCTCATCTCTCTCTATGTGCGTCTGAATATTCAGCAGAGTTTCGTGTAAAAATTAGAAGTAAATGAAGCAAGAACTTTTCGAGATTTGTGGTAATAACGCTTCCCCTTTTATATATTACATATATACGTATATATTACATATAAGTATCACAAAAATACGTAGCTTATCTGCCTATGTCTGTCCGAATGTTAGAGTGTAGTGTAAAAATTTGAAGTAAATTGGTCAAGAATTTTCAAGGTTTATGAAAACTACACTTCGCAATGTATACATTATATATATTACAAAAATATTAGCCCATGTCCACACAAACGTTCGTTAGAATTTGTAAAAAAGCAGTCAAGAACTTTTCGAAATGTTCGGCAGCAACGTTTCCCTTCATATTTTACATATGTATTTATGTAGTACTGTGAAATTGATTTTTTTGTTACGAAAAATTGTGACAGCAGAACTGTCACACTGAACGCAATTTTTTTATTTTCTTTTTATTACCATCCAAAATGACGAACATAGAAGAAGAAAAAATCGGGCGACCAATTCTCAACTGATGATTTTTCACAGCTGATTTTGCTTTCCGACTTTCCTGGTGGATTTTCCAAAAGTTTTTTTTATATAGACCTTGTTCTGACAATAATGAACACAAAAAACCAATCAAATCGGCCAAGTCATTCTCAGGTGATGATCTTTCATACTGTGGCAAATGATTTTTATTTATATAGATGGATAGGACGTTGCTGGCAACTAACATGCGTGTTATGTCTGCAACAGTAATAGGGAGATGTCGGCATCAGCGCAATTTTGATATCAAATTGATAATCAAAATAATTAAATTCATCAATTAATTACACCCCCGAGCATGCCCACCCCAACCACCAGATGACATCATGTGATTTTCTCAACCAGCCCCTCCTCCCCTTCACATCATCCCCTCCCCCTCTGTCATGTACCCTATTGGCGGAAATTTCGAATTTTGGTGGGAATTTCTTTGTCCCAGGGCTGTGCTGACACCCCACCCCCCACCCAGGGATTGTCAGGAAATTAAAAATGGCGGTACCATTTCTGAGACTCTAACTCTGGTCCCTAACACAGTTATACCACCAGAGGCACTTGGAATTGATGGGAAATTAAAAATGGCGGTGCCCTTTTTGGAACTCGCACTCTGGTTCTATTGGATGGATAGCCCAAGTGCACCCCCCCACACATGGAAACTGCCCAGATGCGGGAGAGGAAGGTAAGGTTAGTTTACTTTATTTATTTTGGCTGGGAAAATGAAGTAAAGGTAGGTCCTACTTATATAATTAATCTTAAAGATTGAGCCTAATTACACAACTATATGAATAGCGCTACACAAGGATGGCCTCAAATCGCAATGCAACTCAAAAACGTATGATACCACACAACTTGTATTATCCTACTGGGAAAAAATTTCGAAATAACAATCCAAATTAGTGACAGACATACTCAAACCCTATCCTTTACCTACAAGCTAGCGGAAAAAAGGCAGGGGTGTAAGACACTGTTTTTATTCTTTTTGGCTGGAAATATGATCAAGCGACGAGATGTTGGTGTTGGACAGAGGGGAGTTTAAAAAGTGTATTACCTGTAAGCATAGAATATCTACCGTTGTTTGATGTCACAGTTCGCTACAGACGCGTGCAGCCCAGGTAACCAAAGCCAATACACACTACCACAACTGACACAAAAATTACAATTCGCAATCGTCATGAAAAAACCAGCACTCATCATGAATGGGTCATAATGAATCTCGCGCGACCACTACGGTCGCAGGTTCGAATCCTGTCTCGGGCATGGACGTGTGTGATGTCCTTACGTTAGTTAGGTTTAAGTAGTTCTAGGGGACTGATGACCTCAGATTTTAAGTCCCATAGTGCTCAGAGCCATATGAACCATAATGCATCATGTTTACTAGGGAAAATCATTGTCCTAAAAGACTGCAGAGGGGACGGTAGTTGAACGTGCATTCTCACCGATAGTCACTCAAAAACTGCCAAAAATAAAGGCCCTCTAACTTCCCCCCATGCCTCCCCTCCCTCCGTGCATCCATCCTCCCACCTACAAGGGGGAGGGGGACACAGGCTTTTTCAAATGGCCATCTGCTGTGCCGAACTCCTTACGGAAAAGGCTGGCCGCTGCCTTCAGGCGATGCTGCTTCGCCAACACAAAAGCGTATATATTCAACTAAGCAATAGGAGATAAAAGAACGGCTGCCTCAACTGCAACTTGTTTCTCTAAAATATAGCGACGCGACTCCCATACACCGCCCCCCCCCCCCCCCCCCTGATCAGAGCGCGTCTGTGTCCAGCGACCACTCCCAAAAGACACGCCCCCCCTCGCCCCCAGCAACCTGCCATTCTGCAATGGAGAATAGTTGTATTTAATGCCAACACAAGTCTTTCTTGCGACCTGTTAAACTTATCTCGGAAAGAATGGACCCTTTTGGAACAACAACGAAATTCCAGAGAATGCTCCAGATGGCTTTTTCAAAAGTCAGCTGCTTGGGAAACAGGAAGCCTTCTGCCTAAAGCGATCGCAGCCTTACACTGCAGTGTCTTCAGTACAATGCTCCCCTGCGAGCAGACTTCTGGGTGGTCAGCATTATCGATGCTACTCGTACAATAGAGCACGACAGTGGCATCCCTCAGAACAAAACCGTGACAAATGAGAACTATCCCGACTGTGGGTTGTTAGTCTAAAGGGACAACTGCGACCTCTTACGGAACTCGACCACCACGCTCTTCTGAGCACTTGACTGTAGCTTTTGTATTTAACATCAACGCGATTCCTATAATAGAGCAACTATAAAAAAAAGGAAAACACAAATCGCGACGATAATAAATGCCCTCTTTTCACGAAAATAGGCACAGTCCATTTTCTTTTAGTTTTATGAGCAAAATCTGTATAGTTTTACGTTCAACTGCAGGATACAATTCGCATCTCATTAATTTACGACATCCAGCGAAGTGCACTGCCGCCGATCACAGATGGTCAGTAGAGACATGTCCACTTACGTAAAATCAGGAAAGAAATTCCACCATTTTGATGCGAAAATTACCGATCACCGCAGAATGTCCTTGATATTTTAAAACCGTCATCGGAGTAAAGAAAAAGCGAGAATTTAAACCCCGAAGAATAACATCAATGTTAAGCAATTTCTTCCAGCTTAATGGACGATGTACACGACCTGAAAGCATCTCTTGTGCTCATACCATTGTCTGTAAATAAGCTGTCATGCACATATGTATTACAAAGATTTTACACACGTGAAATAACATTAGAAAATAGAATCTTTCACGCCATTAGCTCACATGTCGGAAAAAACGATCATTTAATGTTCGACAACAAGCTATAATTCAAGAGGACGTAGCTGTTTTGTACACTATGGCAGGTCTCGTTTTACCATTGCCTTACCGAGCAACTAAATACCAATTTTTGTATGTCTAGCTTCAAAATTGCCTTAATAGTGACACATTTTCAAAAAACTTTTCACGCCCTATTTCACCCCTTCAGGGGCGGAAGTTCAAAAAATCCCTTCTTAAACGACGCCTATAGTATATGGCCAACAACCTCTGCAAATTTAAAGTTTCTATCCTAACTGGTTTCGGCTGGGCGAGAATGAGTCAATGAGTGAGTGAATCAATCAGTCGGGACATTGCCTTTTACACATAGAGATTACCAAAGCGCATTATTTACAACGAATACACTCTCACAAAGACTTTAAACGTTAAAGAAAGGTGAGTCAGGAGGAAAGGTACATGCTTTGAGGGATGATAGTATTAGTGATTTGCAACAAAAAACTTCATATGGACGTAGCGAGTCGAGACGAACAGTTTTATATGGGACACGTGTAGTCTATCAAGTCGGAAAACTACCTCAAATAGGCCTGATCTCACACATCGTACACAATTGGCAGGGCTACGAAAATGTGTTCCCATTTCTACCAAGTGCTCAAAACACAGATCTTTCGCATTAACTCGGCTCACTCTTTTTTCCTCACGGGTTGTAGAATGTCGTAGATATAACTCTCCCCAACTTCTGCTCAGTTGTAACTTAAATCGGAACGATCACATGCGCAAAGCTGCAGGGATGGCGGGACATAGCCTGTACTGTAACAGACAGGTTCGAAAAAATGTGTCTCGTTTCGAGATATGAGAGTGCCAGAAATATGATTCACCAGTGACTGTAATCATTTAAAGACTTCTCCTCAGGATCCAACGCTGGTATGGGGTATTGGGTTGAATGAAAAGATCGATTCGAAATCACAGACAGCATTTCTACTGGAAAGTGTAACACTAGGGATCTGAAAAGCCAGTGTACAATTCTTATGACTCCAATCAGCGCACCATCTACTTTATGCGATCGTTCTCAATCAACAATTACCGTAACCCAGTGGATATATCGCAGAACCTCTGACATGGCATCGAGAAAGAATGCGTGACAAATACTGGAGAAATATCTAGTGGCAGCATGAGGGAGTTGCAAATACCGGCTTCATACCACATTCCTTAGCCGAATCATTTCCTAAATTCGGTGATTTCATTGCGAGCTTACACCGTCGGCGACGTGTAACCGCACTGTCAGTCTGTTAATACACACTCTGGCGATCACCGCCAATATTCAGTGTCGCAGTATTTCAGTGGAAAAACGGCTTCATTAGTAGGTAATGCCGTACCTCGATTTATATGGCTTGTATAATTTTTAACATGGATGTCGTTAGCGATACTTGTGAGCACCTACAGAACCAAGACCGCTTGTGACACTAACATGGCCGTTGCGATCGTGTTTTTAACATCTGGTGGCTGGTAAGACGATTACGCCTCTCTTTCTAAGACACAGTAGTACCACGCACAAGAAAAAAAAATTATGAGACATGTCCACTCATCGCTGATTTTGCTCAGTATTGTTTCGTATCGCCAGCGTTCAGTTATTGGTTAAGTATTATACTTAGTAGTAGACGATGCGTCATACAGTCGCCTTGAGCAGCAGGCTTATAAAGTATGTCGGTGTTCCGACATGTGCAAAGAAAATGACTATGTCCTGTCGTAAGGGAAGGGATGGATTTGACGTGCAAAACTTGATAACCGTAAGAGGAATGAAATATTCTTTGGTTTACACCCCTTATGAAGGAACAATATAGGAGTCCTCTCGTATGATTAATACTCGTAGTTTGCTGAATACGGTCTTCCTCCAGTACATACGAAAAAACTTTGTACAGAACTGCACAAAGGACTTCGAGCACTGGCCTCCAACCCCAATGGAGCCTTACGGTGTATGTAATATGCTCAAAGACAACAGGCAGACGGTAACTGTTTTTCGATATATTGGAAGAGAGAGCAGCGGTAAATTCTTATGGGAGGTTCTATTACAAGAAGTGCTATAACTGCTTAAAGTTTGGATGCAGATAGTTCTCTCAAAACTACACCGATTTTGCTCATAAAACTAATAGGAATCGGCTGTATCTATTCTCATGGACTCATAACTTTTTTAAATTATTGTCGCCACGATTGCGCGTTTAAAAAATAGGTGTTATTTCATACTTCATAACCTCTAATTGTAAAGTAGACACCACTTGAATTATAGCTCATTGTGGAATCTAGAAATGATTGTGGTTTTCTTTCTACATGTGAGTAGATTGCATGAAACAGGTTGTCATGATCAAATTGCTTACAAAACTATAACGCAAGAATCTGATTCTGTATGACAGAAACTTTACAGACATGTCGGTAGAGATGAGTTATGCATAAAAAATGTCAAATGTAAGCATGCAGATGGTAATTGGTTTTGATGAAACGGAAGAGAGAGACGTGTGGTAAAATCTTACAGGAGGTTCTATTACAAGACAGACTTTCACGATTTGTTTCGTAAACCTCTCAGAAATAAAAAAAATACATTTCAGCGTTTTTGGAAATTCAACCCCTTGTGGGAGTAAAAAAGGCGATGAAAAGTTTTGCGAAATTATTCCTTATGAAAGTCATCTCAAAGCTAAATGTACGAAAATTTGTATTTGGCATTTCTGTTAGAAAATAAGGAAAACGTGTTTCACTCTTTTTGAAAATTCAGCCCCAAGGAGACGAAACAGGAAAGAATATTTTTAAGATAATATTTCGTTATGTTAAAAAAAGTCAATCCATCTAAATTGTTATTTCACTTATCGGTTAGATATAACAAAATACGTGTTAGGGGATGAAAGTTTCTGTGGAAATAACACCCAAGAACGCAAAAGGCATTATTAACAAAAACCTTTGACTCCAGCTACCAGAATCGGAAGCCTTAATTAGCGTGAGATGTTTAGAAGGCATTGCAGTTTGTGAACTAAATCAAAGAATGCTATTTAGCAGTCACCTTGACAAACGGATTTCGTCAGATTTGCATAGAAAACGAAAAAGCTGATTACTACATTAATTCTTCAATAGGTCTAACATATGCTTACAAAATTATTTCTAATGTAATTACTACGCTAGCGCGAGCGAAGCAGCGGGCGCTAAGCTACTTCATTTATATATCGCGCTATGATGTTTCTTTAAAATTTACAGTGTTTACAAGAGCGCGTTTGTTGTTAAATAGGATATTGCGATAATTGCTTAACGTATCGCACTGTAAGGGTACAGATAAGTTGATTAATATTTCAGGGGTTTTGTGAAACACCTGTACCCTCAGAAATACGTACATTGAGTAATCGTTCATAATTGGCTTTCAGCTAAATTTAAGTAGCATCATTATCATTAGTTAAGGTATGAGACGATTCTGGGTTTGTTGGGGTTGGATTATTACGTTTGAGGCGCTCCTCGGGCGTTGTGCGGCGGCGAAAGCTATCCTTTTGATGAGTTTCAATCATCGCAACTAGTCGCTCAGAGTCTGCAGCACCGTATCTGTCGAAGTTTCATGGCTTTTGTCAACACAGATCTAAGGATGTAGAACGTAGAAAAGAGAGTCTGGTGAGAGAAATTTTTCAAAAACGACTTTGAGTTGTAAATTGAGTTTCAGTTGTAGTCTGGTTTGGCCAGTAAACCTGATTGTGTCCAAAGTACGTAGTATGTTCTTCACAGAAAAAGCACCTTCACATGAAGAACAACTGGAAGAAGTGGAAGTTCCGTTTGGTGTAAGATAAAAGCATACTTCAAGACGGCGGAAACCCTCACTGTATTTAGGGTAAAGATATCAGTATTTGAAAAAAAATCGGTAACAATAGCAAAAAATTAGCTGAAAATAACAATTACGAGACTATTTACGTGTCTTCTTATTCTGCTAGGGTGGTGGTGGCGGCGGCTGGTCTCTACTAGCACTTTGATGACAAAATTTGTGAGATTGGAATAATAATAATAATAATAATAATATTAATTTGTATTTAGAGCAACTACTCATATCATGATACCATCACTACAGAACAAGTACTTTGAATGGCGAGCAACAGCGCATGATTATTAAATAATTGAGATTGTTCGGATACTTTTGAGCACAGGCTGATTTGTGTGATGCTCAACAAGCAGACGGCAGCTGACACAGTCGCTATCTGGCAATGTTTGTGTGTAACTCACATAGAAATGTGCTCTACGTGTGGTTGATATGTGTGCAGAAATATGATGCAGGTTATGGAAGAAATCGGCGGTTTAGCGTCTTCTACATTACTAATACGTCATATATAAACTGTAGCCTTGAATGCGAGATATTTCTAGGTAAAATTCTGTACTGCAGTGGACTGTACCATAGATACATCGTGCATTGTTCCAAGAGGTAGACAATATGGCGTACTTTGTCAAAATAGTAGGAAATATGAAGATACTGGGAAAGCTAATCTGCATAATACACACAAGTGCGCAGGGACTTAAACGGAAGCTTTCAACTTTCAAATTGATATTTACTGTTGTTACAGCAGATACAGACAACAGTGCAGTAATAAGTAGAACAATTTGCGCTACCATCTTTTCAAGTAGCTCATATCAATTTTCCTAGAATCTTTTCGGACACGTCCGCTGCTCGTGGTCTCGCGGTGGCGTTCTCGCTCCCCGAGCGGGGGGTCCAAGGTTCGATTCCCGGCGGCGTCAGGGATTTTTTCCCTGCCTCGAGATGACTGTTGTTGTGTCGTCTTCATAATCATCATTCATCCCCATTACGATCGGAGGAAGGCAATGGTAAACCACCTCCACTAGCCCTTGCCTAGTATGGCGGTGCGGGTCTCCCGCATCATTCCCCTACGCTCTGTCACGGAGTATGGGACTTCATCATCATCATTTCGGATATAATTTACTAACCAAAACTTATCTGTGACAATATGAAGTTTTGTGTTGCAATCTAATAAGAAAATTACACAACAACTGTGAAAAGTTGCATTACAATAATTATTGGTTGATGACTTACTTAGTCTCTGAAGCTCGATGTAAATTTATTAAGTTAAAATGAGTATCTTCATTTCTATTTGAAAAGCGTCTGTAATTTGATTGAAAAAGTGATGAGACTAAATCTCTTGCTAATTTTATTCTGGTCCTAAAAGTAAAGTTTCATTCTTTCAAATAACATGTCTCTAAAGATTTGAAGTTTGATTAAAGAACTTTACGCATTTTTTCCCATTCAGAACTGCTGACAGATGCCTAAAGACAATGTTATTCGTTTTCATAAGGCGAATACTCAAGACAAAGTTGTACTGGCCCCTGACCTAGCTGTAAATACTGATACTGGGTTTTTGTGGAAAATGCTGAGTGATTTCATCAGTAATTATGGTAAGCAGTGAAGTGCACAAAAAGGTTTCGTTGTACCACGACTCCCCCTTAAAATATACTAAAACACTCAGAATAATAACGATAACCTTTGCAATAAACAGGTTTGACACACGATTAACTTTTATTAAGGTTATTTTCAGTAACAACAGTCGAAGCTAGTAGCAGAGTCACGCTACGTATCAGCTGCAACTAGTTTCTCGCGAAATAGCCGATAAAAGTTCACCATATTTTGAGCAAAACTATCAGGATCATTGCGACATGGCCGCCTCGCAGTAGATTGTACACTAATTTTAGTGCTCCTATGCGACCTTGCACTTTTTTAAGCGAGTGACTAATACACTGTCCAGTCACATTAACGTGACCATCTGCCAGAAGCTTGAATAAACACCATTGGCAGCGGGGAGCGCTGCGAGACGTGCAGGGTGAGAGTCAGTGAGTTTCTGGAAGGTACCGATAGGGTTCAAAATGGCTCTGAGCACTATGGGACTTAACGTCTGAGGTCATCAGTCCCCTAGGCTTAGAACTATTTAAACCTAACTAACCTAAGGACATCACACACATCCATGCCCGAGGCAGGATTCGAACCTGCGACCGTAGCAGCAGCGCGGTTCCGGTACCGACAGGGATGTGGAGGCACGCCGACTCCAGCGCTGTGGCCAGCTGCGCCAGGTTTGTCGACTGACGATCCACGACGCGATCAGTTGGGTCGAGGAGGTCCCACAGATTCTCAGATAGGTTTAGATCCGGGGGGTTTGGTGGCCAGGGGAGTACAGTGAACTCATTCTGGTGCTCTTTGAACCACGCACGTACACTGTGAGCTGTGTGACACGTTGCATTGTCGTGCTGGTAGATGCCATTGTGCCGAGGTAAAACACGCTGCATGCAGGAAGGACATGGTCCCTAAGGATAGATGCTAACTTCTGTTGATCCCTTGTCCATTCCAGAATGACGAGATCACCCACGAAATGCTACGAAGGCATTCCCCAGACCTTCACGCCGCGACGATTTTTGTAGGGTGTTTGACTTCAGACGTTTTATGCCGTACGGCCATCTGTCTGATGGACCGCGATACGTGGCAAAAATAAAAATGACTTTAAAATAGCTTGTTTGTCGCGCAATAATAGTCGCAGGATGTTTCTGGACCCTTTCTTCTTAAAATTCATTATGCGTTTCGGGATCTACATCTACATCTACATCGATACTCCGCAAGCCACCTGGCGGTGTGTGGCGGTGGGTAGTTTGAGTACCTCTATCGGTTCTCCTTTCTATTCCAGTCTGGTATTGTTCGTGGAAAGAAAGATTGTCGATGTGCCTCTGTGTGGGCTCTAATCTCTCTGATTGTATCCTCATGGTCTCTTCGTGAGATATACGTAGGAGGGAGCAATATCCTGTTTGACTTCTCGGTGAAGGTATGTTCTCGAAACTTCAACAAAAGCCCGTACCGAGCTACTGAGCGTCTCATGTGCAAAGTCTTCCACTGGAGTTTATCTATCATCTCCGTAACGCTTTCGTGATTACCAAATAATCCTGTAACGAAGCGCGCCGCTCTCCGTTGGATCTTCTCTATCTTCTCTATCAACCCTATCTGGTACGGATCCCACACTGTTGAGCAATATTCAAGCAGTGGGCGAACAAGTGTACTGTAACCTACTTCCTTTGTTTTCGGATTGCATTTCCTTAGGACTCTTCCAATGAATCTCAGTCTGGCATCTGCTTTACCGACGATCAACTTTATATGATCATTCCATTTTAAATCACTCCTAATGCGTACTCCCAGATAATTTATGGAATTAACTGCTTCCAGTTGCTGACCTGCTATATTGTAGCTAAATGATAAAGGATTTTTCTTTCTATGTATTCGCAGCACATTACACTTGCCTACATTGAGATTCAATTGACAATTGCCCATCTTCAGATGACTCTTTGATAGCCGGCCGCTGTGCACCAGCGGTTCTAGGCGCTTCAGTCCGGAACCACGCGGCTGCTACGGTCGCAGGTTCAAATCCTGTCTCGGGCGTGAATGTGTGTGATGTCTTTAGGTTAGTTAGGTTTACGTAGTTATAAGTCTAGGGGACTGATGACCTTGATGACCTCAGATGTTGAGTACTATAGTGCTTAGAGCCATTTGAACCATCTGAACTCTTTAATAAAAGTGGACACTAACTTTGACAAAGTTGTCAAGTAACGTCAAAAGCAACATAAGAAACTTCCTGGCATATCAAAACTATGTGACGGACCGAGACTCGAACTCGGGACCTTTGCCTTTCACGGGCAAGTGCTCTACCAACTGAGCTACCCAAGCACGACTCACGCCCCGTTCTCACAGCTTTACTTCCGCCAGTACCTCGCCTCCTACCTTCCAAACTTTACAGAAGCCCTCCTGCGAACCTTGCAGAACTAGCACTCCTGAAAGAAAGGATATTGCGGAGACATGGCTTAGCCACAGCCTGGGGGATGATTCCAGAATGAGATTTTCACTCCGCTGCAGGGTGAAAATCTCGTTCTGGAAAAGCTACATAAGTTTTACAATTCCATACAGTTAAAGTTGTGTGTTCACTTTGTATCAATGGGTCATCTGAAGATGGGCAGAGTACGAAACGCGTAATGAATAATAAAAAAAAAAGACCCAGAAACATCCTGTTACTACTATTTCGCGACCAACCAGCTATTTTTAAAGGCAGTTTTATTTTTGTGATTACAATGGTCGAAGGTCTCTACAACGACTTTCAGTCATGTCCGGACGTAAAACGTAGTTCATATGAAAGGCCAGCTGTCGCCACTCATTCGACGTCCAGTTGCAGTATAGGGGTACAAATTCCTGCCTTCGTCGTGAACCAGATCTCTGCTGGAGAAGTCCATACCCACCAACGTTCGCTGAACGGTCGCTAGGGAGACGCTGTTTGTAGCCCCTCGATTCATTGGGACTCTCAGTTGCTCAACGATTGCACGTCTATGCGCCGTACACATCAGTGCAGGAGTCGTTCAGCCCTGTCATCTATGGCCCATGGTGCACCACAGTTACCTCGGCGCCGGTTTAGGATAGCGCCATTTTGCCATGCACGGTATACTTTCACCACAGAGGTACGCGAACAGAGGCACTTAGCCCTTCCGGAAACGTTTTGACCCATGGTCCTAAAGCCTATGAACATGCCCTTTTGGGCGTCAGATAAACCGCTCCGTTTCCGCATTTCGACAACAATTGCACTGTTTTCCGCGTCTCCCAATACGCTTTATACACCTTCCATTGCTACTGCTGCCACCTGCCATCTGTGAGGGGTTATTGCACGTTGACGTCGAACACAGGCGGAGGTCACATTAATGTCACTGGTCCGCGTATTTTGTCCATTGAGCTTAATAATCTGAAGCTTCAGCAACCTGAGACGCAATGTACGAGGGTCAGTCAAAAAGTAATGCCTCCTATTTTTTTTTCTACGTTTAATTGTCAGGAAATTTAAATGCAATTACATAGGTTGAAAACCACAACATTGAGGATCATTTTGTCATTTTTCAATGTAATCTCCGCCCATCTCTACAGTTTTGGTCCATCTTTGAACAAGGGCATGTATCCCAGCACGGTAAAATTCACAGCTCTGCTTCCTAAGCCATTGACGCACGGATGTTTTGACGGCCTCCTCATCTTCAAAATGAATCCCACAATGAGCTTCTTTTAGTGGCCCGAACAGATGGAAGTCTGATGGTGCCAGGTCAGGGCTGTATGGGGGATGAGGCAAAACTTCCCATCCAATTTTGACAATCTCGTCAGAGGTGTGACGACTGGTGTGTGGTCTTGCATTGTCATGCAAAAGAAGAACATCTGCCATTGATTTTGTTGGGCGAACTCGCTGAAGACGTGCTTTAAGTTTTTTGAGGGTTGTGACGTATTGAACAGAATTTATTGTGCATCCCTGCTCCAAAAAATCAACCAGAATCACACCCTCTGTATCCCAGAAAACTGTTGCCATAACTTTCCCTGCCGATCGCACAGTTTTGAATTTTTTCTTCCTCGGCGAGCTTGTGTGACGCCACTCCATTGACTGCCTCTTTGATTCGGGTTCAAAAAAATGCACCCATGTTTCGTCCCCGGTCACAATTTTTTTCAGAAACTCATCTCCCTCCAAACGGAAGCGCTGCAAGTGTTGGGAGGCTATTGTTTTCCTTGCCTCTTTATTCTGATCGGTTAACATTCTTGGAACCCACCGTGCACAAACTTTTGAGTACCCCAATTGTTTAATAATCGTGATCACACTGCCTTTACTAAGAGAAATAATGCAACACACTTCATCTGCAGTCACCCGACGGTCACCACGAATGATGTCATCAACTTGCTGAATGTTGTGTGGAGTCACTGCACTCACCGGCCTGCCGCTCCGCTTTTCGTCAGTCAACGGTGTTTGCCCTTCAGCTTCCTTACAACGACGAACCCATCGTCTAACAGTGCTGACATCCACTGTCACAACACCATACACCTTCTTCAGTCTTTCATGAATGCGTATGGGCGTTTCACCCTCTGCATTCAAGAATTCAATCACACAACGCTGTCTCAAACGAACATCGATGTCGGCCATCTTACAAACTTCTGCTGTGCTGCCACCTGTTGACACAGAAAGTTACTACTGCAGTGGATTGCAGAAGAAGGTTTGAGGAATGGCGCCAAATTCAAATTTTTCACTTAACTTAATTTCTTTAAGTAGAAAAAAAATGGGAGGCATTACTTTTTGACCGACCCTCGTAGAATTCGAGGGTTGGAACTTTGATGGTGGCAACTATTTATTTACATCTCGTACAAAATACATACATGTTTCAAGGTTTCACTGACCTTCAAAGTAGTCACCAGCATTGTGTATAGCCCTTTGCCAGCGACGTGGAAGTCGTAGGATACTCTTAGTAATGCCAGTTGTGTTGACAGTTGGAGCGGCGCGGTCTATTGCCGTGAAGTGCTTCCTTCAGTTTAGAAATCGAGTTGAACTCCGGAGGACTTAGGTCAGGAGAGTGTAGTAGGTGTTATAGTACATAGCAGCCCCATCAGTCAAACAAATCAGTAACAGCTTGCACTACACGTGCTTGAGAATTGTCCTTTAAAAATGATGGTCAGGTGGTGCAGAAGGTGTCATCACTTCTGTCTCTAAGCTGGTCGTAGGTTGTGTTCCAAAAATGAACAGCATAGAGACAGAAGTGATGACACTTTCTGCAGGACCTGACCATCATTTTGCGGGACAATGCTCAAGCACGTACAGTGCAAGCTGTTACTGATTTGTTTGACTGATGGGGCTGCTAAGTGCTATACCACCTACTACACTCCCCTGACTTAAGCCCTCGTGAGTTCAACTAGATTTCTAAACTGAAGAAGCACTTCACGGCATTCGCTTCAGAACTGCTACAAATGCGTCTGGCAATAGACTGCGCCGCTCGAACTGTCAACACAACTGGCACTGCTAACGGTATCCTACGACTTCCACGACGCTGGCAACAGGTTATACACAACGCTGGTGACTACGTTAATGTGAAACACGTATCTATTTTGTACGAGCTGTAAACAAATAGTTGCCAGTATTAAAGTTGCAACCCTCGTATATGCGGTTCTTTAGCTGGCTATTATTTTACGACGTAAGTTACCATCACTAGCTTGCGTGGGATGTTCAAACGCGTTACCACCGTTTGTTTCCGCTTGTAGTGGCAGAGGGAGAAAGGGAGACTAAAGTTTAATATCGCCTCGAAGACGCAGTCACTGATAAGGGAGAACTGTCTCGCTTTTCTTAAGGAGAGGGAAGGAAATACGCCATATCCTTTCGAAGGAACCATATCTGCACATGCCTGACATCCCGAATACGAGCTGTGCTCGGTTCTTTGTTCGTTACGTGACTGGCAAAATGATACGTTTCCGAACACAGGTTCACGTTCCAGACTCCGTAGGCACAATGGGATCTAAGAGCTCTAGCAGTTTTGTAGCAGCTGGCTACAATGTCCCTATAGTTCGTCTTCGGAAGAATTTTTTTTGTCTGACAGTCAGGTGTTATGGTGTTTTGTGCGATGAAATGGAACGCTGCTATGTTTGATGATATTAAATACATGTCAGATCCGGATGAAACACTCGGCATTAGCTGTTATTAACAAAATCTGTACGCAATCACATGACAATAGCAAGCGAACAATGAATCACAAAAATCAGCGATATACGAGGTAGTTAACTATTTTATTATTTAATTTCGGAATGAGATTTAAATTCGGAGCGCGATTAAAATTCTTTCCGCGTACGAGGCCGAAGTAATAACATTCCCTGCTTCGGCAAAGCGGGTCACGTCCGCGTCGATAATCTATTAAACCGCTCTATAATTTGAGATTAGCGGAGCGATTCAGAGTAATTGGTTGGTCCTCGCATAGGATGTTCTCTTTCCGCGTGTGTTAAAATAACAACGGCATGGCGCGGCCTGGCATCTGGCGCAAAATGGCGGCTATTGATTGAAGAGATTTGTTCTGCCCGCCAGGCAGTAAACAGAAGTCACGTCAAATAAAACGCTCATAACTCGCGGCTTTGGCGGCGGCCTGCGCCATTGTGACTCGCACAACGTTGCCAGTGTTGATGCGCGTTTTTATTTCCCGTGAACTCCGGTTTTCCAGCCAATATTTGCGATGCAGTTGAAAATTCACGGCTTAAATTACGAACAATGTCGGGACTGTGTGAGACAATAAGCACGCGAGACACAGTAAGAGACGCTAGATATTGTCCGCGTTTCAGAGTAATTAACAGTGCAGAGGTTAAAAGAAATAATAGCATCATTGAGTCACTAGGAAGATAGTTATTTGCTAGCATATACTGCATAATCCTAGTTGATGCTGCAGATATTTTTTTTAGGTATAACGAAGGTTTGAGGCGCAATGCTACATGCTCTCTTTGTTTTACAGCGTCCGTAATTTAGTTGTTTGCGTGATTGTCTGCTTAGGCGAAGTTTCACCCGACAACGGACACCGCACTATTACGTTCAGAAATGGTTCCGATACAGACGTCACGAATGATGTGAGCTGGTGGTGGGAGCGGAAAGAGGAAGGGTTCCCCCTTTCTGGAATTTGAGTATAGATTTTTGATTCTTTACACAATTCTCACACATTTCTTGACTATATACAGCAACGAGTCACTTATTATATACACTATGTGATCAAAAGTATCCGGACATCCCCCAAAAATATGTTTTTCATATTGTGCTGCCACCTACAGCAGGTACTCCATATCAGCGACCTCAGTAGTCATTAGACATTGTGAGAGAGCAGAATGGGGCGCTCCGTGGAACTCACAGACTTCGAACGTGGTCAGGTGATTGGGTGTCACTTGTTTCATAATCCTGTACGCGAGATTTCCTCACTCCTAAACATCCCTAGGTCCACTGTTCCCGATGTGATAGTGAAGTGGAAACTTGAAGGGACACCCACAGCACAAAAGCGTACAGGCCGACCTCGTCTGTTGACTGACAGATACCGCCGACAGTTGAAGAGGGTCGTAATGTGTAATAGGCAGACATCTATCTACACCATCACACAGGAATTCCAAACTGCATCAAATCAAAAATGTTCAAATGTGTGTGAATTCCTAAGGGACCAAACTGCTGAGGTCATGAGGTCATCGGTCCCTAGACTTACTTACACACTACTTAAATTAAGTTAGGCTAAGAACAACACACACACCCATGCACCCATGCCCGATGGAGGACTCGAATCTCCGGCGGGAGGGGCTTCGCAATCCGTGATATGGCGCCCCAAACCGCGCGGCCACTCTGCGCGGCGCATCAGGATCCACTGCTATTACTATGACAGCTAGGCGAGAGGTGAGAAAACTTGGATTTCATGGTCGAGCTCTTGCACATAAGCCACACATCACGCCGGTAAATGGCAAACGACACCTCGCTTGGTGTAAGGGGCGTAAACATTGGACGATTGAACAGCGGGCGGAAAAACGTTGTGTGGAGTGACGAATAACGCAACACAATGTTGCGATCCGATGGCAGGGTGTGGGTGTGGCGAATTCCCGATGAACGACATCTGCCAGCGTGCGTAGAGCCAACAGTAAAATTCGGAGGCGGTTTTGTTATGGTATGGTCGTGTTTTTCATGGACTCCTTGTTGTTTTGCGTGGCACTATCACAGCACAGGCCTTCCGATTGTTGAAGAGCAATTCGGGGATGGCGATTGCATCTTTCAACACGATCGAACACCTCATCATAATGTACGGCCTGTGGCGGAGTGGTTACACAACAATAACATCTCTGTAATGGACTGGCCTGCACAGAGTCCTGACCTGAAACCTATAGAACACCTTTGGGATGTTTTGGAATGCCAACTTCGTGACAGGCCTCACCGACCGACATCGATACCTCTCCTTGGTGGAGCACTAGGTGAAGAGTAGGCTGCCATTCCCCAAGAAACCTTCCAGCACCTGATTGAACGTATGCCTGCGACACCGGAAGCTGTTATCAAGGCTAAGGATGGGCCAACACCATATTGAATTCCAGCATTACCGATGGAGAGCGCAACGAACTTGTAAGTCATTTACAGTCAGGTGTCCGGATACTTTTGATCACATAGTGTATCTACTTCACTTTCACTACAAGGTAAACTACTTCTGACAGCAATAAATACTCCACCACCAACTGTATTTCATCTATCTTTTCAGAAAACTGTTAGGTCGTTTGAAAAAATTGCGGCTGAACTTATATCTGGCTTTAGCATCTTTCCGTACCTATAACTATTTGAGCTTCAACAACACTTCTTTCATGATGATGAAAGAAGTGTTGCAACAAATCAGCTTGCTGCAAGATTAATGACATAATCAGAGAACATCGTCGAATCTCGATTATATAGTCATTTTTAACCTTAAGTATCAAGGAGAATGCTGTACAAACTTGTGATTCATAAGCTTGATTATCACAAATTTTGTGCACGATAGCTCCCAAACCTTCTGCCTGATGCCCACATAATGATCTTGTCTGATGCGACACCACCCACCAATCAGAATGTGACAGGCAATGAAACATGGATTCCTTACATCAACGTAGAGGCAAAAAACAAGTCAGTGGAATGTGGCCTCAGTAGCTCGCCACGTTGACCATTAAAGTGCTACCAAATATTTCCTGCACGAAAACTTACGGGAACTGTTATTTTGGAATAGAAAGGGAGGAAAGCTTATTGACTCTGTAGAAAGAGGCACTAAATGGACTACGAAACTCTAAACAAGCTCAGAAGAGCCATACGGCACAAGAGCCGAGCCACGTCGAGGTTTACCATCATTCATGTGCACAAATGCTAGGAAACATACTGCCGCGCACAAACGTTGCTTAACAATTTAAACTTGGAACTGTGTGGTCATTCGCCGCACAGGCGTGGTTTGTCACCCAGTGATTTCCGAAGATGAAAAAACGGCAGTCTGAAAATGACAAAAGTTGAAGAATCAAAGCGGTCACAGCTCATAGGTGAAAGAATTCTGCAAGGGCGTAGTGAAAGGTATGCCTCCGAATTTCTTATTGTGTTCTCTGTATCGTTTGGCGTATTACATGTCCCGCATATTACTCGGTCGACTTCCTCGCTTCACTGACGCAGGTTGCAGTGCTCTACCGTTAGAGGGTTACAAAATGTAGCGCGTAAAGTGGCGGTGTGTAAGTAACTGGCCGGCCGGGGTGGCCGAGCGGTTCTGGGCCCTACAGTCTGGAACCGCGCGACCGCTACGGTCGCAGGTTCGAATGCTGCCTCGGGCATGGATGTGTGTGATGTCCTTAGGTTAGTTAGGTTTAAGCAGTTCTAAGTTCTAGGGGACTGATGACCTTAGAAGTTGAGTCCCATAGTGCTCAGAGCCATTTGAACCATTTTTTGTAACGTAACTATGTCGGTGCCTGAGAGAAACAGTGTGTTTCTATCGAGTTTCTAGCTTCAGAAAACTTGCCTGCAATTGAAATCCATAGAAGAGTGAAAGCTGTGTGCGGTGACGGTTGTATCGACATCAATAATGCGCAACGTCGAGTTGTTCGTATTCGTAATGAAGGAAACGGCGGAGCTAATCTCAACGCATGTGACGGAGATCCGAGTGGACGACCGCCTACGGCAACCCAAAAAATGTTCAAATGTGTGTGAATTCCTAAGGGACCAAACTGCTGAGGTCATCGGTTGCTAGACTTACACACTACTTAGATCAACTTATGCTAAGAACCACGCACACACCCATGCCCATGCCCGAGGGAGGACTCGGACCTCCGGCGGGAGGGGCCGCACGATTGGTGAGATGGCGCCTCTAAGGGCGCGGCCACTCCGCGAGGCGTACCGCAATCGACGAGACTCATCGGAATCGGGTTGATGAATTCACCAGAGAAAATCATCTGATAACACAGAGACAGCTCTCAGGTAAGTGTGGCAATATCACTAGAGCGTGTACAGGCCATCACTGCAGAACTGACGTACATAATGTCGGCATGGTGGGCCCTCGAATGCTCACTTGTGACATGAAACAGATGAGACTGTACATCTGTCAACAACTTCTTTTGCGTTTTCAGCTTCAGCGTGATGGTCCCTTGACAACACTGTGACAGGTGATGGAATTTGGGGTTACTATGTTGACCCTGAAAACAAGAGAGCATCAATGGAGTACCGCCACAAAGGACCACCGACACTAAAAAGTTCACAGCCATGCCATCAGCAAGAATAAAGTCATACTAACAGTGTTCTTGGATGTTGAAGGTGTGGTACGCTTGGAGTTCATGTGTAAAGGCACCACCATAAACTCTGCAATGTACTACCAGATCATCCCCTCCTTCAGCTTGACAATATCAGACAACACACGAGCTCTGCGAGATCTGCAAGAATCTGAATCCTTGGAGTCCCTGTCACCGATCATCTTCCATACAGTCCCGACTTGGTCCCATTCGATTTTCGTCTGTTCCCAAAACTTAAAGAACACCTTCAAGGACTTCCCTTTGGTAGTACTGAAACAGTGCAAGCGGGGGTGAGGTAGTGGCTGAGCCAACGAAGTGAAACATTCTGCAGTGACGGTATGAACGAACTGGTCTCCCGTTGGTAGAAATTTATTCGTCGCCAGGTTAACTATGGTGGGAAAGAATAAAGATGTAGAATGTTAATTAAGTTTTTCATTTAAAATTTTTAACAGTTTTCACATAAGAATTTTTGAGGCATTACTTTCCAGAACGCCATTGCACAACAGTGGCATTTAAGAACTCGTCCTCGGTATAACAAGTACCTTCTTCTAGGGGGCAGTTACGTAGAAAGAATAGCTGACAGTTGTAGCTTAGCGTTGTATACAGGGTGTTACAAAAAGGTACGGCCAAACTTTCAGGAAACATTCCTCACACACATATAAAGAAAATATGTTATGTGTACATGTGTCCGGAAACGCTTACTTTCCATGTTAGAGCTCATTTTATTACTTCTCTTCAAATCACATTAATCATGGAATGGAAACACACAACAACAGAACGTACCAGCGTGACTTCAAACACTTTGTTACAGGAAATGTTCAAAATGTCCTCCGTTAGCGAGGATACATGCATCCACCCTCCGTCGCATGGAATCCCTGATGCGCTGATGCAGCCCTGGAGAATGGCGTATTGTATCACAGCCGTCCACAATACGAGCACGAAGAGTCTCTACATTTGGTACCGGGGTTGCGTAGACAAGAGCTTTCAAATGCCCCCATAAATGAGAGTCAAAGGGGTTGAGGTCAGGGGAGCGTGGAGGCCATGGAATTGGTCCGCCTCTACCAATCCATCGGTCACCGAATCTGTTGTTGAGAAGTGCAGGAGCTCCATCGTGCATGAACCACATGTTGTGTCGTACTTGTAAAGGCACATGTTCTAGCAGCACAGGTAGAGTATCCCGTATGAAATCATGATAACGCACTCCATTGAGCGTAGGTGGAAGAACATGGGGCCCAATCAAGACATCACCAACAATGCCTGCCCAAACGTTCACAGAAAATCTGTGTTGATGACGTGATTGCACAATTGCGTGCGGATTCTCGTTAGCCCACACACGTTGATTGTGAAAATTTACAGTTTGGCTCAAATGGCTCTGAGCACTATGGGACTCAACTGCTGTGGTCATTAGTCCCCTAGAACTTAGAACTACTTAAACCTAACTAACCTAAGGACATCACACACATACATGCCCGAGGCAGGATTCGAACCTGCGACCGTAGCAGTCGCACGGTTCCGGACTGCGCGCCTAGAACCGCGAGACCACCGCGGCCGGCAAAATTTACAGTTTGATCACGTTGGAATGAAGCCTCATCAGTAAAGAGAACATTTGCACTGAAATGAGGATTGACACATTGTTGGATGAACCATTCGCAGAAGTATACCCGTGGAGGCCAATCAGCTGCTGATAGTGCCTGCACACGCTATACATGGTACGGAAACAACTGGTTCTCCCGTAGCACTCTCCATACAGTGACGTGGTCAACGTTACCTTGTACAGCAGCAACTTCTCTGACGCTGACATTAGTGTTATCGTCAACTGCACGAAAAATTGCCTCGTCCATTGCAGGCGTCCTCGTCGTTCTAGGTCTTCCCCAGTAGCGACTCATAGGCTGGAATGTTCCGTGCTCCCTAAGACGCCGATCAATTGCTTCGAACGTCTTCCTGTCGGGACACCTTCTTTCTGGAAATCTGTCTCGATACAAATGTACCGCGCCACGGCTATTGCCCCGTGCTAATCCATACATCAAATGGGCATCTGCCAACTCCGCATTTGTAAACATTGCACTGACTGCAAAACCACGTTCGTGATGAACACTAACCTGTTGATGCTACGTACTGCTGTGCTTGATGCTAGTACTGTAGAGCAATGAGTCGCATGTCAACACAAGCACCGAAGTCAACATTATCTTCCTTCAATTGGGCCAACTGGCGGTGAATCGAGGAAGTACAGTACATACTGACGAAACTAAAATGAGCCCTAACATGGAAATTAAGCGTTTCCGGTCACATGTCCACATGACATCTTTTCTTTATTTGAAGAATGTTTCCTGAAAGTTTGGCAGTACCTTTTTGTAACACCCTGTATAATAAAACGCTACTAATGTGCTGTCTTTTTCATATAAATTGACTGAAATTTTTTTAGAATTGCCCTCGTATTGCGCCAGATGAAGGGTGACAGCGCGAAACATTTCTTGGCATAAATAAAACTGTACGAAATGTCTCTGAGCGCTGTATTTTCTCGAAAAGTTCAATGCATAGACACAGAACTCAGCCACTATTGACATGGATAAATTAACTGTCACACACTTGTAGATATGACTACGATTGTACTAAGCCGTATTTCTAAAGGTAACCCTTTCTTCCGTCGCTTGTCGGTAGAACATCATAATAAATGAGAAGCCCAATACGGTATATGTTCTACGGAATTAATTTATTTAGTTAACCGGTTTTCGGTTTACAGGCCATCATCACTCTTTAACTGACTATCGTCGTCAAATTAGTTATAATATTTTAAACATCATTGGACGACACGTTACTCTTCTAAACTGAGTCATGCACAATAAATGTGATGGAAAGCGCGGTGGTAATGTAATTAGGAAGGTAAAAGTTGAACAATAAATAAATATTGCGGACCAAACTAGGAACTATTAACACTAAACTGTGATAACAGTGTGCGTATAACAATTTACATTAAATTAACAATCCCAGTAAAATAAAATTAGTATCTGAAAAGACTGTGAACTAGGTTGAAGAGGAGTTACGTACAGAACCTGATACAGAAACAGAGTAAATGATGAAATTGACAGTTGTAACAACGGACGGTGTGGACTTCATAGACAATCGCAGTAAAATGAAAATAAATAAAAACAGGCCAGTTGAGGAGTAGGAAGGAACATACAGTTTGGTAAGTAATGGAAAAGAAAGATTAAATGAAGTTTAGAAGAAAAGAAGTACTGATCTGTGTTTGCTTAGTTAATATTAAATCAGGACTGTGGGTCAGACGTTGGTTGATTTCCAGGAGTTCCATCAGGTTGCGTTTTTTGTCCTCTGTTTACTAAGTGAAGGACATGGGACTGTGGCTGGTAGCTGTGACCCTCACTTAGTACATGCTCAGCAAAAGTGGCATCATAATTTTTACAACGTCTGGCTGCGTTCATGTTCAGCCAGCCTAGCTGCTATGCTTCTGCCTGACTGATCAACACAAAACTTATCACAACAAGGACAAATAATTTTGTATACCCCACTGATGTTTAGTAATTGGGCCTTATCTCTGCTATTGAAAATGCGCTCTTCACATAGAAGGAAATGCTATAGTTGCAGGATTTCAGTATTTCTGTGACACTCTGTGGTAACTGTCCTACGTGTGGTACTGTACACCATTTCCTACAGATAGTAATTCTAACGTTGTGCAGGGCGACGGAAAATAAAGTGGCGTTAGCGGTTGAAAGTATCTAACCAAAATTGTATCCTTTTATTCAGTGAAAGTATCATTGATAGGATTGTTCTAAATGAATTATTCAACAAACCTGCATCTGACTGCGTCTGTGAACTTGTTTCTTGCACTCCTCCATTTTGCCAGAAATGCAACATGTATTTGACTCAGCAATCAAGTTTAAGAGAATAATGCCGTTTGTGCAATGGCATTAAGATGGTACTGGAAAATTAACTTTTGGCCCTGATGTTTACTTGGTTCTTTCATTGGTGGGTAACTTTACTTTACTACTCATTTTCATATTCAATACAAGCAAAGGATGTGGATTATGATTCAGGCTGTTAGATTTAAACGCAGTGCTGATCTCAATACATATATTGTTAAAATTTTAAGTCATACACAAAACCTACTATTTCAAACATTTTCGTAGCACGAATCACTCTTACAAAAAATTTTACAAAACGCTTACTGCGTCAAACCTCGGACATACAAATCCTAACTCTGAACATTATCTAACAAAAACCAATTTGGAATGATTATATATCTTCTCTCATTTACGTGCTAAAGTTTGGTCAGGGGCAGCGACCTACCTTAAGGCTGTCTGCACACGTCTGCTTCCTCCGGGCACCTACCTACGACTCCTCGGTTTTTTACTGCACGCGCCCGGCTCTCTTAACCGTCAAAGATCCTCCTACTCAAAGATATTATACTCGTTCCACCTTGCGGTTGGCAACTACCGACTATTTTCTGGAGCTACCCTGATCAGACCTTAGCAGGTACCTTTCACGGTCACCACATAACGTGAGTCTGTTAGGTTGTCAGGCTGTTTACTCGAATTTACGCCTTGTTTTTAGAGTGACGGTGGTTTCAGCGCCGTCCAGCAGTCAAGCAGATGTGCATATTTACAGATAATTTCCAAAATAGAGTCCCTAATCCGTTCTCTGCCCCTTCCTCTTACAGCCCTCGAGTTGCAGAAAGGAACCTGTACACTTGCGCTCCACTTTGGGCGCCTGTTCCCTGCACAACAGAAACGCGATAACAGCATACCTGGCCTACATCAGTCACAGTTCCCACAGAGACACACTCACCTCGTGATGCACAACATAATCACAACAGTAGTGTAACCTTTACTGTGGTCAAAGAAAACCCGTTGTGGCCTGTGGCCATTTTGGTAGGGTACAAAGTGCAAGCAGAGGCGGCTGGTGCCAAAAATGGCTGGGGCTTCACTGCTTTTACCACATTATGTAATTTACCTTTCCAAATAATTTAATTTTCTTAATAACTTAAAATCATTCTGTAGCTCTAAAATTATCTTACTATGAGAGGGACGACGTTCATGGGATTGAATTTCCTCTTCGCTTGCGGGAAGTATCCCGCGTTCTGGAAGAGGAGCAGTTGAGTAGGTATCTGATGAGGAGTCGTACGGGTAATTAGGTACAACATCTGTCGCACCGAGAACCAGACACCTCTCGCAGAACTGCACACCAGGCGTGCTCGTCATTCCGGCACCTGCGCACTGACACACCAGTTACACTACTGGCCATTAAAATTGCTACACCACGAAGATGATGTGCTACAAATGCGAAATTTAACCGACAGGAAGAAGATGCTGTGATATGCAAACAATTAGCTTTTCAGAGCATTCACACAAGGTTGGCGCCGGTGGCGACACGTACAACGTGCTGACATGAGGAAAGTTTCCAAACGATTTCTCATACACAAACAGCAATTGACCAGCGTTGCCTGGTGAAACGTTGTTGTGATGCCTCGTGTAAGAAGCAGAAATGCGTACCACCACGTTTCCGACTTTGATAAAGGTCGGATTGTATCCTATCGCGATTGCGTTTTATCGTATCGCGACATTGCTGCTCGCGTTTGTCGAGATCCAATGACTGTTTAGCAGAATATGGAATCGGTGGGTTCAGGAGGGTAATACGGAACGCCGTGCTGGATCCCAACGGCCTCGTATCACTAGCAGTCGAGATGACAGTAGTCTTATCCGCATGGCTCTAACGGATCGTGCAGCCACGTCTCGATCCCTGAGTCAACAGATGGGGACGTTTGCAAGACAACAACCATCTGCACGAACAGTTCGACGGCGTTTGCAGTAGCATGGACTATCAGCTCGGGGACCGTGGCTGCGGTTACCGTTGACGCTGCATCACAGGCAGGAGCGCCTGCGATGGTGTACTCAACGACGAAACTGGGTGCACAAATGGCAAAACCTCATTTTTTCGGATGAATCCAGGTTCTGGTTACAGCATCATGGTGGTCGCATCCCTGTTTGGCGACATCGCGGTGAACGCACATTGGAAGCGTGTATTCGTCATCGCCATACTGGCGTATCACCCGGAGTGATTGTATGGGATGCCATTGCTTACACGTCTCGGTCACCTCTTGTTCGCATTGACGGCACTTTGGACAGTGGACGTTGCATTTCAGATGTGTTACGACCCTTCATTCGATCCCTGCGAAACCCTACATTTTAGCAGGATAATGCACGACCGCATGTTGCAGGTCCTGTACGGGCCTTTCTGGATACAGGAAATGTTCGACTGCTGCCGTGGCCAGCACATTCTCCAGATCTCTCAGCAACTGAAAACGTCTGGTCAATGGTGGCCGAGCAACTGGCTCGTGACAATACGCCAGTCACTACTCTTGATGAACCGTGGTATCGTGTAGAAGCTGCATGGGCAGCTGTACCTGTACACGCCATCCAAGCTCTGTTTGACTCAATACCCAGGCGTATCAAGGCCGTTATTACGGCCAGAGGTGGTTGTTCTGGGTACTGATTTCTCAAGATCTATGCACCCAAATTGCGTGAAAATGTAATCAGATGTCAGTTCTAGTATAATACATTTGTCCAATGAATACACGTTTATCATCTGCATTTCTTCTTGGTGTAGCAATTTTAATGGTCAGTAGTGTACATGATGGACGCTTAAACCGTCTCGTGCGATTTTTTCGAAATTGCCAGAGTAGTGCACTTTACTACTTGCACTTTATCTTGCATTAATGGCCTACTAAAGTCGTACTGAGTTTGAAGTAAATCTGGGATCCAAACGTCGTGGCCTCCCCTTCTGAGTATAAGAACAGAAGAGAGGTCACAAGGAACGGGTGAGGCAGCTACTGTAAATAATCTCTGGTGCTTGCAATTATTGTTTTGCACGAGAAGGCAGGGAAGGCGACTGTTGGCCGTAATTAAACACGGCGCTTGCGGGCCCCGGTCCGCTGCGACGCGGCGGCAACTTCAGCCACGGCTCGTCTTCCAGTTACGCGCGGCCGGCGCTGCAGGCACAAGTTGGGCGCGCGGAACGAACTGTCGGCCGCGGGCGAGCAATTAAATCACCTTCAGCGAAGCGCTAACTGGGGCGTAATTGCCCCGAGTCCGGGCAAGACACGGCGGGCGGCGGCCGGCGGCCGGCGGCCGGAGAACACTGCCCAGCTGGCGCCCGCTCCTCCACCCACGCCGTCTCGCCCTCACGGCTGCCGCCGTCTACGCGGAGACAGGAGCGATACCAATTCAGTTCACTGAGTATTCATTTCATTTATTGCATATTTTAAGACCTGTTGCCGGAGAGTTTAGAAAGCAGGTTGTACATAATACAGTTTTATATCCTGTTGTGTTGGCAGAAGAGCCGAAATGCACGCGTTTTAGCTCACGCAGGCTGGCGTGAGGAGGGAAGAACTATACTGACGTGAGGTGTGGAACATGACAAGGAATGAGAATTCACAAAGCGGACATAATTAGTTTCATACTTAACTTTAATCTATTAATGATGAACGTCGCTCTTGACGGTACATGATTCACAATATTATCTGTTCAGATTATAGTAACTGAATATGGCGCCTTGCTAGGTCGTAGCAAATGACGTATCTGAAGGCTGTGCTAAACTGTCGTCTCGGCAAATGAGAGCGTATGTGGACAGTGAACCATCGCTAGCAAAGTCGGCTGTACAACTGGGCGAGTGCTAGGGAGTCTCTCTAGACCTGCCGTGTGGCGGCGCTCGGTCTGCAATCACTGATAGTGGCGACACGCGGGTCCGACGTATACTAACGGACCGCGGCCGATTTAAAGGCTACCACCTAACAAGAGTGGTGTCTGGCGGTGACACCACACATTCATTAGCAGCAAAATTTGTTTTGAACAATAAAACAAGGGTAATAAAAATGAGCTACAAAGAAAATTAGATTAGTTGTAGGAAGCGGAGTGTTAAAATAATAAGTGTTAGTAATTTATAAGAAAATAATAGGAAGACAGCAAATGGGCGATCAGCATCTTTCTTAACATAACATATAAATCATATGAAGGTAATATCTGTTCCCGAAAGAACAGATACCATTGATGACCGTGCAGCTTCTCTAGGATGAAATGATAATTAAATCGACACCCTAGCTGCGAACAGGCGTTGATATACATCACTGGGGACATGTTGAAAATGTGTGCCCCGATCGGGACTCGAACCCAGGATCTCCTGCTTACATGGCAGGCCACCGAGGGCACAGAGGATTGTGCGCCTGCAGGGACTTATTCCTTTCACCATCCTCTGTGCCCTCGGTGACTCAGATGGATAGAGCGTCTGCCATGTAAGCAGGACATCCCGAGTTCGAGTCCCGGTCGGGGCACACATTTTCAACATCTCCTTAGTGATGTATATCAACACCTGTTCGCAGCTATGGTGTCGATTTAATTATCATTTGTTATAAATCATGTTTCGTGTTGCTATTTCATATGAGAGGGCCTCGGAAGGAACACCGAGCCTGTCCAATGTGAAGTAGTGTACAAACTTTATCTTCTTACATTACTAAATGAAATACATCGTGTGTGACTCTGTGTGCATTTGTTTCTACTGTCTAAGAAAGTAGCACAATGTAGGGAATACCCACTGCACTATTTGTGTTAATATATAAATGTAGTTCTACACGTTCTATGTGTGCTTTTCTGCCGCGCGGGATTAGCCGAGCGGTGACTGTAGCTCAGCGTGTTCGGTCAGAGGGGTAGCTGCCCTCTGTAATAAAAAAACTGAGTCAACGGCTCAACACTGAACTTGAACGGGTGTCATGGGACATCCGCATCGAACAAATGCAACGAACAATATTGAACAAAATGAGAACAATTAAAAAAAAAAAGAGGTCTGAGGCGCTGCAGTCATGGACTATGCGGCTGGTCACGGCGGAGGTTCGAGTCCTCCCTCGGGCATGGGTGTGTGTCTTTGTCCTTAGGATGATTTAGGTTAAGTAGTGTGTAAGCTTAGGGAGTGATGACCTCAGCAGTTAAGTCCCATAAGCTTTCACACACATTTGAACATTTTTTTGGTGCTTTTATGTTGTATGATTGAGTTTATGAGCAGGGTCATAGGCTGGAGGGAAGTCTTGGAAATTTAACTTCGAGCCTCGCCTCCCCTATGTCGTATTCCTTAGGCGTAATGATTGTCTCGTTTACATTAGCCGTTTTCCCCTAACATTATTTAATTATATTTAAAACGCAGTTTGGTTACATTAACCAATAACGTGCCATGTCTGCTTAACTTATAATTATCTATTTTAGGTGTTATACTTTTTGTGTCTCATGTTGCTATTCTATTTGTGTCATTTTCTCCGTCTGCATCTATATCTGTGTCTGTGGCTGCTACTGAGTTTGTGTCGTGTTTGTTGTGTGTCTGTTCGAGATCTGCCCGACGGATTTTCTTGTCTGTAGGTGTCATGCTGTATTCTTGAAACCTTATCAACTACACTACTGGCCATTAAAATTGCTACACCACGAAGACGACGTGCTATAGACACGAAATTTAACCGACAGGAAGAAGATGCTGTGATATACAAATGATTAGCTTTTCAGAGCATTCTCACAAAGTTGGCGCCGGTGGCGACACCTAAAACGTGCTGACATGAAGAAATTTTCCAACCTATTTCTCATACACAAACAGCAGTTGACCGGCGTTGTCTGGTAAAACGTTGTTGTGATGCCTCGTGTGAGGAGGAGAAATGCGTACCATCACGTTTCCGATTTTGATAAAGGTCGGATTGTAGCCTATCGCGATTGCGGTTTATCGTATCGCGACACTGCTGCTCGCATTGGTCGATATCCAATGACTGTTAGCAGAATATGGAATCGGTGGGTTCAGGAGGGTAATACGGAATGCCGTGCTGGATCCCAACGGCCTCGTATCACTAGCAGTCGAGATGACAGGAGTCTTATCCGCATGGCTCTAACGGATCGTGCAGCCACGTCTCGATCCCTGAGTCAACAGATGGGGACGTTTGCAAGACAACAACCATCTGCACGAACAGTTCGACGACGTTTGCAGCAGCATGGACTATCAGCTCGGAGACCATGGCTGCGGTTACCCTTGACGCTGTATCACAGATAGGAGCGCCTGCGATGGTGTACTCAGTGACGAACCTGGGAGCACGAATGGCAAAACGTCATTTTTTCGGATGAATCCAGGTTCTGTTTATAGCATCATGATGTTCGCATCCGTGTTCGGTGACATCGCGGTGAACGCACATTGGGAGCGTGTATTCGTCATCGCGTTACTGGCGTATCATCCGGCGTGATTGTATGGGATGCCATTGGTTACACGTCTCGGTCACCTCTTGTTCGCATTGATGGCACTTTGGACAGTGGACGTTGCATTTCAGATGTGTTACGACCCTTCATTCGATCCCTGCGAAACCCTACATTTTAGCAGGATAATGCACGACCGCATGTTGCAGGTCCTGTACGGGCGTTTCTGGATACAGAAAATGTTCGACTGCTGCCCTGGCTAGCACATTCTCCAAATCTCTCACCAATTGAAAACATCTGGTCAATGGTGGCCGAGCAACTGGCTCGTCACAATACGCCAGTCACTACTCTTGATGAACTGTGGTATCGTGTTGAAGATGCATGGGCAGCTGTACCTGTACACGCCATCCAAGCTCTGACTCAATGCCCGGTCGTATCAAGGCCGTTATTACGGATGGAGGTGGTTGTTCTGGATACTGATTTCTCAGGATCTATGCACCCGAATTGCGTGAAAATGTAATCACATGTCAGTTCTAGTATAATATGTTTGTCCAATGAATACCCGTTTATCATCTGCATTTCTTCTTGGTGTAGCAATTTTAATGACCAGTAGTGTATGTTACGTGGAGCACACCAGTTGTCTGGGTCACGTAATATTTCTTTGGTGTCATTACATTCTCTTATAGGGCTTACATGTGTGAGGGTGCTGCAATGTAATGCCACGTGTTCAGGAGAACCGTGTGGCCCGCATGTGTACGTAGTACTCTGGCTAAGGCCTACGCGATTTAGATGTGGTGAGTATGGGGCGTGATCGGTCATGCATCAGATTCAGCCGCTGCCGTATACTGGACGAGAAGGAGAAAGCGCGACGGCCTTTGTCTATCGTCCCCCACTCCCGTTACCATGTGTTAAGGCACCAGTTGTTTAACTGACGCATGTCTACAATGTTTTCCCGTGTTATTTCTGGAACTTCCTCGTCTCTGCCCCTCTTCAGCCGCTGCTCTGTGGCGGATAGTGATATCGATAGGGCAAGTCTCCAGAACCACACAAAAGGCTTCTATTGATGTGAAGCCAAAAGCACCTGACGATCCTAGTAGTATGCTCCTCTGTTCTCGGCTCACAGTGTTTCTGTAGGTCGCTAGACACAAACGGTGCGCCCACGCACTTGCTGCAAAGAGTACAGTGGTTTCCAAGAGAGCTGGGAACTCGTATTTCAGACTGGCTGCGCCTTTGAGAGCTGTATGCATCGATTAGGCTTCTTTCTTTTGTACATTGCAACACAAAACCTCACCCATATAGCCTGCGCACTAGTAGCAGTTGCAGCAACAGCAGCAGCAACGATAGTAGTAGTTCTGGCAGATTTATTCGCTGATCACTTTTACAGGTATGTTGGACACGTCATGGTAGGGCAGATTAAGAACAGAAACAATCTTGTACAGGATGTGTCATAATAAACACCGAAAATTGACATGAGTGAAACAGAAACGTGTGGAGTCTACAATGACATACACTTCTACCGTGCAAGAGGAAGAGCCACTCCCACACTCGTTACGAGACGAAACCACGTTATGGCCGACACATATTGAGGGTGAGACAGTCTATCAGTTATTCAATGCAGTGGAAATTAATTCGATTACTAGATCTGAAACTCTCACGTTGGATGAAGATACTCAACCCCCTGGTATCAAGATCAAATACACAGACGAAACAAAATCTCAACACCAAAAAATAATTAGTCTAGAATAATGAAATTCAGTAACACGTTCGTGTAGGTTACATATTTAAGTAATTAACATTGCAAGATCACAGGTTAATGTAAGCGGGAGATACGTCATTGCAAATGTGAAATGCTCGTAATTAACAACCGGTGTAACAGCCGGAATGTTGAATGCAAACGTGCATGCATCGTGTTGTACAGGTGCCAGATGTCAGTGCGTAGGATCGAGTTTCGTGCGTGTTGCACTAGGTCGGTCAGTACAACGACGATTAATGCCCTGTGTGGAATCGTCGTTCGATGTTGTTCCATATGTTCTCGACTGGAGATATATGATTATCAAGCAAGCCAAGGCAGCATCTCGACACTCTGTAACTGGATGTTGGGTTCCAACAGTGGTAGGTGGGCTAACGCTATTATTTTGGAAACACCAACTGGAATGCTTTCATGAACGGCAGCAAAACAGGTCGAATATCCCGATTGACGTACAGATTCGCACTCAGGCTGCGTGGGATAACCACGAAAGTCCTCCTGCTGTCATACGAAATCGCACCTCAGACGATAATTCCAGGTGTAGGTCAAGTGCGTCTAGCACGCAGACAGGTTGATTATAACCAACACACGTACGTCACTGGCATCGAGGCTGAACCAGATTTCCTCAAAAAACGCAAAAAACCTCCACACTGCTCTCCAATGAGCCCTCGCTTGACACCCCTGAAATCGCAAATGGCGATGGTTTGGGATCAGTGGAATGCACACTGCAGGGCGTCTGGCTCGTTGCTGCCTTTGAAGTAACCGATTTGTAACAGTTGGTCGTGTCATAGTGGTGCCAACCGCTGCTCGAATTGCTGCTGCAGATGCAATTCGATGCGCCAGAGCGATACGCCGAACACGATGGTCTTCCCTCTAGGTAGTAGCACGTAGCTGTCCGGACCCGCTCTTCTTGTGAAGTACATCCTCTTGAACACCGCTGCCAGCAATAATGGACAGTGGCCGGCCGCAGTGGCCGAGCGGTTCTAGGCGCTTCAGTCCGGAACCACGCGACTGCTACGGTCGCAGGTTCGAATCCTGCCCCGGGCATGGATGTGTGTGACGTCCTTAGGTTAGTTAGGTTTAAGTAGTTCTAAGTTCTAGGGGACTGATGACCTCAGATGTTAAGTCCCATAGTACTCAGAGCCATTTGAACCATTTTGAATAATGGACAGTGGCTACAGTTATGACAAGTATTTCTGTAATATCGCAGAAGGAACAGCCAACTTCTAGCAGCCCTATTACACGGCCTCGTTCAAACTCAGTGAGGTGCTGATAATGGCGTCTGTGTCGCCTTAAGGACATTCTTGACTAACATCAGCTCACCAAGTCCAATTTCAAAGGTAAATAACGCTCACGATTGTTACAGCGTGTATTTAAAGCAAACCTGATTTGCGTTCTTATAGTTGCGCCACCAGCGCCACTCTTACGCAGCTGGTGCGAAATCTGAATAAACCTTATTTTTCAGACGCAGGAACACGCCTACCAACTTTCGTTTATGTCACACAATTCCTCCTTGTGTAGTAAGGTGAAATCTTGAGAACACCACAACACAATGATAACATCACTTTCGCGGAGACATGTTTGTCAGACAAACGATATCTCTTCTCAATTCAATGTGGTAATATGACGGGGAAGAAACTGAAGAATCCGTATCCTCACGTGAATTTTGAGTCTCTACGTTGTCAAAATTGGATCATTATTGGCGTGACTGGTACAAATTGTTTACGGATGCTTACAAAAAATCGTATTTTGCTGCAGCAGGCGCATTTTTGATGAATGAACAGTGTTCACAATCTCTCTTGTCACCTACAGAAGTGTCGGTATTAACTACGGACTTAATTGCCATTTGTCAAGGTATCCTTTCAATAGTCGATATACAATTCGACAAGGTCGAAGTGTGTACTGACCCAACGAGTGCCCTATGGCCTCTTGCCAGGGCAGCCAAAAGATATACGTAAATCCCTTGGAACATGATATACTGAGAAGTCCCAACAGACCGAAAGAGTTGTGTTAGTCAACTTATTCATCTGCAATGGATACCGGTAATGGCAAGGGACAACGAACGTGCAGACAAAATGGCGCATATGATACGCCGTGTACATCCCACCGACGTCTTCCTACCATAGAGTGATTTTGGCTACACACTTTCCATCGAAGCAAAAAGGGATTGGAAAATTTTAGTGGGCGTGGACCATAATGTGAAATGCACGTCGTATTGGTCAACTCAGCAACAGATTCCAATCTACCCTTAGTTTCTCAACTCGTGGCTACCTTAACAAGAAATACAATACTACTTCAGTACTGTACATACAACAATTTGCTGTAAACCCGCACCTGTGAAAGGAGGTGGGCCGTAGTTTAATAGCCACGTTAGAAACCTTCAACATAAACGAAGAGAGCGTTACAAATTGAAGAGAACTCAAACACTATCTGACAAACAGAAACTGAGTGAAACCAAAATGAGAGTAAGGGGAGCAATGGGAGCAGTTTTCTATGACTTTGAAAGTAAAATAGTGCCAAACGATCCGACTAAAATCCCTAACAGGTTTTGGTCTTACGTTAAGTCAGTAAGCCGATCGAAATTGTCTATTCTGTCAGTCGGTGGTCATACTGGTACCGGAGTGGAAGACGACAGAGAGTAAGCCGAAATAATGAATTCGAGCTTCAAAAATTGTTTCCCTCCACTGAACGTCAAAATGGCAGATGTTGAGATGAGTGATGGCGGAATAGAAAAGCAATTACAATCGCTTAGTAGTGGAAAGGTATCTGGAACGGTTGAGTTACGTGTAACATTCTACAGAGATTATCCGGAAAAACTTACTCCTCTTCTAGCAGCAGTTTATCGTAGATCGCTGGAGCAACGAAGATTACCTAGCGACTGGAAAAAGCGCAGGTCATTCCTGTTTCCGAGAAGGGTCGTAGAATAGACACGTATAACCGTAAGCCTATATCGCTGACGTCGATCTCTTGAAGAATATTACGGAATGTGTTTATGTATTATGACTTTTTAGAGAGCAAAAATCTTTCCTATAAAGTGGATACCGCATGCTGAGATCTTGTGAAACTCAACTTACTCTGTTCCATATTACTGTAGACATCGGCGCTCAAATTGATGCCATGTTTTTTGACGTCAGGAAGACATTTGATACAGTCCCGTACTATTGTTTAGTAAAGAAATTGCGTGCTTAGCGACTAACGGATCAGATTCAAGAGTTCCTTGCAGACAGAACTCAACACGTCGCTCTCAATAGAACTAAATAGACAGGTGTAAAATTAATTTCAGGCGTACCCCGAGGAAGTGTGATAAGACTGTTACTGTTTACAATACACATAAATGATCTAGTGTATAACATTAGAAACTCCAAGAGACTGTTTCCAGGAGTTGTCTATGGAAATGAAAATGAGCGTTCGGCGTCATTCGCCTGGAGGCCCCTTCTGCCCGGCCGCCTTGGTGCAGGTCTCTGCCCGGCCGCCTTGGTGCAGGTCTTATTACATTCGACGCCACATTGGGCGACCTGCGCGCCGGATGGGGGTGAAATGATGAAGAAAACACAACACAACACCCAGTCCCTGAACGGAGACCCAGACTGCAATCGAACCCAGGCCCGTAGGATGGCAATCCGTCACGCTGACCACTCATCTATCTGGACGGACGGAGTTGCCTATGGAGTTGTCTATGGAAATGAAAATGAGCGTTCGGCGTCATTCGCCTGGAGGCCCCTTCTGCCCGGCCGCCTTGGTGCAGGTCTCTGCCCGGCCGCCTTGGTGCAGGTCTTATTACATTCGACGCCACATTGCGCGCCGGATGGGGGTGAAATGATGAAGAAAACACAACACAACACCCAGTCCCTGAACGGAGACCCAGACTGCAATCGAACCCAGGCCCGTAGGATGGCAATCCGTCACGCTGACCACTCATCTATCTGGACGGACGGAGTTGCCTATGGAGTTGTCTATGGAAATGAAAATGAGCGTTCGGCGTCATTCGCCTGGAGGCCCCTTCTGCCCGGCCGCCTTGGTGCAGGTCTCTGCCCGGCCGCCTTGGTGCAGGTCTTATTACATTCGACGCCACATTGGGCGACCTGCGCGCCGGATGGGGGTGAAATGATGAAGAAAACACAACACAACACCCAGTCCCTGAACGGAGACCCAGACTGCAATCGAACCCAGGCCCGTAGGATGGCAATCCGTCACGCTGACCACTCATCTATCTGGACGGACGGAGTTGCCTATGGAGTTGTCTATGGAAATGAAAATGAGCGTTCGGCGTCATTCGCCTGGAGGCCCCTTCTGCCCGGCCGCCTTGGTGCAGGTCTTTGCCCGGCCGCCTTGGTGCAGGTCTTATTACATTCGACGCCACATTGGGCGACCTGCGCGCCGGATGGGGGTGAAATGATGAAGAAAACACAACACAACACCCAGTCCCTGAACGGAGACCCAGACTGCAATCGAACCCAGGCCCGTAGGATGGCAATCCGTCACGCTGACCACTCATCTATCTGGACGGACGGAGTTGCCTATGGAGTTGTCTATGGAAATGAAAATGAGCGTTCGGCGTCATTCGCCTGGAGGCCCCTTCTGCCCGGCCGCCTTGGTGCAGGTCTCTGCCCGGCCGCCTTGGTGCAGGTCTTATTACATTCGACGCCACATTGCGCGCCGGATGGGGGTGAAATGATGAAGAAAACACAACACAACACCCAGTCCCTGAACGGAGACCCAGACTGCAATCGAACCCAGGCCCGTAGGATGGCAATCCGTCACGCTGACCACTCATCTATCTGGACGGACGGAGTTGCCTATGGAGTTGTCTATGGAAATGAAAATGAGCGTTCGGCGTCATTCGCCTGGAGGCCCCTTCTGCCCGGCCGCCTTGGTGCAGGTCTCTGCCCGGCCGCCTTGGTGCAGGTCTTATTACATTCGACGCCACATTGGGCGACCTGCGCGCCGGATGGGGGTGAAATGATGAAGAAAACACAACACAACACCCAGTCCCTGAACGGAGACCCAGACTGCAATCGAACCCAGGCCCGTAGGATGGCAATCCGTCCCGCTGACCACTCATCTATCTGGACGGACGGAGTTGCCTATGGAGTTGTCTATGGAAATGAAAATGAGCGTTCGGCGTCATTCGCCTGGAGGCCCCTTCTGCCCGGCCGCCTTGGTGCAGGTCTTTGCCCGGCCGCCTTGGTGCAGGTCTTATTACATTCGACGCCACATTGGGCGACCTGCGCGCCGGATGGGGGTGAAATGATGAAGAAAACACAACACAACACCCAGTCCCTGAACGGAGACCCAGGCTGCAATCGAACCCAGGCCCGTAGGATGGCAATCCGTCACGCTGACCACTCATCTATCTGGACGGACGGAGTTGCCTATGGAGTTGTCTATGGAAATGAAAATGAGCGTTCGGCGTCATTCGCCTGGAGGCCCCTTCTGCCCAGCCGCCTTGGTGCAGGTCTCTGCCCGGCCGCCTTGGTGCAGGTCTTATTACATTCGACGCCACATTGGGCGACCTGCGCGCCGGATGGGAGTGAAATGATGAAGAAAACACAACACAACACCCAGTCCCTGAACGGAGACCCAGACTGCAATCGAACCCAGGCCCGTAGGATGGCAATCCGTCACGCTGACCACTCATCTATCTGGACGGACGGAGTTGCCTATGGAGTTGTCTATGGAAATGAAAATGAGCGTTCGGCGTCATTCGCCTGGAGGCCCCTTCTGCCCGGCCGCCTTGGTGCAGGTCTCTAAAAATGGTTCAAATGGCTCTGAGCACTATGGGACTCAACTGCTGTGGTCATAAGTCCCCTAGAACTTAGAACTACTTAAACCTAACTAACCTAAGGACATCACACACATCCATGCCCGAGGCAGGATTCGAACCTGCGACCGTAGCAGTCGTGCGGTTCCAGACTGTAGCGCCTTTAACCGCTCGGCCACTCTGGCCGGCGGTGCAGGTCTCTGCCCGGCCGCCTTGGTGCAGGTCTTATTACATTCGACGCCACATTGGGCGACCTGCGCGCCGGATGGGGGTGAAATGGTGAAGAAAACACAACACAACACCCAGTCCCTGAACGGAGACCCAGACTGCAATCGAACCCAGGCCCGTAGGATGGCAATCCGTCACGCTGACCACTCATCTATCTGGACGGACGGAGTTGCCTATGGAGTTGTCTATGGAAATGAAAATGAGCGTTCGGCGTCATTCGCCTGGAGGCCCCTTCTGCCCGGCCGCCTTGGTGCAGGTCTCTGCCCGGCCGCCTTGGTGCAGGTCTTATTACATTCGACGCCACATTGGGCGACCTGCGCGCCGGATGGGGGTGAAATGATGAAGAAAACACAACACAACACCCAGTCCCTGAACGGAGACCCAGACTGCAATCGAACCCAGGCCCGTAGGATGGCAATCCGTCACGCTGACCACTCATCTATCTGGACGGACGGAGTTGCCTATGGAGTTGTCTATGGAAATGAAAATGAGCGTTCGGCGTCATTCGCCTGGAGGCCCCTTCTGCCCGGCCGCCTTGGTGCAGGTCTCTGCCCGGCCGCCTTGGTGCAGGTCTTATTACATTCGACGCCACATTGGGCGACCTGCGCGCCGGATGGGGGTGAAATGATGAAGAAAACACAACACAACACCCAGTCCCTGAACGGAGACCCAGACTGCAATCGAACCCAGGCCCGTAGGATGGCAATCCGTCACGCTGACCACTCATCTATCTGGACGGACGGAGTTGCCTATGGAGTTGTCTATGGAAATGAAAATGAGCGTTCGGCGTCATTCGCCTGGAGGCCCCTTCTGCCCGGCCGCCTTGGTGCAGGTCTCTGCCCGGCCGCCTTGGTGCAGGTCTTATTACATTCGACGCCACATTGGGCGACCTGCGCGCCGGATGGGGGTGAAATGATGAAGAAAACACAACACAACACCCAGTCCCTGAACGGAGACCCAGACTGCAATCGAACCCAGGCCCGTAGGATGGCAATCCGTCACGCTGACCACTCATCTATCTGGACGGACGGAGTTGCCTATGGAGTTGTCTATGGAAATGAAAATGAGCGTTCGGCGTCATTCGCCTGGAGGCCCCTTCTGCCCGGCCGCCTTGGTGCAGGTCTCTGCCCGGCCGCCTTGGTGCAGGTCTTATTACATTCGACGCCACATTGGGCGACCTGCGCGCCGGATGGGGGTGAAATGATGAAGAAAACACAACACAACACCCAGTCCCTGAACGGAGACCCAGACTGCAATCGAACCCAGGCCCGTAGGATGGCAATCCGTCACGCTGACCACTCATCTATCTGGACGGACGGAGTTGCCTATGGAGTTGTCTATGGAAATGAAAATGAGCGTTCGGCGTCATTCGCCTGGAGGCCCCTTCTGCCCGGCCGCCTTGGTGCAGGTCTCTGCCCGGCCGCCTTGGTGCAGGTCTTATTACATTCGACGCCACATTGGGCGACCTGCGCGCCGGATGGGGGTGAAATGATGAAGAAAACACAACACAACACCCAGTCCCTGAACGGAGACCCAGACTGCAATCGAACCCAGGCCCGTAGGATGGCAATCCGTCACGCTGACCACTCATCTATCTGGACGGACGGAGTTGCCTATGGAGTTGTCTATGGAAATGAAAATGAGCGTTCGGCGTCATTCGCCTGGAGGCCCCTTCTGCCCGGCCGCCTTGGTGCAGGTCTCTGCCCGGCCGCCTTGGTGCAGGTCTTATTACATTCGACGCCACATTGGGCGACCTGCGCGCCGGATGGGGGTGAAATGATGAAGAAAACACAACACAACACCCAGTCCCTGAACGGAGACCCAGACTGCAATCGAACCCAGGCCCGTAGGATGGCAATCCGTCACGCTGACCACTCATCTATCTGGACGGACGGAGTTGCCTATGGAGTTGTCTATGGAAATGAAAATGAGCGTTCGGCGTCATTCGCCTGGAGGCCCCTTCTGCCCGGCCGCCTTGGTGCAGGTCTCTGCCCGGCCGCCTTGGTGCAGGTCTTATTACATTCGACGCCACATTGCGCGCCGGATGGGGGTGAAATGATGAAGAAAACACAACACAACACCCAGTCCCTGAACGGAGACCCAGACTGCAATCGAACCCAGGCCCGTAGGATGGCAATCCGTCACGCTGACCACTCATCTATCTGGACGGACGGAGTTGCCTATGGAGTTGTCTATGGAAATGAAAATGAGCGTTCGGCGTCATTCGCCTGGAGGCCCCTTCTGCCCGGCCGCCTTGGTGCAGGTCTCTGCCCGGCCGCCTTGGTGCAGGTCTTATTACATTCGACGCCACATTGGGCGACCTGCGCGCCGGATGGGGGTGAAATGATGAAGAAAACACAACACAACACCCAGTCCCTGAACGGAGACCCAGACTGCAATCGAACCCAGGCCCGTAGGATGGCAATCCGTCACGCTGACCACTCATCTATCTGGACGGACGGAGTTGCCTATGGAGTTGTCTATGGAAATGAAAATGAGCGTTCGGCGTCATTCGCCTGGAGGCCCCTTCTGCCCGGCCGCCTTGGTGCAGGTCTTTGCCCGGCCGCCTTGGTGCAGGTCTTATTACATTCGACGCCACATTGGGCGACCTGCGCGCCGGATGGGGGTGAAATGATGAAGAAAACACAACACAACACCCAGTCCCTGAACGGAGACCCAGACTGCAATCGAACCCAGGCCCGTAGGATGGCAATCCGTCACGCTGACCACTCATCTATCTGGACGGACGGAGTTGCCTATGGAGTTGTCTATGGAAATCAAAATGAGCGTTCGGCGTCATTCGCCTGGAGGCCCCTTCTGCCCGGCCGCCTTGGTGCAGGTCTCTGCCCGGCCGCCTTGGTGCAGGTCTTATTACATTCGACGCCACATTGGGCGACCTGCGCGCCGGATGGGGGTGAAATGATGAAGAAAACACAACACAACACCCAGTCCCTGAACGGAGACCCAGGCTGCAATCGAACCCAGGCCCGTAGGATGGCAATCCGTCACGCTGACCACTCATCTATCTGGACGGACGGAGTTGCCTATGGAGTTGTCTATGGAAATGAAAATGAGCGTTCGGCGTCATTCGCCTGGAGGCCCCTTCTGCCCGGCCGCCTTGGTGCAGGTGTCTGCCCGGCCGCCTTGGTGCAGGTCTTATTACATTCGACGCCACATTGGGCGACCTGCGCGCCGGATGGGGGTGAAATGATGAAGAAAACACAACACAACACCCAGTCCCTGAACGGAGACCCAGACTGCAATCGAACCCAGGCCCGTAGGATGGCAATCCGTCACGCTGACCACTCATCTATCTGGACGGACGGAGTTGCCTATGGAGTTGTCTATGGAAATGAAAATGAGCGTTCGGCGTCATTCGCCTGGAGGCCCCTTCTGCCCGGCCGCCTTGGTGCAGGTCTCTAAAAATGGTTCAAATGGCTCTGAGCACTATGGGACTCAACTGCTGTGGTCATAAGTCCCCTAGAACTTAGAACTACTTAAACCTAACTAACCTAAGGACATCACACACATCCATGCCCGAGGCAGGATTCGAACCTGCGACCGTAGCAGTCGTGCGGTTCCAGACTGTAGCGCCTTTAACCGCTCGGCAGCTCTGGCCGGCGGTGCAGGTCTCTGCCCGGCCGCCTTGGTGCAGGTCTTATTACATTCGACGCCACATTGGGCGACCTGCGCGCCGGATGGGGGTGAAATGGTGAAGAAAACACAACACAACACCCAGTCCCTGAACGGAGACCCAGACTGCAATCGAACCCAGGCCCGTAGGATGGCAATCCGTCACGCTGACCACTCATCTATCTGGACGGACGGAGTTGCCTATGGAGTTGTCTATGGAAATGAAAATGAGCGTTCGGCGTCATTCGCCTGGAGGCCCCTTCTGCCCGGCCGCCTTGGTGCAGGTCTCTGCCCGGCCGCCTTGGTGCAGGTCTTATTACATTCGACGCCACATTGGGCGACCTGCGCGCCGGATGGGGGTGAAATGATGAAGAAAACACAACACAACACCCAGTCCCTGAACGGAGACCCAGACTGCAATCGAACCCAGGCCCGTAGGATGGCAATCCGTCACGCTGACCACTCATCTATCTGGACGGACGGAGTTGCCTATGGAGTTGTCTATGGAAATGAAAATGAGCGTTCGGCGTCATTCGCCTGGAGGCCCCTTCTGCCCGGCCGCCTTGGTGCAGGTCTCTGCCCGGCCGCCTTGGTGCAGGTCTTATTACATTCGACGCCACATTGGGCGACCTGCGCGCCGGATGGGGGTGAAATGATGAAGAAAACACAACACAACACCCAGTCCCTGAACGGAGACCCAGACTGCAATCGAACCCAGGCCCGTAGGATGGCAATCCGTCCCGCTGACCACTCATCTATCTGGACGGACGGAGTTGCCTATGGAGTTGTCTATGGAAATGAAAATGAGCGTTCGGCGTCATTCGCCTGGAGGCCCCTTCTGCCCAGCCGCCTTGGTGCAGGTCTCTGCCCGGCCGCCTTGGTGCAGGTCTTATTACATTCGACGCCACATTGGGCGACCTGCGCGCCGGATGGGGGTGAAATGATGAAGAAAACACAACACAACACCCAGTCCCTGAACGGAGACCCAGACTGCAATCGAACCCAGGCCCGTAGGATGGCAATCCGTCACGCTGACCACTCATCTATCTGGACGGACGGAGTTGCCTATGGAGTTGTCTATGGAAATGAAAATGAGCGTTCGGCGTCATTCGCCTGGAGGCCCCTTCTGCCCGGCCGCCTTGGTGCAGGTCTCTGCCCGGCCGCCTTGGTGCAGGTCTTATTACATTCGACGCCACATTGGGCGACCTGCGCGCCGGATGGGGGTGAAATGATGAAGAAAACACAACACAACACCCAGTCCCTGAACGGAGACCCAGACTGCAATCGAACCCAGGCCCGTAGGATGGCAATCCGTCACGCTGACCACTCATCTATCTGGACGGACGGAGTTGCCTATGGAGTTGTCTATGGAAATGAAAATGAGCGTTCGGCGTCATTCGCCTGGAGGCCCCTTCTGCCCGGCCGCCTTGGTGCAGGTCTCTGCCCGGCCGCCTTGGTGCAGGTCTTATTACATTCGACGCCACATTGGGCGACCTGCGCGCCGGATGGGGGTGAAATGATGAAGAAAACACAACACAACACCCAGTCCCTGAACGGAGACCCAGACTGCAATCGAACCCAGGCCCGTAGGATGGCAATCCGTCACGCTGACCACTCATCTATCTGGACGGACGGAGTTGCCTATGGAGTTGTCTATGGAAATGAAAATGAGCGTTCGGCGTCATTCGCCTGGAGGCCCCTTCTGCCCGGCCGCCTTGGTGCAGGTCTCTGCCCGGCCGCCTTGGTGCAGGTCTTATTACATTCGACGCCACATTGGGCGACCTGCGCGCCGGATGGGGGTGAAATGATGAAGAAAACACAACACAACACCCAGTCCATGAACGGAGACCCAGGCTGCAATCGAACCCAGGCCCGTAGGATGGCAATCCGTCACGCTGACCACTCATCTATCTGGACGGACGGAGTTGCCTATGGAGTTGTCTATGGAAATGAAAATGAGCGTTCGGCGTCATTCGCCTGGAGGCCCCTTCTGCCCGGCCGCCTTGGTGCAGGTCTCTGCCCGGCCGCCTTGGTGCAGGTCTTATTACATTCGACGCCACATTGGGCGACCTGCGCGCCGGATGGGGGTGAAATGATGAAGAAAACACAACACAACACCCAGTCCCTGAACGGAGACCCAGACTGCAATCGAACCCAGGCCCGTAGGATGGCAATCCGTCACGCTGACCACTCATCTATCTGGACGGACGGAGTTGCCTATGGAGTTGTCTATGGAAATGAAAATGAGCGTTCGGCGTCATTCGCCTGGAGGCCCCTTCTGCCCGGCCGCCTTGGTGCAGGTCTCTAAAAATGGTTCAAATGGCTCTGAGCACTATGGGACTCAACTGCTGTGGTCATAAGTCCCCTAGAACTTAGAACTACTTAAACCTAACTAACCTAAGGACATCACACACATCCATGCCCGAGGCAGGATTCGAACCTGCGACCGTAGCAGTCGTGCGGTTCCAGACTGTAGCGCCTTTAACCGCTCGGCCACTCTGGCCGGCGGTGCAGGTCTCTGCCCGGCCGCCTTGGTGCAGGTCTTATTACATTCGACGCCACATTGGGCGACCTGCGCGCCGGATGGGGGTGAAATGATGAAGAAAACACAACACAACACCCAGTCCCTGAACGGAGACCCAGACTGCAATCGAACCCAGGCCCGTAGGATGGCAATCCGTCACGCTGACCACTCATCTATCTGGACGGACGGAGTTGCCTATGGAGTTGTCTATGGAAATGAAAATGAGCGTTCGGCGTCATTCGCCTGGAGGCCCCTTCTGCCCGGCCGCCTTGGTGCAGGTCTCTGCCCGGCCGCCTTGGTGCAGGTCTTATTACATTCGACGCCACATTGGGCGACCTGCGCGCCGGATGGGGGTGAAATGATGAAGAAAACACAACACAACACCCAGTCCCTGAACGGAGACCCAGACTGCAATCGAACCCAGGCCCGTAGGATGGCAATCCGTCACGCTGACCACTCATCTATCTGGACGGACGGAGTTGCCTATGGAGTTGTCTATGGAAATGAAAATGAGCGTTCGGCGTCATTCGCCTGGTGGCCCCTTCTGCCCGGCCGCCTTGGTGCAGGTCTCTGCCCGGCCGCCTTGGTGCAGGTCTTATTACATTCGACGCCACATTGGGCGACCTGCGCGCCGGATGGGGGTGAAATGATGAAGAAAACACAACACAACACCCAGTCCCTGAACGGAGACCCAGACTGCAATCGAACCCAGGCCCGTAGGATGGCAATCCGTCACGCTGACCACTCATCTATCTGGACGGACGGAGTTGCCTATGGAGTTGTCTATGGAAATGAAAATGAGCGTTCGGCGTCATTCGCCTGGTGGCCCCTTCTGCCCGGCCGCCTTGGTGCAGGTCTCTGCCCGGCCGCCTTGGTGCAGGTCTTATTACATTCGACGCCACATTGGGCGACCTGCGCGCCGGATGGGGGTGAAATGATGAAGAAAACACAACACAACACCCAGTCCCTGAACGGAGACCCAGACTGCAATCGAACCCAGGCCCGTAGGATGGCAATCCGTCACGCTGACCACTCATCTATCTGGACGGACGGAGTTGCCTATGGAGTTGTCTATGGAAATGAAAATGAGCGTTCGGCGTCATTCGCCTGGAGGCCCCTTCTGCGCGGCCGCCTTGGTGCAGGTCTCTGCCCGGCCGCCTTGGTGCAGGTCTTATTACATTCGACGCCACATTGGGCGACCTGCGCGCCGGATGGGGCTGAAATGATGAAGAAAACACAACACCCAGTCCCTGAACGGAGACCCAGGCTGCAATCGAACCCAGGCCCGTAGGATGGCAATCCGTCATGCTGACCACTCATCTATCTGGACGGACGGAGTTGCCTATGGAGTTGTCTATGGAAATGAAAATGAGCGTTCGGCGTCATTCGCCTGGAGGCCCCTTCTGCCCGGCCGCCTTGGTGCAGGTCTCTGCCCGGCCGCCTTGGTGCAGGTCTTATTACATTCGACGCCACATTGGGCGACCTGCGCGCCGGATGGGGGTGAAATGATGAAGAAAACACAACACAACACCCAGTCCCTGAACGGAGACCCAGACTGCAATCGAACCCAGGCCCGTAGGATGGCAATCCGTCATGCTGACCACTCATCTATCTGGACGGACGGAGTTGCCTATGGAGTTGTCTATGGAAATGAAAATGAGCGTTCGGCGTCATTCGCCTGGAGGCCCCTTCTGCCCGGCCGCCTTGGTGCAGGTCTCTGCCCGGCCGCCTTGGTGCAGGTCTTATTACATTCGACGCCACATTGGGCGACCTGCGCGCCGGATGGGGGTGAAATGATGAAGAAAACACAACACAACACCCAGTCCCTGAACGGAGACCCAGACTGCAATCGAACCCAGGCCCGTAGGATGGCAATCCGTCACGCTGACCACTCATCTATCTGGACGGACGGAGTTGCCTATGGTCTATGGAAATGAAAATGAGCGTTCGGCGTCATTCGCCTGGAGGCCCCTTCTGCCCGGCCGCCTTGGTGCAGGTCTCTGCCCGGCCGCCTTGGTGCAGGTCTTATTACATTCGACGCCACATTGGGCGACCTGCGCGCCGGATGGGGGTGAAATGATGAAGGAAACACAACGCAACACCCAGTCCCTGAACGGAGACCCAGACTGCAATCGAACCCAGGCCCGTAGGATGGCAATCCGTCACGCTGACCACTCATCTATCTGGACGGACGGAGTTGCCTATGGAGTTGTCTATGGAAATGAAAATGAGCGTTCGGCGTCATTCGCCTGGAGGCCCCTTCTGCCCGGCCGCCTTGGTGCAGGTCTCTGCCCGGCCGCCTTGGTGCAGGTCTTATTACATTCGACGCCACATTGGGCGACCTGCGCGCCGGATGGGGGTGAAATGATGAAGAAAACACAACACAACACCCAGTCCCTGAACGGAGATCCAGACTGCAATCGAACCCAGGCCCGTAGGATGGCAATCCGTCACGCTGACCACTCATCTATCTGGACGGACGGAGTTGCCTATGGAGTTGTCTATGGAAATGAAAATGAGCGTTCGGCGTCATTCGCCTGGAGGCCCCTTCTGCCCGGCCGCCTTGGTGCAGGTCTCTGCCCGGCCGCCTTGGTGCAGGTCTTATTACATTCGACGCCACATTGGGCGACCTGCGCGCCGGATGGGGGTGAAATGATGAAGAAAACACAACACAACACCCAGTCCCTGAACGGAGACCCAGACTGCAATCGAACCCAGGCCCGTAGGATGGCAATCCGTCACGCTGACCACTCATCTATCTGGACGGACGGAGTTGCCTATGGAGTTGTCTATGGAAATGAAAATGAGCGTTCGGCGTCATTCGCCTGGAGGCCCCTTCTGCCCGGCAGCCTTGGTGCAGGTCTCTGCCCGGCCGCCTTGGTGCAGGTCTTATTACATTCGACGCCACATTGGGCGACCTGCGCGCCGGATGGGGGTGAAATGATGAAGAAAACACAACACAACACCCAGTCCCTGAACGGAGACCCAGACTGCAATCGAACCCAGGCCCGTAGGATGGCAATCCGTCCCGCTGACCACTCATCTATCTGGACGGACGGAGTTGCCTATGGAGTTGTCTATGGAAATGAAAATGAGCGTTCGGCGTCATTCGCCTGGAGGCCCCTTCTGCCCGGCCGCCTTGGTGCAGGTCTCTGCCCGGCCGCCTTGGTGCAGGTCTTATTACATTCGACGCCACATTGGGCGACCTGCGCGCCGGATGGGGGTGAAATGATGAAGAAAACACAACACAACACCCAGTCCCTGAACGGAGACCCAGACTGCAATCGAACCCAGGCCCGTAGGATGGCAATCCGTCACGCTGACCACTCATCTATCTGGACGGACGGAGTTGCCTATGGAGTTGTCTATGGAAATGAAAATGAGCGTTCGGCGTCATTCGCCTGGAGGCCCCTTCTGCCCGGCCGCCTTGGTGCAGGTCTCTGCCCGGCCGCCTTGGTGCAGGTCTTATTACATTCGACGCCACATTGGGCGACCTGCGCGCCGGATGGGGGTGAAATGATGAAGAAAACACAACACAACACCCAGTCCCTGAACGGAGACCCAGACTGCAATCGAACCCAGGCCCGTAGGATGGCAATCCGTCACGCTGACCACTCATCTATCTGGACGGACGGAGTTGCCTATGGAGTTGTCTATGGAAATGAAAATGAGCGTTCGGCGTCATTCGCCTGGAGGCCCCTCCTGCCCGGCCGCCTTGGTGCAGGTCTCTGCCCGGCCGCCTTGGTGCAGGTCTTATTACATTCGACGCCACATTGGGCGACCTGCGCGCCGGATGGGGGTGAAATGATGAAGAAAACACAACACAACACCCAGTCCCTGAACGGAGACCCAGACTGCAATCGAACCCAGGCCCGTAGGATGGCAATCCGTCACGCTGACCACTCATCTATCTGGACGGACGGAGTTGCCTATGGAGTTGTCTATGGAAATGAAAATGAGCGTTCGGCGTCATTCGCCTGGAGGCCCCTTCTGCCCGGCCGCCTTGGTGCAGGTCTCTGCCCGGCCGCCTTGGTGCAGGTCTTATTACATTCGACGCCACATTGGGCGACCTGCGCGCCGGATGGGGGTGAAATGATGAAGAAAACACAACACAACACCCAGTCCCTGAACGGAGACCCAGGCTGCAATCGAACCCAGGCCCGTAGGATGGCAATCCGTCACGCTGACCACTCATCTATCTGGACGGACGGAGTTGCCTATGGAGTTGTCTATGGAAATGAAAATGAGCGTTCGGCGTCATTCGCCTGGAGGCCCCTTCTGCCCGGCCGCCTTGGTGCAGGTCTCTGCCCGGCCGCCTTGGTGCAGGTCTTATTACATTCGACGCCACATTGGGCGACCTGCGCGCCGGATGGGGGTGAAATGATGAAGAAAACACAACACAACACCCAGTCCCTGAACGGAGACCCAGACTGCAATCGAACCCAGGCCCATAGGATGGCAATCCGTCACGCTGACCACTCATCTATCTGGACGGACGGAGTTGCCTATGGAGTTGTCTATGGAAATGAAAATGAGCGTTCGGCGTCATTCGCCTGGTGGCCCCTTCTGCCCGGCCGCCTTGGTGCAGGTCTCTGCCCGGCCGCCTTGGTGCAGGTCTTATTACATTCGACGCCACATTGGGCGACCTGCGCGCCGGATGGGGGTGAAATGATGAAGAAAACACAACACAACACCCAGTCCCTGAACGGAGACCCAGACTGCAATCGAACCCAGGCCCGTAGGATGGCAATCCGTCACGCTGACCACTCATCTATCTGGACGGACGGAGTTGCCTATGGAGTTGTCTATGGAAATGAAAATGAGCGTTCGGCGTCATTCGCCTGGAGGCCCCTTCTGCGCGGCCGCCTTGGTGCAGGTCTCTGCCCGGCCGCCTTGGTGCAGGTCTTATTACATTCGACGCCACATTGGGCGACCTGCGCGCCGGATGGGGCTGAAATGATGAAGAAAACACAACACCCAGTCCCTGAACGGAGACCCAGGCTGCAATCGAACCCAGGCCCGTAGGATGGCAATCCGTCATGCTGACCACTCATCTATCTGGACGGACGGAGTTGCCTATGGAGTTGTCTATGGAAATGAAAATGAGCGTTCGGCGTCATTCGCCTGGAGGCCCCTTCTGCCCGGCCGCCTTGGTGCAGGTCTCTGCCCGGCCGCCTTGGTGCAGGTCTTATTACATTCGACGCCACATTGGGCGACCTGCGCGCCGGATGGGGGTGAAATGATGAAGAAAACACAACACAACACCCAGTCCCTGAACGGAGACCCAGACTGCAATCGAACCCAGGCCCGTAGGATGGCAATCCGTCATGCTGACCACTCATCTATCTGGACGGACGGAGTTGCCTATGGAGTTGTCTATGGAAATGAAAATGAGCGTTCGGCGTCATTCGCCTGGAGGCCCCTTCTGCCCGGCCGCCTTGGTGCAGGTCTCTGCCCGGCCGCCTTGGTGCAGGTCTTATTACATTCGACGCCACATTGGGCGACCTGCGCGCCGGATGGGGGTGAAATGATGAAGAAAACACAACACAACACCCAGTCCCTGAACGGAGACCCAGACTGCAATCGAACCCAGGCCCGTAGGATGGCAATCCGTCACGCTGACCACTCATCTATCTGGACGGACGGAGTTGCCTATGGTCTATGGAAATGAAAATGAGCGTTCGGCGTCATTCGCCTGGAGGCCCCTTCTGCCCGGCCGCCTTGGTGCAGGTCTCTGCCCGGCCGCCTTGGTGCAGGTCTTATTACATTCGACGCCACATTGGGCGACCTGCGCGCCGGATGGGGGTGAAATGATGAAGGAAACACAACGCAACACCCAGTCCCTGAACGGAGACCCAGACTGCAATCGAACCCAGGCCCGTAGGATGGCAATCCGTCACGCTGACCACTCATCTATCTGGACGGACGGAGTTGCCTATGGAGTTGTCTATGGAAATGAAAATGAGCGTTCGGCGTCATTCGCCTGGAGGCCCCTTCTGCCCGGCCGCCTTGGTGCAGGTCTCTGCCCGGCCGCCTTGGTGCAGGTCTTATTACATTCGACGCCACATTGGGCGACCTGCGCGCCGGATGGGGGTGAAATGATGAAGAAAACACAACACAACACCCAGTCCCTGAACGGAGATCCAGACTGCAATCGAACCCAGGCCCGTAGGATGGCAATCCGTCACGCTGACCACTCATCTATCTGGACGGACGGAGTTGCCTATGGAGTTGTCTATGGAAATGAAAATGAGCGTTCGGCGTCATTCGCCTGGAGGCCCCTTCTGCCCGGCCGCCTTGGTGCAGGTCTCTGCCCGGCCGCCTTGGTGCAGGTCTTATTACATTCGACGCCACATTGGGCGACCTGCGCGCCGGATGGGGGTGAAATGATGAAGAAAACACAACACAACACCCAGTCCCTGAACGGAGACCCAGACTGCAATCGAACCCAGGCCCGTAGGATGGCAATCCGTCACGCTGACCACTCATCTATCTGGACGGACGGAGTTGCCTATGGAGTTGTCTATGGAAATGAAAATGAGCGTTCGGCGTCATTCGCCTGGAGGCCCCTTCTGCCCGGCCGCCTTGGTGCAGGTCTCTGCCCGGCCGCCTTGGTGCAGGTCTTATTACATTCGACGCCACATTGGGCGACCTGCGCGCCGGATGGGGGTGAAATGATGAAGAAAACACAACACAACACCCAGTCCCTGAACGGAGACCCAGACTGCAATCGAACCCAGGCCCGTAGGATGGCAATCCGTCCCGCTGACCACTCATCTATCTGGACGGACGGAGTTGCCTATGGAGTTGTCTATGGAAATGAAAATGAGCGTTCGGCGTCATTCGCCTGGAGGCCCCTTCTGCCCGGCCGCCTTGGTGCAGGTCTCTGCCCGGCCGCCTTGGTGCAGGTCTTATTACATTCGACGCCACATTGGGCGACCTGCGCGCCGGATGGGGGTGAAATGATGAAGAAAACACAACACCCAGTCCCTGAACGGAGACCCAGACTGCAATCGAACCCAGGCCCGTAGGATGGCAATCCGTCACGCTGACCACTCATCTATCTGGACGGACGGAGTTGCCTATGGAGTTGTCTATGGAAATGAAAATGAGCGTTCGGCGTCATTCGCCTGGAGGCCCCTTCTGCCCGGCCGCCTTGGTGCAGGTCTCTGCCCGGCCGCCTTGGTGCAGGTCTTATTACATTCGACGCCACATTGGGCGACCTGCGCGCCGGATGGGGGTGAAATGATGAAGAAAACACAACACAACACCCAGTCCCTGAACGGAGACCCAGACTGCAATCGAACCCAGGCCCGTAGGATGGCAATCCGTCACGCTGACCACTCATCTATCTGGACGGACGGAGTTGCCTATGGAGTTGTCTATGGAAATGAAAATGAGCGTTCGGCGTCATTCGCCTGGAGGCCCCTCCTGCCCGGCCGCCTTGGTGCAGGTCTCTGCCCGGCCGCCTTGGTGCAGGTCTTATTACATTCGACGCCACATTGGGCGACCTGCGCGCCGGATGGGGGTGAAATGATGAAGAAAACACAACACAACACCCAGTCCCTGAACGGAGACCCAGACTGCAATCGAACCCAGGCCCGTAGGATGGCAATCCGTCACGCTGACCACTCATCTATCTGGACGGACGGAGTTGCCTATGGAGTTGTCTATGGAAATGAAAATGAGCGTTCGGCGTCATTCGCCTGGAGGCCCCTTCTGCCCGGCCGCCTTGGTGCAGGTCTCTGCCCGGCCGCCTTGGTGCAGGTCTTATTACATTCGACGCCACATTGGGCGACCTGCGCGCCGGATGGGGGTGAAATGATGAAGAAAACACAACACAACACCCAGTCCCTGAACGGAGACCCAGGCTGCAATCGAACCCAGGCCCGTAGGATGGCAATCCGTCACGCTGACCACTCATCTATCTGGACGGACGGAGTTGCCTATGGAGTTGTCTATGGAAATGAAAATGAGCGTTCGGCGTCATTCGCCTGGAGGCCCCTTCTGCCCGGCCGCCTTGGTGCAGGTCTCTGCCCGGCCGCCTTGGTGCAGGTCTTATTACATTCGACGCCACATTGGGCGACCTGCGCGCCGGATGGGGGTGAAATGATGAAGAAAACACAACACAACACCCAGTCCCTGAACGGAGACCCAGACTGCAATCGAACCCAGGCCCATAGGATGGCAATCCGTCACGCTGACCACTCATCTATCTGGACGGACGGAGTTGCCTATGGAGTTGTCTATGGAAATGAAAATGAGCGTTCGGCGTCATTCGCCTGGAGGCCCCTTCTGCCCGGCCGCCTTGGTGCAGGTCTCTGCCCGGCCGCCTTGGTGCAGGTCTTATTACATTCGACGCCACATTGGGCGACCTGCGCGCCGGATGGGGGTGAAATGATGAAGAAAACACAACACAACACCCAGTCCCTGAACGGAGACCCAGACTGCAATCGAACCCAGGCCCGTAGGATGGCAATCCGTCACGCTGACCACTCATCTATCTGGACGGACGGAGTTGCCTATGGAGTTGTCTATGGAAATGAAAATGAGCGTTCGGCGTCATTCGCCTGGAGGCCCCTTCTGCCCGGCCGCCTTGGTGCAGGTCTCTGCCCGGCCGCCTTGGTGCAGGTCTTATTACATTCGACGCCACATTGGGCGACCTGCGCGCCGGATGGGGGTGAAATGATGAAGAAAACACAACACAACACCCAGTCCCTGAATGGAGACCCAGACTGCAATCGAACCCAGGCCCGTAGGATGGCAATCCGTCACGCTGACCACTCATCTATCTGGACGGACGGAGTTGCCTATGGAGTTGTCTATGGAAATGAAAATGAGCGTTCGGCGTCATTCGCCTGGAGGCCCCTTCTGCCCGGCCGCCTTGGTGCAGGTCTCTGCCCGGCCGCCTTGGTGCAGGTCTTATTACATTCGACGCCACATTGGGCGACCTGCGCGCCGGATGGGGGTGAAATGATGAAGGAAACACAACGCAACACCCAGTCCCTGAACGGAGACCCAGACTGCAATCGAACCCAGGCCCGTAGGATGGCAATCCGTCACGCTGACCACTCATCTATCTGGACGGACGGAGTTGCCTATGGAGTTGTCTATGGAAATGAAAATGAGCGTTCGGCGTCATTCGCCTGGAGGCCCCTTCTGCCCGGCCGCCTTGGTGCAGGTCTCTGCCCGGCCGCCTTGGTGCAGGTCTTATTACATTCGACGCCACATTGCGCGCCGGATGGGGGTGAAATGATGAAGAAAACACAACACAACACCCAGTCCCTGAACGGAGACCCAGGCTGCAATCGAACCCAGGCCCGTAGGATGGCAATCCGTCACGCTGACCACTCATCTATCTGGACGGACGGAGTTGCCTATGGAGTTGTCTATGGAAATGAAAATGAGCGTTCGGCGTCATTCGCCTGGAGGCCCCTTCTGCCCGGCCGCCTTGGTGCAGGTCTCTGCCCGGCCGCCTTGGTGCAGGTCTTATTACATTCGACGCCACATTGGGCGACCTGCGCGCCGGATGGGGGTGAAATGATGAAGAAAACACAACACAACACCCAGTCCCTGAACGGAGACCCAGACTGCAATCGAACCCAGGCCCGTAGGATGGCAATCCGTCACGCTGACCACTCATCTATCTGGACGGACGGAGTTGCCTATGGAGTTGTCTATGGAAATGAAAATGAGCGTTCGGCGTCATTCGCCTGGAGGCGCCTTCTGCCCGGCCGCCTTGGTGCAGGTCTCTAAAAATGGTTCAAATGGCTCTGAGCACTATGGGACTCAACTGCTGTGGTCATAAGTCCCCTAGAACTTAGAACTACTTAAACCTAACTAACCTAAGGACATCACACACATCCATGCCCGAGGCAGGATTCGAACCTGCGACCGTAGCAGTCGTGCGGTTCCAGACTGTAGCGCCTTTAACCGCTCGGCCACTCTGGCCGGCGGTGCAGGTCTCTGCCCGACCGCCTTGGTGCAGGTCTTATTACATTCGACGCCACATTGGGCGACCTGCGCGCCGGATGGGGGTGAAATGATGAAGAAAACACAACACAACACCCAGTCCCTGAACGGAGACCCAGACTGCAATCGAACCCAGGCCCGTAGGATGGCAATCCGTCACGCTGACCACTCATCTATCTGGACGGACGGAGTTGCCTATGGAGTTGTCTATGGAAATGAAAATGAGCGTTCGGCGTCATTCGCCTGGAGGCCCCTTCTGCCCGGCCGCCTTGGTGCAGGTCTCTGCCCGGCCGCCTTGGTGCAGGTCTTATTACATTCGACGCCACATTGGGCGACCTGCGCGCCGGATGGGGGTGAAATGATGAAGAAAACACAACACAACACCCAGTCCCTGAACGGAGACCCAGACTGCAATCGAACCCAGGCCCGTAGGATGGCAATCCGTCACGCTGACCACTCATCTATCTGGACGGACGGAGTTGCCTATGGAGTTGTCTATGGAAATGAAAATGAGCGTTCGGCGTCATTCGCCTGGAGGCCCCTTCTGCCCGGCCGCCTTGGTGCAGGTCTCTGCCCGGCCGCCTTGGTGCAGGTCTTATTACATTCGACGCCACATTGGGCGACCTGCGCGCCGGATGGGGGTGAAATGATGAAGAAAACACAACACCCAGTCCCTGAACGGAGACCCAGACTGTAATCGAACCCAGGCCCGTAGGATGGCAATCCGTCACGCTGACCACTCATCTATCTGGACGGACGGAGTTGCCTATGGAGTTGTCTATGGAAATGAAAATGAGCGTTCGGCGTCATTCGCCTGGAGGCCCCTTCTGCCCGGCCGCCTTGGTGCAGGTCTCTGCCCGGCCGCCTTGGTGCAGGTCTTATTACATTCGACGCCACATTGGGCGACCTGCGCGCCGGATGGGGGTGAAATGATGAAGAAAACACAACACAACACCCAGTCCCTGAACGGAGACCCAGACTGCAATCGAACCCAGGCCCGTAGGATGGCAATCCGTCACGCTGACCACTCATCTATCTGGACGGATGGAGTTGCCTATGGAGTTGTCTATGGAAATGAAAATGAGCGTTCGGCGTCATTCGCCTGGAGGCCCCTTCTGCCCGGCCGCCTTGGTGCAGGTCTCTGCCCGGCCGCCTTGGTGCAGGTCTTATTACATTCGACGCCACATTGGGCGACCTGCGCGCCGGATGGGGGTGAAATGATGAAGAAAACACAACACAACACCCAGTCCCTGAACGGAGACCCAGACTGCAATCGAACCCAGGCCCGTAGGATGGCAATCCGTCACGCTGACCACTCATCTATCTGGACGGACGGAGTTGCCTATGGAGTTGTCTATGGAAATGAAAATGAGCGTTCGGCGTCATTCGCCTGGAGGCCCCTTCTGCCCGGCCGCCTTGGTGCAGGTCTCTGCCCGGCCGCCTTGGTGCAGGTCTTATTACATTCGACGCCACATTGGGCGACCTGCGCGCCGGATGGGGGTGAAATGATGAAGAAAACACAACACCCAGTCCCTGAACGGAGACCCAGACTGCAATCGAACCCAGGCCCGTAGGATGGCAATCCGTCACGCTGACCACTCATCTATCTGGACGGACGGAGTTGCCTATGGAGTTGTCTATGGAAATGAAAATGAGCGTTCGGCGTCATTCGCCTGGAGGCCCCTTCTGCCCGGCCGCCTTGGTGCAGGTCTCTGCCCGGCCGCCTTGGTGCAGGTCTTATTACATTCGACGCCACATTGGGCGACCTGCGCGCCGGATGGGGGTGAAATGATGAAGAAAACACAACACAACACCCAGTCCCTGAACGGAGACCCAGACTTCAATCGAACCCAGGCCCGTAGGATGGCAATCCGTCACGCTGACCACTCATCTATCTGGACGGACGGAGTTGCCTATGGAGTTGTCTATGGAAATGAAAATGAGCGTTCGGCGTCATTCGCCTGGAGGCCCCTTCTGCCCGGCCGCCTTGGTGCAGGTCTCTGCCCGGCCGCCTTGGTGCAGGTCTTATTACATTCGACGCCACATTGGGCGACCTGCGCGCCGGATGGGGGTGAAATGATGGAGAAAACACAACACAACACCCAGTCCCTGAACGGAGACCCAGACTGCAATCGAACCCAGGCCCGTAGGATGGCAATCCGTCACGCTGACCACTCATCTATCTGGACGGACGGAGTTGCCTATGGAGTTGTCTATGGAAATGAAAATGAGCGTTCGGCGTCATTCGCCTGGAGGCCCCTTCTGCCCGGCCGCCTTGGTGCAGGTCTCTGCCCGGCCGCCTTGGTGCAGGTCTTATTACATTCGACACCACATTGGGCGACCTGCGCGCCGGATGGGGGTGAAATGATGAAGAAAACACAACACAACACCCAGTCCCTGAACGGAGACCCAGACTGCAATCGAACCCAGGCCCGTAGGATGGCAATCCGTCACGCTGACCACTCATCTATCTGGACGGACGGAGTTGCCTATGGAGTTGTCTATGGAAATGAAAATGAGCGTTCGGCGTCATTCGCCTGGAGGCCCCTTCTGCCCGGCCGCCTTGGTGCAGGTCTCTGCCCGGCCGCCTTGGTGCAGGTCTTATTACATTCGACGCCACATTGGGCGACCTGCGCGCCGGATGGGGGTGAAATGATGAAGAAAACACAACACAACACCCAGTCCCTGAACGGAGACCCAGACTGCAATCGAACCCAGGCCCGTAGGATGGCAATCCGTCACGCTGACCACTCATCTATCTGGACGGACGGAGTTGCCTATGGAGTTGTCTATGGAAATGAAAATGAGCGTTCGGCGTCATTCGCCTGGAGGCCCCTTCTGCCCGGCCGCCTTGGTGCAGGTCTCTGCCCGGCCGCCTTGGTGCAGGTCTTATTACATTCGACGCCACATTGGGCGACCTGCGCGCCGGATGGGGGTGAAATGATGAAGAAAACACAACACAACACCCAGTCCCTGAACGGAGACCCAGACTGCAATCGAACCCAGGCCCGTAGGATGGCAATCCGTCACGCTGACCACTCATCTATCTGGACGGACGGAGTTGCCTATGGAGTTGTCTATGGAAATGAAAATGAGCGTTCGGCGTCATTCGCCTGGAGGCCCCTTCTGCCCGGCCGCCTTGGTGCAGGTCTCTGCCCGGCCGCCTTGGTGCAGGTCTTATTACATTCGACGCCACATTGGGCGACCTGCGCGCCGGATGGGGGTGAAATGATGAAGGAAACACAACGCAACACCCAGTCCCTGAACGGAGACCCAGACTGCAATCGAACCCAGGCCCGTAGGATGGCAATCCGTCACGCTGACCACTCATCTATCTGGACGGACGGAGTTGCCTATAAGAAAGTAACAACGTCACAGGTCTGCAGCGAACTGCAAAAGGACCTGCGGAGTATCGACGAATGGTGCATGAACTGCCAGTTGACACTGAACGTAAATAAATGCAACTTATTGCGTATACACAGGAGAAAAAAACCAATTACTGTACATAACACTATAGATGACAAATTGCTGGGAACAGTGACTACCATAAAATATATGGGAAGAACTATCCGGTGCTACCGTAAGTTGAATGAAAACATAAAACAAACAGTATGAAAAGTAGATGCCAGACTGAAACAGGTGCGCAGTAACCACTGTTTATGGCACTGGGCTCGTATTTGGTTTTCCGTGATTTCGCTAAATCACTCCACGCAAATGGCGGGATGCTTCCTTTTGAAAGAGCACGGCCGATTTCCTTCCCCATTCTTGACACAATCCGAGCTTCTGCTCCGTATGTAATGACCTTGATGTCGACGGGGCGTTAAACTCAATCTTCCTTCGTCCATTTCTTCTAGGGAGTGGGGGGGGGGGGGGGAGGACAAACGTATAAAATAGGTATATGAAGACAGTAACTGTTCTCGAAAGAACAGAATACTGTTGATGACCGTGCAGATTTTCTCTGGAATAAATGATGATTAACTGAAACCCTCAGCTGCCGACAGGTGTTGTTGATATACCTCGATGTGGACAGCTGAAAATGTGTGCCCCGACCGGGTCTCGAACCCGGGATCTCCTGCTTACATGGCAGCGAGGTCATCGGTCACATCGGATTAAAAAGATTGGGGGAGAAAATCGGCCGTGCCTTTTCACAGGAACCATGCCGTGAAATGACATAGGGAAATCACGGAAAACCTAAATCAGGATGGCCGGACGCGGGTTTGAACAGTCGTCCTCGCGAATGCGAGTCCAGTGTGTTAACCACTGCTCCACATCGCTCGGTAATGGGAGTTTGAGAGAAAAATATAACAGTAGATAGTAATAATAAAATATCTCACTCGTACTTAAAACAAGCAAATGGGAAGTTGCAACACACAGAATAAATTGTAAAATCATGTAATACGTGCAGAGACTGATTCTGAGAAATGAATGAACGTTGTACTATTAGATTTTTACGTTATAAAATAACTTTATTGCGATGAGCCATAAAGAAAACATCGATGTCTGTTAGAGTTAAACCGAAAAGGGTCGAGCTGTTAAAAACAGATGGGTTTGGTATTTGGGAGCATGGATGCTGCAATGCCCAGCTGGACATCCTCGCTCACATTTTCTTGTGGTCTCCTGGATGCTTCAAGTAAATGCCGGGCTGTATCCTTCTATAGCGCCACAGCCAATTACCTGTCCCTTCACTATGTAAAAGCCCATATACAGGGTATATCACAATTATTAGCAAAAACCGGCGTGGGTGGAAGTAGGATAATGCAGTGCCTGACAAAAAAAGTGAATCACCCATAAAGGGAGAGAAAAAGAAATGAAACGTAACGGGTTGTGAAAAAAATGTGGTGTCATTGCAATTATTAAACCAAGCCAAATGTATAAGGACCTTGGCAGTACGAGCCCACTTATCTGTATGACAGTGCAACTCCTCCAGTCTGGACTGATTCACTGATTCGGTTGGGAAGGGTGTCAAAGTCATTCTGTCCTCTTCTGAGGGAAACTATTGCATTTGGTCTTCGATAGTGATGTGTCCCGGCTTGGGGCACTTTTACAGTAAGTCAATGATTACACTCACAAATCAAGTTATTGACACAAGCAGTTTATGTTCACAAACGTAAGTTCTGTTCTCTGTTAGAAGTTCAAAACAGATAAAATTCTTCTTGAAAATAAAGGAATGGCTTAGTTGACAGCTTAAAGTTATTGGAAAACAACATAAATAAATGCTTTGCGTGAGACTATCCTCTGAAAAGTTCTCTTGCAAAACGAAAGCGATTATCTTCTTAGACACACACAGCAGGCAGAAAATTAAAAGAGTTCCAGCCTCAGAGTCCACAGCCGCAGCAGAGAGTCGTCATGCGCGGTGGTCCCGGGTGACAAGGGCGACGGTTAATCCGGGCGGCGGCACGTGGCAGGTGATTACTAGGTAGCTACTGACCTATCTATGTGGGCTCGCATTGGCTGAGAAAAATGGGGCGGCAGATGCACCGAAAGATCCGTATATGTGGCGGCCTCTACCGCTCTTGTGCGCGCCCTCGGAACTATACTCCGTTCATCATAAGAATAAACCTGATGTAAACAAACACGCGATGATTGGTCAAAATCCGCAACACATGTATACTGGTGGCGTTACGCTCTTGGAAGTAGGACCTACTTATGTATGAGATATATTATTACTAAGCTACATTAAATGAAACTTTAAGGTATTCGAATGTACGGGGGCTATTCGGAAAGTAAAGAACGATAGGTCGCGAAATGGAAACAACAGTAAAAATCAAAACTGTTTTATTTGCAACAGTTAGCTACAACTTCCAGCCACTTATTTCTGTAGTCGCCAATCCGACTTAGACGTTTGTCGTAGCGTTGTAACAACTTTCCAATATCCTCGTTATAGAAGGCAGCCGCCAGTGCTTTCCGCCAATTCTCTACGCTGGCCTACCGCTCGTTGTCTGTGCCAGAATGTTGTCTTCATAGCCAGCAGTTCATGTGGGGAGAGATGAAACTCAGAGGGAGACGATTACGTGCTGTATTGTGGGTAATCAAACATTTCCAATTGAAAATGATGCATGAGCATCTTCATTGCCCCTGCAGAATGCGGCTGAGAATTGTCTCGAAGAAGAAAACGCACGACAGTTATGTAATGTTGGCTGCATAGCTTCAGGCGAAATTTGTCTCCAGGCCCTCGTACTTGGCGGGAGACACTAATGTTCTAGGTATCTTTATGTGCTCCCTGTGTGCTCGGAACTAAAAAGAACGACGTAACGCGATCGACAGGCAAACTAGAGACACTGCCCAACATATCTGTGCAAAACTACATCGGATTTTCACTGTGGTTTCCATATCGCTACCTATTGGTCCTTACTTTCCGAATAACCCTCGTATTACCATCCATCAATGAATTTCTTAATCATGCTTAAGCTATGTAGCTTTTATTTAAAAACTCGTGTACAGTCACAGCCTCTGCGCTTTTGTGCTCTGATTGTTGCGCTGTTAATACGAAGCATGAAAATGACTGCTTTAAGTTCCGTAGTGAAACATGCGTGTGGAACATGGTTAAAAAGTGCCGAGAAATAGATTGTTCTTAATATTTTTCATAAATTTACAGTGATAATCGGTTCTGAAGTTTTCCGAGGGAGTATTATGTACCGTAAAGACAGACATAGGTTGGAAATATATCGGTATCGGTAGCAGAGTACATTAATAATTTCTGCAGTTCATGGTTCGCTGGTTCAAAGCCAGCCGGCACGGTAGCTCAGCGTGTTCGGTCAGAGACTTGGCTAATCTCTCTAATAAAAAAAAAACTGAGTGAAAGAATCAACAACGAACTTCAACGGATGTCAGGTGGCGTCCGCTACGACCAAATACAATGAACAACAACGAACAAAAATGGAAAAGAAAAAAACTCACCCGAGCCATTTTTTTCCTCGTTCAATTTGAAATACCTACATCTCGTAGTTATAAAATTGATCATTTTTATGAATAATGAACATCGGCTTGTTTCTAATCATATATTGCACGCGAAATTCCTGTTTCCATTTGTTTAAATTAAGAAATCAGAAAAATTTAATTTTTTAATCCAAAATTGAAAACCCAGATGCTCTTTATTTGGACTATGTCGATTGTTTTATACCACAGATGTACATAAGTGTTGTAGAAACATGGAAAGCAATCATTTTCACAGCATCGGGCACACTGTACAAATGCTGCAATTTGCCACTGTACCATTACAATATGAGCCAAACAAAACTGATCTGAAGCCAAGCTACGGGATTTGGCCCGAGAAGTAACAAGACTGTTAAACTGCCAGACGTACTGGAACTAACGCACGCTGCTTTTTCACACGTCACTGCTAAACGCCGGCGGGACATAGAACGGCTCGTCATAAAAGAAGAAGGGAGAATGCTGCGCCTGGTTGGCTTCGTGGATTCTGTTGTTGACAGACTCGTTATCAACGTAGCAGGTGCCACTTCCAGATCGGAAATGTATTTCTCGGATTCGGACAAGCAAGGAGCTAAGAGATTACCTTACGACTGACTGTAATTAATACATTAATTAGCTTCAGTATTCAACATACAGTGAAGCCGCTGCAGTACGCTTTTGCATCAGACGTAGCTCGCTCAGAAAAATTGCCCTGTGTTTGTAGGAATTTCATCACTTTTGTTTGTAATTAGAATACTATTTCAGGTGAGAACGAGAGCATTTAATGCTTTCCGTCTGGTCATCTAAGAAGTGCGCTATAGTGCTGGAGTTTTTCCGAATATTATTTCATTCTTTTTAAAAACTAAATGGCATTCGAAGCTGTGTTGGTTATTTGCTCGTCTCTTTTTACGTCTGCGCTGCAGCTGCTCATACCACTGCAGGTTACCTGGACCGCTGGCTGGCCAGTGTTGTCAAAGTTTAATGCGCCGGTAAAGCTGTTGTTCTGCGTTATCGCTCAGTCTATGTGCGTGTAACACAACACAAAACGTACCCTTATGATCGTGCTTGACTGTACTGGTCGCAACTAGGTTTCCGCTCCACGTGAAACGAAATCCAATGAGATTCAAGCAAACGCGGAAGAATACATGGCGTAATGTTTACATCAAGTTTGTTCTTACGACAAACGGAGGATAGCCTGCTTCCTGTAGACCAGGTGAAGTCCGTCTGACTTCGGCCGGTGCGCTCGCGGAGTTGGAGCGACGACCCGCATAGCGGTGCGTCGTTGCGGGCTGGTGGCGTTGTGGGAAGCCCCGGATAGAACGCTATACACCCTGGGTACTGGCACTGGGAGGAGATTGACGTCTGAACCGGTCTCACACATGGGGGACAACAAATCTAGGGATCTTGCTGGTCACGGAGCATGCAGACATCAATCAGACAGTCCATAGGGACATGTTCCAAGTGTGGATTAGCGTTGCCCGTCTTAAAAATCGCACCACGGTACTGCCACACCATAGGTGACTCAAAGGACGTAGGATGTGTGTGACGGACCGTCGTGCTGTCAGAGTTCTCCCTATCACTCCAGCTATTACCTGAAGCCATATCTGATTTCTCCCCATACCATGACGCCAAGAGTAATAGCGCTGTGCCTCTCCAAAATATTGGAAGAGTGGAACCTCTACCCAAGTCGCCACCACACTCGCAGAAGGTGTAGTGCAAACCCCATTCATCAATGAGCACAATACAACGCCTTACATCAGCAATCCATGCTTCCCTGTGTTAATAGCACCTTATGGACCGGACGGTAATTTACTAGTCTGGCTGCTGATAGTCTCCAAGCAGTGGCATGAGATGACACAGAATGCTGCTTGTTCTCGGATGGCTGCACAGGTCTAGAGAGGCTACAGTTTGCTTGGTGCAAAGTACTAAGATCCGCTCTTGTGGTGTCAAGACGTGGTCAGCAGGTACCTTTACAAGTACACATGCCCTCACGTTCCTAGGCAGTTCAATAATGGGCCACTGTCACGCCAGAGTTCCCCAAAACTTTGGATAGTGCACTAATCGACCAGCCGGCCAAAAGAAAATCCACAATGAGATCTATTTCTAATAATGTCAGGAACTGATAAACCTGGCTCACATGAGTACACGGTATCTCAGTGACCTTCAGTATCCACTCATCATATGACGCTGTTCGTGCCTGTTATATACTCTACCAAGCCTGTTAACAATACTAAACACTTAATATACTAAAGCACTCTCATAGCCATCATATCTTACAAATAATTGCTACTCTAATCATTTACATACAGTGACGTTCCTGGCTCTGGCCGTCAATATCTTATTTTACCACAAGCTCGCCGTGATGCAGCTTGATAGACGTGAAGTAGCATATGGTACAAAAGTGGAGTGAGGTACAAGCGACAGATGGGACAGTATCTACCAGTCCCGTGGGCGAGTCCGCCAATTGTACTGAACTTGCATCTGACTGGTTGGTAAGTTCGGGTGCTAGGCGCCAAAACGCCTAACTTCTCTTATTAATTATTTATATACTTTTCATTGTATTTAACTCCGTTTTTAGTACGACAGTCTCTCGTTGTTACCCTACGAGTCTATCGTTTTTGTTTATTAAATTTTAGTTTTGAGAAACATAAGAGAAACTATATTGCAACCGAAGTGCTTCGGATACCTTCGGGTCGCTTTGGTGCGCCTGGGAGACTAAGTACTTCGGCTGCGCTAGTCACCCTGTTTCGGGCGTTCCGGAGGGTCGGACACATATCTCAGTATCGTGCGTTGTACTGTATTGTATCGTATGTTAACCGGGAGCCTAGAAACGACGAAGAGGCTCTGTCCCCGCCGCAGCTGCAGTGGTCCACAACCCCACGATGGCTACCGCAGTCTACTTCACCCCTCCGCCGCCCCACACCGAAGCATTCTTTTAGGGCTGTTGTGCGGTTCGGCCCCCGGTGGTGGTGCGGTACGGCCTCCCCGGTGGTGGACCGACCCTCCCCCCCTCCCCCCCGCCCCCCCCCCCCCACGCATTTTGGGCGTACATTCATTTTATGTTCACTCCACCTTTAGATATTTACATTTATTTACACGTCGAGAAGAGTGTTTTTTTACTTACGTTTTCAACAGCTGCCTTAAAAACTTCCGATGAAAAATTCTGCATCATCCTTGGTAAAGAAACGGTGTTCGTGTTACTGGCTGTAATGTCTAATAATTCTTCCGTTATGTCGAACTTAACGTCTACGTCACAATCAAAAATTGCTAACAGAGCTGTGTCTGACAAATCAGTGCTCTCGTCCAAAGCTATCGCAAATGCTTCGAATATGACAGCACGATCACTCAAACTTTTATTCAATGGCATAAGACATCGTACCAATTCGGCCAATAACTGTTCGTCTCGATAAACTTATTTGCTCGAGCTCGTTTCTTTATCGGGGCACAGTACATCTGCGAAGTCCAAGAAGCACACTTTACAGTATCGTCACCGGATAAAATTTGACGAAACCTCTGTTGTGGCTCGCACTAACAGCCATCGGAATAAAAATCACCGGCAACATCCTTAACAGAGACGGTGCCCTGCAGCTCGTGACGGTGTGGAGTCAAGCGATTGCGAAGTTAAAGCGAGCACATCGAGCATGCCCACATAAGGCGACGCGGCGAGCAGCTAGCGTACATAAGGGCGTCCAGCAGCCCACTATTTGACAAAGGCTACAGTTTTCTTGGTCGAAAGCTCATGAAATTTTAATCGGATGTCACGTCAAGAGGGCCGAGAGCATTTTATTGTGTTACCGCCACGAGACTGCATTCTTAGTGTACGTACCTCTATGGGGAGGAAACGTGTCGTGGCATTAAACGTCTGGGGAAACTGCACGCCAAGAAGCTTCATTTATTGAATTCGATAGCCTTCCTTCTGTTCTGCTATGACGAGAAGCCTATTCCACTATTTGCTATGGTATCCAATCACATCAACGCCTCCACCTCCAGGAGGATATTTCGTCATGCCACCTTCGCCCTACTACAAGAAAGGATATACAACACTAGGCAGCAGCTCGATATAGATGGACGAGCTCTTATGGCCTTGCGTCTGTAACTACAAAGGACGCTCACGGACTGGGTCGACGCAGCTATGGTTTCTCAAAACACGTCGTTACAGAAACGAACTACAGAGACGCAGAAACGGAAGTTCAGCCACCTTTCGCAACAACAACACTGTGCGGACCACAGCTCCCCAGAACGCACCGTTATCAACTTGATGGCGACAGACATAGGCACCGATACAACGTCAGGACATAAAAAAGGACTCAACTACGTACCTTCACCGGGGTACAGTTCTGTCTGTGAAATAATAAGTAGCGTCGAACAGGCAGTCTGCAAGCTCCTCGATGAAGCAGCTGAAGAAATACAGCATGAAAAGGGCTGTATTCTGACGAAAACAGAGCTACGAGCACCCACCATGACCTGGACTGAGCAGAATGGCCTGCGTGCACTCCTCAATGATGAAAGCATTGAGGTCCTTCCTGACGACAAGGGCAAAGCAGCCATAATCATAGAATACATTGATTACGATTCTAAGATCTGCGCGCTACTGAACGAAGGTACGTACTGGTTACTCCCACTTGACCCAACATTCAGAACAATAAGAAAGATATTGGAGCTTCATAAGCACTTTTCGGCGCAAGATGGTGTGGTCAATAATCTCCACCGGCAGGCAGCTACATCACCTAATGCTTTGCTTTACCCACCCTTCCGCCTCAGCATATCCACCACTGGTTCACCAGCATACAAACTGGCGAAGTACTGGACCAGATCTCCTCGCTCCACATGTGGAACCCTGTGAATATTACACACACATCAAGAAAAGTTTTGCATCACCCCGGTTCCCAGAACTCCTGAAGATAGACGTTGACTGTGGATATTGTATAACAGACAGAGTTCCTTCGACTGTTCAGAGGTGTCACCTAACCCTCCCAAGGATGTAAACAGCCATGCATGAGCAGCGCCTATTAGACAGAGGGTGTCAGACAGCCTATCAGTTCCAGTCATACCACCAGAAAGGAGGTACACGGCTCGTGTTGTCTGTAGTTCAACTATGCCTAGACAGTCAATACCGCAGTTCGACCGCGTCAGCATTGCTACTCTGTGCCAGGAAGGGTTCTCAACAAGGGAAGTGTCCAGGCGTCTCGGAGTGAACCAAAGCGATGTTGTTCGGATATGGAGATACAGAGAGACAGGAACTGTCGATGACATGCATCGCTCAGACCGTCCATGGGCTACTACTACAGTGTATGACCGCTACCTACGGATTATGGCTAGGAGGAACCCTGACAGCAATGCCACCATGTTGAAGAATGCTTTTCGTGCAGCCGCAGGACATCGTGTTACGACTCAAACTGTGCGCAATAGGCTGCATGATGTGCAACTTCACTCCCGACGCCCGTGGTGAGATCCATCTTTGCACCCACAACACTATTCAGCGCGGTACAGATGGGCCCAACAACATGCTGAATGGACCGCCCAGTACTGGCATCACGTTTTCTTCACCGATGAGTGGCGCATATGTCTTCAAACAGACAATCGTCGGAGATGTGTTTGGAGGCAACCTGGTCAGGCTGAAAGCGTTAGATACACTGTCCAACGAGTGCAGCAAGGTGGAGGTTCCCTGCTGTTTTGAGGCGGCATTATGTGGGGCCGACGTACGCCGCATATGTCATGGAAGGCGTCATAACGGCTGTACGATACGTGAATGCCATCCTCCGACAGATAGTGCAACCATATCGGCAGCATATTGGCGAGGCATTCGTTCTTCATTGACGACAATTCGCGCCCCCGACGTACACATCTTGTGAATGACTTGTTTTAGGATAACGACATCGCTCGACTAGAGTGGCCAGCACTTTCCCAGACATGAATCCTATCGAACATGCCTGGGGTAGATTGAAAAGTGCTTTTTATGGACGACGTGACCCACCAACCACTCTGATGGATCTACGCCGAATCGCAGTTGAGGAGTGGGACAATGTGGACCAACAGCGCCTTGATGGACTTGTGGATAGTATGCCACGAATAATACAGGCATGCATAAATGCAAGAGGACATGCTACTGGGTATTATAGGTACCGGTGTGTCCAGCAATCTGGACCACCACCTCTGAAGGTCTGCTGTATGGTGGTGGTTATCTGAATTAACCGTCTTCGACTACGTGAGGGTGACATTATGGTAGGTTTTGATGTGGTGGCGCAGTTTACCAATGTGCCTATCAAAGACTCTCTGGACCTAGTAGCCCAGTTCTTTGTAAGTGACGTGGTCGAGCTATTTAGGCACACTCTCCCGTCTTCTTATTTCCTGTACAACAGTCAGCATTAGGATCACATGGACGACGTTGCGACGAGAAGCCCAGTTTGGATTAGACTAGATTAAATTCAGTTTTCGTTGCATAAACCCAAAACCGAAATGATTCTCTTGGATGCGGAACATGTCAGGAAGTATAACATAAAAACGTAGAACCTTTGAATATAAAACTTACCTGTCCCTTCACTATGTAAAAGCCTATATACGGGGTATATCACAATTATTAGCAAAAAACCGGCGTGGGTGGAAGTAGGATAATGCAGTGCCTGACAAAAAAAGTGAATCACCCATAAAGGGAGAGAAAAAGAAATGAAACGTAACGGGTTGTGAAAAAAATGTGGTGTCATTGCAATTATTAAACCAAGCCAAATGTATAAGGACCTTGGCAGTACGAGCCCACTTATCTGTATGACAGTGCAACTCCTCCAGTCTGGACTGATTCACTGATTCGGTTGGGAAGGGTGTCAAAGTCATTCTATCCTCTTCTGAGGGAAACTAGCCCACAACTATTGCATTTGGTCTTCGATAGTGATGTGTCCCGGCTTGGGGCACTTTTACAGTAAGTCAATGATTACACTCACAAATCAAGTTATTGACACAAGCAGTTTATGTTCACAAACGTAAGTTCTGTGCTCTATTAGAAATTCAAAACAGATAAAATTCTTCTTGAAAATAAAGGAATGACTTCGTTGACAGCTTAAAGTTATTGGAAAACAACATAAATAAATGCTTTGCGTGAGACTATCCTCTGAAAAGTTCTCTTGCAAAACGAAAGCGATTATCTTCTTAGACGCCGGCCGGAGTGGCCGAGCGGCTCTAGACGCTACAGTCTGGAACAGCGCGACCGCTACGGTCGAAGGTTCGAATCCAGCCTCGGGCATGGATGTGTGTGATGTCCTTAGGTTAGTTAGGTTTAAGTAGTTCTGAGTTCTAGGGGACTGATGACCTCAGTAGTTGAGTCCCATAGTGCTCAGAGCCATTTGAACCATATCTTCTTAGACACACACAGTAGGCAGAAAATGACACGAGTTCCAGCTTCAGAGTCCACAGTCGCAGCTGTGAGTCGCCATGCGCGGTGGTCCCGGGTGACAAGGGAGACGTTTAATCCGGGTGGCGTATATCTATGTGGGCCGGGATTGACTGAGATAAATGAGGCGGCAGATGCACCGAAAGATCCGTATATGTGGCGGCCTCTGCTGCTCTCGTGCGCGCCCTCGGAACTATACTCCGTTCACCATAAGAATAAACCTGATGTAAACAAACACGCGATGATTGGTCAAAAGCCGCAACACATATATACTAGTGGCGTTACGCTCTTGGAAGTAGGACCTACTTATGTATGAGATATATTATTACTAAGCTACATTAAATGAAACTTTAAAGTATTCGAATGTAAGGGGGCTATTCGGAAAGCAAGGAACGATAGGTCGCGAAATGAAATTAAAGTGAAAATCAAAACTGTTTTATTTGCAACAGTTAGCTACAACTTCCAGCTACTTATCTCCATAGTCGCTGATCCCACTTAAAAATTTGTCGTAGCGTTGTACCAACTTTCCAATATCCTCGTTATAGAAGGCAGCCGCCAGTGCTTTCCGCCAATTCTCTACGCTGGCCTACCGCTCGTTGTCTGTGCCAGAATGTTGTCTTCGTAGGCAGTGGTTCATGTGGGGAGAGATGAAACTCAGAGGGAGACGATTACGTGCTGTATTGTGGGTAATCAAACATTTCCAATTGAAAATGATGCATGAGCATCTTCATTGCCCCTGCAGAATGCGGCTGAGAATTGTCTTGAAGAAGAAAACGCACGACAGTTATGTAATGTTGGCTGCATAGCTTCAGGCGAAATTTTTCACCAGGCCCTCGTACTTGGCGGGAGACACTACTGTTCTAGGTATCCTTATGTGCTCCCTGTGTGCTCAGAACTAAAAAGAACGACGTAACGCGATCGACAGGCAAACTAGAGACACACCTGCACAAAACTACATCGGATTTTCACTGTGGTTTCCATTTCGCTACCTATCGGTCCTTACTTTCCGAATAACCCTCGTATTACTATCCATCAATGAATTTCTTAATCATGCTTAAGCTATGTAGCTTTTATTTAAAAAATCGTGTACAGCCACAGCCTCTGCACTGTGGTGCTCCGATTGTCCCGCTGTTAATACGAAGTATGAAAATGGCGGCTTATAGTTCCGTAGTGAAACATATGTTTGGCACATGGTTAAAAAGTGCTGAGAAATAAATTAATATTGTTCATAAATTTACAATGATAATCAGCTCTGAAGTTTTCCGAGGGAGTATTATGTACTGTAAAGACTGAAACATAAGTTGGGGAATATAGCGGTATCGGTAGCGTAGTAGATTAATAATTTCTGCAGTTCATGGTTCGCTGGTTCAAAGCCAGCCGGCACGGTAGCTCAGCGTGTTCGGTCGGAGACCTGGTTAATCTTTCTTAATTAAAAAAAAAACTGAGTGAAAGGATCAACAACGAACTTCAACGATTGCCATGTGGCGTCAGCTACGACCACATACAAAATGGAAAAGAAAAAAAGATCCCCCAAGCCATTTTTTTCCTCGTTCAATTTTAAGTACCTACATCCAGTAGTTAGAAAATTCATGATCATATTTATGAATGGGCAGGGGTAAAATATAGGGAGCGAAAGGCTATTTACAATTTGTACAGAAACCAGATGGCAGTTATAAGAGTCGAGGGACATGAAAGGGAAGCAGCGGTTGGGAAGGGACCGAGACAGGGGTGTAGCCTCTCCCCAATGTTATTCAATCTGTATATTGAGCAAGCAGTAAAGGAAACAAAAGAAAAATTCGGAGTAGGTATTAAAATTCATGGAGAAGAAGTAAAAACTTTGAGGTTCGCCGATGACATTGTAATTCTGTCAGAGACAGCAAAGGACTTGGAAGAGCAGTTGAACGGAATGGATGGTGTCTTGAACGGAGGATATAAGATGAACATCAACAAAAGGAAAACGAGGATAATGGAATGTAGTCGAATTAAGTCGGGTTATGTTGAGGGTATTAGATTAGGAAATGAGACACTTAAAGTAGTAAAGGAGTTTTGCTATTTGGGGAGCAAAATAACCGATGATGGTCGAAGTAGAGAGGATATAAAATGTAGACTGGCAAAGGCAAGGAAAGCGTTTCTGAAGAAGAGAAATTTGTTAACATCGAGTATAGATGTAAGTGTCAGGAAGTCATTTCTTAAAGTATTTATATGGAGTGTAGCCATGTATGGAAGTGAAACATGGACGGTAAATAGTCTGGACAAGAAGAGAATAGAAGCTTTCGAAATGTGGTGCTACAGAAGAATGCTGAAGATTAGATGGGTTGATCACATAACTAATGAGGAGGTACTGAATAGGATTGGTGAGAAGAGGAGTTTGTGGCACAACTTGACCAGAAGAAGGGATCGGTTGGTAGGACATGTTCTGAGGCATCAAGGGATCACCAATTTAGTATTGGAGGGCATCGTGGAGGGTAAAAATCGTAGGGGGAGACCAAGAGATGAATACATTAAGCAGATTCAGAAGGATGTAAGTTGCAGTAGGTACTGGGAGATGAAGAAGCTTGCACAGGAAAGAGTAGCATGGAGAGCTGCATCAAACCAGTCTCAGGACTGAAGACCACAACAACAACAACAACAACATTTATGAATAATGCACGTCGGCTTGTTTCTAATCACATATTGAACACGAAATTCCTGTTTCCATTTCAAACATTAAATAAAAGATATTTTGTGAAGGACTGTTAATAAATGTTGCTTAAATTAAGAAAGCAGAAAAATTTAATTTTTTAATCCAAAATTGAAAACCCAGATGCTCTTTATTTGGACTATGTCCATTGTTTTATACCACAGATGTACATAAGTGTCGTAGAAACATGGAAAGCAATCTTTTTCACAGCATCGTGCACACTGTACAAATGCTGCATTTTTACATTTGCCACTGTACCATTACAATATGAGCCCAACAAAACTGATCTGAAGCCAAGCTACGGGATTTGGCCCGAGAAGTAACAAGACTGTTAAGCTGCCAGACGTACTGGAACTAACGCACCAATCTTTTTCACGCGTCACTGCCGAACGCTAGCAGAACGGCTCGTCATAAAAGAAGAAGGGAGAATGCTGCGCCTGGTTGGCTTCGTGGATTATGTTGTTGACAGATTCGTTATCAACGTAGCAGGTGCCACTTCCAGAAGTGAAAAGTATTTCTCGGATTCGGGTAAGCAAGAAGCTAAGAGATTACCTTGCGAGTGACTATAATTAATACCTTAATTGGCTTCAGTATTCAACAGTACAGTGAAATCGCTGCAGTACGCTTTGGCCTCAGACGTAGCTCGCTCAGAAAAATTGCCCTGTGTTTAAGTTAGGAATTTTCATCACTTTTGTTTGTAGTCAGGTGAGAACGAGAGCATTTTATGCTTTTCGTCTGGCCATCTAAGAAGTGCGCTGTAGTGCTGGAGTTTTTCCGAATATTATTTCATTCTTTTTAAGAACTAAATGGCATTCGAAGCTATGATGGTTCTCTGCTCGTCTCTTTCTACGTCTGAGCTGCAGCTGCTCATACCATTGCAGCTCAGTTGGACCGCTGGCTGACCAGTGTTGTCAAAGTTTAATGCGCCGGGAAGGCTGTTGTTCCGCGTTATCGCTCAGTCTATGTGCGTGTAACACAACATTAAACGTACCCTTTTGATCGTGCTTGACTGTACTGGTCATAACTTGGCTTCAGCTCCACGTGAAACGAAATCAAATGAGATTCAAACAAACGCGGAAGTATACATGGCGTAATGTTTACATTTGGTTTGTTCTTATGATGAACAAAGTAAGGCCTGCTTCCTGCAGGCCAGGCGAATTTCGTCTGACTTCGGCCGGTGCGCCCTCTGAGCTGGAGCGACGACCCGCATAGCAGTGCGACGTTGCGGGCTGGTGGCGTTGTGGGAGGCCCCGGAAACACGCCATATACCCTGGATACTGGGAAAAAGTTAACGTCTGAACCGGTCTCACACATGGGGGCAACAGATCTGGGATCTTGCTGGTCACGGAGTATGCAAACATCCGAGTGTGAATTAGCTTTGTCGGTCTGAAAAATCTCACCACGGTACTGCCACACCAGAGGTGACTCAAAGGACGCAGGATGGTGCAATCTTCAAGATTTTCATATTTTATGTTAATATTGGTTCAATTTATGTAGGAAGGCAATAATTAATTATTTTGCAGTGTAAATTGTAGCCGTGGATGCAAGACATTCCATGCTAAAATATAACCACTGTAGGCCTTTCCCATCCTTTAAAACACACATATTCGTTGGAAAAACATGAAAACTGATTCTGACTTGTAATGTGAGCATATGTATACTGTGACATTTATCTGCTGTCACCGTGTAATGCATGTATCACCAATTTTAGAAAGCTGTCATAAAGATCAGGCACTTTCAGTGCAGCCCCGATAGGTCTGGCTTGAGAATGAATTAGTCGCCAAAATACATGTACTGCAACTGTGACACATTTGTAATAAACACTTCATAAAAACTCTGTCTTGTGAGATAATAAACTGAGTGAAGAGAAAAAAGGGACTCCAAAGAATGAAAGTTACTCGAGCACGTTTACCATGAACACGAGACAGAGAATAACATCAGTTGTAAGATATTGGTGATATATTCAGGCAGTGGCAGTCCGGAGGACCAGTTTTTTTTTTAAAGAGGGAGGAAATGTAACAGCATAAAGTTTTCACAGTCCAGAGTTGTAACTAGGCCACCGTCCCGATCGGCAGCTGCAGATGAACACCTGTTGCGCAGCAACCCTTTACTGATGGTCCTCTTTCGCGTCCACCTCCTTCTGTGGGACGGCACCCGTACACAAAACCCTGGTCCCCGTGTCCGAGATGCTTTCCCACAACACAAAAGTGTGACCCTTTGCGCACATTTAGCGCAGACAGCTGCATTTTATCCCCTGGCCCAGTCGAGTAGGTGACTGGCACTGCAGGGCCATGAAAGGTGCCTAGCATGTGTTTTTCATCGCCACGAGACCTACTGAAACAGCCTTGGAGTCTACGCCCTAACTAAGCCGCTGTAGCATAGCCCAAAGTGCTAGGCTCACCTCACTGGGCGGCACGGTATGTCTTTGCGCCACAAGGACACCGCCGGCTACAGAGTAAGATGCCTATGCTGCCTCCCATGAGCCGTCAGGTCCGAGGCAGGGGTAGAAAACGCTGTGTAGACTTAGTGTCTGGCGTGCCAGATACGGCAGTTCAGTACGTCACTCCCGGGAAGCGTGCGTCCGCTGCAGGCAGTTTGCCTCGCTCACCTCGGCTGCTACGCTGAGAGAAAATATTACGTCAAGCCGCGTCAGAGACGAGGACGCATCCAAATGATTGAGTCTAGGAAAGTTCTGTTCATCCATAGTTTCTCTGCAGCCCTGCTACATCTTCCATTCTCCGTCGGCAAGCCATGCGATCTCAGAAGACTGCTACGTTCTGGAGTCACACCTGTATTCCTCGCCATCATACGAGCCCAGATCGCCCCAGGCGACCAGACGGCTCCCATCACTCAGTAGCGGTCATTGCACCTCCAGACTCGCTACACATCTGTGTCGGTACTTGGCCTGCCGATGCAAATATCATTATGCACATTTGTACGACTATTTGTAAAGCCGTGAGACTGTTGTCCAGCTGCCATATCGGCAGCATATCGGCGAGGCATTCGTCTTCATGGACGACAATTCGCACCCCCACCGTGCACATTTTGTGAATGACTTGTTTTAGGATAACGACATCGCTCGACTAGAGTGGCCAGCACTTTCCCAGACATGAATCCTATCGAACATGCCTGGGGTAGACTGAAAAGGGCTTTTTATGGACGACGTGACCCACCAACCACTCTGATGGATGTACGCCGAATCGCCGTTGAGGAGTGGGACAATCTGGACCAACAGTGTATTGATGAACTTGTGGATAGTATGCCACAACGAATGCAAGCATGCATCAATGTAAGAGGACGTGCTACTGGGTATTAGAGGTACCGGTGTATACAGCAGTCTTGACCACCACCTCTGAAGGTCTCGCTGTATGGTGGTACAACATGCAATGTGTGGTTTTCATGAGCAATAAAAAGGGCGGAAATGACTTATGTTGATCTGTAATCCAATTTTCTGTACAGATTCCGGAACTCTCGGAACCGAGGTGATGCAAAACTGTTTTTGATGTGTGTATTAGAAATTCAGCCGATTTCGTTATCCGAAATAACCGTCTTCGACTAAGTGAGGGTGACATTGTGGTAAGCTTTGATGTGGTGGCGCAGTTTACCAATGTACCTATCAAAGACTCTTTGGACCTAGTAGCCCAGTTCTTTGTAAGTGACGTGGACGAACTATTTAGGCACACTCTCCCGTCTTCTTATTTTCTGTACAACAGTCAGCATTAGGATCACATGGACTACGTTGCGATGGAAAGCCCAGTTTGGATTAGACTAGATTAAATTTCGTTTTCGTTGCATAAACGAAAGACGGACATGATTATTGTGGATGTGGAACATGTCAGAAAGTATAACATAAAAACGTCGAACCTTTGAATATAAAACTCACTTCCCTGACCAGTTGTCAGCAGATTGTCAAAATATGTGGATATATTGCAGTAAACTGGAACTGCTGATATTTACATAATTAATACACTGTCAGAACGAAACACAGTTATACACTTTTAATAAATTTATCATACACAAAATGCCTAATCTTGACAGTTGTGACCAAGTGCTGTCGAAACTGAAAACTAACAGACATTTTTACTTAAACTGGTCTAACAGTGCCTGTTAAGACATTCATCTACAGAGTAGGAGCTACCTACCAAAAGTCTGAAGCTCTGTTTGAACTATTCTTTATCTGGGACTAAATTTTTAATGGTTGCTGGCATTTTATTGAAGATGTGTTTTCCTGAATATTGGACCCTTTTTGGACCAGGATAAGGTATTTTAGGTCTTCATGTAGATTGTTCTTATTCTAGTATTGACACAATTTATTGAGTTATTGGTTGGAAACAGAGACTTATTATTTGCAACAAATTTCATTAAGGAATAAATATACTGAGAAACAGTGGTTAGAATACTCAGTTCCTCAAAAAGGTTTCTAAATGACGTTCTTGAATTTAACCACAAACGAATTTTATTACGTGCTGGTGCACTATAAAAGCTTTTGCTCGATTTGACGAGTTACCCCAAAACATGATCCCAAAATACATAATAGAACGAAAGAAAACAAAATAAGTTTTTTTTAAATTCATATCTCCTGCATCTGACATCGCTCGCAATGCAATTACAGATTTGTTCAGGCGCTTCGGCAATTCTGTGGTAGGCCTTTCCCAACTGAATTTATTATCGAGTTAAAATCCCAGAAAATTAACGCTGCCAACCTTTTCTATCTACATGTCTTCATATGTTATACATATGCTGGAAGGAAACCTCTTACTGGTTCATAACTGTATATAGTGGGTCTTTTTAAAGTTTAATGACAGCTTTAAACCATTTATTAATGTCAGTGAAAATTTGATTAACAACCATTTCCAATTCTGTACTTGGCTTGCTATTTATTGCAATGTTTTTATCATGTGCAAACGTAACAAACTTAGCATCTGGCAATGTAACAGGCGAAATTCGTGTGAAGTAAGCAATCAGTCTTCATCTATTGGGAATTAATCGCAGTTGTTGTTCATCAAGGTTCCATCTTGGGTCCATTGCACTCTTTTAATGAATCTGATAACGGCAAGCTGTCAGTAACGGGAACGAAGTACTTGTTTAAGAGGTTTGCAACACTACATGCACTTGTTACGAATGTCTCATTTATTTTTAGAGCTATCTGTTCCTCTTCCTTTCTGGCCTCACCTGTCTCTGTCTTTACTGTATCCCATATAGCTTTTATTTTGTTGCCTGATGAAATAATCTTTTTCTTATAATAAAGCTCCTGAGATTTCAGGATAATTCTCTTCAGTATTTTGCAGTATTCTTTTAAATGTTTTGCAATGCTAACATCAGAGCTTTTCCTAGATAGAGATACAGTTTCCTTTTTATCCCACATGATTCCTTGTGTAATCCATGGTTTATTTTTAGATTTGATTTACCTTTAGAGGGAAACAGATTTCAAATGACGAAGTAACTTCATTACTGAATGCTTTGTATTTCCCATTTGAGTCAGAAGTATTGTAAACATCTGTCCAGTTCATGTCTTTCAACAGTCTCCTAAAATACTGAATTTTTTACTGATTCATTGCCCTCCTGTACTCAGATTTAATAGATTTTGTACCCTGACGAGTTTCAACATTTAACATAAGATACTCCAGCTGTTGAAAACCTTTTCATGCAAAATTTCGAAGATATTGCTTTAGATTCGGCGCCATTAAGGCCTACTTGCTTCTTCCGATAGGTTGATAACTTGTTCGTCACTTGGCTCCACGGACGCGTGAAACTTGACGACTTCTTGGAACATCTCAGCAGCATTCACAGCTACATCTGATTCACCCTGGGGGGTAGGAAAAGACAATGCGTTGCCCTCCCTCGACCCCGTCCGCCGCCACGAACGAGATACCTCTGCCCCAGCGTCTATTGAACACCTACTCAAACTGATCTGTACTTTCACGCTATCAGCCATCACCACCCGGCACAGAAGCTCACTGTTTTACAAACATCATTGCATCGCCAAGTCATGGTATTCCCATATGTGGCGATGCGGGGAGCACCAGTGACGCTACAGCCGGGGGCTAGCGTATATATAGGGGCGTACCAGCAGCCCACTAGCAATCACACCACTTGACAGTGACCAAGGTGAGCTTGGTCGAAAGCTTGTGGAATTTTAACTACTTGACACGGGTTGAAGCACGAGAACTTTTTATTCAGTGATACCGCTGCGAGCCTCTACATTCTTTGAACTTACAGTTACGGCCCGTGCTGCCGTTGCTCAAATTGGCACATTTCATTTCACGACTAGTCAGTAATTTGCATGCCTTTGTCGCTTACTACTAACGTTTGAGATCCGTTAAAGCGCACAGAGATAGGCAATAAGCAGTAAATAACGGGTGTGTGTTGTTAGCACTGATCCAGAGGTGAAAATACTTCTCTCCGCAACCCTTCAAGGAAGCGAGCTATTTCCACCACTCTGTGCACGTACTTAAGCACATGGGCTTTAACTAGGCACTGACTGGAAACTTGTTTCTCTTAGTTGTTCAAATTCAGTGGCGACGAAATGGCACTGTGCATACGCAGATTAAGCAGAAATTTCACTGGTCTGTAAGCCGAGCGTCGGCTGAAATTGCATCTTGAGCGGAGTACAATGCGAGTGCTTCACTCTCTCTTCCAAGAATCACTTTTGCGGGCCGGATTGAAACTAATTGTCGACCGGATTCGGTCCGCGGGCCGCTGATTGCACGTCCGTATCTCAAGGCACACACTTTAGAGCCCTTGTTTACTGTACATTTGTTCCCTGTTTTGGTCCACAACACATCCTGGAAAATATGAAAGCCAAAGATCTTGCATCCGAAGATATGTGTTTCACAGCATCGACGGTGGAGTAGTTATAGGTATACATTTTAAAATCCATGTTTACTAGACTTTGTTCCTTGTTTTGGTCCATAGTATCGTCTCTGAAACTTGGTTACCCTATACTACAATGTCAGCAACAACAGCAACGATACACGTATTCCACTGTCAGAGGTATCAGAAAGACTTTCACTTATAATTTTAGACTCGGTCGTTTCCCGACCAGCTACCCTTACCTCAAATTAACACATTTACCTCTCCCTGTCATTCCTGAAAGTTTGTAATATCATCACAGAATCATCCTGTATAGGCGCGTTGGATGGCTATACGTATAGAGATGGCTAAATGCCAATAATAAAATAAGACTATGTCAGTGAACCCGTAGGCATGTGAAGTGCAGCTCACCTTTGTATTAAGGATCAGTGGTATCTTATCTGTCCATCAGACGGGACGTCTCTTATCGTCTCCTGAAGATGCCTTCTGTCATACTTTCAGGAAGCACTATGCAACTGAAGTATACAAATCTACTGAATTAAAAGGAAAAAAGATATGACTTGCACATGTTTTTTCACTGTGTTCAACAAAAAAAAATGCAGTGGAATATACCATATTTAAAGTCCACATTTCATGAAATCAAAGTGAGAAATATTTATGAACATAACGACATCAATGGATTGACAGAACCATTATTTGTTGCAATTCTGGTATTGCTGTTTTTAGTCACTAATAACTGAATAAGAAAATAAGATCACGCACAAAAGATTGGTAGACTTCACTAAGACATCACCACAGATTTTTGCTGTGTTGACAATGCAGCCAATCAGAAACGCTGCATACTGAAAAATAAAGTTTCATCTTCCAAGATCTAGGGCAATACGTAGTTACTTCAGATCAGCGATGTGGGTTTTATAAGCACCCACTTTACTCAGAACATTGTCTCTTCTCTATGTATTGAAACAGTGATAGAAATTTACGTAGAACCTGACAAACCTTCAAATTTTACAATGGTTCAATGAGTTTGCTAAAACAGAACTTTTCTGTTATAGCAACAAAGGAGTAGAGTCTTCAAAATGAGGAGAGATAGTCGTTACTTTTGTTCTGGCGTAACCACAAGCGCCGGAACGAAGACCAAAAACGCAAGACCAGAGAAGGCGGTGAAACGACGTCGGCCAATGGTGCGCGGAATAGGACCGCACCACGACAGGAGCGGCCTCTACAACAAAAGAATATAAGCGCCGCTCCTGCCAGCCTCGGCCGCTCAGATCGGCTCAGTATACGAGCATTGGTGGACAGGATTCGCCGAGTATTAGCACTGCCTAGCAGAGACCGCTACGATATCAGGTTGTAGTGACCCACATTTACTGCTAGTTTGAACATTGTGTATAGTAAGGACTCGGATTTATGTTGCTTGTCGCCCATCGCTTGCGACACCATTGTTCATTCAAGTTAAGTATTGTCAATCTGATTTATAGAAATAAAAGTACTAATGTTATTTGCTTGAATTGTTGTATAGCATTCCGAGAACGCAGCATCCCTTGGGCAGCATATATGAGACGAGTGGGCAAGACCCAACAATCTTTACAAGGTTTATACAATATTTGCTATTCTAAAGATCGCTAGAAATTTAAAAGCAGTAAATAAGTGGCCGTAACCATGGCATCGTTAAACAGTGATCTGAAGTACCTAACAAAATCTTCATGTGCTGTCTGGAAAGACAAATTCCATCGACATACGTGATTCGTCATCAGGATACAAGCTTTGGAGTGTGTCTGGGAAGACATAAGAAAATAATTCACAGATTTTAGACAAATAATGTTTCGGTTTCAGTCAACGCTTTTAGAAAACTGTGACGTGGTTGATCGGTGGCCAAAGATGCTAGATAGAGAAGCACAGTCCCGCGCTGGACGCTGACCAAGAACTGCGAACTGGCACTGCCAGCTGGCGCTCTACCTGCTCTGACCGAACAACGAAATTACTCTTCCAAACAAAGGAGTGCTTCGCTATTATAAAGCCACAAACTATTGTTGTAAACGTGCTAAAACCATTAATTAACACAATGCAGTTTCCTATCTTTTTTTTAAGTCAAAAAGCACAGCTGGGTTATCTGTAAGCTAAAACAAGAGGTGGATGAGACATCAAACAGTAGTAGCATCAAATTTTAACCAGTCCTCTCTCACTCTAGTTCAGTATGTCTTAATATCTAACCATTTGACACCAAGTTGTCAGTATTATATTTCTTACAAAGGTTTGACATAATAACAAGTTACGTTGCTGCGTTCTGGCGCAGTGTGCTCTTGGCTGTGGAGGCAGTGATATTTTTATTCGTATACTTTAAGCAAATGGTGTGCATTAACCTCTTTCCTGCGTTTGAAAGAGTGCACCTTTTCTTTTCTCTTACAAATTATGTTCATGACGAAGGAAAGCTCGATTATATTAACTTGTGACACCATTCCCGACTGAATTTGTCACTTTTACTGGTTGTTGAGCTCCGTGGCTGACGGAAAAATCGCTACACCAGAAAAAATTAATGTAGATTAATGAAATTTCTGGACTACATTTGTCTGTGTAACACACTTAAGTGATTAACATTACAATTTCACAGATTAACGCAAGCGCGAGATAAGCCTTTCCAAACGTGAAATACTGGTACATTAACAACAGGTGTAACCGCCAGAATGTTAAAAATAGAAGCATGGGAACGTGCATGTATTATAGTGTACAGGTGCCGAAAGTCAGTTTGTATCAGTATGTAGTCAGATGATGGCCCTTATGTGCTCGATTGGAAATAGATTTGGTGGTCGAGCAGGCTAAGGCGACATGTCGCTATGGAGCATATTGGGTCACGACAGCTGTAAGTGGACGAGCGTTATCCTGTTGGAAAACACTCCCTGGACTGCTGTTCATGAATGCCAGCAGAGCAGTTCGAATCACCAGACTGACGTATAAATTTGCAATTAGGGTGCGTGGGATAACCACGAGAGTGCTCCTGCAATCATACCAAATGGCACCCAAGACCATAACTCCAGGTGTAGCTCCAGTGTGTCTAGCCAAGCAGACAGGTTGGTTGCAGGTCCTCAACTGTCCCCCTTCTGAACAACACATGACCATCATCTCCGCCGAGGCAGAACCAGCTTACATCAGAAAACGCTACAAACCTGCACCCTGCCCTCCAATGAACTCTCGCTTCACACCACTGCCATTTGCAACAGTTCGTTGTGCGACTGTGGTGCCAACTGCTGTTAAGATTGCTGCTGCAGATGTAGTACGATGAGCCAGAGCCATATGCCGAACACGCTCTTCCGTCTCGGTACTGTCACGTGGCCGTCCGAAGCCAAGTGTTCTTGCAAACCGTACATTCTCGTGACTACCGACTGTTACAGCATGTATTTAAAGCATATCTGATTTCCGTGTTCATGTGGTGATACTAGCGTCACTCTTACGCGAGTGGAGTGAAATTGGCGTAGACATCATCTTCCAGAAGTAGAAACCCGCCTACCAACTCTCGTTTATGTCGCACAACTTCTCCTTGGTGTTGCATTTTTTTTCATTCAAAGTATTACTTTAAGAAATGCAACAACCACTCACTTTTTTTACATATTTTTGTTTAACCCAACTCGAGTTGCGGGTTTCCGTCCACCTTCAACTGGTATAATACATAATTTTAAATCTTCATCAGCAACACATTAACACATCGACTGTACAAAATAAGAATTTGATTAGGTACCACATTTCGCAATTTATGTATTTACAATTTATTACGAGTTACGCGGACTTCCTATTCTGCTTGTTGTCACTCGAATTTTCCGAATATGTCGTAGAGGAACAAACACGTTTTCTTTGTCTGATGCACAAAGTTAGCGCAGCATTCACCAGGTTGCCGTCTGACATGTTTGTTACATCGAAATTTACGTCTAAAGTCAAAGTTACACTTGGTTTACAGGTTAATATTGCTGAAGTTAGTTGGGTGAATACATTAAATAGTGCTGCCCTTTAAATTTAATTTAAGCTTCCGTTGACTAAAAAGTTTAAATTGCTTAGCATGCAGTGTACTGAGCTAGTCTAAATTACTTTACAGGCCTTTTTTAAATATGACTTTAACAACTGATGCGCATTGTTAACTATATTATATTGAATTGTACAGAAGTAATACAGCACACTTTACATTTGTACTTACCATAATTAATAACTGACGTTATGGACTAACATTTCGAATGAATAAGGCAGAACAAAAGACATGCATTATACAAAGTTACTACATACATTGTATGGGCTCACATTTCAGAGAACAGAAACACATGTCTGTTATTTATTATTAGAATTATTGTTTTTTTCGGGCTCTATTTGGTGTGTGGGTGTGTATATAAATTATGGAACTTTTTAGAAGCATACTGTTGAGCCACTCTGTTTAGTCATTTAGATCTGGGGATGCACATTCGTGAAAATAAATTTCAGTTTCTTCTCATAGTTCCATTCTCTTGCCTTTGTTGGCCAGCTGAAGCATTTGTCAATTGTGTACTATTTCTGTCACTTGGTGTTCATCTTCAGCTGCATGTAGGGCAAGTATGGATGTGTTTAGGATTTTAACACACTGCGCACTTTGTTAAACATGGGACTTCGTGTTCCCACGTCGACCCAGCGACATATCGATTACGATTGCAATGGGCACGATTCTTCGAAACCGGACTGTCGATCAATGGAAACGTGTCAGCCGGTCGGCTGAATCCTGTTCCTTGTTACACCAGATCGAAGGTCTCGAGGACACAGCCAAAGGAGGGGTCCGAGGGATCGGGACCGTCGTTTCGCCGAAATGAAATTACACACGACGTAGTTGTCTTGTAGTAAAATTCGAACACATTTCGATTTTCAATCATACGGCGTAAAAGTATAAGCACTATGTTGCTTAATAGGGCCATCGATGGATATGAACTATCGATATATCGACTGCTCTGGCGGCTATTGCCTCATCCTTACTTACTGAAAAGGTCGCTAGGAGACAAGTCATTGACTGAATGCAAAATGACTTTATTTATCCAGTATTAACCGTTTAGGCCTTTGCCGTCTCAAACATCTGTTGAAATAAATTTATCGACATCCCTGTTATAGTAATGTTCTCCTCCGAAGCTCAGGCATACTTAATGTTGTTATCAGTTGTAACAGGACTAGAAGTCTACTTACCAAAAACAGTTTTGCCTATGTTACGAATAAGCTTTTCTGTGTACCCATTGTCCAAATCTATTTGCACAATTTACTGTTGAAATAATGCGTCAACTACTTTGAGCTGACAGTTAAAAGGGAAGATACAGGTTTTCGTTTAGAAATTTTTCGCAAGGCTACTGCTACAAACATAATCACTGGTGCTGATTGGTGCCACCTCTGCGGACGCAAACGAGCATTTTTTCGTGCAATATTATACAGACTTGCAAAACAGCCTTAATAGGGAGTGCATAGTAGGGAAGTGGACGTTATTGTGCAAACAGGTTTGGACAATATATGTACGGAAGAGTTTCTTCGTAAGATAGGCAAACCTGTTTTTGATAAGCGGGCTTCCAGTCCTGTTCCAATTGATGACAACATTGGATATGATATGCCTCTACCTCATATTCAGGTCAGTTTTGTGAAAGAATCGGTAATGCTATTAGAAAAGCTAAAGTCCGGATTGGCTTCACACAGAAGAAACTGAGTTCCGTCTTACGCACCTCAGTAGACCAAAACGTAGAGAAATTTTCGAAGTCAGGTGTTTACAAAATTGTATGTGGATCATGTGATCGTATATACGTGGTCTTGACTTCAGTAGTTGATTTAGAGATTGATTATAAGAACGCTACTGCCATTGGCTGTCACTTAGGCAACGAGAATCATTCTCTAGGAGCAACTGAAAATGCGATGTCCATCTTGCATTCTGAGTCGAAAGGTATAGGTTTAGATATACCTGAAGAACTTGAAATTTACAAACATCGTACGAATAATCTCACGACGTCCTGTTCGAGAAAATAATCAACTCTAATCGAAGATTTGACATTTCCAGTGATTCATGGGATGTTCAGTTCCGATCTGACTTTTTTCATGTCAGCACCTCCAGTTTCGTCTGTGCCTTTTTGGCAAGGTTTCAATTACCCTCCTCCCCCTCCCTTCACCTTTTATCATATTGCCTACACTTTAATTGTGTGCTCATAATAGATTTTTAATTTTTGTTTTTGGCTTTCGTGTTTAATCTCGGCCAAGGGCCTCCGGCCGTTATAACATTGTTCCATCTGGTATAAAAAATGAATGTATTATTTGTCACACGAACCGGTTTCCGGCTTGATCAAAGATTTCAAACTAGTGTATCTACAGAGTATCTCGATTTTCAGAGGTGAAAAATGTTAATGGTAGAATTAGGAATTAGGAATATTTAATTAATATATGTGACACATTAACTAATGAACTATAGAGGCTCTACAGCAGTTGTAAATAGAAGAAAATTATTAAACAATAAACTTTGGTGACATATTCCAAAGATATGCCTGAACAAAATAATCTTGTCCTTTATTGGTTCTAAATTACCAACAGGTATGGTATAATAATGATATTAAGTAGGTGAGTGAAGCAGCTGTGATTATACAAAGTAAAATCTTTTAACACACTGAGAGAAATTATAGTAACTGAAATAAAGGAAAATGAGGCATGTGAGTAAGAGGGATAATTAACAACATGACCTGGAAGGGATTATGAGTAGTATCTGCAGTGAGAAGTGGCGAGTAAGGGCACTGTGTCTAGTCATTCAGTACTAAGCTTGGGTTGATGGACCTGTGTTTATTAATTTCCAAAATTTCAAGGTAGTTCATCTTCCTTCCTTTATGGATGTGGTGTAATACTTCATGTTTCACATTGCAGCTATGGCCTTCTTCAAGCAGATAGTCTACAAAAGTAGAGTCTCCTTTTCTAAGTTTCCAACTACTGTGGCGTGCCTTCAAGCGGGTACATATTGCCCTGCTGGACTGACCTGTACTGTATATAATTTGCCACAATCACAAGTAATTTTATATATTTCCAAAACTGGAGTGCTGTCTTTACCATTGGGCAAGAAGTGTCCAACAGTGCTGTGCACAAAAAATGATGTTTTTATGTTCCTGGGCTCAAGCTTTCTGGCTACATCCAGTGAGACTTTTCCTAAGAATGGAACAGTGCACCATTTATTGCGTTCTTGAGATGGTGGGTCAAGGACAGGGTAAAGAAGAGTGTACACCTGTTGTTCCCGCTTTTTGTGCATTACGGAGTGCACCAGGTATGAGGAGAGCCATTGTTTGCTGCTATTTCAAACAATGAGAAAACGGAAGAAAGGACTCATTTCCCGAAATGTGACCTGTGAAATATGAATTAAAGTAAAAGGCATAGTACACATATAAAACGCTCTTGGAAATAGGAATCGTTTCCCAAAACGTGTCGTTCAAACTATGAATAAAACAAAATCGTGACTGTGCTGTTTGAGGCTTTCCTGGCGCTGCATCTGCTTGATAGTTTCCCGGGAATTACGCCGGATAATAGCAGCAGGTACCACCTGAAGATGGCGGGCAGTTGTCTCGCTGAAATATTGTGCGGTTTCTACAATATTATTCGGCGTAATTCCCGGGAACCTATCAAGCTAAATCGTGACTAATAGCAGTAAAGTTATTTAGGAACGAACCAATTGTTTTCCATGTGACAGGCTTTCACAAACCATTTATATTGGAAAATAAATCTTAATCACAACGGATTATTATCATTAGCAATTAAAAGTCATAGTTTTACCGGTTGCTATTTATTGATACTCAAATGGTTCAAATGGCTCTGAGCACTATGGGACTCAACTGCTGAGGTCATTAGTCCCCTAGAACTTAGAACTAGTTAAACCTAACTAACCTAAGGACATCACACACATCCATGCCCGAGGCAGGATTCGAACCTGCGACCGTAGCGGTCTTGCGGTTCCAGACTGCAGCGCCTTTAACCGCACGGCCACTTCGGCCGGCTATTGATACTGTGTTCCCCGATATTACGTGCTTAGTCTGATTCATGGAGGGAGATGACATAGTAGAGGCCGTGTAGTTCACGGAAGCAGACCAAATACGAAATTTCTACAACCGTTTATTCGATTACACCCTGAATGTGTTGAATGTTCCATAGAAATATAAACGAGAAGATAAACGAAATTTTCTCTTACTAATCAGTTAATTCCTATACGCAGAACAAATTTAAAATTTATAGAAATAAGAAATCCACTCCATTTTCGATTCAATATCCACGCGCCAGAAATTGCCGAGAAGTTGGCGAACGTTAAAAACTGTTAATATTATTTCGTTAACTCGGCCGTCCCCGGGGAGTATCGCGGCCCATTACGCTGACACTGGCGGCAGAACACGAGCGCTTAGGACGGCGCGAGTTTAGTCAATAATCCCGGCTGTTAACTCCGGGCCGCTTCGTTAGGCGCGCTAACTCGGCCAACTGTCTGGCCGGCAGGAGAAACGCCTAACGAGATTGACGGAGGCTGCGCGCCGAGTTGGGCGCGGAGCGGTGGCCGGCAGTGGGCGGCGGCGGAGGTGGCTGGGGCGGCGGGACTGGCTGGGGCGGCGGGGCGGCGTGAATTCTTTATGAACACGGCCTGCGAGCCCGGGTCACGCAGCGCCATAGCGACGCGGCCGTGGCCCGCACGCTGAGCGGCAGCCGGCGCTTCTGCCGAATCCCGCAGCGGACGACGCGTGCCGCACAGCCAAGCAGATCACGCCGCCGCACTATTTCTTCACCATTATACGGCCACCTGGGTCCTACTTTCCCCTGCAAGCAACACAGAGTCCAAGCACAGATCTCCTCTGCAAGAATGTCTTTTTGAGGTGGAAATGTATGTAATATTGTCCCAGTACACATCCCGAAATAATTATTAGATCGGTGCAGAAGTTCGTAGCGTTTATCCGTAAGTTTAATGGACACAACAGATACGTATAACAGAAATTTAGGAATTAAAAACGAAAATACTTCCTAACGTCCTGCAAAATTATATTTACTTGGTCACGAACCGGCTTTCGGCTTCTCAGGCCTTCTTCAGGTACCAACACAATGTCGCAAACACAGATAAACACATATGAAATATGAAGATGGTATCTGTCCTCTCGGGTTCGAGTCCGGTCGAGGCACAGATTTTCAACTGTCCCCGTTGATGTACGAGGGGCGTTCAGAAAGTAAGCTCCGATCGGTCGCGAAATGGAAACGACTATGAAAATCCGATAAAGCTTTGCACAGATGTGTTGGGTAGTGTCTCTAGTATAACCCCAGTTAGCATCACGTCGCTCTTCTCATTTCTGAGCTCGCAGTGAGTGCGTAAAGATGTCTAGAAAATAGTGTCTGCCGCCAAGTACGAGGGCCTGGTGAGAAATTTCGCCTGAAGCTATGCAGCTAACATTACATAACTGTCGTGCTGTTTCTTCTTCAAGACAATTCTCAGCCGCATTCTGCAGGGGCAATGAAGATGCTCCTGCATCGTTTTCAAATGGAAATGTGAGATTACCCACAATACAGTCCGCAATTGTCTCCCCCTGAGTTTCATGTCTGGTCACATGAACCGCTGTCTTTGAAGACAACATTTTGACACAGACAACGAGGTGTAGGCCAGCGTGGAGAATTGGCGGAAAGCACTGGCGGCTGCCTTCTATGATGAGGCTATTGAAAAGTTGGTACAACGCTATGACAAAAGTCTAAGTCAGAACGGCGACTACGTAGAGAAGTAGCTGAAAGGTGTAGCTAATTGTTACAAGTAAAACATTTCTGATGTTCACTGTGGTTTCAATTTGGCAATCAATCGGAGCTTACTTTCTGAACAGGCCTCGTATATCAACGCCTGTCGACAGTTTAGGGTCTTGATTTAATTACACTACTGGCCATTAAAATTGCTACACCACGAAGATGACGTGCTACAGATGTGAAATTTAACCGACAGGAAGAAGATGCTGTGATATGCAAACGATTAGATTTTCAGAGGATTCACACAAGGTTGGCGCCGGTGGCGACACGTACAACGTGCTGACATGAGGAAGGTTTCCAACCGATTTCTCTTGCCTGGTGAAACGTTGTTGTGATGCCTCGTGTAAGGAGAAGAAATGCGTACCATCACGTTTCCGACTTTGATAAAGGTCGGATTGTAGCCTATTGCGATTGCGGTTTATCGTATCGAGACATTGCTGCTCGCGTTGGTAGAGATCCAATGACTGTTAGCAGAATATGGAATCGGTGGGTTCAGGAGGGTAATACGGAACGCCGTGCTGGATCCCAACGGCCTCGTATCACTAGAAGACGAGATGACAGGCATCTTATCCGCATGGCTATAACGGATCGTACAGCCACGTCTCGATCCCTGAGTCAACAGATGGGGACGTTTGCAAGACAACCATCTGCACGAACAATTCGACGACGTTTGCAGCAGCATGTACTATGGGCTACCCTTGACGTTGCATCACAGACTGGAGTGCCTGCGATTGTGTACTCAACGTCGAACCTGGGTGCACGAATGGCAAAACGTCATTTTTTTCGGATGAATCCAGGTTCTGTTTACAGCATCATGATGGTCGCATCCGTATTTGGCGACACTGCGGTGAATGCACATTGGAAGCGTGTTTTCGTTATCGCCATACTGGCGTATCACCCGGCGTGATGGTATGAGGTGACATTGGTTACACGTCTCGGTCACCGCTTGTTCACATTGACGGCACTTTGAACAGTGGACGTTATATTTCAGATGTGTTACGACCCGTGGCTCTACCCTTCATTCGCTCCCTGCGAAACCCTACATTTCAGCAGGATAATGCACGACCGCATGTTGCAGGTCCTGTACGGGCCTTTCTGGATACAGAAAATGTTCGACTGCTGTCCTGGGCATCACATTCTCCAGATCTCTCACCAATTGAAAACGTCTGGTCAATGGTGGCCGAGCAACTGGCTCGTCACAATACGCCAGTCACTACTCTTGACGAACTGTGGTATCGTGTTGAAGCTGCATGGCCAGTTGTACCCGTACACGCCATCCAAGCTCTGTATGACTCAATGCGCAGGCGTATCAAGGCCCTTATTACGGCCAGAGCTGGTCGTTCTGGGTACTGATTTCTCAAGATCTATGCACGCAAATTGCGTGAAAATGTAGTATAATGTATTTGTTCAATGAATACCTGATTATCATCCGCATTTCTTCTTGGTGTAGCAATTTTAATGGCCAATAGTGTATGTTTCACAGATAAACACGATGTGTAACTTAACACAGATTTTATTTGTACGGAAGATACAAAAATGACAAAGTCCTTACATAGGAAAATATAATAATTACGTTAAATAAAAAAGATGATAAAGTTTTAAGTGGATATAACAAATGATGAGAAATAAAATGAGTGGTGGAATGACATTTTATTCCTCATCATTTGTTATATGTATTTCCAAATAAAAACTTTGTTTACCTCCATCTTTTTTAGTTAATGTAATTATTGCAATATTTTTGTATGTAAATACGTTGTCATTTTGTAAATTCTGGCCGGCCGGTGTGGCCGAGCGGTTCTAGGCGCTGCAGTTTGGAACCGCGAGACCGCTACGGTCGCGGGTTCGAATCCTGCCTCGGGCATGGATGTGTGTGATGTCCTTAGGTTAGTTAGGTTTAAGTAGTTCTAAGTTCTAGGGGCTGCGGACCTGAGATGTTAAGTCCCCTAGTACTCAGAGCCATTTGAACCATTTTTTTGTAACTTCTGCACAAATAATATCTTTGTAAGTCGCACATCATGTTTATCCGTCTTTGTGAAATTTAGTTGTCACCTGAAGATGGCCTGAGAAGCCGAAAGCCGATTCGTGCCGAAATGAATATAATTTTGCAGAACGTATTACCATCATGTTTTGCCAAGCACCGATGGAACATCCACTGATTGGTAAGATACATTTGTAATCAATAATGCGTTCTCCTTCAGAATTTAAAACCGTTTGCCATCGCTGTGTTAACTTTTCGATTCCGCGACTGTAGAAAATCATATGGTTTTGAGAATCCATGTTACGAGCGCACTGTCCGGAAGGGAAATTCCTTGAAAGTTGTTCGATAACGAGCGGAAAAGATGAAAAGCTGAGGGCGCAAGATCAGATGAATGAGATGAGTGCGGGGTGATTTCCCAACCCAACTCCTGTATAGAGGGCTTTGTCTGTGTGGCAGAAGGCGATAGGCCTTTTACTTTGAGTAGCATCACTTCATGCAGTCTTCCTGGTCGTTGTTCTTGGGTTGCGTCTGCAAGACGTCTCAGTTGTTGATAATAAATGTCATCACTGATGGTTTACCCCGCGGAAGGAATTCCTAATTCATCACATCGTCGGTGTTCTACCAGACGCACGACATTATCTTTTGCGCATGCGTGCGGGTCATTGCGCTTGGAGTTGCTGCTTTGCTTGGGCTGCGCCATTCCTTCCTTTTCCTTACGTTATCATAAAGACACCATTCCTCGTCACCAGTATCGATACAGAATAGGAATGGTCGGTGTTGTACACGAGCCAGTTGATGATTAGCAACCAGAGATGCACATAGGACCACCCAGTGATTTTTGCGATTTTGGCTTAGAGCATGCGGTATCCACACACCCGATTTTCGAACATTTCTCATTGCATGCAAATGTCTTACGATGGTGGGATGATTACAGTTCATCACATTTGCAAGTTCTCGAGTACACTGACGTGGATCATTATGGATTAGTGCATTTAAACGATTTTCATCAAAATTCGAAGGTCTTACTGAATGTGCAGTGCCACTAACGTCAAAGGATCCTCCTTAAAAAAAGCAAAACCATCTTCTTGCCGTGCCCTGTCCAATGGTATCTGTCCCCACACACGGCGCAAATGTTTCTTGGTGCATCCGCTGCTGTCACCCTCCTACTGAACTAACCCAGAAGAATATGCCGGAAATCTTACACTTGACACTCCATTAGATAGCGTCCACAGCTCCACTTGCGATCTCCAAACGACAAAATGACGATATGTAAACTCAAATAGCAATAGTTAACTGCAAATAAAAAATGACAATAGATAATTAAACCTATAGCAACCGGAATAACAACATGCAAAACAGAAACGCTACGAACTAATGCACCACCTAATAAATACGCTCACTGGAGCGCATACAGGACAATATGAAATGGGTATAGCGACCTCAAACGGTTGTAACTATTTAATGCTTAGCATTAGCGCAATCGAGCGTTGCGCAAGCGCAGCCAATCAGCAGGCCGCGCATGAGTGGTGATGTGTAAGTAAAGTTGCCTCTCATAAGTGAAAATGGCAGATCCGGAGCAGAAAGAAATCCGAAGTTAGAACAAAGCAGTTGTCGTTCTGTCACTGTAGTTCAAAGAAAATTTCGTCAGCGCAGCGATACAATAAAACAACTAGAAATTTCAACGACATTCGAAGATGATATCGCCAGTTTGAAGAAACTGGGTATTGACAAGGCTCGGATCAAAGGGGATCAAGGGTGTCAAGAAATGGTTCAAATGGCTCTGAGCACTATGGGCGTTAACATCTATGGTCACCAGTCCCCTAGAACTTAGAACTACTTAAACCTAACTAACCTAAGGACATCACACACATCCACGCCCGAGACAGGATTCGAACCTGCAACCGTAGCGGTCACGCGGTTCCAGACTGAAGCGCCTAGAACCGCACGGCCACACCGGCCGGCAAGGGTGTCATGACACCACCTCCAAGAGAACATTTTAATCAAAGTGTCTATATTTTCACATATACGAATTTCAAAATTTCACAGCTAATCATTTGTGAATAAAACAGTCCAGATACCTTAACACATCGAGATAACGCCACTTAGAAAAAAATTCGGGTTCAGGAAACCATTTATGTTATTTAAAATGTCACTGGCATATTTTCAATGATATAGGGGAACCCTGGGTAGAACGGGGTACAAAGTTGAAAACACTGAATAAAAGTACAAAAGTGTTAAATAAGAGTTACCAATTTTATATGAACACATCATGAAGTATTAATCACAAAAATACAAGAACATTGCCATAAAATAAAAGAACAATATTTTTTCACTCAAAAACAGAAAGTCATGTCATTTGCCCCTTCGGCCCCATGCACTGGGCAGATTGAAGTGGTACGTAGAAGTGATTATAAAAACGTATAAAATTATCGGAAATGCAGAAAATACTGGCTTGCTCGGTATTTATTTAGTTTAAAGTGAATGTTAATGTCAAACTACAGTTTTCATGTATTGTATTCTTTTGTTAAGGCTATTTACAAAATTCACACACGAGGAGAGACTCATCTTCGCTATCTATTCCTGCGCAAGAACCGTGTGCCCATTTTTTTGCACATCGAACAAGCGACCCAATCTTCAACTGGTTTTGAATAAAGCTCACCACAATATAAACATTCACAGTCAGAACTTTCCTCTTTATCACTCTAGTTAGTATTGGATGCTCTCTCTTTTCTTCCATTTATATTCAGGCCCTTTCCTTTCTTTTTTGAATTCTTAATTTTATTCGCTTTCGCAAACAGTTTTTTATGGTCTTTCTTCTTTGGCAAAATTCTTTTCCTCTTTTTCCTTAATAATGGCTCCTAACCATTTTTTGTACAGCGAATCAGTTAAAACAGCGGTCTTCCCCTCTTCCGTTTCGCCCTTTTCGTGCTTTCGTTAACTTTTGGCAACGGCATCAGAATTTCAGGTAAAATATGACATGAGGAGGCCGTGTTGTCAGTTGTCATCGAAGAGCACCCAGGACTAGGACAATTAGCCTCAATAACTTTGCCATTCTTAGGCGGCAGTTCATTGTTACAATTCGCTGAAACCTCGCTAGCTTGATCATCCAACCCGTTGGCGTCGTCTTTTTTAGCTGGTGTGCAAGGTGAAGGCAATTCCAATTGTTCAGCTTCAGATATGATAACCTCTTTATCTGACGGCCGCCGGCCGGGGTGGCCGAGAGGTTCTAGGCGCTACTGTCTGAAACCGCGCGACCGCTACGGTCGCAGGTTCGAATCCTGCCTCGGGCATGGATGTGTGTGTTGTCCTTAGGTTAGTTAGGTTTAAGTAGTTCTAAGTTCTAGGGGACTGATGACCTCAGCAGTTAAGTCCCATAGTGCTCAGAGCCATTTGAATTTTATCTGACGGCCTATCAGGTCCGACGTCAGTTGTGTCTGCCGGGAGGAAATCTGCATCGGTGAATATGGATGGGTCCGTGGGCCATATTCCAGTAGCTTCGAAACCTTTAATAGCGGTTTTCATTGTTGCACTTTTGATGAAAACTAAACTAAAAAGCGTTGAAATTTGAAAGAGAGTTACGACTTTCCCTGGGTTGCTTTGTAGCCATTTTCGAAGCTCATCACTATAATGAAGACTTAAAAGCTTCATAAAAGAAACATAAAGCGGCTGAAGTCTGTGAGAGCAATGTGTTGGTAAACATAGCAACGAAACGCCACCCTCCTTCGCGTAGTATATAACACCAATGTTCTGGTATGTGTTGAGAGGCCATTTAATATAAGAAGAACTGGGAAGTCTTGTGATGCCTTAGAAAATTCCACAAATTTTCGAAAGCATACAAAGAATGACTCTGGTCATCCACCCGGCGCTGTGGACCTCAGCCCAACCTTCTGGTGGCAGTCCTAACTCAAATTCTTTCTGCTTCTTCTTTCGTGGAAAAATAAACATTGGAGGCATGGAAGCTCCGCTTGCCGACATACAAATGAGGCAGATTACAGTATGGCCACTTTCTGCAGATGTTAACGATCTTACTTGACGTTTCCCCTTGCAAGCTACGATCTTTGATTGGTTTTTAGGGTTAACTGAAACGCCTGTTTCTTCACAATTAAATATTTGAGAAGCCATTAGTTTGTGAATGTCAATTACATTTGTCAGTAACCAAAAAACCTATCGACAGCTACTTTATTAAAACCCAAGGCTCTTGCACGAGATGTTGCTTCGGGTTTGCGAACAGATAAAGCAGGATGTCTCAAGGAATCCGTTGGCCCAATCTCCGCCAGAAATTTCATTTTTAAATCTGTGAACAATGCTATTTCTTACAGCCAACTGATGAGCTAGGTTACGCAAGTCTTTGATTGTTATGCCGAATAACCTAGCTCCATACTTTTTAAGTACTTAAAGAGTTCCTGTTCTTCTGTAAATCACGGCGCGTCGAATTTCTAAGTTCCAACGCCTTACACGCCGGTCATTGCAAGAAGAGAAATTTAGCAGACGGACTGTGCTTAATCTCACAGATAAACCACTGAGTGACGCTGCAATGTCAGTGTTAGAAAAGGGTCTTAATTTTGTGCCTACTCCCAAGACTTTGCCCATCAAGGAGTTCATCAGTGCCGTTGAACAAGGTGTTTTAAAATTTCCGAATGATGCTGCTGAAGAAATAAGGAGAGAGGCTTGTTATCAATAACTAGGATGCCTGCACCCAAGCATAACGTCACCATTGAAGAAAGAAGAGCGCTCCGTTCTTTGAAAGAAGACAATGATATAGTAATTTTACCAGCTGATAAGGGTAACGCCGCTGTTCTTCTGCCTGCTACATCTTTTTTGGCAAGATAGACTTACTACAGGATACAGCGTATCGTCGTCTCCAGAGAGACCCGACGGATGCCGTACAACGGAAGACATCCGTCCTCCTCAAGTCCAGCCAAATTCCTGACCATCTGAAGAAGAGTTTAAGAGAACGAGCACCTGTCCCGCTACAACTTTATGGCCGGCCAAAGATACATAAGGGGCTTCGCCCTATTGTCAGTAATATAGGTGCCCCAACATACCACCTAGCTAAACATCTGGCTTCTCTTCTGAGTCCCATGGTGGGGAAATGTGAACACCATATTCGAAACTCAGAAGATTTTATCAGTGGTGGGATGGCGAGGCGCGGCGACTCGAGCGCACCGAGAATTTCTCGAGCCTCTAGTTCTCAAGCAATTCTCGAGAAGCTCACGAGAAATGGCTCGGCGGCGTGTGCCGCTGCGCGCCAGTTGGCTGCGACAACATACGCCACGCCGCTGTTGTTTTATGAATTGAATACCGCCGCTAGACAAACACGCTCGCTGTGCTCGTAACTAGCATGCCTCAGGTTTCATTCGAGTAAAGTTATTATTCAAATCAATATGGACACTCGAAAACGAACGTCATGGTGCTGGCAATACTTTACGGAGGATGGAGATAACGTTACTTGCAACATTTGTCGTAAAAATCTCCGTAATGTATCAAAAAATACAACGGGAATGATTAGACATCTTGAACTGCACAATTTATCGAGCAATAAAACAGCAACGTCCGTGGACACAGAGGCTCATTCTTCCAATAGTGCGAGGCAGACAAAATATCCAGGTACGTATGGTACAAAAGGTGAATTACGTGCAAAAGTTCGGATAGTGTCCGAAGCGGTCCGCCACGCTTAAAAAACATTGATTTTTTAATCGTACTCCGATAACATACAACATACTCCAAAATCAAACCTATACTATCCTAGCTTTTGCACGATACGATATGTAATTTTATTGGGCTAGTTTCGAGCATAACGTATCGCCTCGCAGGAGCACTGATCTAAATCTTACGTTTCTCTTCATAGAGGGAAGTAAACGGCAACAACAGCTAGATGAAGCACTAGTGGCCATGATAACAGACGATTTTCAACCGCTTTCAATCGTCGAGGACACTGGTTTTCGACGTTTTGTTTCACTGTTGGACCCACAATACTCGATACCAAATCGAAAAAAGTTGCGCCTCATGATTGAGGATTATTACCATAAACAGAAAGAAGCTGTAAACTTGGCTGTGCCGGCCGCGGTGGTCTAGCGGTTCTGGCGCTGCAGTCCGGAACCGCGGGACTGCTACGGTCGCAGGTTCGAATCCTGCCTCGGGCATAGGTGTGTGTGATGTCCTTAGGTTAGTTAGGTTTAAGTAGTTCTAAGTTCTAGGGGACTTATGACCTAAGATGTTGAGTCCCATAGTGCTCAGAGCCATTTGAACCATTTGAACTTGGCTGTGGAAGACTCTACTTGTGTTTCTTTAACGACCAATATTTGGACCTCACTCAATAGTGAGGTATGTGTTGCTGTAACTGGTCATTTCATTAACACCAATTGGTGCCTGAAAACTTTAGCTCTCGAGACATTCCGTTTCTCGGAAAAGCATACAGCGCTAAATATTAGTGAGGCGTTAGATAACGTGATTTCAAAATGGAACATTGAAAACAAAGTTGTAAGCATCAAAACTGACAACGCCAGTAACATGACGGCAGCCGTACAACTTATTCACAGTGGCAACATAGATATGCAACATGTGCCTTGTTTAGCACACACCATCAATTTAGTCGTTAAAAGAACAGCAACAGCGAGCGCTGCATAATGCGGGAAAAGGCCAAATAAATTGTTAGATATTTTAAAACAAGTTGCAATGCTAATGAAAAACTCCACGAGATCCAGGATCTAATGAAAAACCTTGTTCATAAATTGATTCAGGAAACCGAAACCCGATGGAACAGTACGTTTTATATGCTACAACGTCTAGTGGAGCAAAAGGAATGCACTGCAGCCTGTTTATCAACTTTGTATTCAGGTGTAGAGAACCTCACAGCTGACGAGTGGCGAATTTTGAGCGAATGTTTATGTGTACTAGAGCCATTTGAAGTGGTAACAAGTGAAATCTCAACTGAAAACTATACCTCTCTTTCGAAAGCTATTCCAATAATCAGACAGCTAATCATAACCGTATGCAATGGGAAGTGGGCTACCACGACAGCACAAGAGTTACAGCAACATCTGCACAACTCACTAATAGCCCGGCTAGGATTAATAGAAACAAACAAAGTACATGCGGTTGCCACAGTTCTCGACCCAAGATTCAAAACGTTACCATTTACGAATCCCATTAATTCAAAACATGCCGTTGCAAGCCTAATTGCAGAGTGCACAAACGTGGTAGAGACCGTGCGATCTACTCTTTTGGCTGCTAACGACACTAGCCACGAGTACCATTTCGTACAAAACGGCAGTAGTTCCTTATGGGCTTATTTTGATGAAGAGGTTTCCAATAAAAATCTAATGAAAAGCGGTTGCGATAGCATAGACCTGGAGGTACAACAATATTTGGAAGAACCGTACCTACAACGCACGGATAATCCTTTACACTACTGGGAAAAAAATAGAAACAGTTACCCAGGTCTAGCTGTCGTGGCAAAAAAATATCTTGAAATACCTGCAACTTCTGTTCCCAGTGAAAGAATATTTTCGAAAACGGGACTACTTATAAACAAACAAAGAAGCAGACTAAAAGGTCAATTGGTTAATAAAATCATATTTCTAAACAAAAATCGATGGCAGTGTAGCAATGGGATGTAAAAATACCTTCTGCTGAACAACTTTTGTTTCATTTCTTTCTTCAGTAAGTAAACGCATGTTCGCAGTTTCTGTATATAAAAGGCTATAGCACTTCCCTTTTACGTTTAAGCATGCATGCATAAAAGCAGAATGTACAAGATAATTTATTTTGTAAGAATAAAGCTTCTGTTTTATGCGAATTTTGTGCTTTGTTTTAAACAACAATTCTATGATTTTTGTCTTATGAGACATATACTAATACTTCAGTACACATTAATAACGGTAGTACAGTTGATATCAATCATAGAATTTCAAAGCTTTCCGGGCACGTACGTATGACCGCTGCGGCTCACAAGGGGAGGCCGCCAATTGTAAAATTCAGATTCGATTCATACTGCGCATAATAAAAGCACATGGCCAGAGGTGTAATGTGGCAAAGCACCAAGATGCACTTCTCAGCCGTTGTCGAGAAAATCGACAGTTAAAAGAAACCGTTGCGGTGAAATACTCTCTACGATGAGTAATATTCCACAGCGTCGTGGCGCAGTGGTAAGCGCTCGGGTTCGTAATGCGAAGGTCGCCGGATCGAATCTCGCGCCATGCAATATTTTTTTATTATTAGTTTTTTGTAATTCAAATATATATATATACTTACTTACTTACTTATCGCGAATGGACCCAGAAGGATCACGCAAAGCTTTCTGACGTCGTTTCTTCCATACTTCTTTCATTCGTTCTCCATGTTTTCTTTTTCTTTCTTCTGTCCATTTTGTTCCTGGTCTCTTTAGTGCTTCCTTCTCCGACAATACATTCCACTTTTCCACCTTATTTCTAAAAGTTTTTCTATCTTTGACATCTTTAAGTTCAATATTTGCTTTTTGTAAATCTAATTTTACTTGGCTAATCCAAGGTGTTGTTGATTTGACTTTTTCTATGTAAGTGAGAATTCTGTTGGTGAGTCGTGTGGGGGGAAGTCTAGTGACATGTCCATAAAATTTTAATCTTCGCCTTCTTATGTCTGCTGCCAGGTTTGATATAGTTTCTGTGGTTCTTCTTGATTGTATCCGGTATCCTTCTTCTGTTAATTTTGGACCTAAAATCTTTCTCATAATTTTGCGTTCTTCTTTTAGTATTTTTTCTAAATCACATTTTGTGTGGAGTGTGAGCGTTTCACTAGCATATAGTGCTGCTGGCTTAATTACTGCGCAGTAGTGTCTGATTTTTGTGTTCGAGGAGATGCATTTTTTATTGTATATTTCATGTGTCATACCATATGCTCTCTTCATTTTCTGTTGTCTGATCTTCTGTGCAACTTTCTCTCCACCGGTTGGCTCCAAAATTTCACCTAGGTATTTAAAATGTTTTACTCTATTTATTTTTCCATATTTTGTGTTCAAACTGTGTATATGGAATTTCGTACAGAAAAATTCTGTCTTTTGAAACGAAATTTGTAAGCCTACTTTATCCGCGCATTCCTTAAGGATCTCTATTTGTTTGGTGGCGATTTCTTCATCATCTGCAAGTATGGCCAAGTCGTCCGCGAATGCTAAACAAGATATCTCCACGTTGTCTTTGGTTCTACCAAGATGGATTGGTTTCCAGTAGGATTGATTTTTTAATTCTTTTTCCCATTCCTTAATGACTTTATCCAGGACTATATTAAACAAAAGTGGAGATAGCCCGTCACCTTGACGTACTCCAGTTTTTATGAGAAAAGGTTCAGAGATTTCTCCCCTGAATTTAACTTTAGATACAGTGTCTGTCAGTGATTCTTTGATAAGCCTTAGTGTTTTGGAGTCAAGTCCAAGTTCCTCTAAAATGTTAAACAAAGATTGCCGGTCAATTGAGTCATAGGCTTTCTTAAAATCTACAAATGTACAAATTATGGGGGCATTTCTAATTGCTTTGTGTTTTAATATTGTCTTTAAATTAAATATTTGTTCTATGCATGAGCGACCGGGGCGGAAGCCTGCTTGATAGTCACCAATTTGGCATTCCAGCTGCTCTTGTGTTCTTTTCAGCAGGCATGTTGAGAGAATTTTGTAGGTGACTTGTAAAAGTGAGATTCCCCTGTAGTTATTGACATTTGTTCTGTCTCCTTTTTTATGTAATGGGTGAATAAGGGCAAATTTCCACTCCTCTGGTAATTTTTCTGTTTCCCATATTTTTGTTATTATTTTTGTGAGCTCTTGCAACGTCTTTGGTCCTAGGTTCTTTAATAGCTCTGCAACAATGCCATCTTCGCCAGATGTTCTATTATTTTTTAAGTTTTTAATGTGACATTTGATTTCTTCCTGTGTTGGTGGTAATGAATCCGGTTGAGCGTTGGCACAGATTTCTTTGGGAAACCTTAAACTAGGTTCTGGGCAATTTAGTAGGTTAGAAAAATATTGAGCCAATACTTGACAGTTTTCCTGGTTTGTTAGGGCTAATTTACCATCCGGTTTTCTGAAACATAAATTTTGAGGGATATATCCTCGTATTTTATCTGCGAAAGTTCTGTAGAAGTCTCTTGTATTATAGTTTTGGAAATTTTCTTCTATGGCATCCAGTTGTGCCTTTGTGTACTTCCTTTTTGCTTGCCTAATAGATTTTGAAACCTGTTTTCTAACCTCGTTAAATAAATGTAGACTTTCTTGTGATTTTTTACTGTTATATTCTTGAAATGCCTTTTTTCTCCTTTCCAATGCATTTTCACAGTCTGAATCCCACCAAGGGTGTTTGAATATCTTTTTCAAGGAAATAGTTTCCTTAGCTATTCGCGTGATTTTAGAATGAAATTCTTCCCATGTGTTTGCCTTTTCCTTCTCCCATTCTTCTTTTACTTTAGATTCTTTAATCTTGTTGGTGTCATATTTCTGTATTTCTGTTTTCTTCTGATGACTTCTTCGTGCTGTAAACTTGATTTTAATTCTAGTTAGGTAATGGTCTGAATCAATGTTTGCTCCTCTGCGTACTTGGACGTCGTAAATTTCTTTTTGTACTGGGTATGAAATCGCCACATGATCTATTTGAAACTCGCCAATTTCTTGTATAGGAGATCTCCATGTCTTTTGTTTTCTTGGACATTTTCTTAGAGATGTTGACATTATCTTCAGGTTATTCTGCTTACATAGTTCGACGAGCCTTGTACCATTTTTATTGGTAAATTTATGTGCAGGATATTTGCCTACGGTTTTTTGGTGGATTTTCTCTCTACCAATTTGGGCATTAAAATCGCCGAGTAGAACTTTTGTATCATCTTTTGGAATCTTGGCCATTATATTCTCCAAATTTTCCCAGAACTTTTCTGTTTCTATGGGGTTTTTCTTGTTGTCTCCGTTTGTGGGAGCATGAACATTAACCATTGTGTATGTTTTGTTGGCACATTGTAAGCGCATCGTCATTATCCTATTATTTACAGGAGTAACTTCCTTGATGGAGCTGAGCACGCTCTTGTGTATGATAAACGCCATCCCGAGATGGGGGGCTCCTCTTCCGATTCGTTTATCCGTCTTGCTCTTAAAGATGCGATAGTTGCCATAATCTGATGTTTCTTCATCTGTAAAACGTGTCTCCTGTAAAGCTAGTATTACTATCTTTTGCTTTTCAAGTTCTGTTGTAAGGTTTAGAAATTTTCCTGGTTGGATTAATGTATTTATGTTAAAGGTTCCAATGTATGTAGGTGTTTTAAGTGGAAGTTTGCCAGAGAGCTCCGACTTTCTCTGATGTAATCGTGTAAGTCCAGGTTCCCCAGAATCCGAATTCCTGGTTGCCATCTGTTGATGGGTGGATTGGTTACCACCTGGGGTAATGTTGTTATTACTTGCACGAGTCATACTTGCTTGTAATCAAGTTGGTCCAGTGTTTCCACTGGGTGTTTAGAACCAGGGATTGTTAGTTCCTGGAGCATTATGACCAGCCGCACATTGTGTGAACAGACGCTGACCAGGATGCCGATGGTTCCCACTTCAGACGCGTCCTGGATTTGGGTGTTGACGGTGCTTATTGTAATGGCGGCACTTACTCGCCATGACACAGCAACGTCTTCGGGTTCTGTGGTTTTTGAATGAGTGTGACCCTTGCCAAAAGTCACCCTCCCACACCCTCGTGATGCTGCCGCCTCGGTCCGGGACTGCTTATTTGGGTTTCCCCTTATTCGCAGCTGTCCACCATATCTAATGGATCGTTCGCTATCCGCCACCTGCGACCCGCCCTGTACCTGAGGCTCGGATAGGGCAAATATATATATATATATATATATATATATATATATATATATATATATATATATATACAATATTAATGAATTGCTTATGCATGTTGGTGAAGGCGGATGCTCTCCAATTGTACCGCCTCCATTTTTCCGTTTGTTTAACAGGGTGTACCAAAGCTCTCACGTCCGCACTGATTTTCGACGATGTTATAAGTTGCGCTAGGGACCGCATCTACCTTCTTTAGAAGTTAGCAGGCAATTACGCTGTTATGCGGCGGCTCGTTTCGGCCCATTCAACATCTGTCCTTCAAGTGTAACGAGCGAGTAACGGAGTCTATATTTCATACCTGCCACAGCAAATTTGTGTTCGTGGGGTTTCTATTCTAATTCAAACGTTTGACTTACGCTATACGTATTCGTTTCGGAATATCGTTTCTAGGTCTTCCGTTGACTATACGTGGTTAACATTATGAAGACAATTAATAACATTTGTGAAATACAACTTTGCTGGCGGAAAACTTAATGATGTTCGAAGTCGCCAGTTTTTCCACGACAAACGACTTTCAACAACTTTTTATATGCATAATTGTTGCAACTGATTGCCGGGAATTATATATATATATATATATATATATATATATATATATATATATATATATATATGTGTGTGTGTGTGTGTGGGTGTGTGTGTGTGGGTGCTTTGCCACATTACACCTCTGGCCATGAGCTTTTATTATGCGCAGTATGAATCGAATCTGAATTTCACAATTGGCGGCCTCCCCTTGTCAGTGCTTCGTGTACTGAAGGTTTGCGCAATTTCTCAGAGAGCGCAGCACTGTCAACTTCTCGAGCGTACCCGAGAAATTCTCGAGAAATTGCTTTCGCGTCGCGCGTTTATCGATCGCGATCATAGCCCATCCCTAGATTTTATACGGCGACTGAAGAACCTGCGCCTAGAATCTACCGATTTACCAGTGAGTTTCGATGTGGTTTCTCTGTTCACACGAGTGCCTCTGATAGACTCATTACAACTCATAGGAGCTAAGCTGGAAGAGGACATCTTACACCTTTTCAAACACGTGCTTACCTCGACTTACTTTTTATTCAACGACCAGTATTTTGAGCAGACTGACGGTGTTGCTATGGGTAGCCCTCTGTCTCCCATAGTAGCTAATCTTTTTATGGAAGATTTCGAGGACAAAACACTACAGACGGCGGTTTTGAAACCCAAATGTTTTTGGAGATACGTAGATGATACGTTTGTCGTATGGCCGCATGGGATAGCAACGCTTCCTTCTTTTCTGGAACATCTGAACTCCCTCCATCCAAGCATCTGTTTCACCATGGAGGTAAAGAAAGATGGTGAGCTCCAGTTTCTGGATGTTTTGGTTCGTAGAAACGGAGACGGCTCCTTGGGTCACAGTGTGTTCCGGAAGCCTACGCACAAAGACTTGTATTTACAAGCTACGAGGTGTCATCACCCTCACAGCGCAGCGGTGTATTACGGACGCTAGTGCATAGGGCTAGAGCCATCTCAGATCAGGACAGCTTATCGGCAGAGCTTAGCCATCTCCGCTCTGTGTTTGCCCAGAACGGGTACTCTGAGAAGCAGATCCTGAATGCATTTCGACCAGCACGCTCCAAACCTCAAGAACAGCCTGAAGAAGCAGAGAACACCACGGGGTTGGATTTTCTACCGTATGTCGGTGGCGTGTCTTTTAAGATGGGCAGAATTTTCAAGAAATACCGGATTAAATGTGTTTTCCGGCCTCCAGCACGAGTGCAATAAATGCTGGGCTCTGTTAAAGACAACCTCGGCCTGAGGAGACCAGGAATATATAAAATCCCGTGCCACTGTGGGAAGTCTTATATTTGCCAGACGTGTCGTACGGTTAAAGACAGATGCGACGAACGTAAACGTCGCACGAGATTGGGTCAGCCTGAGAAATCTGCAGTTGCTGAACACTGCCTTGACACGGGACACTGCATGAACTATGAAGAAACTAAGATCCTCTCGTATGCTTCCACATAGCGGGACTCGATCATCAAAGAGGCGGTCGAAATACGTATAAGGAGTGACCTAATAAACAGAGACACGGGATTTCACCTGAGCAAAGCCTGGGAGCCAGCCTTGGCGGCACTAAGGAATCGTCAGTCGCAGATTAGCAACCGCACCGAGTCAACGCAGATGGGATGCCTTAGCGCAGACGCTTAAATCGCGCGCCAACGCCTCGCGCGCGCGAACGGGGTCCGTCGCTCCCGGCCGCATTTTCCCGCGCCGCGGGGCGCTTCTGCAGACCGCGACCCGTTTCTCCAGCAGAGCACTCTGGTATTCGACGCCGTCTACGATTGGTCTTCGATGACGCTATGCCCTCGCTGTCGCCTGCACTGTTCTAGAAAGCCAACATATAAATTGGCGATCTTCTCAGCGACGCGACAGTAGCACCTGGAGATGGCGGGCAGTTGTCTCGCTGAAATATTGTGCGATGTTTACAGTATTATCCGGTGTGATTCCCGGGGGCCTATCAAGCAAGTATGGTGAGGACTTGAACAATTATAAACGTAATTGGCCTTGGATGGGGAATCTGAAGTATTTTGACATGGGGAGTCATGTGTCGCAATCAGGACAATACTAGTTTCTTTCTTTTATGTCTGGTTTGGCAGGAAACTATCTTTTCTTGTGCAATAAAATCTTGGAATTCTATGTAGTTTTGTATGCTGTTTCATGATGAGATTCATCTATAGAAAGACGTGGTTAAGATAGGTAAAACAGAATTAGACTGTAATTACAGCAACAGCACCTATAGCAACAATATTAACGACGAAAAATTGTAGACCGCAGCTTACCTGAAAATAGGTTTTCTTCAGATATTTCTTCCTCCAATTCAGGATTACTGAATTCTCCTTCACCCTCCCCCTACCAGGCTTCCAAATTATCTTGCACACTTCACAAACGAGACATGTTTGTAGCATACAGCAAGACCTAACGAGTACACGTACGAAACTCACGACAAAGCGATCACACATTGGCTCAGGCAGTCACAACAACATCTTTTACGTTCGCCACTGTTTCTTTATAATTATTTTAGAAATTGATAACAGAAGGCATCAACTATAAAGACACACAGGTAGCAAGACGTCCTCACACTGTTCTCATACAAAACTGAGCTCAGTTTTTGAGCGATAGGTGGCACAAGCTGTACTCGGGTGCTGTGTTCTGAGCATAGCTTTGTGGTCCGAGCTATGCCCGGACTTAGTCATCGATATGTTGATTAATTTCTTTATTTACTAGTTCAAATGGCTCTGAGCACTATGGGACTTAACATCTATGGTCATCAGTCCCCTAGAACTTAGAACTACTTAAACCTAACTAACCTCAGGAAAGCACACAAACCCCAGTCATCACGAGGCAGAGAAAATCCCTGACCCCGCCGGGAATCGAACCCGAGAACCCGTATTTACTAGTCCGCTTTGGCTACTAACATCAGCACATATTTGCAAATAAGATTAAAGGAGCAGAAACAGCAACAGGCGTTTAACATCAAGCAAAATCCAAATTAAAAAAATATATATATTTTTAAAAGTTCACTTACCAAATTGCTTAGAATCTGCAAAACAAGGTTTTGCGTCAGTATTAAAAACCTATGGCCAATCGTGACGTCAGCTAACAACTTGGCTCAAAAAATATACAAAGACGCAATTATAGCTTAGAGTGTAGGGGAACGTTGCCTTCACATTTTATTTTATGTCTCACTGTGCTTTACTTTAATCTCAACCGCAGATACGTAATGATAATAATTGCCAAAACGGTTTAATAAATAAAGAAATTCATTAAGTGTCGTAATTTTTCTAAAAAAGAAAAGATGGAAATTTGTGGTAAGTTCCTATGAGACCAAACTACGAGGTCACCGGTCCCTAGGCTGACACACTACTAAATCTAACTCACACACACCCATGTCCGAGGGAGGACTCTGACGTCCGATGGGGGAAGCCGCACGAGCCGTGGCAAAACCTGGGAGACCATGCGGCTACCCCGCGTGGCTACCTACTAACTGGAGTGCTGCAACGCTCGATGTCTGACCACTCACGGCTCGCCTGTTGACGGGGGGACCGAGCCGCTCGTGTCCGGCCCCACACGACTCGGCTCGGTCACGTACTCGCCCCATGTCTCTTGTCCGAATTCCGAACACGCGGATAACCGAGCATGACCGGTCACCGCTGACGTCTCACCTCGCCTCGCCCCGTCTCGCTGCACTGCACTGCACAAATCCAACGCCTCTCTCTCTCTCTCTCTCACACACACACACACACACACACACGCACACAATATTTATCACTGTCTCTCTCTCTCTCTAACAGAGGCAGAGAAAATCCCTGACCCCGCCGGGAATCGAACCCGGGAACCCGTATTTACTAGTCCGCTTTGGCTACTGCCATCAGCAGATATTTGCAAATAAGATTAAAGGAGCAGCTAAATTCGTAAAGAACTTGGAAAGTAAAATGATATTTCAATACAATCGCGGATAGAAGACGAGTCTCATTCCAAACAGAAGATATATTTTCCCTTTCATTAATAGGAAACACTAAATAAGTGCTGTCCCTGTAATCTAGAAGACAGCCATCTTCACGTCCCTGTAATCTAGAAGACAACCATCTTCATAAAGAAAGCCTACAAAGAACATTAAACATTTACAGACGTAACTTGTCATACTTTTCACTTGTTTGCAACAGAAACAAAATTATAGTTATTGTTTATCAGCAGTAAATCACTAGCGCGTTCCCGATTTAATTGGCTGCTGCGATTTGTTAATTACATGCCGGCTTTACTAAAGCACCTTTCGCTAGGTGCGCTTTTGCGCTTGTTGCTGGGATACATAAAATACGTCTTGCAACTGCAGCCAGGCCTGGCAGATCTGTTTCATGTCTGCTCCACCACTTTAAGATGTCATCATCATCTCCGGGGTGCATTAAAATGTAGACATCTACTTCATCTGCTGCGGATGATCTGTTGTTCCTCTATTCCTTGAAACGATCTCTCTTTCTGGGTGGTGATGACACAGCACTTGAAGGATCTATGATAATAAACAAAAGAGACAAGTAATACAGAACTGATGTGGAAATCATCGAAATGTTCTCGTAAAAACGACGTGTTTTACGTTAATGAAATATACGAATTATAGCATTCCCGTTTCTCTATCATACACTATCCACTAACTATGCAAAAACGATTATGTTAATGACTGCATGTTGTACCTGCGTCAGTAGCACATATTTGTCGCACATTGCTAAGAATTTTCTGCTTTTCATTTATTTCAAGCATATTGAGATCACGGAAAGACGGCCAAAGAAACGTAGCAATTTTATGTCTGGAAGTGATCACAATCTTCTCACAAACGAAAGTCAAGGCTCGATTTTTAATCCTTTGTACCTCTTGTTAAAAAATACATATCTGTTAGTACACATCAATTACGCTAATTAAATATAAATCTATCGCGTATCATAATTAAATAGTGCTATTAACTGCAGTAATTACTCACCTGACAGTCAGTGTCATTGACACTGCAAATTTTGTTGCAGTTAGTGAAACCAAAGAAGAACTAACTGGATTGTCAGTTCCTTTTTGCCTTCTAAATCATCTGTGACCTCTTTAAATGGTCTCAAAAAATATGCAATTTTTCCTGCAAGCTCATTATCATATTCTTTCAATCTGTAAGCTTAGTCCTTTTCCGTCAGCAAAGCAGCAACTTCGTTATACTGAGTGTGTAAGAATTCCAGTGTAAAAGCCGTTCCAGCGTTTGCAGACCTCTTGTTTCAACGATGATTTCAAAGACGGGCAGAGGCCACATTTCTTAATGTTCCTTACAATGTATTTTCCAGTATTTATTGTTGATGCGATGTTGGGGGCATGATTTAACATGAAGTTATCTTCATCGAAAGTGAGACTAAGAGCTGTGTTTAGACAATGAGCAGCACAAGGAATCCTTTCGTGATTTTCCAAAGCCTTTATTACATTGGCACCCTGGTCGGAGACAAAAACAAAACCGTGCAACATGACCGGCGAAATGTTCCAGTCAGCTATTCTCTCTTCAATTTCTTTCATACTCCCGTCTTCTTAACGTCCGAGAATTTTATTGTAAATAAAACATTGTTCACAAGAGACCAATCTGTGTTAGTGTAATGTGTTGTAAGCGTCAAATAGTGCACCTGATTATGCGAATCAGTCCACATACCAACTGTCGCAGCACGTTTTATTAATAACTTCCGCAATAACAGAAGGCATTATGCTGTTTCGTATTGCATCAGCTTGTTCTTTGACATGTCTGCTTATAGTAGAGGGGTGTGACATGACATCTACCACGTTAACTTCTCCATAATGCGCACCTAGATGCATTAATTCTTGGCCTAGTTCTGTGGAACCTTCACCGTAAACAACATTAAAAAGTCTCATATCTTTAGCTCACATTGCAACACTCTTTGTTGTAATACTAGTTTTTATTACTGCCGGTATCCCTGAAGGAGCTGTATCTTTGTGAGGTTTCTTGCAACTGTGTTTCTTTAAATGAGTGGTTCCCGACTGGAAACACAATAATGTGGAGCAGTTTATGCACGATACGTACCCAGTAGGCGCACTGTTTTCGTCTACAACCAACAGAAATGTACTCAATACTTTACTTTTTAGACCTTCCCGCTTCTTCAATGTGTAAACATTGGTTTCAATCTTACGTCTTAGTGCACTGGCTTCCTCGCGTTGCATAATACAGAGAGACACACCAGAAATGAGAAGCCCGTACTGGCTGCAGTCTCACACGGATAATGACACGTGTAATGTGTTTGAAGTTACTTGCCAGGTATTTGGTCACGGCTTCTATGCTCTGTCACTATGACTAGTGCGGGCAGCCTATTCAGTTAGGGTGTGCTCGCCCCATCTCGTATTTTGTGCTCGCTTACTCGGTCATGCAGGACTTGCCAGGTTAAATAAATAAATAAATAAATAAATAAATAAATAAATAAATATTTCCCACCATGTAGATGGGCTTGCGACATGACGGGCAGCAGCAAACGTTCCGGACAGGAAAGGCTGACCATACCTGCTGACAACAAAAAATGTGACAGCGGTCATGTGTCGACAGTGGAGCCGGCAAACGTAAGGTTTTCCTTTTTATTACGTCTGACGTAATAAAACTAGGCAGAATTATTATCTTGTAAGCAAATTTACTTAATTTGGCCATGGCCATGGCCAGGAAATATTCTGCACTCTCGAGCTACTGATCACTATTGCGTGTTAGCTGATAGTGGTTGGAAGGTGTAAATGCGAACTGAATACTGCAGACCAGATGTGCAGGCGGTGGTTACGAACACGGTCTGCTCAGACAATTTTTCGGTCGGTGGTTAATTCACAGACAACGATTTGTCTGTGCAAACACTGTCTGTACAGGCAAATTGGTGCAGATATCTCAGCGCATAAAGGGCCCTTAAGAAAAATGTGACAAAGACTGACTTCTCCGAACGAATTGGGAAAGAACCAGCATTTCCTCCTTTTATACGCTTGTATAGTCATACTCTGCAAAACCAGTGCTAAGGTAAATACTGATAATGGTGAGTATACACTTCTTTTCTTAGATCGCGTAAAATTCGAGGTTGTCTCTGTTGTGAGAGAGGACAACATATTTTTCCAGTGCGACATTAACAGGGAATGGCGAAGTTGTCGCTATTATAGTTCATAAATCAATAAATTGTGTCATAGATGCGCTTCTCGCATTTTCGGATGAAGCTTATCAGATGATGCATTTCTTCATGTTGCAGTTATGCTAAATTGATGTACTAAACATTCATGCAAACGAATTAGTATTATTATTACATTTAATTCTTAAATAAGTTTTATTGTTATTATTATTGCTTAAACCATAGGGACATGTGGCATGTTAAACGTGGGGCTGACAACGAGTTGTGTTGGGAGAGCCGGCCGGTGTGGCCGACGAGTGGCTGCTGCTAACTGTTGCGCTGCACTTCAGTGTTTACATCGCTGTGCTTGTGCTTCGCCGAGTGCCGTCCGTCCGTTAATCTCCGTGTTCGTTCCTGTTCCTTGTGATCTGACCGCTCTTTCTGGTCTTGCTGCTGCTACTTGGAATTTCGGTTGTTTGACCGAAATTGCTTCGCTGGATTAACCATGGCTACAAACCTCAGAAAGAATACTCTGGTATTTGCTTTTGACAAGGAATCCCGTTCTGTTCAGCCGACATCCCTGGAGATAGATGACTGGATTACACAGGTAATTGGTCTAAATTATGAAACCGTTCATACCTGGCAACTGGATCAGGAAAAATACTGTGTTTTTGTCAAGTTAATCAGTGCTTCGACTGTTGATAAAGTGTTACGAAAGTGGGGCTATGAAGTAGATTTTGTGCATAGAAATGGTTATAAAAGTAAAGTTTCCATCTATAGAGCTGACATTCATTACAAAACCGTTCGTGTCTTGAATCTTCCCATTGAAATTGAAAATGATAAGATTAAGGAAGCTCTTTCAAACTACGGAGACGTTAAATCAATTGCAAATGAAAGATGGTCGCCTCGCTTTAAACTGCAGTGTTTTAACGGGGTCCGCTGTCTAGAGATGGACGTTAAGACGAATATTCCGTCTCACGTAACTGTTTGTGGGCATAAGGCACAAATTTTTTATGCAGGTCAGGAAGCTACATGTCATATATGTAAGGAAACCGACCACTTCAGACAGGAATGTCCGCGGCGAACTGTTGTTCTTAAAAGTAATTTGATACAGCGTCAGAAGCTTACCTTAAATGATCTGTTACCAAAGAATATCCCGGAACAACTGGTTGAGAATGTTAATGCAGCGGGCCAAGCTGATGTCTCCCTTCACGATAACAGTCTATTTCCCCCGTTAACAACAAAAGGAAACCCTGTTGCCACTATTCGTGAAACTGAAACGAAACCGAAAAAACGACCTCTGGAGATAACTGATAGTTGTTCAGAGGACGAGCTGTCTTGTCCCACTCCCTCACTTCGCAAGCAAAAACAGTGCGATGAGGAGCCAGAGGAACCTGAAGGCAAAATGCGAATGGAAACTAATGAACAGAAAGATAATACACATACGGTACCAGAAAATGAAGGGGGTGTAAGCAGCATTAACTTGCAAGAAACAACAGATGCAGTAGCCGATTGCAAAGATCAGAATCTATCTGTTAATAAACAAATTCAGGGAGAGGTTGCAAAACTGCGGTCTCCATTTGTTTCCCTCGATCAGAAAGTGAGTGAAATTAATAAAGAACGAGGAAGTGGTGGCCAAACTGAAATCACGGTCAACACCTCAGGGCAGGCGCCGGCAACCGAAATTGCGAAAGCGTCTGCTACTGCCCCAGATAAGCCGCGAAGTAAAATACCGACGCAACCAAATGAGAATGTAGCTCGTAACCAAGGGAAGGGAAAATCCGGTAGGGGCGACCCAAGCCCAAAGAATGCTCAGTCCGAAACGGTCGTACACGAATCACTGGAGGAAAAATCAGAAAGTTTACCAGGAAATCAGTCTGCAAGAGAAAACATCAGAAGTAGAAAAAGACGGGACTGTAACTAATAAACTGATTGAAGTGTTATTCCATGTTCAGTCTTCCGAGAAAACTGTTACAGCTTAACTGAACCCTGAACCACAGGAAACTAAATTAGTTCATCAAAACAACTACATAGTGACAGTACAATGACGCAGTCTTATTCTGTCACTACTATAAACATAAATAAAATCACGACCGGTTTGAAATTATCGGCCCTTAACGAATTTTTGTACGAATCCGTGACTGATATTGTCCTGTTACAAGAAGTTCTAATTTCGGATTTGGTAATTCCCGGTTTTGTCAGTTACATAAATGTGTCTCCCGAAATAAGTGTTGGAACAGCTATTTTGGTGAGGGAAGGGATTACAGTAAGCGAGGTGGAACTACTGGAATCCGGAAGGGGAATAGGACTAAATATCTATGATGTGACTATCATCAACTTGTACGCCACTTCAGGAAGTTCTCATCGAGCTGACAGGGCACGTTTCTTCAAAGATGACCTGATATACTTGTTAAGGAAATAGCCAAGACAGTTATTACTTGGAGGTGATTTTAATTGTGTTTTAAATCGAAAAGATCAGTTACCTAATTTTAATTTCTCAAGTGAACTGAAACAACTGGTTACTGGTTTAGAATTAAAGGATATATGGGAAATCAAATACCCCTCCACTGTTGAGTTCACTTGTGTCACGGCAACATCACGCAGCAGAATTGATAGACTATATATTTCTAAAAATCTTGAAACTTCCGTGACAAAAGTAGAAACCATTCCTACGTACTTTTCAGACCATTCAAGTGTCTCAGCTTGCATAAATACAACAAGACAGCCGGTTCGCCGATTCAAGAATCAGTGGAATTTGAACACTTCCTTATTAGTAAATCATGATTTAGAAGATCTGATTAAAGAAACATGGGCAATATGCCTGCGAGCCCGTAGTACTATCGACTGGTGGGTTAAAATGGCAAAGCCAAAGTTGAGGAAAGTTCTTATTCAATACAGTGCCCAGAGCGCAAGGGAAATGAAATGCACTATAGAGTATTACTGTTCCGTTTTGAGAGATCTATATGATCAAGTCTCAGCAGGTTCCTCACTTCGGATAGCAGACATCAAAAAAGTCAAAGTCAAGTTACTTAATATCAAGAGAAGTCAAATGGAAGGGTTGAAAATTAAATCGAAGGCAAATTCGGTGTCAGAAGATGAAACTACTTCCCTATATCATTTAGTGAAGCATACGAAAAACTGGAGAAGGACTTTTATTGATGAAATTCGAACAAAACACGGTACGATTCTCAGAACTCAGCAGGATATCATGGACGAGATTTATCGCTATTATTGCGAGCTATATTCTGTACATCAAGCTAGAGACGCTTCCTTGGAAGAATTCCTTGACATCCTAGCCCCCCCCCCCCCCCCCCCAGCTGACAGAAGGTGACAACGAAAATATTCTCGAGGTTGTCAGTGAAGAAGACGTGTATGAGACTCTGTGCGCCTCACCACCAAAAAAGTCCCCAGGACCGGATGGTCTGCCAGCAGAGTTTTACATCCGTTACTGGCCAATAGTAGGTGCGAAAATCACGGACATTGTAAATGAGGTTGTTTGTTGTTGTGGTCTTCAGTCCTGAGACTGGTTTGATGCAGCTCTCCAGGATTCTCTATAATGTGCAAGGTTCTTCATCTCCCAGTACCTACTGCAACCTACATCCTTCTGAATCTGCTTAGTGTATTCATATCTTGGTCCCCATCTATGATTTTTACCCTCCACGCTGCCCTCCAATGCTAAATTTGTGATCCCTTGATGCCTCAGAACATGTCCTACCAACCGGTCCCTTCTTCTTGTCAAGTTGTGCCACAAACTCCTCTTCTCCCCAATTCTATTCAATACCGTTCATTAGTTATGTGATCTACCCATCTAATCTTCAGCATTCTTCTGTAGCACCACATTTCGAAAGCTTCTATTCTCTTCTTGTCCAAACTATTTATCATCCATGTTTCACTTCCATACATGGCTACATTCCATACAAATACTTTCAGGAGCGACTTCCTGACACTTAAATCTATACTCGATGTTAACAAAATTCTCTTCTTCAGAAACGCTTTCCTTGCCATTGCCAGTCTACATTTTATATCCTCTCTACTTCGACCATCATCAGTTATTTTGCTCCCCAAATAGCAAAACTCCTTTACTACTTTAAGCGTCTCATTTCCTAATCTAATTCCCTCAGCATCACCCGACTTAATTCGACTACATTCCATTATCCTCCTGCCGGCCGAAGTGGCCGTGCGGTTAAAGGCGCTGCAGTCTGGAACCGCAAGACCGCTACGGTCGCAGGTTCGAATCCTGCCTCGGGCATGGATGTTTGTGTTGTCCTTAGGTTAGTTAGGTTTAACTAGTTCTAAGGGGACTAATGACCTCAGCAGTTGAGTCCCATAGTGCTCAAAGCCATTTGAACCATTATCCTCGTTTTGCTTTTGTTGATGTTCATCTTATATCCTGCTTTCAAGACACTGTCCATTCCATTCAACTGCTCTTCCAAGTCCTTTGCTGTCTCTGACAGAATTACAATGTCATCGGCGAACCTCAAAGTTTTTATTTCTTCTCCATGGATTTTAATGCCTACTCCGAACTTTTCTTTTGTTTCCGTTACTGCTTGCTCAATATACAGATTGAATAGCATCGGGGAGAGGCTACAACCCTGTCTCACTCCCTTTCCAACCACTGCTTCCGTTACGTGCCCCTCGACTCTTATAACTGCCATCTGGTTTCTGTACAAATTGTAACTAGCCTTTCGCTCCCTGCATTTTACCCCTGCCACCTTTAGAATTTGAAAGAGAGTATTCCAGTCAACATTGTCAAAAGCTTTCTCTAAGTCTACAAATGCTAGAAACGTAGGTTTGCCTTTTCTTAATCTTTCTTCTAAGATAAGTCGTAAGGTCGTATTGCCTCACGTGTTTCAATAATTCTACGGAATCCAAACTGATCTTCCCCGAGGTCGGCTTCTACCAGTTTTTCCATTCGTCTGTAAAGAATTCGCGTTAGTATTTTGAAGCTGTGACTTATTAAACTGATAGTTCGGTAATTTTCGCATCTGTCAACACCTGCTTTCTTTGGGATTGGAATTATTATATTCTTCTTGAAGTCTGAGGGTATTTCGCCTGTGTCATATATCTTGCTCACCAGATGGTAGAGTTTTGTCAGGACTGGCTCTCCCAAGGCCGTCAGTAGTTCTAATGTAATGTTGTCTACTCCCGGGGCCTTGTTTCGACTCAGGTCTTTCAGTGCTCTGTGAAACTCTTCACGCAGTATTGTATCTCCCATTTCATCTTCATCTACATCCTCTTCCATTTCTATAATATTGTCCTCAAGTACATCGCCCTTGTATAGACCCTCTATATACTCCTTTCACCTTTCTACTTTCCCTTCTTTGCTTAGAACTGGGTTTCCATCTGAGCTCTTGATGTTCATACAAGTGGTTCTCTTTTCTCCAAAGGTCTCTTTAATTTTCCTGTAGGCAGTATCTATCTTACCCCTAGTGAGATAAGCCTCTACATCCTTACATTTGTCCTCTAGCCATCCCTGCTTAGCCATTTTGCACTTCCTGTCGATCTCATTTTTGAGACGTTTGTATTCCTTTTTGCCTGCTTCATTTACTGCATTTTTATATTTTCTCCTTTCATCAATTAAATTCAATATTTCTTCTGTTACCCAAGGATTTCTATTAGCCCTCGTCTTTTTACCTACTTGATCCTCTGCTGCCTTCACTACTTCATCCCTCAGAGCTACCCATTCTTCTTCTACTGTATTTCTTTCCCCCATATGATTCTTGAACCAAGTGTTAGCTATGATTAAGTTATGCTCTGTGCAAAATTCTACCAGACGGCTTCCTCTTTCATTTCTTAACGCCAATCCATATTCATCTACTATGTTTCCTTCTCTCCCTTTTCCTACTCTCGAATTCCAGTCACCCATGACTATTAAATTTTCGTCTCCCTTCACTACCTGAATAATTTCTTTTATCTCATCATACATTTCATCAATGTCTTCATCCTCTGCAGAACTAGTTGGCATATAAACTTGTACTACTGTAGTAGGCATGGGCTTGGTGTCTATCTTGGCCACGATAATGCATTCACTATGCTGTTTGTAGTAGCTTACCCGCACTCCTATTTTTTTATTCATTATTAAACCTACTCCTGCATCACCTCTATTTGATTTTGTATTTATAACCCTGTAGTCACCTGACCAAAAGTCTTGTTCCTCCTGCCACCGAACTTCACTTATTCCCACTATATCTAACTTTAACCTATCCATTTCCCTTTTTAAATTTTCTAACCTACCTGCCCGATTAAGGGATCTGACATTCCACCCTCCGATCCGTAGAATGCCAGTTTTCTTTCTCCTAATAACGACGTGCTCCTGAGTAGTCCCCGCCCGGAGATCCGAATGGGGGACTATTTTACCTCCGGAATATTTTACCCAAGAGGACGCCATCATCATTTAACCATACAGTAAAGCTGTATGCCCTCGGGAAAAATTACGGCTGTAGTTTCCCCTTGCTTTCAGCCGTTCGCAGTACCAGTAGTGCAGGGTTACAGGGCCAGATCAGTCAATCATCCAGACTGTTGCCCCTGCAACTACTGAAAAGGCTGCTGCCCCTCTTCAGGAACCACACGTTTGTCTGGCCTCTCAACAGATACCCCTCCGTTGTGGTTGCACCTACGGTACGGCCATCTGTATCGCTGAGGAACGCAAGCCTCCCCCCCAACGGCAAGGTCCATGGTTCATATGGGGGGAAATGAGGTTATTCAAAGTAAAATGATTCCGGCTCAGTTTAAAGAGAGTAAAATTGTTCTGGTGCCAAAAAATAATGGAAACAAAGATTTAAATAATTTTCGTCCAATTTCACTTCTGAATTCTGATTATAAATTAATAGCTAGAATAATAAACAAGAGAATTTCATGCCTTACAGATAAAATTATTAGTCACCATCAGAACTGTGCGCAAGGCAGAACCATCTTTCAAAATCTAGCGGAATTTAGGGATATCATTGCAATAACTTCTGTAACAAACATAAAGTGTGCTTTATTTTTTTTAGACTTTTATAAAGCGTTCGATGTAGTAAATCATGAATATCCTCTACAGACATTGAAGAAAATGGATTTCAACGATAGGGTCATACAGTTGATTAAGACCATAGCAACTGGAATAAATGCTAAAATAGCGGTGAATTGTCAACAATGCAGGCCGATGCAAATACGACGAGGTGTTCCTCAAGGAAGTCCTCTGTACATGTCGCTCTTCGCCATTTCGCTGGAACCTTTCCTCCGACATGTCCATTCTACATTAAAAGGCTTAACGTTATCAGGAAATAAAACAGTTATAAGAGCCTATGCTGACGATATAGGGGTCATTATAAGGAATAATGACGAGGTAACCACGCTAGCAACAGTGATTGATTCGTGCTGTAGAGCATCTGGAGCCAATGCAAACGAAAAAAAACTAAGATGTTAAATCTCAGAGGTTTTGATAATATCAACGTCGAGTAGTCAAAATTAGTCCGACAACATAAAACACTTGGGATCACCCTGACAGCATGCCCTATGAAAATGACGGCTTTAAATTGGAAAGTTGCAGCAGATAAAGTGGAAGCAGCCATTGTAGAGAATTTAACTCGATATATGATCCAAGTTCAAAGAACACAGTATATTAACTCATACATCCTTGCTAAGGCTTGTTATACATTCCCAGCTGTTTCCAATACCGAGAATGATAGCGAGGAGAATAATGTCTAAAATCACCAACTTTTTGTGGAGAGGTGAAGTGTTCACAGTACCTGCTAAAGTAGCCACTTTAGATCGTAAAAATGGTGGACTAGGATTAACTGATATAACGGACAAAGCCTCTGCTCTTTTTATCAAAAGGCAAGTTAATTTAATAAGAGACTCGCGAGAAAGCATAACAAGCCAACTTTTCGAGATCATTAAACATCCAAGCCCGATTCCCCCGATTGACGTGCAGAATATCAACAGTCGCTTACAGCACGTGAGGATTTTCTATGTTGAGTTTAGTTATGTCAGTGTCGAACTCGGACAGTCCCGACACTTAACATCGAGAGCCATAATGCGGGAACGAAAGAAAAGCGAAGGAAGAAACAAAATAGAACGACGGTTTCCAAACATTGAGTGGACTGAGATTTGGAAAAACATTAGTTCTAATGTGCTCACGTCTAATATAAAAACGTCATGGTACAAGACAGTTAGCACCAATGAAAGACTGCACGCAATCGGACTCTGTGAAACAAATTTATGTCAACAATGCCATCTAGTTGACACAGTAATTCATAGAAAAGTATATAAACAAAACTAGGTACTGGGACGAGCCAATGTCCGATCGTGACATAATCAAATTAATAAAAATAAAGTTGCCCAGTGAAATTAAAAGATATTTCATCAATGTGCCAGAATACGATATAGAACAATTCATGGAAATAGTGGATTCTGTTGACTTATTAATCGAAGATATGAAAACCGAAAACAAGTGGAAGCATGCAGGCTGTAATCAACAAAAAGCCGATTACAATAGCAGCCACAGTAACGGTAGTAACTTAGTACCAAATGGTAACGGGAACAGGCAAGAGCACCGACAACAGAATCGAGGCACAAACAATGGCAATGGTTATAACGGCAATGGTTATAATCGTCAAAATTGAAAGAGACATCATGATGGACGCATGAGTAATGGATATAATGATAACGGCAATCCGCAATGGCGGAACAACCGAAACCAGTGGCGTGGTTGTAATGAACCGACACCACAGTGGCAACAAAACACAGCGCCACAATGGAACGCCAACCCAGGTCCGTCACAGAGCATGTCAGGAAGTTACAACCGACCACCGCAAAACAAGGGCCATACACAGTATCAAAATACGCCATCGGGGAGGCAGGGCGGCCAACCCAACAGTAGCAACAACAACCAGAACCACAATGTGAGGTTAGTGGAAGTGACAGACAACTGTCAACCCACTAATGCTCATCCGTTAAACTAAAGACAGCCACAATACGCTCTCCGTTGTTGGCTGCAGGATGGTGTAGTGAGGGCACGTTCACGAACGACAGCCATATACTTTGTATGTTGAGATACAACGAGGGAATAAAAATAGAAAAGGAACTTGTAGACATACACCAGAAATGTAACCGAACCGACAAAAGTGTTGTGCAGGCTATATTGCAAGCAGATATGTACGGAGCACCAATACAGATAATAGTCGATACCGGTGCGTCAACCAATGTCATGAGTGCAAATTTTTACAAGTACTTGAGTCAAAATAATAGAATACCAGTATTGCCAGTGAAGAATTGTCGTGTAACAGGTGCAATAGGTGCACAATCTCATATCATAAAGCACCAGGTGCAAGTCGAGTTTACGGTAGGAAATGAAGCAATGAAAAGCTCGTTCCTAGTAGTTAACGGATTAGGTGTTGCTTGGATCCTGGGGATGGAATTTTTACGCCAGAGGGACGCAAAAATCGACCTCTTGTGCGGGGAAGTAAGCCTTATGAATGAGCGTAGACGGGTAACTTTGCCGTTGTTGAGGACACGGGAAGTGCACGGTAAATATTGCCGGAGCTTTCAAAAAAATGGTTCAAATGGCTCTGAGCACTATGGGACTCAACTGCTGTGGTCATTAGTCCCCTAGAACTTAGAACTACTTAAACCTAACTAACCTAAGGACATCACACACATCCATGCCCGAGGCAGGATTCGAACCTGCGACCGTAGCAGTCGCACGGTTCCGGACTGCGCGCCTAGAACCGCGACACCACCGCGGCCGGCGCCGGAGCTTTCAGTCTAGATTCGAAGGAATACAGGTAATGAATTTATATTCTGACTTAAGTACAAGACAAGCATATTATAAACAATTTATTACTGAAGACAAAGAGAAAAAAAGGAAACTGATAGCCATGAAAGTCAGGGAGTCAGAACATTTGACTGAAGCACAACAAAACGAATTGACTCAGCTACTTACAGATTATGAGAATGTGTTTTCGGAAAAACCCGGTGTTATCGAGGGCTACACCTATAACATCGAAGTGGTGCCTCACGATACTTTCTGTCACGCAAACTACACCATCCCGTGGTCAAAGAAGGAGGCAATTACGAAGGAAACAAGAAAAATACATACAAAGACTTAAAGAAGTTAGTGCAGTAGAGTAACTTTTACATATGTGTGTAGTAGGTTAATTTTATAGTGTATTTTTTGTGAGTAAATGTTCAGATTTTAGTGTAACATTTAAAGACAATGATGCACACAAGATTAGTGCGATTCAATTTTGTAGATGTTAACGAATAATAGTATTTTTAAGCAATTGCATTTTGAAGGAAAAAAATGAACGTAGGTTTAAGAATATTTTACAAATATCATGTTGAAAAATGCTTTAAAAATATTTTAAAAAAATTCGACAGCATTTAATGATGAAAGAATTTTTCATTAGTGTGTCATGAATATGTTTGAACTGTAGTAGTAATGAAACTTATGAAATTCAATATTATAGTGTATACGTTGTTCCATGTATTTATGTCTACACCGATCCTGAAATATGCTCAATCATAATTTCTTAACAATATGAGTGCAGGGTATACATCACCCAAGGTACCTCATGTGTTGTGGACAAGGTACAAATCAAAGCACTGTTTAAAATATATTGCCATCTGCTAAGGCAGAGATTTGTACGAATTTGTAGTGTAAACAAAACTCACAAATCTAACATTGATCTAGGAACTTGCACGCTAGGCCTAGATTATAATATGTGTACAGTAACGCGAGAGGCAAAGTTTTGTAAAGTCGAGACTGGCTCTGGAGGGCAAGTACGCAATGAGTGGGCAGACATGACATGGGGACTTACCTCAGATGAGACGGAAATACAATTGTATAGTCAAAAAATCTGAAGGCAAGTACGACTCTAAACGGAGAAGGAAACGAGATAATTAGTGCGAGAGACGTAAAATTCAGCACGAGCCAAAATCCAGTTCAGACTGAATGAAATACATTAGTGTTTGTGAACTAATCGAAACAGTTACTTTAAACAGTGTGGAAAACTGTGAAGGTGAAACTGTGATACGGACAGTGAAGTGCTAGTATTGAACGTTCAACAGCGGTGAGGACGCCAAACGCCAATATTACGCACGGAAAACTGTGAATTTGCTTATAAATGTGAACTGTTAACGTAAAGTGACCCCACAGTCAATATTTTTGAGACAGACTGTAGTTTCAGTGAGCACAATAATGCGAGATTGGAATGCGATGCATGGACTGTTGCAAAACAGCGACCGCAGAAACGGCGAATGTTTGTGATAAGCTCGTATTGGGACACTCACCAGTGCCTGCGAGTGCGGCGAAAACATAAATAATTTTATCAAGACAAAAACTGACGTGTAATGGAAACAGTGGCGCATCAAAACTTCATTCACGGGAGAAGATCCATGTCATGTATTCTGCAAGACAGTGCTAGCTTGACACTCGGAAACTGGCGAAAACTTAACAACAACTGTCGCACTAATAAATGCTTCTTTCCCACTAGCGCAGCTGGAAACAAATATTACTTTGGTTGTGTGTATGTTTCATGTACTACGTCGGAGATGCGTAGCAGAGCTGACTCCTGCCAACAAGCGCGGGGGGCGAATATCATCCCACTCCGCCACGCCCGGGCGAGACAGAAGCGCATCGCCAACCGTGCAGCCGATCAGCTGATTCTGACGTTCCACGACGGCGAGAGACACGCTGGCGTCGAGCGGGCGTTGACCTCTCCGTAGCCGCCGCGAACGCCGAGCACCGAACACACCAACCGACGCCGTCGCGAGCTAAACGTCGCGGCGCAGATCAACAATGACACCGCAATCAATTATTATAATGACCTCATTTCTTTGCATAGTGCAACAAAAAAATATTTGTAATGTATGCACATCCTGTACTCCCATGACATCCCACAAACAATTAAGTGAAAGTAACCAAAGCAGTTAGTCTGTCGCTCCGCCGAGGTTTTCCCCAGGGTTTCCCTACGGCCGCGCCAAATGGGGAGCGAACAGTTGACACCCCTGGGACTTCAACTTTACGGACTAACTCGTGATTGTATACCTTTGAACACTGCAAAAGTTGCAACCCTAAGAAGAAGCAGCCAAAATGACTGTATACGTAACCAATTGTATATTATATTGTTATGTAGATAACTTCATCTGTATTACACTTTGTGTGCAACACACCTCAGTAATTACAACGGTTTAAATATACGATGTGACATACGTAGACTGTGAAAGAAAAATCTGCGTGTGGACACTGTGGACATGAAAGAGGAAATATTTATGTCAAAAAACACGAACATTTTTATGACATAAAAATTGCGGGGGGCAATATAGCGTCCCCAGTGCTATATTACGAAAAGACTTAAAAACAGTATTTATAAAGAAGAGACATTTAAAAATTGAATAATATATTTTTATCATGTAGCCGTAAAACAATAATTTCTCTGTCGAGAAATGCAAAGAAATGCAATGCAAAGAAATATAACAAAGTGATCTAAAGAGGTGACAAGATACGCTCTTTTGTTAATTTTTTAGTCGACTTCACTTCCTCTTTTGTCTTGAGTGTGTATAGACGGACATCTTGCGAGTGCTGGCAAATGTAAGCATATTTGTATGAGTTAAGCATATAATATACCGATTTAATATTATTGTGCACTTTTAATTTGTAAGAGGGTGACAAGATACGCTCTTTTGTTAATTTTTTAGTCGACTTCACTTCCTCTTTTGTCTTGAGTGTGTATAGACGGACATCTTGCGAGTGCTGGCAAATGTAAGCATATTTGTATGAGTTAAGCATATAATATACCGATTTAATATTATTGTGCACTTTTAATTTGTAAGAGGTGATCCCGATTTCATGTCCGCCTTCCTTGAATTAACCTGCATTCAAGTAATTTACAGTTCAACAATCGCAGCGGCCGATGCAGCCAACGACGCCATTACGTGGCGATATTAACTTATGAAAAATTAGCGGAAGCGAAAAACTCGCCCGCTATTAACATAATATTAATTTCTCTCCACAGACGCACGAAGTTGCAGAAATACGTAGCTTTAAGATTCTTATTTTCAGTACCATAGCCAACAGCCAGAGCCAGGAATCCGACTACGTGGCAATGATTAACGGAGGTAAGAAAAAAAAAACTCTCGCTCGTGTGTGGGCCGCAATTGTAATAATAACTAAAGATCTTTTGCTTTAAAGTGAACTGACTAGCCGAGGAAATTAATATGAAAAGTTTATTTCGTTGTTCAGCTTTTATGCCCATGTTTTAAGATGCAGCGAGTCTAACATTCATTAACATAACAAATAATTTTAGATTAATATTGTTAAAAAGGAGAACTTCAGGAAAGCATTTAATCGTAAAATCAAAATTAAATGAAATATCCTTTTTATTAAGGGCCACCACGTAAGTCGGCAACAATCAAAAAATAATAATAACAATAATAATATATTAAATTACGACGGCCGACGGACGCGAGATTGCAGTGGCCACATGAATAGTTAGAAGTGGATCCGGGAGCAAATAGCTCTGATTACAAGAAAATCCCCTGAGTATATATCGCTGTTATTGATACACAGGCCTGAAACACACTATTTCCCAGAAGCAAAAAATAACGCTGTGTACTGGTTGCTGGGAAATTTTGTTAACTACGTCCTTAACAAATTAGGATCCTATAGCATCATAGAGTTTAATGTACACAAGCTGTGTGAGTTCCACAAAATTAGAAGCTATTCGAATCACAAGAAAAAGTTCGGTAATATGTTAAAAATTTTATTTGAAAGAATGGGCATTGGTTAATATAAAAAAGAAGACTGTGTTGACAGTGACGTATAGTAGTTACCCTAAGGATACTATTTAAGATTTTACAGTATATTTATGATGTGTGCTTTTTCTAATTCAGAGAGCAGTTTTTGAAATTTATAAGCTAATGTACAGAACTTATGTGACATTGAGGTTGTGTGTCTAATAGTGTCAAAACACAAAACATTAAAGGTGCATTATTGGCTTGTACTATAAATTTGGAAATAGACAGTTTTTATAGAAATGTCGTTATCGATTGGTTATAACCATAAGATTCTATCTGATAAATGTAATATTCAATGGCTGGCACATGGCCCTGTTCATTTTTGCACTGTGATGTGTAAGTCAGTTTCGCAGTGAAAGACTGATTATATAGATCTGATCACTTCAGATACTTAAGATTCAATTAATGTGCAGAAAGTGTAGTTGGAAGGCTAGTCAACTTTATTATATATCTCCTTTCCGCCATTCTCAAGTATTTCAGAAATTGTCTAATAAGATTATTAAATTTTTTTATATTTAAAATTATCCCACAAACTTGCTGATATCCATCATAAAGAAATTATGCTTCTGTAAAGATTGCAGCTCATGTAATTCAAAGCGCAGATTTTACTTCTTCAGGTTGAAGTTTGAATGTCTATAAAAATTTTTTCTTGATGTTTAACTTAATTCTTTCTGGTAATTAGTCAGTAATACAATCTTCTGTTGTCTTTCCTTAACGTCAGCGTAATTGAAATGATCAAACCGTTTTGTTTAAATAACTTCATGTATGTATAACTTAGTATGTATTTGTAATGTGTAACATTGTTTTTTTAATAAATGTTTTTATATAAAAAAAGCGGTTCTAGGCGCTTCAGTCTGGAACCGCGTGACCGCTACGGTCGCAGGTTCGAATCCTGCCTCGGGCATGGACGTGTGTGATGTCCTTAGGTTAGTTAGGTTTAAGTAGTTCTAAGTTCTAGGGGACTGATGACCTCAGATGTTAAGTCTCATAGTGCTCAGAGCCATTTTTTGTGTTGGGAGAAGGGGTGGGGGATATGGGAAGTAACGAACTGTCACACCCTCTACCCGATTCCCGTCGTCTACCAGAACCGAGCCTTGAATGCAGACCGGATGTTTTGTCCAAAGAAACAAGTACCAGGCAGCCATGTATATCAGTACAAAAACGTTGAAAGAATTTGCCTTTTGTCTGAGCGTAGACCACGGAAATCGATGTACGAAATCAGCAGGGAGCTGCAAACGCTGCAAAGAACGGTTCGGCGTGTTCTCAAAACGAAACTGAAAATGAAACATCCCTAATTCCAGTTTTACAGCAAGACTACGTCAAATGTACGAGTTATTCCACGACAGTATTGGAAGCCATGGGGAAAGAAACATTTGCTGCACGTCTCATTTTCAGCGATGAGGCAACCTCCTACATAAGTCGCCATGTTAACCGGCACAACATCCAAATACAGGGTTTTGTGTGTATGGCCCACATTTCTACATCGAGGAAAGCGTTTCAACAAACCTGGACATGCTTGAGCAATGATTGATGGCAGAAGTTCATACGGTTTCCACGGGTTACATCTTTCAGGAAGATGAGGCACTGCCACATCGAGACGAGGAGGTTCGACCATTTTTGAAGCATCTTGAAACTTTTAGATCGGTCGTAGTAGACATGATGAAACTCTGTTCTGCTGTCGGCCATCAGGATCTGCAGATCTTATACCCTTAGATTTATTTTTGTGAATTTATGTAGAAGAGCTGGTGTATTTGCCTCTTTTGCCGAAAATAATTCCAGAATTCGAACTGCGCGTTGCTGCTGTAACATACTCGCGTTGGTGACTCCACATATGCTTCAAAATGGCACCATCCATTTTTAAGTCCAGGATAATATTGCCGTTTGGTCAACATGGAAAAGCTTAGGGGTCATCTGTTGCGATGCCCCATGTTTAACAATATGCGCTGAACGGCGTGCTCCAAAACACTTGTGTCTGCACCAGCATTGTACTCTGCCTTCAGATCTACCACAGAAAATAGTCTATCCTGCTTTAAGAGCGATCGTGAAAGCCTCCGATTTCCACGTTCGGAAATGAGGCATGGCCGTCCAACACCTTGTCGCTTACTCATTCTTCCACCATCCTCCAACTACTTTCCGCAGATGCTCAAGACAGAAGCACACCAACAGCCGACCAGCTGCCTGACTAAGGCATTTTGCTCTTTATCAAAGTCGCTTATGTCACTGGAACTCCCTATTTGCGACACGTATCGTCTCTAGAATGAGTTCATATTATCTCTGCTCCGCCTCTATATTTTCCTTACAGCATCATGTGCCCATGACGTCACCATGCGGTAATCAATCTCACAGTGGGTAGTGGACATAAAGTTTTGCCTCATCAGCAATGACGGAGGGAAAGAATCGATAACTGAGGGAAAAAATTTGAACGCCGAGGAAGGGTGGGATTTAGAACCTTTGGAATTATAATTCACAACTTGTTCACTCGGCTTCCTAGCTACACTTAGCAACAATACACAGAGTCAGAAGGGGCGAATAAAGAAAATACTTCGAACTTAAGCCGCTAAAGCCCTAGATAAGATCCCAGCCAACAATATAATACATTTCATTTATCATTAATGTAAAACCGACATCAGTGTTTCATGAGTATATCACACTCTTCGCTATTGTTGTAGGAAATCTCTGGATCGTTTCACTTACTTTTCTCGACATGTATTGTAGTGATATGAAACATCGTTAATTTAAGTTCAACTTAACATGATCAAACATATAATGAATCGCAATAAACACGTTTTTGTTCTAGTTTGAAAGAACATTGCATAATAGACTCTGAATTTTCGTAAAATAAAATATGTATTTTCATATCAGCTCAAATCGAAGTTTGTCTAATTTATACTCTGTATTCATTACGATAGGTCTGTGTAACTTCAAATATTTTCATTTCAACACACACACACACACACACACACACACACACAAGTAGAAAAAATAGTTTTATTCTCTGTATTCATTGCGATAGGTCTGTGTAACTTCACCTGTTATTTCAGTTTTCTCAGTATATTTAATCTTCAGATATTTTTTAGCTAATGTCCTTAACATGTCGCTTTATTCGTTAGATAACTGTTGGGAAAAAATACGCAGCATTGTGGAACCTGTGTGTCTAGCGATGTTGAGGATGATGGATTTGCATTTCTGTTGTTCGTTTTGCTTAGTGTAAGAACAGAAGTGATCGCAGAATTAGTTATTCTATTTATTAAGCTTTACAGAACAATTTTAAATTCTTTATTATGGAGCATAACTGTACAGCTGTTAATGAGAACAGCTGTTGCCTGTCTTCTTGTTTCGATACATATTAAATAGCAAAGTAAAGTTTCACGAAGTTATGACTGTTTGGTAATAAGTAATTCTTAAATGATGTTTAAACTGTTGACACCTTCTTAGACTCGTAAAATATTTCAGAAATGTTTGTAAAAGGTAAAAAAGAAAGAATTAGTTGAATTTTGCCAGAATGAGAGAAGCGGAGGGCCAGGGTCCAGAAGTCAATGACCGGACTTGCAAAGGAATAAAATTCACCCTGTCGCATCCGACTAATGGAGAAACTTTTCACATAACGTTAAATTAACTGCTTGGAAATGATATACAAGTGATTTAGTACCAACTACGTTGTCCGAGTTCAGAATAAGTTTAGGCGAGAGTTGGGCAGTTGCTATGCATCTTTCTTCTCTTCGCGGTTTCTTAATTTCCCCAATGTGTTTCCTTCTCGTTGTGTACATTCTGCTATTATTTCCACAATAAATAATGCAGAAACTCTGAGACACCAGAATTTACATGCTACAGATACACAACAATCGCGTGAATGAAATTGCAAAAGGAGGAACGAATGATTTGTACACTGGATGTGCAGGAATACATAGTATGATTCGAACATGACTGCCCGCCGGAGAGCGTAGAGATGTATAACCTTTGAACTGCGACTAATGTATGTTTGACAATATCCTGCGTAATGCTTCAGTCACTAAACGCAACCAGGCAGTGCAAAAGGTGTTAACTGAGAGCACGACAACTGAATGTTTCCTAGGGGAGTATGTTGGAAAATTGGGTTGGCGAGGAGGCATTATTTACGTCAAATAACTAACATACACAGTTCACTGATAAAAGTAGATGGCACATAAATAATGCACTGAGGTATGTGTTTAATATGGTTATGTGCCCTAAAGCAGTTTCTGGCGAATGCCGATCCTGTAGATAAACTTGTGCAGTGTTTTTTCTCTGCAGATGCATGACGAAATGCTGTTGGATTAACGTCTGAAGGAACTGTGATAATGCTAAAGGGTAGCACATTAGGTTTTCCTACCATTCGATTTTCCTTTATCGCGTGCTGATTTTTGTGCACTTTGGGAATTAAGCTTGATACTTTGATCAGATTTCAATGTGGTGTGCCTGCATTCCCCTGGCACAGATAGTGAAGCATGCATCACTTATTCAGTTAAATGGTCACTGCACATACTTTACCAATGTTTTTTTTCTATTTACTGTCCCATTTTGTCATGTAGAACGTAGATTTTCACGTTTTCTTCTTTATTCCCCTTTCTTTCTTTTACTTAACTGAAGATACCAACATAGTTGCCTTTTGTTTTTGAGATGAAATCCATTTTCCAGATCTATGCATATCACAGGGATTGTCACCTTCCTGTAGATCACACACACACACACACACACACACACACACACACACACATCCTCATATGCACAGAATAAAAATAGAGTTATTTGCTGTATATAATTCGCTGATATTGTTAGGATGCTCATTTCATAAAGTCTTTGCACTTGTTAACGCTAAGCCTCTGCATATATAAGTGTATTAGTAGTGAACTGTTTAATGTGCATACGACATAATGGTATGCATATTATTTGGCAATCTGAAAAGAAAGCACCCCAGATACTATAAAATTTCTGATACACAACGATTTGCTTTCGCATTCTGTTCTGTAAGTTACACATTACCTAGAAAGAATCATCTACGTTCCTTAAATTTTAAATGAATACACCAAGTGATGTATGTGCAGATGTCTGATTATCGTAGTGGAGACATCAGTGATCTCTGTACTGCGTGGATGCAGAACCTCAGCCAAACTGCCTGTAGACACTGTAAGTAGGCTGTTTAGGTTTTTTTTATTGGTAACGCCACCTGTGTATGAAAATCACTGGCTGTGCTGTGTGCAGTCTGTGGCTGCTTTGCATTGTTGTAATACTCGCCATTGTAGTGTTAGGCAGCTGGCTGTGAACAGCGCGTAGCGTTGCGCAGTTGGAGGTGAGCCGCCAGCAGTGGTGGATGTGGGGAGAGAGATGGCGGAGTTTTGTAATTTGTCATGAACTGCTATATATATGATGATATCAAGGTAAATACATTCTTTGTTCTCTATTAATATCTTTCATTTGCTAACTATCCCTATCAGTAGTTAGTGCCTTCCATAGTTTGAATCTTTTAGTTAGCTGGCAGTAGTGGCGCTCGCTGTATTGCAGTAGCTTGAGCAGCGAAGATTTTTGTGAGGTAAGTGATTTGTGAAAGGTATAGTTTAATGTTAGTCAGGGCCATTCTTTTGTAGGGAATTTTGAAAGTCAGACTGCGTTGCGCTATAAATATTGTGTGTCAGTTTAAGCACAGTCATTGTATAAATTTTTCTAAGGGGACGTTTCATATGGCGACCCTGCCAGGATACCTCACTGGAATCTTCTGATTTTTTCTTGTAGTTTGTGTAATTAGTGTAGATTTTGTTTATTGCTAGCGCGTAATTGTAGAGAGAATCTCCTTTGTAGTTGCAGTCTTTCATTGTTGTACAGTAAAACAGTTGTGGCATGCATGTAGATTTGCACCAAGTATTTCGCAGCTGCAATTAACTAGATATTATTTTCAGTGTTATGTTAATGTGTTCTCTTATTTTTGCTCTTCAAATTGTGCTTTTCTGTGGTATCGTGTGAAATATTGTGACAATAATGGCGTGTGAAAAACGTAACACTAGGCTCCAAAGCAAACTGAGAAATAATAGTGACGACGAGCGTAGCTTGCCAGCACCACTGTGTAATGAATTAACAGACGTTCAAAGTAGTAATTTGGTAACTGTGCATAGGGAAATGGAGCGGGCTGCAAACAATGGCGTAGGCAGTGAAACAATTAGTGAGCAGGGAAGCATTATCGATCGATCGGTCGGCAATAGCTCGGCTCAGGAATCCGAAATGACACGACACGATCTCGCAAATACTGTAGATTCAGGTTTTGGATCCTCACCGTTTTCTCAAATAAGTCAAGACACATTTTCTGCTTGTCAAAATGTGAATGTTTCCGGTGCAAATTCACTGCCGAAAAGCACTGAGGAACATGTTCCAGACACCAGTGCATTGTTATTACAATTAATACAACAAATGGGACAAACACAACAAAAGCTTCAAAAGTTAGACACAATGGAACAATACCAGAGACAAACACAGCAAAAGCTTGAAAAATTAGACACAATGGAACAATACCAGAGACAAACACAGCAACAGTTAGACATAATGGAACAAAATCTTCAAAAGTTAGACACAGTGGAACAAAATCTTAAAAAGTTAGACACCACACTTGAACAAACACGTGAAGATTTAACTACTGAGTTACATAACATTGAATCGAAATGTCAAAAAGTCTGTAATGACGTAAAAACTCAAATTTGTGAGCATTTTCAACCTATTTTTTCGCGTCATGAAAATGCATTACGGAATCACGAAGCAGCCATAAAAGAACTGCAAACCATTGTTCATGAAAATCATGAGACCTTGTGGGCTAAAATTGACTCAGTTGCATCTACCGATTCAGTTACGCAACTTGCAAAAACTCAGGAAAACTTGAAGGACACAGTAGATTCGATTTCAACACAAATGGACACTCTGAAACTTGGTTCAGAAAAACACACTGAGGAAATGTGCTCACTATCGGAGAAAGTAGCCGAACTTTCGGATCAGGTCACTAACTTATCTACAAAGGTAGATGATGATCTGAATGACACAACACCTGTAGCCTTCACTGACACTGAAGAGTACGAACAAATTAGAAAATTCAAACAAAATCAAAATCAAATCAATACACAGTACAAAAGAGAAATCCGGGAAGTGCAAGATCAGTTGGCACAAGTAGTACAAGAATTACGTATTTCAGAGGACACTCGCGCTCCAACACGGGAAGAGGAACTTAGAAATACGGAAAATCCACAAAATAATAACACAGGGCATTTCGGAAATTGTGAAAGAAATTGGCAATGTGCACCGAATTTTGAGATGGAACCGCCGACACGACGTAACAATGACCGATATGCTACTCGCCGACACAATGATTTTTACTATAAGCTGTTAAAAAGAAAAAAAAAAGGGAGGCAGAATAACTTCAGACGCAACAGTTCGGCGCACAGTGACGATTCAGGGAGAAATTCTCCACCACATGACGGACAAGGAAGAAATTATGAAATCTACTGACATACCGACAGACCTGAATTTCTTCAGAACTGGCGGGATTTAAACAGGGCTGGGCCCTCTGGGCAACGTGAATTTGTAGAAGTTAGGTCTCCTAATCCCAATAACGGCGCGCGCCAACAAAGAGACAGACAATGACTCGCACAGCAGGCAGCTGCGTGCGGCCGCAGGCTCAGGGAAAAATAACATAGACGCTAACCTTGAGAAAAATTCCAGTATTCTTTACCGACGTATACCACTTGATAATTGCGTTAAAGTTGAAACTCTGCGTACTAGGAAGAGCAAAGGTTTACACCACATTTCACACGTAAAACCGTTTATTGAGAGATAATGTGCTTTTTTAACTTGAGATTTTAATGCGACATTTTGGCTTACTTGAAAATACATTCTGGATTTGAAGTACTTTCCGTGAGATACTAGATGACACAGTGGTTAGTTCATGTGACAGCTACACGATTTTTATCACGACGCTACCAATGAGTGACAATTTACAATGTTGCTTTTGCAGTGTATCTGTTTTATATCTGCACAATTTTTCTGAATTCTTCTGGAAAGTAAAACATGTTTTAGTATTTAACTTTTGTGGTATAGTACAATGAGACAGCCTTTTTCGTGGCACAACAATATGTTACAGTACAGTACTTTCTTCATCACAACAATAAGCGTAATAACTACGATATCTATACACAAAGCATTTCACTTTTGTTTATCATGAGGTAAGTACATTGACTTCTGCAGAACTTAGCTTTCGGAGGACGATAACTACGAGACTTCCACAGAGATTATGTTGCGACATGACACACAGTTTAGCGCTACAGGACACGTATTTGAGTGATTAATTTTGTACTTAAAACATTTATTCTTAAAGATTTTTAAATTGCAAAGAAAGTTTTCCGTGATACATTTCATTCCATTGCTGTAATCTGTAACACCTGAGGGTATAATTACATTAATCCTCAGGGGGGTACACGCTTACTTTGTGTACCATGTGTGTGGCAACCACAAGGAACCCTAGCTAATATGGTATTTGCTTATACAACTTTACACATCGGTACCATATTTCTCTAACACACAAATTACACAGCTATCTGATCATGTAACTGAGAGATAAACATTTTTTTTACTACATTAGTGACAGATGTTTACGTAATTACACAGTTGAATAACTTCACAAGTATGAAATTGCATTTTGTCTGTACTTAGTGAACTGTTCATATTTTTTTGGAACCATTGTGATACTATGAGAGGTTTGAATTATGTATTTGGTAAGGGAGCATGATTTTAAAGTACGTTTGAGGTAGATGACACTATTGAAATGAGCAAAGAATTTTTTTTTAGGTTTTGAAATTATTGGAGGAAGCTACGACGATTTTGAGAATTGACTGAGATGTTATGATATTATGACGACGATGTGTACTATGCTGTTCAGGTATGTTCATGATCAATAAGCTGATGCTATATAAGGAATGTGATTACGTGTTTATATGTATATGAATAATGGATAGAAGTTAGGTACTCTTGACTTGTGAAAAAGGATGTTGGAAACCAAGAATCGTACTTTAAGAGTTATGAAATGTGTGTAAATGCGTGAATGTATCACAATGACGGCGAAAATTTCTTGGACACTGTTATATTCATAGGATTTTGTTTCTACACATTTGCAACGTAAATTCTCGACCTCTGAAATTTTTATATGAGACTGTCACTGTAGCGGAAACTGCTGTCGTAAATATTTCCATAAGAAAGTTAAGTGACCACCTGCACGTGCGTCGTGGGCACACAGCTGTGTCAGACACCTGGAGAACAAGCCATTAGGGTGTCCCTTTCCCGAAGCACAGGTAGAAAAAAAAGGGGGGAGGCCATTATCCTCCCTATTGACATTTCCTTGTTGAAAGCATACTGTGGAGCTTGTAATTTATGATATTTACTGAAATGCCTAATGAAATGACGAGAAATATTTTTACATCTGTACACCTGATTACGACAAGCGTCTTTCTACGAGAGTTGTGAGAATTTCTACTAACTTATGAAATGTCACATGGCTATTGAATGATATTTTTATGCTTTGCCTTTCATAGTTGCTTATTTCATTTGATATCTAGTTTCCAGCTGTGTTGCAGCATGGGTTTTATAAACAAAAAATTTTTCATTTGCTAATGTGAACACTTTCTGTCAACAGATCTATTAAATAATTATTTTATGACCCACATTCTTCGAAAAAGGAGCTCTTGGAATGGAAAGAACAATAAGAAGGAACTGCATACATAATTTTCTTTTCAACTACTTGGTTAATTTTTTTTCGTAGAGTAAGTTTTTTGTGATGTATCACTCTAGTGTTAAGATGTGACGTAAGTTTTAAACATGGCCATTTTTACTGTAATATTTTTTCTGCTTGAGCTATGTCATGTTTAGGTATAAGTTGCTGCTGTTTGCCAGGCATAGTGTTATTGAATTTGACTTTGTATTATTCTGTTAAGCCAGTTTTACTAATGATTTATTTTTATTGTTTGCTGCACATTGCCTTAGATTAGTTGCAATATTACAATTGCTTTGCTAATTTCTTAATGCAGCTTGCTTCGCAAATCTGCGTCTTTTTTCATTGCTGTTTATATTAATTGTTTTATGTGATGCTGCATTGCCTCGTCCATTGGTATATATATCTGAGCTCAGTAGATTTAAGTTAGCTTAAGAGGGGGTAGACTATATAAGAAACTAACTATGATGGATTGGAAGAAATGCATTGAGAAGCTTAAAGAAAATGCTTTGGCCAAAAAAAAGGGTATTTTGAAAGAGGATATGGACCAAAAAAAGTAGGGTTTAGGGACAACAGGTTTAGTAGGATTTTCTTGGAAATAAATGATGAAGTAAGATAATGGAAAATAAATAATGAGGTAAGAAATATGTGAACCTATATATACAGAAAGCATGCTTGAATAGGATTTCTTTGGTGGAAACAAATGTGGAAATAAGACGAAAGATCTAGGGAATGAAGTCTTGGGGTTGGACTGCAGTACCAAAAGTTACTCTGAAAACGAACCCTGTCCTTTCCATTGTGTTATCCCCCTATGTGTTTGTGTACCCTTGTGTATTTGTTTTCTTCCTGTCTCTGTGTAGTTTCATAGAAAGTTTTTCTCTTCTAATACTAAGTTACATTCACTATAATGAGGAATACTGTTATCCTCAAATACAATTGGCATTAATAATATGTTATTTACTTTGTAAATATGTTTAGACATTATTTATTCTATTTTGTTTTAATGCTCATGTGTGAAGTTGATGTTTCAATAATTATTCTGATCTTTTATGTATGAACTTATGTCATAATTCCTGTAACACTGATGTATATGTTTATTTCTATTCTTTTGTAAAGCCCCTATTACTACAAATGTTATCTGTATTGTTATGTTCTTGAATGATGTGTTTTGTACCTTTGTAATTGTATTCTTATGTTGCAAATTTATAATTGTATAGACACCAGTTCATCATATTATTAACTTGTAAGTTACATTTCACTGCACACGTTTCTGTTGGTCATAGTATATGGACAATATGTGAGAAGTAGGGACTGTTAGTGTTTGTATGTGTGTTAATAATTCAGCAAGGGTCTGGATAACAGCATTGCTGGTTCTAAGGACAATTCCAAAAACTTTGTGAGTGCACAAGTGGTGGTTATGGACTTGCTATATTATCCGCAAGACTCTTCAATGGTGATCCAATACTCTTCAAAACTTCGACTGACTCCGCTGTGGGTTTGCTCTGTTGTGGACCAATACCTGTCTGCATGTCAAGAGTCAGCACTGTCTTTCCGTTGGAAGGACAACGATACTTCTTCAAGACTGCATGGAAATCCACTACTTCCGTGTGCATTTTCTTTTACTGCTCAGACTTTGAGAAAAACACTGCAATGTGATGAATGATCAGGACTGTCTTTATGGACTGTGAGAAAATTTTAGCTTTTGACCAACATTGTATCAATAAGTGTGTGCATTTGATTTCTTTGTTATTGTAATTATGAAAATTTTTTTCAAATCTGTATTGGGCACTGCCCAAACCAATTTGTAAAAATTTTTGTGGGGAGCATGGGGGCTATGTAAGTAGGCTGTTTAGGTTTTTTTATTGGTAACGCCACCTGTGTATGAAAATCACTGCCTGTGCTGTGTGCAGTCTGTGGCTGCTTTGCATTGTTGTAATACTCGCCATTGTAGTGTTAGGCAGCTGGCTGTGAACAGCGCGTAGCGTTGCGCAGTTGGAGGTGAGCCGCCAGCAGTGGTGGATGTGGGGAGAGAGATGGCGGAGTTTTGTAATTTGTCATGAACTGCTATATATATGATGATATCAAGGTAAATACATTCTTTGTTCTCTATTAATATCTTTCATTTGCTAACTATCCCTATCAGTAGTTAGTGCCTTCCATAGTTTGAATCTTTTAGTTAGCTGGCAGTAGTGGCGCTCGCTGTATTGCAGTAGCTTGAGCAGCGAAGATTTTTGTGAGGTAAGTGATTTGTGAAAGGTATAGTTTAATGTTAGTCAGGGCCATTCTTTTGTAGGGAATTTTGAAAGTCAGACTGCGTTGCGCTATAAATATTGTGTGTCAGTTTAAGCACAGTCATTGTATAAATTTTTCTAAGGGGACGTTTCAACACATATCGCCTGCACCGATTACCATGTGTAACTTGGCAAAACATTTCATCGTTCTGTACATGATTAATAATTATTTACACATTTCAGACCGTAAACCGTATGTGATGGACTATAACAGTGAGTGAAGCTGAGAATTATCAGGTCAGCACGAGATTTTAACTTCATTAGAAGACTCTTATGTATCAAGAATAATTGCTTGTTATATGTAACCTACGAATTTTATAATCACTATCGTGGTTTTGCTTCTACAAACAGAAAATTTAGCGCACCAGATATATTTGTGCACTTTGTATGTTTTCTGCCAACATACTGCAGGAAACTGACAAGCATTTGCAACATAGTTCCCGAAGTCCTCTATCTGTTACCTTGTACAAGTATCTGTGTAGCCAAAATAAAGCACATGTGCCACTCATAAATACATATAATTTCCCTGCAACAACTCAATATTTTATGTTCTGTTGAAAGAAAAGTAATATCACATTTACAATAAGTGTATGTATGGCGCTAAGCGGCAGCAAAAATGCTAGTACATAGTGCATCACATCAGATATCAAGTTTGTAAGTATGTATTAGGTTTTAGACTGAGATGTAGCTGGACTTACAGGTGTTAATACCAGTTTGCACTTAATAAGTGCGTAAGTTTATTACGTAATGTGTGGACAGTTAAGCCATACTTCCTCGATCATGCACCGTCTTGTACCACGAAATGTCTTTTACTGTGGAACACGTGAGATTTGTATATGAACTGTTTCTTTAATGTCTTAATTTTACCTCTCTTGTAAATGGAGAATTCTGTTGATTTTCAATAGCTTTTATTTCAGAAAGTATTTCATTTGTACATTTATTTAATTTGGTATCACTTACTGATTACTGGTTTGTCCTCTTCTTCTTCTTCTTCTTCTTCTTCTTCTTCTTCTTCTTTCAAAGGCTATGACTCTTCTCTGCTGCCACAGCTTCCTCTCTTCAACAGTTCTCTTCATCTCAATGTATGAAGAACATTCCATCTCACTGATCATATATTTTTTAAATAACATATTCTCGGTCGTCTACTCATTTATTTTCCCAGCGATGTTGCTTTCGAAAGTGTTTTGTGGATAAATATCATGTCTCATTGAGTGTACAATGAGTTTTGCTCTACGTTGGTTTATAAATTTCTGTAATTCTATCTTCTCTGCTATTTCTTACAGAAACAACTCATTCGTTTTTCTAGTTATTGTACTCTCCTCGAAAACCAGATTTCCGCAGCTTCGAGGAGAGGTTCTCCTGCTTTGCTAACGTCCTGTTTTCACATCCGTATGTAAGGACAGTCCAAACTAAGGTCTTTACAAATATTTTATTAGTGTGGAAGCCGATCTTCTTCTTCAGTTGAAAGTTCATGTTTTGAAAGGCACTCTGGCACTCTTGCCCAGTGCCATTATTCTTTCGAATTACTTGGGGCATTGTAATGTTTTCCTCAACGATGCTCCCGAGATAGTGAATTTCAGTTACTTCCTCGTGTTTCTCACTGTCTATTTTTATGACAGCCTTGACTCCGTCTCTGTTCTTGTCTACAACCATGGCTTTGGCTTCTTGGTACTTATTTCTAGTTTCAGAGTTGTTATCTCTTGATTTAAGACCTTAAGCATTTTATTTAGTTCTTCCTATGAGTCTGTCATTATTGCACTGTCAGCGGCGAATCCGATGCAGTGAATATGAATAACATAATGTTGATTCGAGTTGCCTTCTGTCATTGATGTTATTGCCTTCTCAGTGAACATGTTGAAGAATTAAGGTGATACAGGGCACTTCTCTTCTGATTTTTGCTTATTTGTTGCTTCTAATAATGTCCAGTTTAGTACTTTGACTTTTGTATATCCTCAATAATAAATAGCCTGTCCTTCCAGTCAAGTCCTCCTTTGCGAATTACTTTAAATACAAGTAACAATTTCTAATCAACCACATCAGATACTTCCCTTAGATCTGCCAATGCTATATATGTTTTTTCCTGTTTAATTCTAAACTTCTTTCCAAAAACTAGCGTAGTGCCAGTTTTGGTTCTCTTGTTTCTTTCCCTAATCTGAAGGCATATTGATCTTTGGCTAAGTTCAGATATATTTGCATTTCAATCTTCTCCGTAGTTACTGACAGTAATATTTGTTACACTACTTTGAAACCATGGTATGATACCCGTTTCATAACTTTTAGATACCACACTAAACAATTTACTTTTGATGTTGTCTATATTGTTTTATAAGAGCTCTGTGAAGATTCCATTTACACCTGTCGCTTTATTTGACCTCAACCTATTTAGTGCAAGGGAAAGTCTTCTTTTGCAATCGAGGGTCTTTTATATTTTCATCAGTTAGTTTTTCATCAACGATACACTTATCTAAACTTCCAACTTCCGCGCCACTGTACAGGTCTTCAGTATATTCTTTCCATCTTCTGTGTCACATAACTGCTCCCATCTTTATCTCCATATTACTCCTAGTTCTCTGTCTCCATCTGCAACAGTTTAATTGGTACGTTGCAGAGTAATGTAACAGGTAGACTTTTAAAAACAGTATTGGCAAGATTTACTCGATTGCACACTCCTAAATTTCAGTTTAAATATATGTCCCAAAGCGCGTGAGCATAGTATACCTTCGAACATTTTTCACGTTTGAAAAAACCTTATTTTTCTAGGTAATTTATCTAATTTCAGAAAAAGTCTGTAGCACACCGAAAATAAATGCTATCATTTAAAATTGGGATAAGAACATATATTGATCTTATATGACAGGGGTTAAAATTTTCGAAAGTACTAAGCTCTCCTCTAAGTCATTTGTTGGTTTCCGTTGTATCTCATGGATTCTTTTGTACGACATCGAGATGTATGAGTAAATCACAAGTAATGTAGAACATAAATAATCTAGTACCGGTTTTGTTATCAGTATGTCATGCCACATGATATTTTTGAAATGGTACAACAGATCTGTTTTTCTCGCAAGTCATCCTTTTCTTCTCTAGAAGTCTGGTAAATGCCATGTGGGAGACTCTTGTGACTGCAGGACTCGAAATTACTTTCTTTTCCTTCTTAGCGACACTAGCCATGTTGTAGTTGGGCATGAAGCGAAGTATGAGCATCGTTGGCCGGCACACTGAGGTAACTGGGGTTACATCCAGTTTAGATGAAGACCACTGGGAGATAATACTTGGACTCGTTACACTTGTTTATCTCAGTTGACACTCACGGTTAGGCCTAACACTCAAAATCAGCGTAAATGTTCCATAATGTCAGAACAACACCACAATTTCACTTCAGGCTTTGATTAGTTCTAACTTCCTGTGACTGGTGTACGTCTAGTTTTATTCAGATGATAGTACTAGTATAAAGACTTTGGGAGATCGTATCACGTGCTTCGGAAAGTCTTGCTTAGTTACTTTCCACGGCTTTTTCCTATTTTCTGATAGAAAACCTGTTGAAAATCGCGAACTGCAGTATGAATGTCTTAGTGAAGCTTCTTCCCCTTTCTCTATAAATTTGTTCAATGTAAAATTACTGTTTCCAGAAAGAAGGTCCCGAGTCAAGCATACAGTTTTAACCGGCGAGGAATTTCTAAAATTATTGTGTGTACAGAATCGTCGTTTATCCTTTTCCTTCCATCGGAATGTTTTGACCAACGATTCTTCTCACCAAAATTCTATTCTCTTTCTGGCCTCCTCCTTCTCAACCCACATATGGATTCAATTAGAGATTTCCGTAATTCTTCCTTCCCTGCGTGCTACATAGGCAAATGTTGTCGTAAAAGACGTATTTCTGAAACATATTTTTGTAAAATACTTACCTGCCTGCGAGTTGTATAAATATTACAATATTTTCGTCAGAGGAAGGAATCTAGCAGGATCATGCCTGACAGTGTACTGCTATAGTTACAAGGGGAGATGATAGTGCATCCATTACAGTGCATTCTTCAGTCTTGTAATACCATTGAATATTAAGGTTGTCCATCCTCTAGTGTCACATCCGTTCTAATTTAAGGCCACAGTGCGACAAGACGATCGTCTATCCTCTCCACTTCACAGAAGCACGGTAGTGTTGCTAGAAGTGCCAGTCGCGGAAGAATGACCTACTTGACGGGAACCAGTCTGTTCGGACTCTCTGATCATACCTTGCCATGGAGTGAGTAAATATTACCTAAAATCTTATCACCTTTTCACTTTTATTTGGTAGTGAGTGACGAATGTTTCTATGAGGACCAAAAAATTGATTCTAAAGTTTGTTTTTGTGTTTTTAATACGTTGTCACTGAGTCTGCAATGTAAAATGTTACGACCAGATGAAGGAGGCGTGCTCTGAGAAAGTCATAGTAGAGTAGAGCGAAGAGAACCATATTACCCAACACAGGACAACGTAGTGGCCAAAGGCAATAAATACCGACTCCTTCGCCAGAATTCCACAGAGGAATGAACAGCTGAATCTTTGACTGAAGGGCTCAGAGAAAGTGAAATTTTTCGAAGAACAAATGAGAGAGACACATGGTGTTTTTTACATCGAAGAGATATAGGCCTTGGTAATTAACTTAAGAATATTTATGAAAGGGAGATGAACTTTGTAGTTGTATGTAGAAGTAAGAAGTGGTAATTCCAAAGATTTGTATGTTCGGTTTAGCTACTAGCTTAAAATTTCAATTATATATTTTACTGAAAATAAAAGTTTATAGCAATTCCATCAACTTGACGAGAAAATTGGAATCTTTGTTCATTTGTTGATTGAAATAATAATCTTGGTCACAATTAATTTAATTAGAAACAACTCCAACCGAAAGCAATTGTTAGGCTCACTGTTGACCTTGACGTATTTAAATCATTTGTACAACAAATGATACTGATGAACTTAAAAGAATGAGCATTCAGATACAAAATATGCTTTTTTTAAAAAAAAAATTGGCAACAGCAGTCGTCCTCACCAGCGTCAGAACAGCGACTTTTAATAAATAACAACGCTTTCTTACGTGTAACGCCGCGCAACAAATTATTTTGTATTATTCTTTATTCTAAATACGGCTTATGTTGCACTGCATTCTCGGTGAGGTCTTGGTAAAGCACAATACAACAGATAGGAAACCAGACTGATACAGACTGGTAGGCTACCTAGAACAAACCGAGTAAATTCTTGAAAGAATTGTTCTAACAACGACGTAATCCTCTCTAAGTAAGCTGGTCAAATACCATTGTAAGCTCTACAGCGAGAGAGAGTGCGGCTTCGAATGTACAGCTCAACTGCCGGGCTGTCCGCTATGCCACTGGCTGCGAACTCTCTCGAAGAATCACTGCTCTTGATGAGAGACTGAGCCCTGTAGCTTACTGCCGACTATCACCTGCACTCTACGCTGCACTGGACTCTCCTGTACTCCGACATACCCGGAAACAGCTGAGCGTTCTTGCTGAGCACACCGTGCTCACAGTGCTTGCAGACCAAAGCACTACTCCTTGTAGCAACTCCACTGTCGCCACAGAACACTACCCGCACATGCGCGCCTCTACGTGCCCCATCTTCCCAGGGGGGCGCAGAAAGCTATGCGCAGAAAGCAACGTGTTTTCTCAGTTGTGCGCATGCGAAGCAGCTGTGCCAAACAGTTCGAATTGTGTGTGATTGTTTTTCTTGTGTTGCTTTGTGTTTGAAGGAGTATTTTGATTGAGTTCTTTCTCCTGCGGTACTCAGTCAACAGCGGAAACATTCGGAATTCGGGAGTGTTAACGGTTCTTGCTGTAACTGATATTTGATTCGGAACTGAAATAGTTAGCAATAGTGGACAGCGGGATCAACATTGTGTTCGCCAGCTCTATAGTTTATGGTTCGTCCTGTGAAATTCTTATTCGAGAATCTACAAGTGAGTGAGAAAATTAATTTTTACAATGCCAGCCTGTTACGGGCTGTTTTTCCTACAACCGGAGCACAAAGGGAACTGACGTAATGTATCACAGTTTCCCGCGTAATGAAGCATTACAAAAACTATGGTTGTCGAAATGTTGTAGGAAAGACAGGGTAAATGTTGCGCATGCACGAATATGTTCTCGCCATTTCGCAGAAACAGATTACTTAAGGGATTTACAGTCTGAATTGCTTAATTTGCCCCGAAAAAGAATGCTCAAGCCAGATGCAGTTCCTTCGCGCAATTTGCCGTGCAGTAGTGCGACTGTCAATGTGTCACCCGCAACAGAAGACCGAATCAAACGGTATAAGAAACGAGAACTACATAAGAGATCTCTGGAAAAGCTGTCACAAAATAAGAAACATCATAATAAGAGCACATGTACAGATGACAGGTTTTTTTTCAGACACAGATAAAGTTACTTTGATGAATACTATAGCGGTTTTAGAAAGAAGGAATGCTGTTCTTACAAACAAATGTGTGCAACTTCGAGCTCTTAAGTAAATTCATTTCAATGCGATTAAATGAATAGTTTCAGATTTATTTGAGCCGAGGTTTCGAATTTCAAGTGTGTGTCAGTTGTTGTTGTGATCTGATATTTTACCGATGTGTGAGGCATAAGCTGCGAAAGAAATAACTCATCAGTTTTAACTGTAATATTTTAGCAGCAGAAAAGCAGTTTAGACATCTCAATTCTGGTATAAACAAAATCTTCCGCCAAAAACTTGACGTAAACGCGCATGCCGTGTCGCCTGCTTGTGAGCGCTTGCTTCCACGCTGACGTCACTAGGCCAGCCAATGGCAGAGCAGAGCGCTTACTGCCCAACCTTATCATTTAGTAACCTTGCATCTTCCTTAATAACCTTTACAACCAAAGCGGCACATAGCCGAATCTTTACCGAGTACAACTCTTTCACGGCTGAAGGCCTCCAACGAGAAATCATGACAAGATAAAAGTCCAATTAAGATAGCAATAAAAAAATAAAAAAAACGTACGCAAAGTGCAATACAAATGGATGAGGGCCACAATTAAACTTCAAAATTTTAAAATGTATTACCATAATCTTTAAAGGCAGAAGGCCGTAGTGTTTAAGCTTGAAACGCAAATTTAAAAATTAATTTTGCACAATTTTAAGAAAACAAACAAATAACCACAAGCCTAAAATTTAAAATAGCTGACAACAGATAAACACCGATGGCACTCAGAAGGCCTCCAGGGAGGTCGGTCTGCCCTCGTTCACTTAGGTGAGGCAGATGGTGAGCCCAGCTATACTTGATCCGTCGGAACCCAACCAGAAGACAGCCACGGACTGACCGACACAACAACTTGCTTCCCATCAATCAGCACATGAGAACTCAAACCGGCAGTGTTACAAACGTTATAATCCACAATGGAGTATGTATTAGCTGTCAAAATTACACACCATGTTGGACAGTGACAACAGGTGAGGAAAGGACGCTGCCTGAAATTACGTTAGTGTCCAGGGCAGGTAACCAGAACACTAACGGCACAAGACATAAAATTCCACTGGTGCACTCAAATCGTAGTAAATCTCAGCAGTAGAACCACTCGGTATTGCTCACCGGAAAACCTGCCCGCACTCACTTCCAGGCACACGACGGCGGAAATACTGGCTTGTACCCAACCATGCAGAGGAAACACGCCCACTGGCTAAACGACATACCTGCACCAGGAAAGGGCCGACCCAAGTTCCACAAGATAGTAATTGAGGGGCCCAGAAGCGCTCTGAGAACCAGTTACACGTCGCCCAATGAGACGACCGACCTCTCAGAGGCAGTACGCCGACAACATTTAAGGTAACTCGTCAAGGAAATAACGCGAAGTACACACACAACCTGACAAACACTGCATGATGACCTGAACGATACTCAACAGTAACTAAACACACACGAAGACAAATCGGGAGTCGATGCACGCACACATAGCCGACTCATGAACGATCGGCGAGCCAAAACACGTCGTCCGGTAGGACGACCGACGATCCACCAAGACCGTGGCCAAGCTTAAGTGATGCATGGCGGCAATGGTCGGGCGAGCCATGTCGATGCAGAGCTCACTGCTGCTCCAACCCGACTGCACCAGTGCTGCATTGCAACTCCCCTACTGGCAGGTCCGGACTGTGCTCCAGACACGTTCCAACTGACTGCGGACCAGAACTCGCAACCCGAACTGAACCAACTAACTGCACGAGAGACGACAACCGGGAAGTAATAGCAGTCAAGAAAAGATACTACGAGAGGGGATATATCGATACGCGCTACTTACGCCGCTCACGGTCAGGTAAAGCAGCAACTCAGTCACAGTAGTAATTTAAATTGACGTAGTGAGGTGGAAGTACGTTAAAAACAGGGTGTAAAATACATTATGGCGGGCACATTAGCCACTTACGGCTCATTCCGCATGCCCCGCTAGATGCATCCACAGAAAATACACCTATCGATCAATAGCAAGTCCTTCTTAGGACAATCCTAATCGAAAAATGGCGCGCCACAGGTCAGTAGTTAATAATGAAAATTTAGTTATTGTGCGTGAAGAGTATATGACCTGGAGTATATGATCTGGAGGTTCACAGGGTGCTAATATAGTGAATGGAGCTGCTATCTCTGGCAGCAACTACGGCACCAAGTAGGCTATGAATCGAATCGAATTTACCTTGACTGACAGATATAGGTATATCATTATATACTGGTTCTACTCTGTGCCATGGAGCCACTCAGTAGCAATTCTGGACGTGTGTCCTCTCCCATTGTCCTGCTGGAATTGCCCAAGTGCGTCGGAAGGCACAATGGACATGGATGGATTCAGATGATCACACAGGATGCTTACATATGTGTCACCTGTCAGAGCAACATCTAGACGTGTAAGGGGTCCCATATCACTGAAACTGCCCGAGCCCCACACCATTACGGAGCATCCACCAGCTTGAACCTGTTGACATGCAGGTTCCATGGATTCCTGACGTTGTCTCCATCCGCTCGATGCAATTTGAAACGAGATTCGTACGATCAAGCAACACGTTTCCAGTCATCGACAGTCCAATGTCTGTGTTGTTGGGCCCAGGCGAGGCGTAAAGCTTGGTGTCGTGCAGGGTACACGAGTGGGCCTTCGGCACCGAAAGCCCATATCGATGATGTTTCGCTGAATGGTTCTCACACTGACACTTGTTGATGGTGCAGAACTGAAATCTGCAGCAATCTGCGGAAGGGTTGCACTTCTGTCACTTTGAACGATTCTCTTCAGTCGTCGTTGGTCTCATTCTTGCAGAATCTTTTTCCGGCCGCAGCGATACCGGTGATTTGATGTTTTACCGGATTCATGATATGCAAGGTACACTCGTGAAATGGTCGTACGGGAAAATTCCCACTTCATCACTATCTTGGAGATGCTGTGTCCCATCGCTCGTGTGTCGACTATAACACCACGTTCAGACGCACTTGAATCTTGATAACCAGCCGTTGTTGCAGCGGTAACCTACCTAACAACTGCGCCAGACACTTGTTGTCAATTGTCCGCAGCTCGTGGTCGTGCGGTAGCGTTCTCGCTTCCCGCGCCCGGGTTCCCGGGTTCGATTCCCGGCGGGGTCAGGGATTTTCTCTGCCTCGTGATGACTGGGTGTTGTGTGATGTCTTTAGGTTAGTTAGGTTTAAGTAGTTCTAAGTTCTAGGGGACTGATGACCATAGATGTTAAGTCCCATAGTGCTCAGAGCCATTTGAACTTGTTGTCTATTATAGGCGTTGCGACCGCTGTGCCGTATTCTGCCTGTTTACATATCTCTGTATTTGAATAGTCATGTCTACACCAGTTTCTTTGGTGCTTCAGTGTATTTCAGTTAATTGGCTTGAGCTTCAGCCACAATTCGCCGTAGGTGCACTGTTGCAACCTACAAATTCTAAACTTGAAATTGATCACGTGGTCAGCACTTATTACAAAATCGTAACTATACATGCTCTCCACGAAAAGTGAAGCTGCTAAGGGAAAATATTCTTTGCACATTGTGTCAAGAGTGTTTTTTAGCATGGTCACGGTAGGAAACAAGCTTCATATAAGTTCGAAAAGTAGTCTAGTGTAGCATTACGAGATCCTCTCGTGTGAAGTGGTAATTTCTTTGTGAATTTGTGAATACGTCACAGATACGTCGTGAGATCCCACTCCTTCCGATGCAACAGCAACTGTAGGTAGGCTAGGCTGAAATGTACAATGACTGGTAGTGTTTACAGATTACTTCTGAATAACATAAAAGTGCGTTGTGGCCCTACAAACCGTTCTCTGAAGTGCAACGTTCTCAAGTGATATATCATCGTGTATAATCCTCAATCTCGCAAGTCCTAGCTTTTCTTTCTTCAATGAATGGTGTAGAAGGAAAAATGTATCGCACGATGTTTCTTCAACAGAGGGAACTGTACGCGTTCGTTATTTAAGTGGCCTATGATTTTTGTCTGTTTTGGGCAGCTGTCCTTCGTAAATTTGAACTCTAATTGAAAAAGTCTTTTCTCCACTCGTTGAAGTGTTGAAATGTACCAGCAACAGTTCAACAAGTTTTCTGGAATCACCTTTCCTATAAACTTGTAGGGATTGTGGACTGGAGGCCGACTGGACACACGACGTCCTGATAAAATATAAGTGCAATGACACATACTAAAACCTCTCTATCTTAACGTGAGTTTTAAAAGAAATGATTCAAATTTTTAAATGATACGATTCAAGGTTGACAGAGGTAAGAATAACAATTTCACTGAGGCCTAGCAAAACATTTAAGTAATACATTACCTGACAAAAATAACTATATTACAGAACCACATGAGCACAAAAAATATAAAAATGGGATATTCATAACAAATATATTAATGAAGATATCTTTGTAATCAATACAGTGCCAAGAAACTACCGTCGTGCTTAGGAAACCTTGATTCTTTCAAATTGAATTTGGTGCCAGTAGTTGTAATTTATTCATTTGCAGGTAGCTTTATAAATATTGACCCTTCGTGTAACGAAATGGTTTCCACAGAATAAAATTATGTCTGCAATCGTAGCGTCACGCTCTCTTTCTTTCTCGCTCTACCCCTCCCCCGCCCCCGTCTCTCTCTATACATATACAGCGCCAAAGAAAGGACACTTGTACTAACCTCAAGCACCTGACCGCCACCTCCTCCTAAGGATTCGTGGTAAAAAAGGATTTGTCTATTATTTAAGCAATTTCAAGCAGGTGTGCTCGCCACTGAGTCCAAAGCCAAACTGACTTAGTACATTTCGTCGCCTCCAGAGGGAGCTACCGTGACGTCAGCTGATGACACAAGTACCATTATTGAGGATGGAGGCAGCCAGTGTATTCACCACGTGGTCTAGTTCATATTGCGTCCATCAGAGAGCGCTGTGGTGACATTAGCTGATGACGTGTGCACCATTATTCAAGGTGGCTGCATACATTTTGTTCGCCATGTGCTCTAGGACACAGCCACTACACGATCCCATTACGTAATCCAAGACTGTCGCCCTCAGTATGTCAAACAAACGTCACCCCTGTAGTCAAGCACAAAGAGAGAGAGAGAGAGAGAGAGAGAGAGAGAGAGAGAGAGAGAGATAGAGAGAGAGAGATGATGTAATGATTTCTCTCTCACGCGTCTATAACGGCGTGTGCCACGCGTGTAGAGCCCGCGGGCGCCACAGGTAGTCTTCTGGAAGTATGCTAGCGAATGTAACTGAACACATGTGACACCCACATCGCGCATCTAATGTATCAATTACCTTCCATTCCATTCCATAAATATCAATTACCTTCCATTCCAGAAAAGAAAGTGCCATTTCGGTATTCAGTTATGAAATGATAATTTTCACATTTTCCCACTTTCGCGCATTGTCCATTCATTCATGACGTAACACCCCCACCTCTAGAATGTTGCACTCCTTTTGGCTACTGCATTAGTCACGTGATTATACGTCACAGAACCCCAGATGGTCGTCTGCAGGGGGAAAGTGGCGCGAAAATGACTCAGGTTGCGCTGGGTTCCTGAGGAGAGTAAGGAAGGAGCGCACTCTATTTATTTTCGAACATTTTATTTATCACACTGATACAAAACACGTGCTTGGGGTCACGCCACACAGCCCGCAGATCTGTAAACTACTTCTAAATAACGCTCTCCAGACACGCAAACACCACCTAATTTACTCAAATAATTTAATTACCGATATGCAGACTCCTCCTAAATAGTGCAGCACAGTGATGTGTAGACAAGATCAGTACTCGTAAACTGTCCAAATAACGCATAGCACAGCCTACAGACCTGCTCACAAAATAAGGCAATTAATACGTGTAAGCACCCTCCGCCAACCCCTGTCCAGTAGAGTGCACAGGCAACCCCAACGAAGTGGCGCAGCCGTCAGCTGTCAAACCATGCACAGGCTCCCACTCGGGTCCTGCAAGCATGAGGTGGTGACATCTCATTCATACTTCATTTCTGAGAAATTCCTATCTAAATACGTGTTCACCTAGACACACGTGCTGACGTGACCGGGCGGGAGTGCAGACGCGAGCCACTGCCGAACGCAGGTGAAAGTTGTATCTAGGAGCCATTGATGGCACGATCGGACGGGGCCGAAGACTTATGTACAGAGGGCTGCGCGCATGGGTCCATCGCTACACTCGCTCTAACTGAGGTCCGGCAAAGACGTTGCAGAAATCCATTCCAGAATAGCACAAGCTGCTTTCTCCTCAGCGATTCTCATGGACCATGTATCACGTTTGACTGACCAGTCTATGTCTTGGGAGTTATGTTGCGTGAGCGGTCGGGAGGCTACTGCTGGCTGCTTGATATCGAGAAGTACAGCGAAAATGGTATAATATTATGGCAGACCATGCGAAAATACATGTGTTCTTGTAATCCCCGAGTCTGGAGATGTGCATAGAAAAGCGAGCAAGCAAGGAACCAGAAACAGTAATGTGTTTGTGCCGAGCGAAAACGAGTCCACGTTAGTGCATGTGACAATATTCCCTTGAAGTATACCACTTGGAGTTCATTCTGTCGTGTAGACGTTGTAGGTCAATATTCAAGCTCCTGTCCTCAGTGGGAGAACGGTGTAGTTGCGTTAAGAGTCTTTCCGTCTTTGGCGATATGTATGACACTTTGTGAGGTTTAGTTGTCGCTGCAATATGGCGAACAGTGTAAAATAGTTTATTGCGGATGAACGTCACGTCTGTGGAAAGAAAGAAAAGGTCGATGGTGCTTCCCTAGGACTGGGGAGCATGGTGACATATAGCCTATATGAGTGTAGGCATGGGATAATTTTTTCAGGAGCTGAGCAGATATAAAAGATAACTGCTCTGCTGGTGTAAAATTTGTATATATTGCATTGTAAAGTTGCTGTGGCTTATGTTGTGTAAAATGTGTATATAATATATTGTAAACTTAATGTGGTTTACGTTGTTTCATGACTAGAGAGGATGACGGCGTGTGCTATCGCGAGGGATATATAGATTCAGCACAGACAAAAGGGAGAGTTTTTTTATGTGGCAAATTATGTGCACTATAGATAATGAAATTGATTCAAGAAGAACAGCTGTCAATAAGAGACATTACCTGTACATAGATCGGTGTCAGACTGTAGGTCTGTAATACTTAATTGTAGTTGCACTGGTAGATATGTTCCTGGCTTCCAATATTCTTGTGAGTCTGGTATGTATTTGATGATCTATAGACAAGTTTATGGGTTTAACTGTCAATGCACTCTAGCGATCTGTGCAAAATAATTTTAGCGCTGAAAGTCCCAGAAAGAATGGATGGTGCTTGGATACTGACGGCATTAGTAATTCGGCGAGTAAATTCGATAAGAGCCAATGGTAATGCTCGATTCATTCACATCCTTTGTTCTGGGATATGGGAGCCTCTACACAGCTGTGAGAACATTTGCGTATGCTGAAAGCAGGAGGGGTAGCACTTGATGGAGTGGGAAGCACGTTCGGTCCGCGAGGAAGACTGTATTTGATGTTATTCTGCGCTATTTTCTTAAAGAGGTTGTATTAGGGCAACAAATTTCGTGCTTGCAAGCTGATAGAAGACGAAAACTACTACAAAAGTGCACGTTAAGTATTTCTGGGTGACTATGCAATTTACTAGAGTTCCACTTGGTTATTTTAGATAGCAATGTGGCTTCAGTATAATATTGAGAACGTTGCTAGATGCACTTGCCATGGTAAGTAGCTACGCGCGGCGTAGCATCAGTCAACCGTGACGCATGGTCCGTTAGAATCGCTAAGGACAAAGCAGCTTGTGCTATTGTGGAAAGGATTTCTGCAACGTCTTCGGCGGACTGCAGTTAGAACGAGGGTAGCGATGAAGGCACGTGCGCGGCCCTGCTTGGAGTGTGTATCTGATCGCGTCAACCACGGCGCCTAGATACAACTTTACCTGCATTTGGCGGTGGCTCGCGTTTGCGCTCCCGCCCGATCACGCCAGCGCGTGTATCTAGGTGAACATGTGTTTAGACAGGAATTTCTCAGAAATGAAGTATGAATGAGATGTCACTGCCTCATGCTTGCGGGTTCAAAATGGTTCAAATGGCTCTGAACACTATGGGACTCAACTTCTGAGGTCATTAGTCCCCTAGAACTTAGAACTAGTTAAACCTAACTAACCTAAGGACATCACACACATCCATGCCCAAGGCAGGATTCGAACCTGCGACTGCAGCGGTCTCGCGGTTCCAGACTGCAGCGCCTAGAACCGCATGCTTGCGGCATCCGGGCAGGGGCCTGTGCGTAGTTTTGACAGCTGTCGGCCGTGCCACTTCGTTGGGGTTGCCTGTGCGCTCTACTGGACGGGGATGGCGGAAGGTGCTTGTACACGTTGATTGCATTACTTTGTGAGCAGGTCCGTAGGCTGTGCTATGCGTTATTTGGGCAGTTTACGTTGAACTGAGCTTTTCTACACATCACTGTGCTGTATTATTTGGGAGGAGTGTGCATGTCGGTACTTAAATTATTTGGGTAAATTAGGTGGTGTTTGCGTGTCTGGAGAGCGTTATTTAGGAGTAGTTTACTTATCTGTGGGCTGTGTGGTGTGACCACAAGCACGTGTTTTGTATCAGTGTGATAAATAAAATGTTCCAAAAGAAATAGAGTGCGCTCCTTCTTTACTCTCCCCAGGAGCCCAGCGCAGAATGAGTCATTTTCGAGCAACTTTCCCCCTACAGACGACCATCTGGGGTTCTGTGATGTAGAATCACGTGACTAATTCAGTAGCCAAAAGGAGTGCAACATTCTATGGGTGGGGGTGTTACGTCATGAATGAATGAACAATGCGCTACTAGTGGGAAAATGTGAAAATTGTCATTTCACAATTGAATATCGAAATGGTACATTCTTTTATGGAATGGAAGGTAATTGATATTTATGGAATGGAATGGAAGGTAATTGATACATTAGATGCGCGATGTGGGTGTCACATGTGTTCAGTTACATTCGCTAGCATACTTCCAGAAGACTACCTGTGGCGCCCGCGGGCTCTACACGCGTGGCACACGCCATTATGGACGCGTGAGAGAGAAAGCATTACAGCATCTCTCTCTCTCTCTCTCTCTCTCTCTCTCTCTTTCTCAGCACTTGAACATAGGGGTGACGTTTGTTTGACATACTGAGAGTGACAGTCTTGGATTATGTAATGGGATCGTGCAGTGGCTGTGTCCTAGAGCACATGGCGAACAAAATGTATGCAGCCATCTTGAATAATGGTACTTACGTCATCAGCTAATGTCACACAGCGCTCTCTGATGGACGCAACATGAACTAGACCACGTGCTGAATACACTGGCTGCCTCCATCTTGAATAATGGTACTTGCGTCATCAGCTGACGTCAAGGTAACGTCCTCCGTGGCGACGAAATGTAGTAAGTCAGTTGGGGTCTGGACCCAGTGGCGAACACACCTGCTTGAAATTGGTTAAATAATAATGACAAGTCCTTTCTTCCCACAAATCCTTAGGAGGAGGTGGCGGTTGGGTTACTGAGGGTAGTACAAGTGTCCTTTCTTGTCATTTTCTTAAATTAGCAGCGAAACCGCAAGTGAGCTTCGTTTTCCACCAAAATTCCAGTTCATAAGAGGAAGTGGCGGTAGGGTGACATAGTTTAGTGGCGGTAGGCCAAGTGAGCTATCTTCCCGCGATTTTCATTGCTTAATAGAGATAACCATGGTGTGGTCTGTTATCCTCTTGGAATTTGAACTTCCCACCATTATTCTGGGGTAGGCACATTCTCGCCAAAATGCAAACTTCCCGCCATAGTCCGCCATCTTGGATGGCCGCCATATTGGGTGACGACATCGCCGCCATCTTGGATAACGGTACTTTGACGCAGAATACAGGTTGTTCCAATACTGTCCTACATTGTGATGCTGACTCTTATCACAAAGCTCTTGCATGCTCGACACTATACAGACCTCATTGCGAGGGCTCTTCTATACTGAGAGGGAACACGTGTCTTCTGGAGTGCCTCCCATTGGCTGTCGTGGACTGCGGTGAGTCCTCGCTAATGTCTGTGCTACTGGATCGAGCTGCCGCTTTTGTGTGGCACCACGATCTCTGGACAATAACAGGAATAACACGTGTTAAAGAAAAATAACATCAAGTAAATGTTTTATACACTATGTGATCAGAAGCATTCGGACACCTGGCTGAAAATGACTTACACGTTCGTGACGCCCCCTCTCGGTAATGCTGGAATTCAATATGGTGTTGGCCCACCGTTAGCCTTGATGACAGCTTCCACTCTTGCAGGCATACGGCCAATCAGCTGCTGTAATGTTTCTTGGGGAATGGCAGCCCAGTCTTCACGGATTGCTGCTCTGAGGAGAGGTATCAGTGTCGGCCGGTGAGGCCTGGCACGAAGTTCCAAAACACCCCAAAGGTGTTCTATAGGATTCAGGGCAGGACTCTGCGCAGGCCAGTCCATTACAGGGATGTTATTGTCGTGTGCCGGCCGCGGTGGTCTAGCGGTTCTAGGCGCTCAGTCCGGAACCGCGCGACTGCTAAAATCGCAGGTTCGAATCCTGCCTCGGGCATGGATGTGTGTGATGTCCTTAGGTTAGTTAGGTTTAAGTAGTTCTAAGTTCTGGGGGACTGATGACCACAGACGTTAAGTCCCATAGTGCTCAGAGCCATTTGTTATTGTCGTGTAACCATTCCGCAACAGGCCGTGCATTATGAATAGACGCTTGATCGTTTTGAAAGATACAATCATCTTCCCCGAATTGCTCTTCAACAGTGGGAAGCAAGAAGGTGCTTACAACATCAAAGTAACCCTGTGCAGTGATAGTGCCATGAATACAACAAGCGGTGCAAGCCTCGTCCATGAAAAACACGACCGCACCATAACACCACTGCACTACCGTTGGCACCACCGTTGGCACTGCACACGCTGGTAGATGTCGTTCACCGGGCATTCGCCATATCCACACCATGCTATCGGATCGCCACATTGTGTGCCGTGATTCGTCACTCCACACAACGTTTTTCCACTGTTCAATCGTCCAATGTTTACGCTCCTTACCCCAAGCGAGACGTCGTTTGGCATTTAGCGGCGTGATGTGTGGCTTATGTGCAGCCGCTCGACCTGAAATCCAAGTGTTCTCACCTCCCGCCTAACTGTCATAGCACTTGCACTGGATCCTGATGCAGTTTGGAATTCCTGTGTGATGGTCTGGATAGATGTCTGCCTATTGCACATTACGACCCTCTTCAACTGTCGGCGGTCTGTAAGTCAACATACGAGGTCGGCTTGTACGCTTTTGTGCTGTACGTGTCCCTTCACGTTTCCACTTCACTATCACATCGAAAACAGTGGACCTAGGGATGTTTAAGAGTGTGAAAATCTCGCGTACAGGCGTATGACGCAAATTACAATCACCTGACCATGTTCGAAGTCCGTGAGTTCCGCAGAGCTCCCCATTCTGCTCTCTCACGACGTCTAATGACTACAGAGGTCGCTGATATGGAGTACCTCGAAGTAGATGGCAGCAGAATGCACCTAATACGAAAAACTTATGCTTTTGGGGGTGTCCGGATACTTTTGATCACAGTTTATCTTATCAGCTGCCAGCCCCGGATTCGCACGGACAGCATAAAGTATTTACGACCAGACGACTTGTGTGACATAGCGATAATAAACTAGATACACAAACCTTTTTCGTGGATCAGTCTGTTTATTAGTGAAACTCACATCAAAATCCCTGCTGCAGTTTCTAAGGTTAGCCTTCACACACAGACAGAAAAACGTGATGGGTGAGCTAATGATATGTGTAGATAACCTTACGGTCTGGGAAGGAACCTCTCGAGTGCGAGGTCGCAAGTTCAGTCTTTAGCAAGGCTCACTGGAATGTGTTGTGTTAACAGTTATGAAAGGAAAAATATTAGCTGCCAGCGACTCACGATGTGCATCAGGACGGCGACAGAAAATAAGTGGCCGGGCGGTGAAGAGATCAACCTCCTATGGCGTGTGTGTTTTACACCGCACAAAATAGTCATCTTCGACATTCAAGAAATGTTTAAAACAAACCATTAACTTGCACCATAGTCAGAGAAAGAAAAATAGAGCTCCACCGTGATCACAAAGGTTCGCATCATCAAGATCGAAGGAGAACTTCTTGGGAGTTACAAACAATGCAGGACTTTCAGTTAGGTGTCCTCTCTTAAAGAATGCATATAGAATCATATTTGTGTGACGAGGTAATGAGAAATGGAATGTGATGGCATGCAACCGAATGCTGAAACAGTCTGTCGTGGAGCTTGTAGTGAATCTGGCTGTCCTTTAAGGCCTAGATGCCGATAGTACGGTAATATGTTTCATAGGCAGGGAAAAAGCAAACGTCCAGAGGCTGAATTTGTCCAGTGGTATGAACTGCAATGTCAGATACTTTTCAGGAGGGATCGTTTGCACTAAAAGAACATGATTTTTAAGCGAAGACCAGGAATAACCAAAACTGTAGAATAATCGTGTTCCTGTAGGTTATTCGCGTCTTTCCTGTACGATATTTCAACTGCGTGACTCGCAGTCTTCCTTAAGTGCTGTCTGATACTGATTCCAGTGCGGAACGAGTCCTGTGTTTATGCCTATTTTGGCATATGCAGTATAGGCATAAATACCTGACTCATTCCGCACTGGGATCAGTACTAGACAGCACCTGAAGAAGACTGTGAGTCATGCAGTCGGACTAATGACCTCAGCAGTTGAGTCCCATAGTGCTCAGAGCCATTTGCTCATGCAGTCGAAATGTCGTGCAGGAAAGACGCAAATAGCCTGCAGAAACCCTATTACTCAAAATGACAACGCCTTTCCGGGAAAACCTGAAGAATTACAAAAGCGAGCCGGCCGGAGTGGCCTGGCGGTTCTAAGCGCTACAGTCTGGAGCCGAGCGACCGCTACGGTCGCAGGTTCGAATCATGCCTCGGGAATGGATGTGTGTGATGTCCTTAGGTTAGTTAGGTTTAATTAGTTCTAAGTTCTAGGCGACTGATGACCTCAGAAGTTAAGTCACATAGCGCTCAGGGCCATTTGAACCATTTTTTACAAAAGCGAGTTACTGTGACCAGCTATTGACCAAAAGCAGTGTTCGTAGCATAGTTGTTTTCTTACGCCCATTTTCGCACTCTTGCGTACTCTGACGTAAATATTCCCTACAGATCTTGGAAGATCACACACAAGACAAAGAATCGTAGAGGGCAGAGCACTTCCAACTTCTCGCAGCACAATAAATAACATTCCAGCGAATTTACCATCCAGATTAACAGTCGGCATAATAATACACGAATGCGTTAAGGCATTGATGTTGATTGATCTTGATACAACTCTCTTGGTACCTCTAATTTCCAGGGTCCCTTTCATACGCATTTGCTCTTTATACCTGGTTGGTCAGAATAGAAAACAAATTCCTCTCTGGTCGATACTATAAGTTTATCTCATCTACCAATTTTCGGGCTGATTTCGCAGCTTGCTGTGCAGCGTCAAGCTGACGCTTTGTTTGAAATTTCGTTATCTGACGTCTTCCAATTCTGTAGCACAGTTTGAAGTTATGGAGTCATCCGCTGCTTCCCTTGAAATCACTGTAAAACATGTAGCGCACAGTTTGATGTGCTTAACGTAGTGGGTTATTATCATGCGCATGATGTTTATCCAGCGTCCCCAAAACGCGCAACCACCAGTTTTTGTAACAAGTGCGCCTCGTCGCATCTTGAATATTCGTATTTTGTCTTATGCACTACACGGTCGTATTTTTGCGGACTTATTCGAAATCTGTTCATAACTGATTTTTTACTATGCTGGGGATGATCTCCGTCGTACGTAATAATGTTTAGTACTCGCTCCTTGGACAACAATTGTCCTCCACTACGTTTCACTGGGGAAGAGATTTGTGGCTCCCTGTCCGACAAGGATGATGAACTACTGGGCTCGACACCAGTTTCAATATCGCTTTCACTTGTTAAGCAAGTATCAGCATCACTGAACTCCTCATGTACACTGTGCACACAGCCGAGCGTATACGACCCCACACGTTCAGCTGACTCATCTTGCAGAAAGACTAATATGTAATCTGCCACTTCTTTCTCACTCTTCGAAATTTCTTGGTTTACTTTCTGACGAAATGTCAACTTCGGCAACGTTGTTGTAGATAGAATGCAATGTTTGTTTTGTTTACCTTTGCTATTGCTCTCCTAAGTTTCAATACCATCAGCGCTGTAGTACTGTTGTGAGTTACTCGTCGACTAAGCATTTCAATTACGCTTCGTAGCCTCATGCTGTGCTCACCATTGGATATCTCCAGCCCCGCCTGCTGTTGAGAATAACAACCAATATTGTGGTTGTTTGGTAGACAACACGTGGGGCAGCGAATTCCGTAGACGTTCTTGGCCTTTTTCGACGCCGGCCGCGGTGGTCTAGCGGTTCTAGGCGCTCAGTCCGGAACCGCGCGACTGCTACGGTCGCAGGTTCGAATCCTGCCTCGGGCATGGATGTGTGTGATGTCCTTAGGTTAGTTAGGTTTAAGTAGTTCTAAGTTCTAGGGGACTGATGACCACAGATGTTAAGTCCCATAGTGCTCAGAGCCATTTGAACCATTTTTGAACCTTTTTCGACCTCTCAATCAAAGGATACCATGTTAAATATGTTCTACTGAGAGGCTAGAAAATAGCTATTTGTATCTACGTTTTAACCAAGACTTTTGCCACAGTGTTTAGCATTATACAATTTAGAATAACTCATGTTCCGAAAGTATCACTACAGAGGACACCAAATAATGCAAATATTTTACTTTTTCGCTAGTCCTGAAGCTTTTGACAGGCGTAAGTTGTGAATCTCTCAGTATACCAATTAAAAATGGTTGAAATAGCGAGTAAGAGAGAGGATGATGCCGTTCTCTTGCAGCTTGATTAAAGCCAGCGAAACTTTCGATCGTGAATGGACAGTCTAAACGACCCTCATTTGGGCGGCGGGACGCAACTGCACCGCCTAATACGGTCCACGGCCGACGACGCGAGGTCCTGCAGGCAGCCTCGGTCGCTTGTTTTGCTGCCACACAGGGGGTCTGCGCGATTCGCTGTGTCGAGCGGCCGCGAGTAGCGCTCCATGCAAAGAGGATTACCCTGTGGTTGGCAAGGAGATTTTGCTGTGGCTGTGCACACAGAGCCTTTAAAAACCATAAACCGATGTTCGCCCATGAGCGGGAGCGGAGATTTTTCAGCAGCTGTCCCGGGCAAACGTAGCTGTGGAAGCTGACAGCTGTACTGCTGTCGATTCCACACTTAAATAATACTAAACCCCGCGGCTATTGCAACGCAAAGCGATAGTTTCAATTAATGTCTTCAAAAAGAAATTTTCCTGACCTTTTCCATTAATTCTGACCTGGTCCATAAAACCACTAGTAAAATTCCTAACGCTTCTCTAGCTAGATCTTAGTTCCATGAATTTAAGCATAATATCTGTTGGATCGCGATTACGAATTATTTAAATAAAAGATACCATAATTCGCAAATAGTTCCAAATTACGCCACAGGAGGGGTGACAATCAAGTGCATCGTGTGATGCAAACAACTTCTTTGTTCTAATCACTATTGCGTTTGGCTATAAAAGCATAATAAATACAGATGAAGTGATCCAGTTTTTTGTTCCATGGGCCAGTGCAGTAAGTGAGCGACAAAAATCGGGCTACAGAATAAGGAAAATAATTGTGTGTGTAAGTCGTACTACGTACATGAAAGCACCAAACCACCCATAAAATGTTCGAATAAAGGAATACGCAAATATTAAACTCCACATTTTGAAGAACAGGATACAGGAAATCGATTTAACTGTGTAGGATTTCACATGGACCGAGACATATTTCTTCCCTTTGAGTAGTAGAGAACATTCTTGTCTGCAACAGGAAACGGAATGTTATTATAAAATAAAGATAACACGCTCGAAGTGACTGTCATTAATAGAAAAAGAATAATGTGCATTAGTAACGGCTAGGAACGATCACAGTGTTGTAAGTGAATGTGGTGAGAATATTTACTTTTAATTACCAACGCAACTGTGGCGGTGCTGACGTGATCATAAAATCCAATAACGACATCAATTCTTTAACGGAGCCGGTATGCCCATTTCTAACTGACCTTTTACTAATTCTATGAACATTGCAACGCAGCAACAATAATTCCGCGTGGCTCATACGCCTCGTCACTTCGGCGACATGCGTGTCCGAATCTGCCCCAGTAATCCTACCAGGGAAACGGGTCCTACAGTTTAGTGTGGAATCTAAACGGCGTTTCGTCATTTAGAAGTGAAGGCCGAGTCAAGGCAAACTGAGGTATTCTGTGGTGCATTTACGAATTAACAAGGGACATCTATATCACAGGATTCTATCCCACAACCTGTCACTTTCCAGGCGCAGGCCTCACCACTAGACCACTAGGCCAGGCACCAACACGGTGAAGTCGTAACCACACTCCTTGGAGGTCTGGACCACAGTTCGAGGTAACAGCCATATGTAGTGTACTGTGTTTGTGCCTTGTGAACATATTCAAAGTTTGTGTTTGAGAAATGTAATGCTTTTGTCTACCTTCTAGTGAACCACAAACAATGATAATCAGGAATAGTTCAGAAACTAGTTTGGTTTACATGTCGTGTTGTACATACAATCTTATGACGGATACTGATGTAACACAAGATGGATTTACTAGAAATCAGATTACTCTTATACGTTTGATCAGTTTCAGATATTTCGCAGGTTCGAATCCTGCCTCGTGCATGGGTGTGTGTGATGTCCTTAGGTTAGTTAGGTTTAAGTAGTTCTAAGTTCTAGGGGACTTATGACCTAAGATGTTGAGTCCCATAGTGCTCAGAGCCATTTGAGCCAGTTTCAGATATTAAAATTATTTAGTGAAAACTGGTACACAGCCACTGCTTTGATTATAATGTTAATGTTAAAATTCAGTGCCACCACACTCTCAAACTATAGGTTCCCTCAGCCGGCCTGGGTGGCCGAGCGGTTCTAGGCGCTACAGTCTGGAACCGTGCGACCGCTACGGTCGCAGGTTCGAATCCTGCCTCGGGAATGGATGTGTGTGATGTCCTTAGGTTAGTTAGGTTTAAGTAGTTCTAAGTTCTAGGGCACTGATGACCTCAGAAGTTAAGTCCCATAGTGCTCAGAGCCATTTGAACCATTTGTGGGTTCCCTCAAACACCTCCATTTTCCTGCATTTATTTATTTCTGTTTATCTTATTGATATTGCTTAAGTTCCTTATGTATTCTGTATTTACATTGATAACTGTCTCTTCTTTTAATTGGTTGTGTCTTACTCTCCATGTTTCATACCTCCTGATGCAGCCTTGTCTAGTACTAATTTTATCTAATTTAATTAGTTTTGTTTATTGATAGAAACTGTTATGTAGGCATGCTATTCCTATTTTGTGCTACAGGTTTTCCTGTCTACTCCATTGCTATTTATGTACTGTTCAGCTTTTACTTTTTCATTGCAAAGATGTTACTCACTGTATGTTTCTACTTCAGTCTAGATGTGTTACTTCTCTTCCAATGTTGTCTGCTAACATTTAACTTCTTTGGTGATAATAATCAGTAAATGTCTGAAGATGGGCTTGTAAGCCGAAAACCGGTTAGCAATAAAAGTAATATTGTATAACAAAAGCAAACTGGTGCTTTTCATTTATTAAAATTCATTCCTTTACAAAAACTGAAAAAAGTCCCTTTAACTTGGAGAAGTAACATCGTGGTTGGACGTCAGTTTACCCTTCTAGATAAAAAAAGATAATAGTCTGGAGTTCAAAACATTTTGTCAAGGAATACTTACAGACACTCATCCCGTAGCAGTGTTACTTTTAAGACTAAGCTCGTTTTCATATTCCAGAAGCAGTCAATAAACAAAATGTCAGACACAGATCTGACAAATATCCTTGAGAACTTCATGAACGTCCATTCCTCAGCTCCACTGTGAATACGTGGTTCTTCTCGTGCTGAGTCCCATGTTTTTAATACATGGGTGTCACTGTTAGGGTGACCAATGTCAGCTGCTAAACAAAATTATAAAAATTTATCCAACACAATGGAGACACTTTCAATGCACATGCGGAAGAAAGCGTTTCACAAGACGGTGCGAAGCTCTACAGATCTAGTCGTCCCACAACAATCTTAAGTAAATCTCCCCTGAACACTGTAGTAGCCGATACGTAGCCTCCTCACACTGGGTGCCAGTCACGGTATATATTTTGTTATGTGCAACTATCATGTTGGATTTATGAACAACGCAATTCAGTATATTGTTTTTACTACTTGTCACGTAAACTAGTCCTACCCATTATGGCATAAGCCTTGGTAGCTGCACCGTTTCGCTGGATCACCCCCTGAAAGTGCCATTGGATAACTTATCCCTAAAATGAATGGCCAAAAATTTCTTTCTTTAGTTCCAAATTGGAAGTTCACCAATCTTTCACCATTTTATAATTAACTTAAACAGTCTCGACCTCTAGAAACTTTTATTTTTGTTTTTGCCGATATCGGTCAGTTACTGACTATCTTCAGACCTCATACTGAAATATGAACGTAGAATAGATTTAGAGGGACGTCTGAAAATAGTAGTAATGTGTAAAATACATTTTATATAACAAATAATAAACCAGGGAGTTATATCCGTGATGGCAGGTGGTGGTGGACAACAGAGCAGGTGTTACGAACTCCAAGAACGTCAACCGCTAAGGAGAGCAATGCAGCTGCTGCTTAAATATGCAATGCTCCGCCCACTGCATATGGAATAACATCAGCAATAGCCAACCACGAGCACAGGACGTAGAACTGTTGTTACAATAAGGTATATACAGAATGGTTACATGAAAGCTAATAGGCGGCCGGTGTGGCCGAGCGGTTCTAGGCGCTACAGTCTGGAACCGAGCGACCGCTACGATCGCAGGTTCGAATCGTGCCACGGGCATGGATCTGTGTGATGTCCGTAGGTTAGTTAGGTTTATGTAGTTCTAAGTTCTAGGGGACTGATGACCTCAGAAGTTGAGTCCCATAGTGCTCAGAGCCATTTGAACCATTAGCCAAAGCTAATAATAAATAAACAAATAATGCCTTATGTTGTATAAAGTGACTGCCATGAACATCATTTCATCAATCTGTGATAAAAATATTTATACAGTAAAAAACATAAACAATCTGTGGGGAATTTATGGCAAAGTGGTGGATCGCGTGGCAGCAGAGTGGTGGTTAAGCGACGCTAATGGTTCCGAAGGAGACGGCTTGGTCATGTCGATATGCCACATCCAGCAGTAGACGATTTCAGAGCTGCGACAGCGGCTGGATGTTAAACAAAAAAATGATTGATATTTTGAAAGTCTTTACGTTTACTCAGAGAATTTTAGCGTAAAGAACAGCTACGCACTAGCACAGTCAATCTAAAACACTGAAATTCCTGACGATGCAAGATTTGCCTCACTAGACATTACGAACCTGTACATTAACATGCTAGTCACCGAAATTATTAAAAATAATTTACTTCAAAATAAAATTTTAAGTATTCGAAAATACTCTTGCTTTCAACTACTTTTCATTCAACAGCAATTTTCTTTTTCTTTTTCTTTTTTTTTTTAAAGAAAGAGGGTTAGCATTGGGCAATTCGCTGGCAGGTACCATACCTGAAATCTTTGTTAATCACACAGAATTGCCATGTTTTAAAAACAATCCACAGGTCACGAGTAAGATTTTGTATAACATGAGGTATACTCTGTTACTATATAAAGGCTTCAGAAACGAGGTGGACTCACCTACTAACATTTTAAATAACGTCCATCCTAATCTTGTTATTTAAGGTTAAACACGAAAACAACAGCATTAACTTTTTGGATTTAACAATTTACAATTGCAGTGGTAAACATTGTTTTACCATTTACAGGAAGGCGACTGCCACTGATGTAATTATTAACGCAAATTCATGTCACCCTTCTAAATACAAAAAAGCCTTTTTCAAATTTATGATTCACAGAATACTTTAATTATATCAGGTACCAGATGCAATGCAAAAAGAACTAAACATTTTAAAGCAAATTGCCAAAGGTTTTAAGCCCCTATGAAGTTGATTATTTGTTTCGTAAATTGCAACAGTTCGACAACAATCTTACTACTCCCAATAGCAAATTTGCCATCATGACAAATGGGCTTATTTTCTGACAAAATTAATAAATCATTCAAGAACACCGTTCTGACAATAACCTTTACTACTAATAACATTTTGCAGAGTAGAATGAAATGTGCAATTGGAAACTGCAACAATATCTATCTTAATTGTGGTGTTCATAAAATACCATGTAAAGATTGCGACAAATAGTACATTGACCAGACATGTAGGAACTTCACCACTCGTTATCTACATCTACATCTACATTTATACTCCACAAACCACCCAACGGTGTGTGGAGGAGGGCACTTTACGTGCCATTGTCATTACCTCCCTTTCCTGTGCAGGCACGTATGGTTCGCGGGAAGAACGACTGCCGGGAAGCCTCCGTGCGCGCTCGAATCTCTCTAATTTTACTTTCGTGATCTCCTCGGGAGGTATAAGTAGGGGGAAGAAATATATTTGATATCTCGTCCAGAAACGCACCCTCTCGAAACCTGGACAGCAAGCTACACCGCGATGCAGAGCGCCTCTCTTGCAGAGTCTGCCACTTGAGTTTGCTAAACATTTCTGTAACGCTATCACGCCTACCAAATAACCCTGTGACGGAACGCGCCGCTCTTCTTTGGATCTTCTCTATCTCCTCTGTCAACCCGACCTGCTACGGATCCCACACTGATGAACAATACTCAAGTATAGGTCGATCGAGTGTTTTGTAAGCCACCTCCTTTGTTGAGGGACTACATTTTCTAAGGACTCTCCCAATGAATCTCAATCTGGCACCCGCCTTACCAACATTTAATTTTATATAATCATTCCACTTCAAATCGTTCCGTACCCATTCTCCCAGATATTTTACAGAAGTAACTACTACCAGTGTTTGTTCCGCTATCATATAATCATACAATAAAGGATCCTTCTCTCTATGTATTCGCAATGCATTACATGTGTCTATGTTAAGGGTCAGTTGCCTCTCCCTGCACCAAGTGCCTATCCGCTGCAGATCTTCCTGCATTTCGCTGCAATTTTCTAATGCTGCAACTTCTCTGTATACTACAGAGCCGCATGGAACTTCCGACACTAGCTACTAGGTCATTTATATATATATTGTGAAAAGCAATGGTCCCATAACACTCCCATGTGGCACGCCAGAGGTTACTTTAACGTCTGTAGACGTCTCTCCATTGATAACAACATGCTGTGTTCTGTTTGCTAAAAACTCTTGAATCCAGTCACACAGCTGGTCTGATATTCCGTAGGATCTTATTTTGTTTATCAGGCGACAGTGCGGAACTGTATCGAACGCCTTCCGGAAGTCAAGGAAAATGGCATCTACCTGGGAGCCTGTATCGAATATTTTCTGGGTCTCATGAACAAAGAAAGCGAGTTGAATCTCACACGATAGCTGTTTCCGGAATCAATGTTGATTCCTACAGAGTAGATTCTGGGTTTCCAGAAATGACATGAAATGCGAACAAAAAACATGTTCTAAAATTCTACAACAGATTGATGATCATTTTGAACCTTCCGTTTCTCTAGAGACTTGCGGTACACGGCTGTTAGAAGGGGGCCTTTCGCGTATAAGGAACACATTTCAGGAATGCCCTGTAATAAATCAATATTTGGCGAACACCTAACAAATGGCTCTGAGCACCATGGGACTTAACATCTGTGGTCATCAGTCCCCTAGAACGTAGAACTACTTAAACCTAACTAACCTAAGGACATCACACACATCCATGCCCGAGGCAGGATTCGAACCTGCGACCGTAGCAGTCGCGCGGTACCGGACTGGGCGCCTAGAACCGCTAGACCACCGCGGCCGGCGAACACCTAACAGATCACAGTCACTCGGAAGGATCTATAACGAATACATTAAAAGTTTTATAAAGTTCGTTACTTTATAAGTACCTAGATGGTTCTTTTGATGTAACTTGTATTGTCCGTGCTTTAGGTACTATGTATCCCTGTTTACTTGTTGTCTTGTTGGCCGCTTGGTCAGTGTCATCTGGGGGATCCGACACATGTTACGACAGTCGTCTTACTCGCACGCCAGTATATTGTAACAACTAGTCGCTGTCGCACCTTTGAAATCGTCACCCGTGAAACATGCACATCGATATCTCAACGCCTCTTCGATGGTAAATAACGGCGTCAGTCATACAGTATTTTCACCGAAATATTATCTAGGAGCAATACGCAACACTTGGCATACATTTCTGAATGTCGACCAGCAGGCCAGTACGTATTTGACATCCAACCGCTGTCGCAGCTCTGAAATCGTCTTCTGCTGCATGGCGCACATCGATGCGACCACGCCATCTCCGTAGGAACCATTACCGACGCTTAACCGCCAACTTTGCTGCCATACAATCTATGAGTCTGCGATAAATTTCCCACAGATGGCTATCAGTGTTCTCATCACCGATTATGATTGGTCATCTCTTTTATCCTCCCCCATGAACCGTGGACCCTGTCGTTGGTAGGGTGGCTTGCGTGCCTCAGCGATACAGATATCCGTGCCGTAGGTGAAACCACAACGGAGCGATATCTCTTGAGAGGAAAGAGAAACGTGCGGTTCCTGAAGAGGGGCAGCAGCCTTTTCAGTAGTTGCAGGGGTAACAGTCTGAATGATTGACTGATCTGGCCTTGCAACATTAACCAAAACGGCCTTGTTGTGCTGGTACTGAGAACGGCTGAAAGCAAAGGCAAACTACAGCCGTAATTTTTCCCAAGGGCATGCAGATTTACTGTATGCTAAAATGGTGATGACGTCCTCTTGGGAAAAATATTCCGGAGGTTAATAGTCCCCATTCGGATCTCCGGGTGGGGACTACTCAGGAAGATGTAGTTATCAGGAGAAAGAAAACTGGCGTTCTACGGATTGCAGCGTGGAATGTCAGATCCTTTAATCGGGCAGGTTAGTTAGAAAATTTAAAAAGGGAAATGGATGGGTTAAAGTTAGATATAGTGGGAATTAGTGAAGCTCTGTGGCAAGACGAACAAGACTTCTGGTTAGGCGAATACAGGGTTATAAATACAAAATCAAATAGGGGTAATGCAGGAGTTGGTTTAATAATGAATAAAAAAATAGGAGCGTGGATAAGCTGTTGCGAGCGGCATAGTGAACGCATTATTGTAGCCAAGATAGAAATCCCACACCTACCACAGTAGTACAAGTTTATATGCTAACTAGCTCCAAAGATGATCAAGAGATTGAAGAAATGTATAATGCGATAAAAGAAATTATTCAGATAGTTAAGGGAGACGAAAATTTAATAGTCATGCTGGACTTGAAGTCGATAGTAGGGAAAGAATTAGGCGAATATGAACTAGGGGTAAGGAATGAAAGAGGAAGTGACCTGGTAGAATTTTGCGCAGAGCACAACTTAATCATAGCTAACACTGGATTTAAGAATCATGAAAGAAGGTTGTATACTGGAAGAGGCCTGGAGACATTGGAAGATTTCAGATAGATTATATAACGGTACGACAAAGATTAAGGAACCAGGTTTTAAATTGTAAGACATATCCAGAGGCAGATGTGGACTCTGACCACAATTTATTGGTTTTGAACTGTAGATTAAAACTGAAGAAATTTCAAAAAGGTAGGAATTTAAGCTGATGGGATCTAGATAAACTGAAAGAACCAGATGTTATAAGAGTTACAGAGAGTGCATTAGGGGACGACTGATAAATACAGTGGAAAGAAATACAGTAGAAGAAGAATGTGTAGCTTTGAGAGATGGAATAGTGATAGCAGCAGTGGATCAAGTAGGCAAAAAGACGAGGACTAGTAGAAATCCTTGGGTAACAGAAGAGATGTTGAATTTAACTGACGAAAGGAAAAAATATAAAAATGCAGTTGATGAAGCAGGCGAAAAGGGACACAAATGTCTCAATAATGAGATCGACAGGAAGTGCAAAATGGCTCAGCAAAGATGGCTAGAGGACAAATGTAAGGACGTAGAGGCATATGCCACTAGGAGTAAGATAGATACTTCCTACAGGAAAATCGGAGAGACCTTTGGAGGAAAGAGAACCACTTTTATGAATATCAGGAGCTCAGATGGAAACCCAGTTTTAAGCAAAGAAGGGAAAGCAGTAAGGTGGAAGGAGTATGATGTGTCAGCACAGCATGTAATTCAACTTTTACACAACGACAAGCTCAGCACAATAGGCTGTGGGGTGATAGGACTGACCAAGTGACACATCAGGCAATCACCATCGACAGTTGCACTGAACATTTATTTGGCACATTTAAACAAGACAAATAACAAATAAAATCATCAACACCTTTTTAAAATTACCATTTAGGTGAGAGCAAGTTACTTCAAAATTTAAACATTCATAAACCACGGCTTTTATAGCCTGTTACACATTTAGTGAAAGGCCCCGGGAGTAGACAACATTCCATTAGAACTACTGAAGAGCCAGCCACGACAAAATTGTTCCATCTGGTGAGCAACATGTATGAGACAGTGAAATACCCTCAGACTTCAAAAAGAATATAATATTTCAAACCCCAAAGAAAGCAGGTGTTGACAGGTGTGAAAATTACCGAACAGTTAGTTTAGTAAGTCACAGCGGCAAAATATTACTTCGAATTCTTTACCGGCGAATGGAAAAACTGGTAGAAGCCGACCTCGGGGAAGGTCAGTTTGGATTCCGTAGAAATGTTGGAACACGCGAGGCAATACTGACCCTACGACTTATCTTAGAAGATTGACTAAGGAAAGCAAAACCTAAGTTTCTGGCTTTTGTAGACTTAGAGAAAGCTTTTGACAATGATGACTCGAATACTCTCTTTAAAACTCTGAAGGTGACAGGGGTGATAATGATAATAATATGCCTATGGGATTGGTGGCCGGGAGACCCCTCGCGGGGCGGTTCGGATGCCGCTCCACAATTTCTTTAACGCCACTACGGCGACTTGCGACTTGATGAAAGACACACAACACCCAGTCATCTCGAGCCAGAGAAAATCCCAGACCCGCTGGGAATCGAACACCCCCCCCCCCCCCCCCCGCGCGCGGGATGCGAGAGAGCGCTTACTTACTTACTTACTTTCCGTGTCCGGAACTAGACTTCAAACTTCAAAAAATCAGCAGCCAATATGGCCTTGTCATTTGCCTCCCATAAGTCATTCACTGTGCAGGGCTGGTCTAAATATGGACAGATAAGCAGGTGTTGAGGATCCTGGACAGAACCACACAGACAGAGAGCGTTCTCATTCTCTTTTAGGAAACCCCATTGCTGCAGGTTTGTCTTGCACTTTGGCACTTCTACCCTCATACGGTTTAGGGTTCTCCAGACTGTGTATGGTAGGTCTCCACCAGCCGCCAGTTCTTCTTTTACATCTTTATGGGAGTTTCTCAGGTCGATTTCCCACCTTTTCAAACGGTTCTCTGCAGCCGACCCTTCCACGGCTCGGGTACGTGACAGGAAACTCTTCCTCGAACAAAGCCGTCGGTCAGCAGGCTGGTGTCCATATAAAGGGTGACGCATGTCCTTTTCTTGCTTGTTTTTTCGGCTTCGGTAGCGATGTCACGTCGTATGTTGGGCGGTGCGATCCCCATGATTAAGTACATCTTGTGCACTGGGGTTGGCCTCAAGCATCCGGTAACAATCCGTGCCATTTCATTTACTGCGACATCGACTTTTCTCGCAGGTGTTGATGCAGACCATACTGGAGCGGAGTATTCCGCGGCTGACACACTGAGCGCAAGGGCTGAAGTTCTCAGGACTTTTGGGTTTGCACCCCAGGATCCGCTGGTTAGTTTCCTGATGATGTTGTTTCTAGTTGAGACTTTTTCCCTTGTGGCATTACAATGATGTTTATAGGTCAGTGTGCGATCCAACGTGACACCATGATATTTGGGCGTTTTACTATGCTCGAGACGTTCACCTTTGCATATTACATTTAATTCACGATAGGGTATTACTGTTCTTTAAATGGAATGCACAGACCTGCGTCTTGGAAGGGTTCGGCCTTAGGTGGTTTGCCTCATAATACTGGGAGAGGGCTTCCAAGGTACTGGTTAATTTCTATCCTACATCCATAAAATTGTTACCTTGGGCTGCAACTGCAGTGTCATCGGCATACATAAATTGGCGCGTGATGTTTGGCACTGGTTGGTCATTTGTATATATATTATACAGAGCTGGGGCGAGGACGCTTCCCTGAGGTAGGCCATTCCTCTGATTTCTCCACCTGCTCTTCTTACCCTGGAGACATACGAAAAATCTCCTATTATGCAGGAAAGTACCTATTAGTGATGTTAAATGGTAATCTCTTGTCACATTATATACTTTCCTAAGGAGCGTCCGATGGTTTACATTATCATATGCAGATGAAAGGTCTATGAATGCCACTCCCGTGATCTCTTTCCTCTCAAACCCATCCTAGATATGTTGGGTCAGGTTCAAGACTTGACCGCAGCACGATTTGCCTGGTTGGAAACCTGCCTGCTGTGGGATGATCTGTTGTTCCAAGACGCTTTCTATGCGACTTAGCGTCAGGCGTTCCTAGATCTTAAAACAGTGACATAAAAGAGACACAGGTCGGAAGTTTTTGGATCATCAGAGTCCTTTCCTGGTTTCAGAAGTGCAACCACTCGGGCTTTCCTCCACATCTTTGGAATATGGGGCCTTTCTACACATGCTTTTATCAAGTCTAGCAGCCACTGTAGGGTATTACTGCCAAAGTTTTTAATTTGCTCAACTCTGAGTTCATCGATACCAGGAACTCTGTTAATCTTCAAGCTGGAAATGGCTGCAGTAAGTTCTCACATTGTGAATGGTGCCTTGAAGTGATGACTTTCCTCTGCCGGATCACGTGCTAATGGTTCCTGGTACTTTCTGCCGTGGGTTTTGCCATTCATAAGGAGTGTAGTGGCGACTTGGTCTGCCGTGACGTTAGTAAATTTATCATTTGACTTTGTGGCGTCACCGTTAAGGTTCTTTAACAGTTTCCAAGCCCGCCTACTGTTCGCTTTCATGTCCAAGTTCTCCACGAGGTCACACCATTTGGCTTTGCGGTTCTCAGCTCTGACTGACATGAGTTCATCGCCTGCTAGAAGTGTCTCATCATCAAATGGGTCGTTATCGAAGAGCTTCTGGTATCTTTCCAGTAGTGGCTTTGCGTCCTCAGAGAGCCACATAATATACTGTGTTCTGCACCCTCGCGGAATTGTTTTCCTAGACACCTTCTGAACAAGTTTGACAAAAGAGTCGTACATTTCAGGTTGGGGGATTTTTGTTATTTCTGCAGCAATTAGCTCTCTAAATTTCTTCCAATTGGCCTTTTTAAAGTTGAATCTCCTTTTGAAAGGAACTTGTTCAGGCTTAACAACTGCATTGACCGTGCAAATTATGGGCCGATGCTGCGTGTGGGGAATTGGCTCCCCAATCAGTTTTCCACATTGGCCAGCGAGTTTCTTGCTAACAAAGATGTTATCGGGATTGTACCCTTTCTTCCATCTGCCACTATTAAAGGAGCTTGGAAGTTTTGGGTCATGTATGAGCAGTAGATCGTGTACCTCAGCCCAGGTCTCTAGTTCCACTCCGCTGCTGTTAGTTTCTTTATAGCCCTATGTAGTGCTCTGACAGTTGAAATCGCCCAATACAAAATTAAAATCTTGGTAACTGAAATTGCCCGGCTCAGTGAAGACAAAATCTGATTCTGGGCGTTAGTACACAGAGGTAACGCTATACTGCTGAGTTCGAACGTTTAATATCTCAATGGCTTGCCTGTCAGTCAGTGATGCAGAAATAACTCTAATTCCTGGCCTGGCGAAGAGGGCAATACCGTACCGGTCATGTTGTCTCTCCAAGATCATCTTCATTCCATCTATTTTGGGTGTGGGTTTTGTACTGCGCCGATGAGTTTCTTGAATCAGGAGGAAGTCACATTTATATTCTTTACACAAGTCAGATAATAAAACTTCTTTGTCTCTCGATATACCTTCAATGTTTATCGACATTGTCACAAGTAGCCTTAGAAAAGACCGTTTGGGTAGGGTCTTATTGGTCTTCATTTTCTCAGAAGTCCGTTCCGGTTGTTGAAGGATTAGCCGCTGATAGATCAACGTTGCCCGGGGTGCGCCCGATTGCGGTTCTCGTTTGTATCTTGCTGTCGCAATCTTCGCAGAGGCTCCTTCATTGCACCCCGAGCGAGAACGCTACCGCAAGACCACGAGTCGCGGGCGTGACAAGGGTAAAAACATGGAGCGAAAGGATATTTAAAATTTGTACAGAAACCACATGACAGTTATAAGAGTCGAGTGGCATGAAATGGAGGCAGTAGTTGAGAAGGGAGTAAGACAGGGTTGTAGCCTATCTCCGATGTTGTTCAGTCTGTATATTGAGCAAGCAGCAAAGGAAACAAAAGAAAAATTGGGCTTAGGAATTAAAATTCACGGAGAAGAAATAAAAACCTTGAGGTTAGGCGACGACATTGTAATTCTGTCAGAGACAGCCAAGGACCTGGAAGAGCGGTTGAACGGAATGGACAGTGTCTTGAAAGGAGGATATAAGATGAACATCAATAAAAGCAAAACGATTATAATGAAATGTAGTCGAATTAAATCAGGTGATGCTGAGGGAATTAGATTTGGAAATGAGACACTTAAAGTAGTATGTGAGTTTTGCTATTTGGAGGGCAAAATAACTGATGATGGTCGAAGTAGAGAGAATATAAAATGTAGACTGGCTATGACAAGGAAAGCGTTTGTGAACAAAAGAATTTTGTTAACATCGTGTATATATTTCAGTGTCAGGAAATATTTTTTGAAACTATTTGTAGATAGTGTAGCCATGTATGGAAGTGAAACATGGACGATAAATAATTTAGACAAGAAGAGAATAGGAGCTTTCGAAATGTGGTGCTACAGAAAAATGCTGAAGATTAGGTGGATAGATCACGTTACTAATGAGGGGCCACTGAATAGAACTGGAGAGAAGAGGAATTTGTGGCTCAGCCTCACTAAAAGAAGGGATCGTTTGGTACGACCCGTTCTGAGGATCAAGGGGTCACTAATTCAATAACAGAGGGAAACGTGCAGCGTAAAAATTGTGGAGGGAGACCATGAGATGAATACACTAAGAAGATTCAGAAGGATGTAGGTTTCAGTACTTACTCGGAGATAAAGAAGCTTGCACAGGTTAGAGTAGCATCAAACAGGTCTCGGGACTGAAGAAAGCAACGACAACAACAATGTCTCTTTTATATAGATATTTATCACAGACCGAGAAATGCTGTTTATGTCAGTCACTTTATGTAATATAAGGCACATATTTCTTCATTTGTTATTAGTTTTCGTGTTACCATTCTGTACATACCTTATTATAACAGCTGTTTTACGTCGTATACTCCTGATTGCTACTGTTGATGTTATTCGGTGTGCAGTGGGAAGAGTATTGCAACAGCTGCACTGCTATCCTTAGCGGTTGACGTTCGTGGATATCGTAACGCCTGCTCCGTTCTCCGCCACCGCCTACCATCGCGGGTATAGCTTCCTCTTTTATTATTTGTTATGTAAGATGTATTTTACACGTTACTACTAATTTTCAAATATCCCTCTAAATCCATTCTACGTTCATATTTCACTATGAGGTCTGAAGATAGTAACTTACCGATATCGGTAGAAACAAAAATAAATGTTTCTTGCGGTCGAGAGTCTTTATGTTCATCTTCAAGTACTAAGAAAAACTGCTGTTCTCCACCAGAAAGATTCTAAAAAATTACTAATCTTTAATCACCTCTTTAATCAGAGCCTAGCTGTACCAGCAGAAGGCTAAAGGCGAAGTGAACAGAATGCCCGAATATGGCGCCAGCTTCGACCTTATAAAGACTCGCTTCAGGATGTTACTGAACTTTGTTAATTTATAGTAGTTACAAATTCTGTAGGTCGAAAGTTCATCCTATATCACGTGTCGATTTTGTCATATTTTATTTGTACATTCTTTACATGAGCAGTATCTATTAAAGTACGCAGAACTAATTTATGCCTACGCAATGGGAATCTCTAGTTTATGACCATGAGTTTACTGACATGCTGGTGCCGTTCTCCCACTTTGGGAGACGTCTTGTGGGGTATAGCTACCTACGGGACGATCTCCCTGCCCCTCGGTTACCATCGGCCAGTGGCATCTATCGCACACGACTTCGTCGCCGGTCGCCTAATGACGGCCTACTGATGTATCCTACCGTGCATTGGAAGGTAGTACGACGCATTGTCAACGCGGTAACGATAGATTCTGACGTACGTTCGACCTGGTACGTGACAGTGAACAAAACACAGATACCTCGAGAGAGTCTTCCTTGGAAATTTGTGGTAAGATCTTACGGGACCAAACTGCTGAGGTCATCGGTCCCTAAGCTTGCACACTACTTAATCTAAGTTAAACTAACCTTCGCTAAGGACGACACACACACACACACACACACACACACACACACACACACACACACACACATGAGCGAGAGAGGACTCAAACCTTCGACGGGGGGAGCCGCGCGGACCGTGACATGACGCCTCTGACCGCGCGGCTATCCCGCGTGACAGCTTTTCATTGGATCCATCTTGCGAATTCGCCTCTATGTGTGAACTGCAACGTTCAGATACAGACGAACACCGGCTGCATTGTGGGTCGGCAGAAGGGATATGGTATTTTGTGCGTCAAATTTTGGCTCTCTTTTTGCGGATGTTGCCCGCTTATGTGGACTCACACACACTTCTCTAACCGAACACTGCTTGTTATCCGACGACGAAACACCACGCTGTCACTTGGATCAGAGGTCACGCGAATCATTATTTGTTTGGAGGTGGTGTGAGAGGACTCACGGATTTTTGGAACTGTTTAAACGATCGTCATTGCCGTATTGTGGAGAACTCTCAGCTAACACTTTTCGAACTTCTTGCGAACATCTTCCTTGATCCGCCCCGTAGCTGGATCATTCATGCTGAAAGGGTACAGTACCGCCCGACATTGAAAATAGGTACAATATTCTTCGTTATTCTTGTCAGAACAACATATTTTTTCTAATAATAACTCAATTTCAATTAATACAGCGAAGCCGGATACCAGTGTGGGAAAGAATGACAATTTATTTACTTAATTGATCACATGTGCACTCCCACAAAATAAATCCCTACATCCAGTTTGGTGAGATCTGTGAAATGAATGAATGTACGGTCGTCTGCTAACCGCAGATAGTGAATGTGAATAGATGATCATCTTTGAGACGATCCTTTGGCCACCTTTGGTGGGACCAAAGAGATGAAATTTACCTGAGCTTTGAGTGCCTGAAATGTGGCTGACCAATACGGTAGCAAGGTGCTCCACCACTTAGGCAGAGGTGCGAGAGGACTTGAAGAACGGCCAAGGTTTCGGCACTCTGCCGCTGGATCTTGTGCTGTTAAGACCTGTCTTAGGTGTGCTCCGTAAAGACAAAAGAGTGGAGACATGGTATGCATGTGGAATATTTAAGAGTAGTTTGAAATAATAATTTCTCTATTTCAGGAACTTTTGTGGGGAGAATTAAATGTCAGGCAGGTAATATTAATGGGATCGTAGTAATCTTCGGAAGTGACCAACGGTCACAATGAAACCACGTGTAGCAATAAGTTGAAATACTTCCGTGTGCTTAAGCTGAATTACTAGCGTGTGTACTATAAGTTGAAATATTTAAGAAATGGCGTGTGCAGGACTTGAAATTAGAGACGAGTACTTCCACTTGGTGAGTACTGTGTGAGTCTCAATCTGTGCATGAGACAAAGGATAAAGAGAAGTACTCGTCCATGGTATCAGTAGAGGACTCGTGTGTGTGATGAATATGTTCTTAATATTACTTTGCGAGATATGCTTCCGTGTGACGCTTGGTTCAAACTATAATACTCTGAGAGAGAAGCAAGGTGAGTCAGCCGTCTATCCAGCAACGCCACTTGGCTTGCATTGCACAGGAAGACGTGCATATATCTCCAGAGTTCATAGTAGGAAAGTAGAATTACGAAGTGGGGCAGTGTCGTGTGAAACTGGGATAAATATTAATGGAAGTGGGAAAGCTGAAAGTGATAATGTTGTGACTATTCCCTGTCTTGTATTTCATGTTGCAGTGTGGTGTATGTCATGTAATTGAAGTATGTGTGGTTTGCATGGGAGAGTAGCAAGGTAGTTTCAGAGGTAGTGGGTATGCATGTTCCTTTTGTACCGCTCGGTCTGGAGGAAAGTTTCGTGATGATGGTTGTGAGAGTCGAAGTGTGAGATATAGCAAAAGATCCACCATCCTATCCAGAAAGTGCACTGTAGCGTTAAATAATTACGAGACCATAAGATAGAGATTCACCAATGTAAAGCCATGCCCACTGGGCGGAATTTCTCACGTGTTATTGTTGTAGGTTATAGAATTTGTGTGTTTAGGTTATAGAATTTATCGGAATAAATAAGACAGTGAAAAGGAAAAGATTGGTAGCCTTTTCCTTCGAATTGTATGTTGTCATGATATCCAGAATTTATAATGTGTGCGCCACTCATATTCAGTGCGATGGCCATGTGTTGATAAAAGCCGTTTAAATAAAAAAAGAAAGGAAATGTGGTATTGCCAGTGCGTAGTGAACAGTCAGAGTTCTGTAAATTACTGATAGTCAGATGTGCGTTTCCATTGCGTATTATTCTTACAGGAGGATAATTTGTAACTTAATTGTGAGTACGAGAGTTCATGTTACTCGATAAATAAGAATGAATGCACTCGCTTGGCAGACCACTCATCTTGTAGGCGTGACTGCTTGATGAAGCAGTATGAGCAAGGCATATGGGTGCCTCTCATAATTTCGACCCTGCCAGGATTTTGCTGTTAGGGTTTGCTGTTAAGATTTTTTGATTTTGATGGAATATATTGTGATAGCGCTAAGAAGAAAAATTTTTTTTGTTTGCAATTTCTTTCTGGATTGGTGAGAATATTCTATTTTTTTAATGTAATTAATTGCTATATCGCCCAAGCTGGAAGATCGTTGTGTAATTTTTTTTTTGCGTAATGTCCGTAGTAACTAGGTCGCAGTCGAAAAGTGTAGTCACCATGGAGAATAGTGATTCTGGCGTGAACGTAGCAGTGCAGCAGGAAGTAGGTGTCGACTTTGGGTTAATGAGCGAGAACGGCAAACACACGGAAGGGGCTGAATTGTTCAGCGGACCGCGGCTAGGTGATCCTTTAAGTGGCGGGCTTTGTCCACAATCGGGGCTTTTCCCGACGACGTGGGCGAGCCGGGACTAGGTCAGGTATGCAGTGAAAGTGTAGCTACCCTTAGCAAAGCCACGGTTTCTCAGGCGAACGAGGTGAGCACACTGAAAGTAGCAAATGACAATGTGCTGCTGCAGTTTTTACAGAGGATGGATAAAGATAATAAGGAGAGAGATAGGGAGAATAAGGAAAGATTGGAAGTGATGGATAGAGATAATAAGGAAAGATTGGAAGCGATGGATAGGGAGACTAAGGAAAGATTGGAAGCAAATAAAGAAAGATTGGAGGCAAATATGGAAAGATTGGAGGCAATGGATAAGGGAAATAAAGAGGCAATGAGGAAGCTACACACAGTTATCGATGAGCATCTGCCCGTAGTTAATAATCGGTTAGATGAGGGGGAGAAGAATCTGGGTGCGCTGAAGCAAGTATGTGACACCGTGAAAGAAAAAGCCAATAATTTGGAGGTACGAATATTTGCAATAGAGAGTGATATTACAGAACGTAGGGACGTGTTGCCGGATGAGCGAACCAAAGAGATAGTGGAGGACTTACTTGCAGATAAACAAGGGGCATTAGACAGCGTGGAAGCTCAAGTCACCCGGCAGGAAGTGGCGCTAAATAAACACAGGGTTGAAGTTGCGGTGGTAGTGGTCAGAATGAATACGATTAGCGCAGATGTAGAAAAGATCAGTATAAGAGGCGAAACAGGCTCTGACAGTACGCAGCGAGAGGTTTATGCCGACCAGGAGGAGATACAATCGCTATTACAGTTTAAAGAGGCACAATTAGAAACAAATAGGAAACATAGGGAAGAACTTGCACAGTTGCAATTAGCGTGCAGAGGTGAAGGTGAAACACCACCAGGTAGACTGCAGAGGGAGAGTGAGATAAATTCAAAAAACGAAAATAGGCAGAAAGAGGGAGACGAACTCAGAGAGTTAGAAGAACGGTTGTGTCAGATAAAATAGGTGGCAAACCCAACTGGGTATAGTCCAAGGTCGGAAAACATAAATGCAGAAGAAGAATGTAGAAGGCACTTTGTGTCGGTACAAATGTACACTTGTTTTCCCGATCCTGATAATTACCAACATCCATGCCTGTGGCTGTCTCAATTTCAAGATTCATTACCTTCATCGTGGGGACCGCTCCTCAAAATGAAGTTTGTGTGTAACAATTTGAGGGACGAGGCTAGAGCGAAAATGCAGGAAGTTATTAAAGACTGTAGTAGCTACAAGATATTTTGTGACAAGTTTTTAAATGAATTCTGGTCGAAAAGTAAGCAGGACCAGGTTAATCAAAGCATATTGATGATGCCAAATTGTAACGAAGGTGGTATAAGAGATCCTGTGGCGTGCTATCAGGAAATGCTGAGACGAAATAGGTATTTGGATGTGCCATACGAACCTGGGGAGCTCTTTGGGAACTGTATAACGAAGTTGCCAGTGAAATTGTGCAGAGATATAGTGATAGCAGCAGAGGCTTAGACGATGCTTCGTCATTTCAGCACTTGTTACAGGAACTTGGTAATGAGAGCAACATCGTAAATGGAGACACGACTCATAGGTCAGACAGTGTCGGGGATAGGAACGGCAGAAACTATCAGAATGACAGGAGAGCATGGAATCCTGGCATTTCATTCTTTTCATAATGGATTGATGGATAGGAGAAACTAATCCAACATATGAGCCCTTAGCATCTTGCCTTAAAACACTTGCCGCTGGCACTGAAAATTGTCTATGTAGCAGACATACTGTACTGATATGTAGGAGTGCAAATACCATACTTCTGATCACAGAATAAAACACCAGTAATGGAATCTGTTAGGCTGGTCTCTCAGAGCAAAATTTGCAAATTTTGATTTGGAACACTAAAGTAAAAGGACTGTTTCCTCAAAAAAAAAAACCAGTTGCTAAAAAGTTATGTAATAATGCCAATGAGTCCAGTATAATTAGTGCGATTTGACTATTGCAAGTACTTAACACGTAATGTAAAACGTCAACATGGTGACCGAAGTTTTTAGATTAGCTGCCATCTGATCGGTAGTATGTCATTGTCATAGTGACAGTTATAATGAGGAGCTGTGTATGGTTGTTCGGAATCTGGTGTTAGGGAAAGAGGCCACTAGCACCAAAGTTTCTAACACTTGGGCTGTCCCATTTCTCCCAGCTTGTATATTTTCTGCACACATTTAATTTTCGTGTAAGCACAGATTCCTAACTAGCAAATTCTTTACTGTGTATAGTGGACCATTCAGAGTTAGGCAGATTGTCCATGAAAATGCTGTACTGATTGAGACGATCAAGGGAAAACAATCGCGTGGGCTTCATCACATTTATAACATCAAATTATGGCAAAGTGAAGGATAGATCGAAAGTAGGCAAGTTATGGTAGATAGTCAGTGTATTTATTTGTGGTGTGTAACGTTGTGTAGCGTCAAATCGAACATAAGAATTTTCAGCCGGGATGTCAGGAAGTATGACGGAATAGACTGGTCGAATGAGTCATGAACAGGAGTCGACAGAGTGGTGTATGTACGTATTTTTTGCCATATGAATAAGGATCAAGCAGAAACGACGTGATGATTAATGAGTGGATAAAGATGGTAGATAATGAGAGAAGCGACGTAATAAATAGTAGTTGATAAAGGTGATATTTAAGGAGAGAAGCGACGTGAAGCAGTGTGATTAATAAAGAGAGATTCGACGTGATGAAACAGTGGTAAATAAAGGTGAGTAGAATTAATAATGTGGAGATGTCTTAGATGTATGTTACAGAGAGGCCTTTGTATGCTGCAATCGAGATTGATGCGAATGGCGAAGGAAGACCAGGAAATGATGGAGTAATGGACGGACGGAGAGCCAAAATACGAATGAAGAGATGAGGACAACTGCACAACGTGAAGGGACATAAAGGGAGTATGAGATCCAGATGGTGAACGTTGTGGAATACTGACGTAAGATGTAATATAAGTGTAAATCTAATTCTTACCATAACATTTGCAACATGAGAAAAAGTAATTTTCGTTGTTGTTGTTGAAGCCTGGCGCCAGTATAACTATTCAAAACGGTACCAAGAATGTGTACAGTTTTTTTGCAGGATGAATAATTTGTGTATTTTTTTTTCTTAGATGAAATGTCGCAATTCTAAGTTGATATTTAACAGGATGAATAATCGGTAAAGTGAATGCAGAGGTAAGCCGATGGAGAGAGGTGCCAGAGTGAAAGGACGAATTCAGAGACTGGAATGCTATCTCCGAAACAGCTTCATGTGTTATGTGGTTGAGTATAAGGGAGCAAAGGTATGGTATGTTGTCGTGAGTGTGGTGGTGTTAAGGTTAGATGACTTCTAGACCTATTCTGTTAGTGTATTAATGGATTGAATGAGAAGGAAAATGTGATGTCTGGTGAGTGAGAGTCGTAGAGTAGTGTGATCAATGCGCACACTCCTGTAAAGGGGATGCTACCGATCCATAACTAAAACATTATTGGGCTTTATTGTTTGATTTGGATGAACCTCGATGGCAGGTCAGGACCTGACATCATGTGGATGGTTCATGCATGTCCTAGAAATGTTGTTATAAATAATAAAAAGGTAAAATATATAAAGAGATATTAATTTCAGTCTGTCACAAGCACAAAGGTGCATTGTATGTTGTAGATTTAGAGTCATCAGTTTCTAAAATGTTTATTGTGTTAGGATGTTAAAGTAGTTTACTATTTAACAACATGTGGTAGGTAATTGTGAGCTGTGTAGATTATTTCTTATTTTTTGTTAGAACGCTTTCAAGGGGTATTAATTTCAGTCTGTCACAAGCACAAAGGTTCATTGTATATTGTAGTTTTAGAATCAACAGTTTCTAACATTTTCACTGTGATAGGATGTTAGAGTAGTCTACTATTTGATATTGTAATTATGAGCTGTACAGATTGTTTCTTATTCCTTTTTTTTTTTTTGACGCGTTCATGTTTTGTATGAGGGACGACAGGTACAATCAATAGCGCAAGTCTGGTCTGTATATAGAATAGAGATAAATGCTGATGTTGTATGTGTAGAAAACTAGGGTGTATGATTTTATGTTTTTTTTAGAACAAAGTTTCTTTTATTACCAATGTATCTAATAGATCATACATGTAATCAATGAGTATTTAAATACTGTAAGAATATCCTTTTGTCTGTAATGTTGCGAGATGTACGGAAGGGTCTGACTGATTGGGTGTCGTAGCGCTGAGGGGCTACACAGAATGCGCCCATACCACATAAGCCAAGCAGACGTCGGCATGGGAGAGGCAACAGAGCCGGTGCGCTCCCCACTCCACTGCCGGTCGAGGTACACTCCACGCGCCCACTACAGCAGGTCAACAGCCTGGGGCGACACGCACGTACCACTGGCCATTCATAAGTTCCGCCACCCTTACGACTGGGGAAAGTATCCCGCGGAGGCAACAGCGGGTGGTTTCTTCTGCTCAACGGCTTGCGCGGCGGCGCCACGGCAGAATGAACGACGCGCGGCAGAGTCCTGCGGGCATTTTTTACCAGCAACTATTAACTAGTACTGGACTGTGGAGCTGTGAAACTAGATGACTGCTCGTATGTCTCCATAAGGTGGAAAGTGAAGCACTGGTGTTCCCACGTTGTGAGTGGTGGAAAAGATTTTGTCTTTAGCAGACAGGACGATTGTTTTGTTTTTGTCTTGACCACTGATCGGTGGGATCCATAAACTTTTGGTAGTGACTTGTTAAGTGTACTTTGTAAATTGCATGTGGGACGCTTGGTATACATAAAGAGGACAGTTGTCGTTTGGTGACTAATTATTGTATGCACGCAAGAAACTAAAGTGGGACATTGACATTTGCATTTGTAGAAGGAGACATTTCTTTAATTGGTGCGGGAATAAGTGCTGTTTGTTGGAACTTACGACTTTTAGTTACACCATGAACTGAAAGGACAGAACCATGGGTAATAGTAGTTGTAGGGCCATTTCTGGATGACCAGATTCGTGTGGATGGTACTCTGAGAGTGACTATGACATTTGTGTTTAATGTGAGATACAGTTTACTGTTCAGTGCGTGATCAAAATGCCGATTTGAGTGACCTAAAGACTTTCGTCCGGGTAACCATGGGAGAGCTTTGACACCGAGACAGTGTTTCTAGGAAAACTATCAGCAACCTTTTGATCCCAAGAAAATCACAGAATAAAATGATTCCGTGTGACTCGCAAGATAGGAAATAATGTATTTGTACTTGTAATTGTGTAAATTTTTTAATATGTTTCATTCCTGAAGGGACAGCAAGTGTAATTGTATTTCATTAACATTTGTGTTTAGAATAGTTAGTGTTTTTTTTGTTTGTTCTGGGTTATCAAGTTCACGTAGCATGTTTATTAGAATATTTGGTACAATGATGCTTTAATTATTAGCCAGTGGCGTAATACTAACGTAGCAGCTCTTGTTGCATTGGTCAGTAAGGTTGCCACAGGGGACAAGAGTTTGCATTGCACAACAAATATCGGAATTAACTGATGCATTTTGATGTCGTGGACAGTAACGATCTTGTTGGTGTGTTGACTGAAGCCACTTATTTGCATTATCACTGTGGCGATATTTCACATTAAAGTGTAATGAAGGCTAGTCGAAATGCAAGTTCTTGTTGTCTAAATGTGTAACAACAGAGAAATGAGCAGTAGAGTAAGGTACGAGAGCTATTGGTGGATTCAAGCACTTATTGCTCACTATTTACTGCGTGTATTGATCAAAGTTGATGGACTGACTAGCTCAGCAGCAGGTATTTGTACTGGTGGACAAGGATAAAGTTAAACTCACAGTCGAGTAGTGGTGGCAATTGCTTAAGTGATGATAGTTAATGAGGTATGACATGATGTCTTAGATTGACTATATTACGTAACCAGTATGTAACTTGTGGTATATATCATTGTTTTTCTTCTCAGTTTTATTTCTCTGTAGGTTTGATGTATGTTTTAGAGTAATGGTATGGAGCCTGACATTATACATCGAACTAGTGTACGCAATTTTTTCTTTTGTTGATTTTGTTTTGTATTTAGACATTGCCATGTAAAAGATTATTACAACGCAATTTATGAATGACGGATTACTCGTTCTGTGTTTGGATGGTGAGCTATTTAAAATTTCATGAGTACAATTAGTATTTTTTTATTTGTCATAGAATTAATGAAGTTTGGATTACTCATAAAAATAACGAAGATCCCAGTAACTAAGCAAATTTTAATCTCAACATTATTTTTATTTGTATGATGTAATGTTTTATTTGTCATGTGGATTGTTGTAAATTTGTATGTGTACATTACTCCGGATTGTGGAGAGTACAATAATGCAACAACTGTGTCAATAATTTGGTAAAGTAACAGCATTTGGTCGTCTATTTGAGGTCACCAGGGGCTAAGGTCTCTTCCTGGTTATTATGATGACTTGCTACGTTTGTTCTAACACAGTTTTCTTAAAAAAATGTTCAGAACTATCCTCGCATTGCAAGGATAGTACCGTGCCATTTTTTTCTGCATGGGTAGCCGGTGGTGAAAGGGTACAGTACCGCCCGACATTGAAAATAGGTACAACATTCTTCGTTATTCTTGTCAGAACAACATATTTTTTCTAATAATAACTCAATTTCAATCAATACAGCGAAGCCGGATACCAGTGTGGGAAAGAATGACAATTTATTTATTTAATTGATCACATGTGCACTCCCACAAAATAAATCCCTACATCCAGTTTGGTGAGATCTGTGAAATGAATGAATGTATGGTCGTCTGCTAACCGCAGATAGTGAATGTGAATAGATGATCATCTTTGAGAGGATCCTTTGGCCACCTTTGGTGGGACCAAAGAGATGAAATTTACGTGAGCTTTGAGTGCCTGAAATGTGGCTGACCAATACGGTAGCAAGGTGCTCCACCACTTAGGCAGAGGTGCGAGAGGACTTGAAGAACGGCCATGTTTCGGCACTCTGCCGCTGGATCTTGTGCTGTTAAGACCTGTCTTAGGTGTGCTCCATAAAGACAAAAGAGTGGAGACATGGTATGCATGTGGAATATTTAAGAGTAGTTTGAAATAATAATTTCTCTATTTCAGGAACTTTTGTGGGGAGAATTAAATGTCAGGCAGGTAATATTAATGGGATCGCAGTAATCTTCGGAAGTGACCAACGGTCACAATGAAACCACGTGTAGCAATAAGTTGAAATACTTCCGTGTGCTTAAGCTGAATTACTAGCGTGTGTACTATAAGTTGAAATATTTAAGAAATGGCGTGTGCAGGACTTGAAATTAGAGACGAGTACTTCCACGTGGTGAGTACTGTGTGAGTCTCAATCTGTGCATGAGACAAAGGATAAAGAGAAGTACTCGTCCATGGTATCAGTAGAGGACTCGTGTGTGTGATGAATATGTCCTTAATATTACTTTGCGAGATATGCTTCCGTGTGACGCTTGGTTCAAACTATAATACTCTGAGAGAGAAGCAAGGTGAGTCAGCCGTCTATCCAGCAACGCCACATGGCTTGCATTGCACAGGAAGACGTGCATATATCTCCAGAGTTCATAGTAGGAAAGTAGAATTACGAAGTGGGGCAGTGTCGTGTGAAACTGGGATAAATATTAATGGAAGTGGGAAAGCTGAAAGTGATAATGTTGTGACTATTCCCTGTCTTGTATTTCATGTTGCAGTGTGGTGTATGTCATGTAATTGAAGTATGTGTGGTTTGCATGGGAGAGTAGCAAGGTAGTTTCAGAGGTAGTGGGTATGCATGTTCCTTTTGTACCGCTCGGTCTGGAGGAAAGTTTCGTGATGATGGTTGTGAGAGTCGAAGTGTGAGATATAGCAAAAGATCCACCATCCTATCCAGAAAGTGCACTGTAGCGTTAAATAATTACGAGACCATAAGATAGAGATTCACCAATGTAAAGCCATGCCCACTGGGCGGAATTTCTCACGTGTTATTGTTGTAGGTTATAGAATTTGTGTGTTTAGGTTATAGAATTTATCGGAATAAATAAGACAGTGAAAAGGAAAAGATTGGTAGCCTTTTCCTTCGAATTGTATGTTGTCATGATATCCAGAATTTATAATGTGTGCGCCACTCATATTCAGTGCGATGGCCACGTGTTGATAAAAGCCGTTTAAATAAAAAAAGAAAGGAAATGTGGTATTGCCAGTGCGTAGTGAACAGTCAGAGTTCTGTAAATTATTGATAGTCAGATGTGCGTTTCCGTTGCGTATTATTCATACAGGAGGATAATTTGTAACTTAATTGTGAGTACGAGAGTTCATGTTACTCGATAAATAAGAATGAATGCACTCGCTTGGCAGACCACTCATCTTGTAGGCCTGACTGCTTGATGCCACAGTATAAGCAAGGCATGTGGGTGCCTCTCAATGCCAGGAGATAAATTTGATACATTCACGCGTAGGAGATTAAACAGATAATGGTACCTACACGACACTACGAGAAGAAATGCAGTGAAAATGGGGCGACGGCGTCCGTGCAGTATAGACGTCGTAAGCGCGTTTTCCAGAAGGGCTACAATTTTTTTTCTTTTTTGACGCTTGTAGTACGTACCATTCTTATAATATCTTGGTGACAGAGATAAGTCATGGAAAAGGCGGATTTATTTTTTGTCAATAAATAAGTGAAATAAAGGACAAGTCATGGAAAAGACGGATTAATTTTTTGTCAGTAAATAAATGAAAAAGAAGTGATCAACGTTGCAGACACTCATGCTGGGGCCCCGGGTTCGACTCAAAGTGCTGGCAGGGAATTTTTTTCCTTGGTTGGATGACTTCACCGGAGTGTATTCTGCCTCGTGAGGCCAATTGAGGAGCTACGTGATTGAGAGATAACGGCTCCAACGTCAAAACGTTGACTACAGCCGGGAGTATTGTGTGTTTACCCTATGCCTCTCCGTTCCACATCTGATGCTGAATGACTCAGGATGACACGGCAGTCGGTCGACTATCGCGTTCTCTTCAGGGCCTGCTGGCGATTTTATTTATTCCTGAGATATAAGTTAACTGTAATAGGTACATCATCTAAAGCGATATACGGAATTTTGTGTCGGATGGGAACTCCGGTTTCCCCCCTTATCGCGAGCGTTCTTCGCCTTACCACTGTAAGCTATCGGAGTACGCTCCCCGAACCGACCCAAACCGGCATAAATTTACATATGTCGCTCTAGGTAAGTTCCTCTATACCTATTACAGTTACGCTGAATTTCAGGAATAAATTTAAACAAACTGTGTTCAGAACTCCACAGGAAGAGCAACGTTTCTTACATTTATGTGTCTAAATAAATATTCCATTCACTTACTTTAGGCTGGTGTAATAGTTCGTAGTGTGTTTGGTTTGCACGTTGCTATTCCGGCTGCTATGGGTTTATTTATCGATTGTAATTTTCGTAGTTCACTGTTGCTATTTTGACATTTTGTTATTTAGAGATAATGACTGGAGCCGCGGACGCTAGAAATTGGAGTACCAAGCGGGGAAGTCGGAACATTTTCATTATATTCTTGTGTTTAAGTTCTGTAGAGGAGTGACAGCAGGGGAGGCAGCCAGAAGCATTAGCGCCTTGAATGGGGATAATGCCATTGGACTGAGTACGGCAAGAAAATGGTTTTCTCGTTTAAGGAGGATCGTTTTGACATTAGTGACTCTGCACATTCAGGAAGACCTTCGGGTTTGATGAATGTGGTTTAAACGCACTAATCCACAATGATCCACATCAGTGTAGTCGGGAACTGGCATATGTGATGAACTGTGATCACTCCGCCATCGTGCGTAATATGTACACAATGAGAATAAATCTCTGCCTGCTCAGCATCAACTGATTCGGGAAAAACACTGGTTATTCCTACCGAATATCGTTACTGGCTTCATGCTAACATAAGGAAAACAAAGGAATGATTCAGCCCAAACAAAGTAGCAACTCTCTGTACAAAGACCTGCTCGCGTGTACAAAAAAAAAAAAAAAAAAAAAAAAAAAAACCCATGTGATTCATCTGGTGCAACAGCGACGGTGTCTTGTATTACAAGTCGCTCCCCCGAGGTGTGACCATCACTGCTGGCATTTATTGTTAACAACTGAGACATCTCGCAGACGCAGTCCATGAACAGTGACCAGGTGCTACTCCACGACAACATCTTGCCTGCATCCTGCTACACTGACAAAAAAACTCTATACACGAGTTGGATTGGGAAGTCATTCCGCACCCACCTTATCCACCCGATCTTGCGCCCTCGGTTTTTCACCTTTTCTCCTCTCTTTGGAAGAACCTTCAAGGAACTTCCCTTCCGGATGAAAACGCGTTCCGAATATAGCTCTATGAGTTCTTCACCTGAAAACGTAATTCCTACAGTCGCGGAATGGAAAAGTTACCCCAGGGTTGGCAGTCTCTTGCGAATGATGAAGGATAACTTATTATTGATGACTAACGTCTGTGTTACGTGCATCTGTTGTGTTTACAAGTCCGTGGAAAAACGCTACGAAGCTATGTACCAACCCAATATATTGTAATTCAGAGAAAAATACTTTAACTGAAATACCCTGCAGGTATCTTGTCTGCAAACTTTTTTTTTGTTTAGCGAACTCAAGTAGCAGACTCTGCAAGAGAGGCGCTCTGCATCGCGGTGTGGCTTGCTGTCCAGGTTTCGAGAGGGTGCGTTTCTGGATGAGGTATCGAATATATTGCCTCCCCCTACTTATACCTCCCGAGGAGATCACGAATGTAAAATTATAGAGATTCGAGCGCGCACGGAGGCTTTCCGGCAGTTGTTCTTCCCGCGAACCATACGCGACTGGAACAGAAAAGTGAGGTAATGACGGTGGCACGTAAAGTGCCCTCCGCCACACACCGTTGGGTGGCTTGCGGAGTATAAATGTAGATGTAGATGTACAACTGAAACTTTTCATGCCGTTCATTACGAACATGCTCGAAAAAAAAGAAATACTTAACAAACTAAGTTCTTTGAAAATGAGCAATCTTTCAATGAAATTCACTTTCATCGAAATATATCAGCCAGGAAAGGTAACACACAGATAATATTATGACTTTTATCTTTGGGACATAGTGGAAGGTAGTAATCGCTATGTTGTTCTCGTTGGTAGTTTCTGTAATTTTGGTGCAGTACTGTTTGCAAGTTGGATGTCTTAAGGTGAGATTGCCTGTTTGTCTTGCTGGATAACAATCACCAGATATGGTGCGCATGTAGCGACCCATACACGGCGGTTTTGGTGTGTTGTTTTCCAGTACGCAACGTGGTAACTGTTCCTCAGAGGAGGAGTCCGGTGTGACTGGGACGGCTAACCACAAGCACAACCGCTCCCTCGCCGGCGGCCGTGGTCCCACGTGTCAGCCGCCACTTAACCTGCCCACCGAGCTCGTATTTGCAACGCAGATTGCGTATTCAGGCGCTACGGCTGGCGCCTCCTTCATAATTCAAACTGGCGCGCGCTGCTCGCCGCCGGCTGTGTGCTCGTTATGCGCCGCGCTCCAGCACGTGAAAGGAGTCTCGAGTTGGTGGCCCGCGGCGACGCCGTGCCGATGCCGGTGCTGACTGGGCAGTCAGCAGTCAGCGTCGTACGCCCCGGGCAGTCAGCGGGATATTCTCCGCAACTTCCGGCATCTAGTAGAAGGTATCACCGTTGCAGTTTACTGCCACATCCGTGCTCCAGTTCCACTTACAACAAGGTTCTTAGTGTGTTTATTATAATTTAATGTAAGCGGTTATATCGAAACTCCTTAGATTTGAAGAGTGAGTTGATAAGAGTTCCTGACTATTGTGTCCAATTACAAAGCCAGCGATCATATATCGCTAGACGGTGTGGCAAAACTGAGTTGAGCTGTGAATGGTTCTTGTCCCTTGCTAAAATTATTTTTATTTGAGATAAACAAACTTCAAAAAAAAAAAAAAAGTTCAGATGTGTGTGAAATCCTATGGGACTTAACTGCTAAGGTCATCAGTCCCTAAGCTTACACACTACTTAACATAAATTATCGTGGGGACAAACACACACACCCATGCCCGAGGGAGGACTCGAACCTCCGCCGGGACCAGCCGCACAGTCCATGACTGTAGCGCCCTAGACCACGTGGCTAATACCGCGCGGCCAGCTAAACAAACTCTCGACATTTATTTGCTAAAATTTACAGTACAGTTTCAAGCTTATTTTAAGGCATTTGTATCTTCAGAAAAAAAACCTACTGCATCATGAAATAACGAGTAAAGTGAGTAGAAAAAAATTACAAAAACAACTAGATGCACGATAAACAGTGTAAAATCCATTTACATTGGAAAATATCGTACATGAAATAACAGTGCAGCTTCGCAATTAAAATCACTTAAAACAAAGTAGACTGCAAAGAATTAAATGATTTCACCTAATAGCCCACTAACTTGCTCACAAATTGTCGGTAATTTTTAATCAGGCACTGAAACCAGTATGCAAAGGGGCCAACCCTGCTTCGAATCTTAAAGGGAAATACACAATAAATAACAAACTAATTGGTTACAGAAACATAAATCAAGCTCAAATGACGTCAAACTGAGAGTTACCAACTGAACAGGTATCTGACCACTTTAAACAATATACGCACTGATGAGCCAAAACACTATGACCACCTCTTAATAGGATGTTTGTATGTCTTTGTAACGAAATACATCACGGATCCTGCTTATCAGGGGTCCGACAATATGTTGGTAGGTTTGTGGAGGTATACGGCGTTAGATGTCTACGCACAGGTCACATAGTTTGCGTAAATAATGCGCCGCTGACGTGCATACGCGGTGACGGCACCCGATACTGACCCACATGGGTCCCGTAGGATATACACCCGGCCAATTTGCTCGCCGAGGCATCAACGTAAGTTCACTATAATTCTCCTTAAACCATTGTAGCACGGTTCTGGGTAAGTGACACGGAGACATCACCGTCGAGGAAGACGCCAAGTATGAAGGGATGCAGGTGGTTCGCAGCTGTCAGCGTGTCTTCGATTACTATCACAGGTCCCATGCAAGCGCTGGAGAACGTCTCCCACAGTGTAATGCTGCTCCCAGCAGCCTGCATCGGTGGCGCGCTGCACGTTTCGAGTCGCCGTTCACCTCGATTGCGGCGTTTGTTGAGACTATCTTGTGTAGCAAAATCGTGATTCACCCGAAGAGACGACGCGTTTTTATTGATCGACAGTCGAATCTCGATGGTTCCGTGCCCACTGCAATCGTAACTGACGATGTCGCTGGGTCAACGTAGAAGTGGTCTGCATCGGAGCTCTATGTTCAACAACGAACGACGAACAGTGTATACCGAAACACTTGTGCGTGCAACAGCGCTGTGCTCTTTCGCCAGAGAGGCCACAGATCACCATCTGTCCTGTTTCATAGAGCAGACAAACCGCCTGACTCCCCGTTCTGTGAAGAGCCGTGGACGTTCAAATATTTAGCGCCTAGTGGCAGATTCACTCTCCTTCTACCTCTCTCCGTAGATGCTCACGACAGTAGCACGTGAACATTAGACCAGCTCGTCCGCAGGCTCTGCGTACTAATAATCTGCCCCATCTCGAAGTGGCTTATCTCAAAGCATTTTCCTATTTGCAGCCCATATCTTCGCTAGGTTGATCCCCCGTCCGCGTCTGCTCCGCTTGCATACTTTTGTTATTGCAACATGTGCGCGCAACGCCACCGGAACAACACCCAACGTCACCGTGGACAGTGGCCATGATGTTTTGGCTGTTCTGTAAATGACGAAATCTGGAAGAGAACGTGAGTCACACAGCGAGTACCGGTAATACACTACTGGCCATTAAAATTGCTACACCACGAAGATGACGTGCTACTGACGCGAAATTTAACCGACAGGAAGACGATACTGTGATATGCAAATGATTAGCTTTTCAGAGCATTCACATAAGGTTGGCGCCGATGGCGACACCTACAACGTGCTGACATGAGGAAAGTTTCCAACCGATTTCTCATACACAAACATCACTTGACCGGTGTTGTCTAGTGAAACGTTGTTGTGATGCCTCGTCTAAGGAGGAGAAATGCGTACCATCACGTTTCCGACTTTGATATAGGTCGGATTGTAGCCTATCGCGATTGCGTTTTATCGTATCGCGACATTGCTGCTCGCGGTGATCGAGATCCAATGACTGTTAGCAGACTATGGAATCGGTGGGTTCAGGAGAGTAATACGGAACGCCGTGCTGGATCCCAACGGACTCGTATCATTAGCAGTCGAGATGACAGGCATCTTATCCGCATGGCTGTAACGGATCGTGCACCCACGTCTCGATCCCTGAGGCAACACATGGGGACGTTTGCAAGACAACAACCATCTGCACGAACAGTTCGACGACGTTTGCAGCAGCATGGACTATCAGCTCGGAGACCATGGCTGCGGTTACCCTTGACGCTGCATCACAGACAGGAGCGCCTGCGGTGGTGTACTCAACGACGAACCTGGGTGCACGATTGGCAAAACGTCATTTTTTCGGATGAATCCAGGTTCTGTTTACAGCATCATGATGGTCGCATCCGTGTTAGGCGACATCGCGGTGAACGCACATTGCAAGCCATACTGGCGAATCACCTGGCGTGATGGTATGGGGTGCCATTGGATACACATCTCGGTCACCTCTTGTTCGCATTGACAGCACTTTGAACAGTGAACGTTACATTTCAGATGTGTTACGACTCGTGGCTCTAACCTTCATTCGATACCTGCGAAACCCTGGATTTCAGCAGGATAATGCACTACCACATGTTGCAGGTCCTGTACGGGTCTTTCTGGATACAGAAAATGTTCGACTGCTGTCCTGGCCAGCACATTCTCCATATCTCTCACCAATTGAAAACGTCTGGTCAATGGTGGCCGAGCAACTGGCTCGTCACATTACGCCAGTCACTATTCTTGAGGAACTGTGGTATCGTGTTGAAGCTGCATGGGCAGCTGTACCTGTACATACCATCCAAGCTCTGTTTGACTCAATGCCCAGGCCTATCAAGGCCGTTATTTATTACGGCCAGAGGTGGTTGTACTGGGTACTGATTTCTCAGGATCTATGCACCCAAATTGCGTGAAAATGTAATCACATGTCAGTTCTAGTATAATATATTTGTCCAATGAATACCCGTTTTCTTCTTGGTGTTGCAATTTTAATGGCCAGTAGCGTACAATGTATGTTAATCAGGCTGAATTACACACAGTATATACAGCAGCTCATATTAATTTACAGCACTTGCAGACGTCCAACCAGCCGATAACATCCCCGTCCTACAACACACTCATACCGAAAAACTCGATGTACCCAGGTTCTGCTACGGTAATGACCAGTCACATTGCCCAGAAGCAAACTGCGCCCAGGCTTGCCGAGTCGCAAGTGTCCGGCTAGTGCACTCTTCCTTGTGCCGCTGTTCAACCACAAGCAGCCATGGCGTGAAATCATATCGAACGATTGGTTTCTCTATCAGTATCCGCCCGCTGCCTGTTGCTCGCTCGCTCTTCAAGACTCCATCCCACTCCCTCTTCTCCAGCGTGCCCGTGTCGCGAAGGACGCCGTGCAGGGCCGTCATTTCCTTAACATCAATACCGCGCCGGTGGCGCGGATTTCAAAGGGTCGCGGTTGCCTGACATCCTGCGAGGGCACAGCTGAAAAATCTTTTTTTTTAATGAAGCGGCTTATTCTTGTGGTTTCGTGTGGAATGCTAAACTGATAACAAAGAAGCTGTATCACACACAATTTTTTACAATTAACACAACACCTCTCTGTTTTGCCTAGCTTTTATCCTCTCATATGGACACTGTTGTTTTCATAATGCGGCAAATTTATTTTATTTTTAATTTTTTTTAATTTACTGTAATATCAGTGATAGGGTCCTAAGTATTCAGATAAAGTCCGTGTCATTGTCAGTGCCATTATTGGCACTTCCGTCTGGTATTTGCTTTCTGAAACATGGCTAAATATTTAAGTCTTCTACTCCTTAACAGTCCGCTGCTAAGCTCGCCGTAGGCTACAACTCCAAAAGAAATTGTTCTTCGCAGTAGAGCGTTCGGAAGTTGTTTATATAATGACGCCATTCAAGAGTGGGAGCCGGTAGTACTATTCGTCCTAGAAAAATCTCCAAAAGGAAGGAAACACTTCCGCGGTGAACAAAATTTCTCCCAGCATTGTTCTAAGCGTGCCCAGACTCGTGTTTTCCACCAACGTCCATCCGGCCGAACGTCTATTCCGATGAGCAACACGTCGAGAGTCATATGCACAGTTTCACTTTAAAAAGAAATTATAGCAATTACCTTTTCAAATTATACAATGATATATTTTTTCATCATACAATAGTAATTATCTTTAGCATTTAACTTATTTCGACTTTCTCCAATCATTAATCTTCCTGAATTTCAGAAATTCACAAAATGACTGATTTACAAGAATAGATTCAATTAGCGTCATATGTAATTCATTACACTTCCTATTAGAGGGATAATTAACACCAGAGTGAATTATTTCCCTTCCTTCGTATCTTAATTACAAATTCCAGTGAAGCGCTCCGCTCCGCAGACCGCACAACTTCTCTCTCGCAGCCACAAATCAGATATTGTACAACATGTAACACTATTTGGTTGCATATTCTTCGCAGTAATTCTTGCTGGTAGACATTAACCTTGTCGGAGCCCACTTCACACATGACAGGATGTAGGAGGTGCGCAATAACTTACATGCAGGATTATTGCCGTTGTGGTGTCCCCCCTTGTTACCACACATCTCACAGAAGCCTACCAACTTAGTATACACCCAATGTACCCCATGGGATAACCTCGCTCTCACCGGCCCACATATGTGGTGCGATGCTTGCTTCGCGCAGCCATTCGCCCGGATGACGGCGTGCAGGGACCCAACTGTCGACTTGGTGTAACAAGAAATGCGATTCATTTGACAGGCGACACGCTTCTATTGATCCACGGTGAAAACCCAGTGATGTGTGCCCGCTGCAATCGTATCTGACTGAGTCATTGAGTCATCATACGAACACTTAGGGGTCGTGTGATGTGGAGCCTTTGAACGGTGTGCTCCGAAACACTTGTGCCTGCACCAGCATTGTACTCCGCCGTCATATCTGCCACAGATGGCTGCCTATTCTGTATCACACAGGAGGGGTCCTTCGACCTCTCCGTTTCGTGATGAGACGTGGACGTCCAGTACCGTACTGCCTACGCCTTATTCCACCATCCTTCAGCTACTTTCCATAGGTGCTCACGGCAGTAGTACGCCAGCAGGGGACCAGCTTCGCCGTTTCAGAGGATCTCGTTTCCGTCACAGCACCACAACAATGTGCTCTTTGTCATAACCGCTTATATCAGTGAATTTCCGCATTTGCGGACCGTACCTTCGCTATAATGATTGCCTATTCAGCCTCTCTTCCACTTACATCCTTTCCTTACTTCATCACGTGCTCACCACACCACCAGGAGGCAGTTAACCTTGCGCTGGGCAGTAGTTATTGCGTTTTGGCTCATCAGTGTGCATTCATTTATGTACTTGTTAAGCTGCGATGTATTCTATAAAGTAATCAAACTAGGAACAGATGGTCTGTATGATTAATGATCGATTGAACCAGTCAGTCATCTACTTTCAGCCTGCCCTATACCCTAATAACTAACATTTTGAATGCATAATATTTATTGGCTCAAAATGGCTCTGAGCACTATGTGACTTAACTTCTGAGGTCATCAGTCCCCTAGAACTTAGAACTACTTAAGCCTAACTAACCTAAGGACACACACATCCATGCCCGAGGCAGGATTCAAATCTGCGACCGTAGCGGTCGCGCGGTTCCAGACTGTAGCGCCTAGAACCGCTCGGCCACCCCGGCCGGCAGACTATTTATTGATGAGAGGATTATCCTCTGGTTCTTGCATGCAAATTATTTATTCTTTAATAAGAAAATGAACAGTGTTGGAGATACTTTCAACTGATCCTAAGACTTATTAGAGATATTGCACCACTGGCTCATTTAATCTACCACTTTTAAATAAATCAGTTCATTAGGCTAACCAATGTTCAATTTTAATGACTGTTTTATTTAATGGCGACCCTGAACTAAATTATATAGAATTAAATTAGCATTGAATTAAATTTACATCTAGTTAGAAGTTTTACTGAATAAACCCCATTGTTGAATATAGCTTCAATATTTAAGAAGCGGTTTATATAAAATACCGTTTGTATAAGGTACCATTCGTCATTTTAAGATATGTTTCACTCAATCCATTGACCTTACAAAAAGAGCTCCTGCTATCCTTCCATTGAAGATCAATCCCTATCCGAAACTAACGGGAACAAAACATAGTTTCTTCAGTTTACGTTCTCTTCAATATCCTCAACACGAACTTCTTCCGTATTTACTATTTTTTGCCATTACACCACATTGATAAAATGTAGGTTAACGTTGATAGAAAATTCAGTCAGCTGTTTTTTTTCCACAGTTTAAATGAGTCCATTTGGCAAAACCAGTTAATAACTTTATCGAAAACATCACTTACTGTTTACCCTGGTGATGCTTTCATGCTCAAATACAGAATATTGTATTATGCGCAAAAAGGACTCGTTGCCTCCTGTTTCAAGTAAAATGATAGATCATAAGCATAGTACAAGAACAGTAATGGGCGCATTATCGAACCCTGTGGCATGGCCGCTACGGTATCTCTCGATGCAGATGATGTGGTGTCACTAGCTGTATCACTCGAATATCCTTGCCGAGCTTTATGCATCCTTTTATTTAAATAGGAATATGGCATGTGCAGAACCGTGTACTCCATAAAACCCTATACAAATGCCACCTACCTTGATATTCAACACGATTGTATCTCAGTTTCTTCTTTTTCTTGTGAATAACAGTTTCTTCCACCTACTTTGAGAATTTTCTATAGTGTGCAACTTACGTTTTCTACAAGCATTCAGTAGAAATGAAAATGCGAGCGATAAAGTTTAGATTTTCAAATCCAAATTAGAAGACTACCTTGTGGCAAATTTTATTTATTTCGTAGAGAAATGCCTCGAGGTAGGTTATCTTATTTCTCTGTGGAGGAAGATGCATGTATACGTCTATGTCAAATATCTCATCTACCACCTCTTTGGCTCAGAAAGTAATAATTAGAATGATTAAACTAAAGAAACAAACGGAAATTTTACAAGGCTGCGTTTATTTTGCTACCAAACAGTGCAAACAAGTAATAGAAAACTAGAAACAATTTAAAGAACACAGAACGTAAACAACTGCAACATGCATAACGGTAGACAAAAATTTTCTCCGTTCTTTCCAACTTAACGGATTTGCACATAAACCCCGACAACTGGTTAATGTGCTCATACAGTGTGTTACCACATTTGGCAGCAATACAGGCCTGATAACGACGGGGCATACTGTAAGTGATGTCATCAGTTTCGTCTTGAGGCATAACGCCCATTTTTGCTGCAGACCTACTCGCAGGTCTTGGAAAGTGGTTGGTGGGTGCTGACGTGTTGCAGCCTGTTTCCCTAGCGCATCCCAGGCATGCTGTATGGGATTCAAATCCGGAGAGCGAGCAGGCCATGCCATGCATGCAGTATCTTCCGTTTCCAAGGAAACATCAACCTCTTCTGCTCTATGAGGTCGAGAATTATCGTCCATCAATACGAATTCTGGGCCCATACCACTTCGCAACAACCACACGTGAGGTCCCAAGATCTCGTCGCTATACCTGACAGCAGTTAAACGCTGCCGATTCACCCGTACAATTTCATGAAGAGGTGTTCCAGTGCTCAACATAATCGCTGTCCACACCATTAGGGATTCTCCTCGATAACTTTTTCTTTCTACAATATTTGGATTCCGAAATCGTGTTCCACGTTCCCTCCAGATGCGAATGCGACGAGAACCACTCTCCACACCACATCAGGACTCATCTGCGAACAGAACATTGGTCCACTGTTCGACTGCCCAGGTGGTATGCTGGTGCTCCACTCTAGACGTTCCCTTCTGTGAGGACACATCAGAGGTACACATACAGAAGGTCCCCGACAATAAAGGCTACTTTGCCGAAGCCTTCTGTACACTGCTTGTCTCGAAACAACACGTGCAGTGGACGGATGCGAGGTGCGATGCCAGTTGCAGTGCAGTAGTAAGGCGGCACCGTCGAGCCTTACGGTCTAATAACGGTCCTCTCTTTTTGATATCGCACGTGGTCGCCCCTGCCCTCGTTTCGGGATACTATTTTCATCTATATGAATTGTCACCACATCCTAGAAACAACAGAACGATTCACATTAAGCCTTTGGGTCGCATCGGTTTGTGACTGTCCTGCTTCCATTCCTCTTACGGACCTCTACCGCAGACAGGCGGCTTCTTCGTGCCATACTGCACCGTCAGTGACTGTATACATAGCGATGGTGGATGTGGGACTACCCGAAAAACACTACCCTGTTTAATAAGTGCCCCGACGTCATCGATGACGTGGTTGTCCATTGACCAGGATGTTACCTTGGGTGCAGAACACGATTGTACGGACATCTGTTGACACTTTCTATGATTATACCGTGAGTTAGACACAATGTGGGGGAATAGCTGTTTGTTGCTTTAATTTTGGATAGCAGTGAATATGCACTTGAAGGAACCCTTTGTACATAAAAAATAGCATTTCAGGCCTCAGCCTACTTTTACAACCCTACGAACTCAGGGGTTGTAATACGTGAGAACCTCCGAGAGGTATGATTTGGCACAGAGGGATGACTCATGCCAAAGCGTGCAGAGAAACAGGTAAGTGTGTCACTGACTTTATTACATCGAAGGTACAAAACAGGTCTTGCGCTGCGTGCGTGGGTCAGCACCAACGCAAATGCCGGTATCTGCAGCGTCGGCGTCCAGTTGCCCAGCCTTGCGGAGGTCGCGATCCTCCTTGCGCCACGGCTACGTGGCGGCCGCATGCGTTAGCTGAGCCTGCGGCCCGACTGCTGCCTCAAACGCGATTCGAGGAAAGCTTGTAGAGCGCCGAAGCGAAGCAGTCGACCACTGTCGTTTTAGTGAGCCTTAGCAGCTCTGGCCGTCCGGCCAGGGTGACTCTTTCAGTGCCCACAGACAGCCCTGCACCCGGGAGGCCGCTTGTTCGCACCGCGGCCCCGCCCCTTCGGACGGCAGCTTGTAGTCCGCCGGACTGTGTCACCCAGGGAGCCGAGGCCAGCAGCCCTCTCACTCCTCGCGGCGGTGCATCTCCAAAGTGCGATGCGCCCCGCCACAGTGGGACAGTTGGTCGCCGATATCCATCACCAAAAGGTCTTCGTGGTTGGCCTGCAACTTAAACAATCCATCACCAAAAGCTCGTCGTCGTTGGCCTGCAACTTAAACAATCGTCAGTGTCTACGCTTCTAGACGCGGACAAAATGACGACACATCTGCCCGCTTTGAGCCTCCTAGCTCGCTTATTTATACATTTATTCTCTATGCCTCTGATGTAGTTCCTCAGGAAGGAACAAGTGGAGTGCTCTTTGATAATTACAATTTCAGCTTTCCTCAACCCTCTTCGGCCCCTTCAGACAGGTCAATATGCCCTGTTGTCACTGCAGCGTATGCGGTCTTCACAGCACTTCGGTGTCCTGTGTTGGCCTGATTACTTCACTTTTGTATTCACAGTCCACCGGGCCGTGCCTTCTAGCCTGCGAGCAGTGTCGTAAACCTGCGTCGCAGAATCGTTTGCAAAATATCAACATCGCCCGCGCCTGCCATCCGATGTGCCAATCGGTCCCTTAAGTAGCCGTGTGCGAAATTTACAAGAATTTCCCAAATCCATGCCTGTACTCATTCGCAGCGCAGCATACCTCCACCCATCCGAGAAGATTCGTCGCGAATCTTTAACATCATGCTTCCATTCAACTACCTTAACTAATAATTTACACACTGAGGAAAATCTCCCGAATTCACCATACAGGATTTCCGCTCACATTGTACTACTACCCTGTATCCATTATACCCTTATACACTAATTAAGACCTTAAAACTAGCTGCTTCCGCGACCAACACCAGTCAACCATTCTACTGGTAAATCTTGTGTTGGTGGGTTCACAGCCTGCGCCCTGCTCCATCTTACCCAGAATTGCAGTACGCAAAAGCCTGCTAGTGACTGGCCGCAACTGTGGTGGCCGATGTGCTCTCCACTAATACTTTGTGCTTCTGTTCTTCCCGGAACTGATATATATGCTGCCGTATTTGTTCCATCGAAATTTCCCCTTTCTGGGACTCTATTAATTTTTCCAAGGACTGTAAAAGCTATGGAGTGAGTGTGCTTTTTAAATATGTTAAATTTTGAACGGGTAATACCGTCAGACATTCTTCTGGGCAATATATCGTATTCCGCGATATTGTCGTAACAGAACAGATTGAGCCAGTGAACGTAGCCGGAAGACGAAAATCCGTCCCGACTACTTGACAAGTCGTGCCTTTAATGACCAATCCACCTACCGAATCTCGAGTTTTTCAACCATACAGGTCTGCCTCCTTCGTAGCAATTCAGCCAAACATTTTCCGGTGTGAATACGGAGTACAACCAGTGAATACCCACCCTCTGGAAGTACGTTCGGTCTACCAGAAGCTCCTTTCCACAACTCGTCCCATTTACGTCGCCCAGAAGCAAACTCGCTTCACATGTTCGCGTATCAGTCCGTACTTGGCCACAAATTACTGTATCACTACCTCCCTCTTTCCGAGAATGCACAGTTCACAAAGAAACAATATCAGTAATAACGACATGAAGAACTAAAAACTCCGCAAAAAAAGAAGAGCAACAAAAGTATCCACGCCAAATATAAATATACATACGGCATATCATACACCTTATATTGCTCAACAATCCTAGGTTTCTTCTTTCTAACCTTTGTAACTTTCACCACCTGACTCACTGCCGGTAACTCTGATATCCCCTCTATCATTCCTTTAAATGGTTTTATACCACTGACGTGTATGACAGACGTTTTAGTCCCCTAGAACTTAGAACTACTTAAACCTAAATAACCGAAGGACATCACACACATCCATGCCCGAGGCAGGATTCGAACCTGCGACCGTAGCAGTCGCGCGGTTCCGGACGGAGCGCCTAGAACCGCTAGACCACCGCGGTCGGCGAGGTCTTTTCCACGACCTGGTATGGTCCCTGGTATTTTGTTAAAAATTTATTCGTTTTTCCTTTTGACGTTTAGGGACCAGTGACCATTACCCATTGCCCTCGTGGTATTGCGACAACATGCGTTGTTTCTGGCGTTCTGTCGCCTTAGTGTTTGCCTTTTGCACCTTCCTCCAGACTCCCCTAATTCTTCTGACAAACTACCTTACTGACTCACCATTCGGTCTTAATTTCGGAATCAAAACGTCAAAGGAAGATGGTATTTTCCTGCCGTGCACCACCTCAAATAATAACAAGCCCGTTGCAGTATGAACCTTCGAATTAGAGGCGCACTGTACTTAAGGTAAACAGGCATCCCAATCGTCGTGTCTCGGACTTACGTAATATCTGAACATCTTTGCAATTCTATTGTGTATGCGTTCCGTTCTCCCATTACTCTACGGATGAAACGGACTCGTCCGTAACTTCGACTCGTCCATAACTTCCTTATCCGCAACACCCGGCATAGCTACTTCAGTAAATCCGACACAAAATTCGTATCTTGACCCGTAATTGTGGTCTCAGGCACCCCAAAATTTATATCCAGTTGTTTACTAACCATTGCGCTACGGTACTAGTCCATTGGTCTGGCGTCCGTACCATTGCCAAAAATCGAAAAAAATGATCTATGATCGTGACAACAAACCTGTTCCCTGCAGGAGTTTCACTGAATGCCCCGAGGACATCCAACCCCTACACAGAAAATGGACTTGAAGCCTCAGGTAACCTCTGCAACGGCAGTTTCTGACGCGTAATGTCGACCCTCTGCGAGCAGTCCTTATACTGCTCCACGTCACGCGTCCTGTTCATCCACCAAAACCGCTCTGCTACACGTCTGTCCGTCGCACGTCGCCCACAATGACTTGACAACATAAATCGTGAGCTTGCTACAAAACTTCCATCGGAAAACCCTCTGGAACCATACGTGGTCCACACCTCGCCGTCCTCCATGTTGTGACTTGGCAAGACAGCCAAGCCACTGTGAGGTAGCCGAAAGGCACGCGTTTAAGCTCACGCAGGCTGGCGTGAGGTCTGGAACAGTTAAAGGAGTTGAGTCTAGTAAAAAAAGTACGTAGCTTCTTGAATACTTAACTTTAATCCATAATTGGTGAACATCGGTCTGACGGTACATGCATCACAAGATAAATAGCAAATGATAATGGCGCCTTGCTAGGTCGTAGCAAATGACGTAGCTGAAGGCTATGCTAACTATCGTCAGTGAACCATCGCTAGCAAAGTCGGCTGTACAACTGGGGCGAGTGCTAGGAAGTCTCTCTAGACCTGCCGTGTGGCGGCGCTCGGTCTGCAATCACTGATAGTGGCGACACGCGGGTCCGACGTATACTAGCGGACCGCGGCCGATTTAAAGGCTACCACCTAGGAAGTGTGGTGTCTGGCGGTGACACCACACTCCACAACAACGAAATTTGGCTGTAACTTAAGTGCCTGGCACTCCTTGTCCCTTGCCTGTGTCTGCTACTGCTTTTCAACACTCTTCCATAGCGTACTTAACATCGTTACCCCGCGGCTTAACGAATCTGCTTTTGCATGTGATCTCCCTGGCTTATGGATTACCTCGTACTCGAATTCACTAAGCTTAAGTGCCCACCGAGTTAATCTGCTTGATAGATCTTTCAAACCAAGCAACCATTTCGATGAGGCAGATCGGGTGATCGAGTAGACCCAGACAGAACACTGTAGAGCATGTTGCGTTACAACACCGGTACGTGGGCGAGAGTTACCCTGTTGTTAAACATCCCCTGGAATGCTGTTCATGAATGTCAGAACAACAGATCGAATCACCAGAGTGACGTACAGTGCTCCTGTTATCATACTAAATGGCACCCTAGACGATAACTCAAAGTGTAGTAGGACCATTGTGTCTAGCATGCAGACGTGCTGAGTGCAGGGCTTCAATTGGCCTCCTTCTAGCCACCACACGACCATCATTCTACCGGGGCAGAATTTGTTTCATCATAAAACACAACAGCTCCAATGAGCTCTCGCTTGACATCACTGATGTCTCATACGGCGGTGGTTTTCGGTCGATGGAAAGCATCATACATGGTCTTCTGCTCAGAGCTGTCCTTGACGTAATCGGTTTTTAACAGTTCGTTGTGTCATTGTGGTGTCCACTGCTGCTCAGATTGCTGCTGCAGATACAGTACGATGCGCCACAGCCATACATCGAACATGATGGTCTTCCCTTTCGGTAGAGCCGCGTGATCGTCCGGAACCCTGTCTTCTTGCGACCGCACAATTCGTGACCATCGATGCCGACGATCATATGCGGTGACTACATTCCTGCCAAGTCTTTCTGCAATATCGCAGATGGAATGTCTAGTAGCCCTGTTATACGACCTCGTTCAAGCGCAGTGAGGTGCACCTCACCACGTACAGTCTCAAAGGTAACTAATGCTCGCGATCGTTACAGCGTCTTTTTAAAGCAAACTTGATTTGCATCCTCATTGTGGCGCTACTAGTGCCATTCTTATGCAACTGCCGCGTAATCTGAATAGACATCTTTCAGATGTAGAAACACGCCACCCAACTTTGGTTCAGACCCCAGTATACACTCACGGATTAACATATGTGATACTGCTCTTTTAACACACGAATCAGAGCATTCGCGAACGCACACACACACAAACACACACACACATCGAGAGATAGAGAACGAGAGAGAGAGAGAGAGAGAGAGAGAGAGAGAGAGAGAGAGAGAGAGAGAGAGACGGACAGGCAGAGGTGACGTTTGCGTTGGCGTTTGTGGTTCGCTGGAATAGCTTTCTTGCAAAACCATCACGTCGAAGTTGCAGTTCGTGTATTGTTCTCTCCAAAATATTTATGTCGGCACAAAATACGAGTATAGGATCCGTTCATAGTGCACTTACTTTGTCTCCTTAGTGAAGGTATCACTTTCAAAAAATTGTTTACTTGTCAACTTTACGCGATTCTAGCAAACGTGGTGGGTCGTTTGTTATGAAATATTTTTACGACACTTAGTTAAAAAGCAATACAGAAGAAAAAACTAGCCAATCTTACAAATCTAGCCAATCTTACAAAACTAGCCAATCTTACAAAACTAGCCAATCTTACAAAACTAGCCAATCTTATAACGCAAACAGTTACCTCCCAAACTGAACCAAAACAGTCGACGGAAACACACATTGTACACACCTTTCCTCAACAACACGAACATAATATTCACTGCAGAAGAAGAGGCACTACTCTACAAAGGTTTAAAACACAACGTTCAAGCTCCAGTGGACCAAAAGAACCAAGAAAAGCTCGTCACTAGTGTCACTCAGATCTCAACCATCGCCTTTAAGAAGCAAACTTACGGAACAGGAGCCTGCCACAAAATGAACGAAATCGTTGAAAAGGAAATTGCAAAACCATTCCCAGCATACAAGAAAAAAGAAGAAACCCTTACACGTACCATTAAGACTAAATTAAACATCAGTAATGCAATAATTGCAAAAGCTGACAAGGGTAACACAACTGTTGTAATGAACAGAGCAACATATTTAGAAAAAACTTACGACTTCTTCCAAACCAACAACATAATAGCAATACATAAAGATCCAACAGCCAGAATACAAAAAGAGATTAAACCAATTTTTTGCAACATAAAGTTTCTACTCACCATCCAAGAAACAAGAAACACTGTAACAATGAGCCCACAAGCACCTTGCCTCAGATCAGAACCAAAGATACACAAAAATTGGACCCCCATCAGGCCTATAGTGACCTGTAGGAACAGCCCAACATTCAAAATCAACAAAATGCTCTTCAGAATTCTCGAAGAAGCATATACATTCAATAATGAGATAACACTAAAAAGCACAACAGAATTTACTCAACATGTCAAAAACATAGAAGTACTTGATGGAGCCACTTGCCTCATTTGACATACATACGTACATACATTAACCCTTGTTCCATAGTTACAGTGTTTCTTGTTTCTTGGATGGTGAGTAGAAAGTTTATGTTGCAAAAAATTTGTTTAATCTCTTTTGTATTCTGGCTGTTGGACATTTCGTAATTATGTGGAACGTGTCACTTTAACATAACTTTTCTTTACACAAATTAATTAATAATTTTTTACAGTTATTACTTCATATCTAAGAATTCATCTGTTGAGTAGGAGTTGTCATTCAGAAGTTCTTTTAATTTACTTTTAAATGTTGGTTGGCTATCTGTCAGACTTTTCATAGTATTTGTCAAATGACCAAAGATTTTTGTGGCAGCATAATTCACCCCTTTCTGTGCCAAAGTGAGATTTAATCCAGAATAGTGAATATCATCCTTTCTTCTAGTGTTGTAGCTATGCACTTCGCTGTTATTTTTGAATTGGGATGGGTTATTAATGACATATTTCATAAGTAAATATATATATTGCGGAGGTACTGTGAATATCCCGAGTTCCTTAAATAAATGTCTGCAAGGTAATTTCGGATGGGCTCCAGCTATTATTCTCATTACACGCTTTTGTGCAATGAATACTTTCTCTTTTAATGACGAATTGCCACAAAATATGACGCCACATGAAAACAGTGAATGAAAATAGGCATAGTAGGCTGATTTACTGATATGTTTATCACCAAAATTTGCACTAACCCTAATAGCATAAGTAGCTGAACCTAACTGTTTCATCGGATCAACGATGTGTTTCTTCCAATTTAATTTCTCATCAGTGCACACACCCAGAAATTTTGAGTATTCTACCTTAGCAACAGACTTCCGTTCATATCTGTATTTATGATTGGTGTTACGCCATTTACTATACAGAATTGTATAAACTGTGTCTTCTCAAAATTTAGTGAGAGTCCATTTGCAGAGAACCACAAAACCTTTATTCCTCTGTGCCAATAGATCACACGCTACAGATAATCAATGTCAATCTGCAAAAGCACAAAAAAATCCCTTCAACTATCACTGAAGTAATGGACCTGCTTGAATACACACTTTCACACAACTTTTTTAAATTTAACAATAAAATCTACAAACAAACAGATGATCTGGCTATGGCTCGAATCCTTCCGGATTGCTAGCAGAAATATTTATAAGTAACTCAGAAGACAAAATCCTGAATTCCAATCCCCACCGCCTCCCAAATATCATCTACTACTACAGATTTGTATATGATACCATCATTTTAATCAAAGGTACTAAAGGTGACATCAGTGAGTTGAACCAGTTATTCAACAACTCCCATGAAAACATAAAATTCACAGTTGAACACCAAACAGATGACAGTATAAATTTCATAGACCTTACCATTAGAATAAAGAATAACAGACATCATTTTGAAATTTATCGAAAGCCTACCACAACACACACTACAATCAACAACTTCTCTTGTCACCCCACAGCCCACAAAATGGCAGCATTCTGGTACATGATCAATAGAGCTATCCAACTAACACTCTCTGAAGACAAATGTGATCAAGAAATTGAAATAATAAAAGAAACAGCTATTAAAAATGGTTATAACAGCTCCATAGTCGACACCCTAAAACACTCAATAATGCCAAATCAATCACAACACAAAACAAAAAGAAAATAACATCTTCCATACAATCCCCTTTCTAGGTAACATTTCATATCAGATTGCCAATGTCTTCAAACGAAAAGGCATAAGCATGTACTTTACCACAGACAACAGGATTGAACAGAAGCTACACCACGACATCAGCACACGAAACCCACTTTATCACACAAGTGTGTACAAAATAGAATGTTTGGACTGTGACTGCTTCTACATAAGCCAGACAGGCCGATCGTTTGAGATTAGATTCAAAGAATACATGGCAGCACTAAAAAGCGAAAAAAAACGTAAGCAATAGAATAGCCACCCACTTGTATGAAACAAAACACCATGTTAACAACACAAGTATCAGCATTTCACACATCTAACCAGAAGGTAGATAACTAGACATCATTGAAACATTCCAAATATACAAACACCAAACAAAAGAACCTGTTTCGACACCTCAAAACATATACCTCCAAATTCTTAAAAAAATATTCTGTAATAATGTTGTTACGATGTTTATTCTTTGTACTTTGTGATAATGTTTTCTCTTCTGCTATACGATCCTTGCACCCAATAGTTTCCAGACGCCGTATTTGTTTACAAAGTATGACAGTATACATGTAATGTGTTACGACAGCGAAAGGAACCTGTGACCACTGGAGGTACACTGTTTTACGTGTTTTATGATTATCGTTAGATATACGTTTAAATTTGTTTCATAAGAAACTCAAAACCATGTTCTGAAATAGTGTTTTATTTTCTCCACTAGACAGTGCCACAAATTCCCCCAAGAAATAGTAATACAACACACACACAAATGTCATACTAACAAATGTAAATCCACCTGCTGATGGAGGTTAAAACCTTTGAAAAGCGTCGTGGAGATAAATAAACAGTGACTGGTAACAGTAAACCTGTTGTTTGATTTAATGTCAGGAACAGTCACGGTAAAGCGTAACCTATAATGTGCATATTTAAAGTAACAGTACTAAAATTAGAAAGTGAGGGAGAGGAATGATTATGTTCTTCCACAATCATTCAGATCCATATACCCTGACCTGTTCTTAACGTTGATCTCTGTAATAACCTTTAGGCTGATAGGGAGCAAAACAATAATCATCTTCCCTTTCTTTGCAAACGTATCCTGCATTTTTGCATCTCTACACATCTGCAATTCCTCCAAATCACTGAACCCCACATGTCTTATCATGTTTTGCACATTCGATTATCCATGCCACAAATCGCTTACCAGTTTAAATAATTCCTGTCTCTTGACAGCTAATTGTATTGGATGTAATCAAAAAATTTCACGCAAAGAAACGAATCTAGTTACTTACCACACTTAAACCAACACAGTTCCCCCAGTCATACACCTGACACACTACCATTTCTCCCAATAGATTTTTATTAACATGAAATCCATTCTAAATCGGTCCATCTCCCTTCCTTTTTCACATCAGGACTCCCATCGTTCTCTATTAATTTTCAATCTCATCTGCTCATCGTAAAATTTTCCACCTACCGTATAAACCTCCGTGGGAGAACACCATGTCCATTGCTATTCGGCACCTTACATTCCAAAATATCTTCATTTGCCTTCTAAACACTCTTCAGTCCTAGTGCAAGTAGCATACCACGGACTTACGGGATAGGTGGGAGCGAGCGATACATGTGTAAGTCGAATTCGCTTAAGTCGGGGTGCAATTTAATACATAAATACCTGCAAATTTTGTTCATTTGGGACCAGAGACTAAAGAAAACAATGTAATTTAGAAAAAATGTTTAATAAAATGTTCGACAATACAACAATTTATACTACAACACAATATTATGAATTGCAACAAAGTAAATCGAAATTATTGTGACTTATGCGGCTTCATAAAATGTAACAGTGTCATCAGACGAGCTACTACACTCCTGGAAATTGAAATAAGAACACCGTGAATTCATTGTCCCAGGAAGGGGAAACTTTATTGACACATTCCTGGGGTCAGATACATCACATGATCACACTGACAGAACCACAGGCACATAGACACAGGCAACAGAGCATGCACAATGTCGGCACTAGTACAGTGTATATCCACCTTTCGCAGCAATGCAGGCTGCTATTCTCCCATGGAGACGATCGTAGAGATGCTGGATGTAGGCCTGTGGAACGGCTTGCCATGCCATTTCCACCTGGCGCCTCAGTTGAACCAGCGTTCGTGCTGGACGTGCAGACCGCGTGAGACGACGCTTCATCCAGTCCCAAACATGCTCAATGGGGGACAGATCCGGAGATCTTGCTGGCCAGGGTAGTTGACTTACACCTTCTAGAGCACGTTGGGTGGCACGGGATACATGCGGACGTGCATTGTCCTGTTGGAACAGCAAGTTCCCTTGCCGGTCTAGGAATGGTAGAACGATGGGTTCGATGACGGTTTGGATGTACCGTGCACTATTCAGTGTCCCCTCGACGATCACCAGTGGTGTACGGCCAGTGTAGGAGATCGCTCCCCACACCATGATGCCGGGTGTTGGCTCTGTGTGCCTCGGTCGTATGCAGTCCTGATTGTGGCGCTCACCTGCACGGCGCCAAACACGCATACGACCATCATTGGCACCAAGGCAGAAGCGACTCTCATCGCTGAAGACGACACGTCTCCATTCGTCCCTCCATTCACGCCTGTCGCGACACCACTGGAGGCGGGCTGCACGATGTTGGGGCGTGAGCGGAAGACGGCCTAACGGTGTGCGGGACCGTAGCCCAGCTTCATGGAGACGGTTGCGAATGGTCCTCGCCGATACCCCAGGAGCAACAGTATCCCTAATTTGCTGGGAAGAGGCGGTGCGGTCCCCTACGGCACTGCGTAGGATCCTTCGGTCTTGGCGTGCATCCGTGCGTCGCTGCGGTCCGGTCCCAGGTCGACGGGCACGTGCACCTTCCGCCGACCACTGGCGACAACATCGATGTACTGTGGAGACCTCACGCCCCACGTGTTGAGCAATTCGGCGGTACGTCCACCCGGCCTCCCGCATGCCCACTATACGCCCTCGCTCAAAGTCCGTCAACTGCACATACGGTTCACGTCCACGCTGTCGCGGCATGCTACCAGTGTTAAAGACTGCGATGGAGCTCCGTATGCCACGGCAAACTGGCTGACACTGACGGCGGCGGTGCACAAATGCTGCGCAGCTAGCGCCATTCGACGGCCAACACTGCGGTTCCTGGTGTGTCCGCTGTGCCGTGCGTGTGACCATTGCTTGTACAGCCCTCTCGCAGTGTCCGGAGCAAGTATGGTGGGTCTGACACACCGGTGTCAATGTGTTCTTTTTTCCATTTCCAGGAGTGTATTTTTCTCTTCTCACACAAAAATTTCTCATGGCTAGCTAATAAATTTTTTATTCCTCCTTCAAATGCGCATTTCGTTGGAGTCTGTTTTTTTCTAAAATTTGTTACCCTTTTTCAGTTGAACTGAGGCCTTATGTCAAGTTTCACGTTTGGAACCGTCACTTCATCATTTGGTTCAACTAATTTCAAAGAATGAGGTTATTCAATGTTCTGCTCTTGCTCGTCCATTTCTATAAGCTCAACAATTAACAGCTACTAATGGTGTGAATCCAGCAGTTCTTGAACCTCATCGCCATGCACCTCTAATTTTAAGCTTCTTAAAAAATCGACCATGTCTTCAATCACATCGTCAATTTGAACATCATCTTGTGCTGATTCCCACTGCGTTTCAGTGGTGAAGAAAAGGTAAACAGTTTTCTCCAGGTGTAATTTAAAGATTTTTTTGTGGAATTTCATTCAAAAATTGCCCTATAATTCTCATTGCATCTAAGACATACAACTGCTTTCAAAAGTGTTTAACAGAGATCTCCTTGTTTTTTTCATACTTTCATTTAGGCGCTGAAAGAATCGTCTCCTGTAGTAAGCTTCAAAATTTTAATGACTCCCTGGTTCATGTGTTGACGCAATGTGGTGGTATTCGGTGGCAAAAACGCAGCTTGCACACGTGGGTCGAAATTAATTAGAGTAACAGGAGGGTGACACAGTGCGCTGTCGATTAATAATATCACTTTAAATGGGATTTTTTTAATTAGACAATAACGTTCGACTTCAGGTATGAAGTGGTGGCGAAACCAGTCCTCAAAAAGGGAAGCTGCACCCATGCTTTAGTGTTCGACTTTCAGATCACGGCAACCCAGATTTAGGTGTATTTTTAAGGCTCTTTCATTTTATGAGCGATAAATAAAGAGATGTTTTAATTTGCAATCACCAGCTGCAATCGCGCCAGCCATCACTGTCAATCGATCTTTGTTGGCATTAACACCAGGAAAGGTTTTCTCTTCACTCGCGATAAAAGTTCTTTCAGGAAACTTCTTCGAGAATAGAACGGGTTGATCTATACTGAATATGGTTTGTCTGGTATAGTCCCTTCTCCTGTCATTGCCTTGAGTTTCTTTGGATAGAACGATGCAGTCTTTTTATCAGCTGCTTCACTTTCTGCGATGCTATGCCAATTACCGACTTTTGAATCGGCTAAAACAGTCATTACTAGCTTTAAACATTTCAGCTTTGCTCTTCTCCCCAGCTTCGTCTATCGATCCTTCTACCATTAGCTCAGCTTGAGACGATATCGTGCTCTGATCAGCAGGTCAGTTTTTCACTCTAAGTTGATTATCACACCACGATTTTAACATTGTTTCCACTTGAGCGATAATACCATGACGTTGAAGAATGCTATTTGACTTCAAATATTGAGCATTTTTCTTAGCTTTGATGTTTTATTTACCTTTTATTATTGTTCTGACTGTTAATTCTGATAGAAAGTTCACAAATTCTAATTTTTTGATCGAAGTCTTTGGTAATATTAAGTTTCCATTCCAAATATAATAATTTTCTTTTCTTGTTGAAGTAAATGAATCAGTTCTGCTTCGTTTGGATGGCACAGAATTTATGAACCAAGCCAGCTGCATGAATAAAACGATTCCATACGAAACACATCAGAACGGGTCATCAGCCGAATACTTTGTGGGCGGGGTGGAGGAATAGAAGTGTGTGGTGCTCAAAGAGACGAATCGTGTAACTCCCGATTTCCGTAAAATGGCGTAGAGTAAGTCGGAGCATTACTGTACTATGGATGATATCAATTATTGGCATCGCCTCCTTTTTCAGAATCATGATAAGAACATATTATAACAGTATATACCACCAAAAGCTTCGTATCACCAGCACTTCAGTCATTAACTGACAGTTTTCATCATTGAAAATTTCAGAAATTAAAAACAATCGTAGTTCTGTTGTAGTAAAGCATTAGAGTGAAAGTCAGATGTATGACTGACATCTCCTAGATATGTTTGAGGTGGTGGGCGGGGAGGACGGGGAAGGGAACGGGAGAGAGAGAGAGGGCTGAAAAGGAAAACCTTCCTTTAATCTAGAATATCGAGCTAAAAGCTTCGTGCCAGCCCAACGCAATTGACGAACACACCAGACCTTTCTTTTGCTTGGGCCGTTTTTCCCGCGCATTCGCAGGGTCGGCATGGTTAATCGGATGTGACAATGTTAGTTGAAGGGGTGCCCGGATGCCCTTCCTGCCGCCACCCCGTACCTCCTGGGAAGGAATTAGTGTACCTCAACTGTCTGCGACTAGTGTAATCCATGGGATTGTGCGAAAGTGTTCAGATGTCTGCGAGCTGTGTAACTGAGGCGGGACGAGGGGACCAGCCCGGTATTCACCTAGGGGGATGTGGAAAACTGCCTAAAAACCACATCCAGGCTGGCCGGCACACCAGCCCTCGTCGGGCTGGCCGGCACACCAGCCCTCGTCGTTAATCCGCCAGGCAGATTCGATCCGGGGCCGGCGCGCCTACCCGAGTCCAGGAAGCAGCGCGTTAGCGCACTCGGCTAGCCTGTCGGGTACGAACACACCAGAACAATGATTGTCAATCCGATTAGGATGTGTATTGCTTGGATTTTCAAGAGCAGTTCTTGAAGAACTATTGTTAAATCTACAGTAATGTCAAAGAAAAAATCTGTAGGAAATCAGAGTCCCCTACTGAAATACAATACGTGAATACAATAGGAAAGAAACTAATAGAATTGATACAATCTGTTCTTGGATTCGCAGTCCTGAATAGTTAGTGCCTTTCAAAAGAGCGTTTTTTTTATAATTTTGCAGATATTCGCAAAATCTATGTAGATAGAGTCAGACCAAGCAAATACTGCGACATCCAACGTCAATGAGAAAAAAAAAAAAAACGCTGCGATTTTCATTATAAATTTTGTGTGCCTATTCGAAAGAATGTGCGACATTTGTTTTAACGAGATATGTTAAAAGGGAGAGAATAATAACCATTTCAGTAGCGACTGAGCGAGCTGCTAGGCGGTAACAGGCAGTGAGGTGCAGGAAGACTCACAAGACGGGACAAGTCGAGCGAGGAAGACATTTCTTTTGCTTCTTGCAAAAAGAATGTTTTGTGTTTTATCTACAACTACAGAGGTTGGATAAAAATGTGTCGTCTCGGAATGGATAAATACAAGGGAATCTTATACCATTCTTACCGCAAAATAGTGGGAAGTTCAGATAACGAGATGAAGGTGGATAGCAATCACACACTATTCTCTCCACAGTAGACCACAAAGGTTCAGTAATGTTGAGATCTGGTAAGTTTGTTGGCCTGGGGAGACGCGACAAATCATCCTCGTCCTCAAAAAACCAGTCCAGGACAGTCCGAACTCTGTGAACAGGGGCCTGTCATCTTGGAACACATCATCAACTTTGGGGAACAATTACTGTACCATGGGATGGACCTAACCAGCCAAAATGGTCACATAATTCTTGACATTAACGCTGTCCTGCAGAGTAACCATGGGGATGATGAGATACCACGATAAGGCTGTGCAAATCATCACTGAAACCCCACCACATTCCACTCTTGGAACTTAAACTCTGTCAAAACATGGGAACAAAATGAAACAAGGCTCATTCGACCAAATGACTTTCTTCTATTGGTCTGTATTCCAGGTTTTATGGCTTCAGCACCACGTTTTACAGTTAGGGGCATTTGCATCTCTGAAATGGGGTTTTGGAATTCCAGTTCGCTCTGCAGCTCCATGCTTCTGGATCTGCCTTTCGTGTTTTCTTGGTGCCAATAGGGTTCGCGAGTGCGACGTTCAGTTCTGCAGTGACTTTTGCAACACTCGTCCTCTTAATTTTGGTCCCCTCTTGAATGACCGTCTGTCACGATCACTCAGCCCACACTTTCGTCCACATATGGCTTAACGGATATCGTTTTCCCGCTTTCCCTGTATGCAGCATAAATGTTAAATATAGTGCCTCTTCTAACACGAAACACTTCGACTACCTTTGTTACGCAAGCACCCACCACACGACCACCTACCGTGGACTCTCATCTACACTGATCACTGTTCTGACCACGACTAGTACTTGAAAAACATGTTGAGGGCTTTGCACAGGCACTGTTTGCGGTCACATACAACAGCTCAACCTGCGGGCTTGTCTAACATCTGCATTTATGTTCAGTCACGATTTTCTTGCAGCGTTCAATACATTTATGCAACTCCTGTGCGTATGCATTTATACTAGGGTCAGTCAAATGAAAACCTTAAATAAATTAGAATTCTATAGTGTCACGTGCAGTGCTGCAAAATGGTTCAAGTCATACCTCGCTAACAGGAAACAAAGGGTGTCAGTGCAAGGGACTAGTGAATTAAGTCATCAGTCATCTTCAGAATGGGAAGATATTACATATGGTGTCCCACAAGGATCCATCTTAGGGCCATTGCTTTTAATTGTGTACATTAATGATCTCTCATCAGTTACACTGCCAGAAGCACAGTTCGTTTTGTTTGCAGATGACACAAGTATTGCAATAAACAGTATATCGAGTGTAGTTCTAGAAAGATCCGTTAATGATATTTTCATGGATATTAATAAATGGTTTAAAGCCAACTCACTGACATTAAACTTCGAAAAGACTCACTATATGCAATTCAGAACCTGTAAGAGGTTTCCACCCAGCATATGCATAAAGTATGAAGAAGAGATGAATACACTAAGCAGATTCAGAAGGATGTAGGTTGCAGTAGGTACTGGGAGATGAAGAAGCTTGCACAGGATAGAGTAGCATGGAGAGCTGCATCAAACCAGTCTCAGGACTGAAGACCACAACAACAACAATGAAGAAGAGCAGATAGAAGAGGTTGACCGTCTTAAATTCCTGGGATTACAACTTGATAATAAATTTAGTTGGGAGGAGCACACCACAGACCTGCAGAAACGCCTTATGTTGTTGTTGTTGTTGTGGTCTTCAGTCCTGAGACTGGTTTGATGCAGCTCTCCATGCCACTCTATCCTGTGCAAGCCTCTTCATCTCCCAGTACTTACTGCAACCTACATCCTTCTGAATCTGCTTAGTGTATTGATCTCTTGGTCTCCCTCTACGAGTTTTACCCTCCACGCTGCCCTCCAATGCTAAATTTGTGATCCCTTGATGCCTCAAAACATGTCCTACCAACCGATCCCTTCTTCTAGTCAAGTTGTGCCACAAACTTCTCTTCTGCCCAATCCTATTGAATACCTCCTCATTAGTTACGTGATCTACCCACCTTACCTTCAGCATTCTTCTGTAGCACCACAAATCTGTATTTGCAATTCGAGTGTTAGCAGACATAGGTGACATAAAAATGAAAAAGCTTGCATACTTTGCTACTTTCATTCCATAATGTCATATGGTATAATATTTTGGGGTAACTCTTCAAGTCAAACAAGTTTTCAGAGTCCAAAAGCGTGTAATACGTATTATTTGTGGAGTAAACTGACGGACGTCCTGTAGAAACCTCTTCAAAGAACTGGGTATATTAACTACTGCCTCTCAGTATATTTACTCCTTAATGAAATTTGTCTTAAATAATATATCTCTTTCTCCAACAAACAGCTCAATTCATACATACAATACCAGGAACAAAAATGATCTGCACAAGGACTTAATAGCACTTACTTTAGTCCAAAAAGGGGTCCACTACTCAGGAACACTCATCTTCAATAATCTGCCAGCAAACATAAAAAATTTTGTTGCAAATAAAGATCAGTTTAAAAGGAGCCTGAAAGATTTACTAGTGGCCAACTCCTTCTACTCCACTGACGACATTTTAAATAGAAACAAATGATGTATTGTATATACTCATACTATTAGTATTGTGCCCGCATCTCGTGGTCGTGCGGTAGCGTTCTCGATTCCCACGCCCGGGTTCCCGGGTTCGATTCCCGGCGGGGTCAGGGATTTTCTCTGCCTCGTGATGGCTGGGTGTTGTGTGCTGTCCTTAGGTTAGTTAGGTTTAAGTAGTTCTAAGTTCTAGGGGACTAATGACCACAGCAGTTGAGTCCCATAGTGCTCCGAGCCATTTGAACCATTTTATTAGTATTGTTATTTCAGCTTAAAAAACAGTGTATTGTATATACTCATACTATTAGTATTGTTATTTCAGCTTAAAAAATGATGTATTGTATATGTTGTTGTTGTTGTGGTCTTCAGTCCTGAGACTGGTTTGATGCAGCTCTCCATGCTACTCTATCCTGTGCAAGCTTCTTCCTCTCCCAGTACCTACTGCAACCTACATCCTTCTGAATCTGCTTAGTGTATTCATCTCTTGGTCTCCCTCTACGATTTTTACCCTCCACGCTGCCCTCCAATGCTAAATTTGTGATCCCTTGATGCCTCAAAACATGTCCTACCAACCGATCCCTTCTTCTAGTCAAGTTGTGCCACAAACTTCTCTTCTCCCCAATCCTATTCAACACCTCCTCATTAGTTATGTGATCTACCCATCTAATCTTCAGAATTCTTCTGTAGCACCACATTTCGAAAGCTTCTATTCTCCTCTTGTCTAAACTATTTATCGTCCATGTTTCACTTCAATACATGGCTACACTCCATACAAATACTTTAAGAAATGACTTCCTGACACTTAAATCTATATTCAATGTTAACAAATTTCTCTTCTTCAGAAAATCTTTCCTTGTCATTGCCAGTCTACATTTTATATCCTCTCTACTTCGACCATCATCAGTTATTTTACTCCCTAAATAGCAAAACTCCTTTACTACTTTAAGTGTCTCATTTCCTAATTTAATTACCTCAGCATCGCCCGATTTAATTTGACTACATTCCATTATCCTCGTTTTGCTTTTGTTGATGTTCATCTTATATCCTCCTTTCAAGACACTGTCCATTCCGTTCAACTGCTCTTCCAAGTCCTTTGCTGTCTCTGACAGAATTACAATGTCATCGGCGAACCTCAAAGTTTTTACTTCTTCTCCATGAATTTTAATACCTACTCCAAATTTTTCTTTTGTTTCCTTTACTGCTTGCTCAATATACAGATTGAATAACATCGGGGAGAGGCTACAACCCTGTCTCACTCCTTTCCCAACCACTGCTTCCCTTTCATGCCCCTCGACTCTTATAACTGCCACCTGGTTTCTGTACAAATTGTAAATAACCTTTCGCTCCCTGTATTTTACCCCTGCCACCTTCAGAATTTGAAAGAGAGTATTCCAGTTAACATTGTCAAAAACTTTCTCTAAGTCTACAAATGCTAGAAACGTAGGTTTGCCTTTTCTTAATCTTTCTTCTAAGATAAGTCGTAAGGTTAGTATTGCCTCACGTGTTCCAACATTTCTACGGAATCCAAACTGATCTTCCTTCGAGGTCCGCTTCTACCAGCTTTTCCATTCGTCTGTAAAGAATCGCGTTAGTATTTTGCAGCCATGATTTATTAAACTGATAGTTCGGTAATTTTCACATCTGTCAACACCTGCTTTCTTTGGGATTGGAATGATTATATTCTTCTTGAAGTCTGAGGGTATTTCGCTTGTCTCATACATCTTGCTCACCAGATGGTAGAGTTTTGTCATGACTGGCTCTCCCAAGGCCATCAGTAGTTCTAATGGAATGTTGTCTACTCCCGGGGCCTTGTTTCGACTCAGGTCTTTCAGTGTTCTGTCAAACTCTTCACGCAGTATCTTATCTCCCATTTCGTCTTCATCTACATCCTCTTTCCTTTCCATAATATTGTCCTCAAGTACATCGCCCTTGTATAAACCCTCTATATACTCCTTCCACCTTTCTGCCTTCCCTTCTTTGCTTAGAACTGGGTTGCCATCTGAACTCTTGATATTCATACAAGTGGTTCTCTTCTCTCCAAAGGTCTCTTTAATTTTCCCGTAGGCAGTATCTATCTTACCCCTAGTGAGACAAGCCTCTACATCCTTACATTTGTCTTCTAGCCACCCCTGCTTAGCCATTTTGCACTTCCTGTCAATCTCATTTTTGAGACTTTGTATTCCTTTTTGCCTGCTTCATTTACTGCATTTTTATATTTTCTCCTTTCATCAATTAAATTCAATATTTCTTCTGTTACCCAAGGATTTCTATTAGCCCTCGTCTTTTTACCTACTTGATCGTCTGCTGCCTTCACTACTTCATCCCTCAGATCTACCCATTCTTCTTCTACTGTATTTCTTTCCCCCATTCCTGTCAATTGTTCCCTTATGCTCTCCCTGAAACTCTCTACAACCTCTGGTTCTTTCAGTTTATCCAGGTCCCATCTCCTTAAATTCCTATCTTTTTGCAATTTCTTCAGTTTCAATCTGCAGTTCATAACCAATAGATTGTGGTCAGAGTCCACATGTGCCCCTGGAAATGTCTTACAATTTAAAACCTGGTTCCTAAATCTCTGTCTTATTATTATATAATCTATTTGATACCTTTTAGTATCCCCAGGATTCTTCCAGGTATACAACCTTCTTTTATGATTCTTGAACCAAGTGTTAGCTATGATTAAGTCATGCTCTGTGCAAAATTCTACAAGGCGGCTTCCTCTTTCATTTCTTCCTCCCAATCCATATTCACCTACTATGTTTCCTTCTCTCCCTTTTCCTACCGACGAATTCCAGTCACCCATGGCTATCTACTCATATTATTAGTATTGTTATTTCAGCTTAAAAAAATCGAAATGTTCCACATCCACGAGGATCTACTCAGCACGGACCTATGGAACGAAAAACTAATATAATCTAATCTAATCTTGTGATAACAAATCGAAATTTCGCGCCGTTATCCTGTAAGTTGGTAAGCGTGCTACAAACAGCGTGCAGAATGGCCTGTTGGTGGCAGCATAGTGCAGATGTACACATACCGTCGCAGTATCAGTATAAAGATGGCCGCCCCACTTGCGACTTGCACCAGCGTTCTGTTATTCGGTTTTTGCGCAGTGAAGGTGTGAACCCTATTGAAATTAATCGACGAATGAAGGTTCAGTACGGTGATGCATGTTTGTCACAGCAGCAAGTCTACGAATGGTGTAGAATATTCGCAAATGCTGTGACTTCTGTGGAAATTGCTCCTCGTCCAGGCCAGGTACAACGAGTTGTGAATCCACAGAACATTGTAGCAGTTGAAGCCATAGTGAAGGAAAACCGCCAAGTGACACTGAATGACATTGCAGCATGTTTACAGATTAGTCATGGGTCAGTACACCACATTGTGCATGATGTGCTCCAGTTTCAAAAGTGTCTGCAAGATGGGTGCCACGGCAGCTGACTCCTGAAATGAGAGAACGACATGTTGATGCTTTGAACGAGAAGGTGATGGCTTCCTTGCAAGAATCGTTACTGGGGACGAAATCTCGGCTCACTTCCACCAACCGGAAACGAAGAGAGCGAGCAAGGAATGGCGCCATTCCTCATCACCAAAACCAAAGAAGTTTCGAACAGAACAATCAGCAGGGAAGGTAATTCTGACTCTCTTTTGGGACGAAAAAGGCGTCATTTTGCAGCATTACATGCCTAGAGGGACCACTGTCACCAGTGCATCATACACAGATCTCCTAAAAAATCATCTGCGGCCTGCAATCAAATCAAAGCATGGATTGCTGTCAGCAGGTGTCTTTTTGCAACATAACAATGCGAGGCCCCACACTGCCCGTACAACAATTGCAACAATCACAGACCTGCATTTTGAGTGTCTTCCTTATCCACCATACTCACCAGACCTTGCTCCAAGTGATTTCCATATGTTTGGACCACTTAAAGACGCAATGGGAGGAAAGAAGTTCCGTTCTGATGAAGAGGTACGCCACGCGGTGCACGGGTGTTCGCGCGGACTACCAAAATAATTTTTTTCTAAAGGAATTTTTGCACTTTGTAAGCGCTGGAGGACTTTCATTGAGCGTGGGGGAGATTATGTTGAAAAGTGATACAGTTTTTTACCACTTCTGCACAATAAATAGTATTTAAAAAAATATTTGACTCACCCTCGTACTTCGGAAGCCCACTGTAAAGTGCAAGGCGGAGATTGTATCAATTCTATCAGTTTCTTTCCTATTGGATTCACGTATTAAGCGAGGGAAAAGTGACCTTCCAAATGCTTCTGTATGCGTTATAATTCCTCTTATCGTTTTCTCCAGAGAGCGACAATATATTGGCCACACAAAGGATTCCAAATAAAACTTCCCGGAGAATGTCAGTTACACTTTGTTTGAGCTGTACAGATCTATTACGGTCCCAGCAGCGTGTGCTTGAATTCCTCCGAAGCTTGTTGTCACGCCAGGACTCCAAACATTAGAAGATTGTTCTATAAAGTGGTATTGACTTTACATAATCATCCCAGTTCATATTGCTTCTTACAAGGGAACCTCCCCATCGCACCCCCCTCAGATTTAGTTATAAGTTGGCACAGTGGATAGGCCTTGAAAAACTGAACACAGATCAATTGAGAAAACAGGAAGAAGTTGTGTGGAACTGTGAAAAAATAAGCAAAATATACAAACTGAGTAGTTCATGGGAAGATAGGCAACATCAAGGACGCTGGGACCGCAGGAGCGCCGTGGTCTCGTGGTAACGTGAACAGCTGCGGAACGAAAGGTCCTTTGTTCAAATCTTCCATCGGGTGAAAACTTTAATTTTTTATTTTCAGTTTATGTGACAAACTCTTATGTTTTCATCACTTTTTTGGGAGTGATTATCACATCCACAAGAAAACCTAAATCGGGCAAGGTAGAAGAATCTTTTTACCCATTCGCCAAATGTACAAGTTAGGTGGGTCGACAACATATTCCTGTCATGTGACGCACATGCCGTCACCAGTGTCGTATAGAATATATCAGATGTGTTTTCCTGTGGAGGAATCGGTTGACCTATGACCTTGCGATCAAATGTTTTCGGTTCCGATTGGAGAGGCACGTCCTTTCGTCTACTAATCGCACGGTTTTGCGATGCGGTCGCAAAACACAGACACAGACACTAAACTTATTACAGTGAACAGAGACGTCAATGAACGAACGGACAGATAATAACTATGCAAAAATAAAGAAAGTAAAATTTTCACTCGTGGGAAGACCTGAACCAAGGACCTCTCCTTCTGCAGCTGCTCACGCTACCACGGGACCACGGCGCTCCTGAGCTCACGTTCTCCTTGATGTTGCTTATGTGGCCCATGGACTACTCAGTTTGTATATTTTGCTTATTTTTTCACAGTTCCACACAACTTCTTCCTGTTTTCTCAATCGATCTGTGTTCAGTTTATCAAGGCCTATCCACTGTGCCAAGTTATAGCTACATCTGAGGGGGGTGCGATGGGGAGGTTCCCTTGTTAGTCTTAACCTAAGTACTTGCACGATATGATGTGGTCAAGATGTTCACCACTTATATTGCAATTAGATACTATCAAGCTATTTCTCTTTGCTGCAGGCATTACGTTACACTTACCCTCGATTATAGGGAGCTGTCATTCATTACAGGAACTGAAAATGTTGTCCAAGTCTTCCTGCAAATTCCTTACAATCGTCCAACGACGATAATTCTCTGTACACAACAGCATCGTCAGTGAATAATCTTAACAGTTCTACTCATCCTATCTGATAAATCGTTTACGTATATTGAAAATATCGGAGATCCTATTACGCTTGTTTGGAGCGCGCCCGATGTTTCTTCCGTTTCTGTAGAACATTCGGCATCCACTATAATGTACTGAGTTCTGTGAGTCTAGGCGCCGCAAGAACACACGTGAGTAGGATTTATTTGAAATTTCTCGATCTATACATTACGAAAAGGAAATTGAAAACAACTTTCAAAACAGCAATGAAAATGTGCCTTATAACTCGTAGGAAAGGCTTCCAGTATGTCGTAGGGATGGCGGTCATCGCTGAAAAACCGGTTTTCGGTTATTTCGTTTATTTTTCACGCCCGTTTAACCTGACTGTTAAAACTGCTCAGAATAACCGGTTTCTGAAATAACAGACTTTTTTTATTCCTATTATTTGCCGTAATAAACATAGAAATCGATCAAAGACTGAAAATTTTTTAACTCCCTCAGTTTCAAGAGACATAGAATAATAACATAAAATTAAACGTTTTTAATTTGTTACTGTTACCACAATTGTTTCCCCTTTTATCATTTCACAGAAATGGCAGACAAATATTTGACCTAAATGAAATGAAGCATTTCACCTCCTTTCTACGTCACTTAATAAAAACATTTCCAGGCCAGGTTTGGTGCTATCGTACAATACAATGGATGTGAGAAACTACCATATAGTCCGCCCCCGGTAGCTGACTGGTCAGTGCGACAGAATGTCAATCCCACGGGCCCCGGTTCGATTCCCGGCTGGGTCGGAGATATTTTCTCCGCTCAGGGACTGGGTGTTGTGTTGTCCTATTCATCATCATTTCATCCACATCGACGCGCAAGTCACCGAAGTGGCGTCAGATCGAAAGACTTGCACCCGGCGAACGGTCTACCCGACGGGAGGCCCTAGTCACACGACATTTACAATTTACTACCATATAGACCAGTTTGCAAGACTTACCCACGTACGCGCCTAACTTAAGTCACGACACACGGCAACAGGGACATATTGAATCAGCAGGCTGTACCAATTCTTATGCCATCTGTTTCTTGTTTGTTTCTATCGGAATTGTTATTAAAATAGCACTGATCGCTTTTCCCACTTTCTATAACAACGCAGCATTTCAAACCAATGCAAATCTTACAGATAAAAATTACTCCCTTTTTTTTATAAAAGAAAGGTTTATTTAAAAATGAAAACAATTTAGCACTACAATTATGGCTAACTGATATCTCTGTTTTTTACTCGGTTATTTGTAAATAATAAAAAAACAGCCGAGAAAAAAAATTACCGAAAAAATCGGTTATTCACAGCTAAAATACCGGTGTCTGTTCTAAGCGGTAGGTTTTCCCCATCCCTAGTATGTGGGCCCACGTTTACAAAAGTCACTCCTGATTACCCGCGATTAACAAATAACTTACCGAATGTAAATTATGACAATGTGTTTCCTAGCGTTAACATATTCCGACTGCGCATTATGCTTGCAGCGTTCCAAAGTTGGCACGCCTTGTTCGCGGGCCGGCCGCACCTGTTCCGCTTCCGGCGGAAGCGCTCGGTTTGCCCCGCCGGCTCGCACGGCCTCGCCTTGCCAGGCTACATTATTCAGCGCCCCCGAGCCCGGCGGACCTAAGTGGCCGCCCACTCTAAGTGGTCATAAATCCGCGCCAATGACTCCACTCATTCTGGCGCTGACCCCATTCCTTACACGCAGTCATCAATTATGTATCGGCGTCGCTCTGACACAGAGGAAATTTTCTTTTTTACGCAGTGGGGGGGAGAAAGGACGCTGGAGGCAACACAACAATTGCCCGAGAGAGACGGAAGAAGGAGAAGAGGCTCACCGACGTCTCGGAGGCGTTGTTGAAAGGGACTGAAAAGGCAGTGAAAACTGCTCTGGGCTCCAGCAGAACATAATGGCAGCGAATAAACGTAAAGCAACTGCTCCCGGACACGCCTCTACATTTCGACGTGGGAAAGTTAAATATTAATGGACGACTCTTCACGCCATTGCGTACTCCTTATGTTGCCATTCGGTCTAAAAGGCACATATATGAAACGAGTTGGAAAAATTTCACACTTGAGGGAAGACAAAAACAGAAAGTAGCTCAAGTAGGTAACATCGCATACCACATTTATGTTGAAATGCACCGGTGTTACTATATGAGCTGCCTTTTCTGGTACTGACATCCTAGAATGAAACAAATATTACGTAATTATTTTGTCATTTTAATTGAATAAGTTGTGGGTTCTTGGTGAAACATTGTAGAAACGGTGTTCGTTTAGTTAATTACTTTGTGTCACATATCTGGCCAGACAAACCAGAAGAAAAATTCCTTGTATTACTCTGAGAACAAGTTTTACGACTTTACATTCCATGGCCTACTTTTATTTATAAATTCTTGCATTTTCTGAAACAAATAAGTTCTGTATGGAAACATATTGGTAAAATTTTGTTAATCGAGTTAAAAGAGGAGCTATATAGCGTCAGATGTGGTGCAGCACGATTATCGGAAGTGTAGTGAAAGAAATCAAATGCAATTAACGTCAGAACATCTGTTTCAGTACAGGGATAAGTTTCAGTCCAGGGGAGAGGACATGAAGGGAGTAGAGGTTGATGTTTTATTATAAACAAGAAAATTAAAATAATTACTACAGATTATTGTAGGAATTACAGACAACGTAGCAAGAGCCGTTTTAAAAATAAAATTTGAGCCATGGAAATCATTGACGTCTATACATCAAAGTGCTCACATTTAATGAACCACACAAAGAGTAAAAAATCTATAAATCCCACTATAAGATTACAGTATAGGATTTGAATGTGAAAGTTGGACAAATATCAAATGCTCAATCTTCAGTGGGAAACTTTGACTATTGTATCATTTCTGGTTCTTACAGCCATAATTGCTTTACTGCTCTCTAAAGCACCAGTGAATTATGCCACCTGCTGATTGGCACCAATGGCGTACGAAAAACTGTAACTTCAATACCATATTCGTTAAACAAGTCACCAAATAAGAATTTACAAAAGGGTAAAATCACTTTCAGTGAACTTACGACAATATTTGTTTATGGTTCACTTAGATTTTTTATACTGTTTTTGCTTTAAAAAATTTTCGCTTATTGGTACTATATTTTCTGTATATGTAAAGTAAGTGTACTCTACTGGAGATTGAAGTTCTTTGCGTTGTATGTGACTAACTTAAGTAAAATACTATGTAAGTTGTTTATTATGTTAAATAATTTTCTGATGACCTTTCGTACTTAAAAATATTTGTGTGTATAAATTGTTGCATGTTTATGTAAATCTGACAATTTGAGAAATGGTCACGCACAGCAACAATATAAGAAATAGGTGTTATGTAAAAGCTAGTGTGCTTTTGTTCAAAACGAAAATATCTCTGGGGACTAGAAAAGGTGGCAAGGGCGGATTGGCGCGCTACATAGAGCAAGCGCGAGAAGTAAGTCACACAGTCTGTAGGCATCAGTGTTTGAGGCAACACCTTTGTGGAGCAGGAGAAGCTTTGCCTGCAAATTCGCACAAAATGCCTCGGATGGAGACTGAAAACGGCTTACGGCATGGCTGCGAGTTGTTGGGCTCCTGTATGTAGATTTGAACGATGCCAAGAGGAGAAATTAAGCCCATAAAGGAAGAGACTTTCAGATCGTACTGTGGGTAGTGTAGCCGTCATAACTGTTCGCCACACCCAGGCTTACAGCCAGCAGATAAAACGTTTTCAGTAAATTTAGTTTTGTACAGCTTGAAACATTAATTTCAACTGTGTTTTAATAATCATTCTTGAAATTTAAAGAAATTGGTTCACCCTGACATTTCATCCTAATCATACACATATATAGGGTTCCTTCCCGGTGTTTGATGAATCCGAGTATCCTATGTTACAGACTTATGACATGCCAAGTTAATATAAAGAGGCACCATTTACATTCTTTTTGTGTTTTCTTAACAATTGCAAAGTGTTATAATAAAAGTCTGCTTACGTAAAATTCAATCAGAATGTAGCCAAGTTACTAGAATGTGATAAATGACTGTACATAGTTAGTTAAAAGAATAATAGCTCCTGAAAGTAAATTCCATTGAAAAAGAGGTTCTCTCGAAGTGAACTGTTCTATAGGCTGGCGACCATTGGTACATCTTTCAAACCACCAGATGAACTTGGAATTGCGTTGTCCTAGCTTCAGTATAATATTATTCGCACTGTGTTTCTATTTAACCGCGCCGTAAAATCCTGTAAAAGGGGTAACTCTATTGATTAGCTTTGCCTATTAGCAGGACTATCCTCCCATACTGTACTTTATTTTGAACTAAATATTAAGAAGAGGTTTATAAGTGGTTTTCCCACAACAGAACTGTTTGTTCCGTTGGGGTATAGTATACTTGACAACTTAGAGACAAGTTTTTCTGTTATTTAGGTAAAAGCATAGTAAATTGCAATAGTGGAGGTAGGGTTATTAACTCGTTAGTATATGCTTATTAAAATACTCTAACTACAACATTTTTAAAATCAGGTAAGCTATTAACAGCCCGTGCATTGACGGATTGTCACGAAAAGTGCCCCAGGAACTGATGGAGGCAGGCAGTTGGTCATGGCATGCGCGACTTTCGCCATGCGAGAAGTGCTGACTGAATAGTTCTTAGAAAAGTTATTTACTGCTCATCTGAATGATAAGGATTCTTATAATAATGCCGATTATCTTGCGTGGATTATAGGTCGGTGATCGTTGTAAAAACGACTTTGTCTGCCTAAGCCTCAATAACTGGATCATGCTTAGCAGTAATCTATTTTAGATAAAAGTACCCCATCAAGAACCGACGAGCTTTCCCAAAAATATTTGAAGGCATTACTTTTCAATATGCCTGTGTACATCAGCATGCGCATATCTTTTAGAAAAAGATTAGAAGACCGAAGAAGTTATTATATCTCTTTAAAAAAATAATGTAACTATTTATTTAGAGGAAACACTCTCCTAGTAAATTTGTTTGTCCTTTGATTTAGCGTGATATGTTACTGATATTTAGTGAAGTTAGTTTTTACGTTTAGCTTTCAAAAAAATACAAAAGAGATATAATAAGCAAAATAATGAATTTCGTAGGTTGCCAATTACGTATTATATCTGGTTTTATCGAGCGCCAGGCTCCCTACAAATTACTGTAAATGCAATAGCGTAGTATTACTCAGTTCCAGTTCACTATCGCAGAAAATAGACAAGTTTTTATAAAATTATTTCACTGGATTGCTTCAATTAATCTCACTGAATATTTTTACATAATTTCTTCCGCTCCGGCTATCAGACGTTGTGCTGTGTAAAAATATTTTTAAATGTACCGCTTAATGGCGGCCAATTGTTAACAGTCAGAGATCACTGTTACTCGCTCCGCAGCAGTTGGAAACATGCTAAATAATTTTCATTAAATATTCTTTTCATAAGATAAATGTGGCGTAGGTTCTTGAAATAACACACGGAGATCACTTTATACTAATATATTCTTACTAGGACACAGTTTACACCATTAAATATTTGCAATTACGTTACGACAGAAACAAATGCTAGCGCAGCACAATGGCTTGCGTACCTTATTCCAGCTAACACCAGAACGAACAGAACAAAACAGACTAGACAGAAGAATGAGCATTGCATTGTGTTTTATACTCTTACAAAGATAATAACACTTCTTTTAATTACTTACACATTATAATCTCATACAATAAAAATAATGACTTTTCTGCATCTATCGATCTATATCGTATATTTTTACAGTTAGTGTTATTACCTTTCACAGATAAATCGATGTTTGCAGCTCATTTTGAGTCACGTACAGTCATTTTTATTTATGTTTCACCTCGATAAGGGTGAATATTGCAAAAGGGACACTACAAAGTGCTTCTACATATTCTGATTTAATTACCTACAGTAATCCCACCTGATACGTCTACAGTTTAAGACTTTTCTGAAGTTCCCTGTTTTCTATACAACGTCTTGTACAGATCTTTGGACAAACTTCTGTAATGAATGCGCATATCTGATGTGGTTAGCATTGTTCTTTGCTGTTCAGTATGACCCTCTACACCTACGCTACTCGTTCCCTAGCAGTTCGTGGACAACTCAAGTACTGACGGTCGAGAGCGAATTCTTTCCTGTATAGTGTTCTGACTTCTGTCTCTATTTGAGTGCCTAGTCTGTTATCAGTATAGCTGCTTCAAACACTACACTTTTTCTTATTGCACCATATCCGTATCCTTAACACCGGTTTCACGCAGTAAATACAAAAAAGTGGGTTGATGCACTAGGGAGGTTACCGATGTTTCTACGTTTTTGGAGGCCAGTTATAGCGTCTTGAGGTTACTCAGTACTTTTGGGACGTCATTCAGTGCTTGAAGCGTATTTATTACCAAGTCAGTGCTTCAATGGAACCAATATGAAAAAAGGGATAGAGAAATTGCTTTGAAGTCAACAGCAACTAGCATAGCCTGGTAAAGGGGAACTTCTTTTCCCTACAGCACTCTTTCAGCGGTGTTATTAGTGCAGTAACATGCTTTCGGTCCGACTATATTAACAGTTGCGGATACGGTCCATTTTGGGGTTGCCTTGACACGCAATATCGCCGCAAACTTGAACAGAGCGCGCTCCGTCCGACGGTTATTAATAACGCTCGTAGGGAGCATTCGATTGCGTGTGTAACTTGGGCGAAAGCGGCCAATATCGGCGGCAGCAGTCGATTTTCGATTCCGGACTTAACGGGGTGGAGAGCGAGCGGCCGGAGGCAATATGTCGCTGAATGGGCCGTAAGTGCCCTTGATTCGCCGCGCTACACGTATTCCGGGCCGCATTCGGTGGCTCGGTTGTGCGTAGTGTACGTAATCTGCGTGTGGGGCGTCCTGCCCAGCGTCGCATTATGATTTGTGACTTTTCATATCTGCCAGATGGGCACTCGTTCCCAAGGGATGATGGTACGAGCAAATAAATATATAGTTCATATTTTATGTTCGGAATTTTTGTTCGAACATATAGTATTCGGTGAGATTTAGAGAGAGGAAAACCTATATGCGTGTTGTATCCCTACAAAAACTGTGGAAGTCGAAAAACACGACAGTTTTCTGAATATATAAATATTAAATAAAATGTCAATGCTGTACGGTCCTTTCAGAAGCTTTATTAGTTAAATTTGAAGGAAATACGGAAAACAACGTGCATTCCAGCAAAAGCGGGAGTACCATATAAGTGAATTTCTGTGAATTTTTTGCACCTAACCATGCAGTTATTATTTTTTCCACACTGCGTTATATGAAAAGCACGTCTAGAACAAGGACATATTCGGATTTATAGATGATGTATTGATTTTTATTATAACAAGGATCTGTCTTTTGATTATTCTTTCACGTAACTCAAGTAAAAGAATGTAGGGAAATGGAAGTTAGTGTTTAGCATTCCGTTAATCTAAGAAACAGCAGGCGATGGTGAAGTTTTGCAGATATCATCTCGAAATATATATAATCTTCGTAGGTAATTATCATTTACTTTGCCTAGAGTTCAGTTCGCCCACTAATACCAAGAACTCATGCAACAAAGTTAGGTGTCAGTTCAATAAATTAAAATACGTCAGTCATTCTATATTTGTAGACAAATTTCTTAAAAAATAAATAAGTAAAATTAAAAAAAATCTTTTCTGTTGTTTAAAGTGGCTCAAGGCAACTGAGCTAGAACTTAGTTGTGCTATCTACATCTACATGATTACTCTGCAATCAACATCTAAATGCTTGGCAGAGGGTTCATCGAACCACAATCATACTATCTCTCTACCATTCCACTCCAGAACAGCACGCGGGAAAAACCAACACCTAAACTTTTCATAAGGTTATTTTAATTAATTCAGTATTAATTGAAATATATGCATTTGGGTGCGTTCGCTTGGATGACATGAGACGATTTGAAAGACTGCATCGTGTGTTGTCTGGTGTGAGATGTAATGAAGAGGATGTAATGACTCATATGCCAGCCGCCGCATATCAATTGTAATTAAGTAACTTAATAAGGCCATCCATCGTGTAGGACATTATGTCACTAACATTGTTGCTTCATTCTGTTTCCTGACTAACCCATTAAGTGACACGGCTAGATATACAGGGTGAGCCACCTAACGTTACCGCTGGATACATTTCGTAAACCACATCAAATACTGACGAACCGATTCCACAGACCGAACGTGAGGAGAGGGGCTAGTGTAATTGTTTAATACAAACCATACAAAAATGCACGGAAGTATGTTTTTTAACACAAACCTGTGTTTTTTTAAATGGCACCACGTTAGTTTTGTTAGCACATCTGAACATATAAACAAATACGTAATCAGTGCCGTTTGTTGCATTGTAAAATGTTAATTACATCCGGAGATATTGTAACCTAAAGTTGACGCTTGAAACCTCCGACGTTCAGTTGCGTGTTGTAACAAACACGGGCCACGGTCGGCGAGCAGCATCTGCAGGGACATGTTTACGATGACGACCGTGTTTACGAGTGTGGCTGTAGTGCACTGTTGGGGTTTGGTCTAGCTGTCGTAGTGTCCGCATGTAGCGCTTGCTGCTATTGTTATTCTGCATTCGTCTCCGCACGCAGACCAACTGTAGTACACCGTGTTACCAGACGTCTATGATAGTGTAGTGTTGTAGGAACTGTGACCATGGTGTATTCGAACTCTGAAAAGGCGGAGATGATACTCATCTATGGCGAGTGTCGACGAAATGCAGCTGAAGCCTGCAGGGTGTATGCAGAACGGTACCCAGACAGAAAATGGTTCAAATGGCTCTGAGCTCTATGGGACTTAACTTCTAAGGTCATCAGTCCCCTAGAACTTAGAACTACTTAAACCTAACTAACCTAAGGACATCACACACATCCATGCCCGAGGCAGGATTCGAACCTGCGACCGTAGCGGTCACGCGGTTCCAGACTGCAGCGCCTTTAACCGCTTGGCCACCCCGGCCGGCTACCCAGACAGAGAGCATCCGACGTGCCGCACATTGCAAAACATCTACCGCCAACTGTATGCAACAGGTATGGTCGTAGCACGCAAACGGGTCCGTAACAGGCCCGTCACAGGAGAAGCGGGTGCAGTTGGTGTGTTAGCTGCTGTTGCCATGAACCCACACATGAGTACACGGGACATTGCGAGAGCCGGTGGACTGAGTCAAAGTAATGCCATGCGCATACTGCATCGTCACCGCTTTCACCCGTTTCATGTGCCGCTACATCAGCAATTACATGGTGATGACTTTAATCATCGAGTGCAATTCTGTCAATGGGCATTAACAGAGAATGCGTTGCAGTTCTACGTGTTTACCGATGAAGCGGGTTTCACAAACCACGGCGCAGTGAATCTACGGAACATACATTACTGGTCCGTGGACAATCCTCGCTGGCTCAGACAGGTAGAGCGACAGCGACCGTGGACTGTACATGTATGGTGCGGAATCATTGGCGACCACCTCATTGGTCCTCACTTCATTGCAGGGGCCCAAACAGCTGCAACATACATCGCGTTTCTACAGAATGATCTGCCAACGTTGCTCGAAAATGTCCCACTGGAAACGCGTCGACGTATGTGGTATCAGCATGATGGTGCACCTGCACATTCCGCAATTAACACTAGGCTGACCCTTGACAGGATGTTCGACGGGCGTTTCATAGGACGTGGAGGACGCATAAATTGGCCAGCCAGTTCTCCTGATCTTACACCTCTGGAATTCTTTCTGTGGGGTACGTTAAAGGAGAATGTGTACCGTGATGTGCCTACAACCCCAGAGGATATGAAACAACGTATTGTGGCAGCCTGCGGCGACATTACACCAGATGTACTGCGGCGTGTACGACATTCATTACGCCAGAGATTGCAATTGTGTGCAGCAAATGATGGCCACCACATTGAACATCTATTGGCCTGACATGTCGGGACACACTATATTCCACTCCGTAATTGAAAACGGAAACCACGTGTGTACGCGTACCTCACCCCTCATGGTAATGTACATGTGCGTCAGTGAAAAAGACCAATAAAAAGGTGTTAGCATGTGGACGTGATGTGCTGTTCCAGTCTCTTCTGTATCTAAGGTCCATCACCGTTCCCTTTGGATCCTTACGTAATTCGGTGCTCTCCGATACACACAACCGAACAGCGGAGGAGTGGTACTCAAGCGTCAACTTTAGGTTACAGAATCTCCGGATGTAATTAACATTTTACAATGCAACAAACGGCACTGATTACGTATTTGTTTATATGTTCAGATGTGCTAACAAAACTAACGGGGTTCCATTTAAAAAACGTAGGTTTGTGTTAAAAAACATACTTCCGTGCATTTTTTTATGGTTTGTATTAACCAATTACACTAGCCCCTCTCCTCACGTTCGGTCTGTGGAATCGATTCGTCAGTATTTGATGTGGTTTACGAAATATATCCAGCGGTAATGGTAGGTGACTCACCATATATATATATATATATATATATATATATATATATATATATATATATATACCACCGATAAACAACTGGAATGACTACCTACAATTTTTTTCTCCTGATTCATTGACATGAATATTTACCACCTCATACCTCAGAGTATACTTAAAAATACACAATAAATTGAGCAGAATTATTCACTGCTATTTCCTAAGAGTATTACTGACAAGTATTTTATTATTATACTGGAAAATCCTTCTGTCACTTAATGAGTTAACCGAAGGAAAAATATATTTTGATGGGTAAATGAGACATAAAAGCATAATTTGAATTCAGTCAGTGATATCCAAACATGAAAGTGCATTATGAGTTCAAATGGTTCAAATGGCTCTGAGCACTATGGGACTTAACATCTAGGGTCATCAGTCCCCTAGAACTTAGAACTACTTAAACCTAACTAACCTAAGGACATTACACACAACACCCAGCCATCACGAGGCAGAGAAAATCCCTGACCCCGCCGGGAATCGAACCCGGGAACCCGGGCGTGGGAAGCGAGAGCATTATGAGTGTTTGATATCAGATGCGAAAGATTTTGTGTCTGTTAAGATTGTCAGACGTATATATTCAGTAACATAAAAAGAACATTAATTGTATAATAAATGCATATTAGGAAACAAAGAGAATCCAGTTGGCCATTTTCAACCATGTATATACAGTCTGCTTTCGTATCTCAGTACAGCATTTATGAAATTACATCACACGTCGTGCGAATGACTCATAGCGACCTCGTGCATTTGGTCTTGTCATCAGTTGTTTCTGGGCCGCAGGACGATCACGGTTAACAAGGTCTGCCGTATCAAAAGAGTAGTTCTCTGCAATATCTGAGTAAGACGTCTGAGGACTGGTGCCTACACTGCGATTTTGCATTTATTGTTCCCAGTGAGTGAAATAAGTGCTTCAGTGATATTTTTTCGTCGCAGTAAGGTGGTTCTGAATCTCTGTCATCAAGTATCCGAGATTGATGATCCTGCCAATGACCACGCGTTATAACTTATTCACTCTCTCAATTTTTAGCTTTTATGATTGGAAACATGTGAATGATGTTTCCGCATTGTTTCAGTAGTTATATAATCTAGAACACGTAGCCTAAGGTTACGAAGATGACGTTAAACGCAGGTATATACTGTAGATCGTCAAAAGAGTCTGCGTAAATACGTATATAAGGAAATGGTATCCAATATCGTACTAGTAAGTAGTTGGAATGGAAATGCTTTCGAATTTGGAAATTTAAGAATATGTTTTGGGATATTGCGATGGAAACTGTTTATGGTTCAGAGTGTGAACATAAAATCAGCAGCTGACATATATACACTCCTGGAAATGGAAAAAAGAACACATTGACACCGGTGTGTCAGACCCACCATACTTGCTCCGGACACTGCGAGAGGGCTGTACAAGCAATGATCACACGCACGGCACAGCGGACACACCAGGAACCGCGGTGTTGGCCGTCGAATGGCGCTAGCTGCGCAGCATTTGTGCACCGCCGCCGTCAGTGTCAGCCAGTTTGCCGTGGCATACGGAGCTCCATCGCAGTCTTTAACACTGGTAGCATGCCGCGACAGCGTGGACGTGAACCGTATGTGCAGTTGACGGACTTTGAGCGAGGGCGTATAGTGGGCATGCGGGAGGCCGGGTGGACGTACCGCCGAATTGCTCAACACGTGGGGCGTGAGGTCTCCACAGTACATCGATGTTGTCGCCAGTGGTCGGCGGAAGGTGCACGTGCCCGTCGACCTGGGACCGGACCGCAGCGACGCACGGATGCACGCCAAGCCCGTAGGATCCTACGCAGTGCCGTAGGGGACCGCACCGCCACTTCCCAGCAAATTAGGGACACTGTTGCTCCTGGGGTATCGGCGAGGACCATTCGCAACCGTCTCCATGAAGCTGGTCTACGGTCCCGCACACCGTTAGGCCGTCTTCCGCTCATCGTGCAGCCCGCCTCCAGTGGTGTCGCGACAGGCGTGAATGGAGGGACGAATGGAGACGTGTCGTCTTCAGCGATGAGAGTCGCTTCTGCCTTGGTGCCAATGATGGTCGTATGCGTGTTTGGCGCCGTGCAGGTGAGCGCCACAATCAGGACTGCATACGACCAAGGCACACAGAGCCAACACCCGGCATCATGGTGTGGGGAGCGATCTCCTACACTGGCCGTACACCACTGGTGATCGTCGAGGGGACACTGAACAGTGCACGGTACATCCAAACCGTCATCGAACCCATCGTTCTACCATTCCTAGACCGGCAAGGGAACTTGCTGTTCCAACAGGACAATGCACGTCCGCATGTATCCCGTGCCACCCAACGTGCTCTAGAAGGTGTAAGTCAACTACCCTGGCCAGCAAGATCTCCGGATCTGTCCCCCATTGAGCATGTTTGGGACTGGATGAAGCGTCGTCTCACGCGGTCTGCACGTCCAGCACGAACGCTGGTCCAACTGAGGCGCCAGGTGGAAATGGCATGGCAAGCCGTTCCACAGGACTACATCCAGCATCTCTACGATCGTCTCCATGGGAGAATAGCAGCCTGCATTGCTGCGAAAGGTGGATATACACTGTACTAGTGCCGACATTGTGCATGCTCTGTTGCCTGTGTCTATGTGCCTGTGGTTCTGTCAGTGTGATCATGTGATGTATTTGACCCCAGGAATGTGTCAATAAAGTTTCCCCTTCCTGGGACAATGAATTCACGGTGTTCTTATTTCAATTTCCAGGAGTGTATATTTTGGCGTCTTACTCATAATTCACGAACGGAAGTAAGTCTTCGCGTCCCATGAGAATGGTGAGAATGATTCAAAGACGAAGATTTAGTTCTCTTACCATTCTTAAACTATTTTGCCTGTTTTCATTTCTTTTTTAGAGTAATCAAGCTAACCAAAGAGTCCGAAGGTGTGATTTTGGTGTCATTTTAAGACCAAAATTCTACTAGTCATATCGTTCTATGCTCTGAGATTATTGAAATTACTTCAAAGAAGTAATGATTACTTGTAAAACAAGTAACAGTGTGGGGGAAATTAGTTGTAAGTTATTTAGTATTTATGAAACTCTTTGATAAAATCAGAAAAAGTTTCGCAACAAATTCATTACCTTGAAAAACTGGAGAGCACAGTTCCCTATATACAAGTAAAACATTTCACATGTGAGGGAGTACTATACTATTGTAGGTAGCGAGCCCCACAGAGAGCTACAAATGTGCATCAGTGTCGTCAGTCAGATGAAACATTACAAACCAAATATTTTACTTTAGGCAACACAGTAAGTTATTAGTTTAAAATATTTATGAGACTGTATAGAATTTTTAACTAAAATTCTTGGTGTTAATGAAAGTTGAAGCTCTATCAGGTTAATAGACTTCCATTGCGATATACGTTAGTGCTGTATTTTGAGTGCATTTCAGAAACAGATGCATGTTGTACTCATTGTATGCTGAATGCATTATCGTGCGTGAAGTATCCTTGTTAGGTTCTGACCAAGTATATGGCAGTGTAGATGTTATTTACCTACGGGTCACTAAAATAAATACTACAATTCTGGTAACTGCATTAATTATTCTCACAATAAAATTTTCGTGGAAGCTGAAATCTGAACACGATCTGAGAGCCCTTCTATCCTTGCGGGATTCCATAATCATATCAAAACTTCAGAATATTCAGACCTTTATCTTGGGTTCGAGTTATCATGAACTTTCAGATTAAATTCCTCTGCCGAGCAATAGTCTTACTCTGGAATAATTGACGGAATTCGTTCTGTAGCTTGAACCAATGACATATTACTAATTCTCGACTCACATTTTAAAGTGAACCTTATTTTGATGAAAAAACTGTGACCTCCATTCTCATGCAAAGATGGAGAGAAGTAGGAAATTCATTAGATAATACCTGAGAGAAAGTCATTCACCTAAGTACCTCGTAATTTCTTTGAGGGTACATGCTGAAAATTCTTAAAGATGTCACCGCAATATCCCGATAGTTGCGTAGACCACAGAAAAGAGATAATGTCTAATTCCATAACGATAATTTGGAATAAAACTACAATTTAAATAAATTAAAATAAACATGCTTAAGAAATACCATATAGGAACAAGTCGGTGATAGTAGCTTCATCAAAATGTGAATTAATATAAACTAGAATGATAAAGACAACTGTAGCTTTCATTGTGTAGTCCATCGCCCTCAGCCATTGCGTTCTCTCGTTACATGTAACTTGGTGTTTGAACATTAAGCCACTTCAGTATGTACAGATACGAGGAAATAGCACAGACTAACCTGACGCAGTTCAGTATTAGAAACAGGCAACAACGTTCTCTTATTTTCTTAAAAAAAAGTGTGTTGCTTCTATTGCCCACATTCAATAATATGACATCATTAGTCACTATGTATAAAAACATTTAGGCAAGCAACTGTCCTCTTAATTAGACACCAAGAGAAATAATCTGCATCGTATGCAGCAACATTATACACTGTGGCAACCAGAATATGCTTACTTCAAAAACAACCTAGTGATGCACTGTTCACGGAAAGCTGTCGGAAAACGGCGATTTAGCAACAACTAGATTAGGTATCTGTTCACTAGCACAGTTAGCATAGGACACAACACTGTCCTATTCCCTCAGTGTGTCTGACATAGCAAGAGCACTGACACTGTATCACAGTCTCCAACGACTAGTCTGCTCGGGTGAGTTAGTGCACAATCATTGTTGAATGTATGGAGACTAGAGATACTTGCCACGTGCACCACCTGACAAACACTGTCCCATCCAGAAGTACTGTCAACCCAGAAATCTACGCAAGATAGTGCCACACTTGCCACATACAACGGCCCCTCCCCCTTTCCTAATTTGGCAACCAGATTAGCCCTGAGAATCCAGATTAGTCTGAGACAGGTGAGCCATGACTTCCCATTGCAGGTTCCCTAAGAAAACAGTGACTTTCCATTGCAGAATCCCTAAAAACAGTGACTATCATGTAAGAAAGCCTTTAATCTCAAATGGACCCTTAAACCTGGGAAACAGTTCCTTGGTGATCCTTTCAGAGGCCTTGCTAACACCTTGAAAATTCAATAGAGACACTGTCAACAACTCAGTAGGGTTTCGGCCGGCACCTCACACTATAGCCTATGGCTTCCTTCTTATCAGCCTCCCAAATATTCCTCTTAGTCAACCTCCTCCGTGCAATCAGTTAATGCACATCTCTCTTTTCAGGCAATATGTCATCAATAACCATAAGTTGCAAGCACAGTTGGTATACGGTAGCGCAGGAGCAAACTTTAGTTTATAGACAGATGACTTTCATGAAGCGAGCTGTCAAGCAAGGGAGCGAACAATACTATTCACTGTGGACACTGCTGTGATAGGCTGTCAGGACCGCCCTAAGTTTCTATTAATATTCTCCATGTAAGATGTGTTAGGATAATAAGTATTGTTGCTATGTGATGCACTTCCATGCTCAGTCAAAACTACTTGAAACCATGTGCAGTAAAGGAAGTCACAGGACAGTCACTATAAACTGTAGAACCCCAAAGCTACGTAGGACCCTCGTAAACTCTGGGCCAGTATTTGTGCTGTCACCAGTCTATCGTTAATAACCAGACAAATTACGTGGACGCATACACACGATCCAAAATAAGCCAGTTTTCTGCCTCCAACGTAGGCAATAAGCCCACAAAATCGATATAAACTCTTTGAAAAAGCATTCCTGCTGGCTTCGGCGCCAAATATCCTATCTTATTATTCTATAACCGTTTACTGAAAACACAGGCATCACAGCTAGATGTCCTTTTACAAATGTCGTTATCCATCTGTGCCCATATAAACTGGCTGATTTACTTATATGTCCTATATTCTCCTAATTGTCCTCTCATGGGAGATCCACGGAAATACTGTAACAACAACACAACCGGTTCCTTGCGTAGCACTAATCAAACTTATTACGCCCCATGACTTACGGCACATGATCTCCTCTCTCAAAACATAGGGTTCTGTAATTTCACTTTCCTGAAGTAATGTCGCGAAATATGTTGGGAATCTGAACGAGAATCGAAGTCAGCATCGAACCCGAACCACAATAATCGCCCAGCTGATGGTCCGTTGGGTTATTCTCACTACACTCATATACAGGGTGTTACAAAAAGGTACGGCCAAACTTTCAGGAAACATTCCTCACACACAAATAAAGAAAAGATGTTATGTGGACATGTGTCCGAAAACGCTTAATTTCCATGTTAGAGCACGAAACATTCCAGCCTATGAGTCGCGACTGGGGAAGACCTAGAACGACGAGGACACCTGCAATGGACGAGGCAATTCTTCGTGCAGTTGACGATAACCCTAATGTCAGCGCCAGAGAAGTTTCTGCTGTACAAGGTAACGTTGACCACGTCACTGTAGGGAGAGTGCTACGGGAGAACCAGTTGTTTCCGTACCATGTACAGCGTGTGCAGACACTATCAGCAGCTGATTGGCCTCCACGGGTACACTTCCGCGACTGGTTCATCCAACAATGTGTCAATAGTCATTTCAGTGCAAATGTTCTCTTTACGGATGAGGCTTCATTCCAACGTGATCAAATTGTAAATTTTCACAATCAACATGTGTGGGCGGACGAGAATCCGCACGCAATTGTGCAATCACGTCATCAACACAGATTTTATGTGATCGTTTGGGCAGGCATTTTTGGTGATGTCTTGATTGGGCCCCATGTTCTTCCACCTACGCTCAATGGAGCACGTTATCATGATTTCATGCGGGATACTCCACATGTGCTGCTAGAACGCGTGCCTTTACAAGTACGACACAACATCTCGTTCATGCACGATGGAGCTCCTGCACATTTCAGTCGAAGTGTTCGTACGCTTCTCAACAACAGATTCGGTGACCGATGGATTGGTAGAGGCGGACCAATTCCATGGCCTCCATGCTCTCCAGACCTCAACCCTCTTGACTTTCATTTATGGGGGCATTTGAAAGCTCTTGTCTACGCAACCCCGGTACCAAACGTAGAGACTCTTCGTGCTCGTATTGTGGACGTCCGTGATATAATACGCCATTCTCCAGGGCTGCATCAGCGCATCAGGGATTCCATGCGACGGAGGGTTGATGCTTGTATCCTCGCTAACGGAGGACATTTTGAACATTTCCTGTAACAAAGTGTTTGAAGTCACGCTGGTACGTTCTGTTTCTGTGTGTTTCCATTTCATGATTAATGTGATTTGAAGAGAAGTAATAAAATGTGCTCTAACATGGAAAGTAAGCGTTTCCTGACACATGTCCACATAACATATTTTCTTTCTTTGTGTGTGAGGAATGTTTCCTGAACGTTTGGCCATACCTTTTTGTAACACCCTGTGTATGCCTCAGCCCATCAGCGTCCACATTCTCCGAAACCTAATCCTATGGACTTCAAAATTACCCAAGTGGCAATGCGACTGGTTTTCCATGGTCTTGTTAATACCCACTTGAGTGCCTCGTAGTCGGGTTTGAGATAATATCCCCATGTCCAACAAAACTGCCAGAGCTTCCAATTCATAAATAAGGTACCTTCTTTCTAGTTCGTTCAATTTGGTTGAGGCTTAGGCGACTGCCTTCTTGTTCTCTTCTTGTTCCAGTACCAAATCCGATCCTATCCCTGGAGCTAAAGTATCCATCTTAAGTATTATTTCAACATTGAAGTCCGGTAGTGTTAATACAGAGGCAGTCTTCAGTGCTTGCCTTAACTCGATTTCTCTGCAGAGAAATATTGCCTCTTACCTACTACCAACGTTCCCCAGCTACAGATTATCTGATGCTCCGAAAACCATTTATAATCAATAGCCAAGATAATACTGTTAAATCCCGCAATGTACTGACTGATTATTAAGTGCCGCACATGCTAATGGCAAACGTGGATTTCCCTTATCCTCCCGTAATCAACCCGCCCTGTGCTTGCTGTAATTGACATAACGCAAGTTCTCGGCTCTCCTTTCCTATAAATTCCCTCATTACATGTCCAGGTTCACACTAAATCCAACACATTACCTTAGATGAGTCCCTTTCGATATGCAATTATGATTTACTGTTTTCTTGGTGTGCCTTTCTGACAGATTTCACTCATTTAACCCTTTACTATCAAAAACTATTCTTCTCACAGCGTGGACATTCCTGCACTAATCCACAAATTCCGCAGCCTGCTTTTGACATAGTATCTACTCTAATTGAGCCAACGTCTTAGGGACCTGATAAAATGTAGCTCTATGTCTACTCTTGGGGTTCAACTCCCCTAATTTGAATCAGATTAGATGTACTTTCGTTGCCAATTGAACCATAGTGAAGAGATCCTCTGTCATGTGGAAAATGTCAGAAAACAAGAATATACGATAAATATTTACAAAATAAGAACAGATATGTTAATGTACCTTCCACAAATCCAAAATGAAATTGCCCTTCTGGTTGTAAAATCGGTAGAAAAAACAAAGTCCTAAGGTGATTTACATTTAGAAGGATATAAAACTGATCGCCATATTTTAAATGCTCAGTTTACTTAGGTGCATATGATGATTCTTAGGCTATTGTAGCCAAGCATCATCAAATAAAAATAAATAAAAAAGATTTTACATCTCTTATTAAGATGATCGCATTACTGCACAAAATTTGTACAGAAGTCAGATTTTACACAATATTCACGTTATGAGATATTATTAATAATTCACATGCATCACTCGGTTCTGCTAAAAATATTGGAGTCGGCCATCAATAGTTCATTTAGACTCGTTTTAAACTTAACTTTATTATCAGTTAAAGTTTTTATGGCTGCTGGCATGTTATTGAAAATGTGTGTTGCCGAATAGTGGACACCTTTCTGGAGCAAAATAAGTGACTATAAATCTTTGGTGGGCCTTACACTGCTACATGCTCTTCGGTATATGTCAACTGCAAGACCACTACACTCTTTTTAATACACTCTATATAATTTATTAACGATTCCTGAATCCCCTGTTCCCTACTATACTGACAACAGATTAACTTTTGTAGAGCTCTGCTCGAAATTAATCTGCAAATCCTACCCTGGATTTGTCTACAAGTATTATTTTACTGTATTGCTTGCAACACATCACACAGATTATCTTTTATCTTTACCAAAGCTCCACTGAAAATTGTTTCTCTGGATATCGCAGGGCCATATCCTAGAGCAAAAGGTGGTGTCAAATACATAATAGCTCTTTATGATATTTTCACAAAATACATCAAGATTTATGCTATGAAAACCACTACAGCCAGTAGCATCATGAGGAGAATTGAAGAGGATTATTTACGAAGAGTTGGGAACCCCAAAGTCATATTAACAGACAATGCAGCCTATTTCGTAGGAAGAAAATAGAAACAGTTCATAAGCACACAGGGGATTAAACACATCTTGGTAAGTTTTTTCCACCCAGAAGCAAGTCCCGTGGAGAGGGTGTTTAAAGAATTCAGTAGATTTATAAGGACTTACGTTCATAATAAACATCCACGATGGATTGAATACGTGATTTCATTTATGCAAATAGTAAACAGTCTCCCCCACTCTTCCACAGGTTTCACTCCTAATGAACTAATGTTTAACACAAAGCAAACTGACGAATGGGAATCACCCATACCAAAATTACCTACCAAAGAGTTAACTTTACAGGATAAAATCAAATGAGCAGTAATTACGATGGAGAATAGAGCACAATACAGAGAGAGAATATACAACAAAAAGTTAAAACGAGTAACACATTTTTTCGAAGGGCAACGAGTCCTCTTGAGAACACATCCCAAATCGACAAAGATCGGTAAGTTGAACAAAAAATGGCAATTACTATACTCAGGGCCCTATATTATTGCAAAAATACCTTATCCTGGAACTTATAGGTTGGTATATGAAAGAACAGGGAGAGACAAATGTCTCCACCCTCACAAAGACTTAAAAGCTTTTCACGAGTAGTGACACAAAGTCACAGCAGTTTTCTTGTCATAAAATGTATTTATAAGTAATGTCATAATTTTATAAGTAAGAAATTTTATTATGTTTATTTTTAAATGAAATTTGTATAAACTCAAGTAATTTTCTTCTTTTGTAAGCAAAGACAAACATTTGTTTGGGAGGAAGTGAAAAAACACAGCTTCACACGAAGCAAAATGCAAACTGGAGCAGCGTACGACGCAGCTGTGCGTGCTCAACAATGCATGTTTACGTCAGTACTAGGAAAGAGACATTGTCCTTGCGCAACCAAATAGAAACACAAAGCTGCACAAGTATTAAGCCCAATTTCAAAATAAATAATAACGCGTAACAACTATATTTACTATCAGGGAACGAAGGAATATAATATTACATTTATATCAACATGCGAAGTTGCGTCAATACTAAAATATATATATTGTAACTAGAATTAAAAGAAATCATTACAACGAAACATACGGGACTTATTAGCTAACAAAAGAATAAGATACCGTAGCAGATGTGAAAGTAACTTTCTTTGCAGGGTAAATGAATAAAAGGAATACAAATGCAAGTAGATAAATATATAAACAAATAAGAATGAAATATGAAAAAGTCTGCAACCGAATGTGATGACCGCGTATATGCGTGGCCTATGAGCTACGGAACACAATTAGTTTTTAAGTTAGTTATAAGTTTTTTATATTGCAGCGACCAGTGCATCGACACGGCGCGGCAGAAGAGATTTACGACGTTTGTTATAGGTACCAAATGAAAAAAAAAGAGCCGAACCTCAATGAAATGATTTAGTTATTAGTATGTCTATGTGTATATTTTGGTCATCAAGCAAATGAAGAATAAGAATATAGGCCTACATCGTCGCAGTGCAACTACAAAACGTTTACCCGTACCTGCAGACTACAAATTGCACATGAACGCGGAGGTGTCAGCTCAAATAAAACTAATCAACTTATACCACGTCACATGCGAAAATAAACGACGACATTTCCACATAATCATAAAGGAGTAAGCATGACGTAATGCAAAAACTTTTGCGTTACGAACACAAAGCTACACGTAAACAATTATGAGGAACAAAATGGCATATATAGTACATGAGTCATTAATACGTTTCGATTTCATGAAAAGGGAGTTCCCTAATAAGTGACTTAAAAAAGGACGAATAGCATTTCCTTAGTAATCCATAAACCAGTAGAATAGTAATTCCTTTTTCCGTCCCCAACGCAGGAGGCGGCGGCAAAGCGTAGTTAAGCCAGCAACGCGTAATGTAGAATCCTGATGTAAATGTTTTTCTCTATTTATCCCTAGTAAAATATTTAACTCTCATAACTAATGTATGCATGACTGGAAAATATAATGCAGATGCATTTAATGCACATATAATAACACGATGTAAAGGAATGTAAATAAGTTACTTGTATTTATGTACGAAGGAATGTTTTTGAAGTTAGCAAACAAACTGTACTAACCAGTAACTGCAATTGAAGAAGGAATTTTGTAATGTTTTAGTATTTAAGAATTTTCTACGTTTGATACAAATAATGGGTGGAGTGTCAGCCTTAGATGTAAGACATTGTAATATGCATTGTTATGTCAAAATGTTTATGTGAATTTTAAGTGTATATCGAGCCATATGTAAAAGATGTACTTGAAAAAGTAACAGAAAGGGACTGAAAACAGTTCTCACACCAAAGTGAACGACGAAATAGATAGTGGTATCCAAACGCGTGTGCAATAGTGCAACGAATCAATTATGATAATGTCATGCTACGCAACGTCTGATATATTAATCAGCAAATTACAATTGTGCAAACATCACTTACCTTGACGTCGGGTGTTAATGTGCAGTATTCACCCCACTGAAAATGTGGATAGAACGGTGAAGATCCTTCCCGGGCCGTATGAAAGGTGAATTATCTGTCGCAGCATCGGTTCTTGAAGAGTTAACGCACATGCATCGCACTCACGTTGGAAAATCACGCCACAGCGACCTATTCGACGGGTAGTACGGCACTCAGAGTGAGAATGACACTAAAAGTGCGAGTGGAATCGCGAACGACCGTACCCAATAATATGTGGAACATTTAACGGTTGTTGCGGAGTCAACAAACATATCTAGCGTGCATGCGCACAGAGACTAGCAATGTTGGCAAAGAGACGAGTAACCGCTCTTGGAGCGCCCTCATGCAAATACTTGGTAAATTATCATTCCATATGTAAGTTATGTATTTCCTGTAAGATAATGTGTAAGCAAGACAAGCTGACATATCCAACCCAAAAATACAAAGAGAAATACGCCGACAAATAAAGGTCATTGTACCCCCTTCGGCACAAACTTAAATAAGCTGTACGAGTGTATACAAAACTCTGTGCGCCTCCATTGCATGTCACCGCAAAGTGTGGGGGCAATTGTATAGGTACATAAGGAAAAGCCCCAACAAGCTATGACAAAAATTAAAAACCAATGATAATAATTGTTAGCGCGGCCGCTGTAAGCGCCGATAAAGATACATTTTGCTCCGCCGGAAGGCGGATAACAAATGATAAAATATTCCATTCAATTTTTTTTGTTAATAGAGAGACTGTCTTCAGTTTTCGAGTGGAGAAGACGTATTTTTGTAAGATGTGTGTGGTAACCATTTGTGTTGTCTGAATAGTAATTATTATTTGTGTAAAACCACGAAAGTTTTCCTTTCTTCCGCGCATCATCTCAATGTCAGCGGCCTTCATGGGAAGAAGAAGCCTGATCAAGAACTAATGTTAAAAACACGGTTAAGAGACAGTTACTCATGGCGGAAGAAGACGAATGTAACCAAGTTCACCGGAAGTAAGTTCACAATTTACAAAATTTGTGGATTAAAGGAAAAAAACAAATTATTATCTGCAAAAACTCATAAAACCCGCTAATAGTATACAAGCAATTCGTTTAATTATATATATATATATATATATATATATATATATATATATATATATATATATATATATATGCACATTTGTTTGGATGCTATGAGTTCGACCGATCCAAGACAGTAGCGTGTCCACACGTTGCGTCGAAAACAGCATGCAAATCTGATGTCGTGACCCGTGTTGTAAGGACGCTAGACTGTCGCACTGCAGACACCTCCTGTTCGAGAGCAGACGCACTTGTTTGTGTTTTGCTTAATTGCCGACTAGTTTCCTGCTTTGTATGCATGGAAGATCCTTCCATTATATATACGTGCTGCGATAGCCGCCATTTTAGTTGAGTTAACACGCTGGTAACTCATAGCACGCGCGTTTCATCTTGCCTAGACTGTCGGCGACCTCTGCCCGTAAATTTGGTCTCGGTTCCCAATTCACATCTAATTTCTGCGACCTGACAGTCAACGTTTTGAATGCAGAATAACAGCTCGGTTTCTAGTCTGGAAAACTGCGTCCTGTTCCCACCTCCTCTTCTGAGCGAATGGTTCTACGAACTCTGCGTTCCTCAGTTTTGTCGCGGCCAGGTGTGATGCGGTGGTAGCTAACTGTTATGCTGTGCCAGCATTGTCTTGTTTTCCTTCGGTTAACTGTTCCGTGGTGTCTGCTAACATCGCGAATATGTGATCCAGTGGACTCCGTACACCGTCCTCGGAAGTCCATCGTCCTTCAAGCTCGTTCTCGAACTTCATTCGATTGAGTTTTCGGTTTTAACATGTATCAACTTTTAGGACAACAGTTGCGTAGAAACCGCGGACACGAAACAAAAGTGCTCCGCAGAATGAAGTCACAGAAACGAAACAGCGACTATGCTAACTCTGGTTGCAGAAGGCAAAACAATGGAAACGCAGAAAAAAAATGGAAATGAGAATTTGGCGAGAGGCCCCTTGCCGGGCAGGTCCGGCCGCCTTGGTGCAGGTCTTATTACTTTCGACGCCACTTTGGGCGACCTGCACGCCGGATGGAGATGAAATGATGATGGAGACAACACAAAACCCAGTCCCCGACCCAGCCGGGAATCGAACCCGCGCCCGTAGGACGGCGATCTGTAGCGCTGACCACTCAGCTATTGGGACGAACAAAGCAGAAAAAAACTCAAAACAGCACAAACTACACACTTTAATGATGCAAAACTACAAGTTACACGGGATGCTGTGAAAACAGACACCAAATACTCTAACTCCATCTACATCTATTCCATGCAGTTCATTTACAACACGCTCAGCACATTCACACTAACCATCTGTGCGCCTTACGCTGCATACAAAGGGGTTAGTATATGAAAATGGCCTCATGCTGCTCGTCAACCTGTGATAGGTTACTCCTAAAGCGATTAAAATTTGAAATCATTCACGTTTATTATTATTACCATTCATAAAGTAGATCAACAATACAAACCTAAACTAAGAGCTGATTAGACTTGGCACAGACACGAATTAGTAATTAAGGAAGTAAAAGGGGATTGACCAGTTCATATCACAACTTGGCAAAATCAGAGTTACTTACAGGCATGTGCGACTGATGCGATGTCAACGCGACGTGTCTATCTCCTCTCCTACAGTATGGCTACTCGTCTACAGCGGTCCCTCTTCATATTCACCTTCCACAGCTTTGAGGGGGCGGCTTGGGTGGTTTAGTTCTAATATTCTCGTCGAATCCGTCTAAAGGTAGCCCAACGGCCGACAAGGTGTTATTGACCGCACGCCTATTGCCTACAGTGCTTATCTTGCAGAGGCGCTGCCACCCTAATATTTTGGAAGGTGACGTCGGACAAGAGATCAAATGGCTCTGAGCACTATGGGACTCAACTGCTGTGGTCATCAGTCCCCTAGAAGTTAGAACTACTTAAACCTAACTAACGTAAGGACATCACACACACCCATGCCCGAGGCAGGATTCGAACCTGTGACCGTAGCAGCAGCGCGGCTCCGGACTGGAGCGCCTAGAACCGCACGGCCACCGCGGCCGGCGACAAGAGATCCAACGTGTTGTTGTTGTTGTGGTCTTCAGTCCTGAGACTGGTTTGATGCAGCTCTCCAGGATTCTCTATAATGTGCAAGGTTCTTCAACTCCCAGTACCTACTGCAACCTACATCCTTCTGAATCTGCTTAGTGTATTCATATCTTGGTCCCCCTCTATGATTTTTACCGTCCACGCTGCCCTCCAATGCTAAATTTGTGATCCGTTGATGCCTCAGAACATGTCCTACCAACCGGTCCCTTCTTCTAGTCAAGTTGTGCCACAAACTCCTCTTCTCCCCAAATCTATTCAATACCTCCTCATTAGTTATGTGATCTACCCATCTAATCTTCAGCATTCTTCTGTAGAACCACATTTCGAAAGCTTCTATTCTCTTCTTGTCCAAACTATTTATCGTCCATGTTTCACTTCCATACATGGTTACACTCCATACAAATACTTTCAGAAACGACTTCCTGACACTTAAATCTATACTCGATGTTAACAAATTTCTCTTCTTCAGAAACGATTTCCTTGCCATTGCCAATCTACATTTTATATCCTCTCTACTTCGACCATCATCAGTTATTTTGCTCCCCAAATAGCTAAACTCCTTTACTACTTTAAGTGTCTCATTTCCTAATTTAATTCCCTCAGCATCACCTAACTTACTTCGACTACATTCCATTATCCTCGTTTTGCTTTTGTTGATGTTCGTCTTATATCCTCCTTTCAAGACACTGCCCATTCCGGTCAACTGCTCTTGCAAGTCCTTTGCTGTCTCTGGCAGAATTACAATGTCATCGGCAAACCTCAAAGTTTTTATTTCTTCTCCATGGATTTTAATACCTACTCCGAATTTTTCTTTTGTTTCCAACGTAGGACGCTTAAAGACTGAAGCAGTAGACTGTAAGAATCTCCATTCGAGACGGAGTGGAAAATGAGGATGCTACGAGGTGGGGCGTTAATGGGATGATGAGGGGTATTTAAAACCTCTTCCACGGAACTGTCAACATCACCCTCCCTGGTGGACAAGGTTCTTACGACCGAGTATTGGTGGTATAACCAAAACACCGAATACACAGAAAATGCTGTACCATATTTAATATGGCTTTCACTGGTTGAGGTGCAATGAGAACATAGCCCAAATAATGTAGGGAAGTTTTGTCGAAAAGTACGTGAAACAAAATACTCCTCCTTTTAAGAAAAGTAAATCACTGCCATTGTTAATGAAAGTTCGTGATTAACACTGAATTTACACAAGTCCGAACTTAGGCTGCAGGCCATAAGGATGAAACAGTGAAAATCTACTTTGGAAGCAGGACTAAAAATAGGTCTACAACTTTGCTTCGACCGTTTTCCTCGAAGTTCGAAGCTTTATTGTGAAAAAGTTACAAACCGTTTATGATTCTAAGTATTGGTTACAGCTGGCCACTACTTTCTCCCATCTTTTTAGCAGAATACGAATCGCGCGGCGGAAGAACTTGCCGTCCTTTAAGGAGATCCAAGAATCGATCCAACTGTGCACTTGTTCGTATGACCAGAAGTGCTGATCAGCGAGGCCGGAAAAGGTGGTAGTCAGAGGGAGCAATGTCTGGAGAGTACGGCGAGTGCGGTAGAACTTCCCATTTCAACGTTTCCAAGTATGTTTTGACAGGTCTTGCGACATGAGATCGAGGACTATCATGCTGCGAAATCATTTTTTCATGTCTGTCGCTGTATTGTGGCCGCCTGTCTTTCAGTGCTCGGCTCAAAGGCATCAACTGCTTTAGATGACGATCTCTTGTGATTTTCGGTTTTAGTAGATTCGAAAACCTTCTCTCTACGTCAAAATCACCGTTTTTGAAGAGTTGGAACCATTTTCTGCACGTTCTTTCGCTACCAGGAACCTCACCGTAGGTCTTATCCGGCATTTTATGAGCCTCAGCCACGGACTTCTTCATGTTAAAGCAGAAAATTAAAACTTACCGAAAATGACGAGAACTGGGCTCGTCAGTTGGCATATACAATCGAGACTATGATACACTCCAAATCGACTAATATTTTGATGATGTTACGCTTAAAAATGCCTGAGCTTATTATATGACACTTGCGACCTACATTCTGCACCGCGACTTGCTGGTACTTCCATCTATTTCAAAACAGCGGAAGCAAATTTGAAGATCAAATAACGCAGTGAAAGTCGAGGGGTGATACCCAGTTCCTGTTCAGCACCCGCAGCAACAACACCCCAAGCGAGTCTTTCGTCGAACTCTGGGCCAGGCTCCGACTGCACCCACAGTTCTTCAGTCGGAGCCTCGCTAGGAACCTTCGCGACGTACGCTGTCACCGTGCCACACGAGCCATCACTGAGTGACGGAACCGCCAGTCTCTTTCACCATCACAGGGTCTTGCCCATTGCACCGGAGCCGGCCAGGAACTTGGTTTCAGCTGTCGACTTTTATTACATTATTAGTTTGTAAGTAGAGTGAATAAAAGGTCGCTATGTGTAAGAGGCGTGAAGCGCACTTTGAATGTATCCTGACGGCTATAAGAGCAACGCGCACTTTGAATAAGAAAATGCTATATGACATTGAAATCAACGTAAAAGACTGGGTCGCCACCAACTACAGCCACACGACAAATAAGAGGTTGCGCTGAGTCGTAAAATTACTTAATATATTCATAAGAAAAAGTCACAAAAGAACATTCATTGTACAGTCACTGATAAAGAATGGGATGTAATTATTAATGTGATCCAGGCATGGTTCACGTGAATCAAATATTGAAAGCATTTGGAATAATCACCAACTGCCTGATAAGGCCTTAGTGGTAACGCAGCTTCTATCTTTCAATCCAAAGAATGCTTTCGAGCCGACCGCGGTGGCCGTGCGGTTCTAGGCGCTGCAGTCCGGAACCGCGCGACTGCTACGGTCGCAGGTTCGAATCCTGCCTCGGGCATGGATGTGTGTGATGTGCTTAGGTTAGTTAGGTTTAAGAGTTCTAAGTTCTAGGGGACTGATGACCTCAGATGTTAAAGTCCCATAGTGCTCAGAGCCATTTGAACCATTTTTGAACCAATGCTTTCAAGCTGAAACAATCAGCCGGTAATTTTGTCGTTTCCCAGGGACACCTGACTGCAATTAAAAATTTCAGTTACTGGCAGGCTCCTTCCGTGTGGAGTTGAACAAAAACGAGAATAAGGATCACTTACGCTATGGTGTTGTTGTGATCTTCAGGCCAGAGACTGGTTTGATGCAGCTCGCAATGCTAATCTATCCTGTGCAAGCCTCTTCATCTCCGAATAGCTACTGCAACCTACAACCTTCTGAATCTGCTTAGCGTATTCATTTCTTGGTCTCCCTCTATGATTTTTACCGTCCACGCTTCCCTCCAATGGTAAATTGGTAATCTCTTGATGCCTCAGAACGTGTCTTACCAACCTATCTCTTCTTCTAGTCAAGTTGTGCCATAAATTCCTCTTCTCACCAATTCTATTTAGTGCCTGCTCATTAGTTACGTGATCTACCCATCTAATCTTCAGCGTTCTTCTGTAGCACCACATTTCGAAAGCTTCTAAAAATGGTTCAAATGGCTCTGAGCACTATGGGACTCAACTGCTGAGGTCATAAGTCCCCTAGAACTTAGAACTACTTAAACCTAACTAACCTAAGGACAACACACACATCCATGCCCGAGGCAGGATTCGAACCTGCGACCGTAGCAGTCGCGCGGTTCCAGACTGTAGCGCCAGAACCGCTCGGCCACCAGCGGCCGGCTCGAAAGCTTCTATTCTCTTCTTGTCCGAACTATTTATCGTCCATGTTTCACTTCCATACATGGCTACACTACATGCAAATATTTTCAGAAACGACTTCCTGACACTTAAATGTATACTCGATGTTAACAAATTTATCTCCTTCAGAAAAGCTTTCTTTGCCACAGCCAGTATACACATTATATTCTCCCTGCTTCGACAGTCATTTACTACTTTACATGTCTCATTTCCTAATCTTATTCCCTCAGCATCACCTGATTTAATTCGACTACATTCCATTATCTTCGTTTTGCTTTTGTTGATGTCCATCTTAATCCTCCTTTGCATTCCGTTCAACTGCTCTTCCAGGTCCTTTACTGCCTCTGACGGAATTAGAATGTCGACGGCAAACCCCAAAGTTTTTTTTTCTTCTCCATGGATTTTAAATCGTACTCAAAATTATTCTTTTGTTTCCTTCATTGCTTGCTCAATATTCAGATTGGATAAATAGCCTTTCGTTCCCTGTATTTTCCCCTACCACCTACAGAATTTGAAATAAAGTATTCCGGTCAACATGTTAAAAGCTTTTTACACTAATGTAGACTATATACTGCCAGCTGTATCACTGATGATCTGGTGTCCGCAAGCTCTGGAGCCGTTCAGACATGTTTGTTTCTAGATCTTTTGTTTTACCATATTTTTAATGTAGACCGGTGTAGACTATTTCCTGCATGATTTAATAATGTCTTCAAATTTTAAATCAGCAGTTACTTTATAAATGTGTCATTACATATGTATGTGTACAGCGGTTGTACAAAAATTTAGAAACACCTTGAGAAATGCAAGTTCGAACATAGATGCTAGCCTGCTGCTTGCGCTGTTGTATTTCACCATGAGCGGCACCTGTGGAACGTCCTCAATACGTTCCAGGTGTGAGCCGTGGCCAGAAAAGTGTTCTGTGTAGTTGTGAGAACGTCATGTCGCTGCCAAGTGAGCTTGAAAGTCAGAAAATTGTTGGTGTTCGTGTCATAGGTACCTCGTAACCGACGACCGAAATGTTTGGTGCTTCAAGGGGCACCGTGTCGAAGATTTATATCACATACAGGGAAAGCGGAAAAAATCATCCGGTATCTCACAATGTGGACGAAAGTGTCGTGTGATCGTGACAGCCGGTCACTGAAGGGGGTTGTGAAAGAAAATAAGAGGACGGCAGCTAGAAAGGTCGCTGCAGAATTCAGTGTCACACTCGCGAACGCTGCCAGCACCAAAACAACACGAAGGGAGCTGCAGAAACAGAGGACTTCAGGGCGAGCTGGAATTCCAAAATCA